>NW_024704766.1:2177737-3498366 GCF_018977255.1 Callorhinchus milii | reverse complement strand
TTTCATGCGAAGAATGGTGCCTCCACCTCTATGACCCCCTCTCAACCTTCACGCAACATTATGGAACGGTGGGGGGAAGTGGGGCTGAGGTTAAATTAAAAACGTAATGGGCTGCACATTAAAAATTTCAGTCGAAGTTTCATTGCCCAGGAGCTGACCTCATTCTTCTTTACTTAGTCTTGAAAGAATTAGTTACGCCATTTCTTCTACTAAACCATATGGCGTTTGCATTTACTTGGCAAGGGTAAAGGTTTTGGCTGTATAACGGTCGTTTTTTTCTTGGTCTGATAAACAATGCAGAACATAGTACGGACTGCATTCACACAGTCACGCCACTTCAGAGTATATTGTGTGAAGCGCTTTGAGACGTCTCGCCGAGGTGTTTAGGTGCTGTTTCAATTGCAAGGATTGTTATGATAATGCTGGATGCCGTGCAATTTATAGTGAATAAAAACAAAGGGCGTATGCGATTTAGGGAAGTGGGTAAAATTGTTAATATATATATCAGCAGTCGGTCAGTCAAAATAGCAGTTGTCCTGCAATTGATGCATACATGAGGCGTAGCGTATCAGAGGAGATGGGATTGGGAGGGGTGGACGCTCAAGTTGACTTTAAACCCTGGTGCGGGCTAGTTGGACCGAACAACCTGTTTCCGTGTCGTGACTCTCATACTCTCAAGTTGCTTATGAGGCGCTTGAGAGAGAAATAACGTGCGACAAAGAGAAACATTAAAGGTATGAAGACTGAAGAGAGTCAGGAAAGATTGGATGGCTAACTGTGGCAAATAAACAGAGCAAGACCTGAGGGGCCAAATCGCCTGCTTCTGAGTTGTAAGATTTCTTTATTGCTTAACTCCTTGTTTCTGGTGACTGCTATGAGGCCAAGAGTTCATCGAACAGTAGAAAATGACAGCGCAGAAGAAGGCCATTAGCCTATCGTGTCAGTCCTGGCTTTTTTTTTTAAGAGCGATCCTTCGAGTCTCGTTTACCTGGTCTTTCCCTATATCCTTGCAGTTTATTCCTTCTTAGGTATTTATTTAAGTCCCTTTTGAAAGCTCATGTGGATTGTGCATCAACCTCCGTTCCAGGCAGGGCATTCCATATCCAAAGAGAAGAGTGGCTTAACATCAAGAGTGTAGAACATCTGTAAAAAGCCAGTCGTGTGATCTTGTCAGGAACTACATAAAATGACGCTCCATTCGAGATTGCTGGCCAGTTCAGAAGACGTCTCCTTGAGAGCTTTTGAATGGAGAGCAAAGGGGCAATCCCAGTGAAGTTCACACGCATGACATTTACACCCAAGGATATAAAAGTGCACCTCTACCCAGGAACCTCTGCCTCCGAATCATCTTGGGAGTCAGGTCGAGCCCATGACTCGAGCCCCATTTGTGCTGCGTGTTTGCCACTGAATCGCTGCCAAAATGATGCCGATTTGGCGCCAAACATACAGCATAAACCCAGTCTTAACTGTTTGTATCGGCGTCATTAAAATAAATAGCTGGTTGGGGCAGACTGGAATCTCTCTGGACATGCCAGCAGTCCGTAAGGTTGAAATTAGACCGCTCGAATGTTGGCTATTTAAAGTATAATCAAATCGAGAAATCCCATATAAATCTATGTATGTCACAAACCTGTCACTTGTTGCCAGTCCAGTCACGTTACGTCGTCTCACGGAGCACGCCACAGACAAGACCATTTGTCCGAGTCAATCGTGTTTCGCTAGGACTGCTCCAGCCTCCTGGCTCGACTGGAAACAGCACTGAAGAGAGAGTGGATACTGTGCGTCCGACCTTGAATTGCAGGTGATTGATCCCGTCAGGGGAATCGCAGTGTGCGAGACACGAAATTAAATGAGGTTAAAAATCATTGGTTATTCCATCAACTGACTGAGTTAGAATATTCTCTGAAATGCACTCCTTTTGTTTGGTATCGATATTTCCATTGACAGACCATGTGTAGAACATAGTTAGATAATAACAATAATAATAATAATAACCCTTGCATTTGATACAGCACCTTATCCTGTCTTCAAGGACGTCTCAAAGCGCTTCACAGAATATACTGTAAAGTGAATGGACTGTATGTTTTGTGGATATGATCTTGATGACATTTCTATTTGGAGGTTAAACGTAAGTTGCCAGAAAGTGTCCCTCGGATTGTTTTTGTGCCACAAAGCGTTCTGTTTTTATTTTCTGTGTTTCCCTCCGGCAATTCACCTTCACAGATGTCATCTGATAAATAACGAAAAAAAAACCTTCTTGCTTTAGAGGTAGAGCTTTTCAAGTCAAGAGTGCGTCTCAAGGTATCTCTGGTTTAACTGTATTATGTAGCGACCGCGTATTTTGGAGGTGAACAGTTTGCACACATCAACGGCCCCCAAACAGCAATGAACCAATTTTATTTGGGTGATCGTTGGCCAGGGCACTGGGAGAATCTTATCTGCTTTCAAATGGCGCCGCAGGATCTTTAACGTGCGCTGAAACAGTCGGGAGCTTCGGTTTGAAAGCATCATCCAAAGGATGGCACCTCCGATAATGCCCTGCGCCTCCCAGAACTGTGTGGGAGTGCAGGCCTAGCCCCGGAGTTCAAAGTCCCTATGTGTCGTTTGAGCAACTGCTTGACTCGGAGGTGGGAGCGCTACCAACTGAGCCGGGCTGCCATCCAAATGAAGTAATGCACAGCCTATTTAGCATTGATCATCTCTCCACATGCTCGGATAACAAGCTGCACACATCAATGTGCTCATTAAAACCATGATCCTCTCAGCTGTGTCCAGCTATGTCTATGGTCACGGAACAACCCGCAGATAGATACACAGCAACGTAAGCAGGAAAAAGACCGTGATGTAAAACGAATCTAACAGCACGGCTAAATGTCCGACCTAATCACAATAATGTTTTTAAAAAAAAAGGCAAAATCGCCGTTAAAGTAGCTCTGAAATGATATATTACCCGAGTCAGAAGCATCTGTTGTCATTGTTTCTAATACTTTGCCTCGTGTAGGATTTTACAGTATTCACTTCAGGATTCGAGACAAATCTCTGCGGCAATCATTTGGTTTGGATGCATGTCCTCAGACAGATAGTAACATTCCAGAAATTGTTTTTTTACTCTCTCAAGTCTAGGAAGTCGAGTCACTGTGAAGTATTTATATAATGAATTCCAGATGGGTTTGTCCGGCCAAAAAGCAGTACGAGACTTGAAGATTTTTTTTCTTAAATGACTCTTTACTAAATGCCCTTTCTTAGACTGCTGTCTCAAGGCACGTAGTTTGAAATCGACGCATTGAGCCAGTTTCTAGGGAATGGAGGAATTTAACCATCCCAGGGCAAGGGTGAGAGGAAAGTTAAAACCGAGTTTGATTCCTGGTGTTGGAATGTTTTTCTCTTTCCTGGAGTGAAAAGAGAAGGGAGTTTTTCTCTCTCTCACGGTTTCCTGGTCAACAATCCTCCGAGTAACGTTGGCCACTCACTCCCACGGCTGTTTTGCGGGACACTGCTATGCATAACTGGCTGCCACATTCACCCGCAAAGTACAGTGGATCCACTCTACGGTATATCCCGCGAAGCGCTTTGAGATGTTTCAATGGCATCTCAATTAAATAATACTACTAATGATGATATCCAACGTCATTTGATACAGTGCGACTTATCACATTGTTGAGACGCCTCAAAGGCGCTTCACAGGGTACATCGTAAAGTGGACCGTCTTGGGGTTTTGTGGGCGAAACCCGGCAGCCAATTGCAAAAAATGCCATATTATTATTATAAGTCACGATTGGGACAAGTAAAAAGATACAAATACCTGACCTGGCGTATGACAGGAATTTTCCTCAGTGTTACTGACCGTAGCAGGAAGAACATTAGGGTTCGATTGCTGTTGGCATCATTGAGGAGATTATCCAGAAACATGCTTATGTTACTGTTGAGTACTGCCAACAAAAGTCTCAGCTCTCAAGCCACAGAAGAGACTAAAAAGCGATCATCTCTGGTTCTGACGAGGCTTCAAAACAAATATGTCTGTTCGCCCCGCGTGGTCGTGATGATGTAATCTCGTGGCTCCGCCATTTTGCATTTGGCTTTCTTCCCCTAATTTGAATAAACAGGAAATGGAAAGAACTCCTTGCCTCAATTTCCTCCCCCTCCCGCCCTCGGTCGCCAAAAACAATCACATGGTTGCCATGGAAAATAACAGAAATTCCCAGCCTTTCTGGACGGGAGCAGCGCAATAAATATATCCTTACGGGGGAGCATCTGCAGTCACGAAACACTTTTTATGGGAAAATTATAATAATAATCCTGCAAGTTGATATTGAAGTGTTTTGCGATGTCCTCCTGACCTGAAATATGTATTAATTCATATAACACATTTTGCAAAGCCCTTCACAGGATTTTACACTAAAATGCAGTGACTGTGGCAGCCAATTTGCACACAGCAGTGTCCAACAAACATTCAAGAAGATTTTGATGTATTGTATGGAGGAAGGTGGGTTTGGTATTGATCAAAAAGTCAAATTTAAGAGATTAACTACTTTATACCAAGAGTGGAGACTCTAGTGGAACCCTATTATAAGACTTGCAAAATACACAGTGACTACACTTTACAGTATATGCCGCAAAGCTCTTTGATGCATCCTCCTGAAACGAGAGTCACTTCACCAAACGCAAGAATTATCATTATTTTTGTTATTATTAGTTGTATCATTATTAAGGCAGTAATTGGGGTTCGTTAAATCTCAACCCATCAACCCAATATAGCCTGAGATCTGGTCAGAGGTTCACTGTGATCTGATCACCCGTTATCAATGGTAATGATCCCCACTATATAACAAAGTGAGTTATAACAGGGCTCCACTCTATGTGAAATGGACCGACCAGGGAATTGTTTTTGACTGATTAATCAAGAGGAAACTCAATAACTACTTGGGGAGGGAAAAAAATTGAATGGCGGCTACGAGAGACAGAGCAATGTCCAAAATATATATTTTTAAAGGGATTTAGCCAAAATATTCACAGTATATACACAGTACACAGTATACACAGTAGCTTTACCTTGTCCTGCACATTCATATAATAACAGTAATCCTTGCATTTGGTGTACAGCCTCTAAGTTGAGACGTCTCAAAACACTTTACAGTAATTACTGTTAAGTATAGTTGCTGCATGTTTGTAGAGTAACTCAGCAGCCAACTTACACACAGCGATGTCCCATTTATTTTGGTGGATGTTGGCCGTAACACCAGGAGAAACTGCCTTGCCTTTTTCAATCATTAGCTGGGATCTTTATTACCCACTTGAACAGACAGACAGACCCTTGGTTTAACATCTCATCCGAAGGACCACATGTCTGACAACACAGCTCTCTCCGAATGCTGAGACCTCAAGATTCACGATGTGGAGCTTAGACCTACAAATGTTTGAATCAAGAGTGCTACCAACTGACCCAACTGACCGCAAGGCTGCTAAAATATACAGTCAATCCACTTTACAGAATATCCTGTGAAGGGCTTTGAGACGTCTCGAAGACGTGATAAGGAGCTATATCAAATGCAAGGATTATTATTATTAAACCGAGGTCCATCTGTCTGAATGTCAAAAATTCAGTGGCGCAACTCAAAAAGAGAAAGGAGTTTCTCCCAGTGTCCTGAGCAACAAATCCCTGAATAAAATTGGTCATTCACTTCACATTTGCCTACAGTCGCTACACTTTGCAGCATATCCTATAAAGCGCTTTGAGAAGTCCCGATGTGGAAAGGTAAATGCAACGGTTAATTATTATTGCTACACCGGCAGTTAAAAAGTTATGGTTTCCAACAAGGTACCCCTAACTTATCTTCATAGAGGCACAATTTTTCTTACAATCTCAGTTTACGTAAAGTTTATCTCAAGTCAGGCAACAGTGTGCATACAGCATAAAGCGAGAGGCGATTGTATTCTCAGAAATACTAATTTCTTTGTTCTTGTACAAACACATGCCAAGTCTTGGCAAGAAACACCATCTATAATCTGGCAAACTGGACTGTTCCCTTTTTTTTTCCACTCATGCACCTACAGAATTTCTCCTTTTAAGGTGCTCCAGCATTGTTCTTGTGCAATTATTGTGTTTCATTAGTGTGGTTCAATAGTGCACAAACCCGTTTTCCGAGATTGCAATGGCATTTTTGCACAATGAGGGACTGTGTTAAGGCACCTTAACAGAAAATGAACAAGTCAGTTCCCCACTTATGTTAGTCGGGTTTAATTTATGATTCATTACTGGAGTAAAATCAATTAGTTAGTGCGTAACTTTATTAGAAGCAGCTGGGAGGTTGGCAGCTGAGCTTGGAAAATAGACTTTGCCGGGTGCTAACTTGTTTGTTTTAGCCAGTTTTCGATTTTCCCCCGAAAATAAAGTCTTTTACGACGGACTTTTTTACTTAAATATATAAAAAAAACGGCTACGGACACAGACTGCATTTTTAAGACTGGAACACTGGCAAAAGAGAAATAAAACGGGCTTCTTACTTTTACAAGTTAAAAGCCTAGTTAAAAGCAAATTCCACGAACCCTTTGGATCCAGACACACTCCCTTCTTACATTAATTCTCATTTCTTTGGGATGTTTTTCCGCTGATAATTGGTTCTCAACCGCTCTTCCGTTGGCAACTGCATTTCGAGCTTTTTAATGGAAGCAACGAATTCCGTCCAGTGCTAAATGACACTCAGTTCCTGCTGATGACATAGCTTCAGAGATGTCCGTGTCACGAGCTAACCATGTGGCATTCGGATTACTGTCAAGGGCAGGGCATCACGGATTGGAAGAGTTTAGAAAATTTCCACGCGCAAGAAGAAATTTCGATGAGGCTACATGAGGATTTCCAACACTTGCTCATTAAAATTATTAATCGCCCATCACACGGATAAGAATAAATAATAATATTAGTCCTTGCATTTGATATAGTGCCTTACCATGTCTTCGAGAAAATCCTTTGAGATGTTCCGTCAACGCGATAGGACACTGAAGAAATATTTCAAATGAGCTTAAATTACATAAATGCAAGGATTTGCTTGGTGTGCAATATGGATTCTTTGTCTAACGCAAGGTCTGTTGTTATTATATTGGACCCCACTGACTTTCAGGGAGAATGAATTTTCATAAATGCTTAAAATCTTTGTGAGCTGAATATGATCTGCAGCTCTACAATGTGTTCACATGAAATAGGACAGAAAGCAGCGATTCTTGTACAGTAGAAGTTATGGATGGAAAAAGTAAGGGAAGAGGTAATGCATTAATGGTCACCTAATCACTCAAAGTTTTATGAAGTGTGGAATTCCTGGAACATTGAAAAATTGGAACTAAGCTATTTTTGGACCATTTTGAGAGCCTTGTCCTTTGTCCTAAGCTATTTATACGCCACTTGCCGGATATTTGGTACAATCGATCAGAAAATGGAAAGTCTCTTAAAGAGTCCGTCAGCAACTTGCAGTTACGCAGCACTTTTCATGTAGGCACTGCTTTTAGTGGGAGTGAAGTGTCCAATAAAGCTTTATTTCTGCTACAGCCACCTACACACGAGACACACCGCACTTGATCACGTCGATTAGGTTCCGTGTCAATTGAAAGAAACAACGCACCGTTCCTCAGCCCCATATTTATTTCTGCAAAGAACGTTGCTTTTAAATATGCCGCGCTGTGTGTGTAATGTGGATCCTTTGTCCATTTAGAATAAACTATTCTGCTTTTTCCTTTTGATGAAGAGCTCAGAGATAACAACAGCTCCTCAGACCTAGGTATTAGCCTGGTTCAGCTGGTAGCACTCTCGCCTCTGAGTCAGAAGGTTATGGATTCAAAGCGCCCCATGTCGGGACCTTGAACTTGTACAGTTTAAACTGATGCTCCAGTGCAGTGCTGGGGGTGTGCTACGTTGTTGGGAGGTGTTGTCCTGTTGGATGAAATGTTCAACTGAGGTTGTCCTGCCTGCTTGTCCGGGTCAACACTAAAGATCGCAGGGCATCGCTTGAAAAGAAAAGGGAGTTTCCCTGGCCAACAATTCTCCAGATAAAAGTAGTTATTCACTTCACGGCTGTTTGTGGGACATTGTTGTGTGCAAATTGGCTGCGGCATTTCCCAACAAAAATATACAGTCACTGCACATAACAGTAAATCCTGTGAAGTGCTTTGAGACGTTGTCCTAACATGAAAGCACTGTACTAAATGCAAGGATTATTTATGTTTATTTGTACCAGGGGTCTGCAGAGAGGCCTGTAAGGCTATTTTTTTGTCTTAAAATTCAGGAATTGGAACTGTGGAACATTTTTTAATTCAGACTGAATTCGGAAGCCTCTTTAAAAACTCTTTTAAGAACTGCAGAAAATCAGGTTACACATTAAGACTGATTTGAGGAATTAGAAAAAAAATATTAACTGAGAAGCTTCCGTCCAGTCCAGCTAAGACCTTACTTGTCTGGGTTTTGGCTTGCAGTAACGGGCAAATGTCTACCCTTCCATATCTTATTGATGGCTCAGACAAGGCCTGGTGAATTATCAATTAGTGTACCCTATGCTTGACTTTGCCAAAGCATGTCACTCCAGTCCCAGGGAAATTCCACTTACCTTGGGAGGATTATTTCAGACAACGATTAATTTAATCGGCTTGTGTGAAGGTTGGGGCTGAGTGCACTGTGTGGGGTTTAGTCCAAGTTTGATGTTCAACCAGTTGAACTGTCCTCTGTTTGGTAATTGAGGTAGCAAGAGGCAGCTCACCGGTATCCGTGCAAGTAACCGTGTTCTGACATCAACCTCCTCAGAACAACAGTGAAAACATTTCACCCGGATACAGAGATGCCTTGTTTAAGCGTATATGGTTCCAAATGAATGAGGTTTATTTTATTCTCTGACTGTTTGTGGAAGACGTGATAAGGAGCTACACGAAATGCAAGGATTATTACATACCTCCCAAATAAAATGGGGCATTCATAACTGCTTGACAGTTTGTGGGACATTGCTGTGCGCAAATTGGCTGCCGCAATCTATAATGATCCTAATAGTTTGTGCTTGTTGCCAACTGTAACTCACTCAAAGTCTTGGTGTGCAAGTTTACAGCAAATGGTATTTCCATTGCAAGTCAGAAGATTATAAATTACCGTGGACAATATTAGTTCCAAAGTGCTTAAACTCTTCAGATTATTTAATGCAGGTGGATTAAAGAATTTGTTCCATAGTTCACTTATCATTTATATAATGTCAGGGTAATATATTTCATACTCCTTTTTTTTTGCTGCATCTGAAAGAGCAATTTTTTTCACTATAGGTCGGGCAAAAAAAAACCACAACTACAGCGGGTAACTTTTGAAATCTGAGACTATCGAGCGAAATCTTTTCACCTGAACTAACTTGTTTTATTTGATATGTAGAGGTCAATGGTAACAGTCTTTATCTGATCCATTCAGTGTGTGATATTATCTTCACCTCCCTCATATTCACACAAGAAATAAATGCATGCTCCTTACATTTGATACAGCGCCTTTCATGATGTGTGGCAGATTATGGAACAAGAACAACTTGTACTTATATAGCGACGTGAAAGGCGCTTTATTGATGTAATTTGGTGGTGGTGTTGTGACTGTGTATTTGTATCTGCACACAGACCTACAAAGAGACATGAAATGAAGGAACAATCTACCTGAGGGATTGCTGGTCAGGTTCACCAGAATAAAACCTCCCTTCCCTCTTTGACTAATGATATGGGGATCTTTAACATCCAGATGGGACCTCGGGTTAACATTTCATCCATTACTGGCACTCGCAATAACGGACTGTCAGCCTAGACACAGCTTAAAGTCCCGACATGGGGGTTGAAGCGTCTAGTGAGAGGGCTACCCACTGCGCTCAGCTGATCCCATTAATAAATTGCTTGCTTCCGTAGACTCCAGGCAACACAACATTCATTCATTCATTCATTGATTCATTCATTCATAAATAAATGCATAAAATAAATGGAAACTCTCCTCCGCTTGACTTAATGCCCAGTTCTCGGCGTTAGCGAACTTTCAACAGCTTTTGCAAAGTCTTAAATGTTTTTGCAGCCAATAAATAAAGAAAAGCCAATGAACTGCCACAAAGCGAAGTGGGACCATTTTATTCTAAATAAAGGGAGTGGAAGGGAAGCAAGGGGTGGGTGAACTGAATGGGGGAACTGGTTGGGCAGAGTGGCCTGTTTCCACGCTGCGCAGTCTGTGTAAATCCATGGAAATATTCTGTTGGCTTGTGCGTTGTAGATTCAGGATGGATTTTGAATGTAAAGTGCCCTAACCTTCTGCTGTGCCCTCGGGCCAAGTCGGGCGACCTCTGATGGCACGTGTAATCTTCAGAAGGATTTCACAGAGACACTAGCCTGCGTGAGGGAAGCTATATAAATGAAACGTCTCAATGACGTGATAAGGCTCTATATTATTATTATTACAAATGCACGTTGTTATTGAGGGGAAGAGCAATGGGAACAAGGATTTGGGAGCAATACATTTCAATCTGTACTGAGTTGGCTGAGCTCAGCCAAAGCATTCAATTGGCCTCAGTGTGCCTGGTTTAGGAAGGGAAGAATTAGCCAACGTTGTTACTTGTTATCCTTTCCTGAAGATGTCCATTATTATAATAATAATGTTAATTATAATAATCCTTGCATTTGATATAGCGTCTCATCACATCTTCAAGACGTATATTCACAGAACAGTGAATTGACTGTAATTTGCGAAGAAAACCCTCTCTCCTCCAGCATTCGGATTAAATTGGCTTCACATTCTCGTTGTACAAGTGCGAGCAGTACTTAGTCAGCCTCCAGACCATTGAGTTGTGAAGAATAATTAATGATGGGGGATTTACATTGTATATTACATAGCAGATTAGATGGCCAACGTTCTCTTTGCTCTAATTCTCATTCTGCAAAGCGTTTCGATACATTCATCCTGCCTGAAGGACTGTACAAGTGCAAGCAGTTCTTGTTCAGTCTCCAGCCCATTGAGTTGTAAAGAGTCATTAATGCTGTGGATTTACATTGTATGCTACAGAGAGTTACACAGATTCTCCAGCACTTAAACAGGCCATTTAACCCAACTGGTCTGCGCCAGTGTTTATACTCCACAGGAGTCTCCATCCATCCTTCCTCCCTACCGGCTCACTCCCCCACCTTACCCCTTCTACCCGTGGGCCAGCCTGGGCTCAGTGGTAAGCGCTCTCGCCTCTGAGTCGGAACTCCGAGTTGGGACTTGAACCCACTTAATCCAAGCTAACGCTCCAATGCAGTACTGGGGGCATGTAACATGGGTTGGAGGTTCTGTCCTTCAGGTGAGACGTTAAACCAAGGTCCTATCTGCCTGTTCAGATGGACGTTAAAGAGCCAATTGCACTGTTCGAAAAGCAAAGAGAGTTTCTCCTGGTGTGCTGGCTAATAATTCGCTGAATAAAATTGGTCTTTTACGTTTGTATTTGGACACAGCAGTGTGCAAATTGGCTGCTGCGTTCACCTCCAAAATACACAAGCACTAAAAATTCTGTGACGTGCTGTGATAAATTTCGCTGTGCGCTAAAACAAATGCAAGAATTATTCTACAGTATCCCTGAACTACTCGCCTCAACCCAGAGCACAAAATAGGAATTTCAATGCCTATTACATTTGGACTCTCTTAATACAAAAATGTTGCGGACCCGTGAAATACTTTTACGACACAAAAATAGCCCGGACGTTAAAAAAACCCACATCTGCCGCTTTGCTTCAAGGCTGTTTCACTATTACCAGAGAACATGCCTTCGAACGTATCTGCTTTATTCCAGCTTTTATCGTGACGCATACAGAACATTGTTTGCCAATGACGCAAGAATCATTTCCTTCCTGGCTGCAGATCGGGGTTGGAACCTGTCAAGTCGTCTGGTTACCATATCGACTCAGTTAGTTCTGTAGTCTAATTTATGGCCCCACTATACAAAAAGCATTCCAGTGTAAAACGCTGGCTGGCTGCTCGACCCTAGCAGTATATAACACCTTCCAAACTCTAGAACTGCAACTCAGTGCGCAAACCAACCTTCCATTTGTCCAGAGATTTGAAAGGGTCACAGGAAATTCTGAAAGCCAAAGTATCTCCTTGTATTCTTAGACGGCCATTCAATGCTATTTCAAAACGATGACTTCACTGTCAATCTTAATTTTTTTTTTGCCAGATTGGCACCGATCATAAAATGCGATGGGCACGGTGTAATATTAATGATAATAATAAAAATAATGATAATACGAACTCCACTCGCAGCAATTAAACTCCAACTAAAGATACTTTTCACTTTGGTTAGCTCCCGATACTGGTGGCATGAACCTTACCGGTTTGACGGGCTGAAATGGTTGCTGTATCTGCACAGGGCAAAGCAGTTTCAGATGTCGCCTTGAATAGTGCACCTCTGTTAGAGTGTGACTGAATTTCCACCTCCTAGCATAGGCTCTGAAATAACACGCAAACCACGAGGAGACAGAATATAAAGTGCGTAATAATAATATTGATAATAATAGTAATGATAATAATCCATGATTTGGAGAAATAAAGTTTGATATTTGCCAAAAACAGAGGAGCTTCAAAGGACAATGTCTCCTTTGATAGTCCATCATATCAACTTGCCAGACCCATTTGCATGAGAAATTATTAACAGGTAGTTATTAGATTGCGGATGGAGAGTATGGTATGAGCCACAAAAAGGACACACTTAATACAAAAATGACCTTATTATTTTCTCAACCATGAATAAAACATTCCTACTTTCGGGAAGCAATCTACTTAGCAAGGGTAAATATTTAACAGCAGTGTGGTGGTTAGAGTCAATGGTTTCACTATCGGAGATTAATGTTTAACTCCAGAAACAAAATTCTTCACTTGTTGACTAACGGGAAGGCATCAGTCAACAATTCACAATAATTCAATCACAGAATTAGAAGGCAGTAAGTATCAGCCACTCAGCCTGCGACAGAGTGTTCGTTCGGAGTTTTTCTGAGTTGCGAAATATCTGGTCCTTATCAAAGGATGTCTATGGTTTATTGCTAATGTGTGGGAATGTATCTCCTGAGGAGCAATGTAGTGCCCCCTGGTGAGCGCACAAATAAGGACTATTTCGGTGCACGAAAGACTGAAAGTAGTTTTGCTGGTCGATACTATCAACAGTAATAATCCTTCCGTTTTTAATGCAGAGCCAGTAACATCAGGAAAACGTCTCAAAGCCCTGCGCAGGATTTACTGCGAAGCGTGGTGTAGCGACTGTGCATCTCATGTGGTTGCAGCAAATTTGCACACAGAGCAAATTCTCCTCACTTGTGCCGAGGTTGATCAGATGGCGAATCGGAGGAGATTCAGATGCTATCAGTCTTTGCTCTTTGGTGCTATGGTCACCTACCCTTTCTCCCTTGCTCCGCCTCCGACCTCGTCACCTGAGCAGCCAGCGAATACACTATGTGAAGGGCTCTGTGTAAATGCAATCTATTGCTTTTGTTACAGACATAGTAACTGTGGTCCTCTCATCTTTTCCATTAGATATAAAGGAACGCATTCTGGAGAGCTTCTCACACGTTGTAGCATTGAGCAATAATTCATTTCACTGACTTCAGGGAAAGATCGCACAACCAGGCAGTCTAAGCTGTAGGACAATACAGATAAATCAAAACCTTTCTTTTTTAACCGTTTATCATTTCGGAAACACTGTGCAACAACACAAGTGTTTATAGGAGTGTTAATTTGTTGCTAAGATCAATACATTCCACAGAGATATAGGGATGGATTCACCAGCCTTTTCCTGGCACGTCATCAGCAGTGTTTGATAATGCACAGTATTAAGATCAGATTTCTGACTAATTCAGCCTCTATCCCGGATGGAATCATTTGGCGGAGGGGAACTTGTTTACTGCCGCTTCCATGGAGATTATGCAAGTATTATCTAGTATCTCTGATACTATTGGCACCCATTATTCCGAATTACATCTTGCTCTATCGTGGCTGTGCGTTCTCAATGTGGTGTGATTAAGAGTTTGTTTACTTCCATTGTCATCATAGTAACGTCTGCCTTGAATTAGGCGTCTGCTTCTTAACACTCCAAGCACTCGTGTCAGTTTCAAGTCAATGTCATAACTCCTTCAGCATTAAAGTGGCCTCAGTCGACTGATCTGAGAAGTCCCGTTGTAAAGTACTGATTGTATTGTAAGATATCTCCTTTGGGGGGGAGGTAGAACGGGGTCTCCTTGGAGCTGATGACCCACTGCTGATGACTGCACAGCCCAGCCTGGCTCATCAGCAGGACTTGGAAGGGCAGACCAGTCACTGGTGGGGTGTAGGAAGTCATCTCACTCAGCTCCTGGTAACCCTGCAAGCCAATCCCTAACGGGTCGGGCGGTCCTAGCTGGACAACCAGCGGGAAAGCTCGCCAGACTGCAATATCAACGGCAAGCTATGTGGTTTCATCTGAAACGCAGCAGCCAGTTGTGCATAGCCATGTCCCGGAAAAGAAACCAGCCATGGAGTGAGCGACCAACTTTATTTGTGGGATGTCTTGGCCAGTAATGTTAAATCTGCTATATGTTAGTGTTAACACCAGCTAGCAGCAGAAATTGGAATTTTACTGTGAAAGAAATATTTGCATTTGGGGTGAGGCACTTTATGAGGCTGAAATATCTCAAAGCATTTCACACAATGAGTTATTTGTCGTCTGTTCAACACAGCAACTAGTCTATGCCAGAAACATCCCACAAACAGGAATGAAAGAAACAATCAATTCAGCTGTTTTTTTAGATGTAGGGAGTAAAATTAGTCCGAACACCAGGAGAACCCTTTAAATTAATACCATGGGATTAGCATTTACCTGAACAGATAGACAGGATGTAAGCATAAATGCAGCGCCAGCCTTGATTACAACGTCAAATCCTGATGTGAGACTCAAGCCTTCAACCTTCTGACCCCAAAACAACAGTAAAAAATATTTACACAGCGCCTTTCATGTCAGGAGGACGTCCCAAGGCGCTGGACAGTCAGGGATCCACACCCGAGCTGGTGGTTGGGATCAGGACGGGTGGAGGGCGGGGAGGGTAGGGTTAGGAGGGTGACCAAAGGTCGAAAAGGAGGATCTTGAGATGGGATCCAGAGGCAAGAGTGCTACAGACTGAGCCACATTGAGATGCACTGTGCATTAAAAGCTGAACCAAACCTTATCGATTTGTTGCTGGTTTTGTTGTGATTTTCCAACTTTTGGGTTTTGTCATGAGTCTCACTTGCTGTCCTGGTCCAATGCAATGATATCAATAAATAATGAACAAAATCCTTGCATTTGATGCAACGCCTTTCACCTCAGGAGCATGACTCAAGAGGCTTCACAGGATTTATTGTAAAGCGTAGTGACTGTGTATTTTGTAGGCGATTGTCTACATAAGCTGATTTAAGCACTTTTGATTTTCATTTCAATTAGACCTTAAAGCACCCGGGAAAAGGATATTGCACCTTTAAATCATCCATTTGAAACTCAGGGAAATAGAATGAGTGCTGATGTTTGTTCTTCTCAAACTGCTCCATAGTTTATTTCATAACTTTGACTTTCCTATAATAACATTTCCTGCATTTGATAAAATGCTTTGTCACGTCATTGAGACGATAAGATACCCGTAAAGTGCAGTGACTGTGTTTTATGTGGGCGAACCCGGTAGTCAATTTGTGCGCAGCAGTGTTTATTTTATTTGGTTTTATTTGGGAGATTGTTGGCCAGAACAGCATGATAAACTCCCTTCTCTTTTTGAATAGTGCCATGGGATCTTCAACATCCATCTGTGCAGGCGGGTGGGATCTCGGTATGACGTCTCATCGATAGACGACACCTCCGACAGTGCAGGATATCCCCAGCATTGTAATGTCGGCCTAGAACGCGAGTTCAAAGTCCTGACGTGGGACTTCAACTCAAGGCTATTCTGGCATCAGATTGTAAACCCACCCAATAATTTTCACCACATTTGTTACCCCAACCCAGAGCGATTTCGAGGCTTGTGTCTCAGATGGAGTCTCAGATAACATGCGGTTTACGAACTCATCTGAAACCCTTGGTATTTATTATTGAGCTGCATTAACATCAAGCCAGTTACGTGCTACGCTGTTACTCTTCCTAAACAAGAAAAAGTATTTGGAATAACAATAATAATCCTTACATTTGGTTTAGCACCTTGCACGTTGGAAGGATGTCTTGACAGCCTCACAAGATAGACTGTAAAGTGTAGCGCTGGTATAGTTTGTGGGCGAATGTGGCAGATAATTGGCACACAGCAATGTCCCACAAACAATCATGCAGTGAGTGACCAATTTTATCTCAGGGATTGTCAGCCAGAATTGGGAGAGCGAAACTCCCTTTTCTTTTCAAATAGTGCCAATGTGACCCTTAACTTTCACCTGACCGTAGAAACAGGTGTCGGCCATTCAGCCCCTCGAGCCTGTTCTGACCAAATGGGTGGAAACGGGTACAAATGGGCCCTTGGTTTTACCATCTCACTACACGGTACCCCTCCACACGCAGATAAACTATTAAATGAAAGATTTTTTTTTATTTGACGGTTAAATTTCAGGAGAACACATTAGGAGCTGTGTTTTTTTGTTCAAATCTGTCGTCGGTTTCATGGACAGCAAAAGCTTTTTCCATTTTATGATGAACCGAGGCAGGTTCTAGCGTGTTTCCTTGTTTATGAGACGTTTGGAGTTATGGGAAAATCAAATAGCTGATTGTACCATTGATTGCTGCTCGACATACCTGTGACATTTTCCAGGCTCGGTATAGTCAGTTATAGTCTATCCAAAACGATCGCTGTTCAGTTTCAATTAAAAGCTGGGTGATTTATCACGAGCTTATGAAAACTTCACCTGCCAACTTTTAAAATTCCTTCTATTTTATTGCCTGATATCATAAATTTCTGGGCAGTTTTCCTTGAAATCAAACTCACTTTGGAAGCCAAGCCAACGGCCAAGTTTTCCACAAATTGGTGGGGTTCGGTAAACCAGTGTGAGCCACGGATATTAAATCAGATCAGCGGTGAATTAGCCTTATGCTCGCATCCTGATCAAAAACCTCAGGCTTCCGAGAGAGTGTGTAAGGTCGACATTACGGTGTCAGTTCCTGTGTTAGCGGCGGCAGCAGCAACGTAGGCGGATTTTGGGTGTTGAGTGCTGTGCTTTGCCTAATTCCATTACGGTTTGAAGCGTACAGCAATCACAGAGTGTGTGCTAAAGGGGCCGTCTGTACGTTATCTCCGTGCTGTGATTATTAAATAATCCGAAATAATACTTTGGTCACTCAGTCCACGACTGTTTGTGGGGACGCTGCTGTGCGCAATTGGCTGCCGCGTTTCGCCCACAAAATACACAGTCAATTCACCTTATAGTGTATTCTGTGAAGCGCTTTGAGACGTCTCGAAGACGTGATAAGGCGCTGTATCAAATGCGAAGATTATTATTATTATTTATTTCTGTCTTGTCTGTGCTGTTTGTTCAGGACTGTTCAGTGGAACAGAACTCTGTGAGGATATTTCTGAGCTCCTTCTGTTTCAGGCAGTTCTGGTACGTAACTTCTTGTCTCCGATCTTTAGATCCCACTTATCTGTTTTAGTGATCTTCTGCCTCAGACGTTTCCTCTTTACTATTTCTTCCTTCCTCCCTTCCCTTAAAAGCATCCACCTCTCTTCTCTGCCTTGCTGTTGCTCTCCACTTGCCTACAATTTAACCTTTGCCCCTTTTCTTTTTACAGTTAACTTCTGTCCTTTCCTCCCCCATTGGAAATTCTGCCAGTTTTCTTCCTTCAGCCTTCTTTCCCGATGTTTTGTTCCTTCACTTCTTTTTACTCCTCAGGCTCCGTCTCCGGTAGAGCCTCCACCATGCTCCTGTGGGATCGCTGGCTTTACCTGATCCCTTGCCGTATCCACGGGAATATTGAAGTACCCGGATAAAGTTGAGGTTCCGCAGGGATAGAGGAAGAGTGTTCCAGAGTTTGGGGCCTAATGGCTGAACGCTCAGCCAACTTAGTGCTTGGTTCAGTTCCTGTCAATTAAGTGTCACACCGCGCAATGTGATTTCCCTCCGAGTAGGGCTTTAAATGCCAGGAACCTTTTGGGAAGTCAGATGGGTACGGTAGATGGGCCAATGGTCTACACTTGCCTGAAATTGTTCCACCCCCACCCTACCTGCCATCCACTCCTCTTGATCCCAACCCCCAGCTCGGGTGCAAAAATCCTTCACTGTCCAGCGCCTTGGGACATCCTTCCGATGTGAAAGGCGCTACGTAAATACAATTTGAACATAAGAACATAAGAATTAGGAGCAGGAGTAGGCCATTCAGCCCCTCGAGCCTGTGCCCCGCCATTCGATAAGATCATGGCTGATCTTCTGACCTAACTCTAATTACCTGCCCTATCCCCATATCCCCTAATCCCTCTATTTTTTAAGAATCTCAGTCTCAGCCTTGAAGATGTTCAAGGACTGAGCATCTACAGCCTTCGCGGTAGTGAGTTCCATAAATTCACTGCCCTCTGAGTGAAGAAGTGTTTCCTCAACTCCGTTCGAAAAGGCTGACCCTTATTTTTAAGACTGCGACCCCCGGTTATAGATTCTCCTAACAGGGGAAACAGACCCTCAGTGTCTACTTTATCAGCCCTTTAAGAATCTTATATGTTTCAATAAGATCTTTGTTGTTTGTTGCTGTTACTATTACCGTTCTATTACTATGTGTCTCCCCTTCCCACCCCATCCAGCTCTCCTCATCACCATCGTCGGCTGAGCTTTCAGTTCGTACACCGCTTACGTCTGGACCCTCTCTTCCTCTGCCCCTCTGTCTCGCTGACAAGTCAGCCTTATGAGAAGGGAGCCGTACAAACAACAAAGTTTTTGCTTATTGCCACTGAAACAGCCAGGATTTGATATCAGGCTTTGGAATTTCCACATATAACTCACTTAACAAACCCAATCGAAGATGACTCAACTGCCAGTGAACATGATGTCTCACTGATAGGACGGATTCTGATCGCTGACACATTATTTTCTTATTGCTGGGAACACAGGACACTGGTCAGGAACACACTGACATTGGGGAGGAACACACTGCACTACTGGGCAATTCAAGGTTAATGAATAGCAAACACCAACCCTTATCGAGCAATCCCAATTGAAGTCCTCAAATTGTACTGTTAATTCACTTTACGGTATATCCTGTGAAGCGCTTTGAGACGTCTCAAAGACGTGAGAAGGCACTGGAGCAAACGCAAAGGTTATTATTATAAGTCATATCTGTGTGCCTTGTGGTTTTCAGACCCTTTGGCAAATAAGCAGGAGTTTGAGGTTAGGAGATGGGGACGGAGAGAGAACACTGTATGCGAAAAGTGTCAGAACTTCCTGGGATTAAGTGGCTATTTAGGTGTTTGATGCGCACTATTAATATCTCTGGTTGATGTTCTATATGCAATTAGCCAAACTGCAAGCATCCTTCATTGAAGTATTAAATCCCAGGTTGCTCTCGGCTAAATGCTACTGCATTATACAATTCAATGAGCAAACCTGTATCAAGCAGACAACTAAATGCTCTGCACGAGACCTGCAGAAAATCAGCAATCCCTTTCTCTCTCGTGCGAGTAATTATTTCACTGAGCTGGCCCAGAGCCTTATATTTTTATAACCACCTGACAAAATTGATTACTCGCGTCTGCTTAAAAAAAAAAGGGACCTATTAAGAACCGAAGACAAGACGAAGAGAAACAGAACCAGAGTCTTGCCACACAAAGCAACTTGTGTTTCGACTGTTTAAAGCTGGATTCTTGCCCATTTAATTCCGACACACACTTCAAACCGAACGGTAGCTGAAAAGGAGCCTAGAATTCTTTATGGTTGGGCCCATGTATATATATATATAGACATTTATATTTGTACGTATATATAAATCAAGGATTAAAATAAACCTTTCGCCTTTCATTCTGCAGCCAGTCACAGGGAAACGACAGTGATTCTTTGCACTCGAGCTCCCGTTGACCCTGCCAAGCCAAAGTACCGAACGGGTAGGGTGGTCCTAGCTTGTATCAGCAGTGGGAAGTGTGCCGGACAGTGCTAGTAACTATCAATGGTAAGCTATGCGATTTGAGCTGGTGAGCCTTCAGCAATCACCCTAACGCCACATTGATGGCAGAATTGGGGAGGGGTGGCTTAAGGCACACCTCAAAGAAAACGTTGGGAGTGTTGGTGGTGGAGGAGGGGGCGGGGGGGTTGGGGGGGGCATAAATATATTTCCAACTACCCCACGTAAAACGTTTCCGTCGATGGTGAGCTTGGTTCAGCATCCGGACTATCTCATCTCGGAATCGGCCTGACTCCATTTAAGGAGTGTGACACGTTTCTGCATATATCAAAACACACGTGCAACTGATTTGATCTTCGTTATATTATTGTGTTGCTGATAGCATTCCCTTTATTATTTTCTTAGTAACTTTAGTTATTATTGCGGCATTGGCCGTTACTCATATTATTCTTGTTTTTATGCAATTCAATGGGCCCAGTCTGGTCCTCTGGCCACGAAGAGTTTCTCCTCGGAGTATTAACGAGTCCTGAGAGATAAAGCAGAGCCATCTGACACTGAGAGAGTTCAGTGACAGCTTACTCTGGGATCACACAATCTCGGTTAGCTCTTAAACCAGTTCAAAGCCCCTGCTAACTCCTGATCTGTCGTTAAACAAAAGCCCTGTCAACGGTGGTACCCAGTAGTCAACGCTCCCAACCCAACGCATCCACCTGACTCCTTCCTGCTAGACGTCTAGATCTCCTGAATTACCGGGGGTAATAACCCCTTCGAAAGAAATAATAAATTGGTCACTCAATCCACGGCTGTTTGTGGGGGCACCGCTGTGTGCAATCGGCAGTCGCATTTCGCCCACCAAAACGCACGGTCGCTACACTTTACGGTATATCCTGTGAAGCGCTTTGAGACATCGCGACAATTTGATAAGGCGCTCTATCAAATGCAAAGATTATTATTAATATTATTGTTAGCAGTAGTATCTGGGCTCCCGTTGAGCAACGCTGAATGTTAAAGCCATTTGCGCTGCCTAAGACCATGAAGCTAAGAATCACAGATGGCCCTCCCACACCGCGTTATGCTGGAGTCTGGAAAAAGTCAAGGGTTCTCTCTGTGTGCAGGTGGTCCACCTGTACAGAAGATGTCATTGTTAGGAAAAGGGAACACTTTGTGCAGCACTTCTGGGAGGGAAGTGTAATAGATTCCATCTGGACCCGAGAGTCAATGATGTGGGCTGGATAAGTTGTGGGAAAGGAAGCCCGTTGTACAGGATTAGTGGCAAGGAGCTAGCGTTAACCCCCTTTCTGTTCCTTCCAATTCTCTTCGTTCACACTGCCGGGGCGTGAAATTCCAAAGGCCGGTTCAATCCAAACATTGAGCGGTTTGTGCAATTCACACCGTTTTACACGCTTTCCGACGCGAAGGACGCTGTACAAGTGTGATTTGTTGCTGTCGTTGCGGCTCTTTCCGTGTTCTGTCCCGCGCTTTCAGCGCTCTGAGACGCTTCCTCGCGTGAAGGGCGCGACGTAACTACAAGTCGCTGTTGCGTTGTTTCCGCCTTTC
Organism: Callorhinchus milii; assembly: GCF_018977255.1. Classification (NCBI taxonomy): domain Eukaryota; kingdom Metazoa; phylum Chordata; class Chondrichthyes; order Chimaeriformes; family Callorhinchidae; genus Callorhinchus; species Callorhinchus milii. The sequence goes on along the minus strand of NW_024704766.1, from coordinate 3,476,737 downwards.
GGTTTTATCCTGTCATTTGAGCAGACGGACGACCAATTAATTGCCTTGATGGTTCAGACAAGGCACTGTCTGAAATGCAGCATTACTATTGTTATTAATACTCGTAATTCATCCCAACAGTTCCCTCCACCTCCATCAAGACAAGCAGCGAGATGTGCCTCCGCCACTAGAGGGAGTGAATTTTATTCTTTGAAACCTTCCTGAAGACGGGAGGATAAATGCAATGATTAACTTTAACCACTTTCTTTGATAAGTTGGTCCTTTCGACGCTGTGCACCAAGGGCAGTGTTACACCTTCTCTGTCACTGATTGATGTAGTTATTATTACAGAAATAGCAGGTCCTTTCCTACGCACGCTCTGGTCTGATGTACACGTGGGTGTCAGTCTGAATCGGTTGCTAGCGCTCTGGCTTCTGAGTTGGAAGATTGTGAGTTCAAGCCCCACGTGACATTGAAATGTCTACATGAATAAGGTGCTGTGTCATCTGCGCGTATTTGCTTTATTAGGCTCCTAGAACTTCACGAAGCATATAATAATAATAATAATCCTTGTGTTTGATACAGCGCCTTATCACGTCTTCGAGACGTCTCAAAGCGCTCCGCAGGATGTGCTGCAAAGTGAATTGACCGTATGTTTTGTGGGCGAAACGTGGGCAGCCAATTGCGCACAGCAGCGTCCCCACAAACCGTCGTGGATTGAGTGACCAAGTTATTATTAGTGTTTTTTTTATTTTGGTTTGGAGGAAGAAGGCCATTAAGTCCATTTAATCTCATCCTTCCAGAACACCACCTTAACACGGTCCACCCCTTACAACATCAAGCTACTTTCGTTTAGATGAATCCAGCATCCTGGCTTCAACTTCCGCTTTAACTTCCTACCTTGGCTTCCCGCCGTTAATTACCCTGAGGCCAAAGAAATACTTCCCGGCGCCTGTCATGAAGTTGCTCTTTGCAAACCGTGAACCTCTGGGACGCTACCCTGTGTGAGGTGAGCTAATACAACAACAATAAATTCCTTTGTAAGTTATCTTCTCCCTCTTCTCCCCTCCGCGCCTCCCCACACCCCCCACCTAATCCCAACTCCCTCCAATGCCTAGTGTCAGAGTTTCAACAACAACAACAACAAGATTCCATTTATAGAGCGCCTTTCACGTCGGGAGGACGTCCCAAGGCGCTGTACAGTTGGGTCAGGACCCGAGCATTGGGGGGAAATGGTTAGGGTGAGGGAAGGGAAGGGAGGGAGCGAGGAGGGGGTAGAGAGTCGAGAGGGGAGCTGAAGGCACGGTCAAGGAGAAAGGTCTTGAGACCGGCCTTGAAGAAGGAAAGGGAGGAAGCGGCGAAGGCACTGGGGGATAGAGTTCCAGAGCCTGGGGGCTGAGAGGCTGAAGGCCCGGCACCGATGGTAGGGCGGTTGGAGCGGGGGATGTGGAGCAGACCGGAGCCAGAGGAACGGAGGGTACGGGCAGGTAGTTAGGGGGATAGTAGGTCAGAGAGGTAGGAGGGAGCGAGGCCGTGAATGGCCTTGTAGGTGAGGATAAGGATCTGAGCATCGATGGTCAGATGTGTCTGACTGCAATGGAAGTGGTTAGTCAGTTTCCAGACACTTTGCAGCTGGGGTTTCTAAGGGATGGAGAAAGGATCAAGTCTGTAACACAGCTGTGGGACATCTTGCCAGTAATGTTAATCACAGATGCTGGTCATAGGATGATCACGTATCTTCCTGTTCCTACTCACTGTACCAGGATCTGTTTGGAAGAAGTGGCAGGAATGCAAGTTCATCTGAAACAATGAAAATTTGAGGAAAATCAATTAACAAACTCCTCTTTAAGTACATGCCCAGACATTGATTCATTCTCGAACTGATCTGTTGGATTAATTCTAGGCTTCGAGGGACAAGTACTTTTAATAATAATAATCCTTACATTCGATGTGGCGCCTTATCACATCATCGGGACGTCTCAAATTGCTTCACAGATTATACTGTAATGTACCCAACTGGCGTGCTCCATGACCTCCCGCCTTGCCCGCTTCCCCACTGGAGATCAGGCCTTCAGCCTTTCTGCTCCCACCCTCTGGAACTCCATCCCGGAGCCCCTTGCCTCCTTCGAAGCCCTTCTCAAGACCTTTCTCTTCGGACACGCCTTCGATCATCATCCCCCCACCTCTACCCCCCCCCCCCCCGCCCCTTGCCCTCCACCCCTCTTGACTCCAACCCCCAGCTTGGCTACAAATCCTTCACTGTTCAGCACCTTGGGACGTCCACCTGAGGAGAAAAGGTGCTGTATAAATGCAATTTGTTATTGTTATTGTAATAAACCTACCTGCAGAGCACAAGAGTTTACTGACTCGACAACGAGGCACTTTGTGCCTGTTGTTTAACAATTAAGATTGGTTCAATAGGAGGACATTGTGAAGCAAGGAGCTTTATTGCTTTTTTAAGCTACTTTTTCACACGCTTGAGAACTATTTTCAATAAATACAGGTTTTAACAGACTACAAGGGGCTAAAAGAACTCTAAAACGCACACAGCTCAGTAAGAAGAAGCAGAACGATCTTTGCATTTGATATAGCAACTTATCACGTCTTCGAAACGTCTCAGGATGTCTTCACAGAATATGCCAGAAAGTGAATTGGCTGTGTATTTTGTGGGCGAAACGTAACAGCCGATTGCGCACAACAGCGTCCCACAAACAGTCGTTGATTGAGTGGCCAATTTATTATTATTATTTTTTGAAGGGATTATTACCCCCGGAAAAGCAATCCACCAATCAACCACCATCAGGTTCCTACTTTCTGCTGGGTAAGCAGAGGCGTGTGGAGTAAGGAAACTTGCCCAAAGTTTCGCCCGGCTCGGGAATCGAACCCAGGTCTCTCACTTGCGAGGTGAGTGCTCTAACCACTGAGCTCCAGGACTTCATTGAGCTGTGGACGAAATAAGTGCCACAATTGTGCAGTTCTATGCATTGTAATGTAGTATAGAGTATTTCAACAACGGACATTGGGGGTTGAGAGAGCAGCGACTGTGAGTCACTCGTAACAGCGTTAAGTCAAGGCTTTGCCAGACTCATTGAGAGAATGTCAACCAAAGGGTGTTATTATGTAGAGAGTACCACGTTACCATGTAAACAGAGTTGAGTGGAGTAAGGAAACTTGTCTATAATTTTGTCCTGTCCGGGAATCAAGCCCAGGTCCTCTTGCTTGCGAGGTGAGCACTCTAACCAATACGCTACAGGACTCCACCAGCATGGCTCCACATGATCCATCTCGCCTGAGTCAGAGAGGGCCTGTTTTCCTGAGTTGCTTTTTTTTATTGATAATCTCAATTTCCAGCTCTTTCCCTCTACGTTTTTTTTTCTGCTGCTCAGTCTCGAGGAGGCTGGCCCTGACTGTGAGGAAAAGTATGTTCGCTGGGTGCAGAGAGGAATCGATGTGAGTCAGTCTGGAATTTCGATGCAATGTCACAGCTGCAAATGGGGGAAAAAGTTTCATTCGGGAAACCAAGTAATAATTGGCAGCTTAATATAGATGATAATGTCATCAAGATGGCATTTCCCATCCTTTCATACGTCTGGTACCTACTGTAAACTCCCAACAAGATTTTCCTCTTATTTACAGGATCATGTTACCTCCCTCCTCCTCTAACCGGGGGCTTGACATCATAAGCTGTAACAAATGTTCTGAACACCATATTGAGGGGTGGACTAAGCAATGGATGGATAGCAATCGCGTCCAAGATTTCTGGTTAAGCATGTGGTCTGCATGAAGTCCAGGACTTCTTCGAAACAAAACCAACCTATCAGAAACCATTACTCAGACATGTAAGAGTATTAAGGCTGACAAGTCCCAAACAACAGCAGCAATAAATAGCTTGGCTCTTCAGCAGTGGCACATCTGAATTAATTCATCATTTTTGTTCCACATTGCGGACTATGTTGTGCTGTTGGCTAAAAATATAGAGATCTTTCACTACATTTATCTCACCCACCTTCCCCAGCTTTTATTTCCCCTCCTCCTCTCCCCTTTTTTTCCTCTCCTCTCCTGAAAACGTTTCGATGCCTCTATCGTTCCACTGAGGTGCCGGCAAGGACCGAACGAGGCACAATAATCCTTACAGTCGGTCCTCAAAGCGCTTCGCAGAATTCACTGTGAAGCGTAGTGACTGTAGTATTGCAGGTGAACACGGCAGTCCAATTTGCTGACAGCAATATCCCCCAAAACAGCCATGAATTGAGCCACTCATGTTACGTGAGGAAAATTGTTGACCAGAAGACTGGGGAAACAAACTCACTTCTCTGATGTCTATCTGAACGGTGAGACAGTAAGTTTGGCAATGCACTGGACGGTCAGCTCAGACCGTATGAACTCAAAGTCGTGACGTGAGAGACTTGAACCCACAACTTTCTGACTCAGGGGTGAGATTGCTACCTCAGCGAACCAGGTTCTCAGCTGCAGAAAGCTCCAGCTCATCCACTCACACGTATCTCGGCTGCTGGGTCCATCACGTGAGGCACGGACAGTGTGGTTTCAGCTGTAAGTCTGCAGGTGCTGCTCAAGGCTTCTTCGCTGAACCCTGTAAGGGTAGACTCGTCTGAGGGTCCGTCTGCAGCACACCGCCACAGCTGGGTGATGTCGGGGGGCCCCTGAGCTGGGAAAATGTCCCGGAATTGGAAACCATTCCAAAACTATTTCATGAGGAAGATATGCACTTACTCATCAGGCTCGGGTTACAAATGAATGCTTACTTCATCAACTTAAGTCCCCTGTTCATTTCCCAAACACAACAGGCTCTCGTTTGGTTTATATCATTCATATGACAAACTCCCACCTACACAACAAAATTAGTATTCGTAGCCAGAAGGGGAAATATCTGCGAGCAGACCAAGGCAAGACTCTGGAGAGGTGATAATAAAACTAATCCTTGCATTTGATTATAGCGCCTTATCACGTCTTCGAGGCGTCTCCAAGCGCTTCCCAGAATATACCTCAAGCGAACTGACTGTGCATTTTTTGTGTGCGAAATGCGGGAGCCAATTGCGCGCAGCAGCGTCCCCATAAACAGCCGTGGACTGAGTGACCGCATTTTTTTTAAAAGGGATTTTTATCCCCGGAAATGTGATCCGCCAATCCACTAACAACCGGGTTCCTACTTACTGCTGGGTAAACAGAGACGCGTGGGGTAAGGACATTTGCCCAAGGTTTTGCCCTGATGGGAATCAAACCCAGGTCCTGAGCCTCATGTTGAGACTTTGTGGTCTAATTAGTCTAAATTACCATTCCAGTGCAGTGCTGTGGGAGTGCTGCATTGACACTGGTGTCGTCCTTTGGGTGAGAGTCTTTAATCTAAGGTCCCGTCTGCTTGTTCAGGTGGATGTTAAAGATGCCGTGAAACTGTTTGAAAGGAGAAGAAATGTCATCATCAAATTAACAGCTACTGGAGGAACGGATGCGCTTTGATGGGGAAAGGAAATCTAAATCATGCCACATGTGGACATCTCAAATATATGTTTTTTAAACATAGAGGCTAAAAATTATCACACCCTTATTTTTATGTTAAAGTTTTTTTCCTAATAAGAGATGAGGGCAATTGGTGCAAAATGTAGATCACACTGACATCTAGTGGTCTTTTTATAATATTGTCCGCGTTGCATCCTTAACGTAAAGGTTATTTTCATCAACTGAACACGGCACAGAAAGCAGGCCATTTAATAATTATAATAATCCTTGCATTTTAACATAGCGCCTTATCACGTCATTGAGACGTCCGTCTCAAAGCGCCTCGCAGAATGCGTAAATAATACACTGTACACTGTAAAGTGTTTCGCCCACAAAACATTCACTTTACGGTATATATTCTGTGAAGCGCTTTGAGAAGTCTCGAAGACGTGATAAGGGCGCTGTATCCAATGCGAGGATTTTTATGATTATTATTATTAATAACGTGAATTGACATCTGGTGAACTGTTGCGATTTTTGGGGCTCGTTTAGTTCGTTTCGCGTGAATGTGCCCGAGCGCGCCTCCAGACGAATTCCACGCGGTTTAAAATTGAATGAGCGACGGCACGGAACTGTAAAACTGAAACGTTTAGTTTTTTTTTCCAACCGAAAGGAAAAGGTGAAAAGGAAACGAGAAGCACGCGCGGGAGTGCGAGCGTCTCCAGCTCAACCACGATAACAACGTCTTGCATTTATACAGCGGCTCTCATGCCGGGTGGCGAGGGCGCTTAAATACACAGTTGTCAGCGCCGTTGCATTGGGGTGTCAGCCTAAGTTACGGGAGTTCAAAGTTGTTTTGTGTTTCAAGTTGTATCCCTGGTTCCTGGCATCTGGTGTACATTCCAGTTGTCCATATTGGCAAATGATAGGGAAACACAGGAAACGTGCAGATACTCACAAATAAAGGGCCAGCGAAAGTCTCTGCTCTCTTTCACCCCATGGGCAGTATGTTGGCTGCTCATTTCAATCAGTCATGACTGGAAAATACTATTATTAATATATTATATGGTGCTACATAGTTTGAAAAAGCCAACCAGTCCCAATAGGAATGTGTTCTGATTGTCAACATGTTATTATCTGTGTTTTTTTTTCCCCCAAAAAAATTCATGTGAGTTGTGCCTCTTGAGATCCTATGTCTTTTTTTAGACAATCTTTTCATTTTCTGTGGTGAGCTCTCTGTTTTATGAACCTGGAGCCTTGTAGCTCAGTGGTTAGAGCTCTCGCCTCGCAAGCGAGAGGTCCTGGGTTCAATTCCCAGCAGGGAGAAACGTTGGGCAAGTTTCCTTACTCCGCATTCCTCTGTTCATCTAACAGCAAATAGGTTGTTAGTCGATTTGCAGATGGCTTTTCTGCAGGTAATAATTCCGTCAAAAATAATAGTTATAAGAAATTGTTCACTCATACAGGGACTGTATTTTTTGGTGAACACAAACAGCCGTGAAGTGATTGATCAATTTTTTTTTGGATCTTGGCAGTTTGTTGAATTCGGTCTTAACTTTCAAGTGGGTTTTCTGTCGCTCTTTGAAGAAATTTACGGAATTGACTTAAGAGTTCAGATTGTATTTAAGAATTTGTCAGATTGCTTTGAATTGTTCTGAAACACCACCTCGACCTGGGAGTTTCTTCCTGTGGAAATGTAGAGATGGGAGGCACGTTTGCTTTTACAGTTGTCATAATTTGGTCACTCAAGTCACGACTATTTGTGGGACGCTGCTGTGTGGAATATTGCTGCCTCGTTTCGCCCACAAAATACACAGTCAATTCACTTTACAATACATTCTGTGAAACGATTTGAGAGGTCTCGACGACGCGATAAGGTGCTATATCAAATGTAAGGATTATTATTAGTATTGAACCATAAGAAGAACAGACTGGAGTCCGTTAACGTTTAGCAAATTTAAAAAAAAATCTGAATTGCCAACATGTTTTTGCTGGATTAAATCTAAAACATCAGGGAATGTGCAATGGAATGGACATCAAATTAATTGTGACAGAAGCAGAAATAACTAATTCCGAGCATTGAGTCACTGCACTGCTATCTATTCAATGATATTAAAAAAGAAGGAATTTTAATCTTTTAGTCCCAGTGCACAACATTCCCTGGAAAATAAAATGCCCTTCTTGAAAAAAAAACATCCACATCTCAATAAACCGGAGGAAATTTTGAAATACATTTTGTCACATTTTTTCATAATTTCTCATCCATTGGATAGAAATATTCCTGCCAAATATTTGTGAATGACTGGAGTGGAATGCTAATGTTGTGAATTCTGTGCTTCCTCTGAGACATCCACTGATGGGTTAGCTCCCAAGTATGAGGTCAGTTACTCATGAAGTCAAACCAAAGCCAAGGCATGCGTTCTGCGACTTGTTACAACTTTAATGATAATAATAAACCTTGCATTTGTTATAGCGCCTGAGCGCATCTCCGAGACGTCTCAAAGCGCTTCACGGGATATACCGTAAAGCGAATCGACTGCACAGATATTGTGGGCGAAACGCGACAGCCATTTGCACCCAGCAGCGTCCCGCAAGCAGTCGTGGGTTGAGGGACCAAATTATTATCTTTTCGTGGCTCCCATCATCGGCAAGCACACCCGAAGAGCTGCTCTCGATCAAAAAANCAGACACCCAGCTCCTGCCGAGGTCATTTGTCAACCTGGCTCAGCACTCTGATGGGTTCAAGCACTCAGCGTTGTTGTTGTTGTTGTTGTTGTTGTTGTTGTTGTTGTTGTTACTGCAGCCCCAACGCTGGGACTTTGAACTCATGGTCGAGGCTGACACTCCAGTGCAGTATTGGGGGCGTGCTGTATTGATGGAGGTGCCGTCCTTCGAAGAGACATTAAACCGAGGTCCTCCTGACGTGAAAGGTACTACCTCAAACGTGATCAAACAGTCATGATACCATTACAGTGCCTAAAAAGTCTTAAAGAAATTATGATATGTATATATTTTTAAGATAAAAGGGTAGATATTGTGATTTTTGGTCACGCTTTATTTATTATTTGTTCCTAAATTCAGACTCCGATGGAATTTCTCTTGCCCCCCGTTGAGTTTGGAACAGTCAGGCCGTCTTGTATTTCATAAACAAGACAAATACAGGGAAAAAAAGCACATCCATTAGAACCAGGAATTCCCAAATGGAATGTAAGATCTTTTCCAAATTCTTCAGTAATAATGGAGAAAATGAGGGAAGGGGAAGAATGTAGTATGTGATATTATCACTGGTGGTAATTAGCACATGGAACAAAGGCAGTCGATAATTATTACTAGTTAGGAAGATGGGAGGGGAGGGGAGTTGGGAGGGAGTAGGGCTTGGGGTAAAGGTAAGGTTCAAATACCACGTGTCCTCACCAACCATCTTGATCACATTATTCCAAATTTTAAATAAAAATAATACTAACATAATAGTGATATGCTTTGCATTTGGTATAGCACCTTTCAAGTCAGGAGGATGACCCATAGGATTTACTGTGAAGTGGAGTGGCTGTATATTTGTGGGTCAACGTGGCAGCCCAGTGAGCCAGGCTGACACACAAAATGGATCTTGTTCTCCTTCCGCGAATCCACTGCGCTTAACACGACTGATATTTTTGCCTGGCGTGCAAAATGTTATTTTTGGTAGGAAACTGTATTACTTTGTGCTGCTTTATCTGCCCTTCAATAAAGTTACGCTGACCATGGCAAGACACATAATGTCTCTGGCGTGGTTTAAATCTGGACTTGGAAGTGTCGGACTAATATTTGCAGTAATGTTTGATGTGTGTAAGAGTCTGTAGTTTGCTGTTGTTGACCTGCCCTGTTATACGACCCATTGCAACAGTGATAGACCAAAAGGCAGCGCAGAAATCAAATAAGACCCTTATAAAGGGCATTGTTGGCTTAGCAGGAAGGAATGATCTGCGATGATATTATCAACCGCCCACCCATGCAGATGTCATGGTTGGGAATTGGATTTTGACGTATTTGACTTAAACTTTTAGCACTCTACAGTAAATACTCCCTCCCTTTCTCCATTCCCGGCAACAGAGTCCTAATCCGTATGATTTGCTCAGTCAATTAACTCTAAACTGCAAGTGCATTTCACAGCAGGAAAGATTCACGGTCAACCCAGAAGAACTGAGAAATATATCAATAAGAAGTATTTAATTGGCCCGAGATTCCGCCCTGTTTATAATTTCAAAATATTTACTGTAAAAGTGCTAAAAGTTTACGTCAAATGCATCAAAATTCAAATCGCCTGCTGTGTTTGATTTCAAAACACACAGTCACTACACTTAACAGTAGAGCCTGTAAAGCTTTTCGAGATTGTCTGACCACGTGATGAAGGCGCTATATCAAATGCAAAGATAATAATTATTGTTATTATTATGAAGTGCCTCTACTGTAAAGGTAAGAAGATTTGAGGACTCGTAGCTAGTTTCAATGTTAATTTCACCATAATTTTTGCCGAGAAATTGGCTTGGCATAAAAAAAACACAGGGTTAATTTCGTTCTCACTCCCGTGTGTCCGGCAAAGTAACGTTTCAGCACAAAGTGCAGTGTGATTCTGCACTAAAGCTCTTTTCCCTGGAGTGTAGAGGCCACAGAGTGGTCGGATGAGGGTGTTTAAATGAGGTTTATGCCACTGACAAAAATAATTTGCAATCCGTCTTATAGGGCTCTAATAAATAGACTTGTAATATAAGAAGGTGCTTATAATAATGCGATCAGTGGCATTTTTGCTTGACAGGCAAACAGGCACAGGCCTACCCATGTAATCTGTTTCTTCAAGTCTTGCAATCTCCAAATGATTCTAATCAACTTTGATAAAATGGCCTGTGTTTAGCGAGGAACAGGATCGAAGCCAAGACTTTTGCTACTAAGCTGTGGCTGTTTAACAAGTGAGTTCTAGCCTTGATATCTTAGCTCCATAGCAATGGAAATGGATTGTCCTTTGCCGTTTGTAACTGATGCTCAATTACTTTGCTTCCAGGTCTCTAAATGCACAGGGGTGAAAAATGTGCTGCCCGATGTGATAATTCTCACCAGTGACGGTCAGCACGTCACCCTATGCTGCGTTTTAGTTTTTTTGTGCAATTGGAAAGATGGTTCAAACACTTCTTTCTGTTCGCGTGAGCTTTCTTCGCAAATCCAACACTTCTCCAGCGGGTTTATGTCATTACTAAAATGTACTGAGCGTAGTGAGGGGCCACGGGGAACACGTTGTTTAATGATAATAGTCTTTGCATTTTATCTTATCGTGTCTCAAACGCTTCACAGAACTCACTGTAAAGTCAATTGACTGTGTATTTTGTGGGCGAAAAGCAGAAGTCGATCGTTCTCAGCAGTGTCCCACAAACAGTCGTGGATTGAGTGACCAAATTATTATTACTTTACATGTAAACTAGATTTCCACTAGATTTTACATTTCAAAATAAAAAATTGAGGATCTTTTGACAATTTTGGGGGCTAGAAGAGTTTGGTAGCGGGTGGGGGGTGGGAGTTGGGGGTGGTTGGGGGGGGTTGGGATTTGTCTGCAGGGATTACCCTCCTTTCTAAAGTGGAACGTTTCGGTCTAATTCGATTAATGGGGGTGAGCAGGTCTAATCTCGCTCGCCGCGAAAAAAAAAAAGTGTGCGTTTGTAGGGGATATGTTAAATTTGTATTCAACACATAACGGCAGAGGAGAAATGTAATATAACCAATTTCCACCTCCCACATCTATTCTACAGCAAAGGGGGCGTGAGAGAGTGAACAGCGAACAGACAAGTTGGATTGAATTCTCCGCACAGAGAGCGCTGAGTGTGTTGGAACGACGTTATTTGCCCTCTTGAGGAGAGCAAATAACGATCACACGCCTCAACTCGTAGACTGGTTCTCGTTCTATCATCTCGTCCAAGAGATGACACCATGACAATGACAGATGACAATGAACAACAACAACAACAACAACTTCCATTGATCTGGCACCCCAAAGCAGCGTCTCAGAGCGCTAAACAAAGTTTGACGCTCAGCCAGGGGCAGGGGAAAGGCGACTGTAGGCACGGTCGATGATGGGGGAGCTCTGGGGCGCTACTTTGTGTGTGGGAAGCTGTATAAACCCAAGTTGTTGTTGTTGTTGCTGAAAGTCTGAGGATCCCTGACTGTCCAGGGCCTTGGGACGTCCTCCTGACGTGAAAGGCGCTATATAAATGTAATTTGTTGTTATTTTTTGTTGTCTTCTGGTGTGATCTGAAAAGGAGGGGGGGGGAAGACAGCGGGATTATGTGCGTGTGTGTGTGTGTGTGTGTGAGGAGGGAGCGTTGAGGAAACCAGGTGTGTGACATGCACATCGAGGTCGGTCGAACTTCAAATGTCAAATGGGTCAACTAACAGGAGTGTAGTTTATAGAACAATTCTGTAAGTGTCAGATAATTGGAGGCCGACAGCTGAGACAGTTACTGAGCTTAAAGAGATGTACATTGCAGCAACACAGCGCTGGGCCCGTGGCAAAGATTCCTAACATTTCCGACTTATCGACACACTGATTAAGCCGGTGGAACAAAATTTGAGCACTTAAGAATTGTTCTTGAAACAGGGGACTTGTAACTTTCAGTACGCACTGCTATTTGTGGAGGCGTCTGGGGAAGTTTTGTTCACATTCCTTTATCGTGCTGTTTCTTTTTCGTTTAACTTCTTTGTGCAATTCTCCGACATTGGGCGGACAGGGAGGTAATGCGTGCGATTCACACTGTTGATAATTATCACATTCCAAGTTCATCACCCCGTTGTGTATGAATTACAAAGGTTATAGCTAACGTCACAGGAATGAATGGCATTCCATTCATGTTTCAAACTTTGGGTAACGGCATCGGTAGGATTTGTTTAGGTAAACCATGGTATTGAGCAAATGCAGTGTTTCGTAGCTTCATAGCACATAATGACTCAGAGTGTCAGCTTGGCGAACACTAGGTCAGAAGATTTGGGGTTCTTTTTACCCCCGACATTCCCAATACAACTTTGAGCTTGCGAATTAGGCAGATCAATTGGCGATTCGCTTTTTACGGCGGTTTGTGGGGCATTGCCGTCTGCAAATCAATAATAATAATAATTATCCTTGCATTTGCAAAAGCTCCTTATCATGTCTTCGACGCGTCTCAAAGCGCTTCACAGATTATACTGTAAAGTGAATTGACTGTGTATTTTGTGGGCGAAACGTCTGCGCAGTGCTTCGAGATGTTTCAATCGCATAGATACTGTATAAAGCAAAGATTGTTAGCTGAGCAATGTGCGTATGGGAGGGGATGGGAGGGGAACCAAAGGCACAATCAAAAAGGTAGGTCCTAAGGGAGCTTTGAGAGTGAGGAGGCACAGGGTTAGGTGGAGGGACTCTGGGTTGATTCCACAGTGAGGGGGCAAAGAATGGCTGAAAGCTCCTATGGCGAGATGGTTTGGATGGGGGAACATGGAGCTAAGCAGAGCAAAGTTCTTTTCAAAGACCATGAGGCAAAATAAATGGTTAAAAAAAAACTATGAGTGTCACATGGGGAAAAATAACTGTGGTGCCTTTCGTGTGAATGAAACAAACAGGGAATCTCTACAGCCGTCGGCATGACATTATTTTGCAGTCGTTACTGCCTGAATGTGTAGAAAAACGCTGCGAAATGTTTTGAACGATTCAACGCAAGAATTTGATGGACTGGCATCAAGGAGAAAATTAGACGTTTCCTCTTCGGTTTAAGAGTAGGTTACTCAATAATAAGTGCAGCTGGAGACAATTGTACCAAGGACAGACATGTCCTGAATTTGACCTTGCTAATTGCTGAGAGATGAGAAAGACCAGGAGAAATAGGCTGGGATACAAGCCGGAGCTTTCCCTATAATAAAAAATAATAATAATAATCCTTGCATTTGATATAGCGCTTTTCACGTCAGGAGGACGTCCCAAAGCGCTTCACAGAATACACTGTAAAGTGAATTGACTGTATATTTGTGGGCGAACGCGGCAACCAATTGCGCACAGCAATGTCCCACAAACAGTCGGGGATTGAAAATGACCAATTTATTATTGTTTTTGGTTTTGGAGGGATTATTATTAGGCTCTGTGTGGAGTAAGGAAACTTGCCCAAGGTTTCGCCCTCTGCCTGGAACTGAACTATCAGTGTTTGATAGTGCTGAAGAGAGGCAACTCTACATCTACAGCCACTGCATCTAGTCCTGTAGCTCAGTGGTTAGAGCACTCGCCTCGCAAGCGAGAGGACCTGGGTTCGATTCCCGGGCAGGGCAAAACCTTGAGCAAGTTTCCTCACGCCACACGGCTCTGTTCACTTTTACTGTGTATTCTGTGAAGCGCTTTGAGACGCCTCGAAGATGTGATAAGGCCCTATATCAAATGCAAGGACTATTATTGTTATGTGCATACGGTCCTCTGAGACACCATCACGCGTCAAGGACCCTACACAAATTACGATGGCTGCCGATGCCCACGAGATATGGGAGTGTCTCTGCCACTTTCCGTAGAACAATGGAAATTAACAGCACAGAAAAGAAGGCCGTTCAGCCCATCGTGTATGTGCTGGCTCTCTCAAGACGAATCCTTTCAGTCCCGTTTATCTGCCCTTTTCCCGCACCGCTGTGGCTTACCCCAATTCACCTACCCAATCAGCCTCACTTTTGGCCTTTTTGACTTGTTCATTGTGTTATGTTGTTTCTGCGCTGCCCGAAGGGGTGAGGGAGGGAGAGGGACTCCTGGATGGTGTTGCAGAGAGGGCGGGGGCAGAACGGCAGAGAGCTAGCCCACTGATGACTGGGCTGAACGGGCTGGGAACACAAGGGGGTTTGGGAGTGGGTTGTCATTTAGCCCACATTTCGCACGGACCTGTCACGATCAGCTAATAGAGAGTTAGTGTGAATTCAATCCTAGATCCCAGGGCAGCATGATGATCCACTCAGTCACTAAGCACCAGGTTAGCAAACCAAACAGTCACAACAGCAACTCGAGTTTCTATAACTTTCTATAACATGCGGGACAGACTGACGCTGAGCCGGGGAGGAAGCGGAGGCAAGGTTGAGGATTATGGCCTTCAGGGGAGATCTGAAAACGGGCACGAAGGAGGCGAGGGTGGAAGGACTGTTCATTCAGTCATTCAGTCCCAGGTTTCCTTAGTTTGTTACATCCGCCTTGTGTTCTGTTGCTTCAGCATGTACAATTTCACCAAAGACCCTCTCCTCTCGGTCGTTGTACTTCCTGATTCTGTGCCAGATAAGCCACAGGAAATGCGGTCAAGCTATCCGTTGAAACATCCCATCTACCGCTTAGCCGTTAAAGACATCAGGCAAAACGGGGAGGAGAAAACACGAAGCAATTCACAGAGAAAAAAGAGGGGGACGGCAAATTGACCGGGAGCTGTACGACACATGAGAGAAGTGTAACGCAATGGCTCTGGAGTTGGCGACCTTCCTACTCGAGGAACAGCACGTTTCTGTAACATAGCAAAGTATTCCCAGAGCTACATCTGTGCAGTTAATTAACCCCGGGTCACTTAAAACTCACCATTAAATTGAGCCCATACTGAAACTACTGCTGCTAATAGGATCTTGGTGGAAAACAGATGCAACGATTTCTACTGTTAAGTGCTGCTATCTGAGACCTGCAGTGAAACACCCAGACCAGCTAACGTTGGGATTTTAAACAGGCCAAAAGGAATAAACATCGATGTAGGAATGACGCGATAATGTCCTCTATCAACTGCAAGGATTATTATTATTACTTTTTTTATTATTATTATTATTATTATTATATTCTTTCCCTGTAAAGATGACGAATTATCTGGACGGTGGCTGATACCCGCAAAACACACTCCAGTCACTCCCTCCGCTTTACCTGGAAAGCACTTTGGGATGTCTTCCCGACGTGAAAGACCCAATAGCAAATGGTGGATTCCAGATGAAATTGGTCATTCACTCCATGGCTGTTTTGTGGGGCACTGCTGTGCACAAAGTGTCTGCCGCACTTCGCCCACAAAATACCCAGTCACTCCACTTTACAGTATATCCTGTGAAGCGCTTTGAGACGTCTTAGAGATTACAGTGAAGCGTTTTGACTTGTTATGTGGCAAATGGCACCAGGAAGGTAGTGAACCTGATTTGGCACAAAGTGTACCTTTTGGAAATTGAGAAATCTCTGGGAAAAGTTAATTAATCACTGGAGCATTTTGAGTGTCGACCAGGTCTAAGGTTACGTTGCATTTGCTCCAAGATACATTGGTCAATCGCTTCACGGATGGTTGCGGGGTGTTGCTGTGTGCAAATCAGTCGGTGTGTTTGCTTACAAATACCACAGTCACTACACTTCCTACAAAATCCTTCAATGCAGCCTTTGAAGCCCTTTTTTTCTGTAAGTTTCTTTCAGGGCTACAGGAAACTTCCATGTTAGTATCAAATTAAGCAATTGGCCAATCTGTATCGTTTGCACCTAACGTTTAAAAAAAATAATTGTGCGAAATCTGATTTTTATCCCAACTGTACAAAAAGTAGGTTTTGCTGAGCAGCTTTGAGATTTCTGGTTTCAATTAAGCATTGTCCATCATATGTTCCTGCCCTCAGAGAAGTTAAACCTGATACAGGGATAAGCAGGATATCTTTAAACTACTTTAAACCCTCGACAGTCATTCCTAGTATCTCGAAGGAGCCAGATACCTCTGTAGAGACTTGTACCAAAAACAATATACAAAGGAGTTTTTTTCTTATTTGATCTTTGTCGTGTCTTAAGGACAAAGGTGCTATTATAAGACAGGTGATGTCTAGTTCATAGATGAGCAAGGAAGTATGATGTATCTCTCGTTGACAAAGAGTCTTTCTGAAGTGTGATGGAATGGTTCTTCCTGGCTACAATTCATTCATCTTTCATCTATAATGCCTCTGTGTTTTGCTGACATAATAATGAATGGGTTTATATGTATGCGCAAGGTTTGAAGGATATAAATTTGGCACCAGAGCGATAAAACAGAGAAAAGCAAAGGGTACCTTTACTTCAAGTTCCTTATCTTATTTTGAAAAATGTAGAATCTTTGAAAGCTAATACCGCAGTCTGTCTAATTTTTAATCGATACTAAAACAAGTCCCACCATTGTGCTCTGCACTTAATATAAATGTCCCATAAAAGACCAGTGTTTCTTGTAAACTCTTCCTTAACTCTTCAGGGCTTCCAACTGTACTGTACTTGTGGATCACAGTCGATTGGCAGATCACCTTTCCGGGGGTAATAATCCCTTCCCAAAAAAAAGTAATAATAATAATAATTTGATCACTCAACCCATGACTGTTTGTGAAACACTTCTGTGCCATGTTTCACCCATAAAACATACAGTCAATTCACTTTACAGTATGTTCTGTGAAGCACTTTGAGACGTCTCGAAGACGTGATCAGGCGCTATATCAAATGCAAGAATTACTATTATTATTATTATTATTGCCAAAATGGAGTCTGTAAGATCAATTGTATGCTGTAAGTAATATTAACAATGCTTACATTTTGCACCTTTCACATTGGGAGGACGTCTCAAACTGCTTCACAGGTTATACTATCAAGTGCAGTGCAGTGAACTGAGTATTCTGTAGGCAAACACAGCAGTGCGTTTGCACACAACAATGTCCCACAAACAGCCTTGATATAGCCTGAAAGAATCTTCCCTTTTTTACTAATGTTAAACTAACCGGTCTAGAACTGTCTCTTTTATTGGAACAAAGTCTCACGAATGACCAATTTTATCTGGGGGATTGTTGGCCAAGACATCGGAATAAACATCCTTCTCTTTTCGAATGGTACCATGGGATCTTTAACGTCCACCTGAAAATACCACACACATACACACACACATACACGGGACCTCAGTTTAATGTTTCAGTTGAACATCGCATCTGAAAGAAAGTACATCTGACTGCCCAGCAGTGTATAGGAGTGACAGACTAGATTACGTGAGTTCAAAGTCCCAACGTCTGCCACAGAGGTCCGAATGCTACTAACTGAGCTCTATTCCCCTCACCCGAACCTCTTAATTCCTCTTAACTCATCAACTCCTTGTGCGGAAGCCAATTGACCCTTGAGGTGCAAAACTATCACATTCATTTGGCAGCTACAAAGCTTTTGTCAAGGAAATGGCGATGAATCTGTCTTTTGCTTTGCAGTTTGCAGATCCTTTGTGATGACTCTAATGCATAAACCTCCACCGAGAGAGAAAAAAATGACCATTTAATTATAAGCATTCGGTTGAAGGATTTTGGACTGGGATATGACTCTGGTTGTGTAATTCCATATCTTAGATCTGAGGTACTGCTGTTACCTGAGACTCTCTATTCTCCGAATTCCCTGGGATCTGACTCCAGTCGTAAATAAAGTAAAGACAAAACAATCGTGGGGACATGAGAAAAAANGGGCAAATTAATCTGCTTCTTGTCACTATATTTATTGAACCATTTCAATGGACAAGTCAGAGTCAATCACTCAGTAATCCCACTCGTCAACGTGGCTTTACATTGCTGTGTGAATATGGAATTAATTCACCTTGAGCCAAGATGCCTTACACACAGTTCTTTTGTCTATTTAATTCGGACTCCCGTGCTTTTCATATATCCATTTTTTTCTTGCGGCGAGACCTGTGGGCCCCCATGAAAGGAAGGATTGATTGTCTATCGGAAGAGATTTGGGAAAGAAGGTCTGAGGGGAGTATTCGAGCTGCCAGACACTGACTATTAAAACGCAGGGGCCAGATTGGCAACCCACCGCCCCCCTCTGAACCCCACTTTGTTTCCTAGTATTTCACTGACAATGTGGTGCTGACAGTTTGTATCTATTCAAAATAAGGAGGGAAGGAGATCCTTGATCTTTTGGGCAAGTTGTTAGAAAACGGAGTGATCCGATCTGAACAATCCTGTCATCCCCTCCCTCTCCCCGTGGCTCGGAGTCAGACTCCGCCAGTGTCAAGCTCTCCGGGACGCTACCCAGTGTGAAGGGCGCTATATCAATGCAAGTTGTTGTTGTTGTATCTCTTCTTGTTTGGGAGCTGTGTGTGCCTCTGCACGTCAGAGGAAATAAACAGTTTTACAATTGCAGTGACTGAAGGGATTCCATCCGATGTCACCTCTCCCTTTATTTTCGAACGGAGTTTCTTCCGGTGAGCTAGCCAACAATTCCCCCGAATAAACTGATCACTTGCTTCTGTGGTCGTTTGTTTGTGGGACATTGCCGCGTGCAAATTGGCTGCCACATTCACGACCAAATGCACCACCACTCTTGATAGCAAATTCCTGTGAACCACTGTGAGCCACTGTATCAAATGCAGAGATTATTATATGTAATAAACCTTGCATTTGATATAACGCCTTATCACGTCTTCGAGACAGCTCAAAGCGCTTCACAGAATATACTGTAAAAGTGAATTGACTGTGTATTTTGTCAGCGAAACGCGGCAGCCAATTGCGCACAGCAGCGTCCCCACAAACAGTCGTGGATTAAGTGACCAAATGATTATTATTATTATTTTTATTATCAAATGCAAGGATTATTATCATGACTGGTTCCTTGGGAGTGAGTGAAAGCTACGACCGTGAGAGGCTGAACTAGCACACACTGTTGAAAAAAGATCATTGATGCGCAAGACAGGCCAAGGTTCAAGCCCGTGCCTTTCGACTTAGACCTCCAAAAGTTTTCCCTGGGTCTGATACATACAAGCCTTTGATCGGATTAATCCACGCTTTTGTTTCACTTACTGATTCAAATTACTCAGACAACTCCTGAGACTCCAAATCCCACCGAGCCTTAGCCTTTGAGTCTATTTTGTCTAAAAGTTTAAAATAATAATAATAATAATATTAATATCGAGCATAATTGTGGAACCTTCTTCAATTCAGCCTTGATTTGGAAGCCGTTTTTTTCCCCAACGATGTCTTAAACGAGGAAAACGTAGGTGTTTTTTTGTAATAGTTCTGCTTGATCTTAAATGTTAAGGCAAACGATTTAATTTCACGGGCGAAGACAGAGTGGAATTTCAGTCCTGTTGTCTTAGAATTTAAGGCCATGCAGAATTTCGGAAAGTTCTTAAATTCAACCAGCCGTCTCAAAGGCCTCACAGGGTAAACTGACACGTACAGTGACTGCGTATTTTGCAAGCGAATGTTCTTCTCACCCAGCATTGAGTTACGTTCGTGTTTAGCATTCGTGTCAATCTTTCTTTGAACCGTCCTCAGCCGTAAATTTATGCGATTCATGCAACCTGTCAGCAGTTGGGCGATAAAACATTAGACGCATGTGCGGGCAGCAATCATTTAAGTAAATAGTTACTTACTGGCGGATCGCTTTTCCGGGGTAATACGCCCTTTTAAAAAAAATTAAAGGGTCACTCATTCCGCAACTGTTTGTGGGGCACTGCTGTGTGCGATTGGCTGCCGCATTTCGCCCCAAAATACACAGTCACTCCACTTTACAGTATATTCTATGAAGCGCATTGAGACGTCTCAATGACGTAATAAGGCGCCGTATCAAATGCAAGGACTATTATTATGATTATTATTATTACTATTATTATTATTATTATAACTCCCACAGCCCAATCTCCAGCATCGAGAGAATGTGCTTAGCCCCAGAAAGGCTAGGAACCTGGGTGACTGGTTTCCAACATCTTTCCCAGGATTAGCTCAGAGTCTAACACACTCACAGCTAATCAGATAAAAAGGGCACAAGCTCCAGACGTGAAGGAACTGTTTCTCTAATCCCCATTTACTGTGACATGGCCTCATCCACTCCAGCCTAATTATGAGCATTAGACACAGAGGGATTAATTTGATTACCTGATTTAATCTATATTAGCTCAATCCTCAACTTTGGCAAATCACGTGTCACCTTTTGTGCAATGAACAGTTATAAACAGTAAAATCAGAGGCCACCACTCACCTCCGATCTCACCTCCCATATTTTACAATTACCTTCAGTTCCTGTGAGTAATTAATACTTTTATTTGTTAGGTGCAGTAAACCCCGATCTTACATTTGTGAAAATTGCCGGTAAATGCCATTCCTGGCATTGTTTCGCCCACAAAATATACAGTCCATTCGCTTTACGGTGCATTCTGTGAGGCGCTTTGAGACGTCTCGAAGACGTGATCAGGCGCTACATCAAATGCAAGGATTATTATATTATTATTGTTGTTATTATCATTAGCTTCTAAATCCAGCCTTAAAACTTATCTTTTCAAACTTCCCTCCCACCATATCCCACCTCCTGCGCTCTCTTGCAACTGATCCACCCTTGTGAAACACTTCGAGAAGTCACCCTACGTGAAGAGAGCTATATCAATATAAGTCGGTGTTGCAAATCAGTTTGTCTAATTAATAAGTAGGGCGGAAACTTTAGAGGGAGGGAATGACTGATTAAATCAAACTGGAAAGTGAATTCACTGTATATCTTGTGGGTGAAACACAGCAGCCAATTGCACACAGCAGCGTCCCACAAACAGTCGTGGATTGAGTGATCAATTTATTATTATTATTATTATTTTTTTGTGAAGGAATTATTACCCCCGGAAAAGCGATCCGCCAATCGACTAACAACCGGGATCCTGCTTATTGCTGGGTAAACAGAGGCGCGTGGAGTAAGGAAACTTGCTCAACGTTTAGCTCTGTCAGGGATCGAACCCAGGTCTCTCAGTTGCGAGGTGAGAGATCTAACCACTGAGCTACAGAACTCCAGTCAATCCAAAACTCTGCCGCCCACATCGAACTCTGAATGTCCATCACCCCAACCCTCACCGGGCTCCAAATTGGGCTGCCGAGCTCGCCTACGAAATACACAGTCACTAGACTCTGCAGTAAATCCTGTGAGGCACTTTGAGATGTTTCGACAGCTTGACAGGGCGCTATATCAAATGCGAGGATTACTATTATATGTAATAATACTACTGTTACGTAATCTACATTTTGGGGAGAAAAAATAGACTGAAGAAAATAGAGATTGAATTTGCAACACAGAACACAGTCTGTGTGTGTTTGCCTCTCAACTCCGCTCCTTGATATTGTCCTTTGTTAACTAATGGCAGATTTATGACAATATGATCATTAGTTTCCGAGAGATTTGTGTGACAGCACTGAGTAACTCGTCTAATCCTCTTCTTCAGGGCTTTGCTGCGGCTGAATAGGCTTAGTGAATCACAAAGGGTAATAGTACTTGCTGTGGGTGGTACAGTACTATTAAGAATTTAAAGACAGCCTACGAAAGAGGAGGCTGGAGTGCGTGCCAAAAGTTTTCCCACGTACTTTCTGCCATATCAACACAGATAATTGCATGCCAATATTGTACTGAGAATGATTTGGCCACCAGCTAAATTTCGCCCACAATGTATATATATATGTATATATATATACAGTCAATTCACTTTACAGTATATTCTGCGAAGCGCTTTGAGACGTCTCGAAGACGTGATAAGGCGCTGTATCAAATGCGAGGATCGTTATTACTTATTCTAAATTGGTCAATCACCTCCCAGCTGTTTGTGGGCTGTTGCTTTGCTTTATTCACCTACAAACTGCAAGGCTGCCCTGTTCATTTACAAATAAACAGTCACTACAGTACAACTGAACAGTAATTATTGCGAAGCTCTTCGCGACGTCTCGGTTTGTAATGTAAAGTGCAATATTATTGTTAGCTCGGATCATTCATGTCCACCTGTATAGGCAGACAGACCTTGGATCAATAATAATAATAATAATAATAATGTAGCACTCCAGCAGCAATGTACTGCGGCATCAGTCTCAGTCTAGAGTCGCTGTGTAGTATGTTGTCCTGTTACTAATCAAGGTGTTACTTAATGTGACATATTTAGAATGATTAATATTTAACGACTCACTTATTTCGGAACCATTTCGTCTGAGAAAACGTCACGCTCACACCTGAGGTTGTCGCAGGCTCAATCCACAGTCCAGCAGATAAAATCAGTCATTATATAAAGGACATTGCTGTTTGTGGGGCATTGGTGTGCGCAAAATTGCTGCCAGGTTCAGCAACAGGAATCTCTTTGAAGCTTTAAGAGACATCTCAACCATGTGATAGGGGGCTATATCAAACACACTGTTGGCTTTTTTGGTTACACAGCACACTACTGACGTTTAGTGGTAAAAGGAGAGTTTGCAAACCAAGATCGTGAATAACAATGACTCATGCATTTGATAACCATAATAATCATAATAATTTGATGATCATAATAATCACCAAAAGGGAGATCTCCTCGGAGCTGAACTGGCTCCACCCCAGGATGGGTTTCCGCACTTGTCAGACGCCCGGCTGACCACAAAAAAAAACATACTCTTAAATGTTACACCTGATATAGTGCTATGCGTGTCCCGAGAACGTCTCAAAACACGGGATTTACAGTAATGTCCCCTGCATGTCCATGAAGTGAATGATCAGGCGTGTTTGGGGATTGTTGGTCAACAGCAACAGCAACAACAAATTATATTTGTGGTAGCGCCTTTCATGTCAGGAGGACGTCCCAAGGCGCCGGACAGTCAGGGATCCACACCCGAGCTGGGGGTTGGGATCAGGAGGGGGGGTGGAGGGTGGGGAGGCTAGGGATAGGAGGGTGACCAAAGGCACGGTCGAAGAGGAGGGTCTTGAGACGGATCTTGAAGGAGGGACATGAGGAGAAACACCCTTCTCTTTTCGATTAGTGCGGTGGGATTTTTAAACACCCACATGAAACGACTCGGTTTAATATCTCGTCGGAAGGACAGCACCTCCGTCGGTGAAACACACGCCCAGCACTGCGTTGGAGCATCAGCTTGGCAACGAGAGAGGGTTTTATGTGTTGTTGCACTTCATTTACCTTGATATCTGAACCGCGGGTTAACGGCAATGCCTGGGAAGTATCAATTATCCGACAAGAAGAGGCCATTGTAGACAGTCGATTGCAGTTGTAACACAAAATCCCACTGGAATGTTTAATAACACAGAATATAATTCCGACACATTGGATGGAATTCATTCATTCTTACTCCATTCTAATCGGTCTGAATTATTAGCCCCACACCACCACCTCCTCAGGATTCAGTTCAGACTTGCAACCCGTGTGTGTTTATACAGTGCATCCTGTGCACAACATTGATTGCACTCCAATGTCATTCATTCATTCATTCATTCATTCATTCATTCATTCATTCATTCATTCATTCATTCATTCATTCATTCATTCATAACTGTTTATTGTGCATCTCTGAACTTCAATCACCTGATATTGCCTGTAATACAAACCGTACACAAAACCAGATTGAAAGTGTATGAAATCCAAACAGACGCAGATCGCGGGGGCCAGGCTAAATATCCTCTGTTCCCGTGTTGTGAAACTACATTCTTTTAAAGACAGTGGGCTTTATTCAGCAAGATGTTTAATCTGCGGAACTTTAATTAATTCTTTGTGGGACGGAAAACAAGTTTCAGTAGCTGGGAGCAACTGGACTCGATCTTTAATCTACTTGCGCGTAACTCACAGGCTCAACTCCCCATCTCATCTGAGTTACACTCTTATCGGGAATTATAACAACAATTTGATACAGTACTTTATTGCGTCTTGAAAACATCTCAAAGCACCTCAGAGGATTTTACTGTAGAGTGTAGTGACTGTGTTTTGCGGGCCAACACATCAGCCGATTCATGCCCAGCAAAGTCCCGCGAACTGTCATGAAGTGAACAACCAATTTTATCTCACTAATTGTATCGTTCTGGGATTACTTATTCAATTCAGTGAATAAAGTATTTCACTGAGCTGCCTCCTTTCGAGCCAGAAGAGCCCGAGCAAAGGTTTGCTGACCACAACACCGGGACAAACTCCCTTCACCAGTTGAATAGCAGACGGGATCTTTAACATTCACCTGAACAGGCAGACCAGACTTTGGTTTTACCGACTCATTCGAAGAGATAGTAGTTCTAACAATGTAGAACTCCTCCATTCTGTTACGCAACAACTGCAAATGTTACCCCAACCTCTGTGTTTTTCCACAGCTGGAAATGTAGAAATTTCTTCGAAAGAAGCAGAAAGCCACTTCAGCCCGTCCCGTTCAGAAGATATAATGCAATAGAAGATATTCTGATCTTAAAAGCTCACGTCAACCACATCAAAGCACTTGTCGTTGAACTAATTTATAGTGAGACAAGAATAGCGTGGGGAAGAATTCCGCCGACTTCCTGTCACACTGATTTAGGGGAGCTAAGCTCATCATTCACTTTGTGAAATGGAATATCTTTTCCCCCCGTGATTTATGGATTTAACTTTGTATATATTCGCAGTAGTTCTGATGGGAGCTCTGCTGCCAATTGATGTACAACCGCTCTAGGGATTGAGGGAGGTCCCTAAAAGGATAGATACTAAAACCAGTCTAATAGTGATAATCCTTACACGTGATAAAGCACTTCACATGATTCAATGTAAGTTGGGCACTTCCCTACAGGAACGATGTTAAGGCCTTGGTAGGGGTGAGAGCCAGTGAGCTGGTCCTGACTCCATGCTTCTCTATGCTTCTGTGTTTTTTGCAGGCGAATCTGAAGGTAAAGAACATCACCAAAGCCCAACTCACGCACAGGAGAATATGGCGTGGAGTAAGTAATGAGGTTGCAGCGGTTAATTTATTTACCTTTGACGGGGAGTCCTGTAGCTCAGTGGTTAGAGCACTTGCCTTGCAAGCGAGAGGACCAATCATTCCTGGAACTGAAAGTTCATCACACCTGTCATTCCGACGTGAGTGAACTTCGCGCTGAAGAAGGTTTGTGCTTGGATTTCCATGACGGCCTTTCCGGATTTCTTATTTATTTGGGAAATACCGCAAAATTGACCTCTCGGAGCCACTGGTGATGTGATGCGCTGTTTGGAGGGACAGTTAAAATCACCTGTGGGTCACGTGAAACAAAGGTCAAAACTTAAACCTCGCTGAATGTATAGCAGAACTTACTTGGGACAAGGAACGCTGTCTCATTGGTAAACATCTAATCGCAAGCATTCAGGTTACTGATCTGATAAACGTGGACTAGTGTCAGCAACAGACCGCAATCCCAGGCAACTCCTTTAACTAATTAATATAGTGCTGACAGAATGCGGAGATGGGATTCAGTGTTGGTTCAAAGCACAGGGCTATCAAAAGCCACATTGTTTAGAGAGAGCACCTCAATAATAAGTCAACCGGGTGCCACAGTCTGTTGGAACATCGCTTCCTAATTCTGGTCACAATGTCTCTTATTAAAACTTTTCAAATATATTCCAGCACAAAATAGGATGATTGATGGAGATTACGAGGAGGGGGGGACATAGGGGGGTACTCTCTATACTTTTAGTCAGAAGGTCCAGAAATCCAACGAGGGCAATGGGAATATGATTGACGTCTGATGATTCTATAATCATTAAAAACTCGGTCTGATGTAATAATAATAGTAATAATAATCTTCGTATTCGATATATCGCCCTAAACATCGGGAGGATGTTTCAAAGTCTCTCACAAGATTTACTGTAACGTGTAGTGACTCTGCATTTTGTAGCGGAAGCCGCTTAAGCTGGACTGGCCGGGGCCAGATGTTTTGCCCGACTTAATCGGCGGCCGAGGCTAACCGAGGTTTTCATCCGAAAGACAGCAGCTCTAACGATGCAGCACACCTCCGGCTTAGACCATGTGAGTTCATTTCCTGAGTGCTACCGCTGAGCCGGGTTTTGACACACACTAGTACCGCACAGAGCAGCGTGGTAACGCTACGATCAAGAAGATGCGTAACATTAATCAACAGGGTGGAATCGAAGCGATGTGTAATATTTAATCCGTAAACCCGAACAGAATGGATGGAAAGTCGTTAATAACAATTATGCGGAGTTTTCATGAAAAGTGAGGCAGTTACAGTTTTGTGACATTAGGTGTTAACTTATGCTGACTGCTGGAAATAGTAGTTTTTCTCCCAAGCGCCTAACTTGCTATTTTTATTAATCAGCATCAAATAGATCCCAAATTCATCGGTGAAACTACGTGTTGTTCTAACCGACCTTCTGTGGCCCTCTGCTGGTTAAGAGCGAGCAGTTCGTAAGGTGAGTAAAATTATAATTTTGCTCCTTTTTTTTTCGCGAATTAAATTGTTCAGAAAGGACGTGTGGGAAAAAAAAAGCCCGCGTTTGGGTAATGATCGAGTTACGGGGACGTTTCCGCTGTCTCGGAGTGGGGGGGAACAGCGTCCTGGAGTGCTTCGCGTGCAAAATCCAGAGCTGTCAATGAACAGTGTGATGCACCGAAGGGCTATGGAACAAAACCTGCAAACACACAGGAGTGATTTGATCCGAAGGTCAAAATCAACATGAAGTAACACCCAGCGAAGCAGCAGCAGCGACAACAACAACAACTTGCACTTGTATAGCCCCCTTGATGCCGGACGGCGACTCGGAGAGCTTGTGGCAACTGTTGTTTTGATTGTGTGTGTGTGTGTGGGTGGGAGTGTGTGTGTGGGTGTGGGTGTGGGTGTGTGTGCGCTGACTGTTTATAACCGACAGATGGCACTTGTCGCCTTCCTGCACCGAGTGCTAAATTGATGAAGAGCATCTTAGCAAAGCGTGATTTTTTAAAGCGCTGTGTGAATTCACGGGTTTTCGCAACACCGCGAACACTTGCCGTTCCTTTCAATAAAAGGGCTGATGAGATTTGTTGCTTCAATTCATTTGGCGTAGTTGCTCTGCGACTCTTTCCCTCCCAAAATGTAATCTTGATTTTTTTTTAAAGTATCAAGTGTCGCTGCCATTGTTATTCTCTCCTCCTCGCTCTCCGCCCACCCACACACACTTGAAAACCCCGCTATACGCTCACCATAAATTGCTTAGGTGTCAGAATGATTTACTTTCAATCTATGGTCTTAGAGTAAGTCTT
This sequence comes from Callorhinchus milii, assembly GCF_018977255.1. Lineage (NCBI taxonomy): Eukaryota > Metazoa > Chordata > Chondrichthyes > Chimaeriformes > Callorhinchidae > Callorhinchus > Callorhinchus milii. The sequence continues at coordinate 3,449,356 of NW_024704766.1, read as the reverse complement.
GTGTCTTGAGGCTTGCGTTCAGTTGCCCTTCAACCACTGCAATCAAAGTAAACCACCACTAGAGATACAATCCATCACTCTGAAGAAGTAACTCCATGTTACAGCTAGCGGTGAAAGAAAGAAAGAAAGAAGATGAGTACGTAAAAAGAATCGGAAGCCAGACAGCTAACAATTGTAGTACAGAGGGGTGAGACTCGCATTTATTACTGTACAGTAGTAGTCTTTGCATTTGATATCACGTCTTATCACACCTTCGAGTCGTCTCAAATCACTTCACAGTGTATTTTGTGGGTGAAATACAGCAGCCAGTTGCGCACAGCAGTGTCCCACAAACAGCTGCGGATTGAGTGACCAAGTCATTATTATTTATTTATGAAGTTTTTTGAAGGGATTATTATCCGCGCCAATTGATTAACAACTGGGTTCCTACTTACTGATAAGTGAACAGAGGTGTGTGTGTGTGTGTGTGTGTGTGGAATAAGGAAACTTTCCTAAGGTTTCGCACCGCTCGGGAATCTCGCTTGCGAGGAGAGCGGGTTAACCACTGAGCTACAGGCACTATTCTAAATTTAATGGCATAGTTTTAACTCTCAGTTTATACATTGGACATACGGTATGGTTGTGGTAGGAATCAAAGCAGTTTACTAAATGTTGCCGCACACTCTTAACACACAACTTATATTTCTTACGCATTTCAAAGAATCAAGTAGCCAACAGCAACAGCTTGCAATTATATAAGCGACTTTCAGCGAGCTAAGCTTTAGAGAGGTGGGGTGGGTGTGTGAACAGAGTGGGGTAGAGGTTGGAAGGAGATAACTGAAGGCAGTCGAAGATGTCGGTTTCAAAATGGGTTTTGAAAGTGCAGGGGGTGGGAGGGAGGTGCAAGGTGGGATGACTCGGGGGGAGATTTCCAGAAAGCAAAGGTGACTGAAAGTGAGAGGGGTTTGGGAGGCATCAAACTAGCCCGTCCGGCTCGCTGTTTGCAGCCAGAATGGCAGATAAATAACCCATTCAAACTAGAAGACCCTTTGAAATATTAGGAAAATCAAAAGCGCTATTTATGCATTGCGGAGCAGTTTCACGGACTTTGCCTTAAACCCGGACACCTATGTCTGGCGGAGAAGAATGCGTCTCTTTTCGAGTGGGGTGAGTTTGGCAGAAGTGTTGAGAGGGAGGAAGTGGGGAGGAGGTGACTGTGAACACCATCAAAAAGGAAGGTCTTTAGGTGGCAATTTGAAAGTGGGGCGGGAGGGGCAAGGCGGAGGGATTGGAGGAGAGAGTTCCAGAGTTTGGGGACTTAGTGACTGAAAGCACTCATCGTACTCAACCAGCAAGAGTCTCCAGACACCGAATAACATTGATTCTATCTATTTCTACTACTCTTGCTTGTAGCGGTTGTAATGAAATTTGCATGTCTATTTGCGAGCTTTGTTCTACGACTTTAATAAACATCCCTCGGTTACTAACCTGTCAGAAGCTTTCCCCGTCTCCCTCGGCAAACCTCACCATGCTACGACGTCAAAAATAGAACAAAAGACATCAACGGGGTCCAGAAGCTTGAGAATATTGTCAGTGATCCGGTTTACAATCAACTTCCTTAATCTAACATTGCACAAGTCACATCCTTTTGTGGGCAAAACCGGTAAACACAGTATGTAAATTGTAAATAAAATCGGTCACTTGCTTAATGGCTGCTTGTTCCCACAAAACACACAGTCACTACGCTTTACAGTAAATACCGCGCAGTGCTTTGCGACGTCCTCCTGACGTGAAAGGCGCTTTAACAAAGGTAAGGATTATTATGATTATAATTATGATTACTCTGAGTACCCATGTGGAGTTTCTTCCGAGCCTCAAACAACACCGTCCCTGGTGTTTCATATAAATCGACCGGCGGTTAAATGATTCTGCCTCAAGTGGATCTATTATAAAGCATCATTAGACACATTAATAGTGTTTTGGAGCTTTCAGACAAGATATACCATTTCCAGAAACAAAGAAGAAAGTAATGAAATTTGCTAATAAAGTATCGCCAATTTATTACAAAACCTAATCTGGAAGAAATAGACCACCTATCATTTTGTTCCTCACAGGAGAAGAATTTTAGACATAAAATTAAGTGAAACGAATCAGTTATCTGTCCTCTCGCATGAAACAATAACACTTGAAAGTCAAAGGACCAGGGAGTTTCATCAAAAGAGTGAACGAAGCCTGGTTTTGCTGTCTCCACAGACACGCTGGAAGGGATTATATGAAGAAAAAACACTGATTTATTATTACTAGCAAGGTCTGCATTGTTACATTGTGGAGACGTCTCAAAGCCTTGCACAGGAGTTACCGTAAAGTTTACTGAGTGTATTCATAATCGAAATAATAATCCGTACAATATGCCTGTGGAGGCAGCTGAATATCCAATTCCGAGCACACAGAGCAATGTACATTACCAGCTGCCTCTGGAGAGAAATAAGTAACGTAAAAGTGGCCTATTTTACTGAGGTTGTTGTTAAAAATCCCCTGGCACCGTTCGAAAAGGGACGTGAGTTTTTTTTTTGCCTGTGTTGTGGCTAACAATCACCGAGATGCAAATTTAATTTAATTCTGCGGATTGTCTGCTCAGAAAACATTGCCCTGCGTGTGAACGTAACCTATTGATTCCTACATCGTTTAAGTGCGGGTCAAAATAGCACATCTTTTTTTAAAAAAACAGGTCATTTCCTCATTTAATTGGCTCACCGCTCTTCTCCGCCCTGCAGTGTGGTTGCGAACTTACAAGTATTCATTGTGTGTGGTTTACCACAAGGCCGACTGCAGCAATAAAGCAAAATCTGCAGCTGGGTGCAGGTGGGCAAGGCGATAGATAAACAATTCGCTGCACGGGCTGTTTCTGCGTAAAACCTCAGTGGCGCACTGACCTACAAAATGTTGATACGTTTCACCTGATGTGAAAGGCACGATAACGAATCGTAGGTGAGACCGCAAGCTCCCAGTTAACCCAAATCCCGCTGTCCAGCATTTCAACCCAGTCAGAAATCGAACACACGTCGCCGTGGGGCCTAAAACATTTCCACGGGCCCACGTGTAAACTTTGCTAGCCCACGCCAACGCCGCACCAAGCTTGCCCACCTGATCTGCACCTCACCCTACTTTTTCTGCCGTCCAGTGTCTGTGTGGGCGAGCAACTACTCGGTTTGTACACGGCAGTAGAATTGCACGTGCAGTGCTGGAAAATGCCAGTACATGCATTACATGCGCTGCGTATTGCAATTTTTGCGTTACCGACATCGGGATTACAGTTAGCCGAAAATTGCGCCCCGCTGGACCCGTGAGTCTGGCGAGCTCGGATTTATCTGTGCTTCAAATATCACAAATCGCTTCAAAGGTAATGACTACGTTCACAAGGCAAATCCAGTAACCAATTTGGGCACAGCAACGTCCCACAAACAGCTCTGAAACAAGTCGACAATTTATTTGGAGGAGTGTTGGCCAGAACCCTCGATGATGAAAGAAACCTTTCTGAATAATGTCATGGATCGTTTGGTGAACTTAGAATATTGGCCGGGGGATGGGGTGGGTACGGGAGAATTCCCTGTTCTTCTACAAAATAGTGCCGTAGGATCCTGAATGTTAATCCAATTGATTGAAGCTCCTGCTGGGAGACGCTTTCTCAGCACAGCGTTGAAGACGCAGCCATTTGAGGATCAAAGCTACAAGCTCTAATACAAAGTTCTACCAGCAGAGCGAAAACTGACACGTAAGAGGCACAGGCGTAGATTGTCTCCCTGCTACTTATGGAGCCCCCACTCCTGCCATTCCAAACACATCATTAAATGAACTGGAATAGTCATAACGGGCCACACACAGTCTAATTAGTTTTGGCAACACTCCATTAAACGATATGAAATGGCTTTGGAAGCTGCCCGTTGTTGAAGGAGGGCGCAGAGGTTCTTGTAAATAAAGGGAATTAGGTCTATTCTTGAAAAAAAGAAAACTATTCAAGGGGATGAGGAGAGGCAATGGGGAGAGGAATGGATCGACGCAGCAGGAGAGTGGGATTAGATTGAAAGGACTATGTGAGAACTTCTCAAATTGAGTCCTCAATTTGCCCTGCCCTAAATTCAGCAATAAGCTGAGCAAGAACAGTGACAGTCGAAAACCGAGACACTCATCAGAGAAACACAGACGTAAATCCAACAAGCTTCTCCAGGACTTTCCAGCGTCAGGAATTATGATGTGCTAAGCATGTTTTTTATATGTGGCCCCAGATTTGGTTTTAGAAAATAGTCGCCTTAACCTATATAGGCCAAATGCTCTACCTCTTCAGGCCGAAAGCTCCACCTACGAGAAAAATGGGTGCCCTATTCATGAATGGTTTACAAAGAAAGCCCCTGATGAAATCGCTCTTCCTTTTTTTGACTGCCGCGTTTTGCCCACAGAATATAGTCAGTTGACTTCACAGTGAATGCAAAGTTCAGATGTCAGTGTGGCTCAGTCGGTAGCATTCTCGCCTCTGAGTCAGAAGGTTGTGGGCTAAAAGTTCACGTTGTAGGTTAAATGAGTTGTTGGAGGTGATATGCTCCAAGATTGCATCTGTGCATTCAAGTGGGCATTAAAGATCCTGTGGCGCTATTCGAAAAGATATTGGCTGTCTTGTTTGTGTGCTATGGGGAGAGAGCGGGGAAGTGGGATTTATTTGGATAGCTCTTTCCAAAGAGCTGACACAGACCCGATGGGCTGAATGGCCTCCTTCTGCGCTGTATAATTCTATGATTCGAACTCACATAGTCTCGGAAGGCTGACACTCCATTGCAGCTCTGAATAGAAGCATTCTTATCGGTTCTTCTCTTTCCTGGTGCTACTTTGCTTTACTGCCTCTTTTTCTCTCTCGCTTTTCTCTCATTCTCTCACACTCGCTCACTAAAACTGTTTTCACTCTCGAAGCTGAAGTAAAACCATGTGCGCGGACGGCGAGAAAGCTTCCACTAAGATTCTCGCAGAGATATCCTGCTGGAAATAAAAGGCTAACAGTTGAGATTCATTGAAGGATCGTTCTAAATAATTCTAAATATTTTTTAAAAAATGTGGTCATTCAATCCACGACTGTTTGTGGGGACGCTGCTGTGCGCAATTGGCTGCCACGTTTCACCCACAAAATATATAGTCAATTCACTTTACAGTATATTCTGTGAAGCGCTTTGAGACGTCTCGAAAATGTGATAAAGCACAATATCAAATGCAAGGATTATTATTATTATTATTATTCTCAGTCAGTCACAGGCAAATCTCCCATTGTATTCCCTGGTTGACTGACTCACACATTTAATAAACTAAAAAAAATCCTTACCGTTAATATAGATTTTTATCACACTGTCAAAATGTCTTAGCAGTGACTGGCAGAGCTAACCAGAAGCCCGTCTCCACATATCAGCCACGCTGTCAGCACTTCGTTATCAGGGTTGCTGTGGGTGACACAGGATCCATACGATAGAAAAGTTTGTTTCTTGTGTGGCTGCGGTTTATAGAGAACCTCTAAAGAAAACAAGACATAAAAATGCAATATTTCAAAGAGCTTTTCCACATTTAATGATCGAAACCAGCTGTTGGAATAAATTTAAATTGTTTAAAATAGGAAATGCAATCAAATAAACAAACCCTCCGCACTTAAGACTATTTTTAGGGATTGAAGCTTTCGCTAAACGCACTTTGAATTAGTTGCACCAGCGACAAAGAAAATCACCACCTAAAGAGGGAAATTAAAATGGAAGCTGTTCACTCAACCTTGATAAAGACAATCAACTGGAATGGCTCAGATGAACAAAACTGAAAGGTCACATCAAGATGTACTTAACTGGAGATGCCTGATTCACAGAAAGAGAATTCTGTCTCACCCATTTGCGCAGATTGCAGAATATTTGTGTAGATACCCCTCACTCCTCCCCCGGCAACATATTATTATATATTATATATTATATATTATAGCCTGGCTCAGTTGGAAGCATTCTTGCCTCTGGAGTCAAAGGATTGCGGTTTTAAGCCTTATCAAGACATCTCAAAGCGTTTCGCAGAATATACCGTAAGGTGTAGTGAAAATAAATATTGTATTTATTTAGGCCACTTCTGGTGGTTTGAATGAATTGATTTTGCCACCAAAGTTCTTCTGATCTCACAAAAAAAAAGCCTGGTCTTCCGATTTCTCATCGCAACACACAGTGAGATACAGGTAATGCCAAACTGTAATAATACTAATAATAATAATAATCCTCGCATTTGATATAGCGCTTTTCACGTCGGGAGGACGTCCCAAAGTGCTTCACAGAACACACTGTAAAGTGAATTGACTGTATATTTGTGGGCGAACTGTAAGGACAGTGGATGGTTAATTGATGTCATGTTAAGCAGCAAATGGCAACCAACATATTTCGGTCTGTTGAGATGGGTTTTGAAAACCCTATGACTGTCAGACTGTCGCTTTTATCGAGAGATGTAAAGGCTGGAATCGCCTGCAGTCGCTTCCCGTTTAAACTAATTGTTTCATGTCCTGAATCACCAAACAAGTTAGTCAACTTTTGTTGTGGAAAATCAATTCCAGTCCCGCAGTGATTGCATCTTTATATAACCGCATTCAACCCAAGGCCAACCCCCGCATCCCACCAACACCACCCCCCCCACCCCACAAACATGTCCTTTGTCAATCACACAGTCAGACTCCAAGGAGATGTCAGTGGTTCAAATAACTGAAGCTGCGGAGTTCATTCTCTGTGAGAAACTGGAATTGCTTTGAAGCAGATGGTGAAAGGGGCAATTAGTTTTTGGAACACAAGAGCTTTTAGAAACCATTAAAAAAGCCATTAGGATACAACACAATTCATGTACATCACCTTTTATGGCTTGCATATCCAGCTTAGGGATGAGGGAAGCATTTTACTGAGCGTTTGCTTCTATGGAGCATTTATTTGAAGTCTTCCTGGTTTCGATGGAAATTGCAAGGCGAAGGTCAACATGATGTCTCCCATCTCCCACACCTGGAACAAGGTCCAAAACCAACAGAACAGACCTATCGTGTCTGCTCAGCTCTAAGGCAATCAAGATGTGCTTTGATGATAATAATCGCTCAACAATAGCTTGCATTTTATACAACAATAATAATCCTGCAATGCCTTACCACGCCTTTGAGACGTCTCAAAGCGCTTCACAGAATATACTGTTAGGTGAATTGGCTGAATATTTTGTGGGCGAAACCCGGCAGCCAATTGCGCACAGCAGTGTCCCACAAACCAATTTTTTTTNGAAGGATTTATCACCCCCGGGAAAGCGATTCGCCCATCGACTAACACCCGGGTTCCTATTTACTGCTGGGTAAACCGAGGCGTGTGGTGTAAGGAAACTTTAGGGTCGCATTTGAAGTTCCTTTTCTCTTCTCAAGTTTGATTCAAATGTATACGTTCGCCTACAAAATTACTCACCACAGTCCACAGTGAATCCATTAATGAAAGTTAGGTTTGAACAACGCCTACACAGGAAATACCTGTAATTCAGTCATGGTCTCCAGAGAAGCTGAGTTCACAAGAAACTAACCTGAACTGTGAAACCAAGCTTCCTCACTTTTAATCTTTGATGTTCGTTATGGAAACCAGTAACAATCTGGCGTGTCACCATGAGGTGCCTATTGGGGTCAATTATTATTTCAGCATTTTTAAATGTCAGTGCGAAATTCAATTCAGTTATTTTCCGAATACAGTGAACTTAAAATTGAATATATTGGTTCAGCCAGAGGCCAGATGCGTTCTGTGCGCTTGCAGTTTTACTTTAGGATGCACCGAATGAGAACAAGAGGACACAAGTTTAGAGTTGCAAAGGGTAATTTCAGGACAGACACCAGGAAGTATTTCTTTACCCAGAGGGTGATTACCAACCGGAACAGATTCGCCAGAAAGGAAGGTTGAGGCCAGGACACTGGACTTGTTTGTAAAACCATTTAACACTGAAAAAAAGGTCGGTAAGATGGGTATAATAATAATAATAATGATGATCCTTACATTTGATGTAACACCTTATCACGTCTTCTAGACGTCTCAAAGTGCTTCACAGAATATACTGTAAAGTGAATTGACTACATTTTGTGGGCGATGTGATCTGTGTATTCTGGAAAGATGAGATCAAATGGTCTATAGGGCCTTCTTCGTCCAAACCAATCATGTGAGAGCTAAATAATATCTTAGACATTGTGGATGGAGAGATTTTTCACTCTGGTATTATACTATTAATTACTGCAATGAATTGAAGCGACCAATTCTTTTTGAAGGATTTATCACCCCCCCCCCCCACCCCAGAGAAGCGATCCACTAATCGACTAAAACCCGGGTTCTTACTTACTGCTGGGTAAACAGAGGCGTTTAAGGAAACTTTAGAGTCGCATTGAAGTTACTTTTTTCTTCTCAAGTTTGATTCGAATATACACGTTCGCCTACAAAATTACTCACCACATTTACTGCGTATCCATTAATGAACGTTAGGTTTCACAGTGCTGGGAATCGAATGTGAGGTGAGTGCTCTAACCATTGATAATGATTAATATCGGGCAATTGTTATCTACTCAACCACAAACTGATATAGATAACTGCAGTCTGTAAGATTGCGAACAATACGGATTTGCATTGTATAACCCATATAAGTAGTTGTAAGGAGATGACGGTATTGAAAACCCCAAAGCTTGCAATGGATGAAATGTCCAGGTATTGCTGTGAGAAAATCAGCTGCATCGTTCACCTACAAATACACAATGGCCATTAATTTTCCCCACAAATTGCTGCTTTCATCAGACTTTGTGTTTTTTCTTATAATATTATACGGGCGAAAGGTTAGGCAAGTTTCCTTACTCCACCACACATCTCTGTTCACCTAGCAGTAAGTAGGAACCCGGTTGTTATTCAATTGGCAGATCGCTTTTCAGGGGTAATAATCCCTCCCCACCCAAAAAAATAAAATAAAATACATAAAAATAATGCGGTCACTCACTCCGCGACTGTTTGTGGGGACCCTGCTGTGCGCAATTGGCTGCCGCGTTTTGCCCACAAATATACGGTCAATTCACTTTACAGCATCTTCTGTGGAGCGCTTTGAGACGTCTCGAAGATGCGAAAAGCGCTATATCAAATGCAAGGATTATTATTTATTATTATTATTCTATTTGCCGGATGTGTTAAGCCACTCAATTCGCTCTCAATCAAGAGGCAGAAAATACTGCATGGACCAGAAACCGCACAATAAAAAAATGACAGATTAATTTGCGTCTATGTATAAAGGTTAATGAAACCGTTGGCCCAACGTGTTACATCATATTTGTAAATGCTCTAAACACGGCATTCACCAATTAAAATTGAGTCAGAAATGTTTCCCCGTTGAAACAGCCGCAGATTTTCACTGGCAAGTGCGCTGGGATGCTATCCTGCATGGGGCGGGGGGGGGGGGGGGGGGGCTATATAAGTGCAAGTTGTTGTTGTTGTTGTTGTTGTTGTTGTTGTTGTTGAGCTGGCACAGTCATGATGGGCCAAAGGGCCTCCTTCCGTTCTGTAATATTCTATGCTTCCATGTCCAAATGTGTAATATTTCCACCAGTTACTAGAGGGCAGCGTTTGGCATTCCTCGGGTTGTGCTCAACCATTTTACATCGCATTCATCCTCTTCCAGGGAAAACTGCCATTGACGTTGTGATGATTTTTGCATGGCCAAAAACTAGGTTTCAAACCAAACCCTTGAAACTAAAGCGTGTTGTTGATGACCAGTTGGCAGTGAGCAGACCTCACGCCCCTTCCGCACAGGCTCCAGTGCCCTGGCCTCACCCACCTTTTCCGGCAGCCTGTTCGTTTCCCTCTGGGTAAAGAAAAATGTCTCGGTATCTGCCTGGAAATTGTCCTCAGCGAATGATTTTCAAGATAGGCGGATAAACGGCTTTCAATGGACTTGAGCTTGATGAAGTGGCAGCGGTCTCCATGGCACCACGTAGCTGGTTAATTGTGTCCAACAATAAGCCTCTGTGATGTTTGCCTTCGTAATGTCTGTGTGACCCAGCTAGCCTGCGTCTCTTGGCAATATCTGCTCCCAAGGTGACCTGAGTCAGCCCTTACAAGATCGCAAGATTTGTCTGGACCAGTAAGGCCCTTCAACCCATCTGATCTCATCCCTCCAGAACACATAAGAACATAAGAAATGCTGGACGAAAAAAAGACCAAGGTCCATCTAGTTCGCCTTCCACCTTCCTGGCGGTCGCTTGCACATATGTTCAGAACTACCTATGTAGCTGTAGCCCATCATGTTAATCCTTAAAAGAAAACTATCTAATCTGTCTAACACCATCTAATACATAACCTGCCATCCTCCCGATGCTAGCATCAAGCTGCTTTACCTATCTCTGCCAATGAAACCACCCAACGCAGATCGCTTCTCTTCGAAAATCACCCTCTGGTTCTGTGAATCTGTTTTGTGAAACATCTCTGCCGTGTTTGCCAGATGGATCTCAACGCAGACTTGCAAAATACCCCTCAGGAGGCCTCAAGTTTCTAAACGGTTTACAACAAGAGCCATTTGTGTATGAAAACTGTACAAGGCTGTGCTGCTCACTGCACAGTTTATATCCACAGTGCTGTTGCGTTGCTTTCTTCAAAACCGTTCACCTGTCATGAATAAGAGGACTGTCCTGACATTACTTTAATAGGTGTTTTAGCTTGTGGCAAAGTTGTTATGTCTACGTGGGCGTATGTTTTCTTTGAACAGGAAACCTTTAAATCGCTATCTCGAAAAACAGTTAGAGAAGGCTTCTTTGTAAATGACCGAGAAACTTTCTGAAAAAGGAAATCTTGCTCATCGGGATCTCAAAGATTTCTGTTTAACTCTAAAATTCTTTCCCTCTTAGATTTCTTCATTAAGCAAAGCAGATGTGACATTTTTGGAGTCATTGACTTGTCCATAATAGAATGAAAGCGCTGATAGTATTACTAGGAAATGGCATGAACAAACAATGTCCTCTACAGATTACGCAATATTAATGAAGCACATTACAAGCACTCAAGAGGAAGATAGACGTTCACATGAGGGAGAAGAGAATAGACGTCTCAAAACTCTGAAACTCTCTCCCTCAATCCCTCCGCCCCCTCTCGCCCTCTCTTTCAACTCCCGCCTGAAAACTTTCCTCTTCGACCGCGCTTACGGCCAACTCTCCCCTCCCCTCCCCTCCCGCCCCGGCTCGGAATCAAGCTCCGCCACTGTTAAGCACTCTGAGACGCTATCTTGCGTGGAGGGCGCCATCTATATGAGTGCAAGTTCTTGTGGTTGACGTGATACGGCGCTGTATCAAATGCAAGGACCGTTATTATCACACGCTTTGAGACGTCTTCTTGAAGTGAAGGGCGCGATACAAATGTGAATTGGGTTGTCAAATTGTATCGCACAGGGTGACTGGACAATCAAAAGGTGAAAATTACTGCGCAGAGCAGTTGGGGAGGAGACCGCTGATAACACTGGGAAAATCACCCGAAAATGGAATTTATTGAAGAACGAGTGCCAACCTACATGAGCTGGTCTATTTGCACTCTGCTGTTCTGCTTTTTTCCACTCGGAGTACTTGCGCTGATTCTCTCCTGTAAGGTGAGCTCAATTAACGTTAATAATAATAATAATAAGTCTTGTATTTAATATCACGTCTTCAGGACGTCTCAGAATATACTGTAACGCGTTGTGACTGTGTGTTTTGTAGGCGAAATTAGTTGCAGCAGCAAACATTGATACCATTATTATTATTATTATTATTATTTACATCAAACCATCTCAAAGTTTTGGGTTTGATGTGTATCTGTGAGTAAACGCGGCAGTCAATTTGTGCACAACAAAATCCGGGCAACAGCCTCGAAGTTGATGACCAATTTTATTTGGAGAATTGTTGGGCAAGACACCAAGATAAATTCCTTTCTCATTTTGAATAGTGTTTTGGGTTCTTTAATGTCCTCTTCAACAGGCAAATCGGAGCTCAGTTTTAATGCCTCAACCAGTGATGGGGGGAGCACAGCATTTGTTAGAGACGCCATCTTTGAGATGAGATAATAATCCTTGAATTTGGTATAATAACGCTTGCAGATGATGTTAAGATCAAGGTCCCATCTGCCTGTTCAGGTACATGCTGAAGAGCCATGTGGTCCTATTTGAAAAGAGATGGTAGTTTCTTTTCCTGTCCTGGACACGGCTGTTTGTGGGGACGCCGCTGTGCGCAATTGGCTGCCGCGTTTCGCCCACAAAATATACAGCCAATTTAGAGTATACTCTGTGAAGCGCTTTGAGACGTCTCGAAGATGTGATCAGGCGCTATATCAAATGCAAGGATTATTATTATTAGTATTATATTTGTGTGGTTCCTATGGTACCAGACCTTGAATCTGCGTCCTTTGTATTTTTAGGTTGATATCTCCATTTCAAACGGTGACTTAGTGAGTGCAAGACGCATATCTCACATGACCCAATGGGCAAACATAATATCAACAACAGTTGGAATTACCTGTTATATTATTGTAATCGTTTACGCATTGTATTGGTCCTAGGCGTCCCAAGTGACCAAACATATTGTTCATTAAAACCTTCCTACAATCGTTGCGTTATCAGGATCTGGTGACTCACTTCACGGCTCTTTGTGGGACATTGCTGTGTGCAGATGTGCAGGCTTGCAAGTACACAGTCACTACACTTCACAGTAAAATCCTATCCCGTGCTCTAAATAAATAAACAAATAAATAAATAACAGTAATAATCCTTGCATTTGATAATCGCGCCTTGTCACGTCTTCGAGGCGTCTCAAAGCGCTTCGCAGGATATACCCGCTCTGCCTTCCCCCACCTCCCGTCTCCGCTACTGTCTCACTCCGCAGGCCGCCAAAGCCCTCATACACACTTTCATTACATCGAGGCTCAACTATGCAAACTCCCTGTGTCGCCCTCCCAACTCCTCCCTCCACAGGCTGCAGACCATCTAGAACTCGGCAGCCCATGTCTTCTCCCGCACCAAACTCCGTGACCCTATCACCCCCATCGTCGCCCGACTCCACTGGCTTCCCATCACACAGACGATACAGTTCGAGATCCTGTTCCTCACCTTCAAAGCCCTTCCACGGTCCCGCTCCCCCCGACCTCTTCGAGCTCCTAAACCCCTACCATCCTGCTCGCTCCCTCCGCTCGGTGGGCTCCTGTCTGCTTTACGTCCCCCACCTCGCTCGCCCCACTATAGGCACATGGGCCTTCTGCCACTCTGCCCCCACCCTCTTAAACTCCATCCCGGAGTCCCTCCACCTCATACCCTCCCTCGCCACCTTCAAGACCCTCCTCTTCGACCGTGCTTTCGATCTTCTTGCTTCCCCTCCTCACCCACCCCGACCCTCAGCTCGGGTCTGAAACTCTGTCTGTCCAGCGCCTTGAGACGTCCTCCCGACGTGAAAGGTGCTTTACACATGTCATTTTGCTGTTGCATACTGTAAAGTGAATTGACTGTATATTTTTGCTGGCGAAACTCGGCAGCCAATTGCGCATAGCAGCGTCCCACAAACAGTTGTGTTAAATGCAAGGATTTTTATCGTGTTGCAGAAGGATACAAGGCTTTGTGATAGGCAACATGCACCATAACATAACATAACATGTAGGAGCAGGAGTAGGCCAATCGGCCCTTCGAGCCTGCCTCGCCATTCAATCATGGCTGATCTTCTAATCTAACTCCAGCTAATAACCTGACGCTGCCTTATCCCCATATCTCTTATTCCCTTTTGCAATAAGAAATCTATCTATCTCAGTCTTAAATATGTTCAATGAACTTTCATGTCAACCACCGCTGTGGTTGACAGGAAAGATGACTTAAAGCACGTAGAAATGTCACATTAAACTGCAACTGTTTATTTTGCAAAGCATCAAAATTCCTGGATGGTGACATGAAGCAAGTGATGTCTTCTTAGTATTTGATTCCTGCTCCGGGTTATAATTGGGTTTGAATCCTTGGAAACCAATTCCAGTTATTCATTTGCAGTAAACAAAGCAAACGGTGCATATTATGTTGGGTTCAGATCTTGAGCAGTCATTAATCATAGCACTTGCTTTGCAGCAACTGGTTTGTCTGAAACAAAGGGTTTAAGACAGGACGACTGAGAGATTTTTTAAAAAAAATATATACATATATACTGTACACTCCTTTTCTTTCAGTCGTTCATTGCATTATCACGTGTGGCGTGTGAATCAGTGGCTGTGTGTATTGCACAGCGTGATGAACCTTCACTTCTGCGCAATTTTAACTCGTTTCGTGACAGAGTTATTGGATTGGGATGCAATGTGCCTATTTGTGTCATTTGCATTTGTCGCACGACAACAACAACAACTTGCATTTATATATCCTCACCCCCCCCCCTTTTCTTCTTCACGTGGGGTAGCATCTCGGAGCTGTTGAAATGCATCGTGGTGTGTCACTAATGTAAACAAGACAGTTTAATAATCATAATCCTTACATTTGGCACTGCCTTTTCACATCGAGCGGACACCTCAGAGTGTTCACGGTCTTAAAGTGTAGTGACTGCGTAGTTTGCAGGCGAACGTTATGACGATGTCAGGAGCGTGTCTCATAAACTGTCAATAAAACAATATTTGCTGAAAGTTCTGTTTGACCGTCCATTTTAACAAACAGACGTTTCCGGATCTGGATGTGTTTTTTGCGCAGCAGGGCAGAAGAACCAAAATATTTGAGTCAGTATTCCTGTGGGATCGCTTAGTGTAGGCGAAACCCAGCCCTTAAGATTCTTAAATCACCACTTGCTTTTGCCCCTGAGACTTGTTGGCTCTCCAGCACAACTTAGCAACCAGAATAAGTACTATATTCTAAGAATTTTACAGCATAGAAAGCCGACTTAAACGCAGGGGAATCAGAATGAATATTTGCTGATGCCATAAGGGTGGGCGTTACAGTGAATTATGAGGAGGATGACAAGAGTCAGTAAGAAGACTTAAATAGATTAAAGCAATGGGCCGAACAGTGACAAAGTTAAAGAATGAAGCAAAATGTGAGGTGATTCAATTTGGCAGAAAAAAAATAAAAGAAGAGAATATATGTATAATATATATGTATATTAATGGCAGCACCTTGTAAGGAGAGAGGAGCAAACAGATTTGGGCATTCAGATGCATAAGTCCTTGAAAGTTGCAGAGCAAGTGGAAAGGTGTAATGATATTCTGGGGCATAGAGTACCAAAGTAAAGCCACAATGCTTTATTTGTACTTTGGATTCATTCAGATTCTGCAGGCAATGTGTTACTAGGAATGGTACCCAGGCAATTTGCCGTGTTTAAAGGTTAGCTAATATTTAGCATTTAATGCATCCCCACATTTGTTGTTGTGAAGAGATAACTATTTGTGTGTGCTAAGTTTACATAAATAATTTCCTACATTACTCATGTTTTTTTTTATACCTGCTGAGATATTAATTCAGATCCGCAATCACTTAATTTCCTTCCGAGATAAGTGGTTTCCCCTCAAGAGACGCCCATGCCTTTAGAGAATCTTTTTCTTTTCCCACTGTTTCAAAGTTATTACACAATTAATTGCTTTCCATGTCATGTTTCCCCCGTGTATTGCTTGAAAATATGGGATCTTTAACGCTTCAAGCATGAATCGGAGTGAAATTAATTCAATATTAAGTTTTGCTCCACCGAGGTCAACCAGTCACGTCTGGCCCGAGACCATTTGGAATATCACTCCTGGTACCTTACTTTACCCTCAGGTAAATAAGTCACAGCAGTTTGGCCATGGAGGGTGTCAAAAACGAGGACGAGAATTTTTAAAACTCCCTCCCTCCCTCGGCTCTAAGGCAACAATGAGGATGTTAAATCGGTTGACACCGGAGTAACCGACAAATGAACGCGTCAGGTGGTTTGATCGCATGTACCAGGATTATTTGGCCACGGCTTACACGTGCCTCTGGTTTCATAGAAAGCTCAGCGCAAAAGGTAGCAAGCACGGCAAGAACTATAGTCACTGTCTGAGCAGCCATCTGCCAAGAAAAGCCATGGATCGCAGAACAAAGTTATGAGTGCGTGTGAGGAAAGGCCAAAAAAACAGGCTCGTTGGCTAGATCATCTCAAGATGGAATACTCCCACAGCCCCAATGAATGGCCATATTTGTCCTCATATTATTTGGCCTGTTTTCAACTTGTTCTCTCGCTGCCTTCCACTTGTATTCAAGAATTTATTTGCTTCTGTTTTTTTTACGATTTATCTCAACTTTACGGAATTGATCTTTTGAAGTTCATGTTTTTTTAATGGATTAACAATAACAACACATTGCATTTGTATTCCGTCTCTGACGTCTCCCAGATTAAAAAAAACTTAACCAAATAATGTGAATTCCCACAGCAAATTCTTCTGTGCTATGCTACTATTAATCTATTAACCTTTGTACAATTACTACAAATTAAGGAATTTGCCAATGGTTTTATAATGAAATGACAAGATAATCTAACGGGTAAAGGAAATTCCATGCTCCAATTCTAAAGACAAGATCAATGCAAGGATTATTATCATTTGCTGATCACACACGCGGAATTCATTTCCCAATTTTATCTCTACATGCAAAGTCCATCTCGTTACACCACGCCTTTCTACGCAGTTGGAACAGAAGAGACATTAGATAATCATTAGATAATCAATCATGTTAGATCAGCATTTTTTCTCGAAAGCGACACCCACCCCCCCTCTCCCCAACCCCCCTCTCCACACACACACGCACACGCGCGCACACACTGTGATAGTATAGGTTCTCTGGACTTTACCAATCCTTTTTGCATCATCCAGCGACTTTTCCAGGTTCATCTGGTGACTTTCACTGAGTGGCAGTTGACAATACTCTCCCTCTCTCTTACTTCCTCTACATCTCTCACCATGCACCTACTGGCTTGAGAAGGGAGTCCTGTGAAGTCCTGTGTCGTGGTGCTTAGGGCACCAGCCTTGCAAGCGAGAGGATCTGGGTTCGAATCCTGGGCAGGGTCAAACGTTAGGCAAGTTTCTTTACTCCGCACTCCTCTGTTTACCCAGCAGTAAACAGGAACCCATTTGTTAATCGATTGGCTTTTCTGGGGTAATGATCCCTTCAAAAAAAAGAAGAATTTTTTTCACTCAATCCACGACTTGCCTCTGTTTACCTAGCAGTATGCAGGAACCTGGTTGCTCGTCGATTGGTGATAAGCGCTCTGAGATGCTGCCCGGCGTAGATGGCGCTATATAAATCCAAGTTGTTGTTGTGGTTGATAGGGTATTTTGAAGCTGTTGACCACAATTGAAGCGGTTATCGCTGAAAGACTGGAACACTGACGTTTTAAACAAGTTGAGTTCCAGAATGTGGGCCGAAAGGTTCCTGAACAGGATAAAAGTGACAGTTTAGGCTGTTTGGAGGACAGAAAGCACGGCGGACACCAGCTGAGGAGTGGAAACAAAAAGGCAATAGATTAGGAAATATGCAATATGCAAAGCTTCGAAAGACTAAAAGCAAGTAATATAAAACGAATAGAAAGAAGATTAAACAAGTCAGGTAGTGACACTGAGGCAGAGTTTCAACAACAACTTGCATTTATATATGGCCCTTTACATGGGGCAGTGTCTCGGAATACTTAATAGTGGTAAAGCCTGAAGCTTGATCGAAAAGGAAGGTCTTCAGTCATGATCTAAAAGATGGAAGGAAGATACAAGGCAGACGGATTGAGGGAGAGAGTTCCAAAGCTTCGGGGGTGAAATGGTGGCTGAAAGTTGATATGGCGTTAGCAGGTCACAGAGGTAGCAAGGCCGTGGAGGGCTTTGATGGCGAGAACGAGGATTTTGAATTCTATCCCCTGGGGGATGGGGAGCCAATGGAGCCAATCGGCGAGGGTGGGGGTGATACGGACACAGAGCCTGGTACGGGAGAGGACACAAGCTAAAGAATTCAGGATGATCTGCAACTTGTGGAGGGAAGAATTGGGAAGGCTGATAAGCAGGGAGTTTGCGTAGTAGAGCCTAGATGTAAACAATCAGACAACTATTTGTTTAAAGCACAGTCGAAGAGCAGGTCTTAGTGGGCTTTAAAAGCAGGGAGAGAAGGTGTGGATTGGAGGGACTCCAGGATGGAGTTCCAGAGAGCGGGGGCAGAATGACTGCCCGCTTCCTTCCTCAATTATAGAGAAGAGGAAACAAGCGTAAATAAAGCGTTTTTACCTTGTTCCTTCAGAAGTAAAGTTCAGAAAAATATATTTGAATAGATTAGATTGGAATGGAAGGGATTTCAGAGACTCAAGTGGATTTGGCATGGTCTTAGTTGGGATGAATGGTTTTTTATGTAACTGTAGGAAAAAACATCAGAACTGCACATAATCCATGTCAGTGGGAAGGACCAGTGCTTTAAACAAAGCAACCTTGTCCCTCTGTGACTAATGCTTCATCGCTTTAGGTATTTTCCCAAATCCAGTTTGCTTTCCTTGTCTCCAGGGTACATTCCATTTGGAGCTGGGACACACATGTGTAATTGGCTGCCGCATTTGGTCCACAAAATACATAGTCACCACACTTTACAGTGTATTGTGTGAAGCCCTTTGAGACGTCTTGAAGACGTGATAAGGCGCTGTATCAAATACAAGGGCTATTATTATTAATAAAAATAATTCTTGCATTGTAAGCCACACTTTACAACATTTTCTGCAGACTGTGTATTCGGTAGACAAACTCAACACCCAATTTGTGCACAGAATATCCCTCAAGCGACCGTTAAGTAAACAACAGCAGTTTTTTTAATCTGGGAGATTTGGGGCCAGGACACTGGCAGTAAACAAGAGATATCCAAGCAATGAGTTAATCAGCTGGTCATTTCCTTCCAACCCAAATAGTAAATAATCTTTGCTTCCTTTGATTTAGCTAAACGAGTGCCAGAATTTTAATCACCAAGGCAACATTTGGTTAAGTTTTGCAGATAGGAAAGGATTGTCGGATTATAGAGTATACTTCCATAGTACAGAAATAATAGTGATAATCGTTTTATTTGATATGACTCCTAATAACATTCGTAATATCTCAAAAAGCTTCACAAAATTTCTGTAAAATGTAGTAACTATGTATTTTTAAGGCCAACGTGCCAGCCAAATTTGCCCACGGCAGTGTCTCACCTACAACCATTGCCTATTTTATCTGGGGGATTGTTGGCCAGGAAACCGGGAGAAATTCCCTCCATCTTTTCGAATAATGCCACAGGATATTAAACTTAAACAGGCACAGATGGGACCTTAGTTTTAGCTTCCCATCCAAATGCTTCGCCCGCAAGATGCACAGTCAATTCACTTGACAGTATATTGTGTGAAGCGCTTTGAGACGTCTACAAGGCCAATAAATATATTGTAGGAGTCCTGAGACTCAGTAGTTAGAGCACTCGACATGCAAGCGAGAGATGTGGGGTCGATTCCCGGCAGGGTGAAACCTTGGGCAAGTTTCCTTACTCCACCCGCTTGATAATAATCCCTCAAGAAAAAAAACAATGATAATCTGGTCACTCAATCCATGACTGTTTGTGGGGACGCTGCTGTGCACAATTGGCTGCCACGTTTCGCCCACAAAACATACAGTCAATTCACTTTATGATATATTCTGTGAAGCCCTTTCAGACGTCGAGAAGACATGAAAAGTGCTATATCAAGTGTGAGGATTGTTCTCATTATTATAAATGCATTTGACAATATACAGAAAATATCAAACATTGATCTAGGAAGCAAATGGAAAGAAAGAGGCTGTTTCTTAAAATAAACGAGCTTCCTAATTAAGCCTCTGAACACCCAAAACAATTGTTTTAATGACTGTAATTTTAAGATAAATAATCTTCAAGAGGTTAAGACAAGATGGAAATTGGGTGTCTCCTGCTTCCCATTGCATATTCATTATCTTACATTTATCTTATATTTACTTGTCCCGTACAATAAGACAATTTATATTTATACAACGCTTTTAAAGTCTTTTAAAGAGGATGTCTCGAAGCGCATGTCCCACTTAGAGACGTATAGTCAAAGGATTGACTGGTTAGTAACTCAGCTGGAGGTTGAGATGTATTATTGTGGGAATTATAGTAGCTTTCTCTCAAGCTAAGAAGAGCGAGGAGGGTGGAATTGGAACATGACTGCAATAGTTTTTTCCTCTTGCAAACCCTTGCCCTCCGTTTGACAAAGCAATTTCCTGCCTGATGTTAAACCCGAGGCACTGTTTGCCTGTTCGAGTTAAAGTTCCCCTGGTGCATTGTTGAAAAGGGAAGGGAGTTTATTCGTGTGCTTTTTATCTGACCTGAAATTTTGATCAAAGTTATGACCTTTGTCTACGCTTTCTTTGCATAGTTTTTTCCAGATGTGTCACCTGACAGCAGCAGGCCAGAATGGAACCGTGTAAAGTCTGAGGAAACATTTGTCAGAATCTCTCTTAAGAAAGGCCGCTTAGAACTGCGGAGAGACCTTCTCCAGTCGTCAGGAAAGATTATCTGAAGATGCAGAGCAAAGAAAGGTCACTAGCTTCAAACGTATCACCCTATTTAATCTGCTCCATTATTAATATGCTGTGTTGCTGCTTTCCGCTTGGAATAGCTGCACTGATTTACTCCTGTCAGGTTAGCTGCCCATTTTACGATTATATTTTTTTTCCTAGAAATTATAGCAAATACCTTCTCGGCCGCTAACATTTAAACTCGATGCTGTTAAAGTGTAATTTGGGTTCCGAGAGAGCAGTGCAAAACCCTTTGAGACTCTCCTCCCGACGTGAAAGGTGCCGTATGAATGTAATTCGTACTTGCACTGTGTGGGGTACTGTTCTTGGGGTGGCATGGCAAAGCATGCGGAGTTGCCAATCTCCCTGCGTTGCCTCATTGCTTTTAAGTGTCAGGGTCATGCCCTGAATTGATTCATAACAGACTCAATGCGGTCATTTTCTAACGACCTTGATTTTCATCGATCTTTCACCCCACCCTCGGGCAAAAACCAACTGCTCAAATAACAGTCGTTGTTACACTCAAATCAAATAAGAAATGCATTGAACGCAAGACAGATTTAGAACTGTGGCACTTTCCTGAACGGTTGCCTCGTGGAGAAAGTGCAAGGTTGTCCATTCAGAAAAAGTGCACGTTCAAATCCTGACCCGTCCTGGGTTAGAGGTACTTAATCAATGCTGAGAGAGCAGTTCAGACTTTTCTCATTGCTCCCCAGTCCAATTAGTCCATCTTATTGTTGCAAAATAATTGTCAGTTAATATATTACTCCTTTTACTGAAATGGTTTTGCCTCCCAAGAAACTGTTTAATTCCCTCGCTATTTGCCAAAAATCTAATGTCACCGTCTTTCTGGTACCCGCTCGATGGTCAGACCTCATTCAGAGTCCTGCGTTCAGTTTTGGGCGTCCAATCCTAGGAAGGATATCCTGGCCTTGGGTTATGTCCAGTGATAGGTCACTAGATATTACCTTAACTTTGATGCGAGGCTGGGTGGTTTGGGGTCCTGTGTCAACAACTACAACAATAACAACAAAATTACATTTGTAAAGAGCCTTTCACGTCGGGAGGATATCCCAAGGTGCTGAACAGTTGGGGATCAGAACTCGAGCATGGGGGTGGGGAGCGTTAGGATGAGAGAGGGCAGAGTAGGAGGGTGGCTGAAGGCATGGTCCTGCCTTGAGGGAGGCAAAGGAGGGAGCCAGGTGAAGGGATTGTGGGGCATGGTGTTCCAAAGGGTGGGGGCAGAGAGGCTGAAAACCCGGCTGACGATGGTAGATGGTAGATGTTGTTGCTTGATTGATTGATTGATTGATTGATTGATTGATTGATTGATTGACTGAGTGAGCGAGCAAGCGAGCAAGCGAGCACAACAGAAACGCCCCCGCAATCTGCTGCATTGTGGATCTCCGAGTAGATGAAGCAACATTGAATCAGTCATTAAACGCTCCCTCTCTGCTCTGAGTGTTGCGAGGCGCTGCCCTTCGTCACTGAAAGTGCTCTTTTCTTGTGCCGTCCCTGCGAGCTCATCCGCTTGCAGGGGCCTCTTCAGACAATCAGCGGTTGTATTGTTGGCGCCAAGTCATTCCACCCCCACCAATCCCCCCACCCCACCCCAGACGGCAGACGGGAGAATTAAAGCTCGGCACTCTCACAGAACCACATCTGAATCTGGTCAAACGAGTGCTGGAGGCTGCACAGCTGCAGCAAAACAACAGATGGAAAGAGCCAGAGAAAGCTCTCAAACACTGCGGGAAACTTGGCTCAGATTTGTGCCTCCAATTGGAGCTCCATTCGAGCTAGATTGAAAAAGTCAATTGTCCAAGAAAATTTCCCATCCCACAACACATTCAGCAATGTCGTCAGATCGATGAGGAGCGAGTAGAGGAAGTGGGGAGGGAGGGAGGGAGGGAGGGAGGAGACTACACAAAGAAATGGACAATACACAATGTACAAAAAAACAAGACCGGGCTTTTGAAAAGAAAGTTAATAATAATAATAATCCTTGCATTTTGATATAGCGGTTTTCACGTCTTCGAGACGTCTCAAAGCCCTTCACAGAATATCGAAGATGTGATAAGGCGTTTTGTCAAATGCAAGGATTATTATTATTATTATTATTATTATTATTATTATTATTATTATTATTATTATTATTATTATTATTATTATTATTATTATTATTATTATTACCTCAGCCTGAGCCTCTGGCTTTGGAGAGAAGAGACGGAGAGAGAATTAAAACAGATGGAAGTCATAAATAAAAAACTATTGATTAACTTATTCCTTTGAGCTGCTTAAAAACCTGTCATGAATACACTGCCATCTATAGTTCCTTCACATTGACCATGAGTCAATCATGTGTCACCTGTCATTAAACAAGGCTTAACTGTGTTTTATCAGGCCAAAAAATTGCTTGATTCTGGGAATGTGGACCTTGCCAACGACGCAGTCAAAATGGCCAAGAAACTGAACAACGCAGGAATCGCTATGGGAATACTCCTGATCCTTCTTACAATAATTTGGGCAGTTATCAGGGGCGTAAGACTTGCAGCTCACTCCTGAAGTATTTACCGGACACTTTGGCAAAAGGATGATGCAAAGAACATCTGTCGTAATCCATGCTTTTCTGTACCCTTCGCAGTTTATTCATTCTAATCTCTAATGTTCCTGTACGTTCGATAAGGCGCAGGCTCAATAAATACATAATACTGAGTCTTACATTCCGAAGTTCACGTGTTCTCTTTCTCTAGTCCAGCTGTGAGGTGGTTAAATGCCAACATCAATTCCAAATTCGAATGATTTCAGTCTCTGTAATAATTGGGAATAAGGTCCTTTGAAATGAATGACAATACTAACCTTTGCATTTTGATATAGCGCCTTATCGTGAGCTCGAGACGTCTCAAAGCGCTTCACAGAGTCTACCCTAGAGTGAAATGACTGGATATTTTGTGAGCGAAACGCCCCAGAAGTTGAAGAGTTTGCAACCCTTTCCCCTCCCCACGTTCCCCCGCGTCCCACCCACCCCCACCGCAAAAATCGAAGGCTAATATTTTTTTATTTTGACTTCTATTCCTGCGTCTTGTGCACAGCTGCGGACACTCAACCTCCAAGCATTTTAAGGCAGCTTTCAATGCCTGATAGACTGATGGTGTACAAGCCATAACCCTTGGCTGGAAAGAAAGACGTCAACAACACAGTGAAAAATATACAATGGAAAATATTGGGGAAGCAAAAAATACCAGTTATACAGTATTGAACATCAAATCTCTTATTTTATGCTCTCCATGACTATAACGACCCCTCTTCCCCCTTCACACACACACACACACACACAACCCTGCCACGTTAAATGTGAGAGCACTTGGACACTTTGGCTTCACTTGGCCTAACTAGCGAGTCGGGCTATCTTGAAGAGGTTGGGAGGGTTTCTCAAAGTGCTTGACAGGATTTTACTGTAAAGTGTAGTGACTGTGATTTGTAAGTGAATGCGGTTACCAATTTACACACAGCAATGTTGCCCAACGGTCAGGACACTGGGAGAAACTCCTTTCTCTTTTTGAAGAGTGCCATGGAATCTTTAACGTCCGCCTGGACAGGCACAGATGGGACCTTGGTTTGATATCCCATCCAAAGGAGAGCACTTTCATGCTATGTTTTACCCCCCTCCCCAGCACCGCATTGGAGTATCAGCCTAACTTAGGAGCTCAAAGTCCTGACGTGAGGCTTGAACCTACAACCTTCTGACTCAGATATGATAACTACTAAAAAAAAAGGAAGTGAAACATATGACTTGAGTGTCCCGACCACAAAGTAATAGATCACCTGCTCCTGTCAAACCACACGAATGTCCCTATAGGCCACTGATGGAGAGGACCCACCCTTCCATTTTCTTTCAGCAATTCACAAAAAATGTTTAAATACTCGAGTTATACAGATATTTTTGCTACATCTTTACTTTCACGTTCGTGCCTTGGCTCTCGCTTTTGTTTAAAAAAGGAAATTCTCAATAGCCACTTTTGTGAGAAAAAGGATTTCTCAATTGTTGCAGACCCGGCAGGGCGAAACCTTGAGCAAGTTTTCTTACTCCTGATAACAATCCCTCAAGAAAAAAGAACAATAATTTGGTCACTCAGTCCACGGCTATTTGTGGGGACGCTGCTGTGAACAATTGGCTGCCGCGTTTCGCCCACAAAATATACAATTAATTCGCTTTGCAGTATATTCTGTGAAGCGCTTTGAGATGTCGAGAAGACATGAAAAGCACTATATCAAATGCAAGGATTATTATTATTATTATTACTATTATTATTATTACTATTATTATTATTATTATTATATGCAGCCAATCACAGGATTACAATAGAATGAGTGAATGAATGAGTGATTTTTATCTGAGGGATTCTTGGCCTGGACACCGGAGAAACTCCTTTCTCTTTTGACCTCATATAAGTGTATAAAACTTCAATGTGATTGAAAAAATAAACGCTTATCAAAGGCCAATTTCAGGACAGATACCAGGAATGACAGGACAGGCTACCAGGAAAGATGGTTGAGGCCAGGACACTGGGATTCATTTAAAAAGCAGCTTGATGAGGGGATGAGGGTGTTCTTCAAGGTTGCGAAGGGCCTTTTTCATCGAAAGCAATCGTGTGGACTCTATTTGAAAAGAAAAAAATATAAAAGGGCAGTACAAGAAAGGGCAGAGTTTGGGGATAAAATAGTCCGAATGGCCTCCACCTATGCTGTAAGTACATCCAAAATTAGCAAAAACAAACTTTTAAACACAAGATATTTTGGGCGTCAACCCGGCAACACTTTTTTGTCCAGGGGTTTTCAAACAAAATCTCCCCCCAAAAAAACACATTTTGCTGCTTTTTTCTTCGGTGTAGTTTTTTTTTTATACGGTTTTCCTCTGGTGGCTGAAAGGAAATGGCCTGGCATCATATTTCACGCAGATTTCATTCAAGCACCGCCCACACTGATGAGATGCACAACGGTATAAATACTGAGTGCAGAAGTTTTTTTTTGCCAGAAACTCGTATTTGGAGCAAAGCTAAGCAAAGCCAACCCGAAAACTCAGAGCCCTAGGAGCAATCACAGTTAGTCGTGCAAACATGCAGAACTCACAAATGCAAGTGTCCTCCTATTTGGGATGGTCCATATTTAACTTGCTCTGTTGCTGTTTCCCACTAGGAATAGCAGCCGTGATCTATTCCTGTCAGGTACGTTGCCCCGAAAGTTTGTACGATTTGTTTGCGGAAAGGAAAGAGTCATCGAAGCTTGCGGTTTACGTGTAGATGCTCTGCGTTTCGGCTACCAAGAGGAGAAAACGGGCTGCGGGATGTGCTAGTCTGCACGGAGGCTTTTCTAAAAGCTTCAGCGGTTTGGGCGTGCGGTGGATGTAAAGGTTGAGCCTGCGAGCAGGTATTGGGGTTGGCCAGCAGGTAGTCACCGGTGATATCGACTGTGCCCACAGTCGCTTTTTGCCCCCACCCACCCATCCGCTTGCCAGCAGCACCCTGCGAAGCTGCAATGGGTTTCCAGTGTGCTAGCCCAGCATTTCAGTCGAACTTCAGGGAATGGAGGCTCGACGGACTCAACATTTAGAAAGCTGTGGGATCTTTGCCAACTGCGGCATCGCCAAGGAGCAGAATGTTCCCACGTTGTGATAATTATCACCGGTGATTATTGTCACATCACATCGCGCGCTGCTTCTTCCATGTTTGGTTCCTCGGGTCAGCAATGTCGTCTCGTTTTAAAAATGTTTTTCTCACTTCAAGTTTATTTCTAATGAAATGATTGGGTAGAAAATAAATCATTGGGAATGAAAGAGCCTTTTGTAGTAAGTAAGGGTTCCTTGCGGGATAATTTACTTCAGAGCGAGCCAATGTGTTGGACTGCCTGTTGCGCCTCCCCCAACCACCGCCCCCCCCAATACTCCTTCAACCAACTTCCCCCACCCACACACTCCCCTACCCCAGTGGAAAGGGGCAAGAATTTCAAAGCATTTAGGAAGGAGCCCAGCAAAGGGAACTCATTCTGTTGTGTCCCATTTGCTTTATCTTCAGAGTATCCACTTGTGGCATCACGATGTTATCGGTTCAGTGATGCATTTGTTTTATATTATCGTTATTAGTGTCAACTAATAATGTCACAAAGACTTCAAACCATTCGAATCCCCCCCCACCTCCACCGTTCTCTTCCCACATTCCAAATTTGCAGCACATTTCTCCTTCCATCTGGATTTCCATTAATTCCAGACACAAAACATCGATTGGGAAGGCTTCCAATGTTAACCATTTAGCGATTCAAATGGCAAAGCAATTCGTATGAACCTAAGGCACAGTAAGAATAACTGACATGGCATCCGAAATGCTTTTTTTGTGTTTTTTCTACTCAGTATTGAATGCGAATTTGCTGTGTTGATCATTCACTCCATAGATATCTAAGCATTCGAGTACACTAACACAAGTTGTCATCGTTTCTTTCTGGAACACTGCTG
This sequence comes from Callorhinchus milii, assembly GCF_018977255.1. Lineage (NCBI taxonomy): Eukaryota > Metazoa > Chordata > Chondrichthyes > Chimaeriformes > Callorhinchidae > Callorhinchus > Callorhinchus milii. The sequence continues at coordinate 3,422,317 of NW_024704766.1, read as the reverse complement.
TGCGCAAATTGGTTGCTGTGTTTGCCTACAAATTACCCGACCACTACACTTTGCAGTAAAATGCTGTGAAGGGCTTTGAGATGAGCTCCCGACATGAAAAGCCCCTGTATCAAATGGAAGGATAATTATTGTCTTTGCATTTGTGAGAAGGCACACGAGGATCTCAGATTCAAGAGTCTTTTTCTTTTACAATGTTGAAATAAGTCCAGCTAAGCCTGTCCATATATATATTTTTTTCCATTCAACCAGCTGCGCTTAGCTGTGCTCATAATTCAGTTGAAGACGTACAAAAGGTTATATTAATAATCGTTTAACATTGCGTGGGACAGCACCAAACTGGAAAGCTCTTTTAACAACTCAGTGACTGTCACAGCATTTCTAAAGAATTAATTTACGGTCTTCTCTTTACATCTGATCCTGCCTGTAAAGCCTGTAAATGTTATAAGGTGCTAAATCGAACGATAAGGATTATGTTATAACCGTCTTCGAATGTCTGTGGTCTGTTTAGTCGACAGTTGTACAGAGATAATGCACTGAGAGATTATGAGAGATGATCTACGAGAAAAAGCTCCATCTCTGACCATTGCCACAACCCAGATTGAATCAGCCTAAAATGTGACATCTTTACGGGTGGGACGAGAAGTGGGGGGGGGGGGTGGGGGGGGGGGCATCAGATATAAAGAGAAGACTGTAAAATAAAACTCTTGAGCAATGCTACGACTGTCACTGAGTAGTTAAAGGAGCTTTTCAATTTGCGCACAGCATCGTCCCAGAAACAGCTATGTATTTCGCGGGCAAAAGTGACACCCAATTTGCACACAGCAGTGACCCATAAACAGTTGCGAGTATAATAATAATAATTAATAATTATTAATAATAATTTGATATAATAACTTATCACGGCTTTGCAATGCCTCAAAGTGCTGCACAGGATTAAAAACTCTTCAGAGGATAGAATATCCAAATTGCATCGAATCTGGGATGGGGAGTTTTGTAAAGTCGATTACATTTAAGATCAGCCACGAGAGCTGGGATAAAGAAACATTTTAAGGGGTGAAAAATTATGATCTTTGACACAGTAATGGTCAAAATGCCAGGTTTTGCCACTCCAATTCCACTACTGTTAGAGGCTCCAGTGGCTGTGTTCGTTGCCTCAATTCCACGATTGTGGAAAAGAAAAGAAGAGCAGAGACAGAGGGCAACCCCACAGATAAATTATTGACTGCAATTGTCAACAATTTGAGACTTTCACCACTACACGTTATCCTGGGGCTGTATAATTGCAAGTTGTTGTTGTTACATACACATCCCTTTGCTTTCGAACATACAACTCTCCCCCGCACCAGTGTTGATCCAATTAAAAATAATCATAATAATATTAATCATGATAATTCTTGCATTTGATATGGCTTCGGGACTACTCAAAGCGCTTCACAGAATACGCTGTAAAGCGGATTGACTGTATATTTAGTGGGCGAAACATGGAAACATGGCCAATTGCGCACAGCAGTGTCCCACAAATAGTCGTGCATTGAGTGACCAAATTATTAACCCGTGGAACTCCCTGCCTCAATCCCTCCACCTCGCCCCCTCTCTATCTGTCTTTGAATCCCATCTTAAAACCTACCTCTTCAACTGCTCCTGTGGTCACCTCCCCTTTCCCTTCCTCGGTGCTCAAACCCACCACTAGTGGACATATGTCTGAACATAAGACATGCCATTGAAAAGTGGAGAGGAAATTTTAAAAGATCTATTATTATTAGAATAACGCTGAAGCGGAGGCTGAATATTGAATTGCTAACATTATTATTGAATTGAAAACAGTTTACGTTTCATGTAGTGCCTAATCACATTGTCAAGCGCTTCACAAGAATTTTATTGTGAGGTGTAGTGACTGTGTATTCCTAGGCAAACCCAGAAGTCAATTTGCCCATACCAATGTCCCTCCAACGCAATGTCCCATTAAGTGAATAATCAATTTCAATTTTGATCTGGGAGATCCTTGTCCAAGACATTGGAAGGAACTCCCTTCTCTTTTCGAATAGCGCCATGGGATCTTCGATACCCCCTTGAACAGGCACAGACTGGACCTTGGTTGAACATCTTACTATTATTATTATTTTTATTATTATTATCTTGTCTGAAGGACGGCACTTCCACTAATGCAGTGCAACCCCAACACTATATTGGAGTGTCAGCCGAGAAGAGTGAGCTCAATATCCTGACATGGAGATTGAACTCGCAAACTTCTGACTCAACTTCAGAGACAAGACAATCAGCCTATTATTGTGACATTGTTCGAAAAAGCCTGGTGCGGACGCACTAAATTAAGCATCTCCATCTCACCTTGGTAGACTGTGCATGTCTTTGAACAAACCGTCACTGAAAACAATCGATTTCTTTTCAGGCACAGAGTTCTGCCAACATGGGATCAATGGAGAATGCAAGAAGTGCTTCTGAAACAGCCAAAAAACTCAACATCGCAGCCACTGTAATCGGAATAATTATCCTGGTGATAGTCATAATCCTGTATGCTGTTTTAATTGCTCATATAAAATAATAAGCTGTATAAGCGGGTTGTTTTCTTCGCCCCAAACTCTGTTGAAATTAAAGTTGTGCAGTAAAGCAATTTGCTACCTAATGCCAAGTTAATCAGCTCTATAAATGTCCAGCAATTTCGGATGTTTAACACTGCTTGAGTTCTGTTTGATATGTACTTTATTCAGTCTGTTCTGATTTTTTTTAATATATCTGCTGGAAAATAAGAACTTGTATCCGCATCATTCACTCAAGAACTTCTTAGTTGAAATTACTCGTTGGGCTGAGTGTTTATGAAATCCTACTCTGCATCGCACATCAGCCACATTTTGTAAGAGGAAAAAAAATAGTTGAACGCGTAATTCAAATTATAATGATGTTAATTGCTTCTCTCTGTTAATGTAACCATTGGAAATGTATGACTTGTACTAAGAATGTGACACTTGCATTGATTTGTTTTGCTCAGTCTGTTAGATGATGTGCTCCATAATAGTATTCCTTGGGAATCTTGTCAACAAAGGATCACAACTCTGATTACTTTCCAGATTACATTTCCAGACATTGCCTTGCAATGTAATGTATGTAATGTAATGGAAAATGGCAAATGTGGTGGGGAAGAATTGCTAATTCTGTACTTTATGGGAATTCAGCGCTGAGCTCTTTTGGAGAGAAAGCAAATTTTTCCAATCAACTGTGAAGAGCCACATTTGGTGCATTTACATTGGACGAATAGCTGAAGAAAAGAGACGGAGGTACTTCAAATCAATAAAGAAATATGGTCATCTCCGATTGGGTTTAGTTACCATGAGCATCACAGTGCCAAAAATCTATCGCATTCGAAGGGAATGGGAAATATATAATTACAGACACTTTTAGGAGCCTCTTCTGTAGAATGTACCAACAGATCGAGCATGTTCACAATTCGCTCATCGATTGATCGCAGGAGATGAGAATAACATTGCTTCGACCTTAAAAGGGTCATTTTGCCTTACTTATAATTCCACTGTAATGTGAGCTTTCCCTAATGTTACTTTGTGCCATAATTCACTTCGCATATAACCTTAATTTTACCGTGTTATTACACCCAACATGATAATTAAACGCTTTTTGTTAAATCGTTTGAATGGGGTCTTGAGTTTCTTCTAATTCTAACGCAAAATATTATTCCATAGCTGTTGTATCACACTTCAATATAACCCATACATTTCTTTCTAGTCCTGTTGCAGAGTAGTTAGGCACGCTCGCCGCACAAGCGAGAGGACCCGAGTTCGATTCCCAGGGTGCGAAACATTGGTCAAGTTTTCTTACTCCAGACAACTCCATTTTTACCTTAGCAGTAAGTAGGAACCCAGTTGTTAGTTGATTGGTCGATCATTTTCTTGGGATAATAATCCCCTAACAAAAAATAAATGGTCATTTATTCCACGACTGTTTGTGGGACACTGCTGTGCACAATTGGCTACCGAAATACACAGTCAATCCACTTTACAATATATTCTGAGAAGAGTTTGAGACGTCGCAACGACATGACAAGGCACGAGATCAAATGCAAAAATCATTATTATTAATGCCATCAGCAATTTGAGTTAACAACAACAACAACAACGACGACAAGATTACATTTATTTCAGTTGTCAAACAAGGTGTGTTAAGAGCCTTGGGACATCCTCCCGATATGAGAGACGCTGTGTAAATGCATGTTTGTTCCATTTGTAATCCATCCTTCATGTGATCAAGTAAGTTTGCATTAAAGGTAAAGAAAAACCATAACCCTTAACGTTATCACTCTGTATAAGAGAACTACACAACCACCAGTATATATATACTAGGTTAAAATTTCCCTCATTTGTTAAGAAAAAAAGGAATCATGAGGAGGATACAGCAAAAACTATAAATATAAACAGCAAGATGTCATATAAGTATGTTAGCAATAAAACAATGGTTAAAGTAGGAATAGGACCATGAAAGGAAAAGCTCACAGCAGATAATAAGGGAACAGTGGAAATATGAAATCAATACTTTGCCTCACTTTTCGCAAAGGAAACCGATAAAGATAAAGAAAGTTTAGGAACAACAGATGGAGCAGGGTGTAAAATCGCAATAGTTAAGATAGGGAGAAGGAAGGTATTAAATAAATTACACAAGATTAAAGCAGACAAGGCTCCTGGACCAGATGGACACATCAAAGGATCCTTAATGAAACTCGGGAGAAGATAGTAGAGGCTCTAGGATATAAGAAATGTTGGGCAAGTTTCCTTACTCCACACAGGATGGCGCAGATCATTTTTCCGAGGGTTAACAATTCCTTCGAAATAAATTTTAGAATAATTTGGTCACACGATCCACGACTGTTTGTGGGGGACGCTGCTATGGGCAATTGGCTGCTGCGTTTCGTCCACAAATTACAAGAGTCAATTTAACTTTACAGTATATTCTGTGAAGTACTTTGAGACATCTCCAAGACATGTAGATACAGGAATTGTACCAGAGGACTGGAGAATGGCCAATGTAATACCCATTTTTAAAAAGGGTGATACAGCTAATCAAGGAAACTACAGCCTGTCATGTCATGTAATGTCTGCTGTAGGCAAGGTATTAAAATCTATAATAAAAGACAAAGTAACTAGTCATCTGGAGAAAGAGAATATAATTAAAACCGGCCGGCATGTATTTATAAAAAGCTCATGCTTCATCAACCTTATAAAATTCTTTGAAGATGTAACTGATAAAGTAGGCGAGGGATGTAGTGTAATTCATGCTGGTAATTGAATTTCCAGAAGAGCTTTGATAAAGTGCCATATGAGAGGCTCATGCTTTAAACAGGAGCATATGGAATTGTGGGCGAGGTATTGGAATGGATGAAAGAATGGTTAGGAAACAGCAAGCGAATGGTAATAATAATCCTTGCATTTGATATAACGCTTTCACGTCTCAAAGCGCTGCACAGAATATACTGTCAAGTGAATTGACTGTATATTTGGGGATTATTATCAGGCGTGTGGAGTAAGGAAACTTACCCAAGGTTTCACCCTGCCGGGAATCGAACCCAGGTCTCTCGGTTGCAAAATGAGCACTCTAACCACTGAGCTACAGGACTCACAGAATAGACTGTAAAGTGAATTGACTGTATATTTGTGGGCGAAAAGCGGCAGCCAATTGAGCACAGCAGTGTCCCACAAACAGCCGTGGATTGAGTGACCAACTTATTATTATTTTTCTTGAGGGACTATTATCAGGAGGGTAGCAGTTAAAGGCATCTTCTTAGGCTGAAAGGCTATTTCCGCTGGTTGGGAATACTGTAACCAGTGATACAAAGATAAGATAGTAAACTTCACATGCGGGAGAGAGGAATAGAGGGTTGTGGGAGGGAGCAAACATTGGGTGAAGATTCATGTGGAGTATAAACACCAGCACTGACCGGTTGAGCTTTGTGATCTGCTTTTACATGTTGTAAATTCTTTGTAATAGAGTCCTTAAATACAGGGATAATGTTTACACAGACCTAAGAAATTGAAGCTGTGACCCAGCTATTTCCTCTTGTGTTCCCTCGGGTCTGCATGGGCTGCCTTTGAGAATATTCTGTGTTTTGGGCTGAGAAATTCTGTGCTAAATTGAGAAGATCTGGACTCTGGTCAGCTTTGACATGGGAGAAAGGGGCACATCTGTTGACTGATACTCCTTGTCAAAAAATAGTCAGAAAACAAAAGTTGCAAAGTTGAGCAGTGCCCGAATCGAGAGTGTGTCCGTACACTTTACTCGGAGACAAATTAAAACAACTGCAAAACAAGACAAAAAGACTTGCTTTGAAACTGAACACGGGGATCAAGTTGAAGGGAAACCAATTCTTTCTCTCTCTGTCACTGAAGGCAGCAGGATCTTGACCCTTTGTGTCCGTATCAGCTCTTTAAAAGAGCTGTCCAAATTAATCCAACTGCCTCTATCCAACTGAAACTCATATGAAAATGTTTCATGTCGTAATGTCGGTCGTCCACTCCAAAGGAGAAGTCTGACTTAAAAGTTGCCATTTATTGAGCGTGCATCATTTCCCCTGGAATATTCACTGCTTAAAACAATAATCCTTACATTTCATTGAGCACCAGCCAAGTGCTTTACACAGCTGCTGGGCACCTGAACTGTGTGGGTGGTGGTGTGAGCTTTGGAGAGGATTGGGGGAGGTAAAAGCACGGTCTTAAAGTGCCTCCTTCACGACTCGTATCAAGACCCTCCTCTTCGACCGTGCCTTTGGTCACCCTCCTACCCTACCTTCCCTGGCCTCCACCCCTCCTAACGTGAAAAGTGCCACGCAAACATAATTTGTTGTTGTTGTTAAGTGCCTTGGCATGTCCCAAGGCCCCATTAAATGTAAATTTGTTGTATTTGTATTCTAAGCCTTTGTGTCGTCAAGTAAGTTGGCCTAAAGATGCTTTTAACCAAGACGGTTAAAGAGATAAGTCTTGAAGTGGGCTGTGTAAATGGAAAGGAGGGGATAGGGCAGATGGGGCGTGGGGGTGGGGAGTTGGGGATGGACTTCCAGAAACCTGACTGACTAAAACCAAAACTGAAACATATTTATTTTTCTTTTCTCTCTCAGTTTCCACTGGGCCGTTGTCGGTTTTCAGATAAGGGCTTTTAGCAAAACTTTTCCGAACTCCACCAAGTTCCGAAACGATGCTCTGAATAACATTACAACACAACCTCACAGCTGGGTGCGCTGCTAGTCACGTGCGATCAGGTCGCTCAATAAATCCAATCTGACAGTGGAAGCTTATTGCCTCTCATTGGAATTGAGTTGTGTCTCCCATTGCTGCTGTCTGCGACCAGCTTAGGGCTGAACTCCACAGACCTTTCCTCAGAATAATAACACCTGCATTTGATATAGCACGGCGCCTACCACATCAGGAGGGTGTCTCAAAGCACTTCGCAGGATTTACAGCGAACGATAACAACTTGCATTTATATAGCGCCCTTCGCATGCTAGAGCTGGGCAGAGACACCGAGTCACAGAGTCCTCTGAGCAGATACACAGCGAAGTGTCGTGACTGTGTATTTTACAGGCGAACGAGCTGGGAGGAAATTCGATTACATGACTTTCCTTTGCAATCTAAAACGCTGTTGCAATTACCAGCACAATATGGGACAATTGTTGCATGGCAGTGATCTTCCAGCTTGGCAAGAATTTCATTAATTCTGCCTGAGGCCCACTTGGCAGAGTTTGCCACTTCCAATTCTTCCTGTGCTTCTACTGTTAGTTAGCGAGGTTTCGTGCAAGCAGCCTCTAACATTTTGCCATCAACTGGTAACAGTTTCTGGAATCCATTAAAAAAATATTTCGAATGTATACATTTCTCCGAAAAGAGAGGGCCTCAGTTTTCTCAGGACGATAAATAAAAACAGATTTGCTCAAGGTTTCCGAGAGAAACTTGAGAATCTGTAGGTTTGGGTGGGATGTGGGGGAGGGGGGGCGGAGTGTGGGGAGGGGGGGGTGCGTTAGAGGTGGGGGGAGTCGGGGAATGAAATGTTCCTTGCTTTTAAAAGTTTATGGCGCCCAATAAATTTGGAGCTGTTAAAATTTCTTTTCATACTAAGGCGCTGCTTGTTTAGAGTACAACTCAGCGTTTCGTGTCCCCACAGACTCCGTTTTGATTCCTTCTCGTACACAAGTTGACATTTCAAAGTGTACAGGCCTGTTTTTCTTAGGCAGTTAGTAGTCTCTGAATGTGTCACTCGCTTTGCTAAAATCGTAATGGTTTCACTAAGCCACAGTTAATCTGTTGGCAGACTCTTGTCTATCAGAGTCCTGTAGCTCAGTGGTTCAAGCACTCATCTGGCAAACGAGAGGACCTGGGTTTGATTCCCGGGCCGGGCGAAACGTTGGGCAAGTTTCCTTACTCCACACGCCTCTGTTTTCCCAGCAGTAAGTAAGAACTCGGTTGTTAGTCGATTGGCAGATCGCTTTTCCAGGGGTAAAAAAGATCCCTTAAAAATAAATGATAATTTGGTCGCTCAATCCACGGCTGTTTGTGAGGACACTGCTGTGCGCAATTGGCTGCCGCGTTTGGCCCACAAAACACACATTCAATTCACTTTACGGTATATCCTGTGAAGCATTTCTCTTGCAGACAAAACGTTTGCAAGTTAAATGAGAACAAGAAAAGAATAAACATCTTAACACAAAGCTGTCTCTCTCTCTCTCTCTCTCTCTCTCTCAAGCCCCCGCCCCTTTCTAGAACACAGAAAAAAAAATGCAGAAAAAGTGTGCGATCCGAGCGTGCAGTGCGTGTAGACAAGTTCTTATTGCAGCTGTCTTCAGGAGGTTTGGAAACAACAATTGTCCGTTGATTGATTTGGTGAGAATTCATGCCCCTCTTAATTCCTTGAGCAGGAAATATGTTGCAGTGAACCACAATAAAAGTAATTGAACCGCTGCTAGAGAGTGAAAGAAGTCCAGTAACATTTGATTTGAAGTGGGAAACAGTATCAACAATGAATTAAACCCTAATACTCAACTTTAGGGATAATAATAATAATAATAATAATAAAAATAATCCTTGTGTTTGATGCAGTGCCTTATCGCGTCATTGAGATGTCTCAAAGCGCTTCAGAAGATATACTGTAAAGTGGATGAATTTTATTTCTGTGGGTGAAACTCCCACAAAATCCACAGTCAATGAGAGGACAGAACTTTGTGGTATAAAGTGGAGGATGGGGGATGGCGGTGGAAAATACTTCACATGTCTCAATGGGCAGTGGATAAACATATACCTTTCCCATTACCCAGGTCAGGTTCGTATCCAATTGCAGCATAGTTTGTCCAAAAGGGAACCAGGAAAATGAATAGGGAACTGGAGGGAAAAAAAGGAAGACTTACAAAGATGGTCGGGAGAAGGGAAAGATCGCTCTTGAGCTGAATGTTAGAGTAATTACAAAAGCAAGTGTAGACTTGGTTACCAAGAGAGAACCAGAAAGGGACAGAGATCACAAGATTAGTTTGGATGAGGAAAGCTCTTCAGCGCAACCCATTGAAAACTGGGGATCAAAACTCAACTGATTTGGCAATGTAGCCCAGCATCCTGTTAGTCTTGTTTATTATTGACTCATATTGAGTTGACTCAAGCTCTCCGGGATGCTACCCGACGTGAAGGGCGCTGTATAAATGCAAGTTGTTGTCAATGACCCATCGCTCACTATGTCAAAAAACACAACCTGGATGTCTTTCAGAAAGTGGCAGCTGCAAACAATGACAACAGAGTCAGGAAGATTGAGCAAAGATAGTAGGAATATTACATTACAACTTCTTTAAATTAGTTTGGATGAAGAAGGCTCTCATGCTAACTCTTTTAACAATTCTTTTATGGCAAATATTGAAGCTTGTTTTGTTTTTACCAGTGACTGACCACTGAACAACCACAAACAATAGTGGTGTGACTTTGATACTACTGAGCTGAGGTGATAGATCAGAGTAAGGAGCTGAAATTCAATAAATCCCAGTTCAAATGATTTGCATTTAGAGAGAGAGAGAGAGAGAGACGAGGCAGAAGATTTGTGACTGTCTTGGGGATACTTGGAGTCAGATCCATGTCAGATTAAACCAGTAATTAAAGGGACAAGCTACCACACGATACCATACCTGCCAAAGACTGATTCATTGCTCCAACATCAAGGACTAATGGTACAACCAGATTCTCATTCATTTGCAACCAGGGTTCACAAATGTCACCTTAAATCAGAATAACAAACCCAATTTGCATTTGTTTTGTGGTTGTACAGATCACACGCAGACAATCTCAAAGGATGCTTCTGTCCTTGCACAGCAAGCCTGATCTTGCGATCTTTCCTCTCATAAATTTTCACATTTTCACACAACGGGTTGTTCGGATTTGGAACTCACTGCCCGAAAGGGTGGTGGAACCCAATTCAATAACAGCTTTCAAGAGAGAAGCAGATAGAGACTTGGGAAGGACAAATTTGCAAGGCTATGGGGAGAGAGCAGGGCAGTTGGATTAATTTGGATAATTCTTTCAAAGAGCTGGTAAAGGCACGATGGGCCGAATGGCCTCCTTCTGTGCTGTATAATTCTATGATTCTATGTTAGCAATTGAAAAGAAAGAACATGAACTCCCAGTAACAATGGGTGATTAGGGATTGATAATTTCCTCTCTACAGACGCTGGACAGGCTGAATGCCCTAATGGAACTTCATCTCGTATATTCTTGTCAGCTCTGACAGTTTGCAATGGAGGTGGGGGCGGGGGGGGGGGGGGGAAGAAGGTCAAAATGGCCCTAAATTTGTTTACTGAATGCGTATTAACGGTAAATAAAAATCTTTGCATTCAACATCGTGCCTTGCCACATCTCAAAACACTTCATAGGATTCACTGTAGGGTGCAGTAACTGTGTATGTTCCAGGCAGCCAATTTGCACACAGCAACATTCCTTGAATAGCCATGGATCGAATGGCTTGTTTTATCTGAGGAAACGTCAGCCTGAAGAGTCGGAGAAACTCGCTTCTGTTTTCAAATGGTGCGGTCCAAGTGAACTGGCACAGGTGGGTCTTTGGGGAATTGACTGTTTATTTGGTCCAAATTTGGAGGTAAAGAGCCAAGAACCACGGAGCAATTTTTTTTTTTTTTTTTTTGCAGTTTGCTCACAAAAATAAGGAAGGAAAATAAATCAAGGACAATGGTTAGGTGATGTCAATTGTGAGTTTTAAAATTTTTTCATTACAGTCGGAAGAGAAGACCGGGGCGAGCTATTTACACTGTCTCTTCAAATCCAGGGAAACAGTAAATCAGGGCAGAAAATTGCTGTTGTGATTTTTGTTTTGGTCCATCCGGGACTCTGACACACACAGATCCCCACCATTGGATTTAAGACTATCCTAAATAGACTGTGAGTTTGACATACGCATGCCAGCCGCCCTGCATGAAATCTCCTTGCGTTCGGATTGGAATGTTATTACATATAATACCTACAGTGACTTTCACATTGGGAGGACATCTCAAAGATCTTCACAAGTTACTTGCCCCACATTCCTGGATACCCTGACCCATATCCCCATATCCCTTGATACCCTGATCTAACAAATATTTATCTACCTCAATCTTGAAAATGTGAATGGATCCAGCATCCACCGCCATTTGGGGGAGAGACTTTCAGATTTCCAGTACCTTTTGAGTGAAAAACTGCCTCCTGATTTCACTCCTAAAGGGTCAAGCTCTAATTTTAAGATGACCCCATGTTCTGGGTTCCCCCTATCAGAGGAAGCAGTTTATCTGCATCCACCCTCTCGAATTCCTTTATTATTTTAAAAAAACCTCAATCAGATTCTCCGTTCCAGAGAGCAGAAGTAGAGCCGTTTGGATGGTAGGATTCGTAGAATCATAGAATTGTACAGCACAGAAGGAGGCCATTCAGCCCATCGTGTCTGTGCCGCCTCTTTGAAAAGAGCTATTCAAATCAATCGCACTGCCCCACTCTCTCCCCATAGCGCTACAAACTTGTCATCCCCAAATAATGATCTATTTCAGGAGATTGCAGGAGGTGGAGGAGTCAAGGTGGTGACTAGGCCCTTGGAGAGACTCAAATGTAAGATGGACGAGGATCTTGAATTCGATCTGCTGGGGATCTGCTGCTCATGGAACCTATCTTAAAGTCAAGACCAAGTGGAATTTAGAGTGTCTGAACCCCGAAATTACGTAAACGCCATTTAGATCAATGCCTCATGGCTGCTAATGTTTCTAATAAATGGAGGGATGTTTTGGTTCTTTGATGCTGTTTGTTGAATGCATAATTTCTGGTTGGGGTCCGGGATCTGGGAGCTGTGTGAGATGAGGAATGTTCTCTTGGAGTTTTCAGTGTCACGAGCCAGCACAAAATATCTGTTTTGCATTTTTCTTTCCACAGCGTTGCAGTTCTTGAGGGAAAAGACTTTGGGACTCAGCCAAAACCTCATTGAGAGGCAGAGGCATTTAATTGCTCTTCATCTTTTGATCTGGGTTTCTGGTATCTGAGTCCTGTCCTTTCTTTCCAATAAAGCTTAAGGCTCCAATTTTGCTTTCAAACTTGCTCCCAGCTGCCATATGTCTCTCTGCACCTTTTCTGGCCTCTCACTCGATGACGCATAGTTACAATTCGAGTAACCCACCCTACTACCACCCAAGCTCAAAAAGCATCCTCGCTGGTTTTCCCTTGTGTACCCCTGCAAAAGTCACAAGCCAATTTAGCCTTCCCATGAGACCAGCAAACTCGGCACAAATTGCTGCTCTCTCCACAACACTACACTATGGGAAGTATCTAGTATCTGAGTACAGTACAGTTTGGCGTTCAAACACATTTCTGTGATATCATCCGCAGTTGGGCCTTCAGCCTCTCTGCCCCCCACACCCCCCCCCCATCCTTTGGAACTCCACCCTACCATCGTTTTTTTCTTTGCCTAATTCAAGGCATACCCTCCACCTCGACCGCACCTTCAGCCAACCTCCTCGCCCGTACCCGCCCTGCCCTCCACCCCTCCTGATCCCAACCCGTGCCCCCACCTGCTCGGGTCCAAAATCCCTGACTGTCCAGCGCCTTGGGAAGTCCTCCCGATGTGAAAGGAGCTATACAAGTGTAACTTGTTGTTGTAGTAGTTGTGAATCTTCAGGCGTACGGCAATAGTTCCACTGCACTATTTGAAAAGAGAAGGGGAGCTTCACCCAGTGTCTTGGCCAACAATCAATCCTACAGATATCATTGAACATTCTCATCTGTTTGTGGGACATTGCTCTGTGCAAATTGATTACCAGAATCACCTGCAAATACTTAGTTCACAGTGTATCTTGTGAAGCACTTTGATGTGATGTCAGATGCCAGGCTTATTTTTTAAATCAACACAAACCAGACTTTTAGATTTGCCTGGATCCATTTCACAGTAGTAAATACAAATGGAGCCAACAGGGGAAAAAAAAACACAGCCAGAACCTTCAAATAATATACAGTAAATCCTGATTGCTGGCTCCCAAATTATTGCAGGTTATTAACAGACAATTGAACGAATCTAATAAAGAAGATTGTCGCCAGTTAAACTAACAGGTGTAGCATGTCCTTCTTAAAGAACTCCCGCTGAACCTAAATAATTCCAACTACTGGAAGAAACAGTGAAGCAATTTCCTGCAGTAGAATGCAAATAAATCACTCTGCAATAGACATGTTCAATTGAAAACTGTAGAGCTCATTTCCTGTTGAGCAGCTATACTGTTCTACCAGCAGTGGAGATGTCGCCTGCTGGCCACCAGCTGAAAGCCTCTCTTTTTTGTGCAGATTTAGGCCTTTTCTGGAATGAATGCATGATTCTTACGGACTGTGAAGGTTTGGAATAGTTTGGGTCCTCCTGATTATACATAAACATTGGTTGAAGTTCAACGCCCACCCCCGACCCCACCCCACCCCACCGAGATTCGATTTCAGCGGATGCTAGGATTGACTTTCTGGTATTTTTCGACAGGATGTCTTAATAAGAAATCCGAGCAGAATTCCCATTGACTTTTCGGAATAGATCAGAGTTCCCGAGGGTCACTTTGATGTATTTCCATTTAACTAAAGGTGTCCTGATTTCTAATGCCTGGTCAGTGTAACATGGTCAGACTGGTGCTGGAAGGATAAGCTATGAAGAACTGTCAGCCTGTGATAGCGCTCTCGCCTCTGAGTCAGAAGGTTGTCAGATGTGCCGTCCTTCGGATGAGACATTAAACCAAGGATCCGTCTGCCTGTTTAGGTGGATGTTACAGATTCCATGGAAAAGAGAAGGGAGCTTCTCCCAGTGTCCTGGCCAACAAATGTCCCAAATATAAAATTGGTCACCCAATCCATGACTGTTTGTGGGACATTGCTATGCACAACTGGCTGCTACGTTTCATTCACAAAATACACAGTCAATCCACTTCACAGCATATCCTTACAGATGTCTCAACAACGTGAAAGGCACTGAATCAAATGCAAGGATTATTATTACGATTGTTATTAATAATTATTGGATAACAATGCATCCGACCAACATGCTTCATATCCTGTTGTTGGGCTGACCCATTTGAAACACAACATTGTGATTTAATCCGTGATGTAGTGGAATCGGAAGATGAAAGTACTTTAATACAAACCATTTTGCTTCACACTTTTTGTTGACTTTCCTGTTGCGGTCCCTTCCAGATCCCGGCTGCGATTTTGGAGCCACAAAGTGATTACGACGTTGAAAGAAGTCAGGAAATGCCCATCCTGATCCGCTCAACTTTCATGGGTCAAGGTTTCTGCCACTCTGACCCCGCTCATTCCAGAAATGGGTTGTGTAAAATAAAAAGTTTTATCCGCATCAGCCTGGCTCAATTTATTTGCTCTCTTGCTTCCCGAGTCAGGAGATTGTAGATTCAAGTCCCACATCGGATACTTTGAATTCACCTCGTCTAGGCTGACACTGATGCAGTGCTGGATGAGACCCTTTGAACGAGATGGATGTTAACGATGCCATGATGGTATTTGAAACAAATGGGTAATTTCTCCTGCTCTCCCGGCCAGCGCTTTGCGACATTTTTCTGACTTGAAAGAACGCTACGTGAAATGCAATGATCATTGTGCATATATAAGTCACTACACTCAGCACTTTCCTCCTCCACATTCCTCCTTCCTCCGCCTCCACCCCCCCCCCCCAATTCGGTTCTCTCCCCAGCTCGGGCTCCAGGTGTCAAGCAGCTATACCCAGCTGATATTAAAGACGCTGTATAAATGGGAATTTTTATTGCTATTAATTGGCAGTTGTGGACTGCCACCTACTTATTTTGCTTCATCTTGGTTTGATTCCCGGCAGGGTGAAACGTTGGGCAAGCTTCCTTACTCGACACGCCTCTGTTTACCTAGCTGTAAGCAGGAACCTGGTTGTCAGTAGATTGGCATATCGCTTTTCCGGGCTTAATAATCCCTTCCAAAAATACTAATAATAATAATTAACCACTTACTCCATGGCCGTTTGTGGGACACTGCTGTGCACAATTGTTTGCCGTGTTTTGTCCACAAAAAATAACATAGTCAATTCACTTTACAGTATATTCTGTGAAGCGCTTGGAGACTTCTAGAAGACGTGATAAGGCTCTCTATCAAATGCAAAGATTATTATTATTATTGACAGTGGTATTGCAGTTTATTCTACGTTTTCATTCTTGTGCATCATCTGCAGACTTGGGGTCAACTTCCACATGTATGCAGATGACACCCAACTCTACCTCTGTGCCTCCACCCTTGACTCCAGGACCCACTGTACTGACAGAATGTCTGTCAGATGTCAAGTCCTGGATGATAGCTAACTTTCTTCAGTTGAATGTCAACAAGACCGAGGCTCCTGATTGTCTCCCGTCAGCGCCTCCTCACATCAGGCGCTGACAGCATCACCATCCATGGTTGCACACTCCACCTTGCTAAGCCAGTCCGGATTCTTGGGGTCTTGTTTGACCCTCAACTATCCTTTCTACCCCACATCTGCACCATGACCTGCTCTGCCTTCCCCCATCTCCGCAACGTCGCCCGGCTCCGACACTGTCTCACACCGCAGGCCCCCGAGACCCTCATACGCACCTTCATTACATCGAGGCTCGACAATGCAAACTCCCTGCTTGTCAGCCTCCCCAACTCCTCCCTCCACAGGCTGCAGATCATCCACAACTCTGCAGCCCCGTGTCCTGTCCCGCACCAGGCTCCACGACCCTATCACCCCCATTCACTCCACTGGCTTCCCATCACACAGAGGATACAGTTCAAGATCCTGGTCCTCACCTTCAAAGCCCTCCTCAGTCTTGCTCCCACCCTACCTCTCCGACCCGCTTCATGTCCCCCCTATCAGCGGGGGCCTTCCGCCACTTTGCCCCCACCATCTGGAACTCCACACCGCAGTCCCTCCATCTCGCCCCTCCCTCACCGCCTTCAAGACGCATCTCAATACCCCTCTTTGACCCTGCTTTCGATTTCCACGAGCGCCTTGGGACGACCTCCCGATGTGAAAGGCGCTATACAAATGTAATTTTGTTGTTGTTGCTGTGCACTTCTGCAGTATTTAAAGAAACAGCCTGCCGTGTGATAAGGCTACAGAAGAAATCTGACACCTGCCAGCGCTCAGCTTCACTGTACATCGCGTTTGAGAATCCTCCAACCGAGCTGAAGGTTTTCTGGCATTTCACAACACAAAGAACAGCTGCCCTGGTTGCTATTCCTGTACCAAGCAGGGCGTAGACTGAAATAAACTGGGTTGGTATTCAGGCTCCACAGATGCAGAGGTCGATAAACCCTTTTATTTTAATTTGCAGATATTTTATTATAGGTTGACCGCAAAAGCAATCTGCCTTTGTGAGCATGGTCACTCCACTTTCCAGTTAATAGGAACAGAGGAACAGGAGGAAGCCATTTCTCAGGCAAGAGGCAGACACAACCCATTTATAGACTCATTTGTTTTTTTTTGCTGTTTTCCAAAAATAAATGTTGAATAAGAACAAATACACACAATCTGCGAGGCCAGAATTGCCAAAACACCCAAATATTCTCTTTCGTTTTGAGTTTCTCTGGCAAAGGTTAGGTACCAAAAGTAAAAGTCCTGTCTCCAGCTCAACATGATGGGTGAAAAAGACAGGAGGCAACAAGTTTGTTTGTTAATATTGGTTGGAACCCAAGTCAATTCTTCTGGGTCTGATTTAAAACAAACCCAAACCCAGAAACTGTCCCTATCCTTTGCTGTGGACTTTAATTCCAGAAACAATGGCAATGGGACCAGAGGACACATTGTGAAGAACAATTTTTGGACAACAAGGTGGTGTCTTGGAGTACTGTATTCCTGGCGCAGTTGGGCTTCAAGCAAGAGAGAAGGGGGAGGTGATCATAGGTACGGTCGAAGAGGCAGGTCTTCAGGTGGGATTTAAAGATAAAGAGGCGACGAGGCACATGGATGTATTTCTTTACACCAAAGAGCACTTACCAGTTGGAACAAGTTGTTGAAATGGTGGTGGTGGTGGTGGGGGGGGTCAGTAATCAGAGAACATAGATATAAGATAATTAGCAAAATAACCAGAGGGGAGAGGATTATTTTTTAACTCCTTAAGAGAGTTGTTATGATCCGGAATGCACTGCTTGGATGGGTGATGGAAGATTTGATACTAGCTTTGAAAAGGGAATCGGATTTGCACTTGAAAAGGAAAAAAATTGCGAGGCTGTGGGTAAGAGTGGAGGAGTGAGGCGAGTTGGATAGCTCTTTCAAGGAGCTGACGCAGACATGATGGGTCGAATGGCCTCTTTTTGTTCTGTAAGATTCTATGTTGCGACATACAATATTATCGTTCCTTCGGTGAATTTGAAAGATAACTTTTAGAATTTTTTTTAAGAAAAGTCGTGGGCTTCTTCATTTCTGTGGTCATTACGGGACTTCGATGATCTGCTGTGTGCTTTTCCACAGCCTGGGTAACTCATGACACCTAATGTGTTTTACAGCTCTGTTGAAGCATAACTAGGACAGATCTGACCTTTATAGTCAGTCAAGAGGACATTTAATGATCGTGTTGTGTATTATTCCATCATCGGATACCGGGTGAAAGTCCCACGGGATTTTCCACATTCCACCTGGACAGGCGGAGGCAGATGGGTGTGATAAATTTATCCTGACTCATCACTATCACTTAAGTTGTCATGTCGTCAACATTCCCACTGATTTCCATCTAAACTATCAATAAGGGACATTGCTTTACTGGTCACTCCGCTTGACGTGTAATTCATCGCATTTGTAGAAATTCTTAGAAGTACAGTCAACTCCTGATAAGAAGACATTGGCTTAACTAGTCACTTCCAACTATGCAGCCATGCTTTCAATATCGAGGCAGCTTCCCATGCACAATGTTAATAACGGACTCCTCTTAACTTGTCACTTTGCTTAACACATAAAGAGTCACATTCTAGGGTTTCTTAAGAGTTAAGAAGATAAGCATTTGCTGGGCAGAAGAAGACCACGGTCCATCTCGTTCGCTTTCCACCATCCTGGCAGTAGCCGTGTCCCAAACTAGATACTGTATCCCAGGATATTATTTTCTAATTCTTACTTTGGGTAAGATGGTGTGTTTAGATGGCTTACAAAATACACAGTCATTGCAAGTTACAGTAAATCCAGAGAAGCGCGTTGAGGCGATTCGAAGACAAAATAAGGTGTGGTATCAAATGGAAGGATTATTGTTATTATTTATTTATTCATGGGTTATGGACTAGGCATTGTGACAAAGGAAATTCCAAGCACCATCTGTGTATATAAAAAAATATTAAATTATATTCTGCTCTCAAAGAAAATGCAATAAAGGCTGTGTGAAGCGATTTGAAAGGCGCTAAATAAATGTAAATCGATGCAAATCGCTTTCAAGCATGCACGCAGCAGCCAATGTCTTATTTTTTTAAATTTTTATTGAACACAAGTATCTGACATAATGCAAGGTCAAAAATCTTGGTTAGTAGTCAGTATTTACACCAGTGACAGTGGAAAGATGGTATAATCTTCACTCAATTAAAAAGTTCTGAAATAGAAGAGAAAGCCCTAAATGCAGGGTATTCTGACTAGGGATGACATTGGAGGTTGGAGACGTTAATTCTTGTAGGATATAACAGGTGAAATCCAGCCTTGAGTTTTATAATAGAAAATTGTAAGGCCTTTTTTATCATATACTCTAATTAGTTCGACACACAGTATACCTACAATATAAACCGCATCACAAATTCTCTACCAGGGCATCTGAAAATTCACTATAGATGGCACACGTTAGGAGTAAACATTCATACCTTTCACTATTAGGCCATCGATGTGATTGCAATGGCCTATGTAAACTTGGTCCCATTTTAATGTCGGCAAAAAAAAAATGACAGCGAGTAAACGGGCTTAAATATCTCTGGGTAATTAGACTAGATAGGGCTTGATTTAAGGCAGCATTGGAATAAAAAAAATGCCATTTGTTCCTGGTGGCTTGCTGGAAATAATGAACGTCTCCAAAAGCATGATGGGATGAAGTCTCGCGGATTCACCTGCGCGCAGGTGAGGTCCTGATTATTCAATGCGAGATTAATAACGCCACCTCCACTGTCATCCCTAAAGCTGAATATATGCAAACACTTGAAGCAAATGACGAGACCAGTATTTCACAGTTTGAACTTACAAACTAGCAATGCCATCATTACTGGACTGAGACTGCACAGAAAATTAAAGTACATGAAACAGTAAAGCCCCATTTGGTCGTCATAAAGGGCGATGCTCCCAGTCTTACCATCATTATTAAAACATTACAGGCAAAAAACTTATAACACATGGAAATCATGCCCAAACATGTTTGCTGCCCCCTTTTCTTTTGATTATTATTATTATTATTATTGTTTTCTTCTTCTCTGGTTCGGCATTTTCCCCACACAATCTTCAGAACTACTTTTCTACGCCTTTCACAACCAAGCTACGCTGAATTTTCTCTTTGAAATACTATGACAAAAAACACGTTTCACACTATATTATTCACGCATTCACAGTGCACAAGCTTGCAGTCTAAACGAGGTTGAAAAATTACTTCAGGAACAGAAATGTGCCCGTTGAGTCCTTCCGCACTGACAAGAATGCAGGGCATTTTGCACTGAGAAAGGGGGGAAAGGACACACAACAGAAGTGTATATCAGACTTTAATAAAGTAAACTGGTCGTAATATGGTGCGCTACCCATATGAAGTAACTAAAGTCTATTCAGATAGCAGAGCAAGCAAGCAATGCATATTCTAACAAAGGGAGGGGGAAAGGTATTGTAAACCCGATCATTCAAAAAAAAAAAAAAAAAAATCCCTTTGCAAAAGCAAGCAGGCTAAACTAATGTGTTTGTTTTTTAAAAAAAAAGCCTTTAAAAAAAATTACAAAGCCCGTTACATTTACACACAATTATAACATGTAAAGGTTAAACAATTATGGTCTTAAAACAACAAAACACTGGAAAATAAAAGTTGGCCAAAAAAAATTAGGATTCTTTTTCATAAAATCGAATACTGCAAATTGAAATATACTTCACAGATGCAAATTTACAAACCTTCTGTTTAGTCAAAAGCTTAACTCAGGATCAAAACTTGCAAACAATTTAAAACGAGAAGAAACAGGTTAAGATAGCATTGCTTGGTGCACAAAAATGTACTTGTATGAACAGTGAAGCAAACACGTTTCTAACCTTACGATGGTAATTTATAAAGCTGTGTTTCAATCAGTAACTTTTTTTTTTGTTTTAGCTGGAAAAAAGTAACAGGATAAAAATCAGTGGTGGCGGTTTCTACAGGTATGTACTGAGAACGTTTTGATTCAACGCTTCACTTTACCGACATGGGAAGAAACTATAGGGAATATGTTTAGTGCTTTCTAACCAAGGAACTTACACGTTTTTTTTTTCTCTCTAAAAATCACAAGTTTTACTAAAGCGCGGTGAAAAATGATAACTACAATTTAACGTACTCCCGGTAGTTTTTTTCTTTTCAACACGTATCAATTTCGGTTTGCCATGGTCAACTCTCTCAGTCAAGAAAGTTTACAAAAAAGCAAGTGTGCCACATTCCATCCCCGTTTCTCAGCTGAAAATCTACAAACAGAAAAACAGGTTTCAAAAATGATAAAAGACACTGAAAAGGGAAACTGGTTTATTTATGCTTTTTGATTTTTTTTTTCACGTTTCCTTTTTTTGTTTTGATCATGCTTTGCTCTCATTGTCATTTGTTTGTGTGGCTTCGTTGGGGACTGTCTTCACTTCGATCCCCTCTTTTTTGGGCTTTTCCTCCAGTGGGACTTTCCTGTTGAGCAGAAAGCGACAGGAGGTGAATTGATACGACGCGACAAAGCCGGACATTTTAAAAGAAAGGTAGCAAAATGCGAGGGCACGGGGAACGTATTTCATGACCACCAAAACTGCACGTGAAGCATGTCAGTGCTCCACTGATGAGATAATACCATTAGAAAAAAAATGCAGCTTTATAATGACCACCAACATCTAAAGACAACATCACACCACATTACAGTAGAGAGCCAGAGATGTGCAGTAGATGGGAGATGCTCCATTGTGGGTGTGGAAACAGTTCAGACATCACTGTATGTGTGTGTGAGTGTGTGTGCAAGTGTGTGCACCTCTGTCTATCCCCGTAGTTATCTTGACCAGATCTCTCCACTTTACTTTGCTTCAGTGAATTCACAGACTTGGTTACATCGCGCACCGATTTGCGTGACGAAGAATATTTCCCCGACGTTGCGGACAGACTTTGGTTCTGCATCCGACGCTGATAAGCAACCTTTCTGCTTTAAAACGGTGGATAAAACCTTGCGTGGTGTTTTGCTGTCTTTGAAAGGAACAACGTGTCCCTCTCCTCTACACCTGTAGAGTGGAGCCTCGTTATAAATGCAGTGCTTTGGTTACCACAACCGAGTCGTGTATAACTCGTTTCACTGCACACGGTTCCCATGCTGAAAGAAAAGGCTCGCTTTTTGGTTGGTCATCAGATCACCGATGATGTGACTTCCTCTGCGCAAAGCAGGAGGTGATGCGGGTGGTGACCTGAGAGTCGGCCATTTTAGTGAGCGGCCAATTACAACCACATTATAACGGAATCACTGGTATAAAGAAGTGGGTTATAACACGTGTGCACTGGTTGTGCCACTATTCGTTGCAAGTTACCATCGCAATGGTTGTGGTTATTTTATCCCAAGTTGAACAAACTCAATCTCACCAATGTGATTTGGGGAATTCCGCAACTTTTCCGATTTCCTTCCAAGTTCAGATCACCCCCTTGGTGACAAACCCTGGTACTCTGTTTTGAGCCCAACTATCCACCAATATCTCTAAAGGAATTAATCAATGGACAATGATATATTCCGCTGCATTAAAATGCACTTTATATCGATCCAAATACCCCCAAAAAGCACCAAAAAATTGGTGACATACAGGAAGAATGATCGTGGTTATAGTAGTTAACAGAATTCCTCTGTGTTAAGAGTTCCGTCAACTTGTAGGTAGTCCAGTCAGAAGGATACCCCATTTGTGTGCGTAAGGGTCCTTGTTGAGGAATCCCATTAAAAATACCACAAATTGATTCAGTGAGAAGCAGGAACTGCTAATACCACAGGTCAGTAATCACTGGGTACATAACAACTCTCCTTGAATTTGATATAGTGCCGATAATTACAAGATCACAGATTGTTTCGATAAAGAAGTCCCTTCGGCCCATTTGATATCATCCTTCCGGAAAACCTACCCCCCATTATAGTGTCAAGCTGCTTTGTTTACAAGAGGAGGATAAAAACATCTCAAATAACTTTGCAGATAATTGCTGTCAAGTGTGATGTATCTGTTGGCAGAGAAGGCAGCCAGTCTGCACGCAGCAAGTGGCCCAAAAACAGCCGAGAAAAGGATAATAATAATAATAATCCTTGCATTTGATATAGCGCTTTTCACGTCAGGAGGACGTCCCAAAGCGCTTCACAGAACACACTGTAAAGTGAATTGACTGTATATTTGTGGGCGAACGCGGCAGCCAATTGCGCACAGCAATGTCCCACAAACAGTCGTAGATTGAAAATGACCAATTTATTATTGTTTTTGGTTTTGGAGGATTATTATTAGGCTCTGTGTGGAGTAAGGAAACTTGCCCAAGGTTTCGCCCTCTGCCTGGAATTGAACTCAGGTCTCTCACTTGCAAAGCGAGTGCTCTAACCACTGAGCTACAGGACTCTACGGCAATTTATGGCAATTTATCTGGAGGATTGTTGGCAAGGACAACATCTAGCAGACAACCGGCTCATTGACACAATGAATGGAGTGAGGTACACCCACGGAACCGTACCTTTGCATGGCTCAAGTCAGGGCAGGTTGGGCAAGGAAAACTAACTGCAATCCTTAACAAAGTCATTCTAAAGTTTCCGAGGCCACACGACAGCGCTTATGTTACAATCACTACAAGTTTGCTTCGCATCAGTAGAACAAAGTGTACATGTGTACTTGATTGTACATGTCCTGCTGCACACAGCCTTGAATCAGAGGTTTGAAAAGCATCTGGGGGAAGAAATCCCTTCAACTCTGATCTCGATGTCCTCTATTTTCTCAGCGTTTCAAACTGAAAAATGTGGCAAATTCTTGAAAGTAGTTTTAACCTCAAAGTCGTTTTTTCTAGAGTCCCTACGAAGAATTTACAGAAACTAGATTTCAAATTAAGGCTGCGTTAAAGAATTTGCCAAATTCTGAGCTCTCCGTGAAATGCTGTGTCAACAGAGTAAATTTGCCTGCAAATATACAGTCACTACACTTGGCAGTAAAATCTTGTGAAGCGTCTGAGACATTTCGATGACATGATAAGATGAAAGGAATCTTCTTATTATTTTAAATTGAGACCCAGGTCGATTATTATCCCTCTTTCCCCGGTTTCATACTTAGAAACGTGGAAATTTATAGCACACAGAAGGTCATTTAGACCCTTTGTGACTAAGCTGCTCTTGTGAAGAGCAATCCTTTCCATCCTATTTAGTCCCTATTATATTCCCTATTAGAGACAACATTCTGAAACTCTCATCCCTAGTTTTCTTACTGTTACTCAGTTTGATATTGATGCTAAGATGAGGAAATAACATTATGGGATATAGAACATTATTAGTTTGGGGCATATGTGCAGGCGACCGCCAGGAAGGTGGAAGGCGAACAAGATGGACCTTGGTCTTTTTTCGTCCAGCATTTCTTAAGTTCTTATGTTCTTCTATGATCGTTATGTAAGTTCGCATATGGTCCCTTTAAGATTCTGGGTCATTCAATGGGTCACCCAAGGAATATTCTGTTTTCAAGTGTGTCACTCAGGAGCAGCCTGCTTTACGACAGAGATCTTGTTTCCCTTCCCTTCTCCAGGAAGGTAGTCACTAGTTGGACATTAGATCTAAGACAAGCACAGATACTATTTTTGACCAGGGGCTGCTTTTATCAAAATTGACAACTGAAGGCATGACCATAACATTTTTTAATAGGGCGTAGGACACCAAATAGGGCGTATTTGAACAATATTAAAAGGGTGTGTGAATGAGTGAGCAATTGGGAATACACAGCTTCATTAGAGAAACCAGCTGATGGTGACAGAATCTGAGTTGGTTTCCTTTTCTATTTCCAGCAATTAAACACAACAATGGATATATATTAAATTCCTTGGAAACTTCTGATCACATCAACGTTTCATTAGATTTAAGACAAAATAAACATTTCCTTTACCCCATTAGACCATGAAAATAGTCTAGCGATTGTTTGTAACAATTATTTCCGAGTCACAAATGTTTTGATGCGATAAGGTGCTATGAAAACACAAGCTTTCTTGTTTTTAAGGGAGCAAATCTGAGTATAGGAACAAGCCAAAGGTTTTTCTCTGTGTCTTCACTGATTTTAACAGTTGACCATCTCCTTGTTGACACCAGAGTTTCAAGGTTTTCAAGGGAAATGCTGTGTTTTGTTTGGTCAGTTGGGTGTCTGACACGTGCGGAAACCCATCACTATTACTTAAAAGTATCCAAACGAAACTGAGAGTTCCATACATCCCAACTACAGATGGACATTACAGAAATGTGTATCGGAATGAAATGCGCACTCTCTCCCTGGAGGGATGCATTCTCCTTACCTAATTCCAGAGGGTATTAGGCGCAGGTTGGCACGAGCCCAGGCTTGTGGCCCCCAGAGTGCGTGCCGAAGTGCTGCAAGAGTCTAATCGGCTAGAGTTGCAAACTTGCTATTGATAGCACTGCCTGGCAAACATTCCCGATGCTTGTCCACTTGGCCTAACCTAACGGTTAGTTTTTTTGTACTTACAGGGTTAACAGGAGCTGAGTGAGAAGAATCTCTGCTCTCAGTGACTGATCTGCACTTCCATATCCTGCTGATGAGCCAGGCTGGGCAATGCTGTCATCCTCAGCCCCCTGGAGTACTGCAAACCCGCCTTGGCTCAGGAACTGGAGACCGTCACAGAAGGTGGGCTCGGTTCTGAGATTCAATTGCTAAACATGTCACCTTAGAGCCGGTTCAGCTCCAAGGAGACCCTGTTCCCCTCCTCCACCCCCAGGAAAATAGTCATGAGCTGGTCATTCGACATCTGACAAATGTGGATTGGCACGAGAATGACAACAAAAAGGCTTAGAATTATTGTTTTATATGTTGTATGCTGAGCCTTCAGCCGCTATACCCCCACCCTCTGTTATCCCCTCCCTTGTCCCTTTTGTCTCGCCCCCTCTCTATACGTCTTCAAAAGCCTGAAGACCTCTCCCCCTTTCCTGCCCCCTTGCTCAGTGTCAGGCACCATCTCTAAAAAGCGCTCAGAGATGTTAATCTGTGCGTCAGGCACTGTATAAATACAGCTTGTTTTTGTTAACAACGTAATCGTAGGTGTGTGAGCTCCCTGAGCCAAGAGAGTGGCTTGATCCGGATCAGTCGGGACCTGGTAACACATAAATTCTGGAGGGTTGTTAATTTCATATTGGCTTTTGTTGTAAAACACAAAACTGACTGCTAAGTGCCTGCCTCCCACAACGAGAGGAAAACATCCCTCCGTCCCTCCCCACCATCTGCGGCAGATTTCATTCAAAAACTCTCTCTCAACTCCTGCGAGCATGAAATGCAAATGTTAAGAAAATCTACAATTAGAAATAATAATAATAATAATCCCTGCATTTGATAAAGCACCTTATCACGTCGTCGAGACGTCTCAAAGCGCTTCACAGAACATACTGCAAAGTGAATTGACTGCATCGTTTTGTGGCAAAAAGTAACTCAAGGAGTTGGAAATCTCATCCTACCATTTCTTTCATCACAGCATCAAGCTGTTTTTGATCACCTTTCCTGATAACCCATTCCAGTCGTTAATTACCTTCTGGATAAACAGAAATACTTCCTGGTGTCTATCCTGAAATTGCCCTTTGTAATCCTAAATCTATGTACTTTTTGTTCTGCTGTCTCGGTTCATCCGAAAGCATTGTTCTGAGTTTACCTTCTCAAACCCGTGTAACCTGTCCGATTTTTCCCTCCCTGATACAGAGCCGCTAAAGTCAATTATATCCCTGATAACCGCCCAGAAGAGGATTAGGTAACATAGCACGCACACAAGTATTCAAACCTGTGATTTCTGGTCTGTGTGGCCTCGAGACATACCGACCAACCTATCAGAGGAACGTGATCAAAAGTAGTTTTACAATGTTCAATCAAAGCCCAATCTTAATTCTGTTTGAATAATAAAACGTTACGTCCCTTGTAAAATTAGCAGTGTTAGTTGGTATTCATGCAGGAGCTGAGAGAACACATGGAAGCGTAGCTACGTCACAACAGACAGATACAAGCGAAAAGCTTTAGTGTGAAAAACAGCCATACTCTTCCTTTGCTGGAGCAGGTGGTAAAGAGGCGTCTGCAATGGAAGGAGCAGGGCCAGGAGCTTGCTCGCCAACCACAGTGGAAAGAGAAGAATTGCCAAGAGCTGCAAAAACATCTTTTGTAAGGTCAATGTCTGAGGTCTTGAAGGTCCCACCATCCATTGGAAAGTCCTCACCCTGGGAGGGTTTTTTGCTGCTGTCTGTAGCAGCCTCGTTCTTCACACTGGTGGAGTTAACTGATGCTTCCACTGGGCTCTTCACTGGGTTTGGCTTTGCAGCTTCTGTCTCTGGGCTCTTCGTAGTAGCCTTTGGAGTCTCTGGCTTGGCCTGCTTTGGCTCTGGTGCAGTTGGGGGACTGGAGGGCTTGGCGGGGCCAGGGGTCGGGGCAGACGCTTTGCTAGCGGGAGCCTTGGAGCTCTCCACTGCCGCCGGGCCTCCGCTAGGACTAAGAACAGAGGCCGGTTTGGAACTGGCAGCGTTAGCGGGGGCAGAAGAGGCAGCGGGAGAAGTGGAACCCGGGGCGTCGCTGAGATCCACAAGGGGAGCGATCTTGGGGGCCACCTGGGTTTGAGGTGCGGAGGGAGGCGAGGCGGGGGAGTCCGCGGCTGCCTTGGGAGGGTGGGTCGGAGGAGCAGAAGAGACCTCAGACTGTTCGGGGGTGGTCATGGCCGGGAGTGCGGTGCTCGAAGTGAGGGTGGTGGTCTCACTAGTCGGGCTGTTTTGAGCAGTAGCAAAGGTTTCAGTGATAGTGTCAGAGTTAGTTGTTACTGTGGTGACAGAAGGCAACATGTCCTCGACAGTAGCCTGGGTGTCTGTTGCGTGCCTGTGAGGATAACAGGAGTAGAAAATGGATAGAACAGACAATACAGCAATAGTGATAGAGAGAAGCAAAAAAAGCACACAAAGACTATATCATGCTGCCACACGTGGCCTCAGATACCATTAAAACAAGATTCATATTGGGGGGGGGAAGGGGTTTGAAAGCAGGATTGTCGGGACGCTAGTTACAGCACAGAGGTAAAGCTTCACAACACAAACAACTGAAGGAAATGATTCAAGGCAAGTTTGTTTTTTGTTCTATAAAATTGTCCCGGCCTCAACGACAAAGCCTGCCCGTTGAGATGGATCCACCGATCGACTTTCATTTGTTTTCCCGAATGAAACCCGGCGCACCAGGCTTCGCGGTGAAACCCGCGCCCGCAAACCAGCAAACTTTCGAGAAGGCAATTCTCTGGGATCGGATTTAATCCGACAGCAACCTTGCGTGCATGTGCGTGGGTGTGTGTCGGGGGAGTAGGCAAGGGTGTGGGCAGAAGGGAGGGGAGCGGGAGAAGTGAAAGAAGTTTCCTTATTTCTAAAAACACATTTCTCGGTCAAACGGTAAATAATGCAACTCTGCTGATGAACTCAGTTTGAAGCAAGCGGAGAGATGTTTTTAAAAAGCATGTGTAAATAAATAGATGTCATGTCAGGCTTGATTCATTTCTCTCAGTTCACTTTCAACCACACAGTCAGGCAGACCCTTCACAGTGCCTCAAACCACGGAACTGTTACCGCTCTTTTATTAGGTTCTGTTACTCAAGTTTCCCTTGCTTCCGCACATCAAAAGGACGTACAATAATGCCCTGTTATTCTGGGTTGAGAAGTAGCGACGAGACGTGAACAGAAGTCAAATGGGAAACGTGCGTGCAGTTCAGTGACTCATGGCATTTACAAGTAAGTCACAAAGCACAGAAGAAATCATTACATGTGTGGACACACTGTAGAAAGCACAATGCAAACCAGCTCCGCACACCCACATGCACTAGTTACTTACTCAGGTTCTGTCAATGGTGTGGTTTCATTGGGTTCCGTTTGGCTTCCACCATCATGGTTTGGTGTCCGTTCTTCCTCGGTCCTCACTTCTACGATGGGCTCCTTTGACTCATCCTTACTGTAGGCGTAAACAGGGCATCAGCTTCAAATATGGGGAGGAGAAGCGAAGGCAAAGGGATGATCGCCTACAAATACAGAATCACTGCCCTTCACCGTAAGAGCTCTGAGACGTCTCAACAACGTGATGAGGCGCTGAATCGAATGCAAGGATTGTTAGTATTGATTATGTTGCTACATAGCGAAATAATAATGACAAGACTATTCTAATAACTACTGCACTTACATTACAATAAAATATTAATATTGATAATCATATCATAACAATAATAACTAATAAACCATGAGGTGTAGCGACTCGGTATTTGTAGGTGAACGTCAAGAGTTTTGAGAAGCGAAAGACTATATCAATGCAAGCGTTTCGCCCACAAAATACAGTCAATTCGCTTTACAGTATATTCTGTGAAGCGCTTTGAGACGTCTCGAAGACCTGATGAGGCGCTGTATCAAGTGAAAGGATTATTACCATTAAAATATAAATTTTAAATATAATTACCACCAAAAGTGGTCTCACCAAGTTTTTATGCAAATTTAACATGATGTTCCTACTTTCATATTTGTCTGTGTAAAATAATTTGCTGAAGTGTGATAAATGCTTTCTGCTTCTTTTGGTGCTTACAGCAAATCTGCCTCTGTGGCATTTATAAACCGACAACGCAAAATCCATTTTAAGCAGTTTTACAACTTAAGATGTTGGGAGTGGCTTCGAATTTAAAATCAGATTATTATAATCCTGGAATTCGAGATAGAGCCTTTCACATCGGGAGGATGTCTCAAATCGCTTCACAGGATCCACTGCAAAGTGTAGTGAGTGACTTTGTGGTGGTCGGCAAATTTAAGATTGTATTGAATACACATATGATATGTAACTTTATCTTTTGAGGATGACACCATTTTAAAGACGCAAACAATTCCCTGATTCATTTGCCAAAAGGCACAAAGCCAGGGAACACGCAGCCATCGTGTTACTATTTTTATTGTATAGTTATAATTATTATGGACAGTATAATAATGATAATCATTGCATGTGATATAGTGCCTTATCAATTGTCACCAAGTGTTTTGCAGAATTTTCTGGGGGACTGCCGGCCGGGAACACCAGGAGAGACTCCCTTCTCAAGCCAGTCAGGAATCTGGGTGTCTTGTTTGACCCTCAACTGTCTTTTCTTCCCCACATCCAAGCCATGACCGGCTATGCCTTCCCTCACCTCCGTAACATCGCCCGACTCCACCACTACCTCACCCCTCAGGCCGATGAAACTCTTGTTCATGCCTTCATCACCTCCAGGCTCGACTATGCAAACGCCCTGCGTGTCGGCCTTCCCAACTCTTCCCTCCACAGGCTGCAGATAAACCAGAACTCTGCAGCCCGTGTTCTCTCCCGCACCAAACGCCGTGAACCCCCATCTCCCATATTCTCGTCCGACTCCATTGGCTCCCTATCCTTCAGGGGATCCAGTTCAAGATCCTGGTCCTCACTACAAAGCCCTCCATGGCCTTGCCCCACCCTATCTCTGTCACCTCCTAACTCCCTACCAACCCGCCCGCTCCCTCCACTCAGCCGGCTCTGGCCTGCTCCACGTTCCCCAATCCACCCGTCCCACCATTGGCGGGAGAGCCTTCAGCCACACTGACCCCAACCTCTGGAACTGCATCCCCCAATCACTCCGCCTCGCCCCCTCCTTAGCCTCCTTCAAGTCCCGCCTCAAAACCCTCCTCTTCAACCATGCCATTGGTCACCCCCACTCCCCCTTCCCTCCCTCTTCCCCTGACCCCAGCTCGGATCTGAAATGCTGTACACTGTCCAGCGCCTTGGGACGTCCTCCTGACTTGAAAGGCGTCATACAAATGTAATCTTGTTGCTGTTTCTGTTCTCATTTCAAATACTGCCACAGAATCTGTAACATCCAACTGTACAGACCTGTACTTGGACAGGCCTTGGTATAAAGTCTCATCCAAAGGATGGCATCCTCGATAATACAATGCACCCCCAGCTCAGTGATGGGAGTGCCAGCCTAGACTACGTGAGCTCAAGAGTCTCAACGTGGAGACTTAAACCCACAAGTCGGCTGAGAGTGCTATCAACTGAGCCAAGCTGGCTGAGGTCATTAATTTGGCTAAATCACATATTGGGATCTTTCGAAATGGACACCACTCACGAGAAGGCAGCTTTCCCTTCCTCGATGTCCTTGCCCTTCGATCCAGGGCCAGCCTGTCCACAGAAATTGACGGCAATGCACATCAGCAGCCCACACTTGTTGATGAAGTAGCAGGTGACGTCCACAGCAACCAGCAGGATGAGGAAGACCACAATGAGGATTCCGACAATAGCTCCAGTTCCCAAACCAGACCCACCGGATGCGTCAGCTTCTGGAACAAAGGGGATCGATTATCTTAAACGCCACCATATATCTGTCCCTTGTTTCAACGAAGAACTATTCAAGTCAAGAATGAGCCAAACAACAGCTCATACTTAATCTGAAACATGTGTAGAACCAGCTCGACCGAAAATATTCTATCTGAAATACTCCAACACCATTGAAGCAATCAACAAGACGTAAACAAAATCCCCAGCACACTTCTGGTTACACAGGAAGTCAACCCACGCCATGGGTGGCGGCTTGCATCACTGGAGACCGAGACTATCGTGAGGAAACTGACTAGAAACACATGTCAGAAAGATGATTGTTGTCGGAATCAGTGTGCGATACAACAGCAGCAACTGATGTTTATAGAGCTCCTTTCACATGAGGAGGGCGTCTCAAAGACCTTCGCACAGCTGGCTGTGCATCCGAGCTGGAGTAGGAGAACTGAAGGGGAAGAGTTGACTGAATGCGCGGTCAAAGAGTTAAGTTACGAGACAGGCTTTCAAAAAGGCGAGGGAGGAGGTGAGCAGTAGGGACTCCGAGAGATTGAGTTCCAAAGGGTGGGGGCAGGAATGGAATATTGGTTAATGTGATTAGAAACACATGTCAGAAAGATCCCTGGTGCCTCGAATCAGCGTGCGAGAGAAAAACTGACGTCTGTATTGCTCTTTTCACATTGGGAGGATGTCTCAAAGCCCTTCACGAAGCTGTCGGGGAGCCCAAGCTGGGTCTTAAGCTGCACTTTGAAGGCAGGGAGGGAAGGGCCGAGGTGGATTGGGTTCCAGAGAGTGAGGGCAGGATAGCTGAAAGCTCGCCCACCAATGGTGGGAGAGATCAGGTGGGGGCCGTGAAGCAGCCCAGTGTTTGCTGAGCCCAATGTATCACATAGTTGTGTTTATACTGCTTATTTATTGTCTGGATTCCGAGCCAGAGAAAGATGAAAGGCTTCCCTTCGCATATTCCAAAACTGCTGTGGGCGAACTTTGCTAATGGACCGATACTGGAAAGGAGCAATCACCAAAACAATGCAATAACACAAGTTTAGGATAACTTTCATATCTGGAGACAAGAGTATTAACAGAGTGAACAACAGATTAAACCCCCGAAACATCATTGGCTTCCTTACACTTTAACACGCAGAATTCAAATTCTCTCAAGATAATAATGATAAGAATAATAATCCTTGCATTTCATTTAGCGCCTGATCACGTCGCTGAGACGTCTCAAAGCGCTTCACATAATATACTGTAAAGTGTAGTGACTGTATATTTTGTGGGCGAAACGCGGCAGCCAAGTTGCTCACAGCAGCGTCCCCACAAACAGTCATGAAGCGAAAGATCTATTTTTGTTTCACCTGCAAAGAGCTTTGTGATGTTTCAATGACTTGATGAATTGCTGTGTCAAATTCAAGGATTATTATGTATTGCTTCCCTGCTTCGACTCATAGTCTCGAATATTCACAAGTTTGAAGAACAGAGAAACTTAACCCAAACCGGGCTGGTCAGTCTCAAGGGTCGGAGGACACAAAATGTCCTATCAGCAGATCAGAGAACCATCTCGTGTCGTGTGAAGTGTTTGTGTTGTGACAACAAAAAAGAGGACACACCAATTGTTCAAAGCAGGAAATATTATATTTTGTTGCATGCTAATAATAGCAAATAGGCATTAAAAACCTTGCATAGCACCACAAAGCTGCTTAATACCATTATTATTATTATTATTAATACCATTATTAAGCGTTTCGTCCACAAACTATACAGTCAATTCACTTTACAGTTTTGCAAATCCTCACAAAGCCCCCTTTTGTTGAAATAAAACAGTTCAGATTGGGGATTTTTTTCCTTTTGTTATTCATAAAAACATATTTGCATGAAGAACCGAGATTACAATCAAATACATTTTTCTCTTCCAAGTTTCCGACAGGACTGAGGCAATAAATGCAGCGCTGATTCATGAGCAATTGGAATCCTGGACAATATCGCGTAACAATTTAGCACAATAAAGACATTCACACTGAGTGGAAAACTGCATAAAAGAGAACATTTTTTTGAGAACATGTCAGCTCTCGATGTGAACTCAATAATAGACTCAGTTGCCAAAAATTAAACATCATCGTTAGAAAGTTTGAAGCTTGATTTTCCTGTTGAGCTCCCTCAAGGCTTGGCTCAATTGTCCGTTCAGCCGCTTACATCTGACCTTGAAGCATGTTCGCTTCAAGATAATAATAAGAATAATAATCCTTGCATCTGCTGTAGCGCCTGATCATACCTTTGAGACGTCTCAAAGCACTTCACAGAATATACTGTAAAGTGAATTGATCGTATATTTTGTGGGTGAAACGCAGCAGCCAATTGTGCACAGCAGCGTCCCCACGAGTCGTGGATTGAGTGACCGTATTTCTTATTATTTTTATTTTTTTAAAGGAATCGACTAACAACCGGGTTCCTACTTACTGCTGGGTAAACAGAGGCGCGTGGAGTAAGGAAACTTGCTCAATATTTCAATATTTATATCGTTAACTCACTTTCCTCTCTCTCCACAGATGCTGCCTGGCCCGCTGAGTGTTGCCCCCAACCTCTGGAATTCCACCCCCAGTCATTCCGCCTCACCCCCTCGTTAGCCTCGTTCAAGTCCCGCCTCAAGCCCCTCCTCTTCGACCATGCCATCGGCCACCCCCCTTCCCCTCCCCTCCCTTACCCCCCCCACCCCAGCTCGGGTCTGAAATGCTGTACTCTGTCCAGCGCCTTGGGACGTCCTCCCGACGTGAAAGGCGCTTTACAAGTGTAATCTTGTTGCTGTTGTTGTTGTTGTTGTTCCCATGACTTCTGTTTTTATCTCAGTTTTCCAGCATCTGCAGTATTTTGCCTTTTGCTCTTTTAAACGCGCGCACCCTCTTGGTGTTAAGTTCCACAACGATTCCATTCCAGATATGGTCAGGCATTGCATTTCTTTGCACAGTCACAAAATAGTGGTGAGATTTCTCTTGGGGTTCCCGATCTTCACGGAACACTCATTTCCACCAATTCCGCATCAGGTCTAGAAGTTCTCCAGGATTCCCTGGCCCTCGGTATCTACAGGCCCATTTAGGATGGTCCGAATATTTATTTATCTCCCAGAGGATAGCATTCAAAGTCCTCGTTCTCTTCTTCAAAGTCTTCCACGGCTTTGCTCCCCCCACCACTGTGACCTGCTGACCCCATATGGGCCTGTCTTCTCCCTCCGCTCAGCAGGCTCCGGTCTGCTCCACGCCCTTCTCCCGGCCCGCCCACACCATTGAGCTTTCACCCTCTCTTCCCCCACCCTTTGAAATTCCAACCCTAGTCCCTTCGCCTCTCTCGCTCGCCTCCTTCAAGGCCCATTTCAAGACCCTCCTCTTCGACCGCACCTTTGATCCACCTTGATCCCAACCCTCATCTCAGGTCCATATCCAGGACTATCTCGGGACGTCCTCCTGACGTGAAAGGCCCCATCAAACTTAATTTCTTGTTAGCTCTCTGGCCTGAACCATGTGAACAGTTGGAGCCATGCAAGGCAATGGGAAAATATACAAGTTATATAAGACATCAAATAGTCTCCCTCACGAGACTCTCAGTGGTTTCCTGAGTTGTACCAATTAACTCTGGATTCCAGTCGCTGCTCAACAACAGGTTACAGTAAATTTAAGATTACAAGACAAATTACAGATTAAATGGAACTGACAGGCACATGAAGTGAGGTCCCTGCACAATGCTGTAACTCTGGGATCCGTTGCTCAACAACAAAACCTACATAAAGGTCAACATTTATCAGCAAAACCTAATTGGCCACAGTCCTGCACAATGACGCCATTTAGGCTAAGCAGAACTCAGCACAGCCAACGTCTTCGAGTGGGAGCACAACTCTTTGATTGTTGGCTCTTAATGTGAACTATTAAGGAGCAACTACATTCCAGACTCATTTCCTGCCACTCTGCTCCCCCATCCACCCCCCCACCGCCCCCACCCCCTCTTCCCAAACGCTCCTCCAAATAATGAGAAATGACACATCTCAACTCAAAACAATACCCTTAGCAATCCTTGGCTTGTCTCTTAGAAAGCAACGTCTCTCGATTCTACACAGGATCAACAACAACTAGCCCTTCACACGGGATAGCGTCCAGGAATGCAACAAACTGAAAAGAAATCACGTCTGTCCGACAAGACCTCAGTGCGAGAAATTCTCTGGGTGTGACTGTATTGAATATGGTCCTTGTTCCCTCTCAAAAAGTCTTCCTCAGTGTTGGTATTGTGGGGCGGGGATTGCAGTTTGTCAGGGGGTCACTGTGTACTGTAAAAGGAGGCCTTTCCCTCTCTGTGATACAACATGGGACACAAGGCCATAAAAATACACAAGGTTCGAAATGCTTCCTCAAAGAGTATCCAAACCAGGTAGAGAGCTCCACATACGTATCTCTCCTGCATATGGAAACTGTCCCACGTCTGCAATAAATGTGCATTTTCTCCCAGGAGGAATATTAGGAGAATATTAGGTGTGGGTTGGCGAGAGCCAAGGCTTGGGGACATCAGAGTGAGCTGGCTCTGGTCTGCTGCTCATTCCCCGTATTTGAAGACCTTCCTCATTGACTGTACCAACAGTCAACAGTCATCCCTCGTTGGGATGAAACTGAGAGGAGATATGGCGCAGAGGGTGGAATGAGGGGGTTAGTCAAGGTTGGGAGACAGAGATGGCTTCTACCCAATGTTTGGACTGATGATCTCAGCATCACCACAGTTATTTCTGATCACAAAGTAGCATCTCACGAAAATCTCACCTGAAGTTAGTAGCTCTCCCGTGAAGCGACAACAATTTTAATTTATATAGGCCCCCTTCACACGGGATAGTGCCCCAAAGGGATTTTTTCACGAACTAATAATAATCCTTACATTTGGATGGAGCTTTTCACATTATGAGCACATCCCAAAGTGCTTCACAGGATATGCTGTAAAGCGCAGTGACTGTGTGTTTTGGGGCTAACGCAGCAACCAATTGGAGCAGCACCGCAAGGTCCCTCAGACTAACAGTGACCTCCGTGATCTTTGAAACATTTGAAAAGAGCAATCTTGGTTGAACTTGGCAACTTTACTGTGAATTGTCCATTTAAAATGTGTGTTATCAGATTTTTTTTATTTCATCCTACGTCCCGACGAGTTCGTGCTGCGATTGTGCAAAACCCATTATAAATCTCTGTTGGATCTCTGTCCACAAAAAAATATCCATTACTATTTTGTTTTATTTTTTCACTTGGCGTAGAAGCACCCGTGACTGAGCTCGGCAATGCGCAAGCTGTTACCTGGCCTACCTACTTGCACGCGTAGGCATTTTATTGATGGCCGATGAGGTTTCCATTGTAAGCCTGGCACTGATGACCCTTTCTCCCTGGGATATTTCACTTCCCATCTGCCTGCAGCACTAACTCCTCCAATTCACCTTTGCGTATAACGCAGAGAGAGAAAGAGAGAGAGAGAGGGGGAGGGAGGATGGCAGCGAAAGAGGGGAGGAAGGGGGAGGGAGAAAGAAAAAAAGGTGAAATAAGAGATGGAAAGGAGAGGGGGAAAAAGAAAGAGATAGATGGGGAGGTGGATGAAGAGAGAGAGAGAAGAGGGGAAAAAGGAGGGGAGGAAGATGGAGGAGAGGAAGAATGCAGAAGAGGGTGAAGAGAGTGAAAAAAGAGAGAAAGAAAGGAGAGGGTGAATAGTCGAGAGCAAAGGGAGAGAGGAACGGATGGAATGCAGACAGGATGAGGGAGTCAAAGCGAAAGAGAGAGGGAAGAAGAGAAATGGAGAGCGAGAGAACTGCTCACAGTGCTCGGTGGGTGTGGGAAGTCTCAGCACGGCGATGTGTCGGAAACCATCTCCTCACAAAAAGGTCAGTTTCTTTTCTTTCAAGCGCTGATTGCACAATGACAACATTTTCACAGGATTGTAATGATAATAATCCTTGCATCTGATGTCGAGACATCTTCGAGATAATAATAATAATAATAATCCTTGCATTTGATATAGCGTCGGGAGGACGTCTCAAAGCGCTTCACAGGATATGCCGTAAAGTGAATTCACTGCATATTTTGTGAGTGAAACGCAGCAGCCAATCGCGCACAGACAGTGGTGGATTGAGCGACCAAATTTTTTTTGGGGGGAGGGGGTTGAGGGATTATTAAAGTGAATTAACCGGATTCCTACTTATTGCTAGGTAAACAGAGGCGTGCGGAGTAAGGAAACTTGCCTAAGGTTTCGCCCTGCAAGGGAATCGAACCCAGGTCCTTTCGCTTGCAAGGCGAGTGCTCTAACCGTTGAGGTAGAAGACTCACGTAAGGAAAGCGTACGAGAGAGGAAACGACCACTGAGCCCTTGAGCCTTGTGCTGCTGCTCATTCCACTGCTGAAATTCATCTCCTTAAATCCCATCCCCTCTCCTGCACCGGAATTACTTTCGGTGGCAGTTTTCTGTTTTTATTTGGATTGCATTTGTTTCTGGTTAACTTAAGACTGCCGCTGAGTCCACCGGTTGAGTGGTGGAGTACTGGTTAAATCAAATGAGACCATATACACGTAAATCATCATTCAGTGCAATTGGCTGTCACGTTTCGCCCACAAAAGATGGTCTGCAACAGAAAGATCAAGGGTTTCTAGAAGGATGAACTCAAATAACCTGATCCGTCTGAACTAATCTTGCGATCTTGTGCCAACACAAACTATCTTGACAAAGCATTGCTCGTAGCTAACTCACAGAACTTCCCCTTTCCCAATCGCACACAGGGGGTAACTTTTAACATGAATATAGCGAGAAGTTTAGAGTCTGTGAGCGGGGGAAACCTGGTCTGACAGGGAGGTGGGAACCCAGCTTCTAATATCAAACTACTTCAAAGTAAAAGAAAGATCCTAATCATGTCGAGGGAGTATTTTTTAAAAAAAGTTATTTTGTGAATTAACTTGCAAGGAAAGTATGAAATGGTTTTCCTTGAACTTCTTTGAGCTCCAGGCCAAAGCATTGTTCAGTGGGTTTTGTAATTCCAGTTAGCTGCTCCGAGTTGCTCCGCTTGCCTCAAGCAATGCAAATAATCCTTCCAAAATAAAAACAGAAGTCGCTGGGTACCCTCAGCAGGTCAGGCAGCATCTAGGAAGGCCTTTCAAAGGCCACCAACCAGAAACATTAACTCGTTTCTCTCTCTCTCCATGGATGCTGCATGTTCCCGGCGACTTCTGTTTTTTATTTCAGATTTCCGGCATCTGCGGTATTTTGCCTTTTTTAAAAAATAATAATCCTTCCACTTGAAAGCTTGCCCGCAGATGGCGGGGCGGGTAAGGGAGTGGGGCACGAAGCAGACCAGCGTTTGCTTAACCAAGACATCGGAGGGTCGGTAGGGTTGAAGGAGGTCGCGGAGGTAGGGTGGGGTGAGACAGTGGAGGTGTATGTACCATGTTGCCAGAGCTAATGCATCCACAAAATAACCTGACATTCCCAATAAGCAAAGTGGTTTCATTGCCCATGTTCTCTAAGTTCCAGAATGACAATGATATACATCACCTTAGGGAAGCGGCTGCAACAATTAAATAGTGTGAATTCTCCCCGATGCAACCCTTTACCTAAAGCGATTGATTATTGGTTGCTAACTTGATTGTATTTTATGTCAGTCACTACACTATCCAGTGTGAACGTATGACCGGTTCGTTATCTGCGCTGACTGGGCGAAATAAAATGGGCCCTTTATTTTTGGGCTGTTCGTGGGGCATTGCTGAGCCCCAAAATTGGCTGCTGCTGCTGCTTCGCCTGAGTCACTACACTTGGTGATTACATGCTGTGAAGCGCTTTGAGATGTCCTCTTGACAGGAAAGGCACATGTTAAATGCAAGGTTTTTAATTTAACCCAAAATCAGAATAAAATCACCATGCAACTATGAGACAAGAGCCTCAAGGTGAGAATCAAAGATTTGGGTTCAGATAGTTTGTCCATGTTCCTGGTGTATCAGTTAGCAAAAAGCTTCTCATCGCCCTCTTGGCATCCAGTCGTTTCACTGGTTTGTATATTATGCCTCCATATGTTTGATGTCTTCGACTCAAGTGGATTTTCGTAGAAGAGAATCACTTGGGACATTGATTACAGCTGGGATTGCCGCCAGCCTCAAATTGACCTGAGGAAAGGGAGAGGATGGGAGTGAGGGTGGGAGTGGTGGGGGGGGTAAGTGAAGGGAGAAAGGAGGGGAGGGTGAGGACAGAAAGACTGTGGGGATGACGAGATTCAGAAAATCTTCTTGGTGAAATCGTCAAGGCGAAGGAAGTGGGTAGTCAGATCACTCCAGCAATAATAATAATCCTCGCATCTGATATAGTGCCTTATCAGATCTTCGAGACGTCTCAAAGCGCTTCACACACTATACTGTAAAGTGGACCGTATATTTAGGGGGTGAAACGCATGTGTAATGTCATGCTGTGTTGTGCATGAAATCCCCCCCAAAATGACAGGCAGGCCTCAGACTTCCACACACTGGAGTAAAGGGCAGAGGAATAATATTCTGCTGTCCCACACCCAAAATGCTGCAGTGTAATATAAGTAATTGTCTCGTTGTTCCCCATAGCTGACTGGTTTCTGTCCACGAGTTGCATTACAAGTCTTCAAACTTGGCCCTGAGGAGCGATGGATTTGCCAAGTTACAATTAGAGCAAGCTCGGTAAAAAGAGGCAAAAAAAAATGTGAGTAAGGCAACAAGAGACTTCTGGCCCCAATGTGTCCTCTTAATTAGCTCTGTGCCTCGTTCATGATGTTTAGATTGCTTTTAGCCTGCATAGAGCTCACAAACATTCCCGAGCTTGCTTTGACCCCAAAAAATATTGCACTCAGCACACTTTCACCGAGTTGCAATCTGTTTGCATGTGGAATAATGCTGCTGGCGTCTCAAGACATACAGTTGCCTTGCTTCTATTGAGTCACGGGAGCCCAGACGGAGCTGATAAAATATTTTTGGGACGAAATTTATCAAGAGTTGTGTTTTTTTTTGGAGTTTCCTTCCGTTTTGATCGACCTAAAACAATGCAGAGCAGAATAACAGTTTCGCAGTTCTGTAATCGCTGAGATAGCAAAGGGTTTATCCTGCACGTCACTTTATGTTGGGAAAGGATTAAAAACTTCAGTGGCCTAAGTTGATTTCAGTTGTTCCCTTCAGGGTCATCATCCTACAATTGAAGATCACACGCAGTCCGATTTGGAAGCTTTTGCGGAAGTAGTTTGGTTTTTTTTTAAACAAAGGAAACAGCCACACAAAACAGGCTTTAAGATTAAAAAAAACTAATTCAAGAATCTTCCAAAAGTCCCCAAATCTTAGATTTTAAGATGATGGGCTGCAGGCTCAGACCGCAAGACCTTTGGGGCTGCAGAATGGAACACAAAATAGATATTTGTTTTATAAACCGATTTGCTCACTCTGCACTTGGATGTGCAAATGTCCTTTTTTTCTAGGGCTGAAAGTGAAAGCTCGGAATAACGGTGACTGAGGAGCTTTTTTATTTCACAAAAAAAAAACACACTACTCTTTTTTCCCTAAGGCTTTCAAGACGTTTGCCAGAGTTGGCCTGATCCAGGTTTCCAACTGGGATCGTATTTGTGATGTTCCGATGAGGATGGTAGGAGAGGTTTCACAAGCTGCCCTGTAGAGGTCCTCTCACTACACTGAAAGCAGATGTCCGTCAGATAGCCGATGAGGAAACTCTGAGGCTTAGGGTGACAGCTGATGGAAGACGTTACCTGGAGTCCAAGTTCATAAACATACGTTCGTACATCCGATGCCTGGAATCCAACTTGATTGGCTTGCAGAGATGCAAGATGCTTAAGCTCTGCACCTCCTACTGGTGGAACTATCGCTCAATGTGTGCCCAAGCTGCAGAAAGCAGATGGTGTCAATGGTCTGATGCA
Source organism: Callorhinchus milii (assembly GCF_018977255.1). Lineage (NCBI taxonomy): Eukaryota > Metazoa > Chordata > Chondrichthyes > Chimaeriformes > Callorhinchidae > Callorhinchus > Callorhinchus milii. The sequence goes on along the minus strand of NW_024704766.1, from coordinate 3,381,147 downwards.
TCTCATGCTGAGCTGTGAGGCTCTCAAGGATCTTCCTAGTATCTACCATCCACCTAGTGAGGGCTCAAACCCAAGCTTGTCAGATGTCGAACAACGACCAACTGGTGACTGTCCACAGAGAGGAGGTTAGCGGCATTTCCTTGGAGCTGAACTGGCTCCAAGATGACATATTTGGCCAAGGAATGTTGGAATCGAGGCAGCCCTCTGTGACGGTCTCTGGTCCAATTCCTGAGCCAGGCAGATCTGCAGTATTCCAGGGCACTCACTACTGATGACAGCAAAGTCCAGCCTGGCTCATCGGCAGCACTTGGAAAGGCCGACCAGTCACTAGGGGCAGGAAATCCTCTGACTCCATTCTTAGGGTCAAACTCCGCCACTATCAAGCCCTCCAGCACGCTACTCCGCATGAAGGGCGCCATATAAATGCAAGTTCTTGCTGTTAACCCTACAACCCACAACCCTAACGGGTAGGGTGGTCCTAGCTGGACAAGCAGCAGGAAAGCTTTCTAGTCAGCGATATCAATGGCAAACTATGCGGTTTTAGCTGGTTAGACTCCAGTAGTTACCCCAACGCACACTCTGGGATCCCCAAAGCTTGGCTCTTGCCAACCTGCACCTGATACTTTCCGGAATTAGGTAAGTGGGATGCATAGCTCCATGGAGAGAGTGTGCATTCATTCCATTCCAGCAATCTATCTCTGGGATTGCCATGTGTAGGTGGAACATCTGTGAGTATTATAATCGCTTTCAAACTAAGCCAAACATACTGGGACCATTTGCAAGTTGAGGGTGTCTTGTAAAAATTCCCTCTCCACACCACACACACACACACACACACATGCACACAAGGTGTCTGAAGGTTTCTGCTCACAAAGGGCCATCTCAGTACAATCAGTACAATCCATCGATTTCTTAAATCTCATGAGATGTTTTAATTCCAATGTCCCGCCTTATCGCGAACCTTCTTAACACCGCTGATGAGCTCACTGAGTTTGGGTTGTTGCTTGTGTGTTGAGGACAAACCCTCAAGGAGCTTATCCTTGCAGCTGAAATAACCAGAGAGCCAGCTCAGTTAATTCAGGGGAGTCCTGTAGCTCAGTGGTTAGAGCACTCGCCTCGCAAGCGTGAGGACTCTGGTTTGATTCCTGGTAAGGAGAAAAGTTGGGCAAGTTTCCTTCCTTCCTTCCTTCCTCCACACGCCTCTGTTTACCTAGCAGTGAAGAGGAACCCGATTGTAAAGTCAATTGGCAGATCGCTTTTTCGGTGATAATAATTTTAAAAAATCAATAGGAGGGAGCTAGGAGGGTGGCCAAAGGCGCAGTCGAAGAGAAGGGTCTTAGGATATGTCGTGAAGGAGGCAAGGGAGGGACCAAGACGAAGGGACTGTAGGATGAAGTTCCAAAGGGTGGTAGCAAAGAGGCTGAAGGCCAGAGGAGTACAGGAGAAGATAGATAATGAGGTGCTTAGGCATGAAGAATGTATAGGTGAGAATCAGGAGAGTCAAGATCGAAAATCGATCCTTTGGAAGATAGGGCGGAAGTAGTGCCTGGTGAGGACTGGGACAAAGGGCAACACAGAATTTGGTTCTGGTGAGGATGAAGGCAGTGGAATTTTGTATGAACTGGAGCCTGTGGAGTGTGGAACTAGGGAGACTGGTCAGTGAGGAGTACAGGGAGTAGTTGAGTCGGGAGGTGACAAAGGTATGAACAAGGACAATGTGTGGTTGTGGATACCCTTAAGCGTGGTCAAGGGTTTCCACACGCACACCAAGCTAACCAGAAAACACACAAATTAATTTTGGAATAACACGCTCTGTGCATTTCGCATCTACTGTGAAGACGTGTTCACTTGTGACTGGCTTAGCTCAAGTTTTAATCCTACGTTGCCTTCTTTTGCACTCCTGGACTCTAACTTGCATGAGGGCTATTATATAAATTAAGTTGTTGTTGTTTTGATGTGGATGGTAACTATTATCTTAACACTAAAGCACCTCCCACACACTGCTGGAACCTCCTTCGTGCAGGTCTTCTGCTGAGATTCCTAACAACAACGATTCAAGATTACACTTGTATAGCGCCTTTCACGTCGGGAGGACATCCCAAGGTGCTGGACAGAGTACAGCATTTCAGACCCGAGTTGGGGTCAGGGGGGAGGAGAAGGGAGGGGAGGGGAAGGAGGTGTGGCCGATGGCATGGTCGAAGAGGAGGGTCTTGAGGCGGGACTTGAAGGAGGCTAAGGAGGGGGCGAGGCGGAGTGACTGGATTAACATCCACTGTTTAAGTTCTTAACAGGCAGAGAAGGAAGAAATCACAAGAAAGGCAGAAGTAAGTACTAATGGCAAACGTGAATCTTTCCTTGTAAACTGAACGCACTCATTTTTGAAGGGTGGCGCTCGGGAGGGTGGAGGAACAGTGGCCGAGTTTGACGTTGAACCGAGGGGAGAGAGTGGGGAGGTGACCGTAGGCACGGTCGAAGAAGAAACGTCTTCAGTGAACGAGCAATGTAGAGCTTCATGTAGCAAAGAGGCTGTTTTCTCTTTCTCTCTCACTCTCTCTGTCTGTGAGAGAGTCAATGTCATGTGTTGGAAAGATTGCGACACAGGGATCTAATGACATTTATCTCTGTTGTGTTGTGTGTTGTGTTTACATGTGTGTGTACAATGATTTCCAAGTACTGTAATCTCAGACTGGGTTCCATGTGTTCTGTAAATGTGTTTTTACCAGAATTCAAAGCCCTACGTGAATGTTTTTATATCCCCATTCCCACGTTCCCCTCTTCCCCCATGCTGAATAATAACAGAATAATCCCGCACCCCCCAAAATAATAATAATAATTTGGTCACTCAATCCATGACTGTTTGCGGAGACACCGCTGTGCGCTATTGGCTGCTGCGTTTTGCCCACAAAATACACAGTGACTACACTAAGCTCTTTGAGATGTCTCAGCAATCTGATAAGGCGCTACATCAAATGCAAGGATTGCTATTATTTTTATTATTATTCTGCAATGTTTTTTAATAAAACACGATAAACTTTAGTTATGAATGAAAATACCGGGTATTATGCTAAGGAATCTCAATTGTCCTCAATTGTAATGTTCCCGACTGACTGTACTTTTAAGAGATTATGTCTGTCCCCAGGTTTTGGAAATGAATACAAGATAGTCACAAGAAGAGCGAAAGGATAGCCGAGGAGAGATTTTTCACTCTGTGAGTTGTCGGGATGTGGAATTAATTGCCTTGCAGTATAGCTATGCTCAGTTTTTCTTCAGTCAACAGCTAATCAACAACTGGAACGAGATGCTTGTCTCATTTTAAAAAAAAAAACAGCTTGATGCTACGATGAGAAGATGCCAGCCAGGGCGAGTATTCTAGAGATGAGATCAAATAGGCTGAAGGGCCTTCTTCATCTGAATCGATCTTGTGACCTTGTTTATTAAGGGACGCTGTCACAAAGGCAACTCAATCCAAGTCGCTGTGTAAACCTTTAATGGTTTTAATCAATCTGAATCCAAACATTTGGTAAATATACACTCCAGAGATTCTGTCAATTGGGTACTTTATTTTGTCATAAAACTGCAGAATCACCAGTTGGCAGGAACGTAAAATGACACGTAGTTTTCCCCCAGAATTAGTGCAAACAAAGGCTCCAAGGTGAAAGCCAACTTTTAGTTTTACAGTTAGAAAGATTAGCACAAGTTTAACAATATTTCAACTTTAGTATGAAAATTCCTGTGTTTTATTTTTTGTTTTCCCCCGTTAATAGTGTTAATGTTAGGTGTATAATACCTCCATCCGCATACGATTTAAGAATACTGCAATGGGTGTCGGTATTGAAATTCGAACTGATTAATATGTTTTACATTCTGACAGCAGAAATGTTGTTTTAATTACCTTTCAAAGGGGGGGGGGGGAAAAATACAATGATTTCCAGGACAATAAATTTCTTAATAATCAATACTGAAAACCGCAGATGTGTTTAAACAATCAATGGGACTTCCTCACAGCAACTGATTCCCAAAATATCATTTCCCCACACACTGACCTCTTGGGAGCCAAAGAATGTAAAATGAGAACGTACGATTGCACTTTAGCTTTATGACGGGGAATTTGATAACTTTTCAATTTGCGCGGGACCCAACTCTTAGATCCATTTATCCACCTTTTCCAGAAAATACAAGGACATTTCTGGAACAGGCCGCGCACAAGGATTCAACCCGTAAAGAAGAGACAGTCAGTTGGTGAGGAGATACGCTTGATGAGTCACCTAACAACTGACTCTCAGTCTTGTGAAGGGTAATTCGCGCCACGCCGCAGTGAAACATTTGAAATGTAAGTGCGGTGACATTTTCGGTCACAATTACCCCTCGAAAATCACGTTTCAAAAAGAATCTGAAAAAAGAGGGATGAGCCAATTCGTGTATTGCAATATTCTTGATGCAGGAGATCAGGACACGACCCGTCAACAACACCGAATGCCTCCAAAGCTAGAAATAAATCATTCTGGGGTCGCTAGGCATATGAATGCAGAAATCAACAAGAAGAAAGCATCATACGCTATAATGGGGAGACGTGTAAACTTAAATTAATTGCACTGACGGCCAACAGAAAGAGAAAAGCGTATTGTAACCAAATGCCAACATAACATTCACACACTACTTTTTGTAAGTGACAACGTCTGTTTAATTGATATTAGTAAAATGCCACTGATGAGAATCAAGGCTTGTTCTAGTGAGAAAATTATGTTGCTTTACGAGGGGGTAAAAATAAGTGCTGCTGTTTTCTCTCTGCAATGCTACGTCTCATCACCTTTGGATGCAGAGCATGGTCGCACCGACCGGCTTATTATAACCTCGATGAACCTTTCAAACCACGAGATATTCTGCAAAGATTTATTGCAAACAAAGGCACGTGGAGAGGAGACACAAGGATGGTGGACAGTGGATCAAAGGGGGTATGAAAACATGCAAAAGGAATGAATCCCTTCAAATGCAACGAAAAGTCCATGCAGCGTAAACTGATCTGGTGTTGAGTTAAGCGCAAGTAAGTATAAAGAAGCACCTTCACACCTCCAATCAAGAACAACTTTCTCTCTCTCGTATGTAAATAGACCAACGTACGTCACATCCGATTAAAAACGGAGCACAAATACTTAACAAGTCTTGCAATGGCGAATGCAGATTTATTTTCCATTCAAGCAGTGACAATCCTCGATCGAGGCTACCTTTTAAAGATTCCCCTTCTTGCGAATTAGTAAAGGCCAGCTAGTTTTAAGCTTGCAATTCTTATCTGGTAACACGAACAAGGATAAAGCACCCAAGCTTCAGTTCAGAAATGGCTCACATTGCCGCAAATGAGTAAGCTCTGACATAAAACGAACACCATCGCTGGGTGGGGGCAAAGATATTGAACAATTCATAACCAATCTCTTTGTCTTTGTCAACGACGGAGGAAAGAGGGGGTTCTTGACAGACTTAAACTCTGTTCAACAGCTAGAACCTTCGGATAATCAATAAATAGGGACATTATTGACTTCATCAGTTACATTTACTGGGCGCTAACATTAGGTTTAGCGAAAGCACAAGAAGTTCTGGTTTAGAAATATTATGTTCTAATAATATTCAATGACAGCCACCACTTAAACTGCTGTCCGCCCTTTTCCTTCTGTCACCCTTTTCGTTATCGTGGTCAAAAAGTCCAAAGAAAAACCTTACCAACAAGACACAACTTTTTATTAAAAAAAAGTCTAGGCGTTGGGTTTATTTGTAAAATTCCAGGGTGTAAAGGAGAATCTGTTACTTTTTCTAATGTGCAATAAAACCAATTGCAAAATGCCCTATATTAGTTGAATTCTGCGGGAAACTGGGGGGAAAAAAAAACAAATTCTAGGCAATGTGAATGATTGCCAAGGTAGCTTGATGGTAAATAATGAGCCCGAAAATAACAAAGGTGTATTCATCGAGAAAGTAACATTTGGTTAATTAAAAAGTTTATTTAAGGATCGGTTTACTTAAATGTGTGAAGCTCCCAGTCGATTTGAACACACGTTGCCTCGGCTCTGGGTATTTTCCTTGACGTATTTTGTTTTCCGGTTATTTTAACAAATTATTTTGCTGACCCGTTAAATAGTGGCACACGTTTGCAGCCACACCCGCTGATAATTGCGAATCTCTAACTTAAACTTAAGGCGATGCTACACACTTCGGTTAGACCTTACGAGTCTACAGTTATAAACGGCTGAGCAGAAAGGGCTGAGTTAGTGAGAACACAGATTAAAAAGCATCTTAAAAGCCTTCACCTACAAATAGAAAACTACCTCCTACATACAATACACTACATGCTAATATTTAACAATTGTCCATATAAAATTAAACACACATTGCCAAGCTGTGTACTTTAACAAAGCTTTGCTTGCACGTGCTAGCTACTGTTACTCACTATGATACAAATCAGCAAAAAACACAACAGAAAACCTGGGTGTCATTTATGGACTAAAATTCTCGTCAGGTCAAAAACGACATTTTAATTTGTTTTCCAACGAGACTTTCGGATCGACAGTGAACTTTGTTTATGAGACTCCTTTGAAGCTGTTTCAGATATACAATACACAATATTTATACCATGATTTGACTTCAGTTCACACACATATACTCGCTAATTCCTTCGATCCATGAGATGTGCGTGCACTCATGGTTCCATTCATCAGGCTGTCAAGCTACAATAATGACCATTTGGATGAGACGGGGATGGTGGTGGTGGGAGGAAAGGAAGGTGTACAGAACATTAAAGAGATGGCTGGCTGAGAGAAGCGACATGGAGTATGGGGGAGAGAGAGAGAGAGTGCGTGTGTGTGTGAGAAAGCGAGCGATAAAATGGAGCGTATTACAGACCAGCAAAAAAAAATAGAAAAACAGCCTTGGAACGAGAAATAGAAGAAACTGGGGAGACCACCTCAAAATGAAACTTAAATGCACCTAAACATACTTCAATGCCCCAGAAATCGAAACAAAAACTAAGAATACAAATGAAAAACAACTTTTTTTTTGCGCAACAGGTCATGGTACAATTTTTGTCTCTTATTAATATTCAAGATACATTTGAAGCAACCACAAAGGCATAAAGTATGTGTTGAACTGTTTGGGGGAAGGCGGAAATGGCATGTCATGTCTTTATTCAGGATCTAAGACAGTAAAACAACTAATACCGCAGAGAAGAACCATGAGAATAGTGTGTATGATATTGATGAGCTCCCTAAGGAGGCTGTTGAGTTTTCAGTCCATGAACAGCAAATTGCAATGAACAAAGAGACCCATGCAAAGGTTCGGTGATGTAAGAAACCATGAGTGAGGTTGGGAGGGAGGTGGTGGACGAAAAGGGGAACCATCATTGCACGAGATTGAGGGCGTGTGTGTGTGTGTGTATGAAGACAGGCAGGGAAGGGGGAAAAGAAGGGAGGGAAAAAAAGGGGATGGGGTAAGAGAGAGAGAGAAAAAAAGAAAAAAAGGTCATAAATACAAAAAACAAATCAACAAGAAGGTAAACAAATAAAGCGTAAATGTTAAATTGAAACAAAAACAGGTTAGAGAAATACTTAAACATAAAGGAGTAAGTATGCTTAATTTTAAGCAGAGTATGAACAAGCACATTAGAGGTCAAAGATCGCTCATCATGATTAAAAGGGTTAAAAGAAAACGCAAAGGAAAAAAGACAAAGCTGGAGGAATGGAAATGAGCATACAGCGGAGTGAACTGAATAATAAGAACCAGTAAGTTGGTTATAAATGAAAGAAGAAGTAGCAAGGATTAAGCCTGGTACGCCAGAATTTTAAATGGATGTTGTTTTCTACTTGACTGCCACATGGTAATTGCATTCAGTTAAATGACTTGAAACTGCTGCATGGATCAACGGATCCATCACCCATGCCCCAAGCTGGTTCGATGTAAGTAACTGTGTTAGTGAAGCGAAAGGCCAAAGTATCCATTCAGCCTGGACATGCATACTGCAGCAACGCCCTGCTGCATCCCCAGAAGAAACATTGATATTGTATTCATTTGTCACTCACTACACTCTGAAACACCTTGAGCAAGGACCGAGTTTAAATAGCCAAAGGTCCAATTGATCACTCCTCATTGCCAACAGTCAATGCACCAATGCAAAAAAAAAGTGAGCCTCGAAACCTTGGAAAACAGTGCAACAGTTGTACCGTCTGCATGCGATTACATCTGCACGTACTAACGTTGAAGGGAACCTTGCCTGCATCTATTTTACTTGCCCATTTCGCACTGCAAATGCCTGAGTAATTGGACTGCCTTGGATGCAATCCTGTCTGTGAGAATCCAGTGATTCGATTCACAAACAGCACGAGACGAGAGCGTGTGAGAGAGAAAAAAAACTGCGGGGAGCTATCCAACTGACTGTGGTGGCAGTCCCTCGTGTGTTTATAGTCGTAGAAAATGATCAGAATAAATGCTGCGGCAAGTATCTTTCAGCGCGTCGGTTTTCAGTAGGGAGGCAAGGGTGATTGAACCATGAGGCATATCTTTCTGTCCTCTGTTTGGAGACAGAAGTGCACGCCAGGAGGCTTTTTAATCACTGTTTCGTGCGCTGGCTCAAATTGTGGGAAGGTCAAGCCTTTTGCAACATTTTCTGAGTAGTCCCACTTGGGCAGGATGAGAGACCGGTAATTATTAGCAAGTCTGCCGAAATGCAAAACATGCCGTCCATAATGCAATCACAAGGACAGGATTCCTCTGATTACATTACAGTTATCACAGCCTCTCGGAAAGGATTTATTCCCCTTGTGGCAGCGCAGCAGGATAAATAATAATAATAATAATTCTTGCATTTGATATGGCGCCTCATCACGTCTTCGAGACATCTCAAAGCGCTTCACAGAATATATCGTATTTTGTGATGAGGGAAATTGAGGGTTAACTACGAGCAATCAGCGCGATGAAATCGCACCAAAAATGAGGTTTATTTGCGAAGAAAAGATCTCCCTGGACCACAAATGAACCAGTGGTTTTCCGACTTGGTGATAAAGATCTTGTAAGGTTTTAGCAAAATTTACAGCGCATTAGAAGGTCATTCAGCCAATCTTGTCCTTTCTGGCTATTTGAAAGAGCAATCCATTCAGTCCCATTTACCTGCCTCTCCCTCCACCCTCCCCGCTCCACATAGCCATTATTCCTCTTGATATCTCTCTAGTTCTTCCTTGAAAGCAAACATGGGACCTATTGTCGTGTACCATACGTATGATTTGATCCCTCCAGTGTACCACTTCACTGGCTAGCTTTTAAACGTTTAAATTCGTTTTCGAGAGGGAACTGGATAGATATCGAACAAGAATTAACTTGCAGCAGTATTCACAGGGAGGAGAGGAGGGAGGTAAATGGGACTGAATGGATCACAGTCTGAAATTCGGAGCCTTTGAAAATTTCCAGTGAGGTTTCCCAACAGCCTGAGCGAGTAAAGGTTCCTCTATCAAGTGCAGAGATATAATTTAGCAATGATGCCTGACACAGAAACAGATGAATACTATATAATGTATTGTTCATTGTTTTATGAGCGACTATATTTGGGGATGCAGCATCTTTGCGAAATTTAATGCAAATAATAAGTTTGAAAAGCAGCCAGAAACCATACCTGGGATGACAGTGGGCTCTACTGAAGTTCTGAAAGAGAAGGAACCAGCTTCAGATCTTCCTTGCTGGTTTTCAGCCATCACATAAACCTCGTACTCCGAGTTCCATTCCAGATTTCCAAGGATAACATATTCACTGTCGGCTGGCAGTCTCATCTCAGGTTTCCAGTTGGAGTTATGTCTCTGAAAAATAAAGCAACCTATAAACACACCTGGCTCACATGTAGAAACCACCACTCTTGACCTGGGTTCGATTCCCCGGCCGGGCGAAACGATGGGCAAGTTTCCTTACTCCACACGCCTCTGTTTGCCTAGCAGTAAGTAGGAAATCCGGTTGTTAAGTCGATTGGCGGATCACTTTTCCGGGGTCATGATCCTTTCGAAAAATAAATAAATTTTTAAAAAAAAATTTGGTCACTCAGTTCACGACCGTTTGTGGGACGCGGCTGTGCACAATTGGCTGCCACGTTTTGCCCACAAAATATACAGTCAGTTCACTTTAAGCTATATCCTTTGACTTGCTTTGAGACGTCTACGAAGACCTGATAAGGCGCTACATCAAATGCAAGGATTCTTATTCTTATTAGAACTGGGAGCAGTAGATGCAGTGAATGAAGCTGCCTTTTTACCCTGTGCTTCCATCCAATCCATTCCTCGTCAGTTCCAGGGAATGTGCAATTGAGCAGCTGAAGAATCAACGGATTGTAGATCGAGCGACTGCACAGGGCATCAGGACGGAGTCTAGTTCAGCGAAAGCTTTCCTACCGATTGGTGATGAGCGCACACACTCGCTGCCGTATTTTACTGTACGATCAACAGCTCAGCGAGTTACGCTTACATTACGTCTCTCACGTTGGGAGGAAGGGAGACAAGGCGGAGTGTCTCAGAGTTCAAAACAGCGGTGGGATTGGGGGCTCGAGGTGGGTGAAGGCTTACTCACTGATGGCGGGGGGCACAAAGCAGGGAAGGGTATGCCGAGGGCGGCTATGCGGAGAGACTGGAAGGGGCAGTCAGGACGCAGGGTGTCTCGGAGGTAGGTTTCGGGGAGGGAAGTGGAGGCCTTGGAAAGCGATGACAAGAACGTTGAGCTGATCTTAAAACAACCTCGAGACCCCAACATTTCAGAAATTTCAAAGTATTCATATGTTCATAGGATGAATGACCACACTTACAGCTTTGTATCTGACCAGGTAATGCTGGATAGGAGATCCGCCATCATCTTGCTTGATCCAGTTGACCTTACAGGTATTCCCGTTGCCAATTACGTGTCCTTCAAGCTTAGGCGAACTCGGCTCCCCTGCAAGTCAACGTCGGCAACGACACAGTTCTTAAAACATTGTCGATGAGCGAAACCGTCAGAAAACACCACAAAACTTTTATACTTCGGCGAATCTCATTGTTTCATTTCTTAACCAAAGTCTTGCAATAAATAAACAAATAAACAAACAAATAACCAAACAAACAAACAAATAAATAAATGAATTTCAAATAACTTTTACTGAGAACAGAACTGCATTTGAGGAACATGGCAGCTTTCTGCATTTGTTAATTTGCCTTACCCAATGTTACAAGAAGTCATTTGTTGCGTGGGTTGATGTACAATCAATGGAATTATAGCTGAGCTAAATATGGATGTTCAGGAAGTATCTGTGAAAAAAAGGAACTGCACTACAGGCTCTGGCGTGCTTAAAGGGCTTTGGTTTCTTCAGAGCTTTGGCTATTCGACCTCACCCATTGATTCTCACCTGATGTGGAAGTAGCCAGAGTGGAAGTCTGCGGTTAACAGGTCAGATACGGATATGTGACTGGGTATATGTGGCTGTCCGCTTGCGGTTATTTCAAGTCCTGACCATTTCAAATTATGTTTTGGGGTTTGGGTTTCCAACATAAACCAAGAAGTTGTTATTTTTAAAAATATAGTAATACGGACGGATTTAAAACTAAATCCGGTGTGGTCTCCTATTGCTAATACTGTATTATGTCAGGGTTGAGCCTGAATCTGCTCAAAAAGATGATAATAACAATAATAATCCTTGCATTTGATATCCCTTATCATGTCTTCGAGACTTCTCAAAGCTCTTCAGAGAATATACTGTAAAGTGAATTGACTCTACATTGTAGGATGCAATGGAGCCCTACTCTAAAACAACCACTTTTGGGGAATAGATTAAACCCCTCGATCTTGGAAGAGCTTCTGAGGTTGGCAGTCAGGATGTTGATGTGCCAGGAACTCAGGTGTGCTTCTGACACATGAATGACGTGACAATATCACATGTTTGCAGCCATGTGTCTGGTACGTGAGGAAACTCATCACCATGCTAAACACGGAAACTTGGCTAGAGTACAGAAACTTGAATCCGTATAGAGTAGAATTGCAATTTCCACCAGATTGTATATTTGACTGGGAAAACCATTCCGATTCCCATGGTGATCCACAATCATATTGAGCGATGTCTTTTGGGCAACAGATCAACTTTAGCTGATGCATAAGGAATTTTTGCAATTGATCTCATCTAGAAACCCCCTCCCCCTCGTCACTGAAAAGGCCCAAAGAGAAATGATTTAAAGCTGCTTTCTTGCGGGAATTGGATTGTGATGGGAGTGTCACTTTTACAACTGTAAAGGTCATATTTGAATGAAAATCAGATATCCTCATTAAGTATCCTGGAACGCTCAACCTTTCTTTCTACGTGAACGATGAACATTGCAATGAGATTTTCATCGACTCTTTTGGCAAATGCTTTGCAAGTAGACATTTAACGGAATTACTTTTGAAACCAAGATGCTACCTGTCGGAAAGGGTTGCAAAGAAAGTCGGGAAAGCGCCTTGATTCGGGTGGGCAACCGACCAGGGTTTGGCCTTTTGTGGTTACAATCAACTTCCGTTGAACAGGACCGTTTATACGGTCGCAATATCAAATCAGAATCAAATCATCTCCGAGCTTCAGTCATTCCTGAAATTTACACCCACAACAAACGTAGGAGAAATTGAAAGAAACTCAATACATATTTCCCAAGCAGGGCTTCCGTTTAGTGGCACATTAATCACACACAGCGGCTTATCTACAGCATCTGGACGAACAAATGGGTTGGGAGGACATGAATACCCTATTAAGTTCAGCCGTTGGGAGGGGAGAGCAGACCCTAAAAGGTCACACTTATGCCTATAAATGACTCTTCGTTGCTTTTGATGACGTGAAGCAATGCGTCGGACTGTTTAAACTATCATATCTCAAGAAAAAAAATGCAGTTCTGTTCCAGCAGATCAGTTATGTGGTGTTCTAGCTCTTATAGGGAGACCAGGTTAGTGCTGAAATCTTTGTGATTTAAGAATTGAAAGCAAAATGCTTCGAGAGGGAGCAATGGCAAGGAAATGTGGACATAAAACATGTTGGGATTGCAATCTTTTGATATGAGGGCAATTTTTTTTCCCCCGGACGGCATAAAGCTGACTGACAAGTTCATCTGATCATTCCTTCTGAATCGGCTCCCGAGGAACTAACCCGAGTAAGCAAGATTCAGTTCAGTACTGAACATATCCGAGTTTGCTTTTGATCTATTTGACAGCACGTGAGGGGGTTCTGTACAGTAAACTATATGTGCACCTAGAAAATAAACATGATTTATACTTGTGCTGCTCAGGAATGCTCAGAACACTGCAGCAAATTTGAGGATTTACAGACAGATTTTACTGCATTTTGGGGATTGAAAATCATTGCCAAACAAACATGTACATTAAGACTTTTAAGTCTTCCCTGGTCTCCGTGATAACAGCTATCACTATGTACTTTCTTTACTCCTTCTGATGTTAACATCCGTCTTATGCAACTGTTTAATTAACGTAATTATATTCGAGAGAAAACTACACAGGCTCCATTGAAACCCCCGGACGTAAATTGATTAATTTATCAAAGAATAGTCTTGCAATCTCAATAAACACAGAGTTATGCTGGAACTTAATAGGTTAGTGACATTCCAAAAGAAGAGACAGAAAGATAGCTGCTCCTTGTGAAGGCCTGTTCCATAGGGCACGACAGCTCTAGACATTCCACTTATTAAGTGCGTCTCTATCCCCTTTCTGGGCAAAATTAAAAGACGTTAAACACGAAGAAGAAAAAACACCGGCCCAAATCATGCGTGAGACATGCAACACTTCCACACATCGTACTGGCAAGGATGATGGAACTAAATTGTCGGGCTATAAATGAAGAAAAAAGATTTAGTTAACATGCATGTGTGACAGTGCCCATTTACACCGGGTGCTTCCTGGCATTCAGCTGCAACTTTAGCAGGAGGTTTGAGACAAATGTCCTTTTATCTGGCTTTTTTCACAGATTTTACCAAATGCCAATCACTGAGGGCCAAGGATTCGATGCCGCACAGTCAGCAATGGAATTGGACTAACTCCTTTTGATCTGCTGAGCGTCTTTTACACAGAGGAACCTTCCGATTGCTGTCCCGAGCCTTTTTGGGAACGCAGTCCTGCTTTCCGTCTTGCCTCTGGCGTTGGAACGCGCTGGGTGTAAATGGTACTTAAAATTCTTTAAAAGGCAATGCCTAAGTGAGAGGAGTGCCGCTAATATGTTCTGAGCAAATGCAAGGAGAGAACTATTGAGTCACAGTCGGAACAAATGCAGAAAGTAGATGTGAAGAAGGCACAGCATGGAGGGAAAGAAACCCATGGCATAACCAATCTGCATCCACTACACAAATGGCATGCATGGGGAATACAAATCACAGCCTATTTGTAAACCTTTTTTTGGATGTCGCCCGTCAAGGCATCGAGAGGGGGGGGGGGGGGGGGGGGGAAGAACTACTGGCCATACATGCAGCAATGCTTGTGAGTTACGAGCGTTAGTCTTGATCCGCGTTCTAACCTACCCAGGCGCTGCCCTCTTAAATACCAAACAAAAAAGGGGATTAAAGAAGCAGAATCTGCAGACACCAGTGCAACTGATTTACACGGGCGGGTCAGTGACTGTGAATGGCTCTTACACGCAGGAAACTGCCTGAATTGTTATCTCGCTTTACGCAGGGCAGCACTGGCAGACGAGATCACCTGCTCAGAGTGCTGGGGAACGCTTAAGCCAGATGTTAGGAGTTAGTAATGTTAATCTGATCACACATATTTAACCGAGTACGATTCCCACCAGCACGGAGTTTTGTTTCAGTTTTGTGCAGGTATAACAGATTTTCGCTAATTTGCTTGGGAGTAGCAACAAGGTTGTGGTTTTTTTTTTTGCGCGTACGTGAAGTGATTATCTGGGACAGATATCTCGCTAAGTTAAACGCCTTCCTTTTCTCTCTCTCTCTCTTTCTTTCCTTTTCTTTCTGATACAGCCAAGATCAGTGGGGGTCGAATCAGAATTTAGCTGTAGCTTTAAAGCCATCGATATCCTCCCTGATTCATTTCAATACGACAGAAAGGCTGTCACTGTCGCTATCATTCATAAATCATTTGCATTTTGCATTCATCATAAATTTCAAAAGGTCCAGAAGAGAAAATGTATATTAATGCGGACTTTTTCCTTTATTTAATTAAAACCAATCCTGAAAGCATTACAGCTCTGGAGGTTAAAAAAAATTATATTATTATTCTAATTGCCTCCCTTATTTTTGTTAAATCGGATAATTAAGGATTTAATTATATATAAATGCATTGGGAAAATATTACCATACACTTGATTCTGCTGAACCCCATTAACTCCGCCAGATCAAAGAAGTGAGTTACTTTAATTTCATACCCAGGCAAAATCAAAAAAGCAATCCGGTGAAAACCACAAATAAACCTCCCTATTTAGGTTCTTTTCCCCCTTTCTTCTGACTTTTACCCCGTCTGCCTTTTGCATTTCAGCGTAATGCTCTGGTTAAATGATGGGACACTTTAGTTTCAGGCGTTGGAATTGAAACTACTGCTTTCATTTAAAGCGCCTTGGAACGTCCTCCTGACGCGAAAGGCGCGATACCAACATAGTGCGTTGTGGTCGTTGTTTTAAGACTTTTTTTTTTACGTCAGGAGACTCTCTCCTCTCCGACCGCCCTAGCCCGCCTCACCCCCCCCCCCCCCCCTCCCCATCCCCCCCCACCCCACCGACCCTTGGCGATAATCGAACAGGTTAAGAGAAAGTCTCTTTTGGTCGAGTGTCGTCATTGTATTGTATTTTACCAATCAGAACAAAGATTTTACCTTCTGTTCACCAGCGTGGGACGACATCAGCAGCGCCATGCAAGCCACATGACACAGTCACATGATACGCACGTACATGATTGTTTGAAAGGAAAGTGGAGGAGAGCACATGGAAAATACAAAATTAAAACCGATGTAAACATGGGCAGGAACAGAGTTACAGACTGAATAAAAACAAAGCCAAAAAATCAAAATCAAAAGACATCCAAGTACAAATGGGACGCCGGCATAGTTTTTTTTTTCCGTGTGCGTGCGTGCGTGCGTGCGCGTGTGTGCGTGTGCGTGCGTGGGAGGGAGCGGGGTGGGGGTAAGGGGGTATTTAAATCAAGCTCTCCCCGGTAGAAACGCACATCGGCAGTCTCTCTCTCTCTCTCTCTCTCTCTCCTCTGGCTGTAATTGTAAATCAGAGGGTTTAGTGGTTAACAGTTTATGTTTCTTTGCAGTTTGGCGATAGCGTGGGGTGCGGAGAGAAATTGCAAAAAAAAAAAAGCATTTTGTTATAGGAACGCAATTAGTATCAGATAAAGCTTAACCACCCTCCGACTCGAAGAGTACGCAGAGAATATTTTCTCTGTCTCTCTCTCTCTCTCTTGCTTTCCTCTGTTGCTTCATTGTTTCCCCCCATTACAATCAGAACCCAGAGGGAAGCTCTGTAAGATTATGAAACAAACACAGGTAAATGAAAGAGAGGGGCTCGAAAGGGGTCAGGGGATAAGGCGGGGTAGTGGGTGGTTATCGGCTTGATGCCCTTGCTCTGTGAGCCGGTGCAGACTTGCTGGGCCGAATGGCCTCCCTTCCTTGCTATAGATTTCTACGTCATCGTACAGTCTGTGCACAAAAGGTTTGCTGAGTAGATCTCTATGACACGTGAGTATAACGGTGTCTCCCCTCCTCTACACCCCTCCCTCCCTCCCTCCCTCCCTCCCACCCACCACCACCCCACCTCAGGCGACAGACACCACTGACTGGGTTGTAACATGGTAGATTTTCCATTTTAGCAACGTCCAACACAAGTGTGCGTGTCGAGGCTGAATTTACGCAGCATGCACTGCTCACGGGAAATTTGCCGGATGGATTGGAGGTGACGTGGGTAAAGGTTAGAAGAAAAGTGCAATGAGTGCGTTGTAACCGTCTGCCTGGAACATTCTTCAAATCCCACAAATCGTGTTCTTCGTGGGAACACATTTCTGAAGAGCTCTCGACATGCCATGCAGTGCAGCAAACTACCCGCTTAAAGCAAACGTCCGGCCGAAATCTGACAAGAGATCCTTCAAAGGAAGGAAAAATCTGGGTGGAGAGGTTTAGGGAACAGCAGAAGAGTTGAGTGATCTCTGGAACCGTCTTCTCCAACAGTTTGGGTGTGTGTGCGGGGTGGGGGGGGGGGGGGGTTGGGGGTAGAAAGAGAAACATTTTCAGCGCAGTTAGTATTGACGTGCATTCCGAATCGCTCCGCTGCATTGAAATAAAGGTGGCGTTAATACTTCGTTGGCTGTGTTGAATTGGGAGAAAAAGTGCATCATCAATAAATAGGCTGCATTAAAGTAAAGGCGGACATTAATATTCGGCCTGCGTTAAAATAAAGCGGGGTTAATGTCCTGCTGTGATGAAACAAACGTGCGTTAATACTTTGCTGCAGTCAGATAAAGAGTGACATTCCCCTCCGGAACAAGAGATCAAACTCACACGTCACACAGAATTCTCTTGGCCACAATGCCCCCGAAATTGCTTGGCACGCACGAAGGTAAGCAGCGGCAATTGGCAGTTATACAGCAACTTTCACGCGGGGTCGCGTCTGGGCTCGCTAAGCAATTGGACAACAGCGATTGTCCTCCATTCATCCGTCTTCCAAGTTAATCTCATGGACATGTTTCGCGTGCTTGTGGTTCAAGTAAGCCGTCAATTGTCAGTGAGAATTGTTGCCTTTTCTCTCTCCTGTGTAAGAGGCTTTCAACAAGAATTGTGTGCAGACCTGCCTGGAATGCTGTTGCCAAAGGGTCAACGATGAACGTTTATGTGGCCCNAACGACAGATAATAGCGATAATAATAATGATAATAATAATCCTTGCATTTGATACAGCGCCTTATCACGTCTCCTAGACGTCTCAAAGCGCTTCACGGAATATGCTGTAAAGTGAGTTGACCGTATATTTGTGGGCGAGATCTTTGAATTGGAGAGATGTGTCCGTGGTTGGTACAGAAGGCTTACTCTCTGACCTGAATGAGTGCTGCGTACGTAGACGCAGACACAGCAAAACTCAGGCCTTTGCATCTATTTGCGCTCTGAGTGCGCTCAGTTATCAAATCTGAGGGACTCTCTCTCAGTTGAAAGGGAGCTAAAGATCAACATTACTTCTCCCAAAATAAAATCAACAGCGACTGATTGTTGGGAGACCCATGAAGCGCTTTGAGACGGCCTCCTGTGGTCTCAAAACGTTTCACAGGAATTTGACGGTAAAGTGTAGTGACTCTCTATTTTGTAACTGAATGCAACGTCCACCTGAACAGGCAGATTGAAACTGGGGTTTAAAATCAGCCGAAACTGAGAGCTCAAAGTCCCCACATGGGGCTTCTGATTAAGAGGCGAGAGTGCTACCAGCTGAACACCTATTCTCACTTAATAAGCACCGAACCGTGATTATAACTGGAACGTGAGACTCAGGACATATCCGAGGGCTAACTATTGACTTATCGCGCAGGTTAATACAGAGCGGTCGGTCTCCGTGGAAATAAAAAACAGATTAAACAGGACGGAACTGAAACTATCCCCCCGCGAAACAGTATGAAATGAATTTGTATTCGGAACGCAATTAAGTTGCTTCACAATCCGTACACGAAATATTTAGCGAACAGCAGTGCAGGAGAAGGGGGGGCGGAAAAAGACAAGTGTCCTGGCTTGGAGAGAACAAAGAGTCGCATGCAAAGAACTCAGGCAACTCACTCAGGAGCACAGAGATACTCACGAGCTGATTCAAGTGACGGAAAAGGGGTGGGTGGACGTGTTGCTGAAAGGCCAATGAGAAAATCAATTAACGGTGTGATTCCCGAAATCTAATCGGCGCACAAGATGGCAGCGGTGATGTGACACAGGCAAGACACGGGCCATTTGCAATGCACTGAAGCATGCATTAGTGCTGTTAAAAAAAACAAAATGCACGCGATCTGTCGAAGAAGACCGCGCGATTGATGTGTGTGAGGCAAATCATAGAATGTTATAGATGATTCACCCCTTATCTCGTCCGAACAGGGTTTCTTTTACGCTACAACCCACCTCGTCTAATCCCACTCTCTCTCTCCATCTACCCTGTAAATGTTGCTTCTTTTTCTCTGCAGAAATGGGACCAATACCGCCTTACGCACGCTCGGAAAGGTTCTGCGTGAAATGAAATGTGCCGAGAGAAGTAAATCAAGACACGAAGCGAAAATAGAACAATCGAATTCTGTCTTCGCTGGAACTGAAAGGATGAATGCAATCCTTGGTGTGCTGCATGGAAACTTTGGGTTACAAACCAAGAATTGGTGCAGGAACAAGCGAATGTCCCCCCCCGCCCAAAAAAAAAATCAATCAAAATCTTCCCCGTGGGATATCGCTCTATTCACGTCAGGAGGACGTCTCAAAGTGCTTCACAGGATTTACCTTAAAGTGTGGTGACTGTGTATTTTGTAGGTGATGTGGCTGCAAATTTTACACAGACCAACATCCCACAAACAGCCATTAAATAAATGATCAATTTTATTTGGGAGATTGTCGACCGGGACACTGGGAGAAACACCCTTGTCTTTTCGAATAGCACTGCAGGATCTAAGTTCTTCTAACAGAATTCATGGATTCAACAAACAGAATTCAGCAAACAAAACAGCAATGTTCATGCCAAGGACAGTGCAGGACAGTAAATTTCATGAGAGGGAACATTTCTTACAGCAAGTGATCCATGCAATGGCTTTGTCAGCCAAGAAATATTTTGATTGGTATCTCAAGTTTTGTGGAACATTCTTCATTGAAGCGGAACAAAGAAGGTTTGGTTGCAGCGGGAAATATGACCTTAAACCAGTTGGAAAATCAACCCCTGAATGAATACTTCAGTTACAGGATTAACCGTAATTTAGGTAAAAAAAAACAGTGAAGAAGCCAGACGCAGGAAGGAAGCGCCCAAACTAGCATTATGCAAACTCCGTGAATTCGCTTGCCCATTCCGTTCAAAATTAACTCAAAATGATTATTGTTCACGGAGCCTCAATCGCAGCCCGAGTGCTGGGTCATTTGCGATTGAACACGTTTCCATTCCCCCCCCCCCCCCCCCAAGTACGTATATTTTAGTTTGAATTCCTGCGGAGTCCTGTAGCGTGTTGGTTGGTGCACTCGACTCGCAAGCGAGGAGACCTGGGTTCGATTCCTGGGCATGGGAAATGTTAGGCAAGTTTCCTTGCTCCAACCCCCTTCTGTTTACTTAGAAGTAAGTCAAAACCCGGTCGTTAGTCGATTGGTGGATAGCTTTTCCGGGGGTAATAAAATCTTCTTTTATAATAATCCTTTCAAATAAAATGATAATTAAATAATAAAAAAATAATTTGGTCATTCAATCCACGACTATGTGCTTTGCAGATGAAAATGCAACAGCCAATTTGCACACAGCAATGTCCCACTAACTGGCGTCCAGTGACTGGTCAGCGTTATCTGGAGGATTGCGAGCTTGGACACCAGGAGAGATGCCCTTCTCTTTTCAGTTAGTGCCAGGGACTCTTTAACATCCACTTGAAGGTGGTTTCACGTCTTATCTGAAGGACAGCAAACGCCAACGAGGCAGCGATGTGGGGCTGGAATCCACAATCTTCTTACTCAGAGAGCGCTGCCAACTGAGCCAGGCTGACACCTTAAAGGAAAATTCTCCAGTGCACTTTTTTGTAAGCTTTGAGCTTGCTTTTTTTAACCGCAGCTATTTCATCTTTAATTATAGCCGAATGAAAGTCCATAATACACATTTGCACTACAAAGTTTCTGCGTGCGTAAAATTACCAATATATTTTCCGGCACTTCAAACAAAATATTTTTACAGTGTCGTTACTGAAGCTCAAGACTATAAAGGCCATTTTATAAATTTCAGAACAAACGACGGATTAAAAGCTTCAGCCGCTTTCGGTTGTTTTCGGCTGCTGACCAATTCGCTTGCGTCAATTCGCAAAACTCAATTAAATTTAATCTGCGTTGTTGAAATCTTTGTTGAAATTTCTTTCCAGTTAAAATGGCACACAGGTCGAGTCCCACTTTGATTGCGTCAAGATAACTATATTACCTTGTTTTATTGCCTTCTGCGGTGGACAGTGTCGAAATATTACGTAAAACTGATATATCCCAATAATTTCCCCAAATAGTTTTTTCACAAGATCGGTCTGGACGAAGAAAGCCATTCAGCCTACTCCACCATCACAGTGTCAAACAAGTTAAAAAAAAATAAGTCCAGTGTTTAATTGTCCTGGCAATCTGTTCCAGACATTAATTACCCTCAGGATAAAGACATTCCTTTTGGTGTCTCTCCAGAAATTGGCTTTTGCAACTTTAAACTTGTCCTCTCTTGTTCTGTTGTGGTGCATCCTAAAGTATTGTTCTACTGTACTTTTTCAATCCCATTTAAGATGTACTCCACCTCTGTATTTGTTAAAAATCTATATTTAGTACGAAGCAATGATGTTTAATTGAAAGCGTGAAACAGAGTATAACTGTGTTTAAATATGGCACAGCGGGTTGCCAGAGCAAAACTTACCCAGAGTTGGGGAAGAATAGGAATCGCTAGAGCTTACAGATGGTTGAACGTCAGATTTTGGGCTAGAAGGTGGCATTTCAGTAGACATGGTAGAGATTGGCTCATCCGATACAGGAACAGACACGAAGACACGGACTGAAGCAGTAATAACAAATAATAATCTTTGCATTTAGTATCATACCTTATGCCGTCAAGACGCTTCACAAGATTTTACTGAGACTATGTATTTTGAAGAACGCAGTAGCTAATTTGCGCGCAGCAATGTCTAACACACAACCGTGAAGTGAATGACCCATTTTATTTAGGGGATTTTCGTTGGCCAGAACATCAGGGGAAACTTCCTTCTCTTTTCCATCAGTGCCATGGGATTTTTAACATCCACCTGAACAGGCACAGACAAGATCTCGGTTTAACGTCTCATCTGAAGGACGGCTCCTCTGATAATCCAGTGCTCCCCCAACGCTGCACTGGAGTGTCAGCCTTGACTGTGAGCTCAAAGTCCTGACATGAGGCTCGAACACACAATCTTCTGACTTGAAGGTGAGAGAGAGCTATCAACTGAGGCTGACGCTTAACCAAAGTAAACCCGTTAGAAACTTTAACATGAGGTTTATTCCGAGAACCCAATAAGTCACAACAACAACAACTCTGATAGTAAATAAATCTATGATTGCGGCATCCTCTATCCATAATTTTAAGGGAATGATTATGATGATGATAAGCTGAAAGGAAGCAGGGGATAGCAACTGCAGTGGCAAACTCTGGTTAAAAAACAATTTCAATGAGGAAAATGAAGTTTACAACCGCGACTGAATAAACTGTGCAAGAAATTGCTGAGAAAAGAATTAAGACTGGCGAATGTTTAACTCATCGTTGTTAAACTTGTGAACGTTTAACTTTATTCGGTCAGGGTATCGAGGGACACGGGACAAGGGTGGGAAATCGGAGTTGAGGTACAGATCAGCCATGATCTTATAGGATGGCGGAACAGGCATGAGGCCATGCCGTAGGATCGTTAACATGTACCTGAGCAGGCAGACAAGACCCCAACCTATCAACTTAACCAAAGGACGACACCCCCGACAATGCAGCGCACCTCCAGCACTGCACTGGAGGGTCAGCAATGACTACTCTGTCTTAAGCTTTAAGACAACATAGTTGTGCAAGTTGCCTTATGTCTGCGTGGAACTTTAGTTTGGGACTAGTACCTTCTATATTGCGTATCTGGGCTGCCAAACATTGCCGAAATCCACTTCTGGTCCCAAACCATCCACTACACGAGTAGTTTTGGATCAGAACATAAGCCCAGAGAACCAGCAAGTATAGAGCTCCAGTGCAGAGTTCTCATTAGCACAGAGTTTCACAAAATCGGTCATGAATGCAACGTTTCTACATCACAATTAACTCCAGTCACTCCTGACACAGTCAGCCATCAAGAACGGCACTAGAAAATGAGAATCAATTATTCAGCCGTAAGACTACAAGTGGAAGAAATATTACACCAAGAAGGGATTCAGACAGCCATTAAATATGAAACATTATATGAAGCAGAGACGATTAAATGGAGTAACAGCAGACATCTGCTTCACGGTTCCATCTGCTTTTGAACCATTCAGTAGCTATAACAACTGCTGAATGGTTCAAAAGCCGATTCGATAACAACTTTTAAGAGAGAAGTGGATCATTATTTGGGGAGCACAAATTTGCAGGGCTATGGGGAGAGCGCGGGGGAGTGGGATTGATTTGGATGCTCTTTTTAAAGAGCCGCCACAGACACGATGGGCCGAATGGTCTCCTTCTGTGCTTTATAGTTCTATGATTCACGAAACACATGTGCGCTGCACTATGTTATGGAGCAATTCGATGGTGGTTTTTTTTCTCTCTCTCTGGCAACAGTTCAATGGTATTTTTTATTTTATTCACACAGTATTGGATGTAGACACAACATATCCACTAGACCCATAAAAGCTCGATTAATAGATACTTCTCTCGGTCGCTGTGTGCTGGCTGTTTTCCTCTATGTAAAGAAGCCCACGCCTTCACAGTGAACGGGGTCCAACACCACATTCGGTCATAACCCAATCCGCGCTACAAAGGAGCACTGCTGCACTGTAATCTGGTGGATCTATGGGCTAAGACGCCAGGACAAACTCCTTTCTCTTTTAAAATCGCGCCGTGGGATCTTTAACGTCCATTTGATTCCGTACCAGCCAAAAAAAAAAAGAAACCTCAGTTGAACGTCTCATTCGGAAGACGGCACTCTCAACGATGCAATAGCTCCCCACTGGATTGTGGGTCTGTCCTGCGAGCTCAAAGCCTCGTCGTGGGGCTTGAACCCACAACCTTTGTGACTCCAGAGGCAAGAGGTCTCTACATGTAAAGTGAGCCGGGCTCTCCTGTTTACGGAAGAGTTAATCGTGAAGCCTGAAATCTCCCAATAACGTTATGAAGCTCACATTGCTGAACAGGGAAATTCCATCACCCATTCCCAAACATTTTTTCCTCCCAGAAAGATAAACATGATGTCGAACGTGCTCCGGGCTCCCTGACATTTTGCAGTGCTCTGCCCTTCGTACTGTTACTGAAACTCGGTTTCGAAAGCAAATAATTCAGCAGCAATATGATGATGCTTCAGCACTAAAGGGATTGCTAACCGAGCCAAACGACTACAACAACAACTTGCATTTATTTACGTAGCGCCTCTTCCGGCCGGATGGGGTCTCAGGGAGCTTAAGACTGACATCGAAGGAATGCACTGACGATTAGACAGAACGGACCATTTAATTAAGGCTCTCTTCTCATTTCGCCGCTCATTGGCCATTGAGACGTCTGCAGCTTTCCAGAAGCGTGATGAAAATAATAAGCATGGCAGCAGGGCAAACATACCAATTAAATAAAGACTGAAACTTATTTCACCACTCGCACGAGACTTTTAAAAACTTACTGGCCCCCAAACACCCCACTATTTTTATTCAACTGCATTTCCTAAACACAGATGATTAGAAATAGCTGAAAATGATGCATTTCATCATCATTCTGGCACTTACTGTGGTAAATAAGGATGGCGACTGAGAATGGAAGAGATTATCACACATAAGTCAAACTGTACTGCCTGATATGATCCTGCTCTAATGAAGAAGTAAATTAAGCTTCAGTAAAAGCTAACACGTCTTCACAACTCGCCTAGTGAACTCAATTACATTCACAGAGCTGGGGTGAAATGGATATTGAAGCTCATAACTGTTTAACTGAGTTGACAGCATATAATATATATATATATATTAAACTTGTGCAATCTCACTGATATTTTGCATCGGCAAATACATATTTTAATGGATTATGGTGGAGCATCAAATCTTTAAGCACTTAATAAGCACAATGCAATGTGTGAGCTGGCTTTGATGCTAATTTTATTTATACAGGAACCTGACCAGAGTGCTAATTTATTGCACAGACTATCTTTCAGCTGGTAGGCTGAATAAATGGGGCCACAGATTACAATGCACACGGACTAACTGACAGGGTCCAGGTGTGAGATTGAAGAAAAAAAATCTTTTATACCTAGGAATAACTTTATACCTTTTAACCAGCTATTAGATGAACAGAAGCAAGTCCTGGGAAACGCAGCCTTGGCACAAGCCATCTGCTTCCTTATCTGGAAATTTCACAAAAGCAGGGAAACAGTAACTTCTGCAAACCTTGAAATAAATGAGACATTGTCTTTCACAAACACCATCTGGAGATAAATAAGCCTATGTCTCAAACGTCCCTGAATCATCCCCTAACCTCGGTCCCCTTCCTTTATTATTACTTACTCTGTGTTATAAATTTGAAGGTTTCATTCTTGTTAGATAGCTTTAGAATATATCTTGTGTATCTTAGACAATGGTATTAATCAGGTACATACTCTATGACAATTGTATTTTCTTAACTCTTAAAGAATAATAATCAGCATGAATAGAGACTAATCAGTGGACGACATTTAACTTAAGAGATATGGATTGATTGACGTCACCATTCGAATAGTTGTTGGAGCCACATAATTGATAATACTATTTTAACTGCCTTTGTATGTGTTGCAAACTTCAGCCCTTTTTGGGTAATAAAAAGGCTGCTTTAACTGACCATCGGCAGCTCATTCTTTTGACTGTCCGGTGCTCTTCTTAGAGACTGTTGACTGCTCTTGAATCAGCTCTTGCAATTGCAATTAAATCTTACTTTGGCTATATCTGCGGTGTATGGTCTGTTTGTAAGACGACGGTTGGGACGAACGAAAAAGGGATGCGGATTGGAAGCTTGGGATGGATTTTTCTCAAAGCAGATTTTTCTCAAATGTTGCCACCTCATGGCCTATCTGAGAACTGGCATCAAACGTCATTATGTTTTCCGGCAAATTCCGTAAATTTCCCAGGCGGGAACAGAAATCTTTCAAGACAAAGATTTACGGTTAAAAGAAAATGTGAAAGCGTATTTCTGGGTCTACCGAGGTCAGCAGTTGCTCCTGGTATCGATTGTTATTTAAAGCAATAATAAAAATAATAATGTTCCTTGCGTTGCATATGACATCTTTCAAGTCAGGAAAATGTCTCAATACCTTTCACAGGATTGACTATGGGTTTCTTGATGAACACAGTAGCCAATTTACAGATAGTAACGTCCCACGAACAGCCATGAATTGAATGACCAATTTATTTGGGGGATTACTGACCAGGACACTGTGAGAAACTCACTTCTCTTTACAAATCATGTCATTGAATCTTTAAGATCCACCTGAATAGGCACAGGTGGGATCTCAGTTTAACATCTCAACCTAAGGACAGCACCTCTGACAATGCTTCATTGGAGCGTGAGCATTCATTATACATTACATGAATTCAACGTCCCGACCTGGGGCTTGAACCCACGATCTTCTGACTCAGAAGATCGAGAGTGCTACCAAGTGAGGCAGAATGCAGGAATGCGGAGAGCGGAAAGGAACGAAGGGAGTTAAGAGTTATACTTTGTGAACTGAAGTTTGAGTCGTTGGCTAAAACCGAGGAAATGAAGCACAACAGAGAAAAATGAGCACTTGTTCCTTTCTGGGTACCAAAATACAGCCCTGTCGATCTCAAAGTGGATCAAGCATTGAACTGATGGGCCCTCATGCATAAGCGTCAATCAACCAAGTTTTCCACCATATTTCCTTCATTCTGTTAGGAATTCAATACTTATGTGTTTTTTGTTTCTTAAACAAAAACGTGACCGGTGGAGTATCTGACACGTGAACAAATTGAGAGACAAATGATGGTACCTGAGCTAGCTGGAGAGGCCGAGATCATTTAATTCATGAGAAGCTTGTGTGGGTGGAAGGCTCGGAAAAGCCTGTGCGCTATCAATCTTTCCCCTGTCCGACGTGAAATGTTCAATGAAATGTTCAAATTAATTCCAACCTCCTCCCCCTGTAAGAGTTATCGTTGCTCCAAAATAAATACTGGACAGGAGAAGCCAAACACGTGAACCTATTGAAACCCGTGTGTTTGATGCTCAATATTAACCTGGCAATGGATTCCCAAAACTTAGCTCACTCCCGTTCCCAAATGCCACGCATTGCTGTCGAATGACAGAGGCGCCTCGATTAATGAGAGCGTCTCGTGCTCACTTTGCCCACACGCTCCATTGTGCTAAAGCCGTTGATTTTTTTAATGTCCCGTAAAGGTCACTCACTGCAGAAATCGCTTAACATTATTGACTGGCTACGCTGCTGCTCTTTTGCACAGCTTTGAAGCACCGATGGAGCTTTCAGATTTTGGGGCGGCAAGCGATGCAGGACTCAATAATTGTCAAGTTCCACACCTCGACTGGATTATGAGCGAAACATCATTATGACGGAGTTCTACTGAGGGCATTTCACGCTGAACTCACCACACAGCAACCATCTGACTGACCGCACCAAGATTTCCCACGATAAAACCCTTGCGAATAGATTGCTATTGTGAACCACGAGCTTCCAATAACTCTTATCGTGTTCCACACTGATTTGGATCTCAAAGCGTTCACGTATCACTGTGTCAACACTTATCCTGGAACATAGAAGAGCTCAGTTAGCACGTGCACAAAATAAAGATGGAAAGCAATTTGATTGCTTCTGCAGTGCTCAGGCACAATCTCGGTCCTTGGCTCTTAACGAAAAAAAAGATTGAGGTCAGAAAATCAAACGCCACGAATGCTCGGTCACATTCCAAGGCGACTTGCTGCAAGGCGAATGGAGGAGGCCTTATACAGGTAAAGCTCCTAAAAGCAGCAACCAACTGTGCAGGAATCTAAATCAATAGAGTCAATTAGATACAAGAATTCCTGAGGCTCCAGTACAGGATGTCTGGCAAACGCGCACGCAACAACTGGCGTTTATATGGAAGTGAGGAGGTGGAGGTGACATAGGCATGTTTAAAGAGGTAGGTTTTTAGGTAGGATTTAAAGACAGATGGGGGGGGGGGCGTGGGGAGCGAGGCGGAGGGTTTAGAGGCAGGTAATTCCAAAGAACAAGGGCATAGTTATCGAAAGCTGAATGCTCGGCAAGAACATCGCTAGAAAAATACTTCTGATATTTGGAATAATATTTTTTTTCTCGCAAACGGCCAGTTTAGCATCTAGAAAACCTAACGCCATCTGCATCGGTCTCGTGGCCTCTTCTGATGGGCTGTTATATGAAAAATTGCACACATGATTTGAATTAAACATTGCGTTCGCTTGTGAGAGCGACTGGGCGAGAGTTTATTGGTGAAAATGTTGAATGCGAAAATATAAAGCACCGAATAGGACGTTCCTTAGGGGGGTGGGGGGGTAAAGAACACGGAGTAAAGCACGATTTGTGATGAGATGGTTAGCAGGGATTCATGAATAACTCTTATGAATAATCCTTACGAATCGTCAGAACAATGTAACAAGATTGATCGAATGAGGACAAGACATCCTTGAAACGTTTCTTCTTAAAACTCAATTTGGTCTCTTTATCTGACCCTCCACCCCTCAAACTTCAAAGGCACAGGCTTTTCTGCCAAAGCTTCGCGTGCACCTCTTGAAGGTGTGCGATAGCAAACCTTAAGCGGTGACATGTCCCAGTTATTTTCCTTCCCTTATGGGGTTGTGGCCTGCCTTTTGCCCAGTACATTACCCTGCTAACCTGGACTAGATAGGAAACTCACTGTGTGCACTAACAGCTCTGGCTGTGAATGTAGCCCTGGCATTCTCAAGATGGGTTTGGTTGAAGAAGGCTCCTTCAGCCCATTTTATCTCATCCCTCCTGAGTTTCGATCCTAACGACCTCCCATCACAGCCTCCAGCTATTTTTTTAATAAAACGAGTCCAGGGTCCTGATCTCAGCCACGCTTCCTACCAACCTGTTCCAGTTATTAGTTACCTTGTGGGAAAAGAAACTCTTCCTGGTGTCTGTCTTGTTCTACTGTCTTGGTACAAACCAAAGTATGGTCCTGGGTTTACTTTTCCAATCTTATTTAAAATGTGGCACCTCTATACACCTGTGTAGGCTCCCCAGTACCACAGTGCAGTCACCTACCACAATGACATGGCTCGACACACTCTGAGAACATACTAAAACACTGACTCACAGGTAGAATTTTAACAGACACACTTTTTCGGGAGGAATGTAATTGGCTCACCAGTGATGGCTGGATTCCATTGCAATGGACACAGATGAGAAGGATACAGAAGAATGGAAAGAAAAAAGAAAGAGCGTAAAGAAAGGTGAAACACAAATAGAGGAGACCAACAGGGTGAAGTTTTAAAGGCAGAACTTAAGAAAGAATGTCCATCCCCCCCAAGAAATCTCACCAGCAGTCACAGCGAGAGGCATGTATTTAACAATCAGTTCGTAATAATAGTTTTAGTTCACTTGAGCTCTGTTTAAACCTTAAACCTGCGTCCGTATATTGTCCTGGGGCAATATTGTCGCTGTGGTTCGTGATTCGAGACGAACAATAGGTAATAAAAGTGGAATAAAACAGCACTTATTCGGTAACCAAGTGGAATAGAAGATTGAAAAGTTAGAATTATCAGAACCAATGTTAAAACATCGCCGTGTGTGGGTCTATGTAAAAATATGTGAGTGTCTGCAGTTTCTAACAGCAATAGATGAAAATGTTTGGGTGTGAGAGCAGGTTGGCAGTAACTCCTGTGAAGATGAGTCTCCAGTTTGATCAATAAATGGCCTGAACATCTAACAAACTTTAACAGTCCAATCAGCTCCACTGAGCACCAATAGTGAAGCTACTCACTGTCATTATTACTGACATTAAAGATATAATCCATTCTGTAGCAGCTTCCCAATAAACCCTCATTGCACAAATCTTTAAGATTAGCTTCTTTCTGTGTGAAAACTCTCAAGATCTGCATAATAAATGGATCACTGCACCAAAGGTAATTTATTACCGGGTTGATTTCACTTGTGAGAAAGATTTTTATCCGTGATGATAATAATAATAATAATAATAATAATAATAATAATAATAATAATAATAATAATTCTTGCGTTTGATGTGCAATGTCTTTCATATCGGGGGGGACGCCTCAAAAGAGTTTTGCAGGAATTTTTTGAGGGTCAGTCGGGTGTCTGAAACATGCGGAAACCCATCACTGTGCTTAACAGTATCCAAACCAAACTAAGAATTCCATGGATCCCAACTATACATGGCTATTTGTTGGAATGGGATGCCACCCTCTCTCCCTGGAGAGAGGTATCATGCTTAGCTAATTCCGGAGACTATTAGGAGTATGTTGGCAAAAGGCAAGGTTTTGGAGCCCCAGACTGAAGGTTGGGGGGGTAACTGCTGGAGTCTAACCAGCTAACGTTGTATAGCTTGCCATCAAGAGCACTGCCTGGCAAGCTTAACCACTACTTGTCCATTGAGGGCTTTGCTGTCCTCGAAGAAAGACAAACAGGACCAGAGTGCCTTCACCCCTTCTCTGAGCCATCCTTCAGGACTGAGCCACCACAACCCCCAGAACCGATAAGAATCAACAATTGGGAGTAATGCCCCAGGATTTTACTGGGTATTTTACAGGCGACCATTAACAGAGCAATATCAGTCTTCTGAACTCACAGAATATGCCCAGCGATACATCACTCACAGTGCACTGCTTGTCTTTAGAATGCAGAGCCAAATCTAAACGAATAGAAAATTCTTCGAGTTTACACGTAAAATTATTTGGGGGATTAATAGACACCTGCCAGTCAACTGACTTCCAGACACTCAAATGATTCAAGTGCCGGTATCAAAAGCACCAGAGACGATGTCTGGCCCTCAGGTTGTTTTTTTTTGCGTCGCACGCAATCATTGCTAAGAAATGATTTCTTTTCTCAAATGGATTAAAGCGAAAACTTTCAATTAAAATGGGAGTTTAAGCTTTTGTTTTAAGATTTTTATATAAAAAAAACACTCGGGGAAAGGCTACAGAATGCATTCGATTTAACAGTCGCTTTGTAATAAAGTGATAAGAATAATCCTCATATGAGATTAACAATTTCTGTTCTCGCTCTCATTATTTGGTTCTCTCAGAGAGCATGAAATTAATAATAATAATAATAATCTCTGTATTTGATATTTCACATCGTTGGGATATCTCAAAGTGCTTCACAAGGTTTACTGTTAAGTGTAATGACTGTGTATTTGTTGGTGAAAGCAACAGCCAATTTGCACCGTGGCAATGTCCCATAAACAGCCGTGAAGTGGTGACTGATTTTATCTGAAGGGAGAAATTTCCTTCTCTTTTCGAACAGGACCTTTAACCTCCACCTGAACAGGCACTGGCAGATGGGACCGAGGTTAATGTCTCATCTAAAGGACAGTACCTCCGACAATGTCCCAACAATGTCAGTGTTATGAGCTCAATGTCCCAAATTGGACTTGAACCAACGACCTTACGACTCAGAGATGAGAGTGCTGCCGACTGAGCACTCAGTCTGTCATTTGACATCAGGAAGAAAAGATGTTCTTCTGCTTTCAGGAAGCTGGACAGGCACACACACACGCACACTCACACGCACACACACACATACACACGCACGAGTGTCCTAAAGGGTCAACGACACTCACATGGGAATCGGGACCTGTGATTCTCTTCAGCAAAGAGGCCACAATCATTCAAAAGTTTCCTGAGAAGCTATTATTCCAATCTCTTGCTCTCAAATCACTTCACCACTAAAGGCTTAAATGATTCAGCCAAGGGGGGGGAGGGGGGGGATGACAAGACTGATTTTCCTCGTAATATTTCAAGGATTAAACAGTTGCAAATTCTAAATGTAGTGATTTATATACACAGTGGCAAGATTCGGAGTTGGTTTTGCAATGTCAATCTAATGGATCAACTTTACCACGATATGTGCGCGTGTCAGAGAGAGAAAGAGAGCGTGTGTTTGTGTGTGCGTCTGCATGTGAATTCATGAACTGATTCACTCATAGAAACATCAAAAACTGTTACGCTTTTATCTTGTGTAATATTTGACATGTGCAATAGCCCCTGAAACATCTTATACAATACAAACAATACAATTGAGAATTAATCCAAAGGTTAATTTCATTCCTTATTAAATCACAAGAACATTGCAACAAGAGGTCTAAGCAGTAAGAAAGAGGGAGCTATCTAGTACTTACGGACTGGCTGAGTCTTGAACTCAGTGATTGGGCTGGAATCACCGATTCCTTTCCCGTTGATGGCAGACAGGCGAAGTTTGTACATGGTTTCCGGGGACAGGCCGCTGATGGTGATTACATAGTCGGAACCTCGGACTGTCAAACATTGAGACGTTTGTTACACAATTGTGCATCGTACGTGAGTAGCATTATTTGTTTATGTATTATTTAATAATAATAATCCTTGCATTTGCTATAGCGTCTTATCAGGTCTTCGAGACGTCTCAAAAGCGCTTCACAGAATATACTGTAAAGTGTAGTGATTGCGTGCTTTGTGGGCGAAACACGGCAGCCAATTGTGCACAGCAGTGTCCCACAAACAGCCATGGAATGAGTGTCCATATTATTATTATTTTTGAAGGGATTATTGCCCCAGATAAAAGGCATTCGCTAATCGACTAACAAGCGGGTACCTACTTACTGCGAGGTAAACAGAGGCGTGTGTGTGTGTGTGTGTGTGTGTGTGTGAACTAGAAACGACGTTGTTAGTGCTGTGGTCTCAAAACAACTCTATAAACACACAAAGGAATCAGATCCAGGGACAATGGTTGGGTTAAAACGTCACTTTGCTGTTTATCCGAGCAAACACCATTGCCTTTGGCAGGAGAGTGCCCAGCTCGGTGTAATCTAAATGGAGAAAAACAACTTGCCCCTTAAATCAATTGTCTCGTTATTTCCAACTCAAAAGATCTTTTCAAAATCAGCGTTGGGAAAAATGTTTGGATGACCTCTTCAGGCATCGAGTTTAAACTTTCTGTGGATCAGAACTGCCTCGTACAGCTCAGCAAACAGGCAGAAGCCGCAGTTTTGGGGCATAGGTTTGGAGCTACCGTGGGCAACTTCAGGACAAACACCAAGGTGCTTCTCTTACATGGATGGTAATTCACCGCTGGGACAGTTTCCAGGAAGGGTGATTGAGGGCAGGACATTAAGCTTATTTAAAAAGCGGGTTTAATGCTGCGAGGGCAGCAGGGATGGATGATCTAGAACGATGAGATCAGATGGGCCGAAGGACATGCGTATTGGATTATTCGGATCTGGAATGCGTTGCCCGAAAGAGTGGTGGAAGCCGACTCGATAACAAATTTGGGGAGGACAAGTTTGCGCGGCTATGGGAGAGAGAGAGGGAGAGAGAGCGGGGGAGTAGGATTAATTTGGACAGCTCTTTCAAAGAGCCAGCACAGACACGATGGGCCGAATGGCCTATGGCCACGAGGGGCAAAGGAGTAACGAGGTTGAACTCACCATCCTTTGCACTGAAGTGCTTGGTATTCCAGTCAGTTGTGTTCTTCACTTTCCATTCCGCCAGGTATTTGAGAACCGGGACTCCGCCCGTGGATTCAGGTTCATCAAACTCGATCTGTGCCGAGCTGGAAAAGGGGTTGGTGTCCAGGATAGTCGGAGCAGAGGGGGTCTCTGGAATGGAAAGGATCCGATTAGAAAACACTGACACAGTCGCGCAAACCGCCCAGGCTGAGCCATCACAAAACACACAAGTCAATTCACTTTACTGTGTATCCCGTTAAGCGCTTTGAGACGTCTCAAAGACGTGATAAGGCGCTGTATCAAATGCAAGGATTATTATCATTAGTATTACACTTTCTGACACTTCCACTTCCACACACTGCCTGCCCTTCCAACTTGGCGTCACCTCCACTTTCTGTGCAAAACTTATCTCACTTCTTTCCACTGAACTAATGTCAAGCCCGTTGTCTTCAAACAGCCTGTACCAGTCTCGGCCAGTAACTGATTTCTGGGCAGCTGCAGGATTTACTAGCAGTAAAGTGGAGACACTACTAACGTAAACGAAGCCTTTCAGACGCTGGCTCGAACCGGCATCGGGAAAAAATAATCCTTGGTATTTGATACAGCGCCTTTCATGTCGGGAAGGCGTCTCAAAAACGCTTCTCAGGATTCACTGCAAAGTGTAGCAACTGTGGGTTTTGTAGGCAAATGCGGCAAACGCTTTGCGCACAGGAATGCCCCACAAACAGATAGGGGTGAATGACTTGATTTTTGCCAGAGGTATCCAAAATCAGGATGCTCCTCAGACCCTGAGGAAGTTCCATTTCCCACAGAAACAGGACATTTACAGCTCGGGGGGAGGCCATTCGGCCCATCTTGCCTTTGACACAGCCATAACAGACACCCACCCAAAACTCCCTAAAATTCCCA
This sequence comes from Callorhinchus milii, assembly GCF_018977255.1. Lineage (NCBI taxonomy): Eukaryota > Metazoa > Chordata > Chondrichthyes > Chimaeriformes > Callorhinchidae > Callorhinchus > Callorhinchus milii. The sequence continues at coordinate 3,346,702 of NW_024704766.1, read as the reverse complement.
AGCTTCTTAGGTTCGGGTAAAGAACCGAGACAAGTGGAAACGAGAACTTTTTTTTTACGGAGCTGGAGCGGAAGTGAACTAATTCCACCCAAGACATCAGCTGGAACATGATGTGATGCGCTGAGCGGACAAAGCAACAATCTATTTGATTGCAGCACTTCTTCCAAGAGTTGCGCCTCAGTAGTCTTGCTCCTGACAAGTCATTTTTCTCTTTGATGTGATTTATCACGCCCGGTTTCCCTACCCACTCTTTATGCCACGTGAGGAAATCTGTCCGCAGCACGTATCTCGAGACAAACGCTGCTGCCAGCGAAGCATTTAAATAATAATAAATCGTTCACTCCATCCACGACCGTCTGTGGGAGGGACCCCGCTATGCGCAATTGACTGCCGCGTTTGGACCACGAAATATACAGTCAATTCACTTCAGCGTACATCCCATGAAGCGCTTTGAGAAGTCTCGGAGACGTGACGAGGCGCGATATCAAATGCGAGGATTATTTTTATTGAACCCAACTTTTTAATCGCCTCTCAATTTAAAGGCTTACGCAGAGAGATCAAATCCGATTGATTGCGGGTGGCTTAGTGTTAAACCGTACGCTCTCAGATCGCTGGCATCTTTTGATTGAAGCAAATTCTCTGCTTGAGGAGCTGGTGCAGAGGATCGACTCCTCAGTTTCAGATTAAAAAAGAGCTGTTGCTGTGGGCTGTCATTTTGCCGGCTGCGGTTAATTTGCCAGTGGGTTAGTTAGGGTTGTCGTTTACACTGAGAGTGACCGTACCCCCCGATACGGTCTGCTGAGCGTTCTTCCCAACACTGTTACACCGCTCACACTCACACGCTTCAATACTGAAGGAGCCCCGATCGTTCAACAATAGCTTGCATTTTATATAATAATAATAATCCTTGCATTTGATACAGCGCCTGATCACCTCAAAGCGCTTCACAGGATATACTGTAAAGTGAATCGACTGTATATTTTGTGGGCGAAACACGGCAGCCAATTGTGCACAGCAGCGTCCCCACAAACAGTCGTGGGTTTGAAGTGACCACATTATTTTTTACCCCTGTAATCCGCCAATCAACAAATCGGGTTCCAATTTACTGCTAGGTTATCAGGTGTGTGTGTGTGTGTGTGTGGAGTAAGGAAACTTGCCCAACATTTCACCCTGCCTAGGAATCGAACCCAGGTCCTCTCGCTTGCGAGGCGAGTGCTCTATCCACTGAGCTACAGGACTCCACGTGGTGCTAATCTGAATCTCCGTCACCTTGCCATGCGCTAATGGAACCCTGCGACCTTTCAGCAAACAGTCCTGCTGCAATCCACAGCCTTGCTTTAGTGTTCCCTCATGCAGCACAGGGTTGTTGAGGTTGATGTTGATTTTGCTCCAAATGCACCACTACCAAAAAAATGACAGCGACACCTACCAGCTTGCACCAGGATAAACTCCTTGGACTCCGCTCCCACACGGTTAATGGCTGTGCAGTTGTAGGGACCAAAGTCATTCTCTGATTCGGGTGTCACCTGGGATGAGGAGATTCGCGTTAAGACTGAAACACTGGAAATACACTGCAGTTAGGATTCAGCTTCCACTTTGCCCATTGATCAAATCCTAGAACCGTATGTTACAGAATATAGTGCCGGGTGACTTACATTCATGCAGATCCCTTTCACTATGTCTTAAAACACTTTACATTACATTACATACGAGCCGAGATCGGTGAGTCAGTTGACAGAAGAGACAACCAGAAGCACAGTCAAAGAGCTAAATCTTGAAATAACGCATTTTCAGGTGGATTTTGTGGTTGTTGAACTTGCAAAACTAACACCTGAACAGGCAGACGGGATCTCGGTTTAACACCTCATCTAAAAGGCCGGCACCTCTGCCAGTGCAGGGCTCCCCCAGTACTGCACTGGAGTGTTCGTCTGGACTGTGGGCTCAAGAGTCCTGACGAGAACATGTGCTACCGTCAAAACATTCTGCTTAAACTTCCCGCCCCACCATTGGTAGTCGGGCATAAAGCACCTCTGTCCCCAAGCTCTGGAACTCCATCCTGCATTCCCTCCCTCTCACCCACTTTCTTGCCGCTTTCAAGTCCCACCTAAAGACCTTGGTCTTCGATCGTATGTTCGGTCACCCTCCCACCCCCACCCCCTGCCCTCCACCCCTCCTGACACCAACTCCCAGCTCGGGTCCAAAAACCCGACTGTCCAGCGCCCTGGGACGTTTTTCCGACATGAAGGGGCATTGTTGTTCGGTGCTGACCTGAAGGTAAGTGGTGGATCGTGTGTTGTAGATCCTAATGTTGCTGTAGTTGGAGCTCGGCAAATGCTGGCCATCTCTAAACCAGGAAACCTGGGCGTTGGGATGAGCGAGGACTTCACAGGTGATGTTCACAGGGTTGCCCTCCCAGGTGTAGACGGTTACTGTGCCCTGAAGCTTCGGCACATCTGAGAACGAGAGAAAAACATATTGGTAACAACAACTTGCATTTATATAGCGCCCTTCACGAAGGTCATCAGGCGGGATTTGAAAGTGGGGAGGGAGGGAGTTGGCTTAATGCCTATATGACTGAACTCCCCATCAACCGTGTCTTCCAACAGACTGGGAACAATCACACGGTCGTGTAGTGGAGGACTGTCTACTTTCCTATCCTAATCCCATTGGCACAAAGTTATTGTAACAACTGAAATAAAAGCAGAAAAGGAAGGAACTTGGACCAGATTTTACACGGGACGCTACCCCACACCGACAATATTTATTGTTGACATCCTGCAAAAGATCAGAAGCTACTGCTGCATTCATTTATTTAATTAGTTACAAATTTAGATTGCAGAATTAAATACAACTAGAAACCGCGTTGCTAAACGCTGTAATTAAGACGAACTCTGCAATTAAACCGGAGAGTTTTCCATGCGGATGTAAATTAAAATAGAGCAATTGACGGAGGAAAACAGCTGGAATTTGGATGTTCGAACAGCTGTACAGTGACTTCAGCTGTATTAGCTCCCATTTAAACAAAAGATTACTGCCAGGCTCCCCTAATGGCTCAGCGGGTTGATTCAGTTTGTAGCCGGCTCATGCAGACTGCGACGGTGACAGGTTTGAGTCCAACATTGAGTGAGATAGTCTTGGTGGTGGGTTCACAACGAGCTTCATTACCCAGTACCAGAGGGAGGAAAATAAGCCAGTGCTCCCTTCTCCTGATCGCGAGGCAAAGCCTCTACTGGAGCCCCCGTGTATCTGTCTTGCCAAAGACAGGAAGTGACATTGGGTGCCATCGAGTGAAGCGGAAGAAATTGGCTGTTTTCAGACTGTGTTTGGCCTCACCCACCGCCTCCCTCCCTCCCCGCCCTCCCACCCCCACCAACACAAACACGCACAAACACACCTTGCTCACTGGAGGGTCAGTTTAGACTGTGAGCTCAGATTCCCCACATAAAATCCAGAGCTTTCAGATGACGCCTCCAACTGGAACTGCACGTCTTAAGACTGACACAAAGCATTGAAAAACGCCCTTGATTTTACCTTTCAAGTACGAAACAAGTTTAAAAAAATTCTTACATTGCACTTCGAGGTACATAGGTTCCATGTCCTGTCCGATTGCGTTGGTGGCTGTGCAGATGTATTCACCAGCATCTGTGTGCTGAATGTCTTTGAGAGTCAGGGCAGAAACTCGGGAATGGCTCCGAACTTCGATACGTCCATCCATGGCCTGTCAGGTAACAGGAGCAGCATTAGGTTTACAGCACGAACGCACACCGAAGCCCAATTGCACATCGAATAGCAGTAACACGACTTGTTTGTGGGACACTGCTGTGAGCAATTGGCTGCCGAGTTTCGCCCACAAAATATACAGTCAATTCACTTTACAGTATAATCTGTGAAGAGCTTTGAGACGTCTCAAGTCACATTCCCAAGTCAAAGATCGACAAAGCTGCATCTCACTGATTTCAACCGACTAAAAATTGAGATTATTAGGCATTAGTTTGAACTGCTAAAGGTTGCGGTGTTTTTTTTAAAATCTATTATTACTGCTTTTCTGAAAAAAACTATCAGCTGTTATTTTGCTTTTCTGAAAAAAACACGTTTGCAATAATAAGGTTTCACTTTTTAAAAAAAAATACTTCCTTACTCCTGTTTTTATTTTCTCCAAGAAAGAAAAAAAAAGCCCACGCTTGTAAGTGAACAAAACAACACTGGGATTAAGTTCTTCAACGCTATCCAGTGAAAATATTACTGTCACGAACATGTGGCTGGGCATTAAATCAGATTGGAATTTTAATGTTAGCTTAGATTTTGATGGTAAGAAGCTTGTCGAAGGGCTTTAAGTTAAAGCACTTCAGTTACTAAGTCTTAGTGATGTCCAGACCAAAAACGTGTCGTGTACTTGGCAGCTACGGACGCCAAATTCTGGGGGTTTTAATATACGTGCATAATTGGTGTGCGCAATTTGCTGCCACGTTTCGGCCACAGTCGAATCACTTGGTAGTATGTTCTGCGAAGGGCTTTGAGACGTCTCGAAATACATGATAAGGCGCTTTATCAAATGCAAGGATTATTATTATTATTATTATTATTATTGTTGTCACCAACACATCCACAGAGACATGCACACGGCATGAACACATACACTCACTGCACACGGGCACGCAGCATGCATGCACAGTCATAACTTAACACTGAGGCCCAGGGCGGTGCTTGACACCTTGTCTTGGGAACCAATTCAGTTCGGATGCGATCAGTCACCGCAGGCTAAACCGATGCAAGCCTGAGAAGCGACTCCAGCGACGTGTTAGCTGGGTGTACGCGGAAATCAAGGCGTACACAGGAAGGGGTGTACGTTCAGGTGTGGGGTTACTATTGCATTCATTTTTAAAATCGCTAAGTCAAATTGGGGAACCTGTTTTATTAATAATCTTAAGATGAATAATTAAGAATAAGATAAATTCATCGTTGGAATACGACGTGCTTACGGAATTATTTAAACTGCTGTTTTTAGTTGGAGGACAGAGAAGCAAGCGCGGTAATATTCAATATGTACTCAATGTAAAATATAAAATATAAAAATATCCAATTATTTTTTAAAAAATAATTTAAAGTCAGCTTTTGAGAGAGGCCCATCGGTGTTCCTCCCGTGGCTGGTTGATCTCCTGTCTTCGTAACAACCGCCACAACTCTCCTACGGGAGAATAATAAGTATTTCAAACTAAAATTTTGGCACGGCCAAATCACACCCCTGCCCCTCCCCACTCTCTCTTTTTCTCTTTGCAAATCAAAACACACTAAGTCCTACTTTTCTAAATCCTAAACTTCCTTCTGTGACCTCTCTGCAATGCGGAAAGTGACATTTAAAGCCGGAAACCCAAAATTCTATGCAGTAAATAGTTCAAGTGAGCAGTTAAAGAAGGGGTTGAGTTGTCTCAAATACTTTCCAGAGGAAACCCAGGACTTTTATTAGTTTGTTGATCTCAAAGACAGGACAAGAGATCCTTTCTCTGAGTGGTGGAAACAAACTCAAACCCAAATCGTTTTCCTTTGTTCCAATCCTAACGGACTCTCTCTCTCTCTCTCACTGCGAGTGTATTTCACATTATCTGAAGGGCATTACCTTCCAATTATATTCATTCAATCAATGTTACATTCCTTAATTCAATCCTGCTCAACTCGTGACCATTCTTTCACCACTTATCGAGCCGCACATTAAAATCACATTTTTTTTTCCCCGATCAAAGTGTGAATAGTATAAACGCTGGTGACCTCGAATAATTCCCTGTAGAGCTTCTCTTATCATTACCCATGCCAGTCAAAGCCTTTTTTATCCTTCCATCATCTTCCACTCTGAACTGCCAAACCAGTTTCCACCCAGTAGATAGTTTCCTATTAACTCAATAATCCTTAGAGGTGTTCTATTGGGAACTTGCTCAGTGCATTGTATCTCATGGAATGAATTCCTTCCAGGCTTCAACACTCCTTCTTACTGAGCGAGAGCTAAACCCTGGTCACTACATGCCTTAAAAGTTCTCACAGAATGCTATTCATTGGTTTTCTCATTCGGAGCAGAGGGAGAGGGAGATGGACATTCCTGGATGCAAAATATTAATGGACCTTGACGTTCAGAACATTGTTCTTTTCTGAAGCTGACAACTTGTGGCTGGTACAGCTGTCCTGATGACCGCCTTTCAGGGTCAAAATTGCATCATTCCTAAGCGTCTTCCATTCCCTAATAATCACCAGTGATAACGGTTAAAACGAACGGGTTTAGGAACGCCACCTTTTTTATCCTACAGTTTGAAAACATTGCAGCTATATCATTGCAGGCCCCCGCTTTACCTTATTACAGATCTGCTTCCACTGAACTTGATCCTCTGCGCCTTCGACAAATAACTGGGGCTTTCCGAGTTTTATGATGTTATAATAATAATAATAATAATAATAATCCTTGTATTTGATATAGCGCTTTTCACGTCGGGAGGACGTCCCAAAGCGCTTCACAGAACACACTGTAAAGTGAATGACTGTATATTTGTGGGCGAACGCGGCAGCCAATTGCGCATAGCAATGTCCCACAAACAGTCGTAGATTGAAAATGACCTATTTATTATTGTTTTTGTTTTGGAGGATTATTATTAGGCTCTGTGTGGAGTAAGGAAACTTGCCCAAGGTTTCGCCCTCTGCCGGGAATTGAACTCAGGTCTCTCACTTGCAAAGCGAGTGCTCTAACCACTGAGCTACAGGACTCCACGTATTATATTTATACATATATTTCACTCCACATTCAAAGCACCCAAACCCTTTGTGTGACAATTCCGGCCCCTTCATTACCAATTGCCCTTTTCGCCCACAACGTCCACAGGCAATTCACTTTACAGTATATTGTCTTTGAATCGTCTCGAAGGCATGATAAGGCGCTATAGCAAATGCAAGGATTATTATTATTATCACTGTCCTCTGCCTCTGTCGTGCTCCTACACTGATTCAAACCTCGCTATAACTTCAACAAAGGGAAGAGTGCAGAAAGCATACCTAATGTTTTACAAAACTATAACTATAACTGGTGAAACGCTGACATAGATTTGAGTCGACATTGCTGTGCTCCCAAAATACAGTGTCAAGTCACTTTACAGTACATCCTGTGATGCGCTTCGAAATGCCTTGACGACGTGATAAAGCGCCAAATCAACTGCAAGGGTTATTATTAATGAATTAATTAGTTAGTAAATAATGAATGATGACCTCAATCCCTACGTTCGGTATAGGATCTGTCAAGATCAGTGCAGTCAGCGACTGTGCGTTTTGTGGGTGAATGCGGCAGTCGATTTGCACCCAGCAGCGCCCCACAAACAGCCACCAAGTGAGAGATCGATTTACTTGAGGGAACTGTTTTGCCAGGACACCAGGATAAAAAAAAACTCTCTTTTCGAAGAGTGCTGCAGGCTCTGTAACGTACACCTGAACAAGTACATATTGCAGCTCGGTTTAAGGTCCCATTCGAAGGGCAGCATCTCCGACAATGCATTTGTTCCCCGAGCACCGCACTGCAATCTTAGCCCTCGAGATGATGTTTGCTCAAAATCCTGACGCGGGGCTTCGAAATGTCATCCTCCTGACTCAGAGGCCTGAGAGCGGCCAACTGAGACGGGCTGACAAGACAAATGGCAGAGGAGGATTGAAGAAACCAAAGCAGTGGGTTCAGTGGATATTGTGTAAGAGAAGGAAATGTAAAAACAACTCATTATCTGGGATGCTGGAAATCAAGCTGACAATGTTGGGACCGCAATTACTTTGCGAGAGAGGCTGGAATTGATGACGGGCGCTTCAGCCCATCTGATCGCACCCTTCCAGGATTCCACCCCACTGTCCTCCCATCACAGCGCTGAGCTGCTCTTTATCTTTACAAATGAGTGCAGCATCCTGTTCTCAACCAGCCAATTAGTCACTCTCCGGGAAAACGATTCCGAAGGCGTTGGCGGTTGTTTGGAGGAACGCTGGCTCAGCACAATCCGCGGGTTTGATGCATTACAGCACAAAGTCAAGATTCATCTGTGTTACAGCGTTATACCTACACTTATGTCGCTCTTTTCCTGTCACCTGGGCACCTGAGCTTGAGAAGTGTGTGTGTGTGTGTGTGTGTGTGTGTGGAGGGGGTGGGGGGGAGTTGATGAGGGTTGAGGGGGAAGAAAGGGCGGTCAAAGAGGCAAGTCTTAGAGACTTAAGAGGCAAAGATTTGAAAAGATTTGACTCTTTTAAACAAATGTTGCCGCTCCCCTCAGCAGGCTGCGTAAACGTTCCCAAGATAATGGTTTCGCCCACAAACTATACAGTCGATTCACTTTACGGTGTGTTCTGTGAAGCGCTTTGAGACGTCTCGAAGACGTGATAAGGCGCTGTATCAAATGCAAGGATGATTATTATATTGTCATTAAGGGTTTAGACTGGACTGACACTTGCGGACGAGCTCAGATTCCTTCGCTGGTAACAGATGGTTAACAGTGAGGCCGGTTGAAATCAAAGTGATAAATTGTTCCAGGTTGGTGTCAGCCTGTGGGGTCACCTCACACCCCAGCGTCAGAAGCTGGTGAGAAGGTTAATTGCTGTCCTCCTGCGCAACATCGCTCCTCTCCTTAACAGGACGCAGGATCTCAGCTTTGAAATGACCGGGGCTCTCCGCTCCCCGCTGCCAAATGTACCCTGGGGAGGTGAGCGGCATTTCCTTGATGGTCTCGGCAGTCCGGTTGCTGAGCCAGTTGGACCTGCAGTACGCCAAGGGACTTGGTAATGGCAGACTAGCCAGCCTGGATCATCAGAAAGACTGGGAACAGGGATTCACCCCACTCAGCTCCTGTGAATGCTGGACGTTAAAGCTCCTTCGGGTGGGGGGTGGGGGTAGACCTAGCCCAAAAAGCCAGCCAATGTTTTGAATGGCAAGCAACTCATTAAAACCTCAGTGGTTGCCCCAACCGCACACTCTGGGGTCCCCAAGTCTAACACTCTCTGCAATTAGGGAAGTGGGCTGCATCCCTCTAGGAAGAGAGCGCCTATTCGATTCGAGACACAGGGAAATTTTCCCGTGTAGGTGGCATGCGTGAATCTTTCTGTGTGGTCTGGATAGTCAACCATGGTGATGAGTTTCTGCGTGTGTCCCCGGCTGAGCAAAAAACACACACTCAACCCTTTCTGTCAATCAATAACTGGGTATATGTTTTCAGCCCTCTCTCCCTCCCTCCCTCCCTTTCTGTTTTACCACAGGGTGAACGCTTTCAGACAAATTTAATTAGCAAAATTAGCAATCATTAGAATATCATTTTGTACGCTACATATTTCAATTAATATCCGGGTCTAAGCACATTAAATGTGGGTCGACTTCGATTTCAGCTGTGCTGGGTAATTAATTTTTATAAATATAATGCAATTTGCTTTGCCCAGTTCATTTGTCAAGTTGCCAGAGTTAGACTGTGTTATTAATGTGTCCATCTTTAATCTCCTTTCACGTCCGAACTGCCAACTGCACAGCCACAGTCTATCTCTGCACAATAAAAGTTTACACAGAAACAGTAAACTCCGGATAACTCAACACTGGCTTATATTGGCACTAAGTCATCATACTGACACTATCCCAACTGCATTTATTTATGTATCATTTATATGAGTTATCCAGAGTTTACTGTATATATATATTTTTTTTTCTCGACTGCAGAGAGCATCAAACCATTTACAGGGTGCCCAAAGAGTCTTATGTTTCAAAATAAGAAAGCCTATTACCCAAGCAAAATCATAATTTCTTTAAGACTTATCAGACATTGTAATGGTGTCATGACTTTTTAGTCACGCTGTGTATAGCGTCCTTTAAGCGGGATGGCATTTCAACCACTAGAGGACCTGGTTTTCTTTCCCCTCCAAAAAAGTGGCATTTTTCTTAATTAGTTTACGATTTTTTTCCCCCCCCCTCCCGCCCCAAATTAAAATAAGAATTAATCCTTGCTAATTGCACATACTTGTGCATACTTCATACGTCACGAGCCTTACGGAGTCTGAATTCATATGAAGCCATTTCCTGAAGCAGAAGTAATTACTGCAGAAAGCATTTTTTATTGTCCTCGGGATTCAATTTTCGTGACACTGTAATTGTTTTTATCGAATGAGAATTTCGCTCTGCGAGGTTTAGCGGCCGGGGGAATAGCGCCGAAATCTGAATTTCTGGGAGCTTTTCGAAACGAGCAAGATTAAAATCTCGGCAGGAAGCAAAGGCAGAGAACAACTGGAGCGCTGAGCAAAAATACTGGGAATAAAAATCGGGAAGGACGTTTCAAAGCGCTTCGCCCATCGATAGTATCTGAAATGGTGGTGGAGCTTTCCTGCACTTAGCTACTGACGGAGAGCTCGGACATCAAAACCATCCTGAACCTTTTCATGGATTTTGAATCATACTAATATTAATCCTCGCATTTGATATAGCTCAGGATGACCTCTCAAGGATGTGCAGCGACTTGCGTTTGACGGCAAACCCTGAAGCCCGATTGCAAACAGCAATGTCCCACAAACCGTCATGAAGCGAATGACCAATTTTTATCTGGGGATTGTAGGCTACGACACCGGGCGAGAGAATCTCCCTTCAATCGTTTGCTGCTATCGTTTTCAGCAGTTCGGTCAATCTGGGAGAATTTGCATTGGACTGGTTTGCTTCCTAATTAATTTTTGTTGCAATTAACATCCTGGCCAGCCTTTCCAGTTCTACGAATAAAAGGTGCAATCCAGAGAATTAATAATCCCATCCACTTCTCCACTTGCGAGTCCCCATTAGGTTCGTCACTTGCTGAAATATTTAAATTATAATTATTATCCTCTATAATATTAATAATATTTCTCGTGATAAAAAAATTGGGAGATTTTGCAAGAAAAAGGTCACAACGCTTTCTAAATGTCCACATGTTATCTTGAGTTTAGCAGAAATTGCCATGATCTTAGGTCGAGCGAGAAGACTCTTATGCACAATGTTGGGTTTTTGTACGTTTCAGACCAAGGAAAACATGGATTGATTTCTATTTGGAATGAGTGTAAATAGATTCAACGATCATCCGACTGTATAAATGAACTTACTGCCATCAGTAAAAGTGCAGAAGATTACAACATAATAACTCAGTGGTAAATAAATGTACACACACACTGCGAGGAAACCAAAACACTGAACAATCAGACGAGGCAATGCATCGACAAAGGTCCCACAGAACGAATCGGATAATCCTAAATCTTGCATTTGACGTTACCCTTAACCACAGTGGCGAAATGTCTCAAAAGCGCTTCAACAGGATTTTACTGCGAAATGTAAAATTCACCCACAAGATACACAGTTCATTTTACAATAAATCCCGTGAAGCGCTATGGGACGTACACCCGACGTGAAAGGTTGTGATGTGAAATGCAAGGAGTAAGATTATTAATTATAATAAGAATTACAACAATAATAATAATGACAGTATTTTGCAGGCAAACAGAACCGCTAATCAATGTCCCACAAGCAGCCATGAACTGAACGACCAATTTTATCTGCTGGATTGTTGGCCAGAACACCGGGAGAAACTCCCTTCTCTGATTGTACCGATGTGACGCTCTCTGCTATGATGTGACTGCAGCACTGAAGGAAAGGGAAGGGTCAAGAGTTATTTCTCCAGTTAGGAAGGAAACCAGGGGTCAAGTTATTCCTGGGCTTTCGTGACCTTGATCTCATAACATCCAGTTACAGAGCATCAATGACGGAGACGTGGGAGCAGGCTTTCTACATGCCCTGCAAGCTATTGAATGATAAGCTGGTCATCCCTCGAAGCTTCCTAATTTTCTATGGGTTGGGGGGAAATTTACTGACAAGAAATTCATTGTACAGGAAAGGAGCTGAGAGACGGGATTAGAGAAGACAGACGGCTCGAATGCGGAGCAAAGCACCACGCAGACACAATGAGCTGAATGCCCTCTTCCTTTTAAGAAAATTACCGCCGTCCATTGACTTTCGCACCACCTGGTTCGCGTTGAGAATTAAACCTTGGAAAACATCGAGCAGCGAGCATTCTAAAGGCATGCAAACACCAGCACAAACACAAGCACGAGGACAACAAGCTATCACCGAGTGTCTGCACGGACAGAATATCATTTAATCTTAGAGCAAACGGTTGGTTTGAAGCTGATTGACGGATCCTATCCCTCCCAAGTCTGGAGCAGCAAAGGGAGAAGAATTTGGGAAATGCTGGAAATGAGCCCAAGAGTAGGGAATATTGTCTTGGTCTCTAATTTCCCATTGCCTCCCTTTCTCCCAATATAAATGAAAGCTAAACTCTGCTGGAAACTTGAAATTCTGAGCCTTCCCCATTAGTAACTCATTACCCTCTAGAGTCTAACCGGCTAAGGTTAGTGTGGTTAGGTTTAATGACTACCTCCTGTAACCTACTTTCTACGCTAGAGTTAAAAGAGTTAACTAGAATGTGGCTACGTCCAGGTAGCCATATACCTTTTGTGTCACGGGCCTTGTCCATGAAGCCTGCAGGAAACAGACATGAAACAGAACAACAAAAACAAAGAAGCAAGAAAAAAAAAGCCTTGAAAAAACTGTTGTTCGCAAAAACTTTTCAGACGTCGACAATACGAACAAGCACAGCCGGTTAACACGAGAGAAGTTGCGTTGAAACAGATTTCTTGCAGGCAACAATGTCTGAGAAGGTTACTTGAACACAGAGGAACCTCATCGCTACAGAATACGGCATCAAAATAACTTTCATCTCCTCCTCTCGTGTTTCCAGCAGAAACTCTGCACAATCAATAAAGAAGCTCAAAGTTTGCATACAGATAAGGAGACTTGACTGCTGTAACAATGTTTGCTTAACCCACGGAAATTCAATTTATTTTTTAATTCGATTCGATAGGATTTCACTGCATGACATTTTAATACAGTGCATTAATCTGGCCTGATCTAGGTATCGTAATTTGTAGGCTGCTCTGAGAAGAATCATCAGCTCATATAAATTTTTGTGTGCGTGAGGTTCCCAGGCCTGAAAACGGACGAGTCAATAATTTGCCATCACAAAGGGTTTCTTCCGAGAGCTAAACCCGATTCTCTGTACACTGTTCGGGCGTGGGTTTTCACAAAGAGCGAGACACTGTGACGACGTGCAATTTGATTTAATTTTCACTGTAAAAGTTGACGTCTAACCCGCCTTTACTTTACTTTTTTTCCCGCGTTGAAAAGATTTACAAAAGACTTACCAAGTCTTTACGGACTTTTATTCTTTACAGTGTTAAATACAATAAATACTTTCTTACAGGGCAACCGAGAGGGGTGGTGGTGGGTGGGGGGCTGTGGAAACGGGTGGTAAAGGTGTGCTTTACCTCCCCAGAGAGATTGGTGTCGAGACAGATGTCTTTGACCCTGTTTTTGGTCATCTCCCCTCTCTCCCTTGGCTTCCACCCTCAGCTCAAGCCAGGAGGGTTAAGTGGCATTGGGATTCCCTCCCGACATGGAAGGTTCTGTTTAAATATAAATTTGTATTGTTTTTAAGTGTGTGTGTGTGTGTGTTGGGGGGGAAATCCCATTCCATCTCAAAGTTGGTAAGTTCACATTGATGATCAGTGCAGTGGGTTTTAGAAGTGATACAGAGAACTGACTGAATGGAAATCTCCATTGGCTCAGATTTTTTTGGATTGACAAAGAATAATTGGAAGGGGAGAGGGGTGAGTAGACTTACTCCGCAGATTCTAACAAAGAGTTGATACCTATGTTCGCTGGGGCCGTGTGTGAGGTGGGGAGGGTAATTAAAGTCAGTATTTCCAGGAAGACCATTGCTGGGTGGAGCTGAAAACAAGTGTAAGTTAAATCCATTAAAATGCACAGTGTCTACGGATGGAAGAAATCAGTCAGACATGTGTTACGTAAGATTCATGCTGCTTCTAAATCGTTCCGTAACTATAATTAATTCTGACCCATCGCACAACAAACTACTGTGCTTTACCCACACAAAACTGGCTCACCAAGCCCCTTATTTGTCGTGGATACATGAATGGATGTCTTTAACATACAATTTGGATTTAAAAATGAATGAATGGATGAATGAATGAAATAAAATGAATGGGTGGCAGTAGTGAGCATCTAAATCAGTGGTTCCCAAAGGCTTAAAAGAAATGTCAGCCATCTGGTATGCATCCAACTTTGCCGAGACCCTAAAGTTAATGTGCCCTCGCCCCACTGATAGCACCAGTTTAAACCTACTCTGTACTATGTCACGCTTAATGTATTTTGTGTAATGGGCACTCAGAACCGTGTGCTAATATGTGTCATGCAGACACTCTCCACATGGAGTGGGGATTAAATTTTCTTTCCATTTCGTCCTTCTGAACACTGAATCTATTTTACAGCACTGGAAAGACGCACACGCATTTGGTGGAATTATTTCAAGTTAACGACGGGCGAACAACACACTATCAAGATAATGCTTGTCTTTGTTTAACAGTCAACAACAAGTCATTGCTTAACAGACCCAAAGAAGATTATAGGTCTTTTTTTCATATATTCACACCGCTTTATATATTTACATTGGTTTCTCTTGTGAAACTGACAGCGTTTTAATGTGAGATCTTTCCGCCATAAAGTGCTGTAACATAACTCTTTTTAAACAGACTTAATATCATTAAAACTAATTAAATAATGCAGGCAATATTGATTACTCTCTGTGTAAAGCTTAGTTATTTCTCGACATCCACTCTCTGGAACTCCATTCCCATTTCCCTCCGACTTGCCCCCTCTCTTCCTCTTCTCTTTTAATGTACGCCTCAAAACGTACCCCCTTCTCTCGTTGACCATGTTTTAGCCAAAGCCCACAAAATATACATTCACTACACTTTACAGTATATTCTGTGAAGTGTTTTGAGACGTCTTGAAGACTTGATAAGGTGCCACATCAAATGCAAGGATTATTATTATTATTATTGTTATTATTATTATTATTATTATTATTGAAGCAGTTGGCTAGATAATAATTGGCACTGATGCAGAATATTTTATTGCAGTTTTTACGGGGACTGACTCTGCATGTGGACATTTGCCTGTGTCTGGAATGTGTCTGGCACTCTCTCCCTGGAGGGACGCATTCTGCTTACCCAATACCCGGAAAGTATTAAGTACGGGTTGGGGCAATCCAGAGTTTGCGTTGAGGTAACTGCTGGAGTTTAAATAAGCTAAAATCTCATAGCTTGGTATCGAGGGCGCTGTCTGGTAAGCTTCCCAGCTGTTTGTCCAGCTAGGACCACCCAACCCATTAGGCATCAACAGTGCCCCTGGACCTCTCTGACTCGGGAAACAGAGGTGACTGGCCCAAGAGGAAACAAAAAGAAACATAAACGAGAAGAAAACTAGGCAGAGAGAGAAAAAAAAGAGCAGCAGGAAAAGAGCTGATACAAAAACAACGGAGAATAATAATGAAGGGAAGCAATAGGAGAAAAAAAAAGCCAGATGGAAATAACTTATTATAACCTTGGCTTTAAAGATAACACCCACGTCTATCCTGTTCCTGGGGTTGAGAGTGGGGCGGGGGGGGCTTTAGCAACGATTAGCAAAGGAAACTAAAAGAGAAGCACAGACGAAAATATCATGGAAGGGGCGAGTCAGATTAGATATGGAAGCATATATTGTACATCTTGGCTCACTGGTGTAAAGAAAAGCAACTCCCCCTCCCCACTATTACATTTTTAACATACAATACGAAGCATGAATGAAACATGAATTTCAACTGATGACCCGATGAGCAAGTCGCCAAAACAATAAAAGCCAAGACTGTAAGAGACGGACGCGATGATTCTTTTGCGCACCTCAGTTAACGCCAAGTCGCTGACGGAAACCAAACAGGGCTTTGATTTCGGCAGACACGGCACAATACTGGAGGGCAAAAGCAGTACAAAACAAGACACACTGCAGTGGTACACGAAGGAGATGGGTGAGGATGTAGAGTGCATTTGTTCACAAAGCCCTTGTCAGTCCATTAAACCCAAGCTCAATTCTTGGGGAAGAACGTTGTGTTAACTGGGAACGACGCATGGTTTTAACCAGCCATAAATTGTGTGTGGTAGTGGTGGGTGGGGCGGTGGGCGGAAATCCCACTGTTGAAACAGTTCAGTATTTAAAGGCTTTTTTTTGCTATTGCAAAGGGAATATAATTAGAAAATCTCTTCAAAGTGTTTGAAATTGTGCTGGGGGGTGGTGATTCTCTGCTCTCAGCACGGTTTGGGCCCGACGTGTGCTCTCATTCACACTCGAGGAGACAGAGTTCAAGTTTTTTTTTAGCGGTGAGGCCACAGGTGAAAGTGGAAGACACCATCGGATCGTCTGATGACTGAATGAGAATTTAAAACTATCAATAGCCTTGCGTTCAAAGCGCTTCCCAGGACTTAACACAAGTTAAGTGCAGATATCCTCCCCGCGTGAAAGAAAGAACTGTGGATCATTTAAAAAAAAAACAATTGGGTCAATCAATCCACGACTGTTTGTGGGGACGCTGCTGTGCGCAATTGGCTGCCGCGTTTCGCCCACGAAATATACACAGTCAATTCACAGTATATTATGTGAAGCGCTTTGACAGACGTCTCGAAGACGTGATGTGGCGCTATATCAAATGCAAGGTTTATTATTATTATTATTCCCAAATTGAAGATGTTTGCAATGTGCCTGAGTCTGGGATAAACCATCTAAACCTCTAAGGACAAAACAATGGACTGAGGAGAGGAGCTAAGTGTAGAAACACTACAGCGATATGGTTGGCTCTTACCAAACAGAGGGAAGGAGACCTTTATAGGGGAACATTAGAGTCTGCAAAGGGGCATTCGCCAAATTAAGGGATTTACGGCAGTTACAATTTACAATTTCCATTGTACAGCAAGTCGGTAATTCCCCATGTTACTTTATGGCTCAAAACACCATTCCCTCCACTCCGCATGCATCGAGGTCAGTTATTCCCAATGTAAACGGAACCGTTCGACCCCCCCCAGAAGGCAAACCTCCTACCTTGCTTCCCCGATACACATGCCAGTGTCTGTTGTTTAGGCTAATTTTCCAACACACTGTTCATTGTCTACTGAGACTCTTCCACTAGAACAGTTAGTCTAGGCAAATGGTTTGCGGTTGGCTGTTCCAAAAACAGAAGCTATTAAGCCTCGGTTGGATGTTTGTGGTCTTTGGAACCTTCTTCATCGTGAGCGGCTGTTGTTATTCCACCAGTACTAATTATGCAAAAATGCATGCATTTGGCAGCGAGAAGCACACACTTGCATACACAAACAGAAGGACAGCCCGCCACCAATGACCCCATGCATTACATCTGTTTCGCTGAACTGAGATTAACTGATCAATTTTTAATGTTGCCTAATTTTAAACGAAAGTCAAGAAGTGGAGTCCGATCACGGTGTGATTACGTTTCTCAGGAGTTCCACTGCCAACTCTTATCTGCTGGATTACCTGCATTCATTAAAACTTAATGTTACTGGGATCTGAATGCAACATTTCTAAACACTCAATTACCGGGCCGATTCTTTGGTTAAAGACTGCCTTGGCTCATCTCTGGGAATCGTCAGATTGTGGAGCTGTAGTCAGGTCAATTTGTTGGGTGACGCTTTTAACATTTACTACAAACCCGCTCGGATGTGGTGTGCCAGAGATCTCCGAGAGGATTCATATTAAAACCCAGCACTCAGATGAAGTGCTGCAAAGCCGAAATCCGCAAGCCACAATGCCAATGCTTGGCTTCCTGAATGTCACTAATTTGAACGGTGTGTGGAGCGAGCTGGATAAAGGGGGTGGAGAGAGGGAAAATGGGGGCGAGGGAAAAGGGGGAAGGAAAAAAAGGGGGAAGAAAGAGGTAAGGAAGAGGGAAAGGTGAAGAGGGAGTGGGGGGCATTTATCTCCAATACACCAGGTACATTTGATAATTCGATGTAATTAACCGTATGAATTTACTCCTAAAATGACCCCAATATTGTTCTGAGGTGGCGGGAGCAGTCCATACAATGATCGAACGTATGTTAAAAGAACAGCTGAGGAACATAAGAGTAGAGGCATTGTGAATGAGTGTAATACGGTGTGTATTTTTGAGGTTCGAGAATATTTGCCCCGGGACCTCACTGACAAGATTGGATCAGGAAATAACGGTCAGCAGCTTATATCCTCACATCTTTGCATTCAAATTGCAAGCCCAGATGCACGACATGCAGAAGTGTTCAGGCCATGTTATGGTTGGATTGGGGGGAGTGGGGGGGGGGGGGGGAAGAGGGGGTAACGAGGGAGAGGGAAAATGGGGAGGGAGAAAATTTAGATCTTTCCACAAGTTTTCCCGTGTCAAAAGCTGGTACTCTGGTGCAATGAAGTCCAAGGCCCACAACAGAATAACGGTAAGAGATGAATCACATACACAGATTCACAAACACACGTGACACAAGTACACACACGCACACACAAACATACACACACATGCACACACAGACACACGCGCATATATACATACATGGGTAGTAATAATAATACTCCTTGCATTTGGTATAGCGCCTTATCACATCTTCGAGACGTCTCAAAGCGCTTCACAGGATATAGTGTAAAGTGTATTGACTGTATATTTTGTGGGCGAAATGCGACAGCCAATTGCGCACAGCAGCAGCGTCTCCACAATCAGTCGTGAGTTGTGTGACCAAATTATTATTATTATTACATTTTTTAAGGGATTATTACCCCTGGAAAAGCGATCCGCCAATCGACTAACAACCGGGTTCCTACTTACTGCCGGGTAAACAGAGGCGTGGGAGTAAGGAAACTTGTCTTAATGTCTCGCTTGCGAGGTGAATGCTCCAACCAATACACCACAGGACTCCACAAATACTTACACAGAACGTAAACAAATACATGGACACATTTACATGCGCACACATACGTATACACAGACACACTCATGAACACAAGTTCACACACGTACGCACATGTCTACATGGATTTGGGAAGAGACTTGATTTCCTCACAGCAACATCAGAAAGCCCAATAGCTGATGACGCCTTTGGAGACCACGTGGCATTTAGATGTCAGGGGCTACCCAGGTTTGTTGCTCTCTCACACAGAATAGCCTTTAGAAAACAGGCCACTGAAAAATATTCCCTTTAAACAAAGCTATTTTTGTTCCATCTGTCGATGTCAACTGGAACGCCTCTATGCCCAGAGTCCCAGCTGATGTCTAGCTCCTCTTTATTGCCGGGGAGAACATGCACGGCTTAGTGACAAACGTGAGACAGGCAAAAGAATAGAGATGCGGGGAGAGATTCAAAACTGCTAAGTGTTCGCGATCTTTTCTTGCTGGTGAGCGAGCGAGTGCCTTTGTTGGTGGATCGCAGTGACAATACGCAGTGATATTGTGCTCATCTATCCCCCTTTGGGTGAAAACGATGCAAGTTCAACCCCGTTTAGTTCCAAATGGCATAAGGCGAGCGTTTTTTTTTTACCTGCTCGCCATCTTGGTAAGTGTGGGTGCCCTTGGACCAGATGATGGTTGGAGTGGGGTCTCCTTTCGCCTCGCAGGTCAGGATTATCTGGTCTTCAAGCTCCACGGCAGTCTTGTTCTCCACGTAGGTAATTTCGGGCTTCACTGTGATCGACGAGAATGGAAAAAATTCCGGTTAGCGACACAAGAGGCAATAACAATGACGACGATAATAATCCTTGCACTTGATGCAGCGCCTTATCTCGTCTTCGAGACGTCTCAAAATTTTGATACCAATCCCAGGGTCCTGTCCTCAACCTGTTTCAGCCACTAATTACTGCTCACCAACTCAGTGGATTCCTTATTTAAGTCTGTAACTGCCGGTCGGGGGCGTTGGTAGGATCATAAGAGTACTACTGCAGCGGAGAAGGAGACCATTCGGCCCATCGTGAACCGTGGCCAGCAGATAACACTCAAAAAGTGGGCTTCAACTCTGGACCGAAATGACGACCATCTTCTCAAGCCGACAACTCGCCACTGGAGGGAGCCCTGTCATTTCTCACAGCTCGCCACGGCCCTCTGGTGGGAGGAACACCGCAACACATGGAAATCAGGCGGAAAGACTCCCGAAGGCCACATAATAATAATAATCCTCGCATTTGATATAGCGCTTTTCACGTCGGGAGGACGTCCCAAAGCGCTTCACAGAATAGACTGTAAAGTGAATTGACTGTATATTTGTGGGCGAACGCGGCAGCCAATTGCGCACAGCAATGTCCCACAAACAGTCGTGGATTGAAAATGACCAATTTATTATTTATTTGGTTTTGGAGGGATTATTATTAGGCTCTGTGTGGAGTAAGGAAACTTGCCCAAGGTTTCGCCCTCTGCCTGGAATTGAACTCAGGTCTCTCACTTGCAAAGCGAGTGCTCTAACCACTGAGCTACAGGACTCCACATCACAGTAGCAGCAATAAAAATAACACTCCTCGCATTTGATCCGGCGTCCTGTCGCGTCTTCGAGACGTCTCAAAGCGCTTCGCGGCATATACCGTAAAGGGAATTGGCTGCATGTTTTGTAGGCGAAACGCGGCGTGGATTGTGTGATCAAATGCTTATTTTGTCAACAAAATTTTGAAGGTGTTATTGCCCCCGGAAAAGCGATCTACCAACTGACTAACAACCGGGTTCCTACTCACAGCCGGGTAAACAGAGGCGCGTGGGCTAAGGAAACATGCCCAAGGTTTGGCCCTGCCCGGGAATCAAACCCGGGTCCTCTCGCTTGTGAAGGCGAGTGAGCTACGGGGCTCCACAATATTTAGCTTCTTTTACCAAAGACTTTGAGGGTGATCTCCATCTCGAAATCGCCAGCCTTGTTCTCTGCGATGCAGATGTAATCGCCGTCATCATTTTCCCCGACTTTGTTTATAACGAGTTGGGATCCATCCTCGCGCATAATGTACTTCTCGCCATCTGCCTCGATCAACTCATCATCCCTGGAAGGCAATATCGCAAGAATTATCTTCAGAGAAATACCACGACAACATGATCGTTTGGAACGTCTCGGAGGGTTTCAACGGACAACTTGTGGCCCCGCGGGCCCAGCACCCGATCAGGAGGAGCGTTGGCCTCGACAGGAAATGTAAATTCAACTTAACTTGGTTCCTGCAAAGGGAAACCATGAAGAAAGCCATGTCAAGAAACTAGATCTACTTTGTTGGATCACAAGGAAGTTCTTTTTGTTTTAACGCATCAGTTTCCAGGGACTTCATAAAAGCGACTCAACTGCCTGTTTCAAACCTTTCGGCTCAGCATCTCCCCAGTTGGCTTTCCGTGGGGAGGGAGTGGTGGGGGGGGTGTTAAGCGCGCACAGCGACAGCAACACGAGTTTAGGATTAGAATCACAGGCGTTCACTGAGCAACGTTCGGTCCTTTATGAGTCTGCCCCTGGTTCTCAGAGTAACTTGTTCATTCCATTCCCGTTGCCAAGACCCCGTCCCCATACCCCCTACACTCTCCACCTTTCACATACCTGTCTCTATTGCCCTCTCGAAAAAAGACATCAGACTTCTTTTCCTCTAACATCTTACCATTCCACGACCCAACAACTCCCCTGTGCGAAAATCTCCTAAACTCTGCTTTCGCTCTTCCGATGACTATCCTATTTCCTCGTCCTCTCGTCGACGACTGGCTATCCTCACGAATTTAGAATTGACCCATCCCCAGCTAACCACGGTAATTATTCTTTTCACAGTTGCAAGCCTCCTGTATAATTTCCGCTTCTAACGTTCAAACGTCAAGCTGTGTTTTCCAGAAAATGCCACGGTCTACATGGGGCACAAAGCGCTTCCGATACTCGAAAAGAGGTTCACGACGGAGTTGATCAGATTTGACCTTTTCAGAAGACAGTTTGCAAAGCTTTCTAAATGTCCGCTGCAAGTTTCTGACTTGAATTCTTCGGGACGAGTGTATTTCGTCACTCGCAGCAAATAAATACCCTGACATTTGTCTTTCTCCCCCAGGTTTTAGTTGTGGGTTTACGGCACTCCGTCTGTGTGAAGGGCACAGTATAAATGCAACTTGTTCTTGTAATAAACCCTGTTAAAGTACACAAGGGCAATGCAAGACCACTTTGCTCACGATTAAAGTGGTGTCTTACGAGTTATCAGTTCAACTCGAATCCCGGTTACAGCCTAAGCTGAAGCTTACAAACTTAATGACCCCCAGTTGCGTTCAATGAAGGAGAAAGACTGGGGGGGGGGAAAAAAACACACTCTGAAGACGTCGGACACAAAATCTCTTTGCGATCAGCTGTAATTACTGCGCACTCGACAAGACAGCTGCGGGGCCGATGCGCGGGCCATCGGATAAAAAACACGTAACGCAGTTATAGTCAAACAGTAGCTGAAAAATGTGACCATCGTGGGGTAGGGGTTGAGGAGGGGGTGAAATCAGACGCACTTTTATCAGCGTAGGAATTAGAAGCAGCGTTAACCTTTTAGTTGCAGGTTTGCGCCACAGATTACAGCCATTCTAGTTTTCGTCGTGGAGACGTCTCAAAAAGCGCTTCGCAGGATATGCTGTGAAGAGTAGCGACTCTGTGTATTTCTGTGGGCGAATCATCACCTTTTTCGGAACAACATCTGGGCGAATTTCAGGCGTAGCGCAAATCAGTGCTAATGAGTACGAGCTGTTTCACTCTCCGTTTAAGTACCCTTATTCATCTTACCTCTGCCAGGTGACCTTGGGCTGCGGAAAGCCCTCAGCATCGCAGACTAGTGTAACGGACTGATTAATCAGCGCTGTGGCGTTCACCAGCGTCTCCCACACGCGGATACTCGGAGGAACTGAAAAGACAAAGTTTTTTTTTCACTTCAATATAATAATAACAATAATAATCCTTGCATTTACATACATTAGAATATACAGCACAGAAACAGGCCATTCGGCCCAACTGGTCGGTGTTTACGCTCCCCATGAGCTTCCTCCTGCCCTTCCTCAACTAAGCCTTCAAGCACAACCTTCTATTCCTTTCTTCCTCATGTACCTATCTAGCTTTCCCTTAAATACATTTGATACAGCGCCTCCTCAGGTCTTCAAGACGTCTCTCAAAGCGCTTCGCAGAATATACCGTCAAGTGAATCGACCGTGAATATTTTGTGGGCGAAACGCGGCAGCCAATTGCGCTCAGCGGCGTCCCACAGACAGTCGTGGATTGAAGTGACCGCATTATTATTATTTCTCTGTTCTTTTTTGGATGGCATTTCGACAGGACTCTGACAGTCCACACAAATATTCCTTGGGTTTTGGTACGTTGTCGCGTGCTTTGTCGAACGGTCTTGAAGCACTTGGCAGGATTCACTGCTACAAAGTGTGGTGACTGTGTGCGCGTAGGCGAGCGTGAAAGCTGACTGACGAGTCGAAGCTCACCGTTGACAATGACACTGATGTCCTTGAACTTGATCTCCCCCCTGGCGGCGATTCTTCCCTCACACCTGTAGACCCCTTCGTCCGTCTTCTTGATGTTCCGGATTTGCAGATAATTGTTGGACAGCATAGTGAAGCGAACTGCAGGCAACAGGAGCAGAGAGCGTGAGTCGAGAGTTGACCTTACCTTCCAAGCGTGCGGGTTTCGCAAGCGCGCCGGGCCGGAAAGCGCAAGCGCGCGCCGCCAACAACATCGTAGGCCGAGAGGAGCAGCGACAGCCGTGACTGACGTACCGTCTTTCTTCAGCACCACGTCTCGTCCTCCGTGTTTCCAGGTGATGGTGGGTGGCGGGGAGCTGACTGTGTCGCAGATGATAACTGCATCGTCCCCCTCTTTGAACTCCTGGGGAGAAGGCGCGTTCCTGAACTCCAGCTTCTCTGCAAGGCAAGGCGATGAGGGGCCAGGTCAAATGCCAGGATTATTATTATTATTATTATTAAATTATTATTATGACAACAACAAATTACGTTTACACAGCGCCGTTCACGTCAGGAGGACGTGTCCCAAGATGCTGGACAGTCAGGGATCCACATCTAAGCTGGTGGTTGGGATCAGGAGGGGTGGAAGGCACTGTTCGAAGAGGAGGATCTTGAGACGGGTCTTGAGGGAGGGAGGGAGGGAGGGAGGGAGGAATTGTGCTTCCGTAAGCCCATCTGGGGCTTACGGAAGCACAATTCCTTTGAAAATTTAGCTTTGCGTTCGACCAGAGAAGAAGAGGGGGTGCAAACCCTACTCCTCGTGCCCAAGAGATGACAAGGACTCTTTGAAAGGGGTGTGTGTGTGTGGGGGGGGGGGGGAGGAAGGGGTGGTGGGGAGGGAAGAGCTGTGGACAAACACGACAGCCAATTTTGCACATAGTCACGTCCCATGAATGAGTTGACATGGGAGTTGTCAGTTGGGGCACCAGGAGAAACTCCCTTCATCTTGATGTCCACCTGAGGGCACTTATCAGCTGAGTCAGGCTGTCACCTTGAACAACTGCGTTAGTTAATGGGGGAACAGAAGCAAAGCTCGGTAAGAGCCTAGCAGCGCACGGCAGAGATAAACTCAGAGCAAACTTCCTGATGTATCAGAAAAAAATCACCCGAGACTGAAGCTCAGACAAACAACGGGGTTAAAAAAAACACAGGCGCTCGGAAAGTACTTTCAAAGAGCTTTAGCACTGAATTTTTCCAAGGTGATCTTTTGAATTGTGCTTCAAAGGAGGGTTTTCGAAACCTCGACCGAGGCCCGAGCGATCTATCTTACTGACTGGACGGAATCGATGTCTGTCCACTGTACTCCCCGCCTGTGATTTATGGTTCCCACTGACATTAATTGGATTTAAAATTATCGAACAGAACTGTTGGGCTCAAAGCGCCGTCACTTCAGGGATGTAAAACAAGAATCGCAGTGCGGTGTCCTCAGGAACGAAGAGACAGGAGGAGGAGTCCATTCAGCCCCTCGAGCCTGTTCCGCCATTCTATAAGATCGTGGCTGATGTGTCCCTTCGAGTCCAATTACCCCGGGCCCTTTGCCCCGTATCCCTCGATGCCCTGACCTAACAAAAATCTCTCCAGCTCGGTCTTGACTGGATCCAGCCGTAATCCACGGCCTATTGGCACGAGAGGGGGAGAGTTCTGCAGCCCCCCCAGCGTAGCATTTCCTGCTCCTCTGCAAAACCCGCCCGCCTCGTGTCCATCTACCGATCCGCGGCTCGGTTTGCGAACTCCCGACATTATTTTCTTGAGGTCAAAAAAAAATAAAAATAAAATAAAATAAAAACGAACAATAAAAAGCAAAAGTTGCCAGGACGCTCACGGTATATCTTGACGTTGACGGTGGCTTCCGACTCATTGCCGTCATTGGAGGTCGCCACGCACTTGTAGATGCCGGCGTCGTCGATGTTCGCGTTGTACAGCGTCAGGCTCGAAGACACGTCGCTCAGGATCACGGAGATACGCTGCTGGTTTGGGACGATCTTGTCGCCATTGGGCAGAAACCAAGAGATGATGCTGGCCTCCCCAGTCACTGAGGGAAGACGATAATATAATAATAATAATAATATAGTAATAATAATGATAATAAACCTTGCGTTTGACACAGTGCCTTATCACGTCTTCAAGCGCTTCATAGGATTTACTGTAAAGTGGATTGACTGTATATTTTGTGGGTGAAACTTGGCAACCAATTGTGAACACGCACACTCAACACACACTCCCTCCCTCCCTCCCTCCCTCAAACACGAGTGTTCAACCTTGCTCTCTGCATTTACACTGCCACTTGTCACTTGCCTGCCAGCGGTATATATTTCCCACTCCACATTTCATTGGTGCTCTTGTTGGTGGACTTCTTGCCGCACCTCTATCAGGTCCCCACCACCAGTCACCACCATCCTTCTCTGCTCTGAAGAAAACAAGTCCAGCCTCTCCAATCTCTCCTCATAACTGTAACCCTTCATCCCCGGAATCACTCCCCCGGTAAGCCTCCTCTGCATCCCCTCTAAAGCCTCACCATCTTTCCTGAAGTGACTTGTCGGAAGGACAATCAAATGCACTACTATATCAATGACACGACAGAGCAAACACAAACTCGAGTTCAATACTAAGTAGGTTATCAGTGATACATCACCAATCATCTTCTGTAATGCTTTGATAATCGGGTTCCCAACTTATAATATTGATAACAGATTTCCTTGCTCACGGGTCACTGGTAGCTTTTCATAGCGCATTTTGGACAACACACTACATAAAGACAACACGGTTCACCCACAAAATATAAAGGGAATTCACTGTACAGTATTATCCTGTGAAACGCTTTGAGATGTCTCAAAGATGTGATAAGGCGCAAGGATTATTTTTATTTAAATCCTGTGAAGCCATTTGAGACATCCTCCAGACATGAAAGACACTGGATCAACGACTCCAATCATTTACAATGCAGATAATGATAATAATTATCCTTGCATTTGGCAAAGCACCTTTCATGTCGGAAAGATGGCTCAAAGCGCTTCACAGGATTTACTGTAAGGTATATTATTATTATTATCATTATTAATGCACGCAGTAGGATCCCTTCTGTTAATCTTTGCAGCCACTGAGTTTACTTGTATGGCTGCACACAGCAGACATCTTACCTGAGCATTGAAAAAATTTGGATTCTCCCACGCTAACTTCCCCCTGGGATGGCATAATGTCCACCTGCAGCGAAACTGAAAGAGAACAGCAGAGGTGAGACACTGTGTAGAGCTCACGGGATATCAGCATCACACGAATAACCACATGGAGCAGAGGAGCAGTGCTTATCTTATTGGCTCTATTTACTCAACGACAACTTGAATTTGCATCACGGCCTTCATGGGATTGGAAGGCAGATGGAGAGCGTGTGAGGCACAGAGCCTGAGGCAGGAAGTTTCACAGGTTAGAGGTTTTATTTAATTTTATTTTGGGGTCAGCAGGGTGTCTTGACACGTGCGGAAACCGATCACCGTTGCTTAAGAGCATCCGAACCATGCGTGAGAATTCCACGCATCCCACCTGCACGAAGAAATCCCAGAGGTGGATTGTTGGCATGGAATGCCCTCTCTCGCTCTCTCTCTCTCTTTCCCCCCATCCTCGGAGAGATGCATCCTGCTTACCTAATTCCGGAAAGTATTAGGCGCAGGTTGGCAAGAGTCCAGGCTTGTGGGGAGCTAAGAGTGTGCGTTGGGGTAACTGCTGAGAATCTAAACCAGCTAAAACCTCAGTGCTAGATATTGTATATATTTGCTCTGTCGGGTACATTTAGTGATTTAACTGATTTTTTTCCCCCCGTTATAACAGTGGTGTAGCAAGGAACGGAAATCGGATTGGGCACCACTAATGGTGGAAAGGCAATGAACAAATTTCCATTCACTTCACGGCTGTTTTGTGGGGGCATCGCTTTGCTCAAATTGGCTGCTGTGTTCACTTATACGCAATCCATCTGGACACCTTGTGCTCAAGTCACCCAGAAACTAGTGAAGCACCACCGAGATTGGGTGAGTCCCCAATAAATTCCTGCGAGGAACAGGACGTGATTGATCGCGGCAGGAACATTAACAACCAACAATAGAGCAACCGCCTTCCTTCTCAGCATGTTCCTGGTGCGCACGGAACAGGCAGAGAGCGGGACAGAGAGAGAGAGAGAGCATTCAAAGCCAGAGCCAGTACTCCATCCTACTCACAGGGACATGTTCCAAATTCTCCACGTAAACAGTGTTCGCTCTGCTCTGGCTAGGAGATTCGTTTTAGGACGAAACTACCAAACACTCTGACTGTAATGAAACAGTTGGCGCCAAATTAATGCCAAATTCCCAATATAGTAGAAGGCACTCACTACCCATCACATCTTCCCTGCAGTGTCTCTGCCTGGGGCGGGGGGTGGGAACAAAGCAGACATTTTCTATTTGGATTACAAAATCTTCACCTTAGATTGGGGTAATATTGCACACCATCTACAATAGACACATGAGTGCAATCTCCCAACAGAAAGTCCACTTGAGAGAGAGAGAGAGACACAGAGAGAGAGAGAGAGAGAGAGAGAGAGATATCTCCGCCGTCTTAAACATTCCACATCTCAGTCACTTCCAACGGGCATTTTTTTTTCAATCACCAAATCAATCTTAATTTTATTCCCCGAACAAAGGTGGCAGAACCGGTCTTGGCTGACTTGTTTAAGGAGCCCACGGTGAAGATGTGTGGATCCGGTGCTTCAGGCTTTACAAAAAAAAAACAACAGAAATACGCTATTGCTTCCGACAGTGAGTGACACGTTAAAAACGTCTTACACCTTCGATTCATCGCCCAGGCTCTTTTCTCTGTACACCAAGGCAACCGGCAGGTATGACGCTTTTGGTTCTGAGAAACTGCGCCGAGAATGTGTAATGAAAAGAGCTGAGTACATTCTCTCCCGGGTGAAGCAATCTTGCTACGCTTCTTGTTGCTCTGGCAACGTTAGCCCTGCCTTCTAATGAAGCAACTTGGCTTGGGGTCTCATTTATCTGCGGGACAGATCCTCTTCTCGGCTTAAGTGCCGCAATCGAGTTCAACTCGGGAAAGGATCGGATGGCAATTAGATATCGACGCGGTCTTCCGAGTCCGAATTACCCCCCAACCCCAAAAATTTATCAGCCAAATGGTCGCCATTTCCCCAACTGAGCTTTGCTTCCACATCAGCATCGCCGAGTTGATTAAATCCAGATTACAAATCCTATTAGTTATTTCTGAGGCTTTGTATTAATAAATGACGCGTGCGGTTCAATTAAAAATAATGCCCTTTTTTTCCCCCTCGATTGATACGCCGAATATTTTAGAGCCTCAAAGACTCCTGGAACCTCGAAAGGCTCTGCGTTTGCCACGCGCAAATTTTCCGGCAGACATTCGCCTGGAGACACAAAATCACTTCCACCTCACCGTACATCCTGTGAAGCGCTTTGAGACATCCTCCAGACCTGGAAGGTGCTACACCAAATGCAAGGATGATTTATTATCGTTATCTGCATTGCAAATTGAGTCAATCCGACTTGCTCCCTCCCCGGCCTGGCTCGGTTCTGTTGAGCGCTTGAGAATTATTATTAAAAAATGTATTGTTAAAAACATGCAGGGTAACATCCTCCTGACACGAAAGGGGCTGTATAAAGGGAAAGCAGCCCTCCATTCTTTGCTGGGACATATTTGCATGGTCCATCAGCTTGGCACATTTGACAGCACGCTAGCCTTTGAGTCGCGGGTTTGAGCCTGACTTGGGCATATGCTGTTGTCTTGGCTGACACTCCATTGCCGAACTGGGCTATGTGTGTCAAGATGTTCTGCCCTTTGTTGAGGTGTGAAAACCAGACCGGTTGTGTATCCAAGTAGATGCTAAACATCTCATTGCACTACTCTACAAGAGAAGGTAATTTCTCCTCGTGTCCTAGCCAACGATCCTCCACATTCATTGGGTATTTCAGAGTTTTGCCACTATGCCCTGAAACTCTGGAACTCTCTCCCTCAGTCCCTCTGCCTTGCCCCATTCCTCCCTCCCCACTTTCAAATCCCCCCTGAAGATCTTCCTTTTTGATCGTGCTTACGGTCACCTCCTCCATAAGACCATCCTCCTGTGCGACCAGACCATGAGTATCAGGGACCGATCAACTGCCAAGTCCCATCTCATCCTCACCCAGGATCCACGATAGGGGGTCACTGGACAAGAACCAGGACACACTTGGTGGGACACTGTTGTGTGCAAATTGACTGGCACATTCGCCGACAAAGTACACAGTCAATTCACTTTACAGTATATTCTGTGAAGCGCTTTGAGACGTATCGAAGACGTGATAAGGCGCTGTATCAAATGCAAGGATTATTATCATTATTATTAAATCCTGTGAAGCGATTTGAGACATCCTCCACACATGAAAGACAATGGATCAAAGACTCCATTTGCAAGAGAGGATGTCTCGAAGAGCTTTACAGGATTGGAGTGATTATAATTAATAAGGAAAAGGAACCTCACATATTAACCTAAACTCTCATTTTACTCTTCTTGTGATTGTCTTATAATTCCCCAAGTCACTGACTCCCCGACCAGTGGAAATAGCTTCGACTTATTCACCTTGTCAAAACCGTTTATCATTTCGTACTCTCCGTGTCCCAACCCCGATGCGCTTTTTGAATGAGACGAACCAAGGTCTCGTTTAGTTAATCACCTTAGATTTAGAGGTTCCACAGCACTCTTTCAAAGTGTTGGCAGTTTTCCCAATGTCCCGACCCTCTATATCGGGCCCACATCCCGTTTCACGAAATATAGATTAACGTTGGTGATTTGTTCCCCTGTTGTTAGTGGAGCACAGTTAGTGAGGATTAGCTTCTGTCTTTGCGTACAGGAATTTCAGTGCAAACCAACTCGTTGACTGAAAAGTATTGAATTTTAGCTTTGCTTCTTGTTGACGTGAAAAGACATTGCTTTAGATGCAAGTGCAATGTTTATTCATTTTATTTCTCGGTGTCGATCTGTCTCAGTTGGCAGCACTCTCGACTCTGCGTCAGAATCCAAAGACTTGGTTCCCATACAGCGCTGGGGGGAATCTCCATGTTGGAGATGACATCCTTCCGATGACTGATTAGAACATAATCCCCCAAACAAGATCGGTCACTCGCTCCATAGCTGTTCGTGGGACCTTACTTGCTGTGTGCACAATTGGCTGTCGGGTTTCGCCTACAATACACAGTCACTACACTTCACAGTATCGTGTGAAGCGCTTTGAAATGTTTTGATGACGCCACATCAAATACAGGTCAGGGTATTAAGGGATACGGGGCAAGGGCGGGTAATTGGACTTGAGGTAGAGATCAGCCGTGCTCTTATAGAATGGCTGAACAGGCTCGAGGGGCTGAATGGCCTCCTCTGTTTCTATTTTTCTACGAAAATTATTTTGATGGCATTCATTCTGACGCAGACACAAATGAGAAAGCTTTGAAATCACGGCACCACCACAAACTAGAACAATCAAATCACACGCTTCTGTAACTCGCTGGATCTCGTCACACGAGCCCGATTCCGAAGACTTTACTTTCTTGAATAACAGAACAATTTACACTATTATTAGTCCTCACCTTTAAGACCGTCCATGGCTTTGCCCCCTCCTACCGCTCTGACCCGCTGAGTCCCTGCCAAGCTGCCCGCTCCCTCCATTCATCAGGCTCCAGCCTGCTCCATGTCTCCTGCCCGAACCGCCCTACCATCCATCGGTGGTCGGGCTTTCAGCCTCTCTGCCCCCACACTCTGGAACTCCATCTCACGGTCCCTTCGCCTCGCCTCCTCCCTCGCCTCCTTCAAGGCCGGTCTCAAGACCCTTCTCTTCGACCGTGCCTTTGGTCTCCCTCCCACCTCTCTGCCTTCCCTCACCCCTACACCCCCCCTTCCCCAGGCTCGGGCCCCGATATCTACTGTTCAGCACTTTGGGAAGTCCTCCCGCCGACCGTGAAAGGCGCTCTGTAAATGTAATTTTGTTGCTGTTGTACAAAAAAAAAATTTTTTTGGATAAAATGCCAAAAAAGGTGACAGCTTCGCTTGAGATCATTTCTATATCAAAGAAAATGTAAGCTTTTTGTATGAGTGTGGATGCTGGAAATCTCTTAAAAGTGTTCAATTATCTTTAATGTGAGAGTAAGTTGCACTTTCATAACCAATAAAAAAGATAGCTTACACCATAGGGGCATCGAATACTATTGTAATCCTATCATAACGCATGTCCATTAGCATTTCTCATGTCTGGTGTTAAAATACTTCCAGAAATTTACATTGTGCAGCAAAGAGAATCGATTCAAGAGAGAATAGAATGGCAGTAAAATGAGATGTTATTCTGAAATCAGACGGTAAAGATATTAAAATCATAAAATAGTATTTGATAGGGCAACTCATCGGGGGGAAAAAAAACTTTCAAAAAGCTCTTTGCACAATAAGATCCCATGACACCATTCGAAAAGAGAAGGGAGTTTGTTCTGGTGTCCTGGCCAACAATCTCCCAAATAAAATTGGTCATTACTGTGGGCAAATTGGCTGCCACTTTTGCCCATAAACACACACACGTCACTCCACTTCACAGTAAGAACCTCCGAAGCACTTTGGAACGCGCTCCCGACGCCAAGGTGCTATATCAGATGTAAATATTATTATCATTACTATTATTTCAGGGCAGAACGTCACCGGCTGCTCTGCGTAAACTCTCGTCAGATGGAAGCTGAAGAATTTCTTCCGAATCAAAGGCTGCGGTAGTCCGTTGCATTTTCTGGGGTCATTCCTCCCGTTGCACGCAGACAGACAAAAGATTCTTTTGTACATGCTGGAAAACCCCAAATCGTTTCTTCTCATTAATTGGTTATACCTAAATGCACAATGGAACGGGTGTATCAGCCTGACCTGGGAGACAAGCCACACTGCGTTCTCCCTGTGTCCTCATTAGCAGTCCTGCCAGCAGATCTCCGTTGAATGTTCTCTCGGTTCAACAGAAATCAGATATGACAGCCACTTCGCACTTAAAGCAACGAGAGAGAGAGAGAGAGAGAGCAAGACAGAGAGAGAGAGAGAGAAAGATCCCGCTTAATCACGCTTTTGTTGGATCCGAAAGCTAGACAAAAGGATACATTTGAAGTCTACTTTCGAGACAAATGTTTTGGAACTAATTAGGTGCTGCAGTTCACAGATGTTCAGTTTGCAAAGCGACAATCGCATCGTTCGATAATTGAAGGAACGTTACTGTGCATGTTACTCAGAGTGCATCCGGCACAGTGTAACACACTACCGACCTCTGTTAAAATCACTTGGGTTTTTATGTAATTGAACATGCCCGTTTGGGGGAAGAGCAAAGCGACAAGATTACCAGGAGCCTGGCACTATTTTCTGGCTGAATGCGAAAATAAACCCATCCTCGGTTCGGCGTAAGAGAGCACGTACTCTCTCCTGTCCCTCCTCTCAGCTCACGCCAGACGGTTTCAGGCTTCCAGTCGGCCCCGTGAAAGGCGTTGCGTTGAATGTAAAGCGCTGAGGTTTTAGAAAAGATTAAACAGGATTTTATTTGGATCCCAAGAGGCTTTGTTCCCTTTGAAGCCATGAAGAAGAATTTTAAAACGGGAATAATAATCCTTGCATCTGATGTAGCGCCTTATCACGTCTTCGAAACATCTCAAAGCGTTTCACCGAATATACTGTAAAGTGAATCGACTGTATATTTTGTGGGCGAAACACGGCAGCCAATTGCGCACAGCAGCGACCCCACAAACAGCCGTGGATTGAAGTAACCGATTTATTTTCATTATATGTTTTGAAGCAATTGAGAATGGGGCTGGGCGGGATGGGGGAGTAAGCCTGACCATCTCTCTCTCGGGTCTCCCACCATCACAAGAGCGCCTCGTCCTGTTATACGTGAAGCATCGACCCTGGACACAGAAAAGGCTGCCGTGCGGAGACTGCAGTTCTCCAAGAGGAAACGAACGATCACAAAGCCATGATGAAAAGTGTGGGGGGGGGGGGTGTTGGGGGGAAAGAAGAGGAGGCAAAAAAGGCCGCAGAACTAAGCTGGCTGTGCGGTGTGAGCGAGAGATGGGAAGGCCAGAGCACCTTTAAACGCAACAAACATCCACCACTTTCCTGCGGCCAGTGGAAAAGGAAATTCGCAGTTTCGCTCGAGTGTGGAAAAAAAAGGCCCATTGTGTTTTTTGTTCATTTTACATTCCCACAAACTGTTCTGCTCTTGGCATCGCCTTCTCCCGCAAACCCTTAACAAGGGGCACAGAGCCCTCTTTATGATTAATACAGCCTCACTGTGTGAGATCTTCCGCATGATTCAGAGACTGGAATATGAGGACAGGCATCTCATTCACTGAAGCCAACCAGTGGCAAAGGAAGATACAAAAAGCTTACACGCCTCTGTTTACCCAGCAGTTAGTAGGATCCCGGTTGTTAGTCGATTGGCGGATCGCTTTTCCGGGGATAATAATTCCTTCAAAAAAAAATAATCATTTGGTCACTCAATCCGCGACTGTTTGTGGGGTCGCTGCTGTGCACAATTGGCTGCCGCGTTTCGCCCACAAAATATACAGTCGATTCACTTTACAGTATATTCTGTGAAGCGCTTTGAGACATCGAGAAGATGTGAAAAGCGCTATATGAAATGCAAGGATTATTATTATTATATTCTGTGAAGTGTTTTGAGACGTTCTGAAGACGTGATGAGGCGCTGTATCAAATGCAAGGATTTACTCTTATTATTATTGGCCAGATCGACTTCAGTACAATCAATACTAAGTAAAGAACATCTTCTTGATAAAGCTGTGTCTGTCTTAAGGCCAGAGTGCTGATCAATCACAGTGCAGTGTAGGCAAAATCACTCAACGCAACATTGAAAAGGAGCAAACAGTAAGGGTTTGCTGCATTTAGCAGCGAGAACAGTTGAGGTTCATTAGCAGAACAAAGAAAAGAAAAAGGTTTCAGCTTTATAATGAATTTGATTGCTATTTAAAACATTTCTTTGCAAACCATATGGATTAGTGCACCCAATTAAAGCCCAATTTATTACTGAATGCATCGACGCCACTGAATAATGTTTGAAAACACAATTTTCTTTGACGTGTGGATAAAGTCAAGTCCACGATTCAATATCCTGAGAAGAAACAGCTACAAGATGAGAGATGAGAGTTTGCTGTAATCGTGAAACGGGCTTTTTCTTGCGGTAATTAGTTATGCACGTATAAGGCATTAATTATATCAAACGAATTGAAAAGATGTTATCCAACCTAAGAGAGGAAAAAAGGTTTCCAATGAATGAGTTTGTTCTCTCCTCATTAACTAGTCCTGAGCCAGGACCAACCAAATCCAAGCTGTGGTTCCTAGTTCCTTTTTCCTTTGGTCAGCCGGGTGTCTGAGACACTCGGGAGGCACATCACCATGCTTAAGAGTGTCCACACTTGACTAAGAGTTCCACGTATGCCACCTCTACATTGAAATATACAGTCAATTCGCTTTACGGTATATTCTGTGAAGTGCTTTGAGATGTGATAAGGTGCTATGTCAAATGCAAGGATTATTATTATTATAATAAATTCCCACATCTGAAAGGCAATGTGCACTCTCCCCCAGGATTCAGGATAGCGTAGGCTGCATGGAATATCTGCTGGAGTTGAGCAAGCTAACACCACATAGCTCGCCATTGAAAACACTGTTGGGAAACTTTTCCATTAGGGTTAACAGGTGCCGAACGGGATGAATTCCTGCTCCCAGTGAAATTCATGCCCAGTTTTCCTGGTTCAGGACGTTTGTAGTAATTTATGGCAAAGTGGATGCCGTCTACTGCTCGATAATAATATTGCGAATAAAATAATAATAATAAAAATCCTTACACTTGATACAGAACTGTTCCAAATCAGAAGGACGTCTCAAAGCGCTTCACAGGATTCACTGCAAAGAGTAGCGACTGTATGTGTTTGTGGGTGTAGCCCTGCGAAATGCCGAGATATTGTGTTGCATGGATCTTGCACAAAGACAAGTCCTGGTTTGGTGGTGATGTGGCAGAGTCAAAACAGCTGCTGGCACTCACTACATAGGCTATAAATTGAACAACCACGTGGACAAGACCGTGTGGGGGGAATGTCTTCCGGGGAGAAGAGAGGAATGGAGAACAGGGATGGCGGAGAGAGGAAGGGAGGAGAGAAGGAGGGGATGAGAGGAGAGCACAGCCCCACCACCGTATTGGGAGTGCCATCCTTCATTATACGAGTTCCAAGCGAGGCAGAACTGAAAGTCAAATTTGATGACTGAAATCACTCAGAAAGCTATCACTTGCAGCCGATTCATAGCTTCTCCTTATTTGGGAGATTCACACGGCTTTATAACGGTTGGGAGTGTTATCCCATCGGAGAAACAGCTGGATTAACTCGGACAGTTGGTTCTCAGAGAGAAAGATCAATAAGCGGATGAAGGTATACGAGAGAACGAGTTCACAAGATTTATTTATCACGGTGTTCAGATTCCCACCAAACAGCCTGAAATGGGTTGGTGGAAGCCGATCCGATAACAATTTTTAAGAGAGAAGTAGGTAATTATTTGGGGAGGACAAGTTTGCAGAGCTACGGGGAGAGAGCGGGGGAGTGGGATTGATTTGGATAACTCTTTTCGAAGAGCCGGCACAGACACGATGGGCCGAATGGCCTCCTTCTGTGCTGTAAAATTCTATGATTCTATGAAACAGTTCCAAGAACATTACCACGTCAGAAGCGGCAACGAAAATCTAAGGTGAGATGTCAAGACTTCATATCGTCCCCGTGATATCTTCTATTCAGCGTTGGTGAAAATCGATTCATCTGATTCATTTTTTTCAAAAAAAATTCAACGGGTAAATTTGCGCTTCGATTTTTAAGTGGCGCTCTTAAACCGCAAGAAAATTGGCCGGCATCTGGGTCTCTGTCAAGGTCACTTCCCGCACCCGGCCTGTGAGCTGGAGGTCAAGCGACCCCAGATTGCGTCCATTTTGTTCATCTGAAAAATAATAATAACAATCCTTGCATCTGACACGGCGCCCTATCACGTCTTGAAGACGTCTCAAAGCGCTTCACAGGATACACTGTAAAGTGAATTGACTGTACGTTTTGTGGGCGAAACGCGGCAGCCAATTGCGCACAGCAGCGTCCTCACAAACCGTGGTGGATCGAGTGACCAAATTATTATTATTTTATTTATTTAGAATCGATTGTCACCCGCGGTAAAGCGATCCGCCAATCAACTAACAACCAGATTCACAGTTACTGTTGGGTAAACAGAGGCGTGTGGAGTAAGGAAACTTGCCCAACGTTTCGCCCTGTCGGGAATCGAACCCAGATCCTCTCGCTTGCGAGGCGAGTGCTCCAACCACTGAGAGCTACAGGATTCGAAAATGACAACAGATTGGTAAAAGAAAATTGGTAGAATGCGTCGAGAGCGCAAAAAAAAAGTTTACTGATTTCCACCAAACTTATGTACGTGGTCATTTGCTTCACACAGTAGGTTCGGCTTGATTTGTGGGCAGCAGATGCTAAGAGCTGAGGTGCATCATTGCCTCTCCTCCAGGATTAAAGGTTGGTGCTTAAAACATTGTTAAATAATTACTGAAAGAAAACAGTCAGCCTATTGTAATGAAACAAAGTGTGAAATTATAAAACAATTAGGTTCCTGTGAATCTATTTAATCTATTTAATCGCGAATGACTTTGAAAATCAGCCATGAAATGGTGGAGCAGGCTGCGTGGGCTGAATGGACTCCTCTTGACCTTACATTCCTATCATCATCCATTAAATAAATGTGAAATATCAGTGGGGCAGTCTGAAATGATGATCTGAAGTCGAGCTGCGTTACGTTTTTCCCACGGTAAATGATTCCAAAAGCATTATGGATCTCAACGAGGAATTGTTTTTTTACTTCATGCAGAATGATTTGTTTTTATTAACCGCTGTGAATGGCTTTTGCAGAACAGTGACAGCCTGGGGTGAATCACACATTTGGTGTGGCTTTTGCAAAGGGACTTAAGTCAACCGCAACCCTTCTGTTCTCTACCCCGGCCCTAATTTAACCATTCCGTTATTAAGGTTCATCTCATGACCTCTCTCTCTTTGACCACGCATTTGATCATCTTTCCCCTCCCTCTCCCCACCCCGACCCTCACCTCAGGCTCAGGTGCCGAACCGTTATTGTTAGTCCCATTTCCACCCACAACATACACAGTTAATCCACTTTACAGTATCTCCTGTGAGTGCTTTGAGACATCTTGGTGACATGATAAGGCGTTATATCAAATGTAAGGATTTTTATCATTATTATAATAGTCTTCCTGATGTGAGAGACGCAATATAAATCTAAATTTTACTGTATTAGGATAAACCGTGCCTTATCACGTTGAGATATCTCAACGCGCTTCACACGATTCTCATGTAAGGTGAAGTGATTGTATTTGTAGGTAAATGCGGCAGCCAATTTGCACACAGCAATGTCCCACAAACAGTCGTGGAGTGAGTGACTGATTTTATTTGGGGGATTGTCTTTTAGCTTTTTAGCCTTGGTTTAACGTCTCATCTGAATGATGGCACTTCTGTGTTAGACTAGGTCAGTTCAAAGTCCTGATGTGGGATTTGAAGCCACAATCATCTGACTCAGAGGTGAGAGGGCTGCTGACTGAGTCGGGCTGACACAAGGATTATTGGATTTCTCCACTAAAACAAACAGCAGAAGTGTGATCCCTGAACCGTTCGAGAGGTAATAAGATACTCAGTAAAAATTCAGCCACAGCAACACAATGTCAGTCTCGCTCGCATCTATGCCCTGCAGTTGTGAATTCAAGGGCCAAGTCAGCAGCTGACTTGATCGCTGACACGGTGCGTAATATCTCTGAGCGCCTCACAAGTGAGTGCAGGCTTTGTATTCCTAGCAAAGGCAGGGAGCTATTAATGCCAGCAAGGTCTCGCTACAGCGTCCAGGTAAATGACCCAATATTATCTGCAGAGCTGTTGGCTGAGGCACTGCCAAAGCCTTCTTTCTCCTTCTGAATCGTGCGAAGGTTTCTTTGAAATCCACCTGAAAAGGCAGGTGGATGGAGACCTCGGTTTCGTGTCTCGACTACGAAAACACTGCAGTGCAAGTGTTCTCGGAGAAGCTGTGTGTCAGTCTCAGGCTGTCAGCTCAAGTCCAACTGAGCTTAATCTGACGTGCAGGCGAGCGTGCAGTCAACTGAGCCAGTCTGAAATCTCGAGAGTTTACGTGCACTAAATATCTCAAAGCTGCCGCAGGTTTGCCTCGAACCCACTGTAACCCCGTGGCTGCTTGTGAAGTCTTCCGTGCCCCAGTGCCTCCTGCCTGTACATTTCAGATAGTCATCAGCGGGATAATGAGCATTCAGTTTCTCAGCGCAACAAGATCAACAGAGACCACAAAGGAGAATCAGACGAAGAAGGCCCTTTGGCCACTTGATCTCATTCGAAATACACGACACGTCCTCCCATCACCGTTTCAAGCTGTTTCTCAAATGAGTCTAGCATTCAGGCCCTAACCGTGCCACGCCACGAAACCTGTTGAAGCTGTTAAAAGCCAGATTTTACCGGATCATTTCTAACGTATAAAGATGCCAGCCTGGCTCAGTTGGTAGCACTCTCCCCTGGCAAGTCAGAAAATTGTAGGTTGAATTCCACGTCGGGATTCTGAGCTCACACACAGTCCAGCCTAACAAAGTGCTATACTGTCGAAGGTGTCGTCCTTCAGATTAGATGCTAAATTAAACTGTCGCTACCCCCTACGCGAGAGGCGCTACGCAATCGCAAGTTGTTGTTGGCGTTGTTAAACTGAGGACCCACCTGCCTGTTTCGGTGGATGTTAAAGATCCTTTGGAATCATTGGGAAAGAGAAGGGAATTTCTCATAGCTCCCTGGCCAACAATCTTTCCAGAAAAGAATTGGCTCAAAGGGTCTCGCTTTGATTTAGAAGTTGGAGACAGTTAATAGCGGCGAAAGGATTCAGCCCGGCTGACGCCTGAGTTGGTAAATTCATTACTCACAGAGTGAAACTGGGCCACACAAGCCCAGAATATCGCAGCTCTGATTCCCCAGTCAGCGCTGTAGGAGCGGTAGGCAACTCTACAATTAGCTTCAGCTTCTCTGGGTCAGGGAGCGGAAAATTAAACAGGAATATTGTTCCCAATCCCGAGGCTGGAAATGCCTGTGGGTAAGTGTGTGGGTATCAGGCCAGGGGAGAGCCTTTCTCTGACTTCTTCCACAGTCAGCTAAGCTGCCAACACTCACAGCACAGACATGAGGAATGGCTACTTGCTTGGCTCTGGTACTTAAGGATGAAGCCAGCGCCAGTGGAACCGTCGCCAGGACTTGTAAGTGATGGCTTCCCAGGAGAAGATGAAACAGAAACGGCCTCTTAACTTGTCCATGGAATCTCAGACCATTCCTCACCAAAGCTACAGATAATTTACTCCCAGGGACCTAAATACTTACCGAAGCAACACACCGCCACAACACTTTACGTTAAAGCCTGTGAGATGTTCACCTGGCGTGGAAAGAGTTGTATGAAATGTAATGATTATTATTAACTGTTAGTTACACACACTAGACAGGAGCAAGATGTCCTGACATCAAACATTACTATTAAATGTCCAAACCAGACAAGCCCAGTTCTTCCTTGGCATTCATATGTAAAAAATTATGACAGCAAAATGCAAAGCTTCTCCAACCCCCACCCCCCCCCCACCCACATACACAATTTTAATACAAAGTCTCCCTGTTAAGGGACAAGAAATCAAACCAAATCAATATCATCTTTTGGGCAGAGTAACCAATAATTACAATGCTTCCCGCGCCGGAGGATGTTCATAACAGTTTCTGTGTCATTGGTAAGAGCTCGCAGCCTCTCTTCATCGATAATTCTTCTTCATTCCCAGTAACAAGGCAAACCCAGCCACACAACAATAACACTCCAGTACCTGCCCAGCAGAGTGGCTACCAAATCCAAAGCCTTGGTAGCCACGGTTAACAAGATGGCAGCCAAAAGCAGAACAGATGGTTTGCAGTTGCCACTCAGCCCCAGTCTCGCTGCTAAACCTCAAACCCCGACAGCCCGGCTACCAAATTAACAGCAACACAACAAGCTGGTTGGAGACCACGCGGCAACTGACGAAGCCATTAACTGAGGAACGTTATTCTGCACTGTTACATTCCCGTCTCTGCTGAAATGATCAGAAGAGGCTTTCTTCTTACCGCTATGCTATAATTAAATTAAAAGTCTTAATAACTGCATGTGGTGCAGTAAACGTCCAGAACTGCCCTGCCCCTGGGAGGGTTTGAGCTTGAGAAATGTCTCACTGATGAGCCCAATGGGCTGGGCAGCCAACAAGCAGCATCTCTGGATTTACAACGGTCTTGTCCAGCTTTGCGAAGTGTGTTCACCTTGAAACCGATTCAGCCCCCACCCCCCCACCACCCCCCTCAGCAACTCCATGTTACCTTTCCCTCCGCCAAGCACCCGTGTGCTTTCTAATATCGCAAACCAACAACAGGCTCCGAAATAATGACTTTCATTCGTCCGATAACACTGGCAAGGATGAGTTTTTTGGCTTATTCGATGTCACGGCAGTTTATCGCTCTTAAGCACATGCAGAGAACTGATATCACATTCAGCCACGAGCATTGTATAATACTGATTCTTTAAGTCTCCTGTCAGACAGCTTTCCGAAATCTACTTATTTTATAATCCTCTCCTACAAGCATAAAGCTATAAATCAATGAATCCTATTTAAGTTCTACTTTGGAATGATAGTTTTCCCTCCGCTACCATCACTGTCACCATCAAAATAAACAACACTGGACTGTATTTTTAGATGTTGAAAAGCATCAGTTGTCTGTTTCAATAAATTACTCATTTCAAAGAAGATATTCCATCAGTGATTCATGAAAGATCTCACGATTACGTCTGATAAAACTCCCAACGACACAGAATATTCCAATAGAATATTCCAATAATCCATTGGATGAAAGAAGATCATAAAACTGTACAGTAAACTCCAGAAATTCAAGTCTCCAACGAAAGTCAAAGGACAGTTTCTTCCAGTGTCCTGGCCAACAATCCCCAGGCAAAAATTGGTCATTCACTTTCATGGCTGTTCATGAGATACTGTCGGATGTAAATTGGTTACCAAATTATTAATAATAATCCTCGCATTTGATATGGGGCCCTATCACGTCTTCTGGACGTCTCAAAGCCCTTCACAGAATACAGTCACTTCTGTTTACAGTATATTCTGTGAAGCGCTTTGAGACATCCTCCTGATGTGAAAGGCGCTGGATCAAATGCTAGGATTATTATTGTGATTAGTATTTTTACATTCCAAAATGTGGGTAATGAAGGTGAGGAAAATGTCCAAACTCCCTCCCTGCCTTTCTGGGTCAAAGGCAAAGCAAAGTGAGTTGTAATTTGTTAACTGTAAATCTGCCCACAAACGGTGGTAACTCCAGGGTCACGAGCATGTTAGCAACTCGAGCTTCCAGTAGTGCCCACACGCCTGATACACAGGCAATACGAGAGGGTAATGAAGCCAATGAACGTCACGTAAAGGTCACTGCGATTCAATTGGAATTTCTTTTTAAATAAGAAAAAAAAACAAGAATTTTCGTAGAATAACAAAGCGTTAAATTCGTGCCCTCTCCTGAAAATGCAATTTTTAAAAAAAAGGAACTTCACAAACCGAGTCGTTGGGCATCTGAACCTCTCCTTAAGTGCTTTGACATGTCCTCCCGATGCAAAAAGCGCCGTCTAAGTGTAAATTGTATTGTATCTCGCCGGTGGGTTTTCTGGGAGGATGAGATCAAATGGGCCGAATGGGACTTCGTCACCTGAACCTGTGTGACTGCTTCCGCCAACAAACTGTACGATCACTGCAGTGTCTATATGCTCAAGTCCAGAAGGCATTTTAGGATTTCCACCGCACCCACACAGGTACTTCCTGGTCTTACAGCGAGTAAGTGGAACCTTTAGCTT
Organism: Callorhinchus milii; assembly: GCF_018977255.1. Taxonomy (NCBI): domain Eukaryota; kingdom Metazoa; phylum Chordata; class Chondrichthyes; order Chimaeriformes; family Callorhinchidae; genus Callorhinchus; species Callorhinchus milii. Next base: position 3,304,201 of record NW_024704766.1, on the reverse strand, counting down.
AGTGTGAGAGCGCTCGCCTCGCAAGCGAGAGGATCTGGGTTTGATTCCCGGGCCGGGCGAAATGTTGGGCAAGTTTCCTAACTCCACACGCCTCTGTTTACTTAGCAAAATAGGAATCCGGTTGTTAGTTGATTGGCGGATCGCTTTTTCTGGTGTAATAATCCCTTAAAATAAATGTGGTCACTCAATCCACGACTGTTTGTGGGACGCTGCTGTGCGCTGTTGCATTTCGACCACAAAATATACAGTCAATTCACTTTACAGTATATCCTGTGAACTGCTTTGTGCCGTCTAGAAGCCGTGATAAGGTGCTATATCCACTGCTATATCAGATTATTATATAAGTACATTTCAAATGACCAAATGACCTGTTCGGAAACATTATTATTGCTTTTTGTGGCTTCTCAACTCTTAAGAACATACTTTAATGGTGATTGATGCTAACGCTCTCAACACGGCTGAGAGAAATATAGAAACAATAAGAATTTTTCAAGGATTACGTCGGAAAGCAAATTGCAGTCATGTTTAAGACCTTCTGCTGATAAGCCTTTCAACTTAAAGAAGACAGTTAGTTTCTTCCATAAACCCTTCTGATCAGAAATGTCATGCTAAAGCCTTAAACCTATCCAGCAATTTTCCCACCGTCAGTCGTGTGAATTGGATTTCTTCTTAAACACATATTACAACTAGATAAGGCAGTATCTTCACCTGCTGGATTACTGAACCCTTCAACAAAGTTCCGGTCACATGCAGATACTTCCTCGACGTTATGAAGTTGTAGTTACCTCTCTTCCTGGCCTTTGACTACGATTATAGGACTTTCTTTTCATTTTTGCAAAGCGCCGTTCTGTTGGATTCACAGGACATTGCAACTCGCGTGGTTTTGATTGTCAAAAAAAAGAGAAAGGAATCAATGGAAGTGAAGGTGAATTCATGTGCCCAGAGTTTTCGATCTAAGAATAATAACAATAATCCTAGAGTTTAATATAATGCCTTATTACATCTCAAAGAACTTCACAGGATTTACTGTAAAGTGTGGTGGCCTGTGAAGTGCAGTGACTGTGTATTCTGGAAGCGCATTCGACAGCTACTTAGCAACAGGACATTTGGAATTTGCGATTATATATTAATAACAATCCCTGCATTTGACATAGCGCCTCATCACATCTTCTAGACGTCTTAAAGCGCTTCAAGGAAACACAGTAAAGTAAATTGACTGTATATTTTGTGAGCGAAACGATGCAGCCAATTGCGCACAGTTAGTGTTTTTCATGCAGACTAGTGTCTTAGACCCACCGCTTCGATCGGCCTTCGGTCACCCTCCTACCCCTACCCTTCCCGCCCTCCGCCCCTCCTGATCCATCGGGTCAGGCTCGGATGAGGGAAGGATGGGAATATAATTAAAGGTTGAACGTGGATAAGGGGCTGAGTTGTGAGGTCAGACAAGTGTTGTTATCATCACCAGATGCACACACACATACAGCCAGCAGGATGCGAGTGTTTATAAAACAGAAGGGTGTGATTATTGACCCAGCCATACATCACTGGGGTTGATTACTGATGTGACTGTATCAGTGATCACATCTGCCGACAGCGAATTTATTTTTAATCTTACGCAACGTGCCAAGTGCGCACTTCCACTGCAGCGTCCACCTGCGTCTTCTGCAGACACAAGACGACCACGGACAGAAACTCACCGACGATAAACCCAATCGCGGCAACAATCAATCGCCCCGTAGAATTATTATAAAGGTCACGGCCCTGAAACTCCGGGAAGCTCTCCCTCAATCCCATCGCCTTGCACCCCCCTCTCCCCTTTTTTTCCAGTCCCGCCTGAAAACCTTCCTTTTCGACCGTGCTTACCATCTCCTCCCCCACCCCTGCTCCGGGCTCGGAGTCGGGCTCCGCTACTGTGAAGCGCTCTGAGACCCAATCCTGCATGGAGGGCGCTTTGTTGTAGTTGTTGAATCAGCCCATCAGGCCATCCAGTCTGTGCCAGATCAGCCTCCACCCCTCTATTCCCTTCTCCCTCACGTTCACAACGAGTTTTCTCTTAAGTAAGCTGAGGCTTTCTATCTTGGAAATGATCTTGAAGTTCATTTTGGTCGAGTTAATCTCTAACAGTGTTGATCACTCACTTTCTGGTTGTTTGTGGGACGCCGCTGTACCCAAATGGGCTGCCGGGTTTGCTATACAAAGTCCAAAGTCGCTGCACTTTACAGCAAGAGGCTGCGAAGCATTTTGAGACGGTCCTGACAACACCAAATGCAAGGAGAATTATTACAGGATCCATCGTAGATCGTCTGAAAGAATGAATGCAATTAAGCTGCCCAGACTGGTGCTGGCCAGCGGGCAGATGGTCCTATCACATTGCTGAAGTAACTGCTGTTGATGTGGCAAAGCAATGAGGTGTGCGGTAAATGAGTTAGTCACTCAATGGCACTCGCTTTAATACACAATGCGGCTATGATACAGTCTGTAATAAGATCTGCGCAGGGCTAAGGGAACGGAGGCCATTAATGTGCGAGGCAACATTAATCAACTTGAGCTCCCGTCACCCTCCGCATAAACTGATGAAGGCCGTAATTTTTGCTATTAGTGAAAAAAAAACTGGATTGGAATATTTCTCATTTTGTTTTTGCTTTCAGTATCATTGAATAATAAAGCTACACTTGCCAGTTGGATGATCAACAAGTCAGACACCAGGAAGGATTTCTTCACCCAAAGGAGTTAACGACTGAAACAGTGTTGCCTGGAAGGTTGGTTGGGGCCAAGACACTTGGGACTCATTCATGTAAACGCCGTGAGGCTGTTCTGAAATAATGAATTAAAATGGGCCACAGACAAGACCAGTTATGCACACAAACAGAGTTCCTCCCTGTGTCCTGCCCAACAATCCCTCCAAATAAAAATTGGTCACTCACTTCATGGGCCCTTTTGCGCGCAAATTGACTGCCCCGTTTGCCTACAAAAATACCCAGTCACTTCACTTTGCAGTGAAATCCCGGACTTTTGAGACATTGGCAAAGCGCTGTACCAAATGGGAGGATTATCATCATCCGTACATGAACGTAAAAGTTTAGCCGATTTTAGCCACAGAAGTAAACTCCAGATTGATGAATTGTTTTATTATTTCATTTGCAACTTTCCTCTACCTTCAAGAGGAGCGGAAAAAAAATATTCTAATGCCATGTGTATTACGAAAAATGTAATTACGTGCATTTTTGGAAGTCATAAGTTAGCGCCATTTTATGATTATCAACAGGCTTTGCATAAATTATGTCGGCAGTTTTAATTCAATTTTTCCCAGAAGGATTCTCTCAAAAAATGGGTCTTAAATTATTGTTTTGTTCTTGCTCCAGTTCTGTTCTTACAACAGTAATAATCCTTGGCTTTGAAATAGTGTCTTATCACATCGTCGAAATGGCAAAACACTTTGCAGGATATACCGTAAAGTGCTATGTCTGGGCATTTGTAAGCCAACTCGGCAAACAATTTGCCCACAGCGATGTTCCACACACAGCCTTGGGGTGAATAACCGATTTAGTTTGGGGGATTGTTGGCCAGGACACCGGGAGAAACAACCTTCTCTTCTCTCAGAGGTGAGAATGCTACCAATCGAGTCAGGCTGACGGACAACTGATGCCTGGGATGTAGGAGGTATTAAGAGATATTGGAGAAAGCGTGGAGAAATGGGATTAAAAATAGAGAGGGCTGCCACGATCTGATGAAACGGTGGAGCAGGCTCGACAGACTGGCCGCACATCCCTAAGTTCCCCAGAGATTTAGAACCACTTTGCAGCACTCCCAGACATGAGTGAAGAAGATGCGAATTCACTGTTTTCATTGCTGTTTATCTGACAGCCGTTATCTCAGGATGGATGTTGGCTGTTCAGAATTCTGCACCAGACATGCCCAAGCCCCGGCGTTAACATGCAGCAGGTCTGGCTGGCAAAGGTGATGATGATGATGATAAAAGTAATAATCCTCGCATTTGGTAGAGCTCCTTATCCCGTCTCTGAGGCATCTCCAAAGAGCTTCGCAGGATTTACTGTGAAATGGGAGTGCCTGCGTATTTGTAGGCAAACGTGGCGAACATCATCATTTGTGCCCAGCCGTGTCCCACAAACAGCCATGAAATGAACGACGAATTTTATTTCGCGGGCGGGGACTGTTGACCAGGACACCAGGAAAAACCTACTCCCGCAGCGCACCACCAGTAAGTTTGAAAGTGAGAGCGAGGATCTTGAAGCTGAGCCGTTCTACAACAAGACCACAGACACGACAGACCAGGCCAAGTGGCCTTCATTTCTACTATAAATCTCTTCGATTAGGATCATAGAAATATTACATCCACAGAAGGAGACTATTCGGCCTGTGGCATCTCTTTGGAAGAGCTACCCAATCAGTCCAACTCCTCCCGCTCTTTCCTTTCCCCACGTCCTTGCAAATGTTTCCTTTTTGGTTTCTCCTTGGTTCTAACATTAGCAAAAAGTTTTACCATCCAGGGTTCAGATGGTTAAGCCAATTTGAGTGAACGCTCCTAAAGATCTCATCTGCATAAACAGCTACTGCCATCTGTTCTAGCTGGTTGGCCCAAATATCATCTGTCAGCAGGCTCCAGGACTCCCACTGTGTGTCCAAACACATCTCCCTCCAAGTCGTGTATGTATATAAAAAAAAATTATTTACGATACAATTTACACTTCGATGGCACCTTTCACGTCGGGAGGACGTCTCAAAGCGCTCGCTAGTGCGTGCTGGGCAATCAAGCTGGGGGTTGGGGTAGCAGCCAAAAAAATGAGGGGGAGGGGGTGTACAGTGAGAGAGAAATCCATCTATTTTGTTTTTTTTTGAAGGAATCAACACTTTCCGCTTTCACGGTCTCCCTCTGGAGCCTGTTCCATACATTTACTGTTCGCTCACTGAAATAGTCATGAGCGGCACTGAGCCCATCGCGGCTGGTATTATCCCTACTCCAACAGACGCCTGGATTGAGATAAACTCCAGCTATTAAGATCGCTGTTACCTAACTATGAAGTGTCGAGTGTTATTGGAAAAGTATTGGGGAAGCTCACTGCGCCAAGGCGAGCGATGAGCAGACCTAATAACCAGCCCGAGAAAAATACATTCAGAAAAACTATGCTTTTCATTTGATGGAATTTCAACCCTTTCCACCGATCTCGGGATTTATCTGCAACACGCAGTAAGTCTGGCACGACAGCAGAATCAAAAAGATTATCGTGCTTGTTTAAAGAACGCAGGAATGAAACTCTAGTACTCTTATCTGTCGCACATTCACGTTGGTTTGGAAAAGAAGTTAGGCAGATCCGCCCAGCACTGCATACTGGTTCGCAATCACATTCTGATGCTCACAAGAATAGCATGCACGCAGACACATATACCCACAGACACACATATATACACGCACAGACGCACATATACACACACAGAGACACATATATACACACGCAGACACACACAGAGACACATATATACACGCACAGACGCACATATACACACACAGAGACACATATATACACACGCAGACACACAAAGAGACACACACACACACACACACAGGAACAGATAGACATCAGCAACACACACACACACATAACCAAACACAAAAACACTGCCAGATACATGCAGTTCACTCTTTGTGATGACCAAGCAGGTTGCGCTGGAGACAGTTTGGTAAAGGCACCTTGAGCAGGGCTGCTTTGCCAGGAAATTGCTGTTGTATAAATTGCTGCAAACTGTGCCTATCATATTTGGTCTCCACTCATCAACAGCCTTAGAGGCGTCCAGCTTAAAGGACCAGTTTTCAATCGTGAAGTAGCTGGGGGTGCCAAACTAGTGCTGGGCAGAACTGATCAGCGAAACGTCACACAAGTCCTCGGTTGCCTATTGGGTACGATTTAGCTCATCCTCAATTTCCCGGCAAAGCCCATCTAACAGCGGAAATAGCGATCCTTCCATTTGATATGGAGCCTTTCACTTCGGGAGGAGGTTCGAGAGCGTTCCTCAGGACTTACTGCGTAGTGACTGTGTATGTTGGTGAAACGGAGGTTCCATTGAGTTCTTCTGAAGTGTTGGGCGTTTGCAACATTACAGCAAAACCCCTTCCCGATTTACGTTCCAAACTCAGCAGGTTTGTGGTGGGTGCAGCCCACATCACGCAAGCCGCTGATTAATTGCACTGGGCTGGAGAACTGGGTCACCAAGAGAAGTGAGCTTAGCGCTGCTCAGGCGAATTGCTGGTCACGTCTGTGTAAAGCGAAGGGGCTGCTTTGCCACAAGCTGTAGCACCGGGCGAAGGATATTCCCCCATTCGGGCAACAACTTCTTTGCTCTGCAAATGAACGCCATCCCACAAAAGCGTCCACTAAAAGGGGACGGCTGTTCCCGTGGGTCGCGAGGCTCTGAGCTATGTTATCATTGCTCGCGCCCAATGACCATAACCGCTGACTAAACAACCTCGGGGCGCGGACGACAGACGTTGTGCGATCATTCAAACCAGCGCGACCTTTGATTTACAGAGAGCAGAGCTTCTGCGCTATCCGGACGCCCTCCGCATCACCGGAAGCCTTACAAGCGACGGCTACTTTCTTCTTTTATCTGAACCTCATCCGAAACGGTCAAGGTCAGAGGCATCGCCCCCGGAGCAGCAACAGATGCCCACTTGGTGCCCGCTCGCAGCGGCCGGGCGAAGGCAAAGCTGGGAACATTCCGGAACGTTGGAACCCTGGAGGCAGAGCAAGTGAAAGAGAACGCTTATGCCCGCAGCATGTGGTATCCTGGTGGAGAGATTAGGAGCTCAGTCGCAAGATGCTGTGAATAAAATGGAAAATCCTCTGAGTAATTGCATTATTCTGCGTTTCACTGTTAACTCTTTGAAGTGGAGAAAGACACTCCGGGCTCATTATGCTTCGCGCTCCTACTCGGCCTTTGACGAAACCAACTGGATTGTTCCGCACAATCTGACAATTCTCTTACATAAAGGGCTTCCACAGGGCTCAGTGATACAGTATTTTAAGGGTAGGCGTCGTTTGTCTGAAAATACAGTCTCCGCACTTCACAGCAACAGTTGATGTGCCTCGATGATGCGATAAGGCGCTGTGTCAAATGCACGGATTATTACTGGTGTTAAGTTTGCCACCGGTATGTAATATGAAAGAGGCGCAACCAGTTTGGGGGACTTAAAAAAAAGATAATTTGGTCTATAAAAAAAATCATACATCTTTACTGACCTCAACCTTCCCAATCACTCCACTTTGCACTACAAAAGAGTTCGCTTGACATCAAATGTAAGGATTGCTTATCATTACCAGTGAGTGACCGATTTTACCTGAGGGATTAATGCCCAGGACACCTGGTGAAACTCCCTTCGCTTTTTTGAATAAGTGCCATGGGATCTTTAACATCCACCTGGACAGGCAGACAAGACCTTGGCTTAACATCTCATGCGAAGGTCTGGCACGAAAGTCAAGATATAAAAAACAACTCAAGTGCAGCTGTGGGAAGTAAGCACTCTGCAAGAGTGCAAATTATTGTTAAATACAAGAAAGTGAGACGCAAATCTACCAGGTTTGGGCTTGAGATTTGTGGATCGGGAAAATGCTAATGAGCCTTTTGCATTTCCTATTTGTTTTCCACTGCAAAATACTGAAACGAGGTATACAATTAGGGAGCTATTTTGGAACAAGTGTCTAGATTCATCACTTCAGTTGAATGTGGCTTGATTCCCCACACAAACAAGCAGTGAAATTCGCTGTATTTTGAAGTCCCTTTTTTTNAAAATGTAGGAAGTTTGAACGGGGCAATTGTAGCCGTGTTATACGAAGTAATGAGTTGTTTTCACTCTCCGAGACTGAAAACTCCAACGTTACAGCTAAAAAAAATAGAGGGGGAAAAAAAAAGCCCTTTGTGCGCTCCCTGAAAACCTCACTCCGCATTGCCAATGAGTTTTAACATGTTGGTGGCAGCTGCACTAAAATTGATGTGTGGGGATGTTTACTGTGAAGGCTTTGCGAGGCTCAGGAAGATTTGAGGGATAAAAGGAACTCTACTTATGCATGCTTCTGATCACCTCATTGATCCCCTGGAAAAATTTTCTCCTATTCTGTTCGTCTCGTACTCTTCGTAACTGGCAGAAATAAAACCACGAGGTTCTGAAAAAGCCGTATAAAACGACGATAAGCTTCAAAAGAATTCCTTGAGGAACTTTTTTTTTGGCCCCGAAAAAAACATATAACGCGGGACAAAGTACGTTCAGCAGGTTGCATCTGATATGGAGCCTTATCATGCCTCCGAGACGTCTCAAGGCACTTCACACAATATGCCGTAAAATGTAGTGACTGGGGAAACGCAGCAGCCAATTGCGCACAGCGGCGTCCCACGTAGTCGTGGGTTGAGCGAGTACATTTTTATTTTTATTATTTTTTTGAAGGCAATATTATGATGATGTGCAGCGATATTTATGACAAATCAGACCAGCGCCAGACAACCTACAGCCTAAACATTTGCACCAGTCTGGGTACGTATGTGTTCAATCGGCAGTGTGTTTCCAAGTTTTTCTTGGTTGAATATTAATTGATTTAAGGCACGAATCAAGAAGTACTCAATCGAGAACATTTATTTTGTGGGCCCACCACTGAATTAGACGGTTAAAAACCCTTCGCAACGCAAGTTAGCATTGGGCAGACAGAGACCTGGTGCTTAGTTTTTAATAATAATAATCCTTACTGCACTTAGGATTCCTACTTACTGCTGGGTAAACAGAGGCGTGTGGAGTAACGAAACTTGCCCATCGTTTCGCCCTGCAGAGAATCGAACCCAGCTCCGTCCGCTTGCGAGGCGAGTGCTCTAACCACTGAGCTGCAGGACTCTACAGTGTGCTTCGTTTAGGGGATGGGTCCTTTCGGCAGCCTCTCTGCTGTAGAATAACTGCAGGCTACGAAGATATTACACGGTGGAAATGAAATCCACTCATGTTTTAAGGTCAAAAGCAGGTTTGAGCTCAGAGCAACACTTAAGATAGGCCTCCCCTCCGCACTGGCAGAGCAACGGAGCAGGTGTGCTTTGGTGCAGTGCTGACTTTTGATGGCATCATCCAATTTCCTCCCTCTTAGCAGTAATATAATGGATGTGTCAGACGAGCTGAACTTCACAGTGAAAAGAACATTTAATTTAAAGGAAGCAAGAAAACCGAACATAGGACGGGAGTGTGTATCTACGAATGCTGTTACGATCCCACCGGCACCTTCCAGGTACAATAACCGTGTCTGTCCTCCCGATGCTACTCAATAACCTGAAAACGTTCATCAGTCCAGAGTGACAGCAAACACTGGACGTACGAGGGGAAATTCTGTCACTATTTTATGTTTCGTAACGATATGTTATTGGCATTCCAAAGTCCCGTCTGGCTCTTCAGGTGGAAGTTAAAGAACATGTGGCACTATTTCTGAAAGAGAAGGGCATTCCTCCTGGCCTACAAAGTCCCCGGATAAAATTGATCATTCACTTCAAGGCTGTTTTGTGGGACGTCCCCCTGTGCAAATTGGCTCCCGCGTTTTCATCTGTACAATACACAGTCACTACACCCTGGAGTGTTTTCCGCGAAGCACTTTATCGAGACGCGAAAGGAGCTGTACGAAATGTAAACATTATGCGGCACAAGGAACCTCAACAAGACACAGGTCTTGTACGTTTCGTGAGTGAGCCTTTGGAGTTTCAATAACAATCGGCGCATTTGACACAGGGCTTTATCACGTCGTCAAAATGTCTCAGAGCACTTCCCAGGATATACTGTTGGAAAACGCGACAGCTAATTTGCACACAGCAATATCCTATAAACAGCCATGGAGTTAATGACCAATTTTACCTGGGGGATGGTTAGCCAGTACATTAGGAGAGACTCTATTTCTCTTTCTGAATGGAGTCATGGGATCTTTAACATCCACCAGGACAGGACCTTGCGTTAACGTCTCAACCAAAGAAAGGACGGCACGTCTGACATTCAGGTACTTTGCTAACTCTGCACTGGAGTGCGTCAGATGAGACTTTGTGACCTCAAAGTCCTGATGTGGGGCGTAAACCAAGAACCTTCTAACTCAGAGGTAAGCATGCTACCAACTGAGCCATGCTCACACCTCGAGTTAAGACTGAATAATGATAATAATCCGTGCATTTGATCGAGCACATTATCGGGTCTTTGAGACGTCTCGAAGCGCTTCACAGAATAAACTGTAAAGTGAATTGACTGTGTATTTTGTGGGCGAAACGCAGCAGCCAATTGCGCACAGCAGTGCAGACCCACCAGCAGTCTCTTGGATTGAGTGACCAAATTGTTATTATTTATTTTATTTTTTTGGAAGGGGTTATTACTCCTGGAAAATCGATCCACCAATCGACTAACAACCGCTGGGTAAACAGGCGTGTGGAGTAAGTAAACTTGCCCAACGTTTTGTGTTGCCTGGGAATCAAACCCAGGTCCTCTCGCTTGCAAGGCGATCGCTCTAACCACTACACTATATCTACTGCAAGGAATATTATTATTATTACACTACAGGACTGCACTGAAGATCAAAAATGTATTAAAGAAAGCAACCCAACAAGCAATACATTTGTTTAAAAAGACAACAGCTTCTTGTTGAAGAGCAAATTAGAAGATCCAACAGCTCGATAAAATGACAAAAAGTGTGAACGCAGTTTTTTAGGCAAATAGAGTTATTACTAAAGATGCAGGCTAGGGAATAGCAACTTTCAGCTTCATTATCCTTTTACACAAATGACGCCAATCCCACTGTGCTCAATGTGCCTGATGCAAAACGCTTAGAAAAAAANTGGAAAATTAATTTAAATGAACCATTCTAATGGTTTGTAATCTCGGCCGACACTCCAGTGATCGGAGGGCTATTCAAAAAGGGGAAGTTCTCCCAGCGTCCTGGCCAACAATCCCTCCCCCAGATAAAATCTCTCGCTCACTTCATGACTGTTTAGGGGTCATTATTGTGTGCAAATTGGCTGCTGTGTCTGTGTGCAAATACAATGTCACTTCGCTCCGCAGTAAATCTTGTGAAATGCTTTGAGGCATTTTGACGACGTGAGAAGACATTATATCAAATGCAAGGATGATTATTATTCTTTCCCACTGACTTTAGGACGCTCCTATCTATACATCATAAAGAGCAGAAAATAGGCAGCAGATTAAAATAGCAATTCAATCGCAGGCTTCTGCGTAGAGTTATAAAGCACAAGCTTATGGTTCACATCAGAATCACTCAGTCGAATTACTGCCTTATAAATCACTGCTAGTCATTCATTAGTGTGGTATATGTCTGTGTACCCATACCCGTGTGGAGAATGGCCCTCTAAATTTTTCTCGCTCGAAGAAAAGAGGACCATAAAAACAGCTCAAATCCGCATCAACTGCCATTGGATTTTATAGGGCAGTTTAGTGCCTCGCCTTAAGAACACGTTGTATTCCTTACCACCTTAGGATGTCACAGAAAGGGTACGCCCTTTTGAAAGAAAATAATCTGCGCTGTTCTTCAGCGATCTGGGGCAGCTGTTGTAAGGAAACGCTTGTTTTTCATTAAACAAAGGGACCTTATCATTGAGGTTCAGCTCAGAAACCTGACCTTCTGTGTCAGGAGCGGGAGTCGGAGAGAAGTATTTCTCTCGACATGTGTTTCGATATGTAAAAAAAAAAATTGCGACAGGCCGCGAGCTAAATAATGACAGGCCGCGGAAAAGTAATCACGTACGGATTATTCAGCTGAGAAAAATTAAACCAATTTTGAACCTTGTAAGTGTAAGCAAACATCTGGGCGAGAAATAACTTTCGCAACAAACGCTGCTCGTGTTGCCAAAGTGCACGACTGCAGTTAAGAGTAGAATTAATGGTTAACTGTAAAGCCCTCAATCACAGTTGTGCGGGGTAATGCCATGTCGTGATCCAGGCTTCAACTGATTAAAGTCCAGCGCACTGAGCAATCCTCACCAGGGTGTAACACACATTAACGATAACAGATGTTCTCACGATCGATTTCAAGATCCTCACGCTCGTTTTCAAATCCCTTCCTGCTCCGGCACCTCCGGACCTCTCCGACCGACTTACCCCCCCCCCAACCCACAACCGGCTGTCTTCGCTCGACCGGCTCCAGCCTCCAGCGTGTCCCTCGTGCCCTCCGTTCCATCATCGGCGGACGAGCTTTCAGCCACTACCCCCCCGGATCTCTGGAACACTCTTCCTTTATCCTTCCGCCATGCCTATCTTCAGGTTTCCTCTTCAACCGTGCCTACGGTCGCCTCCCCCTCTACCCGGCTCGGTTTCGTGCTCCGCCACTGTCAAGCGCTCTGGGACCCTACCCGGCATGAGGGGCACTGTATAAATCCAAGTTGTTGTCATTTTTGAGTCTCCCAACTCAGCAGCAACAACAACTTGCATTTATATAGCGTCCCAGAGCAAGCAACATTGTCACGGGGACACTGTAGTGAAAGGCGCTGTATCAAAATATTATGGTCATCCATGTTAATAACCTTAAAAGCAAGTTTCAGGATGTCCGCAAATACAAGTCAATCGAAGTAAATGGTTTTATAATGCGCGTCTGAGAGTGAATCCCAACAATTCACCCCCAAGCATGAGGTATTAAGATTGTAAGAGAGCTTTGAACTGATGAAGAATGATATTCGATCCATGCAATCTCATCCTTTCAGACACCCGCCCACAGACCTTTACAGCAGAGAATTAGGCCACATAATTGTGGCCCATCATAGTTGTGCTGACTTTATCCGTTCTATCTCAATCTCTTATTCCTTCCGAATCTCTCCCCCACCTCCCCACCCCTGGTCGGGGTCCCTGACTGTCCAGCACCTTGGGACGTCCTCCCGACTAACTTAATTTACATTGATGGAGTGCCTTTCTTGTCAGGAACATGTCACAAAAGCACTGAACACTTCAAATTTTGCGCTTGACTGAGCTTGGGGGCTGGAGGGGGTGTGGAGGGAGAGTGGGGGGGGATGAGGATAAAAGGCGCAGTCAAAGAGAAGGTTTTGAAGGAGGTAAGGGAAGGATTTTGTTCTTTCACTCCATTAATATTTTACCACCTGTACTTGCTCTCCCTACTCTTCCTTCCAAAATGTATGATCTCACATTTCTGCACATGAACTTTCTTTCGCCATTTCTCTGCCCAATCAACTAATCTTTCTCCCTGAAGTTACTTTCAGGGTTACAGTCCTCAGAGTGAAGTACCTCGACCCAACCAGAAACACAGGAACAACGTCACCCACTCTACTGTTCCCCCAAGTCCAATACTAAACCCTTCCGTCAATGTTACTTAAATTTCCATTTCAGCATCCTGTTTATCCTGATCCGTCTACTCAAATAAAAAACACAAGGCAGCAAAGAAATTGTACATGCCAATATCATTAATTAACATTTCATTCGTGCTTTCCACCACATATACTGGACACATCTGTGCCGTATAATCCATAAGCCAAATTGATGTAGTTCTCACAGAGTTACTCACTCACTGCAGATATTAAAGTATTAATTTTGGCTTGCATCCAAAGCTGCCTGGCACAAATTGTGAAGCTGATAGACTGACACCAGCTTTCTATTCTTGTTCACTTCATAACAGTTTTTTTTTCACAGGAATAAAACTACAAGAACAATCCATTCAGTCCTGTTCCCCTGCCTTTTGTCCCCAAGAAAATCTACAATTTTTCACTTCATAGTGAAATCCTCAGTTGCTCAGTTGGGAAATTGTGTTTGTTAGTCACACGCAGACATATATATTATATATATATATATATATATGTACAGTTTCTAGACACCAACCTGAAAGCAAACGGCGAGTCCCACACCAAGTTTGTTGAAAATCTGCTGCAAACATTTGCCGTTATTAAAATAATAAATCGGCGTGCGAAGAAGAGACTGTTTTTACAAGCGCACTCTTGGATTCTCACATTTACACACATTTTGCAACGTAAACAATACGACTGATACTAATCACTCCCGATCGGCACAATCCACTTCCGGGCAATTTGGGGCGGAATTGGGATTGTCCCACAGCTTCGAGAACACGAAGCAGGGCACTGGACGCGCAAACACACCAACTCAAGCCAACAACAGGAACCAAGGCGTCCCACTGCAAATCCTTACAAAGTGGCTCGATTTCTAACTCTCGATTCACTCCATTGACGCGGCACTGCAACACAAGGCTGACGGGACTGAACCCAGGCCCTCGTGGGATTTTCTACCCTCGCGTTCACGTCAGCTTCGGGTGAAGACACCCTTCGATCAAGGTTCAGCCTCAGCCCAGAAGCAGAGCGTTCAGTTCACCGGGAAGCTATTTTCAAAGATAAAGCGAATAAGTATATATGGGTGAGAGAGTGAGATGCTGAGCATCTCACTCTCAGTAGCCCTTCAGCACCTCTTAGTGAACACAGTAGCCCTTCAGCACCTCTTAGTGAACATTTAAAAAAACATTTAGAATTAAATGCACTTGAGAAGCTTTGCTTAAAATCATCGGAACCTCTTAAACATTCCCTTTTGCACTACCAAAAGCAAACCTTAACCCACCCCCCCCCCCCCCCCCCGTAACTGCTGGGTCTTTCAATTACAATTTTTGAGGAGATAATTTGATGTTACCACCAATTATCAATGAGGAATCCACGACTGTAATTACAGATGCCACCGACATTTTCACAGCGTCATTTAATTCATCCATGGCAGAGAGCAAACACATGTAACGATACTGCCAGTCTTTAGATCAAATTCGCCGATTGAAGTTGTCGTAGTGCAATCAAGGAGAGCTGCAGGTTGAATGGCTCAGTCAGATGGAGGAAATTGGCACCTTTCTAGATAAAAAAATATTAATAATCCTAACAATTGATATTTCGCCTTTCAGGTCCTTTCAAAGCGCTTCACAGGTTTTGCCATAAAGTGCAGTGACTGTGACTGGTGTGCTTTGTAGACAAACTCAAATAACAATTTGTGCACAGCAAAGCCCCCAACAGCCAGCAGGAAATCAGGGGGGAGTGGGGGGGGGTGGGTGGAATCATTGGCCATGTCAATGGGAGAAACTCCCTTCTCTTTTTGAATAGGGATCTTAACGTCCACCTGAACAGGCAGGCGGAACATTGGTTTAACAGCTCAACTGAACAAAACCATGCGAGAAATCAAAAGCATTGACATCAATAAATAACGCGCACACGAATACACCAATCGCCCACAAAATATGCAGTCAATTCACTATACAGTATATTCTGTGAAGCGCTTTGAGATGTCTCGAAGACTTCATAGGACGCTATTTCAAATGCAAAGGTTATCATTATTCGTATTATATGATGCCCAATGGCCTGTATGAATCAAATATATGTATAAAGGAGTAGAACGACAACAAGATTACATGTGTATAGCGCCTTTCACGTCGAGAGGACGTCCCAAGGCGCTGGACAGTGTACAGCATTTCAGACCCGAGCTGCGGTCAGGGAGGGAGGGAGAAGGTGGGTGGCCGATGGCATGGTCGAAGAGGAGGGTCTTGAAGCGGGACTTGAAGCAGGCTAAGGAGGGGGCGAGGCGGAATGATTGGGGGGATGGAATTCCAGAGGTTGGGGGCAGAGTGGCTGAAGTAGCATTAGTATTGGATAAAACGTCCCTAAATGAAAAAGGATTGACGTTCCAACAATTTTTTTTATATCTTCTACATGAAAGGATCTTGTAATGAGTTTGAGTTCTCACTGCCCCCCCAATACCGCCTCTATGGAAATCCAAGTTCATTATACCAAACAATCATCCTCCAGAAAGATCTAAAGGTTGATTCAGGCAAAATCAGACCGCCCTTCGAAACAAATTACTGTGTTAACTGTGAAACCGGTTTTCTCATCCCAACAGTGACTTGCAGTTGAGCCGACCTGGTGACTATGCCATACCTTGCCGGTCATAAAAACTGTGTTAATGTGTGGTTTACATCCCACATTTTAAGGCGATTGCTGTGATGAGTCACTGCTAATTGTGGCCATTACATCTCTAAGATGTGACACAACGAAACCCTGAGATGGCGGTTCTGTAGTAAGAACTATAATCATAACTATAATAATAGTATAATAATCTTTGCATTTGATGTAATGTCTTATCGCATCTTCTGGACGTCTCAAAGCACTTCAAAGAACAGACTGCACAGTGAACTGACCGTAGATTTTGTGGGGGGGAAACGCGGCAGCCAATTGCGTACAGTAGCGTCCCACAAACATTCATGGACTGAAGTGATCAAATTATTATTAATATTTTTTTCGAAGGGATTATTACCCCCGGAAAACCGATCTGCCAATCGACTAACAACCGGCTTCCTACTTGCTGTTAGGTAAACAGAGGCATGCGGAGTAAGGAAATTGCCCAACACTTCACCCTAGAAAAAACTAGACAGGATTTGATAGCCTCTGGTACTTTAAAAGATTTCTCTCTTGATAACAAAATTGCACAAATTAGCTGCTGCATTCACCTATGATATACATTCACTACATTTTGCCTTTATATTCTGTTGATTACTATCATTATTAAAATAACTCTTTTTGACCAAACATGTATATATTGCGAACTAGCTTTGGTGTCAGTAGTGAAATAAAATGTTTTGATTGTCGATAGGCAAGTTGGGAATATATAAATACTGCAATGGTTTCCCAGTAATTAATTTTGAATGATTCATAAATTTCAAAACAAATTCTCTCCTATGCATAACAATCTCGTCTCTTAGTTTTGCCTGATCTCAGTGTAAATTATTAACTGCTCCTTGCTGCTGATTGAATTCCCAATCCTGTTTAGAAATGGCACTGAGCATGTTCCGTTATTTATATTTTATTAGAATAAGATCACATCGACGGTGAGAGTCTTTTTGTGGTTATGTTTTAAAAATCTATCTCATCGTTCATTTGCTCAGTGTCCCATCGCGGAAAACCAGAGAGGATCAAGCGTGGACTTGGATCGCGGATGGACGGGTGCGGGGTTATTGAAATCCTGGAATAAATCGGGTGAGCGTGACAAAAAGACAAGTTAAAAACGTGCCTGCGGCACATTCGGGAACAAGTTTCTGTGAGCGTCGCTTTGACCCATCCTAGCGAATGTTCCTTCCATTCAGATGAATGGGCTGCTTGTGCCTTTCTCCACCGTTTTTCCTAATGTGGGAGTGTTGTGGATGGGGACGCCTGTTGTTGGCACTGAGCCAGCCATTACTGAGTTCCCCCTGAATCACCCTCAGTGATTGCAAGGTTCTTTCTGATTGAGTTATCGTAAGAATGCCTCAATCCAGGCAGTTCGTATGGGGGCCGGGGAGGGGGAGGAGAGTTTAAATCGGATGCCATTTCAAATGGACGTGAAGCCTGTCCCGCTGTAAGAGTAAAGCCCAATTTGTCAGTGTGTTTTAGTGGGCGCTATTCAAGGGTCAAGTGTGGAACACACTGCCTGAAATTGTGGCGGAAGCAGATTCACCCAGAAAATATTTTGCCCACAAAACACAGAGTCGATTGATTCACTTTCCTGCGAAACGCTTTGAGACATCTCAACGACGTGGCGAGGTGCCGTATCGAATGCGAGGATTATTATTATAGACTCGATAATAGCTTTCAAAAGGGAATTCGATAGATAAGATACGTAAAAAGGAAAAGTTTGCAGGGCTATGCGGTAAAGATCGGGGTTGGGTGACTAGTTGGCAGAATGGGCTCCTTCTGTGCTGTAAGATTCGATCATTCTTTGAGCGGCAGAACATCGTTCTCCTCCCCCTTTTAATTCCTTTAAACAATTCACAGAAAATTCAGTAGTTCTGAGTGGACATTTGGTTCGGAATTTTACAAAACAATATTGCAAGCTTAGAAGCGGTCTGTACGCAAGAATAGTTTGTCGTTCCTACGGGAGGGATAGCGTTGTGTGGAGTTAACTAGAGCGACTGACAGTGAGAGCTTACTCTCTGCTGGTTGGTAAACGTTTTGCTCTGTGTGGCTACAAATCATCTAGTGAACCTGCACGCCATGATTAAATATCAACGGAGCTTTTCATGTGATGTGCACACTCTGCTGAGTGCTCCGTTAAAATAATAGAGCGGACGTTCTTTTATTCAAAAATAATATTATCTTGGCATTTCCCAAACGATGATGGGGTTTCCAATATTTCGGGAACAGATCACGACCGATCTCTTTGACCACACTTTACCGAATCGCGGCAGCCGATTGCACGCAGCAGTGTCCCACAAACAATCGTGGATTTGGTGAGCAAATTCCTCTTAGTATTTTTTTGAAGGGATAAATACCCTCGGAGATGTGATCCGCCAATCGACTAACAACCGGGTTCCTACTTACCGCTGGGTGAACAGAGGCGTGTGGAGTAAGGAAACTTGCCTAAGATTTAAAGTGTAATGTATTGGAATTTGCTCGTCGAAACATCTCAAAGCACGTCACCTGGTAGAGCTTGCCCCAGCCCTCGACTGCATGAGTTCAAGTTCCGATTCCCTCTATCAGTAACCATCCACTACAACTCATTACTATTGTGTGATCAGCTGTGCCAGGATAGTACAGTGTGCAACAGCCGATCCGACTTGAACAAACAGGAACGCTGGCCTGCTCATTCTTCATCTCAACAAATGTTACTGTCATCAGTTAAACAAACACTCCGGGCTTCTTGCACTTTTTTGTGCTCACCAGATTGGTTCTGAATCCATTTCCAATAGACCCATCGTTTCGCTAACCCGAGCTGAATTTACTCTTCCATAATGCCTTTCGCATTCCCCAAATCCCCGAGCCAGTAAATCATCTCCCCTCTGTGAGAAATTAATGCCATCTCCTTCCCCACTCAATAGGCAATTCGATGCAGGCAACGATTGTACTGAACAAGGCGAGTCCACAATTATTTAAGGCTGTATTTTTTTTTTTTTGCCCCCTCTCAGTCCCTTTGCGAAGGTTTGCCAGAATATTTGATCGTTAATCAGCACTCGGTGCCACGCTGCGAGATAAAATGCAGCCATGTTTTCACATTGTGTTTATCCTATCGCCCTGAATAACTGAGCTCACTGCTGCAGGGAAGAACCTGAACAGCAGTCATACATACCGCAAGCTCCTGTGTACATTTGGTTTATAGCTAAAAGCTCAAATGCACATACACACAAACCCGATTAGCAAGGCTCTCAATCTGCTCGCTGTGACATGAGCTGCAAGTGATGGCAATATGCTGATCGCTGTACAGTTGCATTGGCTTGATCTAACTGACTGTAAGTTGCCATGGAAATCATAGTGAACCTTGTGGGATTAGGACACTCGAGGGAATAAGAGACTAACCCGAAACTTGCCACTACACCACTGAACACCAATGGAGAGATTACTGTCCTTCTCCAAAAGGCAATGCAGTCCTGTTGGCCCCGCTACTAACTAGACAACGTATTGCTGACTCCTACTCCCCAAATTATGTTATAATCTTTTAATTTCCTGAGCCAGGCAGGTCCGCAGTACTCCAAGGCACCGCTGATCACAGCCCAGCCAACCTGGTTATCGGCAGGACTTGGAAGGGCAGACCATTCAACGGAGGAAGTCAGCTTCTGCTAATGCTGCAAGCTAAAGCCCTAACTGGTAGGGTAGTCCTTGCTTGAAAAGCAGTAGGAAACCTTACGGGTGGTGCTTTCGAAGGCAAGTTATGTGGTTTTCAGCTGTTCAAACTCCAGCAGTACCCAACATACACTGTGGGGTCCTGAATCCATAGCTCTTGCCAACCTGCAGTCTTTACAGACAAATTTCAAGCACTGTGGGATGCTACCATGCATGGACGAGCCGTTATATAAATGCAAGTTGTTGTTCAGTGAATTCTGTGACACGTTATGAGACCTTTTTGACATGATAAGATGCAATACGAGATGTAAGTATGATTATATAATAAATATGCAACATTTACAGATACCAGCGCATATTCGTAGAAAGATAGTCCACATTGTAAGAGAAATCTCAGGAACCATTGAACCCAAGTATGGGTGGGGAGCTTGGCAGTAGACTTTGCTCACCCTGGGAAAGATATTTTAAAATGTGCAGTGTGGTCACCATTTATTTAAGTTGTAAACAATTAAAAATAGCTGGTAACTGAAACCTTGAGCAAGCTACTAAGTACTAAATGGACTGTCCCAATGTGCATTAAAGATCTGTAGGGGTCCTTGATGCACACGGTTTAAAGTGTTGAGATTTGTTTGGGATAGAACGTCATTTTGCTTAAAAAAATACACGGTCACTGCACTTGACGGGTAACTCTTTGGGACGTTTCGAAGCCCGAAATGCTAGACGGAAAAAGACCTAGGCCCACCTAGTTTGCCTTCCACCTTCCTGGCGGTCACGTGCGCATGTGTCCCGAACTCCCTAAGGCGCCATATCAAATGCAAGGATTATTATTACTGTGTTCATGTTGGTTGGGGCTACCGTTCTCTTTGTTGAGCATTGCAATACTTAAGCAATGCTTTAGGTGGAGTTGTGCACCAAGCAGCTGATGGGAGTGAGTGCGAGGGAACTATACATCACTTGAGGACTTGGTGACAATTATCTGGGTTGGATTCTCGGGTGGGACGAAACCTTAGGAGAGTTCCCTTACTCCACACGCCTCTGTTTACCGAGCAGTAAGTCGGAACCCGACTGTTGGATGGATCGTTTTTCCGGGATGCTAATAATCTCTTCAAAAAAATAATAAAAACAATAATAATTTGTTCACTCAATCCACGGCTGCTTGTGGGGATGCGGCTGTGCGCAATTGGCTAACGCGTTTCACCCAGAAAATATACAGTCAATTCACTTTACAGTACGTCCTGTGAAGCGCTTTAAGACGTCTCGAAGAGGTGATAAAGCGCTGTATTAAGTGCAAGGATTATTATTATTATTTTAAACCATCCATCAACACCATATAGGAAGGCACAGAGAACCCAAGCCAATGAGCTCCCAATCCCAGCGGGGAGCTAAGCAGGAGTGTCAGTGCCCTGCAGAGGGGAACGAACGTTTAATCGGATTCTCTGCCGAGCTTCCCTTTCGTGTTCGTCGATGGGCAATCCCGCCGCTGGCCCACTCCGGCCACTGGCACCGATCCTGACCGAACACCGGAGATTTACGTCTCAGAGACGAGAGGAAAGGTAGTGGCAAATGCGCGTCGCATCCACCTTAAAGGGACAAAAAGGCTGATGGAGTCTATGAACATGTAGTGAAGTCCTGATAGCATGTCACTCCAACAGCAACAACTGGCATTTATATAGCACCCTTCACAAGGGGTGGCATCCCAGGGTGCTTGACAGTGGCGGAGTCCGACAACGAGCCAGGGGGAGAGGGAGGGGCGGGTGGTGACTGTAAGCACGATCAAAAAGGAAGGTCTTTTGGCAGGATTTCAAGGTGGGGAGGGGAGGGAGGGAGGAAGGGGGCAAGGCGGAAAGGGAAAGGGCTCAGTGTCACGAGTTATCCGGAGTGATGAGTCGGGCTTCTGTATAAATACCTCAATAAGTGTAGTTGGGATATTGACAGCGCGGTGACTTAAGCGGTGGTGACAAGTCAAGTCTGGGTTGAGTTCACAGAAGTTTACTGTATTTGCATTCCTACATGGAAGGTGATGCAACCAAGCACACCGTGTATGCAAATGTGACAATTATTCCAGTCTCTGTTCAATGGAACTGCAGTAGTTAGTAGCTTATCAACATGGGCTTGTCCTTGTTCATCAGTTGCTAACCTCCTCTTGTTTCAAAATAATCATAATAATCCTTGCATTTGATATAACACTTGATCACAGCTTCGAGACGTCTCAAAGCGCTTCACAGAATTGACTGTATGTTTTGTGGGCAAAGCCCGGCAGCACAAAATGCCCCCTACGCGGTCCGTCCCACTGGAAAGTTTGTACATTCCTTCAAGGTTGTAAACTAGAGCAACCAGCTCCCTACGAGCAACTTTTCCTGCAGTAAACCATCTTGCCTCTGGCATCTCTTTATTATTTATGCATGTCTGAGCACATCTCATCCAAATGGTAATGGCTCATACATCAGCCAACCATCTAGCACTTGAGCGAAGAGCTGAATGCACATTTTATTAAACAGTGTTGACAGTAATAATGCTCTTGTTCTGAAGGAGATGTCTCTCTACATCTTTTCATGAGGCCTTTCTGCATGTTAACAAGCAGGGAGCTCCAGAGCTGTGTTACAATGAGTTCAGTGTCTCGGTAGGCTTGTCACTCTCTTATCCCGTACGCATCACACCAAACACTGCGAGCAGAACCACCACCAAGTCAAGGTTCTCAATCGCGGGCAGACTGATAAGCACTAACCATGTGTCGTACTTTAAAAGCAAGTTGCTGGTTGGTGTCTACTCAAAATATTCTGGAAACCTGAAACTTGTTCAGCTTTGCAAACTAACCCTTCAAGAATTGTGGTTTGAGTTAAGGACCGCATCAAATGACATCGAATGTTCCAGTATAAGCCGTTTGGCTTAACTAGTCTGTGTTGATGGGGAGTAATCCACATGCACCTCCTAATTCCCTCTCCCATACCCTCCACAATGCTCAGGGACCCATCAAGTTTCCTCTTAAGTATCCTGCAACCCGTTTCTTTTCCTCGTTTTGTTTCTGAATTGGTGGGTCGCTGGGGTGAGTGGAGAAATTTGCTCTTCGCCTAAATGTGTTGTATCTTGCTCCGTCACTGTCAAGTGCTCTGGGATGCCACCCAGCGTGAGGGGCACTATGTAAATGCAAGTTGTTCTTGTTGTTGTTGTATCAGTATTGAGGAATGGTAGGTTTGTTCACCAGAGTATCAGTGCCTCTGACCAGAGTTTCGCCTTCCATCGCCCTTCGAGGTTGGACGCTCGGTCTCGTGGACTGATGTTGATGCTTGTGTGCTCTGTGTCCATGCACACTTGTGTGCACAAACATAACAACAATAATCTTTGCATTTGATATAACGCCTTATCACGTCTTCCACACATCCCAAAGCGCTTCACAGAATATACTGTAAAGTGAACTGACTGTATATTTTGTGAGCGAAACGTGGCAGCCAACTGCGTACAGCAGCGTCCCACAAACAGTCGTGGATTGAGTGACCAGATTTGTAGGTGTTTTTCCAATTTATTTAACTATTTAAGACCAAATAGTCTTACAGACGGGCTATGACGAGGTGGAATTTCCGGTCCAAACTTTCCATATTAATAATTTGACTATCGCATGAGGTGCTCTCTGCATTTCCGCTTTACCCTTCTCCCCCACGTTGGATTTTTCCACATCGCATTCCATCTCTTAGTTAACCTGCTACAATCCTCCGTCAGCAACTGGTTTCTGAGCGGGTTGGAGGAGGTCGACAAGATCGGCCCCGGTTGTCTTGCGTTCCAATTTCCCCTCCCTCTCTGCGGGGCTTGACACCAATCCCTTTGAGAGCACAACCGCCATCAAGAGACCCAGTCAATCAGCCCTCATAACAGCATCCACAGCACAGTGGACTAGACCTCGTCTTGGTGATAAATCTACATCACCCTGGACAACAGTGAAATATCAAAGGACAGTATCTTCGCATTTGCAGCTGTAAACAAGGCTGTTAATGTCTGGTGCCCCTCAGTCAAACTCCTGCTTTGTCGTATTCCTGTCCACGTGAAATGTGAGCGTTGCGATAAAAGCGACAACTGGCACAGCTGAAGAGAAACACGTTTCAATCGTCCCGGAGTCTGCCGCGTTCTCGAGTGAAACACGTCCGCCCGTGAACGGCAACTGGCGTCCAATCTCGCATTCCCAGCGTGTAAAGGGCTGGGGCTTACTGAAGCCACGTGGAATTCCTTCAACAGGTGAACATTTCAATCCTGACTCGGTTAACTAAATAATAAGGAATAAGACAGAGCGGTAAACCCTCTCCCTGTCGAGTCCTGTAGCGTATTGGTCAGGTTAGAGCACTCGCCTCGCAAGCGAGTGGATCTGGGTTCGATTCCCAGGCAGGTGAGTTCAAAATCCCGACGTGGGGCTTGAACCCACAATCTTCCGACTCGAGAGGCAATTTATTTGAAGCAAAATAAAAATTTGGGGAGTAAGCTGCGTCTTTTGGAATATCTTCCGCCTCCAACGTGGCAGATCCAATCATCATCAATTGTCATTTCAGACCATTCTGAAAGCCTTTCGTCAAAGTACCTGTTTTGCTCTGCGTGAACGTTGTTGCTGCTGCTGTCGTTGTTTGGGCTTAAAAAGGGCCGTTTCAAAAGAATGCAATTCTGATGTAAATTTCACTTTGTCGAGACGGTTAACCTATGTGGCTGACCTTTTTGTTAACATAAATATAATCTGCCACTACATCTGGCTGGTGACTCTTTAAAAGGGATTTTCTACAATGTACAATATGACATGTCCCTTTAATCTGGCAAATAGGCAGTTGAGTTATTACTTAACCGCTCTGAAAGATAATAATCCTGATAATAATCCTTGCATTTGTTGTGGCGCCTTATCGTGTCTTTGAGACGTCTCAAAGATGGGCAGATGCCACTATCTCATTGAGCTGCGAAGTGTCTGGCAATGACTGCCTGCAAAAGCCTCACTCAGGACACGACTCCGTGAGGATCACAAAGCGTTTAACGCAGCCTTCATCCGTACTTCACCGACGCCATTTCTCGCACGCGTGAACACGCATCACCACGCACGGCACACGGGTCTCTGACGCACGGGTTCAAACGGAGGTTCACGCTACATTAGCACAAGTGTTCACGGCATGTGTGTGTGTGTGTGTGGCTGGAGAGACAATAAACCTTCATATTACCTCAAATCCAACCACTAACCCAGCATTTCGCTCACCTGGGTTTACTACTCTAACCACCAGTTTACCACCATTGTTTGACACGACAGCCAACGGGACAGCAATGGGCTATGGCTCTTTCTGCTCCTGTTATTCAACAACAACAAGTTGCATTTATATAGCGCCTTTCATATGGGGAGGATGTCCCAATACACTGGACAGTCATGGTCTTGCAGCCGAGCTGGAGGTTGCAATCAAGAGGGCTGGAGGATGTGGGGGTGTGTGTGGCTGAAAGTATGGTCGAAGAGGAAGGTCTTGAAATGGGTCTTGAAGGAGGTAAGGGAGGGGGCGAGGAGGTGGGGGGGTCCTGGATGGGGTTATGGAGGGTATGTCCAGCCATCGATGGTGGAGCTGACAGGGCGGTAGACATGGAGTAGTCCAGTGCCTGCCAAACACAGGGAGTGGGAAGATCGGTAAAGTTAATCCCAGCTCCATCCATCATTACTTGCTTCCTTTACTTACATATTTTTGAATGCCAATATGGATTCTGTCAAAACCACCGCTCCAGGCAGGGCACTAACTAATCCGTGCGCGAAAGAAATATGATTCCCCTTAAATCGATCCCCTGTACGGACACAGATCCTAAGCACCGCCATTTTTGTGAACGCTGCCATAAATGAGAAGCGACATTTAATATCGGGCGAACAGGAATTCTCAACATTAATTCTGCTGAATTCAGAACGTCTCCGAAGCAGCCAAGGTGTGCGCTGGTTCAGAAAGATGAGCAACTTGCCAGCTTAGCGATGACTCCTTCCAAATCTCCCTCCACTTTCCTCTCTGTGGATCAGACCTGCATTGCACTTACCGCAAAATACTGCAGACGCTGGAAATCTGAAACAAAACCAGAAGTGGCTGAGAACACTCAGCGGGTCAGGCAGCATCTACGGAGAGAGGAAAGTGAGTCGATGTTTCGGGTCCACGACCCTTCATCGCTGACCACGACTCATTTTCCTTTCTCCGTAGATGCTGCCTGACCTGCTGAGTGTTCTCAGCCACTTCTGTTTTTTATGGTTTCCAAAGCACTGCCTGAAGGTTTACTTCAAGCAGAGACTATAGGGGAGACCTGTTATCACACGCTTTATTTTATAGAGGTTTCGCTTGCAGTGCCATTGGGGGTGTGCAAGGGGACACCGGTTGGTCGAGTGGCGGATCGCTTTTCCGCGGGCAATAATCCCTTAAAATTTGTTTTAGCAAATCTTTGGCCACTCGGCTGTTTGTGGGGACGCTGCTGTGCGCAACTGGCTGCCGCGACTCTCCCGCAAAAGACACAGTCCATTCGTAGGCAAGCGGAAGGTAGAGGGAGGTCAAACATCCGGCTGACTCGGCATCTTTCAGACTACCCCACACTGGGATCATGATATGTTACTGAGCGAGTCTCGATCCTGCCTTCCCCCCAGCGTCACAGCAGGGCAGCGAATGTGGTGAGGTGGCTTTGCAGGAGGAGGAGGAGAACAATCTCAGAGAAAAACAACCACAAGATTACAACGGAAGCTTCTGAGAGCAATTCTCGGGCAGCGCTGCAAACGATGACCACGGAGCGGACAGGCACACCGGACACTGGACAACACAACATTAATTCCTTTGGTCGTGTTTCCTCCCTCCTTTTCCCCCCCCCACACCCACCCCCACCCACCCCCACCATTAATTCCCATCACATCACGTTCTCGCTCAATCCTTCCTTTCAGCCGCTCGCAAAATGGGAGCCGTGCCCCCCCGTGGGGAGAAAGCTGCCTTAACCCCTTACTGGTCTACCGGGAGTCCCATGAGCTGCACCGATCCGTCTGTTACGCGCTCAGCTCCGAGTTCAGAGAGCGCGAGAAAAGCCTACGCCGGGAGAGTCGGCAACAATGAAGGAGCCCCACTGTTCCTTTGTCTCCGTCAGCTCAGGCTCTGAAGCTCTCTCCGCTCACGGGGGGCGGAGAGAGAGAGAGAGCGTCTGCTGCAGGAGACAATCTGAGGAGCAGCTCATTTGCAT
The DNA here is from genome assembly GCF_018977255.1 of Callorhinchus milii. Lineage (NCBI taxonomy): Eukaryota > Metazoa > Chordata > Chondrichthyes > Chimaeriformes > Callorhinchidae > Callorhinchus > Callorhinchus milii. Next base: position 3,277,417 of record NW_024704766.1, on the reverse strand, counting down.
TTGCATCGCTCCGCTAACCCTTTGCTTTGTTTCCCCAGCAGCGAGCAATAAACCTGCGGCGGGGGGTGGGGTGGTGGGGGGGGGGGGGACGGGGTGGGGGAGTGGAGGATGGGGGGAAAAGAGTGTCCGCCCCACGTTTGAGCACCGACGCACTCCGACCTGCATTGTTTTCTAGCAACAGCCCTGCCCCACCACCCTACACCCCTTTTCTTTTGTCTGTGAACGATGTGAAGTTGAAATTCTTCTCAGATTTAAACGGGGAACCGAGGGCGACGCTTGAAATGCCGAGTCTTGACCCCCCGCCCGACGTGATTGCTCCAATCCCGAGACTCGTTGGTTTGTTTGAAGCGCTCTGAGACACCTCTCGTGACATGACAGGCACGGTTTAATGCAAGTTGTTGTTCGGTTCAGCTGTACTGGGTTTGCTATCGCGTCCCTTTCCAGCGACCAGGCCACTGGGGAACAAGCTGCAGAAATCCGCGAGAGCTTAACAACAGTGTGGCTTTGAGGTGTTCTCTGTTCTGTCACCCATTCAACTGAAGGGAGGTTCGACTCACTCAGGGACCAAGTGCTTGTTTCTCTTCTACCAAAAGGCTCTCAACAGGGCCTCCAAAGCCAGACAGCTGCTGCCACCTCTCCCACTTGTTGGGATTAATGTGCGCAAGAAACACAGGTGTGGCTGCTACGAGATCTCCGAGGAGCCCTTTTCTCTGGCAACAGAAAAGTTCACTGATGTGTAAGTGAGCACCGCACTCCTTTCACAACAAAGCCCAACTCCATCGACCCCCCCCCAACCCTCTCGGACACTTTGGTGGTGCTGGTGAGGAAGTGTTTTGCACTGTATTGGTCGCCACAGTTCTGAGCTCGTGACGAGCTTTACCAGAGCTTGAGACCACCAAGAGCGCTTCTCCTGAACGCAAGCAGCATTAGCAATCGACGCAGAGTGGGAACACTCCCTGGAGGGAGTCTGGGTGATAGGATAATTGGATTTGTGCTTTTCTTTAACCTAAAAAGCCCGAGTGGAACACCAGGATCTATTAAATCGATCCACGTGATCTAACACAGGAGGCAAGAACATGAGTCACTTTGTCTTTAGATAAATGTGTCTGATTCACGTGGGTCCCTTTGGGGCATCTGTTATAATTGCCGAGAAAGTTACTTTTCCTTTTTAAAATGAATCTTTAATAACACTTGCATTCGCTACAGTGCCTTATCACTTCGTCAAGACATCTCAAAGTGCTGGATTATTTAACCATTCGTGACGGAAGTAGTATCAGCGGCATTTCTTGTGCAATGCGTAGGAACTTACATCAGCTGTGACCTAATGAACCTAAAATTGGCCATGTTTATCAAGCTTCCCCTGAACTATTGGATACAGATGATGGCTTTATAATGAGGTTTCTCCTGAATTTCACAAGCAAAATGAAATAACCTTTCTTCATAATCAATGCAGTGCCCAAAAGATATACGCAGACGTTTACCACTTAATTTCATTAAGGATTCATTTACAATGCGATATACATTGATACACATCAGCAGGACGCAGCAAAGTGCTTCAAACCGCTGGCTCTCGGCCCGAGCAGGAGCTTGGAAGACGAAGAACATGGGGGGGGAAAGGGGAGAGATGATCGAATCTGTGGTCAAAGAGCTAGATCTTGAACATTTACATGGCTGTGTTCTGCGATGTGTCTGATTGTGAAGCTGTCAGCTTGGCTCATCTGTAAGCACTCTCGCCTCTTAATCAGAAGGTCTCGGTAGTCAGTTCAAGCCCCGTTTTAAGACGTTAGCACTCACAGTCTAGGGCAACACTCTACTGGTGAAGAACTGTACTGTCAGAGATGCCGCCTTCCGATCATACATCTCTGTCTGCCTATTGAGGGGGACATTAAGTCCCACGCCACCATTTGAGAAGACAAGGAAGTTTCTCCTGATGTCCTGGGCATCAACCCCTCAGATGAAATGGGTCACTCACTTCACGGCTGTTTGTGGAGTGCTGCTGCGAGCAAATTGACCGCCACGTTCGCCTATAAATACAGACTCCAGACACTTTATAGAAACTTGAGGAACTTTATAGGCGCCATATCAGATGCCAGGATAAATTTAAGCAGCTTGAAAACTGGACCGTGTCTTCGGAAAAGACGAGCTTAGTATTAAACATCAGGTTATTAAACACAAACCCAAAGGCTCCCGAGATATGTCTGACTGTGCAATATTGGATCAAATTGAGACCACAGCGTTCCTGATAAATTCAGTGCCCTATAAAATATCGACTTATGTTTCTCATGATATTAGAAATTTGACGACTACATAAATATAGTCGCGAACTTCAACTTCTCTGTTCGCAATCCGCATTTCAAGGATTAATTGCACTTAAGAATTCAATTTCATTTGGATGTGACTTTGGCTGTTGATGTATGTTTTATAAGGTTAGAAAAAGGGACCAAATGCCATTGGAGAGGTGGGTAAGCAGGGGTGGGAAAGAGAGTTACTGACCACAACTATTAACACTGAAAGTGACCAAGCTTCTTGATATTGCCTCAAAAATTAATTACAATAAATTGCTCGACACTGCAAAAAGATGGTCGCAGGACCATCTTTAATTGTATCGTTGTAACACAGCAAGATTAAAATTATTTAATGAATTCATCCATCACCACAGCTTCCCAATTACAGCTTTACTGATGTCTGCCCTAAATGCAGATATGTTCCTTTGTAAAATATCAATTTGCTCGTCCCTTTGTGTTGAAGTCATTGAAGGAAAGGTCGATCCTGAAACCAGGACCCTGGCAACTAGTTAACAGTACTTAATAATCCTTGCATTTGATACAGCGCCTTATCATGTCTTCGAGACGTCTCAAAGCGCTTCACAGAATATATCGTAAGGTGAATTGATTGTATATTTTGTGGGCGAAACGCGGCAGCCAATTACTCACGGCAGCGTACCCACAAACAGTCGTGGATTGAAGCGACCAATTTGTTATTTTTTCCTCTCTCTGTCTAGATATATCTGTCTCGATATGGCACCGGATTAAACTTAGTAAAGGCTTCTCTGGACTTCGCTTTGCATCACAACAAGACAGGCTTTCTTATATAATACTGTCACAATAGTACCACATTGTGCCAACCTCCCTCTCTCTCTCTATTTCTAATTTTGTGCCTTTCTCTCTCTCTCTCTCTCTCTCTCTCCCTTCTCTGTCTTTCTCCTCAAATCTCACTCCCCTTCACTCCCACTAACGGCTGACATATTTGAGTGAACACTAGACTTGATGCAGACCATTTGGTTCCAAAATAAATGCTCCGCTTTGTAGCAAACCTGGAGCTGACAAACGAAAAGGGTCAGAACCCAAATTGTTCCAAGAGTGCGATAGTAACAGACACTTCACTGAACTCAAACCTTGGAGGAAAACAAGCTCTTAACTCGTCCATTTTTAGAAATGAGCAATGAAAGCACATTCATCATTACAGTGTTTACCTACATTAAGGGCAATTACAAATCCCTCCACCCTTCTCTCTCAAAACAATAACCTTGAAAGAAGTTGCAAAATGCTCGTGCACTAATTTGTGCTGAGATTCGCAAAGGCTCAGTTTTGTTTGGCAAAAACACAACATCATCCATCGTAAAAAGCCCAGGTTTGGCTGAACTTGAAGGAGTCTGTCTTATTGTAAAGGCTTTCAGTGTCAGCGAAGGACAGAATCCAGAGCTACTGTAAAACAACAACAACCTGCATTTATATAGCTCTGTTCAGCGAGGTAGGGTCCCAGAGAGCATTTGGTATTGTAAGTTAAAAAGATGAAGCAAATATCCCTCTGGCTCACTGAGGGTGTGACTGCATGTTTGGGCTGTGTGATCACACTCTGTCCAATACGCAGAGCTCCTGCCATAACCAGAATAAATCTGTGTACTATATCCGTCACTCTTGTACATGGTCTGAATGTTCCTGCAGACCTCTTCAGATTACTTGTGCAATCAGTCAGTAACCTGATTCTTTCTAAACGTCTTACACACTGTGCACAGTCAGAGGCCGTGTTGGAACTGTTCCGCCAGCCGGAAGGACAACAACAACAACAACATGCATTAATGGTCACATTCCAGCGTGTCAGGCTGGCTCAGTTGGGAGTACCCCCCTCGCCTCTGGGTCAGAAGGTTTGGGTTCAAGTCCCACGTCGGGACTTGGAACGCATGTAGGCTGCGCTCATAAAGTGCTCTGAGACTCTACCCTGCGTGGAGGATGCTATATAAGTGCAAGTTGTGGTTGTCGCTGACAATCCAGTGCAGCACTGGCGGGGGGTTGCATTGTCGGAAGTACCATCCTTCGAATGATACCTTAAACCAAGTCTGCCTGTTCAGGTGGACATTGAAGAGCCCCTGGCGCTATTCGAAAAGAGAAGGGAGGTTTCTCTTTCCCAGTGTCCTGGCCAGCAATCTCTCAAATAAAATTGTTCTCTCGTTCCATGGCTGTTCGTGGGACATTGCTGTGTGTAAGATTGACTGCCACGTTGGCACACAAGTTGATCCACTTTTCAGTAAATCCTGTGAAGCACTTTCGGAGGGACTTGCTCCTGACGTGAAAGGCGCTGGAACAAATGCGTGGATTATTTCATTTTAGGGCTTCTCGCATTGTGTAACATCTCAAGGAGTGCTTTAGGGAGTTATAAAATATTGGGTACTTTGCAAAAAGAAAACTAAAACTGCCGCTCTCCAACTCTGCAACGTTGTACACTTCGATAAGATTCCCCCCTGAGACAACTTAATATGCCGGAGAATACAAAAGCTTTCAGAAAAGCAACAACACAAGAACAAGAAACATTGGAATGAAGAGGGTCTTGTCTCAATCTCAAAACCCAGTTGCTGCCGCGTGTGGCTGAGTCATTATTTATACTTCAAAATAGGTACCAGAACATGCGCTCGTTTTAATGACCCAAAGTAGCTTCGGTTGAAATACTGCCAACCTTCTTGTGGGGTATCGCTGTGCGCGATTCCGCCTGCAAAATACACAGTCACTGCGCTTTACAGTAAATCCTGTGAAGCACTTTGAGACGTCTCCTGACGTAATGTAAAATTTATCTAAAAGGAACTGAAAGGAGTTTTCGTTTATAACTGCAGATCAACGGTGTGTAAAATATAACGGACAGAAAAAAATATTTTAGAAAGGTCACAATTAGCATTACTTCGGCAAATTCTATATTATAAGATTCAGACAGTATGTATTATGCAGTATTAATGATTCAACTCTTAGAAGAAAAAGATCATTTAAACAAACGTGAATGGTGTACCACGATAGACCGAGTAAAACATGAACTGACAGTGCAACTGCATTTCAATTTAATTTCCTCACCAGGACACGATAACCAGTTAACGTTATATAATACTCTTCTCCTGTCACTTTGCTTGCCATTCTTGAAACGGAAACACAATAAAATGTGTGCAGAGTCCTGGATCTTGGTACTAATTGGTTTTCTCTAGTCAGACCGGCCTAAGAACTGTAATAAAAATGCTCCAAATACAAACTACCCTTTTATTATTCTCTCCCACCAACAACTTGCTTCGAGACTGACATTTCAGGATGTCTTATTCCGCCTTTTAAAACGCAGTGGCTGTCAATTCCCACCCCAAGATTATCTTGTACGATCAGAGCTCAGTCTCCACAACAACAACTTGCATTTATACAGCGCCCTTCACACGGGGTAGAGTCCTGGAGCGTTTGAAAAGGTCCCAAAAGGTCACGGCGTCATCAGTGACACTGGTTCAGAATCGTTCCCCGCAGTTTCACAAACCTCTCTGATCGCTGGCGGCTTCTAGTCGTGTTCTTTTTGGCCAAAGAAAGGGACGGCAAAAAGATTTCTGATCTCAAAATCTCTCCCCAGCGACGCACGGGAAGCAAGGCTTCAACCACGCACATTTTCGCAGAGACGTTTACGGAGTCGTAAAGTTAAAGGTGATGGATTGATGTCACAGAAATAGAAAATTGTTGTCTCAATAGTGTGCAGGGAGATCTGTGATCCTTCTATTTGATATAACGACTTCTCAGAATGTCTCAAAAGCGCTTCACGGGATTTTCTCTGACACGTAGTGACCGTATTTTGTAGGGAACCGCCAATCAACACACAGCACAAACAGCCGTGAAGCAACTGAACGATTTTACTGGGAGAAACTCTTGCCTTGTTCTGTTAGCTTTATTTTCATGCAGAACTTTGCTTTAAATCAAAGGCCAGTAGCCGAATTATTCACTGGATTTCGTACGCACTGAAATGTTACTCTGGCAGGAAGCGAGATCGTGAGACGACGGGATCAGAGAGACGAAGAGTCACACTGCGGGCCGACCACCCTGCTCAACCCGCCAGAAAAACTCATCATATTTCGATCCCCCATGAGAGACAGCAACCAGATATCGTAGAGATAGGCAAGGATTCCCTACTGCATCCTCTCCACATCGTTGGCAGCACAAACTCAATAACGCGGCAGCTGTAACTCCCAGGTAAAACTCAGCCTCAAAAAAAAATTCCTCTCAACTCCCCTCAAAGGAAGAGACTAACTGAATTAAGAAGGCTCTTCAGCCCACGTGATCTCAAACTTCCAGGAAACCCACCCTACTGTACTCCCACATAAGAACATAAGAATTTGCTTGGCCAAAGAAGACCAAGGGCACTGTGGATGGATCAAGCAGCCTGCCTGGTCTGTTGACCGACAGACAGAAGCAGACTGGTCACTGAGGTCACCTCCAAAGCCCTCCATGGCCTTGCTCCTCCCTACATCGGTGGTCTCCTAACCCCCTACCAATCTGTCCACTCCCTTCGCTCAGTGGGCTCCGGCCTGCTTCATGTCCCCCACCTTGCTCACCTCACCATTGGTGGTCGGGCCATTAGCCTCTCTGCCCCCACTCTCTGGAACTCCATCCCTCCACCTCGCCCCCTCCCTTGCCTCCTTCACGACTCATCGCAAGACCCTCTTCTTCGGCTGTACCTTCAGACACCCTCCTAACCCTACACTCCTCGCCCTCCACCCCTCCTGATCGCAACCACCAGCTCGAGTGCTGTTGTTGTCACTGCTTCCTCTCACCTCTGTATTTAAATCAAGTCCAATCCCTTTCTTTTATAGCAACAATTCAGACGTCAGCTCATTGAGCGATGCTTCGCTGTGTGGGTTTGTGACCCCGGTGTAAAAGTCTGGTCGCAGGAACACATTCGGGAAAATCAGTGGCATCCGTGTCGGCCATTCTATTGGCAACATAAAAGTCAGGACTGGGGGGTCACCTCCCATCCAGGCCTCAGCAAGATGATAAATGAGGTGAGGTCAGTGGGTTCTTGTCTGTATATAACAGGGAACACATGGCTGAAACCCATCTCCGTAACTCCAACCCTGTTCCCACCACTTTTCACCATCACCATCACATCCCTATATGTTTTTAATAATGCGCCGAAATCAGCGTGTGTGTGTTTTGCGTGTGTGTGTGTGCGTGTCGGTGGGGGAGGAGAGTGAGGCTTAAAAGAAAACAAGGATCTGATCACGTTAAGTCCTTTAAGAGCTTTCAAAGCGTTCGTAGTTTTGCAAGCAGATCATCGGAGTGGCTCGCTCTTAAATTGGGGAGGGAGGTTAGAAGAATTATTTTATCCGCCGCACAGAGCAGTTAAGGTAATGGAATGCCCTGCCAGGAGTGGTGGTGGTTGAAACAGAATCCATCTGGCTTTCCAAAGATAAATACTTAAACAGAAGCCACGGAGTGGGGAGGAGGGGGAAGGGCAGGTAAATGGGACTGAAAGGATTGCTCTTTAAAGAGCCGGCATAGACACAATGAGACGAATGACCTTCTTCTGGTCTGTGGCTTTCTGTGGTTCTGAAACACAGAATAAGCCGGATGTTTCTGGCTTGCTGGGGGTGGGGGGGGGCGGCGGGGGGGTGATCTGTAAATGAACTGTGTTGGAGCCCAGCTCACAAGACTCCTGTGGAGGAAATAGTTTCAGTGGCACAAGGTTAGCAGCTGAAATCAACTCAAACGCTATTCAAATATGTCCACTTAATATACTCGGATAACCACCAACGGGTCTAAAAATACCCTTCCTTCCATGGCATTGATAAGCAGTCTCTCTTGCTTCACTGGGTAATTTAAGTCCGTTTTGATTGTCCATCAAGACTGTTGCTTCTCAACCCTGCCTGCCTCCTAAAGCCCTCATCGCCAAAGTGGTCCAGTGGACAAATAATAATCGTTGCATTTGATACAGCGCCTTGTCACGTCTTCGAGACGTCTCCGAGCGCTTCACGGAACGCACTGTAAAGTGAATTGACTGTATGTTTTGCGGGCGAAACGCGGCAGCCAATTGCGCACAGCAGCGTCCCCACAAACAGGCATGAAGTGAATGAGCATTTTTATCCGGGGGTGGGGGGGGGGGGGGGGTTGTTGGCCACGACAAGAGGAGAAACTTCCCTCTCTTTTCGAGTAGTGCCACTGGATCTTAACGTCCACGGAACAGTTTGCCACCTCCACTTGCGAAAGATAGTCACTACACTATACAGTAAATCTTGTGAAGCATTTTGAGATGTTCCCACGATGTGAAAGGATTATTACGCTCTTGCATTTTCCTACCAAGCAGAGATTGTAAAAGGCCAGTGTACCTCTCCGTCCCCGATTGCTTAAAAGCTTTCCGCGATCATTTTGCAACAAAAGTCGTTTAAAAGGCAAGAGGACAGAAGTGAACAAAGAGCAAATGGGCAAAATAAAAAAAATCAAGATCGTTTCTGAAGGGCTGGAGAGAATCCAGCAACAATAAACCGAAGCGTGACAAATTGCTGCTGTGGGGATAAGATGTTTTTACAAGGACAGCGCATAAAAGAAAAATTACCGCACCTCGCCCCCCCCCCCCCCCAATTAAACAGAAAATAAATAGAAGTGTCACACTCTTCCTGGAGTTTGCAGGGTAAAAATTAAGCAACGGCTTATCAAGTTGCAAAGAGCTTAAAATTCACCCTTGTATGCTCTTTCTTTGCTCACAGGATTCCAGCTGACATTTCGCAATCGCACAGCCTCAGCCCAGAATAAGCCAACTTAGAAGGAACGCAAATGGAACTGAAATGGAATTGGACTTCTCTTGGCTAATAAAGTGAAGCTCTGTTCGTGTCGGGAGGACATCTCAAAGTGTTTTGCAGGATTTACTGGAAATCGGAGTGGGAGTGTGACTGTGTGTTTTGGAGGTGACCAAAGCAGCCAATTTGCACCCTTCTCTTTTCGAATAGGGTCATCGGATCATTAAGGTTCACCTGAACCCGTGCACGGTTTAATGTCTCATCCAAATGATGGCACCTCCGACAATGCAGAGCTCCCCCAGCATCGAACTGGAGTGTCAGCCTTGATTGCGAGTTCAAAGTCCCGACGTGGGGCTTGAACCTACAGCCTTCCGACTCAAAGGCGAGAGCTCTGCAGACTCAGCCAGGACAACACTGAACCATCATGGCGTGGGTTCCACAGACACAGATTGCAACAGCCCCCTACGAGCCACAGAAAGCTCAGTTAAGTAAAGAGTATCACACAGCATCCACGACCAACCTTGTGTGATCTCCTGTCTCTCTGAGCTAACATCGCATCAGCAATCCACGCAAGTCAACAGTTTAGGAAACATCGGGGACATTAATAGTGCCTAATTCAAGATGACATTGGCTATCAATGTATCTGTTGGTATAAAATATTTTATCACAATATCTTTTGTCAAATTCCGCCAACTTTTAATGGTTTGGCTTTTACTCGGAAACCTGGAAGTGACCAATTATTTCCCCACTGCACAGAACGTCCAACTTCCTACAGTACATCTGTGTTTAATTGCCAATCAAATCAGCTATAAATTCTGCCAATTGTCTGGAGTTGATCTACATGGTCACTTACAGATGGCCACGGGGAAACAGCTGGAAACAGCTCTCGCTCTCCCAGCAAAAATATCGGGAGATATTCGGAGAATGACTGGTCACCTATGTCTTTTTTGGCTAATTTTTTTTAATAATTGGTGTGATTTTTTGAGGGGGACGAGCCAAGCATCTGACCCACCACCGAGTGGGCAGTGATTCCAGTCACTCCTTCAACAACAACTAACATTTATAAAGCGCCCTTCAATCAGGGTAGATGCTCGCGAGAGACTAACAGTGATGGGAGCCTGACGCCAAGCCGGTGAGAGGTTACCACACACACACACGATCCAAGAGGAAGGTATTCGGGCAAGATCTAAAAATGGGGAAGGAGGGGGGCGAGGCGGAGGGATTGAGGGAGAGAGTGCCAATGTTTTGGGGCATAGAGGCTACAAAGCAGAAGAGCCCTCCTCCACAAACATCTCAGGAGCAAAAGGGATGCGTTTTTGACTCACGGCCATTAGTGTTTGACATACTTAAGCATTTTAGGAACTCCAGGAATGAGAAGTTTGGAAGTGCAGGAGCTCTTCACGTGGGGTTGCGTCTCCGAGGGCTGGTCACTGTACATGATTTTAGTCTCATCTCTCAGGAAACGTGGGATAGAGTGCTCAGGTCATAAGCAATCGGGTCTTGTCGGTGAATTTCAATCCAGAATGCGAAAATGTTTTGCAGTTCGCGGTGTGGAGAGAAATAACCTGCACTGGATTCGGGGTTATTCAGGCTTGTGAGACACCAAACATAATAATAATAATGCATTTGATACAGCGTCTTATCACGGCTTCGATACGTCTCAAAGCGCTTCACAGAATAAACTGTCAAGCGAATTGACTGTGTATTTCGGGCAAAATGCAGCAGCCAATCTCACACAGCGGTGTCCTATAAACAGTCATGGATTGATAGGCATTGTGATCGCAATGAAACTCCTCATGGTTCAGTCCCTCCGACTCCACAGTCTGTGAGACGTGAAGCTGAATTAAACAGACGCAGAGGTTTACGGGGGGGGATGGATGGGGGGGGAAGATCCTGCCATCGCCTAGGGAATGAAAAGCTTGATCAGCATCTCCAACAAGCAGCGAGTGGCAAAGAAAGGCCTCCTTCACAGCAATAGGGAAAGATTTACTGCTGAGGGGATTCCGTCAGACGCTCCCAAGGGTTTTATGGCGTGCGAAAGACACTGCGGATCACATCAGCCAGTGCCCAAACAGCTCCGAGTTCAGACGCTTCTTTTCAGGCAGACGAACAAGAGAATAATCTGGGGAGGGGGTGGGGGTCGCTGGAGATAAAGGCGAGGTTGCGACGCCGAGGTTTGTCAGTTTCTAAATCGCTATCAGAATTGGGTTTACAAATCCTAAACAAAGCCGGAGGGAGGCTCAACGGTCACAACAGTGACCGAACACGCGGATTACAGAGCGAGCGCGAGGGGGAGCGCCAAGTCTCAGTCCAGAGCGAGACGCGGAACAGGTGTCGACACTGATAGAAGCCGATCAAGATATTCCGACTTGAACCTCGGCCGGCTTTCAAAGGCAGCCGTCCTGCGAGTGACGGTTAACGATTCTCGAGGAGGTTATTAAGTGCAGTGATGATAGATTCTTTCATCTGAATGTGGCTCGGGGAGGCGGAGGGTCGGGGGGTGACGAAGTGGGGGATTTGTGGGAAATGGACGAGGTGTGGTGGGGTGGGGGGGGGATCATGGTTTAGGAATTGCACCCCCCACCCCACCCAAGAAATCTCGTTTCAAAACAAGAGCTTGTGTTCTGCCCTACGGAAAACCACTGAAGCTGAAGGTGACATTGAGCGTAGAGATATCACCCCGGGAGGTGAGAAGTAATGAGCTTAGACTGCAGATAGTTTGGAAACATAGCCCGAGAACAAATCCTACAGAAGTCACGCTGGAGGGAATCTGTCACTGCACGAGAGAACCACCACGGCAGCCAAGTTGGGACCAGCAATATCCCACAAACAGGTACGAGGCGAGTGACCGACTATATTTGGGGGGATTGTAGGCCAGGGCACAGCCGTATGGTGAAGCATCTGCTCTGTAGTCACTAACCCTGCACGACACCACAGCACAGATCAAGAGCTCAGCGTAGGGTGAACAGCCAACCCAACTCTTGAGCTTTAAAGCACCCCAGCACAGCATCTCAGCCTCGATTCCACCAAGTCACCTATAAAATATTAACCGAGCGAAGGCACCGCTGCTGAAAGTATAGCATCTGCCGAATAAAATAATTCGGTCGACGAGAAATAATACCCCGTTGACAGAATCCAAATTTTAGACCAGGATATTCCACGGCATCCAGAAAAATGGGCCTGATTCCCAAAAAACACAAAACTGTAAGCATTATACAGGTCTGAAATCATTTTTTTCTACGCCTGAGGGTGGGGTCAGCCTGGCTCAGTTGTCTCGACATCAGAAGGTTGTGGTTTCTAACCCCAAGCGCTGTGGGGTGGGGGATTACAGTGCTGCCCTACAGATGAGACTTTAAACTATGGTCCCATCTGCCTGGTTAAGTGGACCTTTGAGGTCCCATGGCACCTTTTGAAAAGAGAAAGGAGTTTCTCCCCATGGTACTGACCAACAATCTCCAGATAAATGTATTCACTCCCTTCGTGGCTGTTTGTGGGATCTCACTGTGCGCAAGTCACAAATCTTTATAAACCAATCGAAACAACCTCTTGATGTGAAAGTTGCTCTTTCAATTCATCATTATTATTAATAATTACTATTATTATGACATAGGAGATCAACACGAGAATAGTCAGGACCAAGTAACGATGTTAGCCATTCTTCTTTTTCCAGGCTACAACCAGGCCAAAAATGAATAAAAAATTAGACCTTAAAATGTGTAATTTCAGGTGATTTGAAGCCGTGCGTTCAGTCTAAAGCTCTCAGCCTGGAGCAGGGTCTCGTGTGATTATTTTGTTTGAATTATATTCATTGACATTGAATGAACCTGATGAGTTCCACACGTACTAATCACTGGAGCGAAGCCATCCTTAAGTGGCACCAACCGTCACTAGGCTTCTCATCTCATGGTGAAATGGCATTTCATCTTTACGGCAAAGATGAAGCCTCACTCAGTAAGCAGTCATCAAAACAGGAGAGGAATATTAATTGGATCTGGATAATCGCAGCGCAGGTGAGCAAAACATGGCCAGGTTTAGCCAGAGATATCACAGCCCCACATTTGCTCTTCAAAAGGCTACTTGCGCCCGGGTTAATCAGGTCTCCTCCCCTTGCGCAGCTCAATTGGATTCGGTGGCAGCTTTTATGGTCGGGGTCTTTCGTTCCTCTTACTTGACTTCCCTGGGAAAATAAGACAGCAGGCTGTTGATCGTAATAAGTTTTTTGTAGATTTTTTTCATGTGTGAGAGCAGAGAGAGAGTCCTGTTGTTAATCCTCATTGCTTGACGGCAGCTTTAAAATTCAGATCGGGAAACAATTTTTATAATTGAAAAAAAAAACTCCCTGTGTGGTAACTTAAATAAGCTTTTCCTCCTTGGAACGTGAAGCCAAGTAAAGGCAGGTTACCCTCCTTGCTGGGCTCAATTTAACAAGGATTCAGTCAGCTTCCCTTCCCACGAAAAAATGACGACGTTTCCTTTCAGTTTTCTGCCCCTCTTCAAAAAGTGACTTCGAAACTAGTCGCTAGATTTCCAGCGTGTGATTGGACCTCAGAGACGAGAATAAATCTTGCATGAAGGGCCATTACGTTCACCCGCAAAACACACAGTCACTACGCTTTACAGCCCCCTCAATATTCAATCAAGAAAATGTATTTTGTTGGCCAGACATAAAGGGTGTCCACCACTGCTTTACAGTCAACCCTGTGAAGCGCTTTGAGACGGGAGTTGTGCCTTAATGCAATTAGTCCTATGGTTAGTCAAGCGCAAGCCAGTCCTGAGGGATACCCATACACACATGTCCACACTCTGAGACAAGGTATACAGTCCTGTAGCTCAGTGGTTAGAGCACTCGCTTTGCGAGAGAGAGACCTGAGTTCAATTCCAGGCAGAGGGCCAAACCTTGGGCAAGTTTCCTTACTCCACACAGAGCCTAATAATAATCCCTCCAAAACCAAAAACAATAATAAATTGGTCATTTTCAATCTACGACTGTTTGTGGGACATTGCTGTGCGCAATTGGCTGCCACGTTCGCCCACAAGTATACAGTCAATTCACTTTACAGTGTGTTCTGTGAAGCGCTTTGGGACGTCCTCCCGACGTGAAAAGCGCTATATCAAAAAAAATGCAAAATGCAAATGCAAAATGCAGTCAGGAAGGGGGTGAGTGTGTGAGGTGGGGGTGGGGGGTGTCCCTAACACTGAACAACTGCTCTAACCATGGCCCACGAACCAACCATCATCAAACATGGCTCATTTCCCCACTACGTGGCCACTGGTGGGCCCAGCGGAACCTAATTTGAGACGAGTTGTCTCTGGCTGCCTGTGTTATTTGCGAGCATGTGGATCCAGCTGCCAGCCATAATCCATGACTGGAGCCATCAATCTCCGCTGTGGCGAGACATCACCAGTGAGCCGGACCCTCTTTCCATCCCGATATTGTCAGCCTTGTGTTGATTACATAACAGTGCAACTGGAGTATCTTTTCCAAGCAATTCTCTGCGCACGAACCTCAGCCATGCGGCCTTGCCTCGCTCCAGTGAGCTCGTCAGAAAATTGCTCTGGTGCACAAATTAATACACATCCTTGTCACATTTGGTTCCATTAAGAACCTCCTCGTTGCTTCAAGCAAGCAAAAAAAAAAACGACTCGTTCCTTGTATTGTTTGATGACATGTGTCAAGCGCACAACCGCACAAGCAATTTGTGAGGGTGGTGAGAATGTTAACTCGTCAAGAGGAAACCTGATCCATCCACGAGGGTGAAGGGAATGGAGGTTTGTGGATGAGGGGGAATCAGGAGGGCTGCGGGGTGTATAAACCCTGGTACGGATTAATTGGGTCTAAAGCCGTGTTTCGTGTCTTCCTCCCGACACATCAAGCGTAAGGTTTGTTCTGTAAATGAAATAAGAGCCCGAAGACAAGCAAACGTCTCTTACTAATCATTCATGGCCACTTACATAGCCCTTTATTCGGCGCAATGTGCAGACTGAATTGTTGAAAATTCTCCGCAAATCAAGTCCAGCTTGCGGCTTGCCTCACTTGCCCTCGTCAATTCACTTTCCAGCGTGTTCTGTGAAGCGCATTGAGACGTCTCGAAGACATGATAAGGCGCTGTATCAAACGTAAGGTTTACTATTAGAACAGCCCTGCTGTGCCCTGCTGTGTTACACCGAGGTGAACCAAGGTGTCAAACAGGAGTGATCATAATAATAACAGTAATAATCCTTGCGTTTGATGTAGCGCCTTGTCACTTCTTCGTGATGTCTCAAAGCGCTTCACAGGATATACTGTAAAGTGAATTAAAAGCTTATTCAAACCTTTTCTGGCACTGCTTAAAGCGAACAAATATATCTTTGATCTGGACGGCCAGCCGAGTGACCGACACGCACCGAAACCCACCACCGAGAGATCGAGAGTCTCCATCTGGGCATTTGTCCGGTACGGAGTTTCTCTGGATGTCCTGGCCAACAATCCCCCAGATAAATTCGGCCATTCACTCCGTGGATGTTGCTTGGGACATTTTCTGTGCGCAAACTGACTGCCGCGATCGCCCACATGATACAGCCGCTACACTTTACAGTAAAATTCTGTGAGAAGCACTTTGAGATGCTGTACGCTGTCCGGCACCTTGGGACGTCCTCCCGACGCAAAGGCGCTATACAAATGTAATCTTGTTGTTGTCGTTGAGATGTCCTTCCGATGTGAAAGGCGCTGTATCAATCAAATCAAAGGATTTTGTGTGCACTGGTATCCGTGTCCGTGGTTCATAGTCCTTCTCAAGTGGCTAAAGATGGTGAAAAGAAAGTGCAGTAAACATGAATAGGATTAACACATCAACGCTGTGTGTCAGGGCCACTCTCCTTCAGCCTCCCGCCAGGCCTCGCCGACACGCCCAATAACACACAGCTGTGACTCGGCAGCCCGGCGAGGGGAAGGCAGACACATGCTCGGTGCTTATTTTCTCAATAATCTTGAAAGCAAGAAGGCAAGGGCAGAAAAACAGGCGGTGCGAGCAAGGTTAGCTCGGGCTGATCAGATTTCAGACTCCGCACAGCTTGCAGCCTTTATTGGAAGAACAAAGCCAAGTTGAGTTCCCTGGTGTAGATTGAACCCTAGTGGGTTTTTTTCTTCAAGAATTTTTTTTCTTTTTTTGGGGGGAAAAAAAAAGCAATGTCAACAGGGTCCATGATCCACACCGTCTGTTGTTTTCGTCCTCGTCCTAAATCCAGGAGACAGGAGATTAGTTCCAGTCAGTCTCCACCGTCCATCTGTGCTGCTTGGATTTAGGTCAGGGAGGATAGACGGTGTCGAGAATCCGATGTTGCCCTTGGGACGGGGGGGAGACGAGATTCTTCGAATGCAAAGTCTGTCCCAGTGGCAGTTGCGCGCCTGAGTTATGTTAAACTGTCTCTTAACTCCCCACCATTAGTGCTCGGACATTCAGCATCTCTGCCCCACACACTGCAACTCTACCCCGCAATCCCTTCGCCTCACCTCAAGTCCCATCGAAAGACCTTCCTTTTCGAACCTTTTTTTTTTGGGGGTGGGGGAGGATGGGAGGGGAGGAGAGGGGAAGAAAGAGCCACCTGCTCCTCTACAGTCACCACCCCGGGGGAACGGGAGCCGAAACCAGTGACATCATCTACTCTCAATTGTCAGTAGGAAAAAATTAGGTCATAGGAACCTCAGGTGCCACACACGGCTGAGCCCAGAATCCTCCAAGCGCCAAATAAGGAACAATCGCAATAATTAAGTGGAGAGAAGTGAAAGTAATGAAATTAAAAAGCCAACCTTCCTTTCTCCTGGGATTTAGTTCCCTCGAAAACCTCTCCAGGTAATCATCATCTTTGCATTTGAGCACTGATAACAGCGCCTTATCGCGTCTTCGAACGAGACGTCTCGAAGCACTTCGCAGAGCATACGGTAAAGTGAATTGATTTAAGCATATTTTGTGGGTGAGCCACGGCGGCCAATTGCGCACAGCAGTGTCCCACAAACAGTCGTGGATTCAGTGACCACATTATTATTATTTTTTAAACAAATTTTGAAGGGATTATTACTCCCTCTACAGCGATGGGAGAGCATTCGTTTCCATGACTTGTGATCTCATTCCCTACCCCCTGCGGAAGAAATGAGAGACCAGCCGTGTCGACGTCTCCAAGACTTTGCTATGTCTGGGCTGTTAAGTATTCACCCTGGAGGGGTATCACAATTAGCAAGCAAACAGAGACACTCCAAAGCTCCACATGTGATTAGCAAGCGCCAGCACCCAGTCAGCTCCACATCTGCGCCCACAGAGGTTTGAACTAGATTGGGAGCACATTATTACAAGAGAACCGTCAACATTAAATAAATTCAGCGCGATAATCAGGCGAGAAGATCCCACATCAATTGGCTTAGTACAGGTTACATATGGCACGGAAACAGGCCATTCGGCCCCAACCAGTTTGTGCCAGTGATGCTTCGCTCAAGCCTACAATAAGTAAGTCCAATAAGCAAGTCAACAACATGATTAACATGATCAGTCTTTAACACTCATCCCAGTTTCCTCAAGGTTAAAATAACCAGCTAACCCGAGCAGTTACTCAGCTCTAACCAGATTCTGGACATTTGGGAAACTCCTACATAACTAACTTAACCAACGTCAAGAACAGTTAAATCACCTTCATGAAACGTTTCCGAACAAAAAAATAATTGATTTGCTACAAAAAGCTGAGAGTCGACGTTAATGCTTGAAGGTTGCTGAGATAGATTGGAGCCTTGGAGAAAGTACAGAGTGGTCCATAGGTACGAGGAGTTATCATCTCGAGGATGTGTTTGAAAAATTGCAGCTATTTTGAGTTAAATAGGTCATTTACTCGTGGGGCACTTTGGAGATGTTTCAACTTGATAAAATATTAGAAAAATATATTCTTTATCTTTCTTTCTATGTGCATCAAATAAAGTAATAACAATGATGTCGTGGGCAAAAGCAACGATCGTTACATCAGCAATCCATACAGCTCTTATGTAGGCTCCCGACTGTGTTCCAAGTATTCAGTATTAATAGATCAATTAGCAACTTGCCAACTTTCACATCACCCACGTTACGCATTCCAATGGTTGGACCACTCAAGCGTGAAATAAGAAAATATTTTTTCTAAATCCATTGTGGAAAATTTTCCGCTGGTCCAGTGATGATTGCAATGGCGAGCAATGAAAGAATTCCCGCTTTCTGCCCGTTGTGTCAGAAGCAATTGGACATCGACGGAATCAACGTGGCATTTTTAGTACCGGAGCAAGTTTCAACATCGTCCCAAGAATCGAGCTAAATTCCCACCCGGGACGAGACATGCAGTGTTTTGGGAGCCAGCCTCTAATTATCTGAATTGCTGTATGGTGCAGAAACTCATCACCATGCTTTAAGACTATCCAAACTAAAAGTTTCACCTGTGTTTGCCACCTGTACTCGGAGATCTCCCCCTCTCTCTCTCTCTCTCTGTAGAGAGATATACCATTCTCACCTAATTCTAGAGTGTATTAGGTTCAGTTGGGCAATGGCCAGGGTTTTCGAGACCCCAAGAGTGTGCTTCGGGGTAAGTCCTGGAGTTTAACAAGCTAAAGTGGCATTGCTCATCATTGAGAGTACTGCCTGGCAAGCTTCACGTTGGTTGTCCAGCTAAGACCTCCCTACCATTAAGGCTTTAGCTTGCAGGGTTGAAAGGAATCGAGGACAACAACAACAACTGGCATTTATATAGCTCTCTTCACGCGGGGTAAGGTCCCGGAGCTCTTCACTGTGGTGGAGTCTGACAACGAGCCAGGGGGAGAGGGAGGGGAGGTGACTGTAAGCACTATCAAAAAGGAAGGTCTTCAGGTGGGATTTGAAGGTGGAGAGGGAGGGGGCAAGGTGGAGGAATTGAGGGAGAGAGTTCCAGAGTTTTGGGGCATGGTGGCTGGTCGAAAGAGACTCTGTCCCCAATGATTGGTCTTTCCTCCAGGTCCTGTCAATGAGTCAGGCTGCCTGGGCTGTTATCAGCGGTGCCCTGAAGTACTGTGGACCGACCGGCCCGGCTTAGAAGCCTGACTCTCAGGACTTTGCGTGAATGAAACACCTTCCTATTTCCACCATGCCATCAATGTAAATTGGCTTATCTTCTATGTACTGACCAAGCAGAGACACTGCTGTGATATACAGCCAGAAGAAAATCCAGGGGTGAGCTTCTATGTTTTAATCCTGCTGTTAAAACCACAATGGATTCATTTTAAACCACGTGCCTATTTCAATTTTGCCCACAAAATACTTTTAAGATGTCTCGATTACTTGGTAAGGTTCTGTATCAAATGCAAGGATTATTATTATTATTATTGTATTTACTTTGCAGTAAATTGAAAGTAAACTAACAGGTGCTTTGCACTTATCTTCCAATATCAAAATGAATTTTTTTATTTGCATGTTGTGAATAGCCCATCTTTTTACTGCTTCGGATTAATGATGTGGTAAATTCGTGTACAAACTAAATTAGAAGCATTAAACTGTTTCTACATGATAACCCTGCTAAGCAATCTGTATTTATACCCATTGGAGCTTTTCAAGTTACTTTATTTTCAAAATCCTCTATCTTACCACAGCTGGTACATTCTCTCAAGTTTGCAACTCTCACAAGCAATAGTTCTGAGTTTGAAAAAAGAATCACATTGGAATGAAATTTGGTGCAATGCACCTTCCACTGATTTTTACGTTTAAAAGTTGTTAATAGGATAATCCCTGTATTTGATATCACACTTTTTGCCGCAGGGTCATGTCTCAAAGAACTTCTCAGGATTTTACTGGTCGAGAATCAAGACTGTGTATTGCGTTGGAAAACTCAGCACACAATTTGCACACAGCAACATCCCACAAAAAGGCGTGAAGTGAATGGTCAATTTTATCACCAGGGGAACGCTGGCCTGGATACGGGAGAAACTCCTTTCTCTTTTCAAATAGTGCCATGAGATCTTTAACGTCCGCTGGAACAGGCAGACAGACAGGAGCTCAGCTCAACATTCATCTGGAGTTGCAGCTCTCTACTAGCTCTGTGTTGGAGTGTCAGCTTAGATCTTTGGGGAAGTTGACAACTAACCCATGGAACTAAGTCCAACTGAAGGCCCAACGCTGTTTTGACTTTAAGCGCTCGGGGACACTACCCTGCGTGAAGGGCGCTATGTAAAAGCAAATTGCTGTTGACCTAGTGAATCCCTACATTGTAGAATTCAAACCTACAATGTTCTGATCAACTCGGGCTCACGGATTACTTGGCATTGCCTTTACCCCGAGTCCACCGAGGAAATTAAAAGTGAAATTAAAAAGGCAGAATTCAGCGTGAACCCAAATCAGCAATATTTTACAGACTTCAGCTGCAACGAGTCTTTCTTCTAAGCACCAAGGTCAGTGTGTATACACACAGCCTCGGGCCATAATAACAGCCACCTTTCTGTGTTACTCAAGTGGCCTCACTCACCCTGTCAGTCATTTAAATCGTTCTTCATTTCTGACCCAATTTCAAATTATACCCTTGTCCACGTTGTAATGAGAAGCCTTCCTTAACTTCATTTAAATCACTTCCCTCTGTTGAATTACAGGCATAAAATTCTGCTATTAAATTAATGGCATCTTTTCTTGCTGATAAGTGAGAGAACATCAACTGTCTTATGATTGCTCTCAGAAAACGCATTAACACAGGATATATTAACATGATTTCAACTGGTAAAAACTGAAGTATCTGATGATGAAGTCATTTACACTTCAAACACTTACCAAAATATGTTAAAAGTCAGTACAGGTTTTAATGAAGGATTATGGGGCTATGAACCATAGCAAGCTACAAAAGATAATTAATAGTTTATCGCCTCTTCCCCATCGAATCAATTTAAACTTAATTACAAACTACGTTTGCTTCTTTACATTAAGGACTGCTTTGTTCTCTGTAACAGTAAAGTGTAGTGACTGTGTATGGGCTATGTGGATTCAAAACTTCAGGATTTCTGCCACTCGACCCATACTGACTGAGACCAAACTAACCTCAACGGGTTACACATCATCCAAACAGATTGCAAGGGAACGAACAGTCTTACCACTCACACTAACAGCAATTCTAATAATAAATAATAAAATAATAATAATAAAATCCTGCATTTGATATGGTGCAAGGTCATGTCAGCAAAACGTCTCAAAGCGCTTCACAGGATTTTACTGTGAAATGTAGTGACTGTATACTTTTGCATTTGATACAGAAATGTAGTGACTGCGTGTTGGTGAAAGCCACAGCTAATCTGTGCAGTCTACAGCGGAAAGGGCTTTTGGTTTGGGTTGCTGGGATGTGGTGGATAAAAAGCCAACTGTGCTTTTGTGTTGCCAGTTATCGATGCTGATCGAAACCGAATCCAGACCTGGGCCCTATGGAATAGACAAGGCCAGTTTATCAAACTCAGCTCGCTTTTTTCCCAATGATTATCTGATTACTTTTCTCCCACGACTGGCCAAGGGCAAGAGGATAAATTCTGTGCCTCTCAGGTTTGCCTTCGTCTATTTGAACCCTTGCAGGACTTTCTCCTTTCTCCATCTCCTTTGGCATAAATGAGCAGACTTTCCCCAGCCGCAGCAAGATTGCGGTGGAAAACACTCACTCGCAAACCAGTCCCGTTTCAGACAGCAAAGGCGTCCCTGGAGATGAGGCCAGAACGCGGCAGAAATTTACATTTTTATTAAAATCGCTCGAGCGGATGGGGGAGAAAAAAAAGAAAATGATGGAAAATTGCTGTTGTTCAAGAGAAACAAACAACATCATTAACAGCCACTGCTGCTCCTGTTGATAATCCACACAATGTAGGAGTGTGTGTGTGTGTGTGTGTACAACCGTGTGCATGTTTGCAGGGCACTATGTCCAAAAATGTGGGAATACATGCGTATATGTATGTTTACATACACAGTCTTGTAGCTCAGTGGTTAGAGCACTCGCTTTGCAAGCGAGATACCTGGGTTCAATTCCAGGCAGAGGGCGAAACCTTGGGCACGTTTCCTTACTCCACACAGAGCCTAATAATAATCCCTCCAAAACCAAAAACAACAATAAATTGGTCATTTTCAATCTACGACTGTTTGTGGGACATTGCTGTGCGCAATTGGCTGCCGCGTTCGCCCACAAATATACAGTCAATTCACTTTACAGTGTGTTCTGTGAAGCGCTTTGGAACATCCTCCCGACGTGAAAAGCGCTATATCAAATGCAAGGATTATTATTATTATTACTCATGCATGCACATGTCCCCATACATGTGTGTGGTGCAATACAGAGGACGTGCATGCCATGTCTGGTGCGGTTCCACTGGGTTATATAAACTGTGGGCAGAACGCAGGAAAACAACAAAGAACTGCTGAAGCAAAGAAAATTGTCAGTTATGGATCACAAAGGTCAAAACGATTTTTTTTCAAACAAAATCTTCACACACAAGGAAGGCAATTTTATTCCTGCAGTAATGCATTTCTAATAACAGGTGTCTCTAGTTCACTTCAACTATTAATGCATCAACAGTAGCTGCTGGAAGAACGACAGTGTGCTATTGTATCTTTGAGTCACATTGAGTAAAGAATGGCATCTTATTGTGAAGAGTGCACTCAGCATAAACAAGTCCCAGCCTTAGTGGTTGATCAGCACAAGAGACATTTTATTGTCTCACAATGTTCTACAAATGCTGAATGTTTAGTCCAAGTGTCAGTTGTCTTCACACAATCTAGAAGTCAAACAATCCTGAGTTTGCTGAATACTCGCCCTCCTATCCTGCTTACCCACCTAATCCCAGAAAGTGTTAGGCACAGGTTGATAAGAGTGCAAGGCTTCGGGACCTCAGCGCGTGCGTTAGGGTCTAACTCCTGGAGTCTAACCAGCTAAAACACGTGGGTCATTTGACATCCGACAAGCGCAGGGTTTGAGGGTGACTGATCAGTTTCCCACATACTTGCCACCAGCGGTCCATTGTTTAAACCCGTTTCACATGTTTTATTTTTTAAATAAAACCGTTCAAATCATAAACCTTTATTGGAGCCGATTTGTAAGGACAATTCCAAAACTCACTCTTACCTCTGGCCACAAACATTCCAACCAAACCTACCGCGGAGTAGATTGTTGACTTTGTGAAGACTTGCAAGTGTAAAAAAATTAAGATTCACAGCATCTCAACCAGAGATCCCCCGAACCAAACTCTCTGGACATTTCAGAATAAACACAGTTCCGAGTCTCAGTTCCATTGGAACTGGCTAAAAAAGGGTTGACTTACCTTTTTCATTGTCAATGGATGGCACGGAGACAGCAGAATTTGTTCACCAGAGAGTTGATCAGCAGACGGAGGCAGGTTGGCGGAGTGAAGGGAAGCAGAAGAAAGGAGAAAGAGGGGAAAAAAAATGAATTAGTCTTCTATTATATAAAGGATCATCATCAAGTTGCAATTCTCAACACATCCAATTTGCTTGGAAAAAACATACAAGTCACATCCCCTAATTGGTGATCTTCCACCATCACAGATATCAGACTGAGGGCCTCAGTTTTGCGCACGTTGAGCTGAAGGAAGTTGTCTCTCGTCCAGGACTCGATGTCGGACAGGTAGCTGTCAGGACATCGGTGGTCGTGGAGTTGAGGGTAGAGGAGGAAAGGTAGAGTTGGGTGTCATCCGCATTCACCTCTCCTGGTTCATGATCTGTCTCAAGAGCAACCTCTCTGAGAGCACTTTCGGTCACCTTCCCCCTCCCTCCCCTCTCGGCTCTCACCCCCCAGCTCAGGATTCTCCAGCGCCTTGGAATGTCCTCCTGACGTGAAAGGTGCCACATAAATGTTAACGTGTATTGTAACTTCTTGATTCAAGCACAAGATTCCTCTCTCCCTCACAATCTCACCTCTATTACCTCGGAATCGATACTGGATGCTGGCACAATGTACACTCAGACCTACACGTTTGACCCGAGAGGTCTCAGTAATTCCCACTTCAAACACGGCTACAACATATTCCAGCAGTTTGCGCTCCACATGACAGGATTCACGGTTGTTAAAATCGCATTGCAATGGTTGATAATACCGGGGTAAGGAGTAATAAGGGAAACTTTCCAGCCCAATTGAGCGTCAATTATCTTGTTTCAAAAAAGCACGGACAGACTGGGGAACTTGTACCTAAAATAATAATCCTCCCAGTTGATATAAGCGCCATTATCACGGTGTCGAAATATCACAAAGGCGCTTCGCAGGATTCACTGTGCAGTGTAGTGACTGGGCATTTTGTAGCCAAACTGTGCACGGTGGTATTCCACAAACAGCCATGGATTGAGTGGTGAATTGTATCACGATGGCAAGGGAAAGGATTACAAGGGAAAAGGGGAGAGGGCCGTAGTTCTTAAGGTGTAATTTAACGAGAGGGAGGGTGACGGATTCGCAACCGAAATTGTGAAATCACTCGTTTCCGCACCAAAGCTGGAATACTTCCAAAATGCAGTCATCAATGCTTAAGACGCATTTAATTAAAAATATTAATTGAAAATTCAATTTATTCTGATTAAGGCTTCAATTTATTCAATTTCTTGTGATTAACATTGAATTAGATGTTTTGCTGGCCATGCGATCCAAGATCTTCCCTCACGGTTCACATTTCATGTTCCCGAGTTCTTTTCCTTTACCATCGAGCATGAAAGTGAGCCGAGGAACTTGTGAGAAGGCTGGGAGCAGAGGAAGAGGCCTTAAAACCAGAGCATTACAGGAGCTTGATCCGTGTGAAGTCTGTCCTTGTCTTTGTCCTTGAAAAATGTCTGTGCCTTTTTTTTCCTATCCCATATGCTTGAAGCTGAGTGAGATCACAGGTAGAACAGGGCAACACTGATATAAAATAATGAATAATAATAATCCTTGTATTTAGCACAGCGCCTTTCACGTCGGTAGCATATCCCAAAGTGTAGTGACTGTATATTTTGCAATATCCCCGGCTGCCAACATCAGCGTTCCGCAAACAGTCATGAAGTGAGCGACCAATTTTATTCGGGGGATTGTTGGGCAGGAAATCGGGAAGAGAGGGAGAAACTCCTTTCTCTTTTCGGACGGTGCCGTGGGATCTTTAAGGTTCACCCGAACAGGTAGACGGGTCAAGGTAAAGTCACTGAGCAGCTTGAAACACATCCATTTCGTTCTCGGCAAGTTGTGGGTTACACAGCGTACTTTCCCTTCACAATCTGCAGTGTTTAAATATGTCATGGATGGGTGCATTGTGACTACAACATCCATTTGGTGACATATAATCGCAGCGACCAATACTACAGTAGAATATGTAACAACAGTCTCAATTACCAGTTAATTTCAACACCTTCATTTGTAAAATACAAGCGAGCAAAACCAATTAACAAATTTTGGGGGGAGAATCAAATAAATGGTTGATATGATAACAATTACTGATTAACCGAGTTTGCTTCACTGTGAATTCTTCAGAATACTATATACCATTATTTCCCCAAGTGCTCAGTTAATCTTCTGAAACTCCTTCCCTTAACACAGTTGATTTAAATTATTCTAATGACAAGGATTTCATAATTATGCTTGATAGCTTCTGTGTTATTATGTTTATTCTTGAAAAAAATCCCTCGAGCGCTAAATGCTGCCACACTTGTTTAACACGAGAGACACCTCAGGCAGAAACGCCCCACGTCTCGCGAAAATGGAGATTGCACAAGATTGGATTGGATGGAGAAGGTTGTTCGGTCCATCCCATCTCATCCTTGTGGAACACCCACCCGACAGTTCCCTTATCACACCATCAAGCTGCTTTATAAATGAGTCCCAGTGTCCTGGCCTCAACCACCTTTCCAGTCACATGTTCCAGTTGTTGATCACCCTCTGAGTCAAGAGGAAAACCCAGGCCCATTTTGTGTCAGCTCCCTCCTAACACCATCCTAATCCCAATTCCCTGCTCTTCCAAAACCCCTCCCTGTCCACCCGCTTGTTCCAATGGCTTCTTGAAGTGTCTCCATTTGACTCTGATCTGCCACAGCCCCCAGCAAATGATTCCACATCCTCACAACCCTTCACAGAGAAGTTCCTCCAAACCTATTGTTTCACTCCCCTCATCACGGTCTTCAATACATACAACACGAAATACAATACAAAATTACATTTATGTAGCGTGTTTCACGTCGGGAGGACATCCCAAGGCGCTGGACAGTCAGGGATTTGGACCCAAATTGGTGGAGGAGGGTGGGGGTAGACCAGGGAGGGCGGAGGGCAGGGAGGGTAAGAGGGTGGTCGATGGCACGGTCAAGGATAGGGTCTTGAGACGTTTACAAAGAATAATACCCTCTTCCTCCCTCCCACCACACCCCATCCCCGACTATCAGAAAGTTAGGCGGTGAGTTTCTTCGAGGATCAGTTGATAAAAATAATATGAAGCTGTCTGACCACATTATGCCCGCTAGACACAAGGAGCAGCAGTAACGAGATGCAAAGTAATGTTTTATCAATCATTACCGGTACGAGAGGTGTCAAACCCTAAAAGTAGGCCACCCAGATTAGAAAGGTAGGAAGTACATTTCAATAATTGCTCAAAAAAAATGGTTATACCATACAATGGTCTTGTTTGAGCGAATGGATCCATGTGCTGCATAAAGGGTAACGTCATAATTTTGCGGCCCCATTCACTTCCAATTGTAAGCCCCACCCCCCCCCCTCCCCCCACCCCACCCCAAATTCTCTATTTCTTCATCTCAGTGCAGTGTCAGCAATGACACTCTGTGTTGCTTTGGCCCCGTTTATACAGGGCATCATTACTAAGGTGATGTGCCACACAAACTGGCCAAATCAACTGTGATATCTCACCGACAATATCGGAATGTCTTTTAAAACCCGCGACCCAATCCGTGAACTTTCACGTGCGATACGGTAATCGGCTCTCACTCACAGTGTTAAAAGGCCAACGTTTCATTGGTTTTACCAATCAATTGTAAAACTAAATAATTCAAGTGCAAACTCAGCAGCACATCCTACGATTTGGTCCATCTCTCTCTCTCTCTCTCTCTCTCCCCCTCCCTCTAGATTAAACCACTGAGGATTTCTGGAATAGGATTTCAGCTCATTATGGTTTGAGAACGGCTGAAGCAGCATTATGTTGGGTTAGATCGAGGGCAAGGTGCTAATGAAATTCAATCAACGTGGACTTATAACTCACGCATTTGCTTGAAAAAAAGATCTCACGGTAACTTTTTGGATGTCAAGATTTTTAAAAAAAAGCACCCTCGGAGTTATCTTCAGGCCTCTGAAGTTATATGATTCTATAGATGCTGAACGCAACAACCAAATGACAAAGAACAAAATTACATTACAGGGCACAACGCTCGGCTGTTCTACCTACGTTGCACGTATGATAACGGCGTGTGTCAAGTCCCATGTCGTGCCTGTAAGCTTTATCAATCGCTCTGAAAGATTTAATTTCTACATTTATTAAATCTCTCCAGACAGAACGTAGAGCAATGCTGCCTGAATACCGATTACTGCTGACAATACACACCGAGAACCTCGAACAGGTAATGGATTCCTCTCTATTCCATGATATATAATTCACCCCAATTTCAGAGGCTGTAACTGGAAAGGAATCATTTTTTTTTAGATCGGGCAAAGGGAACACACAGAGGAGGGGTGGAGGGAAGGGGAAGTCTTATTAAAAACTAAAATTCTTCATATTATTCATTGCGGGGATAATCATATAACATTTATAATAAGCTTGCATTAATAGTTAGTGGTTATATATGTGCGTATAAATATATGTATAAAAATAATACAACTTCCGTATGATACGGCGCCTTTCATTTCAGGAGGATGCCTCAAAGCTTTTCACAGGATTTTACTGTAAAGTGTAGTGGCTGTGCGTTTGTAAGCTGCTACTTTGCACACAGCGATATCAACAGTCACCCACAAAATACAGTCAGTTCCCTTTACAGTATATTCTATGAAGCGCTTTGAGATGTGATAAGGCGCTAAATCAAATATAAGGGTTATTATATTATTATAATAATAATACTAGTCATAGATATTGGTCATTTGCGTTAGCAATAACAGCTGAACATTGTTGTCTGGGCATGGTGATTGCTCGGAGTCTGCCTCAAGAAACTCTTTTGAGTGTTTCTGGCACGATACTGCTCAGTTTTCTGGCCTGAACCACTGATGGTTTTTTTTTCTGCTGCTGGGAAAAAGAAACAGAATAATCGAAATTATTGAGAAACGATGATAAATCAGTTTCACCACAGAAAGCAACGGCAGCCAAAAATATTCCGACTATGCGCTGCGAAGCCTGGTTGGGTTTCGATATTTTGGAGTGCGCAGTAGGACCTGATGGCCAGTCATCAAACTAAAATTAGCATCTGTCAGCAGATTCTCAGATTAGCCCTACTGTACTCCCACAGCGACACCAGCGGAAAATTACGGGGTTTTACTTGGTTAGATTCCAGCAGTTTAGTCCCAACGCACACTCTGGGACCCCAAAGCTCCTCTCTTGCCAACCTAAGCCCAATACCGTCCGGAATTAGGCCAAGCACGAGGTGTGTCCCTACAGGGAGAGAGCGCCATTCCAGACACAGGGAAAACTTCAACCCAATCCGTCTGTTTCTCTTCCAGCTGCAGCGTTTGCGATCTTCGGTTTACTTACTTTGTTTTATTTATGGTTATTATGATTCTAGATTACACAGCAGCCATAAAAAGGTAAACTATAAATGAGCATTTAAAAAAAATAGTGTGCTCATCGCCAAAGTGTCATCTGGTACGAAATCTGAAGTGAGACAGAACAGGATCAAGACTCCTCGTATAAATTATTCTTGATAGAATTGAAATGTAACACTACTGAAATGTGTAGCTTTGCATAACCTTTGCTGAAATTGCTTACATAACTGCATTTCCCGGAGAAGATGCTTCTCCCCAGTCGGTTTCCCTGACCAACAATCCCCCAGATAAGATTCACCATACGCTTCATGTCTTGTTTGTGGGACCTCGCCTGCTGGCTGTGGGCACACTTGCTGCCAAGTTCCTCTACAAAATAGTTACTACATTATATAGTACATCGGTGGCTGCGCTTTCAACCACCACACCCTGAAACATTGGAACACTCTTCCTCTATCCCTCCGTCTTGCCCCTTCGTTCCCCATCCTCAGGTCGTGCCAGAAGACATTACTCTTCGACCGGTCACCTCCAACATTAGGTTCACATTTGTTTGAGAATAATAATAATAATAAATGATTTAAATCCTGCGAAGCTCTTTGGGATGCTTTAAGTATCTGATATGGCGCTGTACCAATTAGGAATATTAATAACATGTTGGAATTCATAGAGAGATATATATATATACTCAAATAGTTAGATAACAAATGCTTTATTTAAAACCTGCCATCTCTGAAGTAAAGACCTAAAATTGCGCTGACTGTGGATTGAAACCATTGCCTGGGGAAACTGCATTCAGGGTCAGTGACAGCAAAAGGCAATGAAATAGGAGCTTTAAACGTAATATTTTTTTTCATCTGCGTTAGCCGAGCCAAGCAAAACAAACTACTTGGCGTCGAAATTTGGTACAGCACTAAAGGGACATTCCAAATTCATCTTAAACTCGGCATTTCCAAGCCTTTATTTTAAAAAAAACATTTCAATAAAGATCAAATTCATAAGCAAAATACTTCCTACATTTTTGGGGAGCGAAAATACATATTGTTACCCGGTATAAGGTAAACGTAATTCTTCATTACTATTATAATTATTATTTTCAAGCAAATGTGAGCCCAATGAGTCTTCCGTTTGATATTACGCCTCATCGCATCGGTAAAACGAATTTTAATCATAAATAATAATAATAATAATAATCCTTCCATTAGATATGACACGTTTCACATCGGGAGATAGTCTCAAAAGTGTTTCACGGGATATAGTGTAAAGTGCGGTGAGCTTTTATGACTGTGTGCTGTGGAGTACAGGGACGGTATTTGGCAGGTGAAAGAGGCAGCTAATTTGCACGCAGCAACGTGCCATGTATATTTTAATCGGCATTATTTTGGGTTGGATTTGTAATAGCTCACAGGAGGTGCAAGATCAATGCTCCATCTGCCTGTTATAATACTGCGAGTGGGTGACAGATCTATTTTGAACAGGTGCCTGGTCCCTGTTGTTCTGGTCAATAGTTCTCTATTATCCAGTGTTCATCAAAAGGCTCGCTGTTAATTCATCATGTCGTCCCATCGATGATAGCAGGTACAGATTAGCTGGCATGTTTACCTACATAGAAAATATCACCCCACTTCCGAAATGACTCATTATTGTGTCAAGTGCTTTGGAACGTTTCAACATGATAAGATGCCGTATTAAATGGGATTTCTTTCAAAGGCACGGTCTACTTCCCAACCCTTTATTATCAGCGATGTATTTAGATATTCCATCAACACACAAAAATCGTTCAAAAGAACATTTTGCACAAAAGCGATTGGGTTTCTACCGCACTGAGTCTGTTCGATACTTGGCGAGAGATTGCCTTGTGCAAGGAATGGGAATTGTTTTTTTTTACATAGCAATTTACATTTGCACATCTCCTTTCACATCGGGAAGAGGAATCGAAGAGCTTCACACTGCTGACTGTACGCCCAAACAGGAGGGTAAAACTGACCAAAAGCGCAGTCGAAGAGGGGAATTTATTTCTGACGGGAAATTCTTAAGTGACCCAAGTGACTGGCGGACAGGCATAAAAATTAATCTGTCGCTAAATGTGCACTAAACGTTGCTGCCAGAAATAATTGAAAAAACACACACAAGGAAAAACGAAGGATTAATGAAACCAACCTGTGTGTTTTTTTTCCTTTCTTTGTGAAAAAAAAGAACAGCCAAACACGTAAAGGCGTGCAGTCAGGCCAGAATAATTGACCTCGGCCCGATAGGTAGGAACTTTTAATGCGGGTTTTCACGGATGGCTTGTTTGCCTTTGTGTCGGGTTTGTTCCCTGTGGCTCAACCGTAGCCGGTGGTTCATTTCGCAAGTAAAACCAGGAAAAAAGGCAAAGGGAGTCAGCAGCTCAAGGCTACGCAGCTTGTTTCAATTTTCTTCGTTCTACGGGCGCACAGCGAGGTGAAAGTTCAGAGCCCACTCAGCAGTGAGATTCCTGAACAGTACCAGGCAGCCCCCTTGCTGGGATCACGGCTACCTTTACCATTTCGAGTCGAAATCAACAAACTGTAAAATGCCTCCTCCGTCGACGCCTGTGGGTTTCCGATCCGAATCTGGGACGAACACAACTTGGGGCAAACATTTGGTTTGGATTTATTCAGTTAGCGTAAAATTGGAGGTTAATGGGACTGCAGCTATCCGAGGAACAAAAACACATTTGTCTCCTGAAACCCTGTGAATTTATAGTACTATTTCGCCATCGTAAAAAGGTAATCTCGCAGATCACTATTTTTAT
This sequence comes from Callorhinchus milii, assembly GCF_018977255.1. NCBI lineage: Eukaryota > Metazoa > Chordata > Chondrichthyes > Chimaeriformes > Callorhinchidae > Callorhinchus > Callorhinchus milii. The sequence goes on along the minus strand of NW_024704766.1, from coordinate 3,245,948 downwards.
ACTCAAGGGCTTTCCCTGCCCATTGGGGCTCTAACTCGTTAGTTTTAAGCATGCATCTAGTCGTAAAGTCAACTTTGATGAGCCAAGACAACTGGCTACGCGTCAATATTTCCTAGGATACCTGTGGACCTTCCTGTTTTTCTACCATCTCCTCTGACCTATCTCAACTCTCCCACCAGGGAGTAATTCCACCCTGATTTAGATCCTAACCCCCTTTATGCAGTGTTTCAGCACGTCAAGAATTTGGCACATTCCTCTAAAACGCTCCATTTCAAAGCTTTTCTGTAAACTCTTAAGAACGAGAAAAAACAGACTTGAAAGTTGCCGAACTCTGAACGCTCCAAAATACGAGCGAACGTAGACCCAGCTGGAATTTCTCCACTGTGGGACGTGATACTTTTTTTAAAAAAAATCAACCTCAAAAGGGTTGTGGTGTTGTGCCCTGTGCCATACAAACACACAATATCCTAATCCCCCTGTCCTGGTGTTCCACTAAAAGTTACAAGACACGGTGAGTAACCAAGCTTAAACCAGTTTGTTTGATCAGCTCCTTTAATGGTGACTCTCTGCAGTTTTCCCGATCAGCGCATTATATGAAGAGCTTCGAAAGGGAATGGGATAGGTAATTTAAAAAGAAAAATGTGCAGCGCTATGCGACAAGAGTGGAGGAATGGGACTAGTCGGTAGCTCTTTCAAGGAGATAGGCTGAATGGCCTCCTTCTGTGCTGTACGATTCGATGATTCTCCGACCGTACGAACATTTTACATTCTGAAAAATTTAAATTTTTTGTCAATGGTAAAGTGCCAGTAAAGGAAGGAAAGGTTGGTGGATTTCTGACACGTTTACAGCCCAAAAAAAAGAACAAATAAATGCGGATTCCAGGCCTGTACTTTGGACTGAAAAATCCAATCAGTACCCGGGCTGCTGTGTTTCTCACACGTCGCCAGTTACAAAGAGGCTTTGTTTTCTTTTTCAAAAGGGGCAAATTCACTGTTCTTCCTTTCTGCTTCTGCCCTCGTAAAGGGGTCGCAAATTACTCCGGAAATAATCAAACCTACAGGACATGAAACGGGCCATTCAGCCCAACTAGTCCGCGCCAGTGATTCTACTCCACACAAGCCCCCACCACCCCTGCTAAACCCCTCTCTTTACCCCTCTATTCCCTTCTCCCCCACCATGCGTCATCAAAATCAGCAGTCTCGACTTGAAGGACGTACGACAAAGTGTAAACACTCAACACAACTTGTTCTCATTTGTTCCTCACATACTTTTCCACTTATCTTCAAGGTGCATCAATCACTGGTACAACGGCCGTTTCGGCTGTCAATACGGGGAAAGAAAAAAAAATCCTCCCAAGTTATTTAGCAGGAGCCAGAGCCGTTCGAGACTGACAAGAATGCTCGGGGTGGAACGTGTGACAAATCTGTTCCATTTGAAAGAACACACATCATCTTCCCGCTTCCGTAGGAGCTCATTCCGATGAAAAATCAACGTCTCGCACTTAGAATTATTCACAAATTTGGGCAACGACCACTTTCTTCGTTCCTCGGTTCGCTTTGATCAGAATGGTTCCTGAGAATATCTGCTACAGCAATCAGAATGACAAACTGCTAACCTGTTAAAAGCTGGTTGTAGCTACAAATTGGCAGGTGATATCAAAAGATCCAATGGCACAATCCACAGTCTAAGTTCAGCGAATAACTTGTCATTCTACCACCAAATAATGTGCTTTGTTTTCCAAGTCCTAACATGGGAGGCTTGAACCTACAATCTTCTACGTCAGAGGTGAGAGGGCACTGGGTCAGACTGACAAATCTAACGGGAAGATTAGGAGGAACATCTTCAGACAGAGAGTGGCGAGAATGTGGAGCTCACTGTCAAAAGCTATGGTTGAGGCCAAAAAGCATCAATGTATTTAGGAGGAAACATGATGCCTACGTGAGGGTGGGGAAGGGAATAGAGGGGTATAAGAGGGATGGAGTTTGTGTAGAGTAAGAACAGCGGCACAAACTGGTTGGGTCGAATGGCCTGTTTCCGTTCATCTCATTCTATGTAAAACAAGCAGAAAGAACAGGCCCTTTGGGAATTAATACTTGGCATCAATATGAAAGCACATTCACCTTTTTTGACAGGAGCCTTCTGCCCTGCGATTTTTTTTCCTTAATCTGCTCTGAATGGCCTAAAATTAGATTCAGTTTTGTGACACAAATCCAGGTTCCGATGATCCAAGAGCGACGAATGAATGGCATGCAATTGTTCTTTATTTTTTGTTCGGCACCTTAGCCTAATTAGATCAGTTTGTCCCATCCAGTCTCGCATGAGCTAGTCTGCTTTCTGGAGACAATCTCAGCCATGGATAGTTTGTTATAAAGTTTCTTTGCAGAAGAACCTTACACCAACAAATGGTCTAATTAATAATCCTTGCATTTGATATAGCTCGCGACTTATTGTATCATCGAGAGGTCTCCAAACGCCTCACAGTTTTTACTGTAAAACGTAGTGACTGTGTATTTTGAAGGTGAATACGGCAGCCGATTTGCACACAGCAATGTCCAGGTGGGCATTGAAGATATCACGAAACTATTCGCAAAGAGAAGTCAGTTTCACCCGTTGTTCTGGCCAACAAATGCCCAGATGGTAAATCACTTTGTGACTCAATGTAGAACGCAGTTATGTGCAAATTGGCTGCTTACGAGGTGCAGTCACTACACTCGACAGTAGAGCCTGTGAAGCACTCCGAGCGAAACGTCCCCCACAAAACGTAGAAGGTTGTTATCATCAAATGCAAGGATTATTATTGCTATTTATTATGAAATGCACAGAGCGAAGGAACTTCCCGATGTTACTCAGAATACCTCACGAGTCTTCGATTTGCGAAGGTACCACAACCCAGTATTTCCCAGTACAACACCACAAGATCGCAACACAGAAGGAGCGCGTTCCGGTTTTTTTTCTCTCGTGTCGAGGACAAAGGCACCAGAAACAGCTGCAACAAAAAAAACACATTCGCACAAACGTACACAAGATGAACAAGTCGAGGCTTTACCAGCAAAGTTCAAGAGGATTATTGTCTGGTTCTTAACTAGACATGAGCATTTGACCTTGTATTGTTACTGTTTGTTTTTGTCAGACCCCACAATTCATTTTCCAGATAAAATGCCAATTCCGTACTTTTCCCAAGCAAATGCCTGTAAATTGCCGTGTTACCGGACGCCGGGGACTTAAGCCGGCCTCTTAAACAAGCCCCAGAAGTGCTATCATAGCTAAAGCGGGGCGGGGGGGGGAGGAAAGGCGAGAAAACGTTGGGTGTAATAAGCATGCCATGCAGCATGTAGAGTTTATAGCCGGTGTGTGCAACACTTGAGTGAAACCTCACAGGAAATGAGGATCCTTGGTTTCAGACAACGGCAACCGTTTAAGGCACTAACAGCTTTCTGGAGAGCAAATTGTGCCTTTTTTTTTGAAACAGTAAAGAAAAACAGTCGAGGCTCAGCAACAACCACTTGCAGAGCGCTCGACAGTAGTGGAGCAGGACTCCGAGCTGGGGGGGGTGGAGGTGACCGTAGGCACGGTCGAATGGGAAGGTCTTCAGGCGCGACCTGAAGATGCGGAAGGAAAGGGGCGAGGCGGAGGGAACGGGAGAATTACGAGCCAAGCCAGGCTAGTGGCATTCCTTACACATTATATATCCATTGCCATCTTTCCCACCGTCCTGTAGTTCTCTTTTGTTAACCAGCCATTGATTTCAAGAACCTCACTCTCACCTATAAATCCCTTCATGCCAGCAAACCCCTCCCCACACACACACAGCTCTCTGATCTTCTCCGTCCGCAAACAAGAGAGAGGTCCCAAGTCCTCCCACCATTGCCACGCTGTGTGATGGGTCACACCCAGGGCACATCAATCATCCGGGCAAAGAACAGAGGTCACGTTAGCATCAGTGGAGGAGTCAAAGCCCACAAACCAATCCAGTGAACAGATTCCTTTCCAGGATCACAAGATGCGGTTAAAACAATAGGAGCATCACTTCACCTCCCTCTCTCATTTGGTGTCGTTGCTCAAATATTTACAGTCGCTGCAACAATGAACCGAGCGGTCAGAAACAGGTTTGCATTTGACACAGCGCCTTATAATGTCCTCGAGGCGACTCAAAGCGCCTCACAGGATCTACTGTAAAGTGGATTGACTGTATATTTTGCGGACGAAAAGAAATGGCATGTACTGCAATAGACATCTTGTCGCTTAATCGTTGGATCGACCAGGCTTTGCTGTGCCTGTTCTTTGCAGCCAGCAGGCATACACACGAATGCCTGCCTGGCCATTAAAGCCTCAAATTCCATCTCAGGAATCGTTTCATTTCTCTGATGGCACCAGCCTGCCGTACTGTTGGTGATGTACGGCTGGACAGAAACCATCTAGAGCATTGAATCACCGCCCTGCGCCACCACAGACTGCTTCAACGTCAAGTCAATTCATCAATTATTCCACTTTTAAGCGATAATGTTTTGCGATTGATTTGCAGTCCATTAAATCAGCCCAGCCCTGAGAATCCAGTCAACTGTCTAGACTCCGAAATGTCACTGCGAGTGAACCCTAACGCTGGATGCAGTGAAGGGCGACATCAAAGCATGGCTCAAAGTTCTATTTAGAAAATCGTTAAAACCTGAATGACCATGGGGACTGAGCACAAAAGGTAGGAGGAGTACCACAGGATTCTGTCTCTCGATGATCAGATTCCAGGTTAATTAAAGAATCAGAGGCAAATATCACCTCGATCTTTAAATTGCACTTTGGTGGAATTATTAAATTGGATTTAATTCCTGCTCCGTTATTAATAATAATAATAATCCTTGCGTCTAATGCAGAGCCTTTCATGTCTGGAGGATGCCTCAAAGAGCCTTACAGGATATACTGCAAACTGTTTTGCTTGCATTTTGTAAGCGAATTAAAGATTCGATTCCAATATGGTCAGATAATAACCTTGGCTTGCTTGCTTGCTTGGCAAAGTTGTTTCCCCCACCCCAATCCACCCTTCCATCAGTGGGTGAGCTTTCAGCCATTCTATCCCCGTTCTCTGGATCGTTATACGCCATCTCTCCGCCTTGCCTCCCCTCCACACCTTTAAACCTCTCTCTTCAACCACACTTTCAGGCATCTCTTTCCACCCACCACCTTCCTCAGTTACCTTCCCATCCCCACCTTCCCTTTCTCCCCACCACCTAAAGGGCCCAATGGTCTGTTGTGAAGCGCTTGGATACATGAAAGGCGCTGTATTAATATAAATTATAGTGCGCTGACTGTAATTTAAATTTATCACCAGATTAAGCAGCTGCTTTATGGAAAAAATGAATTTTTATATTTTTAAGACATCGGCAAATTACAAGCTGCCTGGTGTCTGAACATTTTTTTTATTACATTCGCTTGTTTTTCAGATCAGGGACAATTTCGAGTCTGTTTGAAAGACACATCGTCTTTATCTTGAAGGGACAGAGGTCATTTCCCCGGCACTTACATCACACGCAAACAACACAGCCCTGGGGTTGTGGCAAAACAAGGCACTTTTTAAACACAAATGATTTTGCAGCCTTGAATATTTGGCAAAAAACAGAAAAAAACAATAAAATGTGCCAATGTTCTGAATGAATGAAACCATCGCTTCAAATAAAATATGATCCAACAAGAAAAAAATTAATCCGAACAGTCCCCATTCATCATACAATGGAGTCTGCTTAACATAAAAGTCTCCGTTATTAGGTTTATTCTGCATTACAATACTGTTACTCTTCACTGCACTGTCGTTTACCTTCTCCCAGAGAAGAATAATTTGAAAAAAATGTTTTTTCATACTTTGGTTTTTTTCCCCCCAAAATAAACAATTTCACTCAGTTGCCACCTAAAACCAAACCCTCCCTATAGTCATCACTTGACAGTCCGTGTGAATCCCATTAATTGTTCAAATTACCTGACCGAGGGCTTTAAGATTATCAATTACTAAATGATTTGGATGAGATGGGCGATAATAGGCTGTTACCACACAAGTGGGGGCATAGACATAAGCTAGCCAGGAGAAGATCTAAATAATAAAAATAATAATCTTTGCATTTGATATAGCGTCTCATCACGTAGTCAGGACGTCTCAAAGCGCTTCGCAGTATACGCTGTAAAGCGGATTGACTGTGGATTTTGTGAGTGAAACACGGAAGCCAATTGGTTCACAGCAGTGCCCCATTAACAGCCACAGACTGAGTGAGTTTTATTTGGTGGACCCCTGGAGAAACTCCCTTCTCTTATTCGAAAAGTGCCATGGAATCTTTAACGCCCACCTAGACAGGCAGACAGGACCTCGATTTAACGTTCATCTGAAGGACAGGAGGTTTAGGAGGAATTCACTCACTGAGAATGTGGAACTCACTGCCAGAACCTACGGTTGAAGCAGGAAGCATCTCAGTTAAATCTTAAAAGAAAACCTGTATGCGTGAAGTGACAAGAGGTTGGAGGGGAAGGGAGAAGTGGAGACTGTGTGGAGTATGAACACCAGTCATGGACTACTTGGGCTGAATGGCCTGTGGCTGTGCTGTGATTTTTATGCCAATTCAGAGTGAGTTTGCACCACACTCACTGGTGGTAGAACATTCCCACAGTGTGAAAAAAAGAGTGTAAAAGGAAGAACGCTCAGTAAAAAGAGACCGACAGTGTGAACCACACCGCAGTCCCATTTGCCTGACCGCCTGGAATGCTGTCCTGAAACACATACATAAACACACACACACATTATAACAGCAGCAAAACTGAACTGAACTAAGCACTGATGTCCGTTCAAAACTGTTGGTCGGTCATTCAGATAGCCCACAAGCTTTCAACATCTTTTTTTGCTAAATAGGTAATTGAGCAAACCACCATCGAATGCAAGTGACCTAAACCTGATTCTGACGTTCTGTGAAATCATGGGGTAAGGAGAAGGTGGGGGAGGGGGGGAACGGAGGAGAGAAAGAGGGGAAAGAGAGTTCAAGCTTAATTCAAAGTGATATATAGGGCATCGTTATTCTGTCAGTAGTGAAAGCGGCTTTTGTAAACACAGTGCAGTGTTTTATTGCGAGTCCCTCTGCCTCACCTCGCCCCACTTTTCAAGCCCGCCTAAAGACCTCTCTTTTCAACCTCACTTTCTGTCACCTACCTTACCCCTTCCATCCCCCCCCCCCCGCGCCCCACCACCCCTCCAGCCCTAATGTGAAGCGCTTCTAGTCGTTCTTCCCAACGACAGGAGGATGTCCCAAGTCGCTGGACAGTCAGGGATCCTCACTACAACATCATCTGGAATAACACCATCATTTAATGAACATATTTTGCAGAGAATAACTCCGGGGGGGGGGGGGAAGAAAGTGGGGCAGGGGAAACGAGACAGAAAAAGCTAAAAAAAAGAACAAAACCACATTTGTTTCAGGTCAATAACCGGAATAATTCATCCCATATGAACAGGGTTTCTGCTTACGAATAGAGGTATTCGACAGTGAGGACAGTCAAATGCCTATAAAGTGATTGACTTAAATATCCTCATTATATCACAGAATCGGCATAATTGATGCAGTTTGAGTCAGCGCAGTTTGAATTCAGGTAGACTTGTCACCTGGTTAAATTGGTAGCGCTGAGGCCTCTCAGCCAGAAGGTTGTGGGTTCAAACCCCCATACATAGGGATTCTGAGTTCACAGGCTAGGCTGAGGGTTAAGATAGTTAGTATACGAGCAAACGGGGAGGTTAGGAGAAATTTTTCACGCACAGAGTAGTCAGGGACACGGAATGCCCTGCTGGGAGCAGTAGTTGAGGCAGAACCCAGATTCGCCTTCAAGAGGGAACGAGAGAAATACCTTTAAAAGAGTCAGCTGCGGGGGTGTGGGGGAAAGGGCAGGTAAGTGGGATTGAACGGATCGTCTGCCTGTCGAGGTGGATGTTAAAGATCCCGCGGTACTATTTCAAAAAGAGAAGGGAGTTTTGTCTCTCCCGGTGTCCTGGGCCACAGTCCCCAGATAAAATCAGTCACTCACTCTATGGTTGCTTGTGGGACATCGCTGTGCACAAATCGGCTGCTGCGCTCGCCAACAAAATACACCATCGCTGCGCTTTACGGTAAATCCTGTGAAGTGCTTCGAGACGTCCTCCCGACGCGAAAGGCGATCTGTCTAATGTAAGGATTATTATTATTGTTGTAGGCTGCGGAATTGCAGCGTGTAGACCACCCAGTCCCTGGCCTAACGCCGGGACAAGATTAACTGCAGGTTGTGGAAAGCAAGAGCCTCTTTAGCTCAGGAAAAAAAGGAACTAAAGTTCGGAGACAGGTTATCATTTTATTTCATGGTATTAAACCGCCAGCAGTTGGAAATTATTCCCAATGTTGCTTTCTTTACGTGCAGCCTAGGCTCACACTTCAGCGCAGTGCTGGGGGAGAACTTTGTATTGTCGGTGGTACCAGGCTTCAGATGAGCCGTTAAACCGAGGTCCCGGTCCGTCTGTGTCTGCTCAGGTGGACGTGAAAGACCCCACGTCACTTGCTTGAAAACAGAAGGGCTTTTTGACCGATGTCCTGACCAACGATCCTCCCCAGACAAAGTTGGCCGTTCACTTCACGACCGCAGAAGACCGACTGCATGTTCTCCTACAAAACACGCAGCCACTACACTTTTACAGTGAAGCGCTTTGAGACGTCCTCTCGACCTGAAAGCCAGTGGATCAAATCTAAGGCTGATTATTACCACAACAACTTGCATTCATATTGCGCTCTACAAGTGGGGTAGGGTCACGGAACGCTTAAATCTCATTCTACTGAATGATTACCCCCTGAATCGTGAATTACAGCATTTCGACTGTGGTGGCAAAGTGCTTTTGACTAGAGATCTCCTGTCATCCTTTTCCAGCAAAATCTAAATGTGAAGATGAAAAGCGCCCACTGCGTAAAAGCACTGCATCCTGCCAACAGATAAACAACAAAAGAACAGCAGAAAAGACATAAAATAGCCTTTGTTGCAGCTAATATCCCTCAGGACAAGGGTTTCTTTGCTGTCGCAGAAATTATCTGTGGAAAGGCGGTGGTGAGGTTTGAAGAGTGGAGATGTGAGTGGGAGGGAAGAAGTCAACAGCAGATTTTTAACTGTTTACCTTTAGGGACTCTTGATAATCATACAATATTCCTTGCATTTGATGTAGCACCTTATCGTGTCGTTGAGACTCTTCACGTGTCGTGTAGTGCTTGCGTATTTATTATTATTATTATTATTATATTATTGGTGAATGAGGCAGTCAATTTGTGCCACGAACAGCCATCCGGTAAATGAGTGACTCATTTTGATTTGGGGGATTGTTGGCCCGAAACACTTGTTTTCCGAGTAGCACCGTGGGATCTTTCCGGTCTACATTAACAGACACAGACGGGACCTCAGTTTACGTCTCTACCAAAGGACAGCACCTCGACCACTGCACTGGAGTTTCAGCCTCGACTGAGATTCCCCATGAAGAATCACAAGAAGGACTGGAAGCCATTGGCTTCGCGGGAGACATGCATTTTCTGCAAAGTTATCGTCAACATTAGTTCTGCTCGTTATTCAGCTCAGTTGTGGTCAAAATCTTTATTGGAGGTGGATGAAAACCTACGGAAAGCAAATGTAATCCGCGGGGCCCTACACCATCTCACTTTAAAGCACCATCAACCACCCCACCCCCCCCCCCTCTATTTCCTATTAAGTAAAGCACACTGAAGGTAATAAAGCTGGCACTTGGGGCTTTTATTAATCAACGCTTGGAAAAGATATCAAAATAAGATGCTTTCCACCGATTCACTTAACGCAACTAACCATGTGATTTATATTTTCATTGCTGTACTGGGACAGGAGTTAATTGAGAGCAATATCTAATTAGCAGGACAGAATCAATGGAGACTTGCAGTCAGCACCAAATGGAGAGCCAGACATGAAACGGAATATTATGTTCCCTTTTTATTCGTCTAGACAGACCAGATGGCCACTTCAAGTGATGCAGCAGCATTTAATTAGGTTTTTCTTCTTGAAAAAAAACAATGACACAGCACCTGCACTTTACCAGCCTGCACAACTTTACAATGATAATAACTCTTGCATTTGATACAGCGCCTTATCACGTCTTCGAGACGTCTCAAAGCGCTTCACAGAATATACTGTAAAGCGAATTGACCGTCGATTTTGGGGGTGAAATCCCAGCTTTCGCACGGTCGACCCGGGACAGAATTTTTGGGGGTGAAATTGGAAGAGAAGCCATCCAGCCTGTTCCATCCATCTACTAGATTGCGGTGGATCTTTTAAATCCCAATACACCACGCTTTCTCCTGAATGCCTCTACTACCCAGTCTCTCTTTTGAAAACATAGAAACAGGAGTAGGCTATTGAGCTCCTCAAGCCTGTTCCGCCACTTTATAAGATCATGGCCGATCCGTACCTCAAGTCAAGTTACCCGCCTTTGCCCCTATCCCTTAAACATCAACTTTCAAACATCAACCACAACAAAACTACATGTGTTAAAGCGCCTTTCACATCAGAAGGATATCCCATGATGCTGGACAGTTAAGGATTTCTTTTGGAGCTGGGGGTTAGAATCAAGAGGGCTGGGGTGGGGTTGGTGTAGAGGGAGGGAGGTAGGTTGGCTAAAAGCAGGATCAAAGAGTTTTCAACCTCCCTAATTATTCCTGAGGCAGAGTACTCCACATCTTCATCAGCCTCTGGGTGAAGAAATGCTCCAAAAACCATCTTGATTCTGATTTTCAAGCTAAAACCGTGTGCTTTTTTTTAAAACCACAGTAACAATTTTCTTTCATGATTTTTTTGGTACAGATGTAGATTTTAGATGTTTATCTAGTTTAAAGTTTATATGGTTTTATATAGTTTATAGTTTATATAGTGAAACAGGCTGGGTGGGCTGAATGGCCTCTTGTTCAACCTATTTTCCAAGCATCCTGCAAAACACTCCTGTGGCATTCCCACACTTCATCGCTTAGCCATTAGAATGGCTCAACCCAAGTTCTCTGCCTTCCAGCCTCTGATTATAGCCCATCAAACACTGTTCTGAGCTCCATTACAGACAAATAAACAGCAAAGTTTCATCCAGCATCGGTCTGCAGTGATGGGATTGGTTTTCATGTTTGTCCAAGGTTTCCGAATTAAGAGTCTTGCCTTCGGGGACGATCGAATGAACACCGAGGTATCTGTCAGGTCCTCTCCTTGACTGGAGGCATGTGGTGCAGAGTGCGTCCCACTGGGAGATGCTCTGTACCTCTCAACTCCTCGAAATGCACTTGGAATGGATTCTTAATGTATTTAAACAAAAGCCAAAACAAACAACGGCAATGTGTTTCTGGTCAATCCACATGCCGACATGCTGTTCTGGATGGTGGTGAAGAATGTCAGCCTTGCTTCCTGCCAACCAAAACCGAGGCTTTAAAAGTAGTAAAGATTGATGTTATCTCTCCCAGTCACTCCCTTTCCTTGATTGTCGGCCTGTCTCCTTCACGCAGTTTCCAGCAAAGAACCGTCCCCAAACCTGGTTCCCTCAGAAACATTTTCCCAAAGCACTCATTGAGCAATAATACATACAGTGCCTTTCACGTCAGGAGGGTGTCTCACAGCGCTGTGTAGGATTTACTGTGTTAATAATAACAATCTTTGCATTTGATACAGCGCCTTATCACGTCTTCGAGACGTCTCAAAGCGCTTCACAGAATATACTGTAAAATGAATTGACTGTATATTTTGCGGCAAAATGCGGCAGCCAATTACGCACAGCAGCGTCCCCACAAACTGTCGTGGAATGCAGTGAGCAATTTGTTATTTTTTAAGGAATTATTACCCAGGGAAAAGCGATCCGCCAATCGACTAACCAACGGGTTCTTACTTACTGCTGGGTAAGCAGAGGGGTGTGGAGTAAGGAAACTTGGCCAACATTTTGTCCTGCCCGGGAATCAAACCCAGGTCTCTCGCTTGCGAGGGAGTGCTCTAACCACTGAGCAAGTATGCAATAGATAACTGATTGGGTTTCCCTCCTGATCAGCCACTGATAAATGGAATTCATTTATATCCACGATAAAACACATTTTGGAACAGGGAATGTACGAGGGCAGAAGGATCAGCCCATCTCATCCCATGCACGCTCTCTGTCTCTCTCGAACACTTCCGCCACTAAATATCTATCCAGACTTAGTGAAAAAAAACTTAACATTTTTTAGTCGATGTCATTATCAGAATTCGAATTGCCACGTCACCTGTGACGTCAGTTAAGAATTCTTTTAAAACATTTGCCCGGCTCATTCCTGAATCAGAAGGTTGTGGGTTCAAGTCCCACTACAGAATTGTCAGCTCATAGTCTAGGCTGACACTCTAGTACAGTCTTGGGGGGGTTTCTCTGAATTATCGAAGGTGCCGTCATTCAGGTGGACGTTAAAAATCCTCCTACACTATTAGAAAAGAGAAAGAAGATTTCCCCCGGTGTCCTGGCCAACAATCCCCCAGATAAAACTGGTCATTCTCTTCACGATTGCAAATAAGTACACAGGATTTATGCTAAATCGTAATGATTGTGCATTCTCATTTGCCTACAAAATATGTAGTCATTGCACCTCACAGTAAATCCTGCAAATTTATGGGTAAATAAATTTGCAAACTCTCCCTACAATTTACATAAAATAAATGTTGCCGACGACTTCAATAAAGCACTGTACCAAATGCAACGATCATTGTTGGTGCATCAGCACCATTACATATTCCAAAGCTTTTGAACCTGCAATGTCCAAGGGACAAGTTAACGCTCTTGATTGTGTTTCCAACACCACCAACAACAACAAATTACATTGGTGGCTTTCATGTCGGGAGGACGTCCCAAAGTGCTGGACGGTCAGGGATTTGGACAACCATCAAGAAGGCAGAAGAACGTAAAGTGATGAGAATGTTTCGCTATCACCTGTATGTGTTCAATGTGGACTAATTAATTGATGAGTACAGTGGGGTCTACTGGAACCATTTCAGTCAGAAACCAACTGCCACAAACATGTGCTTCCTACATGAAAGGCGCTTTATAAACGTAATGTTGTTATTATTGGCGATGTACAGCCCAAAATATCTTCTCTGGTTTCAACGACGGTTCCTGTAGAATGTTTCTCTTCCAATTTACGGCAAAAGAAGTTAACTGTGTGAACAGCGATACCTTGGAAATAGGATTGTACGAGACCAGGAGAGATCACTTGGTCTATTGTTCAAAACCCAAATAATCCTGTCCTCTAATCCCTCAACAGCCCTGAGCAGGTACAAGCTCCAGAACACATTCATTTATTGTGGTTCCAATTGTCAGACTTCTGTGGGAGACAAATGCAAACAAACATCTGCGTCTCCCAACACTGGACGTTACATCGGGTGCCAAGAGTTCAACCTGTTCTCAATTTAGTCACTTCTTGTGTAAGTCAAGTCTGGTTACGTGCAACTATTGCTTTTTAAATCCTACTGAGAGTACGTGAGAGGATTCCATTATAGTTCACAGCGAGTATTTCAACACCCAGACAAAAAAGACTAAACGTTACAGCTAAATTTCAGACGTCCTGATAAATTAACTCACAAAAAGACTTGCTGAGCGCAAGCTACGGTCCTTGAACGGAATGGAGGCTCGCATCCCACAAAGGTTGTGAACTGGGAGATGTCTTTTGCAGGAGGTGTAATTGTACACGATTCAGATATGTAACCTGACCACAAAGGAAAACAAATGCCACCAGGAAACAATGTTAAAGCTGTGTGTAATGGGAGACAGGCCGGAAATTGTGAATCTTAAGGAACACAAGGGTGCCCTGCACAACTTTCAATGGATTAAACGCCAGATTTGAAAACATGTCCCTAAATCAATGCAGACCTTTTAAGCCCAGCAAAATGATATCAAACGGCTCTGATATTAAGAATGTGCTGGAGCCAAGTCTTTATTTGTAAAAACAGCCTAAACTTCTAGATTGGCTTGACTGATAGAGAGTCGTTTAATTGATTGCATATCTGGGTTATCTCAATGTAAACACTTGAACGAGGCAGCAATAAATTTCTGCTCCCTCCTCCCTTGGTTACCCTCGCACACTCGCAGTTTTCAATTTAAGGATAATCCGACAGAAGAATCTCTTATATAACCAAAGTGCATTAATAATAAGAGTGGATTTTTTTTCAACAGAAATAGTTCTTTTTAATATATAAAGAGTAGTCCTGCCGTTACACACACTGGAGAGTCTGATAGTTGTAGACCCACCAGCCTCCAACTCCTTTCTTCAAAGGCGGAGTCAAAACTGAAGATGATTAATGTTACTTTAAAAAAGTCCGATTTTATCCCAAACCCATTCAGCGTAATTAGGCATCAAAGCAGACACGCACTGCGGCAATATAGTTATTATATATTCATTTTATGTTATTATCCTTGTTCAAAAAGAGAAGGGAGTTTCTCCCGGTGTCCTGGCCATCAATCCCTCAAATTGGTCATTCACATCACGGCTATTTGTGGGTCATTTCTGGGCAGAAATCGGTGGCCATGTTTGTCTACTAATTGCACATTCGCTGCACTTTACAGTAAATCCCGTGAAGCGCTTTGAGCCGTCTTCTCGATGTGAAAGCCGCGGTGTCCAGTGCAAGGATTATCAATGATCACTATTAGACTGAGCCAAAATATGATTTGATAAAACTCTTATGATGGTACTTTAGATGAACGCTCAAGAAGTTGACATTTATGGGATCTGAGGAGAGTGCGGGAAAATGAGATTGAATTGGACTTACAATGGAGGAGAAGACAGCTCCAGAGTTGGATGTGAGTATGGTATAGCTACAATGGGGCAGAATAGACCTTCTATCGTACATATTGCTTTGGGTCCCAATTTTCAGTGCAGCTCATCGCAGATTATGGCTATACACGGTTTGTTTGACAAGAGCATAACTCTTACTGCTGTTTGGACTGACTGGGTTTGCACCTCATTTGGATAAAGAGCAGTAAATTAGAGGGAATTATTTGGGTGAATCCCCCTTCCCCCCCCCCTCCCCCCCCCAGAAGGAGGAGTGATGATTTTCGCAGCTGTGCATTCAGGGTTCAATTACTCTGGTGATAAAAGGTCACGAGTAAACAGCAGTGCTTTGCCGCAGCCCTCCATTCCCTCCAGAAAGGGAGAGAATGAACTTCTCGACCATGTTATTAATCAAAGTCTCCGACCGTCCCCATGACAACCCTCTGCCCATTATCTGACACAAATGCTCTTCGTGTAGGGCGCACTGTAAAGTCTTCACACTGACTTTCCTCCAGGTACCGTGTAAAGATTTGGGTTACGATACAGTGAGGCTTCAGCATTTTACAGCGCTTGGCCTATCAATCAGGTCAGTACTCGCTAGCCCGCATCAAATGCCCATCTGCGTACAAAGAATGCAACCCATTTGCCATCCACCCCAAACAGAGAGGTCACACGATGTGGCTTAAGTACACAATGTACAGCTGCAACCATCTGGGCTCTCCCCAGCACCGACTCCCAGCAATGACTGAGAGGCTGAAGGTGATGCCACATTATCATCTCCGTTAACAACCGAGTATTTTTCTTTTCTATCTGTATCGCGGCAGAAGCCCTAAACTCCCTCCACAAACTTCCCGAATAATGCGAGGGGATCTCCGAGCGTCGACCTAACTTTAATGCAAAATCAATTCCAATACATCAACCAGACACAAAGGGGCAACAAATATTAATCAGCAATTCAAAGCATTCAGTCGAAGCAGACTGGGGTGAAAGCTATGGGTCTGGACATTTTTTTTTATCCTTTTTATTCATTTTCAAAGGGACTTTTGTTCTTTGCTAACAGCAGTTTGAGTTTCCAGCTTGGTCTCTTCTGCGAGACAATGGGAACCAGTTTTTTTTTTATTCCACGACGCCTGAAAAAATAATCTTTGCTGCACATTTGACTAAAGAACATGAGGCAATGTATAATTGATAGTTGCTCTGCTCACTTTAACACTGGGATGATTTATAAATCGTTAGCGTCAATAAATAGGGTTTCTGGACAGATGCAAGTAATGGCTTCTCAAACAATCAGTGAATAACGGTGAGAGCTCCTGCATATCATTGTTTTACAGCAGACGATACATAAATATAACAGCAGAGTGGAGCGAGGTTAAAGAGGATACTGCACTTTGCTGAGTCAATGGGAATACAATACACAGCTTAACAGTTGTACGAATCTATGTAGTATTCAAATTACCACTCTCAGTCTTAATAACTGATACAGGATTGCAAACGTGCTTTACACTAAAACAAGTTCATTTCAATCAACTCAAAACCACTAAATCTTCCCTTTTCCATTATTCAATTATTACAAAACTACTGTAAGTGATTTTTGTTTCCGCCGCCCAACAGCGCTGTCCAAATGCTGATTCTCTTTATTATTTAAATAAAAGCTTAGCCGTCCTCCCCCCCCTCCCACCCTCCCAAACACTGGAATAATTATATTAATCCTTGCATTTGGTATGGATAATACCAAATGATAATGCTGGTGTTTAGCGCAGCACCTTTTATATTGGGAGGACTTCTCAAAGCGCCTGACAGGATTCACCGTAAAATGTGATGACAGTGTATATTGTAGGCTATCAAATGGAATAGATGTAATTATTGCACTTATAGCAAAACAAAACCTAACATGCCTCTAACGGCCATATTTTTTTCTAAGTAGCTAAGCAGTTTAATTTGTACCTTCGCTGATGAATTCAGATCACTGAATCAGTTCAAAAAAAGGGTGTGCCGTATAATAATACCGCCCGTGACAAAAGTCTATGCTGGATGACACAACAAAATATGGATTCATCCAATTTCCCTCAATCCTATGGCACCTTTTTAAACTGAACATTAGCTCGTGAAAAGCACAGATTAAATCTAACAATTTAATTTGCTTTTTTTCACAGCTGTATAAAGTTCAATGAAAGTTTGAAGGGAAGACTGTGGGCATTATTACTAATAAGAATTGCGCGTAGACTCCTGTAGTCTAGGCTGACACTCCAGAGCAGTGCTGGGGGTGTTCTGTATTGCAGGAGGTGCCATCCTTCGGATGAGATGTTAAACCAAGGTCCCGAATGTGTCTGATCAAGTGAGGTTTACAAAGACCTCGTGACACGACTCGAAAAGAGAAAGGAGCTTCTCTCCCAGTGTTCTGGCCAACAATCCCCCTCAAATAAAATTGGTCATTCACTTCAAGGGTCATTGCTGTGAGCAAAATGGCTGTTCGCTACAAAATACCCAGTGACTTCACTTTACAGCAAATCCTCTGGAGCACTCTGAGATACCTTCCTGACGCGAAAGGAGCGATATCAAATGCAAGGATTATTTTAATTTAATTCTCATTGTTTTGAAATCCTGACTGCACAGCGCAAGAGAAGACAAGGCAGACAGGGTAAGGTGTCACTATCATTGCAGGATGCCAGCTAAACCCGTGCTTACCATTTATACACCATATATAACTGAAAACACAAGATAAAAACACTCCACGCGTCACCAGGCAAAAAGTAATTTTCTGTCAGGAACAGACAACAAGGAGTATTTCCGCTCGTGACTGTCTACAGTCCTGGATCTGGAAATACGAGCACATTTCACTTGATAAGGTTTGTAAATATCTTTGACAATCCACCATCTGCCCAGTCTGACACGTTAAAATCCAATGCAAATACCCAAACAGTAGCTGATCCACCGTATAGGCAAACAGCACACACAAGGTTCTCTATCCGTAGCCAAGTCACTCAGCGCTTGTTAACATCTAATCCCGGACAATAATACTGGCAAATTCTGGTAATACTAATCATAACATTAATCCTTGTATTTGATACAGTAACTTTCACCTCAGGGGATATCTCAAAGCTCTCACGGGATTCAGTGTGAAGTGCAGTGACGGCGGAGGTGGGGTGGAGATGGTGGGAAATCTGCACACTTCTGATTGCCTCTAAAAATGGTACAACAGAAAAGGGCTTCTGTAGATCTCAGGCTGAGAGCAAATTGGCTGCCATGTTCGCCTATAAAATACATAGGCTCTGCACTTTACAGTGAATCCTGTGAATGGTTTGAGATGCTCTCTTGACACGGGCTTCCGATACACCTCAGGGTAGAGCCAGCAATATATAGTATAATAATCCTTGCATTTGATACAGAACCTTATCAGGACTTTGAGACGTCTCAAAGCGCTTCACAGTCAAGTGAATGGACCGTTTATTCTGTGGGCCAAACTCGGCAGCCAATAGCGCACAGCGGTGTCCCCCAAATGATCGGGGATTGAGCGACCAAATTTTTAAGCATCATTATTTTGTATCAAGGAGGAAATCGCAGCCCTTCCCTGAAAAGATTAGTATTAAACACACCCAACCCTGTGTTGCCGGGAACCTCCACACTCACTCCAATAAAACAAATCGATGGCAGCCACCTTGATCAAATTTCCCGAGGCTTTACAATAAATCAGGTCATGAGAGAAAGCTCTGAGATGGATGGGGGCAGCTTTCTTCCCCCCCTTGGGAGTCAGTGGGCTGGGGCCACGCGACTCAAATTCATTTAATGGTACAATCTGGTTCCATATGTTCGTGTTGGCTGTTAATTTCAACACTGGCCCAAGCAACCCTCGCTGATCCTTTCTGCAGCGAACACACAACAGTTTATGAAGCTTCAAGGCTTTTCCCTCACAGCTTCAGTTACCTAATTTGTGTCAACACAACGCCTCAAGGCACCCAATAGCTTATGTTTTTAAATTCCATTCAAATCTGATTTCTACACACACCTTGGAGACTCAAAGCCATTGAACATATTTCCCAGAAGAGTAACACGTAAAATCATGGTTTGACACAGTTATTCCCAATAATAGCTACTAATAGGAACACAGAGAATAAACTAGAATTGGTGTAAAGTAAAAAGCGCCTGCATTTGATATAGATTTATCTTTTAACATCTTCCTGAACAGAAGGAACCTCGGTTCAATATCACATGGAAGGACAGCACCTCTGACAATGAAGCCCTCACCCTAGCACTACACTGGAGAGCTCCGAGATGTCATCTGGCGTGAAGGGGTGGGGGGGGCTATACAAATGCAAGTTGTTGTTGTTGGGAATGTCAGGTGGACTATTGAGCTCAAAAATGGGGCTTGAGCACACTACCTTCTGATTTAGAGGTAAAAGTTATAAGGGTTATATGAAGCTCCAAGGGCTAATGTATTTTACAGTCAAAACTGTTGCCCCAATCACCTACCACAGCCAATACGTTTGCTGACTATCAAAACATCTGAGCAAAAATTTTTATTGTAGATTTTGCGCTTTTTCGTTGGTTGCAAAGCCAGATTTCAGTCAACGGAGAGCACAGAGAGGAATTCGCTGTCTGCCCCTCCAAACACATGGCGGAGACTGAAGACAACAACAACTCGTATTCATATAACGCCCTTTACGTGAGGTAGAGTCTCGGAGCGCTTTGAGACATCTCGACAGCGTGACAAGGGCGCTAACCCAAAGCAAGATTATTCACTCTCCAGAATGTTTCATAGTTTTGTTTTCATTCGGATCCTCTTTCCCCTACGCAATGCGAGCGCGGCTTTGTTTGCGTCAGTCAAAAACATCGGAATATCCGTCGCCGACTTGCAGGAATAAACTGCGCGAATCATAACGAACCCCACGGCAGATTCTGTGAAACTTGTCGGTCTCCGCCTTAACAAATACAATAGCTAATGTCACACATTTGTATCAGCTCTGTGCGCTTTTTAGTAACCGCAGCTGTCTTGCATTACGCTAGCTAGAATGCAAGTCAAAATCTGGTTTCGTTGCAAATTATTTCCCTGTGACAAATTCTCTGCTTCCCGTTCCTCTCAACCAAATGTTTGGCGTCCCCCAAAAAGAGTCGAATTGAAGCTTAAGACCAGGGAAAAAACTTCTGATTTTAGGTGATGTTTTTGCTGCTGTTTTGATCCTGGTTTGTACCTGCGCATCACAGCGCGTCACAGCCAATATATGGGATGTAAGTTGTATTGTACAATCTGTGGCCTCGCCCCACTCTACCTCTGCGACCTCCTAACCCCTACCAACCCGCCCGTTCCCTCCGCTTAGCCGGCTCTGGCCTGCTTTACATCCCCCGACCCACCCGCTCCACCATTGGCGGGAGAGCCTTCAGCCACTCTGCCCCCAACCTCTGGAATTCCACCCCCCAATCACTCCGCCTCGCTCCCTCCTTATCTTTATCCTCCCCTCCCTTCCCCTGTCCAGCGCCTTGGGACGTCCTCCCGACGTGAAAAGCGTTATAAGAAGGTAATCTTGTTGTTGTTGTGAAGCTATTCCCAAGCAAGTACCTCATCCGGTTCTTACAAAAGGAGTTAGTCATCACAGTATCCACTGTTTTCACTGAACGTCTGCTCTGATCTCCACTATCCCGAAGAAAAATAAACGGTTACTCAAATCCACAGATATTTATATTCTTATTCTCAGAAACGTTAGATGGTTTATTTTCTCTGTGTTATTTTATCCTTTCCCCACCCTGTTCAGCCACAGCAACACCAGCAGGGCGTGGGTCATGGAGTGACTACCTACGTACGTTTAAATCATTCGCTCTTGTGCTGTGTTCCACCCAGAGGGAAGTGATTCGAAATACCAACAGGGAATAAATGTGGAGTTACAGAAAATAAAACTAGACTAGAATATTCCTCACTGCACTATTGAATATAGCATTAACGCCTGCCCCTGCCACTGACGAGAGAGGTTCTGTGAAGGACAATGAACCCACCTCATTTATCACAGATACCCTGGGGAGTTCCTGAGTCAACCAACCAGCTCACTAAGATGCTAATGAATTGCATGGGGGTGGGAGTGGAGGGGGGAATAGAGCCATCATAGCTCAGCAGATTCCCCATTCCTCTCAGATGTTCCTCTCATCAAGTTTCGCCCACAAAACATACAGTCAATTCACACTACAGTACATTCTGTGAATCGCTTTGAGACGTCTTAAAGACGTGCCAGACCAAATGCAAGGTTTATTTTCGTATATCACCAGCCTCCAGAGGCCGGTGAAAGGTATGGCAGATTCTCAAAGAGTTCTCCCCTCGTCACTTTCTCATCAGTTAACAGGTCCTTCACCAGGACTGAGCGCTCGCTTCAACTATTTCTACGACATGGCACATCGCTGCCAACTGCACTCCACCAGGCTGAGATATGGCAGAGCACAAGTGTGCCCTGCGATGATATAATACAATAATGATAACCTTTTGCATTTGATACAGCGCCTCATCACATCACTGAGACATCTCAAAGCGTTTCACAGAATATACTGTAAAGTGAATTGACTATTTTGTGGGTGAAACACGGCAGCCAATTGCGCCCAGCAGCGTCCCCACAAACAGTCGTAGATCGAGTAACCAAGTTATTACTACTTAATGAAATATTTTTGGAGTGATGATTACCCCCGGAAAGCGATAGCAACTTGGCTCTTGTTTACTGCTAGGAGAACAGTAAACAGAGATGAACCATCTCTTTTTGTGCCTCTCTGCATGAATGTACGTCGCTCTCTCTGCCACTGTGTGGGTGTGCGCGCGTGTTGTGTGTGCGTTGTGTACTCTCGCACACATCACTCACTCTCTCACTTTCTATCTCTTTCTCCGGCTTTCTCTAGCTCTGTCCTTACACTGTACAATATTAAGGATGAGATGGGAGTCTTACTTTTGCGCTACAGCAAAAAAAATCCAATTGCACACATGGGCATGCACAAGCCTAAGCCACCAGCTTAAGAAACTCGCACATTCTCGTACGTAAACTAATACACAATGCATCGCTGAAAACAAATTCAGAAATGGCGGTTTTAGATCAATTTCAGGAGAAAGATAGGTTTTTTCAAACGTAACCGATTGATTTTCTCAAAAAAAAACGGACATTTGTCTCTCTGGGTATAAAATAATCAACAACAAACAACAGTAACCTGGGTTTATATAGTGCCCTTCGCCTGAGAAGTGTCTGAGCGCTGAATAAAAATCGGTTAAAAAACTTTAAAACAGTCCTTCCTTCAGCAGATCTCATTTATAAACCGTGACTTGTAGCCACATTTCCTTTAACCTGATCTTTCAGGGTGTTTTATGTATGTAAATCTGATAATCCTTTGTGAAGGTTGAATGGTTATTAGGCTCAGTGTCTGAAAATTGATCATATTTTCAAAAACTCCACAGCGAAGAAATCCTCATATAATTAGAAGCCGTGAAGCCTGTGGCACAATGCAGCTGTTGTGGGCAAAGAACAGAAATATGGCAATGTTATTGTGAAACACGCCATTCACACCTACTGAATGCCTCCGCTGTGTGGTTCAACAAATTTACATCATAAGATTGGTTAGGATAAAGGAAGCTTTTCGGCCCATCTGATCTCAAACTTCCAGCACGTCTAACCTATACTGCAAGCCAAAGCCCTAATGGGTAGGGTGGTGCTAGCTGGAAAAGCAGTGGAAAAGCTTGCCAGACAGTGCTTTCAATAGGTTTTAGCTGGTTAGACTCCAGCAGTACATCAACACGAATCCTGGGGTCCCCAAGCCTTGGCTCTTGTCCAACCTGCAACTACTACTTTCCAGAATTATGCAAGCAGGCTGCGTCCCGCCAGAGAGGGGGGGACAGTGCGCATTCCATTGCAATAAAGTCTGGAGTTTCCATGCGTAGGTGGGATGCGAGGATTGCTCAGTTTAGGTTGGATGCTCTTAAGCACGGTGGTGGGTTTCCGCATGTGTCAGACACCCGGCTGGGCAAAAAAAAAACACAAGACACCGGGAGAGACTCCCTTTCCTGGAATCTTCTTCTCTAGCTCTCAGTGCAATATCGAAGCAAGGTCCATCAACCCTACAGAATAACAAGTCCAAGGGGTCAACTTTATGTGGTGCTGGGAATGATTAAGGAATGGATTTTAACCACAAGCACTGACCTTCACAAGTAGATGTTCAAAATGATTTGATGCAAATCTATTTCCTGAACCAACTGAGTATAATTGTGGTAATAAATCCCCAATCCGCTTTTCATATCAACGGACGTTGTTTCATTCACTCTGTGTGCTGTGCACCGCCAATCAATTATTAATGTTCATTTCAGCAGTACTTCATTTTTAACAGGATGTCTCATAAAATATACAATCTCCTTCGGTCACGAACAGCAGGGCTTTAATGGCTGGATGGAAAAGCTGGAAGGGGCCACTCCAGAAGATCTCGATTTAGTTTTTTTTTCTGGAAGTTTCCATGATTTGGTACGTTGGCTATCATTTCCCATTTCTACCGAGGTTGTGTTCATTAAATAATAGCAAGCTTTGCATTTGATGTCGCATCTTTCAAGTAGTGAGGACATCTCAAAAAAACACCACAGGATTTCAGTGTAAAGTGTAGTGACTGTGTATTTGGTAGGTGAAAGGGCAGCCAATTTGCACTGGGCAGTGTCCCACAAAGAAGCCAGAAAGTGAACATACCGAATTTCAAATCAATTTTATTACCTTCAAATGTTTGTTGAGCTCAAATAAATAATCCTTGCATTTGGCATCTTGCCTTTCACCTTGGGAGGATGTCTCAAAGCGCTTCACAGGATGCACTGTAAAGTGCAGTGACTATGTGTTTTGCTTAGGCGAATGGCAAATGCAAGGATTCAGAGGTAGTGGAAATAAAATCCTCAAAAGGAGTTGAGAATTCCCTCTCCTTCAGTTCCTTATATGTGACAGAAACCTGATAACTGAAATATTAATCATGCTTTTAAGGTTAACATGCAGAGAGTTAAAAATAGAGGCATTCTGTAATCGCCCATAGCACCAGATAAGACATAGTCTCACGGGAGGAGAAAGGAGGAATAGATAGACCGAATCTCCTACCAAGAGGAGATATAGTTCCATCAATTGCGTTTGATCAGCCGGGGTTCTGACACACGTTGAACACTACGATCAAGTCTCCAGACCAACCTCCTGAGCGAATGGCTTCAATCTGCCTGTTTCGGAACGTGGAGTACTTCTCCTTCATTTGACCCACTCGTCTTACCTAATCCCAGAGAGAGTATTACGCACAGGTTGGCAACCAAGGCTTCGGGAGCCCAAACGTGGATTGGGATTGTGCTGTAGTGCAAGCAGTTTGACCCACACAGCTTCTCATTGGAAACCCTGTTTGTCCAGGAAGAACCATCCTACCCATTAGTCCCCTGATTTGCAGGATTAACAGCAACATAGATATGACATGACATGTCCGCTAACATAGATATGACCTGATAAGAAAATGACTGTTGGAATCAGAAATACATTATTGCTTAAAATATTATTGTGGTTCAGTTAGAACTGCTTACATTTGTTGGCTAACCGGGGGAATGACAACCTTGACATTAAAAATTGGTCGCTTGAACAGGTCAATGTTGTTTGTCACATACTAGTCTGTTATTGAAATGATTTGTAGACTCTAATAGGTTAATCAGAATCAGCTAAATTGTAGACTGCGCCTAAGTGTGACGTATGTTTGGGGGCAGTTGGTTTAACTGTAGATAATTTGTTATGGGAAAACGATAGTATCAGCCGAATTGTAGAGTTCATGTCTTGAGGAGTAAAAATTGCTTCACAAGTGTATTTCTTACAGCGGTAGCTCTCTCGTTAGTTGTTGATGTAACAGTCCTGCATTGTGTTGATGAAAATCAGCTGATGGGGACTGAACCCAAGGACGGTTCTCAGCTACTTTAAACCAGCCTATAAACAGCTAACAGGTGGGTGAGCGCTCGTGTGGACGTGCAGATTCACACAGACAATCCATCTCGGTGGTAAAAAAAGGACAACGACACAATACAAGGCATTGGACAGTCAAGAGATTTGAACCTGAACGGGGGGGGAGGTTGGGATCAGGATGGGTGGAGGACATGAAGAGTAGGGGTAGGAGGGTGGCCGAAGGCATGGTCGAAGAAGAGGGTCTTGAGACGTGCCTTGAAGGAGGCCGGGGGGGAGGAGCGAGGCGAAAGGACTGTGTTATGGTGTTCCAAGAGGTGGGTGGGGGCAGAGAGGCTGGAGGCCCGATAATAGAGGTCCAGCTATACTTTTTTTTCCTGTCAGAATTGGTCATCCTGGTATTGGGACCGAGTACATTTCTCCCTTCCCTCACTCTGCGCGACTCAAAGCACTCGACCTCAATTGTTCGAGCAATTTCGTCAGCATCAGAAGGAAGCAAACAAAGTAAAAATGACGATACGTGAATACAGCTGAAAAACAACTGCTCGAACAAGGAGTTTTGGGTTCCTTAATTCGATGTCGGCTCTAATCAGGAAATATGACTATTTCCAGGGACATCTCTCGCCAGTTACGGGTTCCAGAGAAAAGAGAAGCAAGAGATTTTGAGATTTTTGCCCACTGCTTATGAACTTTGATATTGTCATTACAGTGACATTGCTATAGCAGCCAATATTGTAGGCTTATCGTAACTATGTTTATTTATTTAACGTTTCAGCTTGAAATCTCAAATACCAGCGACTTTGGCTCTTCTGCTCATGGGTCTTCATATATAAATTCCGGCAAATGGGAGTAAGCATTTCAGATTTCAATAAGAGTGTCCCACTCCACCACTTACCGTACTTTTGAACCAACACTCTCCATTATGGTTCAATACAATTAGTCACACCTTTCATGTTTAACAGACCATTGAAAATATTGACTATAATTGCAGGGAATTTAAGCTCGGCGTGAATTACTGGAAATTAATTTCCTTTACTGCACAATTACTTGGAGTGCGTTTTGGTCGCTGAGCGCAGCACGTCCGAGGAAACTGCAACGTCTAATTTAAACGCCTGGAAGAGAAGCGGAGGTGATGGAGCGTGGCCTGATTTATACTCTTCCCCCCACCCACCCCCTGCTTCTTTTCCCACTGTCGAGGGCAGGGCCACCCAAAGCTGCCATCCCCAGAACGCAATAAATGCAATCACCTCCGCTGCATGGGTAGTGCCTGAGTATCTTGCACCTCTGCGGAGTAAATCATGCGACTGCACCTAATGGTGTGGCACAAGGCTCTGTCTATCAAGGTCAGGGCAATAGGGAGAGACACAGAGGGGAGGGAGGGAGGGGGAGGGGAGGAGATGGAAGGAATAGGCTTGTATGGGCTGTCAATTTTTTTGGTAGAGATGCCAAGAATTTCCACATAGCTCAGCTACCCGGGTGGCCAAAACAAGTATTGCTCATCCATATCTCTATCTGGTGTTTTCCTTTGCTGTCCTTTTCTTCTTCCTTTTCCTCCCCATCCTCCCCATCCCCCCCCCCCCCCCCACTCTTGTTGCAACAATTCAGCCACTGCTTCGTGCTACCACACGCACCCTCCTCACGAGAAGCAAATCAGCAAACCCCAGGGGGAAGAGAATACATTGGTTGTAACTCTTGAATATAGATGAACACACACATACACGTTGTTGTTTGATGAAATGTAACAACCAGGTTTAGCATTTCCTTTGATCCAGATCAAATCGCTTGCTCAGGGCAACCATTTGAAGGTGCGTTTGATCCGCACTAAGTTAACTCCTGGAAATGCCAAAGTGGACTCAGTTCTTGGTCATCTCAATCCCGACACTATCCAGAACTCTGCAGCCCATGTCCTCTCTCACACCAGGCTCTGCGAGCCAATTGCCCCCATCCCCTCCCGGCTCCTCGCATTCAACGTTACCTCCGTACCTCTGCGCATCTCCTGCAATCCTACAGACCCAACCCGGCCACTGCCTCTACTCAACAAACACCCACCCACTCTGCCTCGGCATCATTGGATGAGCCTACAGACACTCTGCCCTACTCTCTGGAACTCCATCCCGGAGTCCCTCCACCTTACCCCCTCCATCCTCCACCTTCAAGACCCACATACAGACACAACTGTGCTTCCAATCATCTTTCCCCTCCTGCCCTCACTCCCACTCAGTCTCTCAATCAGTTGTTTGAAGCACTTTGTGAGATGTCCTCTCAACAAGCGGAAGGTGCTTTATCAGGTGTAAATTGGTGTTGAGTGTTTGTCCAAATATTTGAGTGCTTTAATCTGATCTGGGTTGCCTGATAAGGGGAGACGAGTTGATTGCAAACGACCTTCGAGTAGGTCTTTGCAGCTTGAGCAATCAAGACTTATTGGCAAAGACCTACAAAAGGACAACACGTCACGTGGCCTCTCTCCCTTGAAGAATGAGGTGTTGTGTAAGGAAGCCTCGGGAGGGAGTTAAAATCATTTACAAAAATAGAAGCAAAGAAAACTAGGAAGCTTTAGCTTTTCAGTGCTCCAATTCTGCTCTCAAACATGTAATAAAAGTGTTCTGTGGGGAGTGCTGGTGATGAGACCAGAAGGTTATAAATTCAAGCCTATTTATGGAAATCCAGCACCATCTTTTGTACCTCTAGAGAACAGAGTGCTTCATTCAGCAGTACTTAAAATGCCAAAAATGTTTAACATAAAATCAATTTGAACCAAACTACCAACGCTGGAATGTTATTAGGGGCCGACGTATCATTTCAAAATCAAATCAAATTGATTGCGGTTCCGAGAATTTTTTGCGTATGTTCCATTAAAATTTTACACACACACACACGCGCGCGCGCACGCGAGTGCACCGTTACAATGCGCTGCTTGGCTGGCAGAAACCCGGCCCAAAGGCAAAATGACATCACGTCCTGTGTGCCGTGCTTGCGTGCAGGAAGTGATGCAGATGTGATTCGCGGACAAAAATGGCTGCTGCAAACGTCACTTGCGCAGAACACAGGAAAGCCTGTAACCACACGGGATACCTTAACAGGATCACACATACATATAATATATATAACAACCCTATTAGTATTGCTAATCAACAGAAAAGATTTGCTTTAATATTTTTGAATGTGTCCATCCTGCACAATTATAATAAATAAATGCAATTCGATTTTAACATTTAAAGGAGAATATACTGTACGTTGAGAATTCAATTAGAAAGTTGACTTTTTTGGGGGGGGGGGGGGGGCTAATGGTATTTAGAGCACATAGGGACGACATTGCAGAAAGCTTTCAAATCACAGCAAGAAATTTGCTGGTAGGAACAGAGGAAGGAAAATAACCCGAGGAAGGTGAAGTGGGTGCTGTGGAAGGACAGCCCTTTTGATTGCATCCTTCCACAACACCCACTCTACCTTCCTCCCGCCTCGGCATCAAGCTGGTTTGTAAATGAGTCCAGCTTCAAACACCCCCCCCCACCCCACGGTAACCTTGTTCCAGTCGTTAATTGCCCTCTGGGTTCCTGAGGCAATAAGTATCTGTAGGGTCAAAGGAGGACATTTACTTGAGCTGCAGTTCTTTTTCGTTGACGTAGAATGGGAACAGAATCCATTCACTGCCAGTTCCGTACGAGTTTTAAATCCAGAAACACATCTCGACTTTCTATCTTCCCCCAAATCCAGGAAACGACAATCCAGTATTATTCCAGTTTGTCTTTAGCCATTTCTCCACAAACAAATGTTTATTCCTATCTGACCAGATCATTATTGCTCAATCAAGTGACTTAATCCCTGCATTGGATGAGACATTTGTCATATCTCAAAGTGTTTCACAGGAATTACTGTAAAGTGTGGTGAGGGTGTATTTTATAGGCAAAGTAACCAATTTGACGGAGTGAGGCCAACTATGCCAACATGGGATTTGAACCTTCAACCTTCTGACTCGGAGGTGAGAGCGCTACTGACTGAGCCAGGCTGACAGATACTTTGTGATCAGAAATAATAAATAAAATAATTAAATGAGAAACAAAGTCTTGCTCATTCCACAATCTTGGAATTGAAGATCCCCAAACAATTTTGGCCTCGACAGCAACAATGGGTTTAATTCAATTTTCCAAGCAGCTGCCTTTACTTTATTTTAAATTAATAAAAAAACTTGCATTCAATTTCATGAGCTGATGCATAATTACTTTCCAATTAAAAGGTTCACCTCTGTGGCAGGATAATCCATTAGAACATTGATTTGCATTAATATTTATGCAAACAAAGATGTTTTGTACGTCAATTTCATCACCCTAAAGATAAAACTAATCAAAGGAAGTGGTAACCATGAAATTGTTCCTGCCCTATGGGAGGAATGTAACAGACATGGGATTTGGCCACCAAAATTGTGCCATTTTTATTCATTCCTTCAACCTTCTGAAATGATAGCCTGAAGTGAAATCCTGGAGAATGAGCTCAAAGTCCTGACGTGACAAGGGCAGACATACCACGTATAATTGTAAATTGCATCACAACTTAATTATGGACAGTGGAAACTGTGGCTTGCTCCGAGACTTTCATCAAAATGAAAATGATCGTGAGAGTGAGAGTGAGAGCAATGTACGTGGCAGGAGAAACAATTAGCTGGATGAGGCCGGGTTCAAGCAATGCGGTTTGGCGCAATAAAAAAAAATCTAATTTTGCATCTGGAGTAATCTGGAGTAATTTCAGAAGTTTTATAAAGGTTAAAATGAGAGACGTTTTATCGGGTGTGTCTGTCTGTCCCTTGGATACAGTTGGTCTGCGGGTGAGTGAACTGCAATTTGAAGCAATGTCAAGTAAAGCAGAATAAAATCACAAGATAGACAATCATCACATAAACACTAATAGAAACTGGCAGTGTCTCACTAAAACCCAGCACTGGTTTTTCATGGGTCAGTAATTTTTTTTTACATAACGCACACATCGGGCCTGTTAAAGAACTCTGTACTTTCAAAACGGTTGCAGAATCTTGCCGAAAAGTAACAGTAATGGCTATTAATGGCGCTGTGATGATCACACCATGAAATTGCACAAACGTTTCTGCTATTAGACAGGAATTGAGAATATATTATTTCCCGGAGATTAGAATGTCTCATAGTGCCGCCCTCCAGAAAGAGACTGTTTCACAGTAGTAAAAATTAACAGGCGTATCATTGTTTTTACATCGCGCTCCCTGCTATGTCTGATGTTTAATACGTACACATCGACATCATGTAAATACACCCTGACTTTTAGATATTCAAAATCATAGTGCTGAAGGGAATTTCTCTCTCCCGGTGTCCTGGCCAACAATCCTGCCCCAAATAAAACTGATGTTTTCACTCCATGGCTGTGTGGCTGCCACGTCCACCCACAAAACAGAGCGCACAGTCACACCTCGTCACAAGAGAGCATATCGCGTTCGGCGCTCTGAGACGTCACAAAAGCAAGGATAGTTATTATCATTCGGTGAAACGTCCATTATCAGCAGCCCGGTTTACGTGGCTCTTGTCTACGTCTCAAAACGTTCACGATTTGATGAGGGGGTAAGAGGCTAATGATGAATTAATCCAATCAAACCGAGTAATGATACTCGCATCAGTTTAATGACAAAACATACTTGCCTTTATTACAACAGCAACACAGTAAATACCTCTTACACAGACAGAAGACATGATGATAGCCTTTGATGCAACATTTCAGACAATGGAGTAAAACACGTCAATCTAAAATGCTTGAATTCAGTTGCAAACGCCGGTTCTTCTCGATCTCATCTTTCTTTTACCGTCAGAACCCGGCCAAAATCTCTCCCCTCCACCCTGACACGGCGCACAAATTGGCCTCAAGTTCTGCCACTGCACTTCACTGTGAAATCCTGCAAAGGGTTTCGAGATGTCTCGACGACGTGATGAGATGCCGTACCAAATAGCAAGGCTTATTACGCATGCTTATTAATATTACTCCTTGAATGTGCCCCAGCACATTCTCTGTCCCTGTTCTACCTTAAATTCACAGTCACATAAAGTCACAGCAAATCAGGGAACATTTTCAGCACAGAGACTGAGTGGTTTTTTTTAAGCCCAATGCATCCGTCCTGGTGCTCGCTTTCTCTCTCTCTCTCTCTCTCTCTCCCCCTGGAGCTGTCCTCTCCAATTTCATTGCCCTGAATACAACCATGTCTTCGAGGCTCTGCTTATCTTGCACAAACAAACTGCCAAGCATACGACCACGAAACAGTTCTGGAAACACAAGCCTGGGACCAACACGTATAAATGCCAATCAGACGAAAGAATCCGAACAAAAGGATCATTCTTCTGCATTTCTTTGGGAATGACCTTTGAAATTAACATCACACGAATGCGATTAACATCACACTGGAATAATTATTCCAGTAATTATATATTTTTTTGGAACGAGTTGGACCGAGATCTGCTCTGTTTTGCATCTGATGTAAATGTCTTCAGCCGCTTTGCCCCCAAACTCTCCCTCAATCCCTCTGCCTTTCCCCCTCCCTCCCCACCTCCAAAAGACCTTCCTTTTTGATCGTGCTTACGGTTACCTACCTCCCTCCCTCTCCCCCTGGGCTCGGCATCAAACTCCACCCCAGTGTGGAGTAACATCCTCTTACCCAACGTGAAGGGCGCTAAATAAGTGCAAGTTGTTGTTGTAGATGTTAAAAAATGGATCTACTTCAAAAGCTAATGTGTTTCTCCAGATTGGCTGCCAAATACCCTTCGCTCATTCAACTTTACCCCAAAATGTCAAATGAATTCATTGTTTTGTTTGTTGGAGAGACATACAGTAGGGAATCGGGCCATTTGGCCCAACTAGTCCGGGCTACATTTATATTTATAGTCGTCTTGTTGTAGCCTTACCAACAATTTTGGTGACTCAAATTAATAACAACAATAATTCTTACGTTTGATATGGCACCTCATCGTGGGGTTGTAATGTCTCAAAGCGCTTCTCTCCCCTCCACCCTGACACGGCGCACAAATTGGCCTCAAGTTCTGCCACTGCACTTCACTGTGAAATCCTGCAAAGGGTTTCGAGATGTCTCGACGACGTGATGAGATGCCGTACCAAATAGCAAGGCTTATTACGCATGCTTATTAATATTACTCCTTGAATGTGCCCCAGCACATTCTCTGTCCCTGTTCTACCTTAAATTCACAGTCACATAAAGTCACAGCAAATCAGGGAACATTTTCAGCACAGAGACTGAGTGGTTTTTTTTTAAGCCCAATGCATCCGTCCTGGTGCTCGCTTTCTCTCTCTCTCTCTCTCTCTCTCCCCCTGGAGCTGTCCTCTCCAATTTCATTGCCCTGAATACAACCATGTCTTCGAGGCTCTGCTTATCTTGCACAAACAAACTGCCAAGCATACGACCACGAAACAGTTCTGGAAACACAAGCCTGGGACCAACACGTATAAATGCCAATCAGACGAAAGAATCCGAACAAAAGGATCATTCTTCTGCATTTCTTTGGGAATGACCTTTGAAATTAACATCACACGAATGCGATTAACATCACACTGGAATAATTATTCCAGTAATTATATATTTTTTTGGAACGAGTTGGACCGAGATCTGCTCTGTTTTGCATCTGATGTAAATGTCTTCAGCCGCTTTGCCCCCAAACTCTCCCTCAATCCCTCTGCCTTTCCCCCTCCCTCCCCACCTCCAAAAGACCTTCCTTTTTGATCGTGCTTACGGTTACCTACCTCCCTCCCTCTCCCCCTGGGCTCGGCATCAAACTCCACCCCAGTGTGGAGTAACATCCTCTTACCCAACGTGAAGGGCGCTAAATAAGTGCAAGTTGTTGTTGTAGATGTTAAAAAATGGATCTACTTCAAAAGCTAATGTGTTTCTCCAGATTGGCTGCCAAATACCCTTCGCTCATTCAACTTTACCCCAAAATGTCAAATGAATTCATTGTTTTGTTTGTTGGAGAGACATACAGTAGGGAATCGGGCCATTTGGCCCAACTAGTCCGGGCTACATTTATATTTATAGTCGTCTTGTTGTAGCCTTACCAACAATTTTGGTGACTCAAATTAATAACAACAATAATTCTTACGTTTGATATGGCACCTCATCGTGGGGTTGTAATGTCTCAAAGCGCTTCGCAGGATATACTGTCAAGTGGAGTGACTCTGTATTTTGTAGGTGAAACACCGTGTGTGTGTGTGTGTGTGTGAGAGAGAGAGAGAAAGAGAATGTCAGTGGGCCACAAAATGCTTTTAATGCTCCAAACCACAGCTGAATGCACAAAGCCTGAAGGTTTCACAATTTACAATCCTAATCCTGTCAGTCACAGAGCTGTGAATGTGTTATGAGGAGCCTTAGTATAATTACAAGCAATCGATACACTTAATACGTTCAAGAAGAAAGCCATTTGTTTTCTTTTTAAGAAATAAAAATGCTCGAACACGAATACTTTGGAACTTGGCACTGTGAGACTTTTTCTTAACAAAATAGTTGTCGGTCAAAGTTGTCGCGGGAATAAAAGCGGATCAAAGCAAACTGGGAAGCTCCAGGCTGGGGCCAGGCTCCACTGGCTCCCCATCGCCGAACAGATCGATTTCAAGATCCTCACGCTCGCTTTCAAATCCCCTCATGCCCCGGCACCTCCCGACCTCTCCGACCTGCTTATCCCCCCAACCCACAACCGGCTGCCTCCGCTCGACCGGCTCCAGCCTCCTGCATGTCCCTCGTGCCATCCATTCCATCATCGGCGGCCGCGCTTTCAGCCACTACCCCCCGGAACTCTGCAACACTCTTCCTCTATCCCCCCGCCTCGTCCCTTCCTGCCCCATCTTCAGAGGTGCTCAGCCTCTTGTCAAGCGCTCTGGGACACTACCCTGTGTGAGGGGCGCGATATAAATGCGAGCTGCTGTTGTTGAAAGGATCGTACGAATCTCAGGTACAAGTAAAGACACAGTGAGCTGCCCACCTCGGTGTAAAATGTTATCCACTTCATGCTGATAGCCAGCGACAAGCTTCTCGCTGTTGCTTCACTTTCACATATGGTTAAAATTCCGCACAGTCATAATCAATTCCACATGAAAGCAAATTTGATCGCAAAGTAGAAAAATGCCACGAGATGGGAAAACACTGGGAGGTCCGAGACAATCTTGGGAGTTTGCGAAGTGGTTACTGTCGATCGCTTTTAAAATTATTTCAATTCATCCTTTTTTTTTACTAAAAACACTCGGCTTTTAGGGCAATAATAATAATAAGCTTTGCATTTGATTAGCTCCTTATCAAGGTCATTGAGACGTCTCAACGTGCTTCACAGGATGTACTGTAAAGTGAATTGATTGGATATTTTGCGGGTCAAAGTATCATTTATTCCTCCGAATATTGTGTTCGCCCGCAAATACACAGTCACGACACATAACACCGCACTTTCGCCCACAAAATATACAGTCAATTCACTTTACAGTTATTCTGTAAAGCGCTTTGAGACATGATATGACGCAATATCAAATGCAAGCATGATTATTATTATTAACACAGTAAATCCTACACAAGAGTTTTGAGACGCCTCCTGATGTAAAAGGCCCTGTATCAAATACCAAGATTATTTCTAGTACTTTAAGATAATTGTGCAGAGAGCTGCTTATTTTTACAAGGCTCATTTTCTTCACAAACTGCTTTTAATTAACTTGTGGTATTTATTCCCAACACATACATAGGCTGTGCTCACATTTCCTTGGCTTCCCCAAGTGATTTTGATAAGCTGCACTAAAGAAAGTTACAGCTCATGGAATTAACGGCAAACGGACGGGAAACCTAAATCCTGTCAGGTATTGGAAGCAGAAAGCGGTGAGTTTCTGTGTGTGACACAAGCAATTTGATGGGCTTCCTGATAACAATAACCAAACCAGAGTTCCACATATGTATACCACCTACACGTGGAAATTTCCCGCCTGTTCTTGAATGGAATATACACTCTCTACACTTATTCTGGAGCGCATTAAACGCAGATTGGCAAGAGCGAAAGCTTGGGGAACCCCAGAGGTTGTCTGCTGGATATAACTGCTGGAGTCTAAACAGATAAAACTACTTAGCTTGCCATTCAGAGCGCTGTCTGTCAAGCTTCCCGCTGTTTGCCCAGCTGGGATCACCCAATGGGGCATTGGCTTGCAGGGTTAACAGGATCTGAGTGGGAAGAACTCAGCGATGATAAACAAAAGAGTATGGGCCCTGGGAACCACACAGCGATTCCCTTCCCACCCAACAGCCACCCGCGAGCACGGTCCAGGTAGTTTTACTGGATGTCGGGTATCACTGGATATGGATTGCAATTAGAAACATCGACTAATTTCTTTCCTCGCTACTTTAATTGGCTTCGTGCCTCACTCAGTGCCCAACCTGACCTAGGCTTGGATATTGGGTGAGCACTTAGTCAATCGAATCAGGGAAAATAGTCAACAAGGCTTAAGGTCACGCAAGCACACAAGCGTCAAGTTACCTTTTCTTCTAACACAGACAGGTTTTCTCTCTCTCCTCAGCATTAGTGATTCAAAGCCTCAGTCCAAATTAGACCATGGCAGTACCGAGGGAGT
Organism: Callorhinchus milii; assembly: GCF_018977255.1. NCBI lineage: Eukaryota > Metazoa > Chordata > Chondrichthyes > Chimaeriformes > Callorhinchidae > Callorhinchus > Callorhinchus milii. Next base: position 3,210,639 of record NW_024704766.1, on the reverse strand, counting down.
CATTTCACATTAGCACAGAAATTACACAGGCCTTAATGAGCAATTTATAACAAAGAATCTACCTACAAAGACAATCGACACAGAGAATAATAGGGGGCAGGCAAATATGGCATTGATTTTTAAATCCAAGAGTTTGTTATAATGGACTGACAGTAAATAGCCCACTCTGCTATTCTCAACGGTCTTATTGTATTTATCTAGGCACGGCCGAACAGGAAGGTCTTCAGACGTGACCTGAAGATGGGAAATGAAGGAGCAAGGTGGAGGGATAGAGGAAGACTGTTCCAGAGTTTCAGGGCGCAGTGGCTTCAATCCCCAAATAAAAATAAATCGGTTATTTACTTCATGGCTGCTCGTGGAACTAGCTGTGCACACATCAGCTGCCGTGGTTCCCCTGCTGAGCTTCATGCCCAAAACACACTGGTGTATTATACCTCAAACAAGCAAGTGCACATCATCATTTAATACCCTTGCAGTGACGATATCGCACTCAGTATTTCAGTGCAGAGTTCATCATTTATAATGGAGCAACCATCCTACCATTTGATGTTCACCAGGTTGTGGTGAAGCAAGATGAAATGGCACTGCTCTCCACAGAGCCTATAAATATTATATTAAAAAGTTATTTCAAGCCGATGACCCAATTACAAGGTTCAGACGGCACTTTTAATCTGCTTGAGCCTGACGGAGGCTGCCGTTATCGTCTGAACCCCTCAGTCAGTAAGATTAAATGCCTCGCGATTCACGCCTAGGCGTGTAGGCATTCTTATTGTCGTATATTAAATTCTATATCACAATCCATATCTTCGGATGTGTCAAACGCGCACAGCGAAAGGCGTCGATTAAAACTCAAACACTTCATACTTTTAATGAGCTCTAGCTATCAAACTCATTACTGCAGAAGGTGTCTGTGCCAAACACAACGGGAAATCGGTGGCTGAAGCCAAGCTCTTATTGAAGTTGAAATCCTTGAGGCACTCCTGTGTTTACCTGCCAAACCTGAGTTAACATCCGACGCATCAAAAGCACCAGCGCAATGTCAAGAGTGTTTTTACACACGGTGGTGATTAATATTTCTGCACACTGACTGCAAAGTTAGGAATTCATTTGAGAGCAAAAGAATCTGAGCTTGTTTGTAGATTACCTTTGGTTGCCGCTTGATTGATGCAATCTGTTGGGGGTAATTCAACAATTGGGCGATCTCCCATCGTGTTCAATGGGTGAAGGCTTTTAATGGTAAATAATAATTATAATAAATCTTGCATTTTATATAGCTCCTTTCACATTAGAAGGGCACCTCAAAGCGCTGCACAGGATATACTGTAAATCGCAACGACCGTGTGTTTTGTAGGTGAAGACGGCGCAACTAATATTGCACACGGCAATGTCCCACAGACAGCCATGAAGTGAGTGACCAATTTTATTTGGGGGATTGTTGGCCAGGACACCAGGACAAACTCCCTTCTCCTTATCTTCCAGCTGAACAGGCTGATGAGTCCTGCGTTTAACGTTTCATCCAAAGGACAACACCAACCAAAAATGCACTGCCTTGCACTGGAGTCATCTTAAACTATACAAATTCAACGTCCCATCATGGGGATTTGACCCACAATTTTCTGATTCAGAGCCAAAAGTGTTACCAACTGAATGCTGACCCCAAACTATAGCGAGAATGTTCAGTAAAAAAAAGACGAAATTCCCCTTTGGGCTGACAATCACAAAAACCACAAGATCACAAGTTTGGTTTGGACGAAGACAGCCCTTCAGCCCATCTAACCTCACCCTTCCAGATCATAGCAGCAATCTTGCTTTGTAAGCTGAGCCGAGTGCCCTGGCCAGGTGACCTGGCTCTGGAACTCTATCCCCCAGTGCCTTCGCCTTGCCTCCTCCCTTTCCTCCTTCAAGGCCGGTCTCAAGACCTTTCTCTTTGACCGTGCCTTCAGCTCCCCTCTCGACTCTCTACCCCCTCCTCGCTCCCTCCCTTCCCTCCCCTCACCCTGACCATTTCCCCCCTGCTCGGGTCCTGACCCAACTGTACAGCGCCTTGGGACGTCCTCCTGACGTGAAAGGCGCTCAATAAATGGAATCTTGTTGTTGTTGTTGTTGTTGTTGTTGTTCCAGTTGTTAATTAGATACAAAGTGCAATAGATAATTACGTTTGTATAAGCGTCTTTCACGTCGGGAGGACGTCCCAAGGCGCTGGACAGTCAGGGATTTGGATCCAAGCAGGGAGTTGGAATGGGGAGGGTGGAGGGCAGGTAGGGGTGGGGGTGGTGGCCAAAGCCACGGTCAAAGAGGAGGGTCTTGAGATGTGCCTTGAAGGGAGGCAAGGGAGGGAACGAGGCGAAGGGAACGAATGGGATGGAGTTCCCAAGGTTGGGAGCAGAGAGGCTGAAGGTCCGACCTCCAATGGTGGGACGGGCCGGGCGGGGGGAACGTGGAGCAGGCTGGAGCATGCCTGAGCGGAGGGAACAGACAGGTTGATGTGGGGGTTAGCAGGATGTTGCTGTTTTTAGCAACGCTATCACGAGGCGTGTTCACAAGCGTTGCCAGGGTTTTGGAAAACGGGAGGAACAGTTCTTTTTTTTTTTCCCTTTTTTTTTTAAAAAAAAGCAATTTTGCTGCCAGGATTGTTCCTTTTGTCTATTCACAGTGGAAGAGACTTTCGGTTACTATCCAACTGGCATGTTGGCCTTTCAGAGTTAAACAGCACAAAGGGTGAAAGTGGAGTATAACTGCCTCCTCTTTGTGCTTCGACACCCACGCTAAAGCCTTACATCTGATACCACCAGCTCCGCTCATTCACAACTTCAGGAAATACTTCAAGGGAAATATAATGGGACAAAGGCCATTTTATTAAAAGTGGACCACAATGTCAATGCACAATGCTGGTCTTGAGGATGACTTGATGGCTTATTCATTAGTACAGCTCATTGCGACTTTCTTATATATCGCTAACTCACGACCACGGTAATTACCACAGCCACCGCCAACAACAACAACTTGCATCGGTACCGTGCCCTTCACATACAGTGTTTTAACAGTGACGAAGCTTGATGTGAAGCCCGGGATGGTGACTGTAGCTACTGTCAAAGAGGAAGGTCTTCAGTCAGGTACTGAAAGCGGGTAAAGGAGTGGGAACAGCGTACAGATTGAGAGTTCTGAGTTTTGCAGCATAGCGCCTGAAGGCACGGCTGCCGATAGTGGAGAGGAGGGGACGAGGGACATGCAGAAGGCCGGAGCCAGTTGAGCAAAGTGGGGAGGGGGTGTAGTACAGTGGGGTGAAGGTAATTAATTGCACAGTCAATGAGATTCAGGCTTAAAATACACCCCCACAGATTTCTGTTGGCATTGTAAAATTCATTGACTCCTTTGCTCCCTATTGCACACGCGTGTGTGCGTGCATGTGTGTGGGGGGAGGGGGAGGGTTGGAAATCAGATCAGTAGACCGAACTCTCGCCCTGTATCCTCAGTTTGTGGAATTAGCATACTTGTGAACACTGAACCTTCAAAGCAAGTAAAAAAAAATGCCTTGGTTAAGTGATTCGGAATTCAATCCTCAAAAGCATTGCTTTGACACATGAATAGAATATTATTGAGATTTTATTTTCCCACTTTCCAGCTCATAGATTCCCCAAACTAGGTCACCTACCCCAAGCACCAAGCTTGATACGCACTGCGTTTGAAATGAGTCTCTATGCTGCATCTTTCCTCCCACAGTTTGAAATTCCCAGGCTCCATCTTCTTTAAAATATAGATTCCACCGACAACCCAAGTTTGAAATGTCCAGTTTGCAAATGACTCGAGAACCCGGGGATATTGGCTACACGAGTCCTAGAATATTACAGCACAGAAGGAGGCCATTCGGCCCATCGTGCCTGTGCCAGCTCTTCGGAAGAGCTACCCAATCAGTCCACTGCCTGCTCTTTCCAAGAGTATCGTATAAAGACAAGTTCTTATTGTAGGACAGGAAAATCAGAATACAACTTACAATCCAAACAAAATGCTCTGTTCCGGAGCAAAGAATGTGCTTTCTACTCTGTTATTAAGCACTCAAGGTTTGGGAAACTCAGCAATGCTGAACGACAGTGTATGTAACGTCTCAATAAGAACTGCATTTGGTATAGAATACAGTGCGGTGACTATTTGTGGGCAAATGCAATTTGCACGCAGCAACACATGTTGTTTGGACCCAAACAGTAGGCTAGGGCTCCCCAAACCGTCATTTGAACATAAATTCCTTTTGTAAATTGCCCCCAAAACTCTCCATTTCAAGTGTTCTTTCAAAGTCACCTGCTTTGAATGCTCATCATCAAGGAAACGAACAGAGGGAACCTATTATGATGCATTTTGTGCGATGTATAATGAATTTGGCACAAAAATAGCCAGAACTAACATAAAAAGTCACATTTATTTATTGCTCGTTGCTGGTGACAGTCTTTCCTCTGGGTAAATATTCGCTCCCAACTCCATTTCCTTTGCAAACAGGCTTACATAACCATCAATAGATTCAGTCCATGTTCTATTGTATTACTAATATAAGCAGCAATTCTCAGGTGCATAATGACAACTACCTTCTCATCTCCTGGATTCTTGTTTCATGGATTAGATTTCCACAGCGAATGACCTCTGTGAACACAGACTGTCTTTCATTGGAAAATTTAATGTGTTTTATGATGTGTTAACGCAGAACTGGCAGGTTTGTCAGAGATAGACTCTGGTCCCGACAACAAAGATGTAGATAGAAGGAAGTTTTTTCATTATCCACTTCAAAACTACCTATTTAATTGTAATTGTCATAGTAAGATTTGTCCTTTGAGAGAACATTACCAATGCTCAATATATAATGACAGCATGGCTGACATTTACATTTATAATATTATATTCATTCGGCAGTCTGGCTCGGTCGGTAGCTCTCTCGCCTCCAATTCAGAGGTTGATGCGTTCAAGCCACAGCACGAGTGGAACTCACAAGTCTAGGCTGATGCTCCAGTGCAGTGCTGGGGGTACACTGCTTTGCTGGAGTTGGCGTCCTTCAGATCGACGTCCTATTTGCTTGTTCAGGTGTACATTAAAGATCCCAAGGCACTACTTGAAAAGAGAAGGGATTTTCTCCCATGTTCCCCAGCCAACAAACTGCCCCCCACCCCAAAGAAAAATACCAACGACAGAAACAGCAAATGAGAGAATAGTAGTAATCCTTACATTTGACAGAGAGCCTTTCACATTGGGAAAGTGCTGTGAATGTGTGTTTTGCGGATGAATGTAGCAGCCAATTTGAGCACAGCAATGCCCCACAAACAGTCATGATATGAATAATAATAGTAATTCTTGCATTTGATATAGTGCCTTCTCACGTCTTCGAGACATTTCAAAGCGCTTCACAGAATATACTGTAAAAAGAATTGACTGTCTATTTAGTGGATAAAACGCAGTAGTCAAATTACTATTATTATTTTTTGGAAGAAGGATTGTTACCCCTGCCAAATTGACCAACAACCGGGTTCCTACTTACTCCTAGGTAAACAGAGATGTGTGCAGTAAGGAAACTTACTCGACTGGGAATCGAACCCAGATCCTCTTGCTTACAAGGCAAATGTTCTAACCACTAAGCTACAGGATTCCACATCCAATGTTATTTGGGAGATAGTTAGCTAAGACAGTGGAGAAACTCCCTTCTCTTTAGGGCACCATTCCCTTCAGGGCCATGGGATCGAACTTTCAGGGGCTCAGTTTAATGGCCTACGAATTTCGAGGCCTGGTTTAACGTCCCATCCGAAGGACGACACCCCCAACACTGTATGGAAGTGTCATCTTAGACTATGCACGTTCCAGGTCCCAACGTAGGGCCTGAACCTACAACTTTCTGATCTGACTCAGAGGTGAGAGCGCTACCTACCTATTGAGCCAGGGTGACCCCATGATCGTGAAGTAAATGGGGAGCACAAAGTGATTGTACAGCAGAAACCTCATCTCACCGGTTTCAGACTCACTGATAAGTGGATGAGATCTTAACAATCATTGAAACCAGAGATGAGATTCCAGGTTGGAAAATCAATCCAGGACACCATTTTCTTTTTCAGGACGCAAGAGAACTGGTGGCCAGCCCGAGATTAGATTTGATATTGGTTCCTTTCACTTTTGTTTCATCAGCGATGGGGGAAGCAGCGGCATTTCATCCATCAGACACACAACAAACCAACAAGATCAGTCTCTGACAGCAACGCGTATCAAATGATAATAGTCACTTGATTGCTAGGAATAGCCAACACTTGTTTGCATGTTTAATACGCGCAGACACATTATTGTCCTGGGTGCACTGGTCTCGGCTGTTGGGTGGCAGGTGATCAAGCACAAGTGGATCAGCCAAACGGTCTGAATAAAGAACCAGTGTTCTCTCCAAAGACAAAGCAGGTCACTAGAGGGTTCTGCACTGAACATTCGTGGCTTGTGTTAGTAGTTTTCCCTACACAATGGAAATCCAGCAAAACCTGCCCAGACGAGATAGCTGCGTGAGCGGAACACAAGAGCACGGGCCTTCTTAAACACCCAGCAAATCAGAGTCTTTGTTACTCTCGATTAATAATAATAATAATCCTTGCATTTGGTATGGCGCCTTATCACTTCTTCGAGGCATCTCAAAGGGCTTCACAGAATGTACCGGAAAAGTGAATTTACTGTATATTTTGTGGGCAAAACGCTGCATGCCAATTGCACACAGCAGTGTCGCACAAATGGTCGTGAATTGACTGACCAATTTTTTTAAATACATATTGCACAATATATAGTGACTGCGTATTTTGTGGGCGGAAAAAATAAATGTATACAATATTGGCCTTGTGCAATCCATTGGAACATCAGGTTGCTAAGAATCCCAACGTAAATGTGAAGCCAAGGTCATCAAAGTCCACAAAACAACTCCAGTGGAAACTCTAGAACAACAATGAAAAACATCTCAAGCTGGTTTGAAACATCCCAACTCCTGGTGGGAGTTGTTGGCAGTCACCCACTGCCTGTGCATCTTCCTACGACTATTTCAAAATATCTTTCAAAGGCTTTGCATTGCAGCGCAGTTTGCATTTGATATTCTGCACAAAGCTGCCCCACGTCATTAATAATACACAAGTTTCGTGAGCCAGAAGATTACCAACTGTGCATTTGTGTAATCCATTGCGATGCAGCAAGCCAAGTGTTTACAATGCGAGGTACACAACCACAATGTCTTCACAAGATCTGTTTTGGATGAAGAAGGTCCATTTAATCTGACAATTCCAGAACACCCACGCACTACTGTCTTCTCATCACATCATCAAGCTGTCTCAACCACCCATTCTGGCGACTGGTTCCAGTCGTTAATTACCCACTGGGTAAAGAATTTAATGAACGCCCGCAGTTAGAGCTACAGATAAATATTCTGATGCAACCACAAGGTCATGCGTTAATAAAATCTGTTACTTCCTGATATTTAGTGGGTATTCTTTTCTTGCATTCACCATGTTTTAATAATAAATAATAATAATCCTTGCATTTGATACAGAGCCTTATCACGTCTTCAAGACGTCTCAAAGCGCTTCACAGGACACACTGCAAAGTGAATTGACTGTATATTTTGTGGTCAAAACGCAGCAGCCAATTGCACACAGCAGTGTTTGACAAATGGCTAAAATATTTCCATGTGGGTATACACAGCTTTTGGTCAATACAATTTTCATTGATGCTGGACTGGGGAACAGTTCATTTCCAGTTCCAGTGCGGATGACTCCTCTAAATGTTTCTTTGGTGCGTAAATGACGTCTTGAGTCCGGTGCAGGGAGGCAGAAACGGGCAAAGGAGGAAATTCCTAACCACAAGTAAGGAAGGGAAGACTAAGAGACAACAGGATCAAGCCGTTCAGTTACACGCTATAATATAACCTACACGGCAATGTGAAGCCTAACTTGCTTCACTCTTCTCAAGAGCAGATAGAAAGGATCAACAGAACACTTGGAAACCAGCACGTTTCATTCATGTCCCACAGCCTTGGGCTACATCTTAACCTTTCCTAATTATCAGCTTACCCCAGCTGCCTAAAAGAGTCTCGATGTGCCTTTACCTACAGTATCAAATGCGAGGATTATCTTCTAATTGTTATCCACCGAGAAAAATATCAATCAAAAATGGCCAGTTCTTGTGTTTTTAAAAAAAACGGATAAATTCAGATAGAACAACAAAAGCAAACGGCATGTCGGGAGGACGTCCGAAGGCGATGGACACTCTAGGGTTTGCACCCGAGCTGGAAGTTGGATTCAGAAGGGTGAGGTAGACCTTGAAGTTGTTGTTGAAGGAGATGCAATTTCAAGCAGCCACAATTTCCTCCATGAGATTTTTAATGATAATAATCCTTGCATTTGGCACAGTGCCTTACCACATCGTTGAGAGGTCTTAAAGCGCTCTTCACAGTATTCTACTGTAACGTGTAGTGACTGTGTGTTCTGTAGACGAATGAGTTCATTAATATGAGCAGGCTGAGCAGACTGAAACTGCATCGTTTGGATTACCTGCAGGGCTGACTCTGTGCCATAGGATGTCCTTACAATTTCCCATGATAAAAACCTAACACAGACTCCCTCACTACAGCTGAGCTGGTCAGGAGCCAACCCACACACATTAGCCGTGTGCTGGAGCAAGTAGCCATAAAACCAAGCTTTATAAGGTATGGTAAATGATAGGGTTGTAGCAAGGCCAATGCAATGAAAACTAGCTGGAGACTTTATACAACAATAACTTGCATTTATATAGCGTCGCTCACGCAGTGTAGCGTCTCGGAGCACTTATATTGCTCCGGGGACATTGCACTACTGCACTGGGTCACAAATGGTGGATGGTAATTTTGCCAGAGATGGAGGTGAGTAAAGGTGAGGAATGAACACAGCCCAAGTCCACAAACTGCCAGACATTCACAGATCGAGTGAAACTGACAGACCTAAGGGAACAAATTGCCTGCCCATTTCTGTCTTGCTACAGGAGCAAGGGTCAACTTAAGCAAGGGAGGTGCGAATGGAAATATATTGTACATATTATATAACGTAGGAGAAATGCTATTAGAATTTAGCAACGTGGGCGGAATAAACCAATGGAAATTTTTTTAAGAAATAGAACAGAAACAACAGAGGCTGTGGTTGTAAAACCGAAATCAATGTATTTAAGAGGAAACCTGCTGCGTTCACAAGGGAGAAGGGGAAGAAAAGGCGTAGAGGAGAGGAAGAAAGGAGGCTCCAGAGAAGTCTAAACACCGGCACGGACTGATCGGGCTGTTTCTGTGCTGTAATGGGCTACGAAAGTCGAAACGCAATTCTATCAAACTGCGAAATCTAAGACGAAAAAATTCAACCTTACGTCAATTTAAAAATGCACTTGAAGTATCGCGTGTATTAATGGGCACACTGCGGGTCACTGCAAATATTTATTCCCTGTGCCCCACAGCCACACTGGTCATGCTGCTGCCCACCATCTGGCTAATAGGCTGGTATTTCGTCCCCCAACCGCTCTGTGTTGTTTCAGCTGTTACAAATCATAGCAGCCTGCAATGGCAGAGATAACGCAAAGAAAGAGGCCAAGATTAGAGCTTAGCTCCCACTCTTAACACTGCGATTAACACAGTCCTGTTACCTGCGGAAAGCAGCACTCGAAATCTGTGCGGCAAGGCTGTTGGACCTAATTTGCCAGAGGGGGTGGGAGGAGGGGATAGAATAAAAATAGAAAGGTACCTGTGCTGTACACACACACACAAACACAAACTGCAGAGGAGAAGGGGAGTGGGGGCCGGGGGAGAGAGGACATAGTCACTTTCGAAGTGGTGGGATTTGAGGGCAGACAGAGAGAGGAGATGGGAGAGAAGGAGTAAGAGAGGGAAGGGGCTTCCACAGATTAATATACTCCTTGCATTTGATCCTTGCTCTGGGACGCTACCCTGGATGGAAAATGCTGTATAAGTGCACTTTGTTGCAGTTGATATCGAGCTTTACGATGTCTTCGAGACGTCTCGAAGCGCTTCACAGAATGTACAATCGAGTGAATTGACTGTATGACGTGGGCAAAATATTAAGGATGGAGCAACTGAAAGATCGGGCACCGACACTTCCTTTCGTATTGCTCGATTGGTACAAACTCCCCCCAGAAAGCAGACGTCTGCGGTCTGCCAAAAATAACTCGCAATACTAAAATATCCCCCCCCGCCGCCGCCCCCCCCCCCCCGCCGCCGCCTCCATTTAGAAACAGGAGGAGTCCATTCAGCCCCTCGAACTTGTTCAGGTATTCTGTAAGATCATGGTTGATCTGTACCTCGACTCCAAAATTTGATTGATTCCCGAGGGAAAATTGGCTTCGAAACCTATTATACCATACTACCAAAAAGGGCTCAAAAATGACAAACTAATTGCAATCTCTCATAATAAGCCGTACACCTGAACAAAGGAAAGGTACACTATTCCAATGTAAAAAGCCAAATCCCATTTACTCCCATTGTCAAAAAAAAATCCTCATTCTTGCAGAACCACTTTGATAGAAAATACCGATCCAAGCATAAAATATTACCCAATTATCCCGCTGAGCACACAAAACAGTCAATTTACTGTCAAATTTCACCTGGAGACAGATGTCTGCATTACACGTCTAGTCACTTGGTCTAAAATGGATGTTTTTTTGATAGATTGAACCGCAGAACGAGGAAAGAAATGGGGGTCGAATAAGGATTTACAATTGTTATCTGCAGTTTATAGGAATTCCTTGACAGTGCGATCATTTGTTTATCAGCATTCCTTGCGCCAGATTTTGAAGAAGAATTTAAGTTTTTTTTCCCCCCCTTAAGGAACCCCATGGTCCAGAATACCTGCTACGTGGGTTATAATAATAGTAATAATAATCCTTGCATTTGATATAGCGCCTTATCGTATCATTGAGACTTCTCAAAGCGCTACGAGGAATATATTGTAAAGTGGATTGACTGTGTATTTTGTCGGCGAACCTGAAACATTGAAGAAAGTCGTGCAGAAGAGAACAACCGCAACAACTTGCATTTATTTTACACCCCTCACACAGGGTAGGGTCCCAGAGCCCAGGGAAACAATGACCAAGGGCAGGAGAGACGTTGGTAGCAACTGGCAATCACGATGCGTTTCCTACCCAACCGATCGATTTGTTTCACATACCCCACCCCTCTCCTTCCCAACATCAGCAGTCAGGTTTTCAGCCTTTTTTTTGCAACCATTGGGGCACCATTCGAGAATGCTTCCGACTCCCTCCCTCCCTGTCTCCAAGTCTACCTCCTTGCCCATGCTTTCAGACACCCCCCACCCCACCCCCTCCCAACTTGACTCCCACCTCCAGTCAGTTACCCAGTCAGTACAGTTAAGTGCTTAGCGATATCCTCCTGACGGGAAATATTAACACTTCACAGTATATTCTGTGAAGGGCTTTGAGACGTCTTGAAGGCGTGATCAGGGACTATATCAAATGCAAGGATGATTATTATTGTTATTAATGTAAAACAGGATTATATTGTGTTGTGCGGAACGCAGTTGAGATAAGAGGACAGTCACGTTAAGGCTGTCAGGCGGGTTATGTGTCTCCCTGTGACCCAACATTTCTCCTTTCTTTCAAAGACCCAGACAAAGACATTAACAAATCCAATGAAAAACCTGTAAGCTATTCACCAGCATCGCTAATAGTTCTGTGAGGAATCGACCGTTCGTTAGTCAATTGGCAACAAGGGGGCACAGAGTCAAAATTATTACCAGAAACAGGAAGAAAGGGAGGTTTTTTACGCAGCGATTGGGATATGGAACACATTAAGCCTAACCCTAATACTGGCACCATATCTTTTTCTTAAACGTACCTACGCTATCGGATTCAACCACCGCTCTATTCTGTCGAGTCTGTGTTCATCTCTCTTCCCAACGGCCCACTTTGAGTTGCACCAAAGTAAACCACAGCATAACACTGACCCACAGAGACAAACCCAGGGAAGCCAATTACCAGCACCACATCTACAATCATTGCTTGCAGCTAAACACGGCACAACATCTCCCAGCCTCAAAGCACGAGAGGCAAATTGATGAGTGGGAGGAAAGGGCTTGAGAAGCCCTAAATTTCAGAGATGTCATTGCACATGTGAGGGAGGAGGAGGTGGGAGGTGTGTGATGTCTTGCGGCAGATATCTCCCTTCTGTAATTAATGATCTGTGAAAACCTTTTACAAACAGCAAGGGCACAACCCAACGCTAAACATAGATGACAGGCGGCATTTTATTGTGCATCGACTGTAATAAACAGAAATTCTTCCCAAGGAACTAGCTTGTCCAGTGAAAAAACAGGAGGTGGCTTATTAGTGGACTAAAAACCGCAATAGGTATGATGATGAAGATGATAATGATGATAAAATATCCATTACTTGTGATGATAATAAATAAATCTTTACATTTCACAGAGAGCTTTTCACGTCAGGGGGATGTCCAAGCACTTCAGAGAGTTTATTCTAAAGCGGTCTATGTATTTTGGAGGCGAACACGGAGCCAATTTGTTCACAGTTATGTCCCACAAACAGCACATTAAGCAAATGGCCGATTTTATCCAGGTGCAAGATGCATTACAATCATATGCCAACGAAAGACGACACCTTTTGAGGGAAAAAGCTCTGCGCGTCATCTTTAAACTATCAGCTGATCGATGGCGGGACTTGCAATCTGGGTTAGATTAATGGGAAGCCACTGAATTGTGCAGCGTCAGCCAAAGTAACTCCTTGCATCCGGGTCATCTTTTCAAGGAGGCTTTTGTCTTGCGGTTTTTATTGCGATTTAATTTTAGATTACGCGAAGCAGATGTGCCCGGCCACAAACCGAAAATGTCCATTAATGGGGCTCGGCATCTTGAGGTGGTGCGCGGATATGCTCAATTCAACAACAATATGGCGCCCTCCAAGAGGGATGGCGTCTCGGAACGCAATTCACGGGCGTTACGGAACCGGAGAGTTACCCAAACGCTTTACGCCACTGAATAAACAGAGGCTACCAGATGGGCCATCAGTTGGGCTTTCTTATGACAAGCTCTATGCTTCATTACACCTTCCTTCGCTTCCTCAAGGCCTTCTTCTTTTCATTGCCTTCTCATTCATGCACCCTCTCTCCACTCACCCCCAGCTCAGGTGCAAACTCTAGACTAATCCAATCCCTTGAGACAGCCCCACCTCCCACCCACCACTGGGAAAGGCACTTTAAAAGTGACTCAGTGCTTACAGGAGGCAAGTGAAACTCTGAAATAAAACACAATCTTACCTTCCCTTCCATACACCCACACCCCCCACACCCCCCCACCTCATTCAACCTAATGTTTATCTAAGTGGGAAGGATTAGTCTGGACTGTTTAATCACCTTTCCGATCGTGTTTTACACGCAGCTATAGTTGTGAAGGTGGATTCGTTAGGCACGAAATTGGTGACACAGAACACTTGGCATGTGATGTGTTCAATCAATAGATTCCCTAGCGCTTCCTCCATGGATCTCTGGGGAGGGAGAAGCCAGTGCCAGACAGTCTAGAAGACTGCATGTTTGTGCGATGAGTTATCTCAGCAAAGGCAACATTGGGGATTACAATTAGGAACACAGGTTTCTGCGACTCCAATTAAGCTTTTGCCACCAATTTATTAGATCTCAGCAGATCTCTTACTCTCACCCCATCCTTTACCATACCTTGGGGAGTCCTCCTGATGTGAAAGTCTATCTAGTTCACCTTCCAGGCGGTCACATGCACATAATGTCCTAAATTACCTGTGTACTATTTTCCATAATTTTATTTCCTAAAAGAAAATTATCTGTACAATACTTTACAATATCTACGCAATACAACACAAATGTAATTTGTGTAAACCCAGACAACACAACACAAATGTAATTTTGTGTTGTATTGTGTACACCCTTCAACATTTCTGCCCTCCAAGTATCTCTCGTTCGAATATCCTTCTCGATTCCACCTCTGCAGCTTTGTAGAGCAAAACATTCCACACCTTCCATCACAAAAAACTTCCCGACCTCAGCTCTTACCGTCTTGGTTCTGATTTTAAGACTACAACACCTTGTAATGGGTTTCGCCCACAAAATATACAGTCAATTCACTTTACTGTTAAGCGCTTTGAGACATCTTGAAGACGTGATAAGGGGCTATATTAAATGCAAGGATTATTAATATTATTAATAATGGGTCGCTCTAAAGGAAAGACAACAACAGCAAAAACTTGCATTTGTATAGCACCCCTCGAGCAGGGTAGCGTCCCAGAGCGAACACTATCTAGGCTGTTAATTAATTAACCTCATCACCCACTCTAGGCAACGGAAAAATCAAACAGAGTGTCTGATCAATAGCCAAAGAGTGAGTGTGTGTACCTGTCAGGTGAGCACAAGATAAGGCAGATCACGGTTAACCTTCAACACCCATGATTACACGTCAATAATGGTCCCTGGGGCAGGAAATTGGTGTGAACCTGTGGAACCAAACTTCGAGATAAAAAGTTATAAAAATTAGCTTCCGAGAAGAGAAAATTTTGGGGAAAAAAATCCTCAAAAATGTTTTATTTGGAAGAATATTTATTTTCACAGACAGACAGGCAGGAAGTGTGCGAGGACAGACCGCAGGACACGAAGAAATAATGGCAGTGAGCTGGTTGAGGAGAGGCACATTGCAAACAGTAATGATATTGGGTTTACAGCAGTGACTTCGGGAAATAGGGCTGTGTTGTAGTCAAAGGACGCTTCGCTGTGAGAGGAGAGGTGACTGGATTTCTGTGGTGGATCTGTAGCAAGAGGAGAGCGAGGTTGAAGTCGCAGGTGTGAAAAAGTACTGGTTCTGATCTTCAAGTTTGCAAGAGATAGGTCTGAAGGTTGTCGAGTGCTCAGAGAGGTCTGCGATGCACTCCTGCTCAATCAGGAATCAACAAGGTTTGATAACCATTAGCTCAAGGTTCTTATGGCAACGCACATACACAGTGAAGAAACAGATCAGGGACAATATTTGTCCAAACACTGGATGCAACCAAGGAACATCGTCAGGAAATGTTTGTGGACGAACAAGGCTTTCAATTTGCACACAGCAACATTTCACAACAGCACTGGTCAGTAATCCGAGGTTCTGCCTGTGTCCGTTCAGGTTTAAAGATCCTGTGTCGTTATTCGAAAAGATTATAGTCTAGATGGGAATCGTGTAGCTCAGTTGTTAGAGCACTCGCCTCGCAAGAGAGAGGACCAGGGTTCAATTCCCGGGCAAGACTAAACTTTGGGCAAGTTTCCTTACTGCACACACTTCTGTTTACCAACCAGTACGTAGGAAACCGGTTGTTAGTCGATCGGTGATGGCTTTTTCGGGGGTTAAATCCCTTCAAAAATAAATACTTAGAATAATTTGGTCACTCAATCTACGACTGCTTGTGGGACGCTGTTGTATGCAATTGGCTGCTGTGTTTCGCCCTCAAAATACAGTCAATTCACTTTACAGTATATTCTGTGAAGCGCTTCGAAACGTCTCAAAGACGTGATACAACGCTATATCAAATGGCAGGATTATTATTATTAGCCATTTCCCCTCTCTCCTCAGTGGCTCTTCTCAGTGTTCTCATTTTCTCCCACTTCAGTAATCCACGTGCCACTTTATGAAGATTTCCAATTCCCTCCAGCACCGGAAGAGACTCTAAATTATTCCAGAAATAATAACCCTGAGAGAAGTGTTTAATTTGCCAGCGTTTTTCTAACTGTTCCACTCACGTCCGTCACCTAGTTCCCTATTGAAAACACAATAAAAGGGTAATCGCTTTTAACCGGTCTCTTCGTTCATTAAACTGGGATGTGAGTTCGCATCAAAATTCACATTGTGCTGATAATAATCGGAGGTCTGTCGATTTCACCTCCTGGCTGGTTAGCTGATGATGGGTCAAAGGGAAGGAGGTCTTTATTAGGGCAAGTGCAAAAACGTGACCTTCCAATAATCATCGTGCCATTTCATATTTGGGGCAAATAACAACCCCATACTCTCCCATAGGATTCCTTATGCAACGGATTCATGTCACTGTCACTTTGAATTTGTCAGCCAGGGAAGAGACAATAGCCATGAAGTGGCAATAACAGGATTTCACGGCAATATGAGGCTGCGATCCTCAGAGAAACCCTCAAGATGACTTAATCACAGAGCCGGAACTCAAGGGTAAATAGTGGGAGGCTGTTGTCTTAAAGTGCACAAAAACCACTCATTACTGAAATAGACCTCCGTAGCAATATTTAAAAAAAATCTCTTGAGCGTTTCAAACCACACACAGCAACATTTCCAGAAACTGGAACTTGGCTCGGACTCACTCTGGGGGGGAAAAAAAACTAGATGCAAACTGAGCATTTATGTTTTATTTAGTAATTCCACCCAATCTTTCACCAAGATAAGGGCGATTAGAAATCCTTGTACCTCAACAACCTTCGTACAGCAATCACAATGTGTTACTATTTACAGGAGACCTAAAAGCTGGGTCTCGGCCTTCAAAAGCTGAGTCAAGATTAATCCTTGGATTCGATAAGAGCGCCTTCTCACATTGTCAAAACATCTCAGATTGCATCATTGAAGGTCCAGTTCTTTAATTGAGATATTAAATGAAAGTTCATCTGTGTCCGTTCAGGTGGACGTTAAAGATCCCATGACACTAGTCAAAGAGAAGGGAGGTTTTTCACAGTGTCCTGATCGACAATCCCTCCCCAAAAATGTGTCATTCGCTTCATGGCTTTGTAATAGTCATCCTTGTGTTTGATAATAGTGCCTTACCACGACTTTGATTGAAAGAATTACTATAATATTATGAAAGTGTCCTTACTAGAAATCCACCTTAGGTGGAATCATTCTCCTGTACGTTCAATGCCCTTCTGTACGTTGATTTAGTCTTCAGAGCATTACATAGAAACATGAGGAGGCCATTCAGCCCCTTGAGCCTGTTCCGCCATTCTATAAGATCACGGCTGATCTGTACCTCAAGTCCAATTACCCGCCCTTGCCCCGTATCCCTTGACACCCTGACCTAACAAAAAGAAAATCTATCCACTTTGACTAAACCAAAAATTAAGCACTAAAATTAAGAACAGCTGCTTGGGAATCAGTCCAACAATTTACAATATAAATTTTTCGGGGAGGAGAACAAAATCCTTGTCCCGTCAGGTGATGTAACTGACTCCACATGAGCTTTGAAGACTGCTGGACTAAAATGGTAACGGAGGCTACAATGTAATGGAGGAGATTTTTCCCAAAACAAAAAGAAAATGGGAGTTTTTTTTTAAAAAAAAGCCACAGAGCTCCATAAAATGCAACGCAGCTGAAATGATATGGGGGCTATATACAAATAAAAAAGCAACGGAGCTAAAATGCTCACCGAACCACCTGAATTTCTCAAAGCAGCAGCCCCGAGCTCATCTCCTTCAAGGAGAAGTCAGGTCTTGGATTCGCTGTGGATACACGCCTGCAGATTTTTATTGATAATTAATCACTATTTCTAGTGCCTGCACCCGGGATTATACAGGAATGATAACAGGGATATAATGTCTTCGCCTGAGTGGAAGCATTACGTGAAGTGGAGCACAAAACAACAATTTAAATCACGCAAACCATCTCAACCAACCCAGATAAACCCTGCTGTAAACTTTCCCCAAATGTTGTTAAAAGAATATATAAATAACTGGGTGGCTTTTGAGCAAATTTACTGCATTAGCAGACGAGACGTTGAGCTTCAGTTACACCTTCTCTCTTTCGATTTTGTGTTGCTGTAAAATCGAACCGTCAAAGGAACGCTCTTGTGTCCAACGGCTCGCTGCGCCCATCGCCGCTTAACGAAATTAATTCCTGCGTCAAGTCTCCTCCGAGAGCCCCCGCTCTTCAACAATCAATTCCTCGCTGCCGTCTTACTTCTCAAACCGTAAAGCTTCGCGGTGAAGGCTCCTGGTGCGGAAATCAGCGAGGCGAAGGCGCGCTGTGCTGCGCCGAGCCAACGTGGGGGAGCGATCTGAATTCTTCGCGTTCAGCTCGCTCCCCGAAAGCTGTCGCGAGATCGCGGGTAATCTTTCCCGTCGTCCCGCGATTGATGTGTTTGTGCCGTTTTCAAGATACCTCCAGCCTCCTCAGCCCCCAATCTGTCAGGTCTGCTCCAGTCGCGGGTGAGACCGTGCGGAAGAGGGAGGCCTTGGGGAACCTTGTTCTCTCTGCTGCTGCCGACCGCACATTCCGAGTCTACAAAACACTAGCACGTCCCACCCCCCAACGCTCCCTCCCTCCCTCCCCATTCGGCTAAAGGGAAATGTGTGAGGCCCCGTGCCATCTGTTCGACCGAAACATTACTCCTGACTTGTCAGTTGCCCTTGCCATTTAGCGCCTGCTGCTGCGGCGGCGGCGGCGGTGGTGGTGGTTTGTTCCGTTGCAATTACCGCACGATGTCACCATCCACTTCATCGACGAGGGCACCAGATTACCCTCGTTTATGACCTCCTTCCCACTGAATTATGAACGCACAACAGCAACAACATCTACGGCTTGTATTTATATCGCGGCCTCCGTGCCGGATGGCATCTCGGAGGGCTTGATTACTCATTCGCCTCGCCCGCTGCTTAGGCAAGGATTCATCCCTTTCCCCTCCAACAAGCAAATTGCCTCCAGTTGCCTCCAGAGAAGAGTCACCACACGACACTGTGACCGTGGCCTGATTTATCTTCTCTGCCCCTACCCACCCTCGCCATTGGCAGTCGAGCTTGCTGCCATTCCGACTCCGTTCTCTGGAACTCCACCACCGACTCGCTCTCTTCCTCCCGTCTTTAAACTTCAGCCTCGCGACTTACCTCTTCAACTGCCCCTTCCCTCATTCCCTTCGGCTCTCCACCCCTCCCCTCTCCCCCTGAATTCGTTAGGCAACAGCTTTATTAATGGTGACCCCACCCACCCCCTTCTCATTTTGAATAGCGCCGCGATCTTTTAACGTCAGCATCAGCCGAGACTGTGCGAGGTGTACATTGCCAGGAATTCCACACTAACTCATCCTTATCGTAGTGACCAGCACGAACCAAGTGAGCTCCCACCACTCACTTCTTTTGACGGTTCCAATTCAACCCGATTATGGCATCGAAACGAGTCAGTGCGGCAACACAATTAGCTTTTAAAGATAAGAATATTTTGCATTTTAAGAACGCTTTTTAAGGTACTGAAAGCTTGGCAGGTGGCGCGGGCATTTCTTTTTCTATTGGGACCTTTATGTACCGCGCAAATTTGCATTTAACTCGCGATTCGACTGCTCGACAGCCAACGCTTGACCTTGGAACATCCAGATGAGGTCTCGAAACCGAGAACTGGAACCCCCTCGGGTGACCAAAGGCACAGTCGAAGAGGAGATGGATGTTGGAGGAGGCAAGGTGGGAGAACTGTGGGTTGGAGTTCCAGAGGGCGGGGGCAGAGAGGCTGAAGGCCCGCCAATAAAAGCACTGGACTGTGCTTGTGTTGGTGGTCGGGAAGAGGAAATGAATCAGCCGGGATCCACACCACTGATCTCTCTCCATCCTATAATCGTCGCTGGAAGGCAGATGTGTCAAAATTGGGTGAGAAAAAGCTCCCTCTCAATTAACCTTTGTGTCAAATGGGTCCGTGGGTGTGGGTAGTTGACAGAGCCGTGGAACCGTGTCCCAGGAGAAGGCAAAAATTGCCAGATGCCATTCGAGAGAAGGCTGAGGGGGTGTGGGGGGAGGGGAGGAAGGAAAAAGGAGGAGAGAAAATGGGAGAAATCCTACAATTGCTTCCGCCCTCTGAAAGGAAACCCAAGCACAGAGATTACCTCTCGCCTTTCGGCAGTTCCTTCACACTCGCTGCAAGTATCTTGCAAAAGTATCGCTCTCTCTTTCCAGAGCAAAATTGCGCTGGAAACTTCGCTCTTCAGACATATTACTGCCTACTCTTTAGAACACCCACTCCTTTCTATTTCCCCCTCTCCCCTCACCTCCCCTTCCCCCAGTCCGAGAGATCCAAACCGCGACACTACAATGGGGAAAAAAAACTCCATTGGAACCTCTGGGTTCACAGTGCTGCCGTCACTCAATGGCAGATTCGGTATTTTGTGCATTGCAAATCAACGGCACTTTATTTCTCTCTCTCTCTCTCTCTCTCTCTCTCGCCGTTTCTAATGCCTACCAAAGACAAATGGTGCAATCAAAAGCACTGGTGGCACAAAAGGCGTTTCCATAGATACAATATTCCCTGTAGAGTTGGAGGGAGGGAACAAGCTGACGCACACAGATAAATAAACTCCGCGGCTGGAGTGCCATGATTTATTGCCGGTGTCTTTTACGCCAATTACCGATATTGTATTAGAAAAACTGTTTTGTCGGACAACAAGGAAAAAATGTCTTTGTCCTTCCTCTTTATCTCGTACAGTGGTACTCGGCATATGATGAATAGCGGATGAATCTGGCACTCTCACCCATTGTCACAGCATATCACAAGACATTTTCTTGCTTCTCCCCCACTCCCATCTCACCCACCATCACCCCCCCCCCCCACCTCCGCCACCACCCTGAAAAAACACAATGAAAGCGCATATAAAGGCATCGTATCGGTGACACTGCATTTTGCGAGGTTTATTTCAGGAGAGGGAAACGACCTTAATTAACAAGAGTTGCCTCCGGAAGTCATTTTACCAGGTTTCCTCACTGGTTGAATGCACGACACAAATTTTATTTTATTTTATTTTATTTTTTGGGGGAAAAAAGAGAGTCTCGGTCATATCCTGTGAGATCCGCCAGCCCTCCGTCATGTACGTGTCAGTCTGGCTCAGTGGTAGCGCTCTCTCTCTCTCTCTCTTTCTCTCTCGCCTCTGAGTCAGAAGGTTGCGGGTTCAAGCCCCCAAGTCGGGACTTGGAAACACGGTCTAAGCTGACACTCCACTGTAGTGCTGTATTGTTGGAGATGCCTCGATTTTGTTCCCATATTTATGTCCACACACACTAAATATAATGCACTGCGCATACAGAAAGTGGAGCAATTAGCGATTTGTTTGTTAAATGGCTCAACATCAAACCATTGCCTTGGCTTCTAGACACACATCACCTCCAGCAATAATGCACCATTTACAGCAGCATTGCCAGCCATTTTTTTGGGCAATAAAACAACAGAGGAGAGAAGGTCCTCTCTGCCCAGAGAGAGAGAGAGAGAGAGAGAGAGCACAGTAAACATAATAATTGTAAACATGGTGATGCCAGATCACAGTAAACGCTATTTTAGGCAGAATCTTCACCGAAAAAAAGGACTTAATAAGCATTCGACTGCTGTATAGACAGGGGCAAGAGTAATAACAATAAATAATAACCCTTGCATTTGTTGTAGTGCCTTATTACATCTTCAAGATGTCTCAAAGCCTCTCACAGAATATACTGTGAAGTGAATTAACTGTATGTTCTGCGGGTGAAAGAGTACAGTAGGAACAGCTTGCATTTGCACAGCGCTCTTCGTGCGGGATAACATCTCGGACTAGGACTAGGACAGGATCAGGCACCAGGTGAGGCAGAGGTGACCCTAGGCAAGATCAAACAGGTGAGCTCTTAGAAGGGATATTTAGAGACATGAGGGAGGAGGGGAGAGAGGCAGGGAGGGAGTTACTAGGGTTAGGCATGTCGTTGGCCTTCCATGGCATCAGGGAGGAGAAAGGGGTGAGTGAAGTAGACCTGGAGCGGGTCCGAGCTCGCCAAGGGCAAAGGCAGGAGAGTGGGGCACCAGCGGGTTGCAGAGAAAGAGAGACACAAAGGGGTTTATAGGTGAGGGCGGAGTTTGGAGTCACAAATTAGAAAAATGAAGACATCTTGTTGGACATTTTGGAACCACCAGGTGTAAACTCCACCCATACCTGCATGTTCATTCACTAACAAACCTGTGTTGCATTGGCAGCATTTGAAGGTGTCAATAAATGTACATTGCACAGTTTTCAGTAAAAAGGGGGCAATAGGAGTCCATCCCAAGTTACATCTGCCGAACAATGTCCCTGGTGAAGACTGCACTCAATATGACTCAATATGCAGCTGCTATCAGGTTTGTAATCACCACCACAACCACAGATGTCATTAACGTGTATTGGTGTCATCCTGACTCATAGTCTCCTCCCACCCCACCACTCGCCTCTGAGTCCGAAGGTTGTTGGTTCAAGCTATACATTACTGAGGGGAGTGCTTCATTGTCAGAGATGTCGTCCTTCAGATGAGAGATCAAAAACCAAGATCTCGTCTGTGCCTGTCGAACCTTCAGCCTCTCTGACCCCACCCTTTGGACCTCCATTCCACACTCCCTTCAGCTTTCTCCCTCTCTTGCCTCCTTCAATGCACATCTCAAGACCCTCCTCACCAACTGCGCGTTCGACCACCCTCCTAACTCTAACCTCCACCCATTCTGATCCCAAACCCCAGCTCGGGTCCAAAATCCCTGACTGTCCAGCACCTTGGGAAGTCCTCCCGAAGTGAAAGGCGCAATACAAAGGTAATTTGTTGTTGTTGTTGCTCTGGTGGATGTAAAAGATTCCGTGTCACTACTCGAAAAGAGAAGGGAGATTCTCCTGGTATCCCAGCCAACAATCCCCCAGGTAAAAATCAGTCATTCGCTTCACCTGTTTGTGGGAGACTGAAGTGTGCAAATTAGCTTCCACTTTCACCAACAAAAAACATAGCGACAACACTTCACCATAAAAATCGTGTGAAGCACTTTAAGACGTCCTCCCGACAAGACAAGGCAGGGAGTCAAATGTAAGGATTGCACGTAATGAGCCTTAAAGTTGCAAAGGGTATCTGCGGGACAGAAACCAAGTCAATTTTCTTTACCCGAGGAGTAATTAACGACTGGCACAAGTTGCCAGAACTAACGGTTGAGGCCAGGACACTGGACTCATTTAAATTAACAGCTTGGTGCTCGGATGGGCAGTTGGTACGGTAGGTATTGCGCCAATGGATCGTCTTCATCCATTTTAATTATCTTCCAGTCTGTTGTGGGTTCCTTGAATTAAGCAGCGCACTCTCCCTCGCTCGCTGAAAACGTCTCTATCAATTCCACTCTATAAACCAGCAACAAAACGATCAAGACCACTGCAGGTGGAATCTCCTGCTGATTGTTCCTCAGGCATTCGCAGATGACAGCCTGGATAAGCTCAGAGGATCTGCACATGGGAAATCACTAAGCACCTTTGCCTGCTACCGTTTGTTCCACAGTGTTGGGTGCTGAACACACAGCGAGAGCAACCTGTCAAGTGTTTCACAGCCGTTTGTGCGACTTTGCTGGGCTGGGCATAAGTCAGCTGCCGCGCTCCCCTACAAAATACAGCGAGTGAAATCCTGTGTCTAGGCCCTTTACGGCGTCCTCCAGACGTGAAAGGCCGACCCTCATTGCATTACCGACGCTTCAGTCCTTCGGATGAGATAACGTGATATCAAATGCAAGGGACTATTGATGTAACACCGAACCCCGTACACAGATCTTAACGCTCCATAAACCTCAGGTGACTCCCTCCCTCTACCCCTCCATCTTGTCCACCTCTGCGTCTCTCTCTTCAGTCTCATCTTAAAACCTCCCTCTAACCACGATCATCTCACTCTTCCCCTGCTCGCATTTGTAAGATCCTACCTCGTATCTGTAAGGCGTTCCGAGACATTATCCTAAGCAACGGGTCAACACAATAAACACAACAATAAATGTGAGTAGTTGTTGTTGCTGCTGCCGCTTCTTCCACTACTTTCGCTGAGAGAGAGAGCAGGTTTCTTTTTTTTGCCAATCTTGCTTTGTTCTGGCGGCAGAGCTTTTCCCTCTGAACATCCCTCTCGGGAAGTTTCCAGCGTAAATCTGCCTTTTGGCCGGAGATTAGGCTACCAACACGGTACTGACACACGGCCTTTCTTGAAGGAGCCTCGAACTCTCGCCTCAACGATCGTTAAAAACAAATGTCTGCACAGAGTGTCATCAGGCGAAGGAAGACGCCATAAATTCACCTTGATCTATAACCCTTTGTTATTTGTTTAGAGCAAAAGGTACATCCTGTCCACATCACTCCCTGCGGCCTAAAATCACTCACCTTGTCTGCACCAAAGACATCCACATTACATACCCAGTTAACTCCTAACCTCAAGCAAAAACGGAATTGGTTTCTCAGCAATACCTAATACAAGTTTCATCCTGAAATTGCAGTACCTGAAGTTTACAATGGACCCTCGTTTGGTTAGCGTTAAATCATCAAGCAAATACTTGCAGCCCTTTATATTGTAGCCGTCGGGGAATGGAGTGCCATGTACTTTAATGCACCCTAGTTCTTGGGGAAGCAATATTTGTCATCACTCCACACCAAGACCGGATTAACCAATAAACCCAACTAAGCCGTGGCTGAAGAGCCCTGAGGTCTGAGGGGCCCGGGATATGGATATCGCTTCGAAAAATTAGCCGAAGGAGACGGCGGCAGCAGAAAATGTTGTTTGTATCAAGGGCAAATTCGATCGATTCTTGATGGAAAATAATACCTGGGGATACAGTCTGTAGTTTGGGGCACGACATGTCAAGCCACTGGTGGAGGGCGAACTAGATTCGGATGGTAGTCTCCGCCACTGTCGAGCGCTCTGGGACGCTGCCCCAATTGAAGGGCGCTGTATAAACTCTAGTTGTTGTTTTATTGTTTGCTGTTGACATTAAACAGTCCGAGTCCTGACTGCCTGTTCGGGTGGAAGCTCCAGATCCCACGGCACTGTTATAAATTAACAGCAGGTTCCTCGAAGACTATTACTTTGGCAAACTGAACATAATTAAAGTAGACGGAACGTCACGCAATTGGGAAGGAGCCCAAACAGGAAAGTGCCCTACAAGACGCATGAGCGAAGCTGGTTCACTTAAAAGTAAAGGCAGGGAGAGAATAAATGAATGAATAATATAGTGGGAGCATTTCGGTGCTCGGCTTATGTCGCCAGCCAGGATGGATTACGGCACAAATCAACAATTGTGCGTTTCTCTCCCATAAATAAATAATAATTTGCTGTTTTCTTTGAACGTGAGGAGGTAAGAAACTGGCAACAGAGACAGCATAAACCACAGCTCCTCTCTAATGACTCGTTAACAAGGTCGGAGAACAGATACGAAGGAACAATACCCATTGTGTGAGATTCACAGAGCTCCTCTGCCCCCATTTAAACAGGGGAACCACTGGCAAGATGCGGTTTTATTCTAACCCTTTGCATTTGATACAGCGCCTTTCACGTTGTGAAGACTGCACAAAACGTGTAGTATGTGCGTGTGTTTTGTGGGCGAACATGGCAGCCAATTTGCACTCAGCAATGTCCCACAAGCAGTCGGTTGGTCTCGACAGAGAGCTCTAGCATGCTAGAACCATCAGAATATTACATATTACGGCACAGGAGATGCGCATTCGACCCATCTGTCTTTACAAAAGCAATCCATTCAATGCCATTTACACACCTACCCCCACCCCCCCTCTCCCAGCCACCCACATCCCTGTAAATTACTTAATTTTTGAGATATCTATCCAGTTCCTTCAAAGCTTTACATATTAATTTGTACCTTGCCTTGACACCTGCCCACAACAGCGTAAAGACTTTCAATTTCCCCCTTCGCTCTCTTAATTATCTTGAATTGATGCCCTCCAGTCAGCAACACACCGACCAGCGGAAATAATTCCTCCCCATTGAAAAAATGAAAGCCCTCATCATTTTAAAGACCTGAATCAGGTCTCCTCTCCATCTTCTCCGCTCCAACAAAGCTTCCTTTCAACCAAACAACAACAACAACTTGGATTTATATAGCGCCCTCCACGCCGGATGGCGTCTCAGAGCGCCAAAGCCCTCTCCTTGGGCGCCTACTTAAATTCGCTGCAAATATTTGCCTGGGAACAAGGAATTTGCATTCAGTTTGACATATGAAAGGTTAAACCTCATAGACTTTAATTATGTGCACATTCTGTAGAATGAGGTACAACTGATCATCCATTTATTTCAGTTTGTAAGATACAAAAAACTGCCTTAATTAAATATGGGTCTGCTTGGACCCGAACTGGCTCAAAGGTGCCAACAGAATGTCAGAATTGAGCCAACTCTCTTGGACAATCTCGAGTCCAGTTCCTGAGCCAGGCAGGTCCACAGTATTCCAGGCCACTGCTGATGATAACACGGCCCAGCTTGGCTCATCACCAGGACGTCGAACGACAGAGCACTCACTGAAGTCAGGGACTCTTCTCACTCAGCTCCTGTTAACCCTGCAAGCCAAAGCCCAAACGGGTAGGGTGGTCTTAGCTCGAAAAGCAGTGGGAAAGCTTTCCAGACAGTGCTATCAAAGGCAAGCTAAGCCGTTTTAGCTGGTTAGATTCCTGCAGTTACCTCAACGCACACTCTGGACTCCCCCATGTCTTGGCTATTGCCAATTTGTGCTTAATACTCTGCGGAATCAGATAAGGACGCATACCCTCCGGGGAGAGAGTGCACATTCCATTGCAATAAAAATCTTTGGAAATGTCATGTCCATGTATTAGGTGGGATTCATGGAACAAACTCTGTTTGGTTTGGACATGCTTAAGCATGGGTTTCTGCGTATGTCAGACACCTGACTGATCACACAAAACCAATTATGCACATGATATCATCTCTGGCAAATATCGCACATTTTAAAATAAAATTTTCTCGACACTTGCACTCATGGCAACAGTCACCTCACACTGTAATCTTGTCCAACACACAATACTAACAATTAGAATAAGCGAAGGGATTACGTTGGCAATAACCAGTTGGCAAAACCATTCGAGGGTGAAATTGTGTCATGCCATGCAGACTCAAAATGTTACATTTTTAATCTCCATTCTGTGTTGGCAGCAGTAAAGTACAATGTTTTCACCACAAACGGGACAATTGATGGAGAGGGAACCTGATAAGATAAGAGGCATTTACGTTTACAACGATTTGGTCAGGTGGACATTAATAGACTTTTTTTTCCGCACTAGTTGGCGAGTCCAAAACAGGGGGGTAAAAACATAAGCTAACCAACAGCGGGTGTAAAACAGAGTTTGGGCAGAGCTTCTTTCCACAGAGGATAGTGATGAGAGACACACTCACTGCCCAGTGAGACAGATTGTCTCACTGGGCATTGTCGGCAACGAGAGAAACTCTCTTGTCTTAATTTGGGAGTCGGGTTGAAAAAGTGTGGTTTCCGATTCCTTCGTTGCTTGGTGTATACTAACGTACAAAGATTATGTATTTCTGTGCTGCTTCCCGTTGATGAACAAAGGCTGAGCGTTGTTGTTGTTGTTCGGTGAGAGGAAACCTCATTTACTGGCACAAGAAGACTTCGCTGAAAGGTTCATCATTTTCGGAAAATACAACAGGTTGTACAACATGCTGTGAGGACTGAAGGCTAACTTTGTCCTGTGAACTAGACACCATGGCTTTATTTCCTGATCAATTACCTTTGTGTTTGTTTGTTTGTTTAGCTGGGCAGCTCGATTGCGTGATTTAAGGTTTTACCCCTTCTGCACGGACATCGAGGCTGATTTAAATGCCTGCGCCTCTTCCAACAACAAGAACAACTTGCACTTATGCACTGCCCTTCCCACGGGGCAGTGTCTAGAAGCACTTAACAGTGACTGAGCCTCACGTAAAGCTGGGGGGAGGGAGATGACCGTAAGCACGGTCAAAGATGAAGGTCTTTAATCCTGTGAAAGCACAGCACATGTGCTATACATTGTGCATTGGTGATACACAAGCCCAGAGGCTGACCTCTGTAGACGAGCATTAAACAAAAGGTCCCATTTGGGTCTGGATTATTTTAATCAAACTTATCTGATCCCGGACAGTTTTCTATTGAGCAACAGCCCAGATGACAAAGTAACATCGCGTACTGATTACATTTGTAATCACAAGTTTAAGAAAAAAACACAACAGTTCCACTTCCTTTTCAAGAAAGAGATAAATAACATTAAAGGTGACGATGCCAAGAGTCGTATGGGTTGACGAGATAAGGAATCCGAGTTCGCTTCCTAATAGGCAAATTGAAAGTTGCAATTACAGATATATCAAGAGTCGTGTAGACAACCCAATCTGTGAATCTGTGAGCCCAGGATACAGTGTGCAGCACTGTTACCTTCATTTTCTTTTAAAAAAGACTGTTCCTGAAAAATGAATTAGAATGCTACATTTTTCAGTGTCAACCTCATCGACTGCATATGTTTGTGGTCTCCTTAAATCTTCCCGGAGCTTAGTGCAACCGAACCTCGAGCACACGAAGAGCCGAATGTGTCATCTGGTTGTCGAACCCATCCATTTCCATCGCTGCAGAGACCACATGCATACTTGACATCCGAACCCAAGCCACGTAATTAAACTGGTTTTTGAGTGTTTTACTTGTCGGTCGCCGACTTACGTACCTTAAAAGCACACGAGCGCACGTGTGCACACACACACACATAATTCTACAGCTTTCAAAATCTCTCGTGCAGCTGACCCAACTGGTCATAATTCATGTGTCGTTATGTCTGGACTGTTCTTACCTGAAAGATCACACTGGAGTGAGTACGCAAGCAATATTCAGTTAACAGGTGAATGGTGGTGATTGGGAAGAGGGCTTTGCGGACTCATTTTTCTCCCAGCGGAGATAACTGCATCATCCCACAGTGCCGGTCACTAACCATTGATCACTGTTACTGTGCCAATGCTCCTGTGTGGACATGAGCTAAGGTCAGTCTCAGGGATGAGGATAATAATCTCAGCCATCCACAGTCACACTCTCTGCCGCCAACGCTCACTGGAGCCTAACGCATGAAGATGCTTACTTCAAGCGCTCTAGGACGCTCCCTTCTGTGAGAGGGGCGCTATGCGAATGTAATTTGTTGTTGTTGTTACTTGGGCAAAGTACAAAAAGTGATCAAAGATTGAAAGGAGAGCTTTGGAGATGCCCCCCACCCTCTCCCCCCCACTCGGAGAGAGAGTTCTTGGGGATGTGGTGGAGGCAGAGTTTGTTGCGCTTGAAAGATAGAGGTGTGAAGGTTTAAACCCCCCCACCCTCCCCATTCAAGTTAACCAACTCCCTCTACAGCTGATTTAATGCTCCCCCTCCCCACCACCACCACCACCACCATCACGTTAACCACTTCAGGACAACGCCAGAGAAATTTAGAACATTTTTTTAAAAAAAAGTTTTAAATACGACAATTTGGATTCCCCGCGAAAATAAACTGATTTCAGAAATCACCGAGAAGGAGGGGAACAAAGATCAGCTTGTCTGGGCTGCGATCTCACCCACAGAGCACAGACATTTGGCATCAAAACCAACTCTTGGGTCAATGCACATCTCTCTTCAACCTTCGACAAGGGGAAAAGTGGCGAGACCGCATGGTTCAAGCTTCGCAACGCTGACCTTGTTTTGTTTCTTGTCCGTGTGGTTCGCGAGACGTTGGGGAACAGATGAGACACGCAAATTGCCGGCTGCAAAAACATCTGCGCCCTCGCTCCGAGTGATATCACGGCCAGAGCGCAACAGCGTTCTCACTGTTTCCACGTTTCGCAAACAAAATTGTTTAGTATTCCAAACAACAGTCATGAACAAAAATGCATAATTTTCCCTGGTTTGGAACGAAAACATATGCAGAATCCTTTAGGAATAATAAATAATCCTTGCACTTGATACAGCGCCTTTCACACCGGCCGGGCATCCCAAAGTGCTTCAGAGCGTTTACTCTGAAGTGCAGTGACTGTGTATCTCGTAGGGAAATTCAGCAGCCAATTTGAGCACAGCAATGTCCCACAAGCAGCCATGGAGTGAGTGACCAATTTTATCTGGGGGGTGAATTGTTGGCCAGGAACACCAAGAGAGAGAAACTCCCTTCTCGTTTCGATCAGCGCCACGGGATCTTCAAGCCACCGCCTGTACAGGCGGACGACGCCCCACTTTAATGTCTCATCTGATCTCTGTCAATGCAACGATTCTCTCCAGCGCTGCAATGGAGCTTAACGGAGCCCAGTGAGCTTAAAGCCTCAAAATATGCCCCGAAATCACCCAGATTATTATTATTTTTTTTTAAAAATACGCCACAGGCCAGATATTCTGCGGTGACTGTCTGGCATTTAGTTTCCTTTATTCTTCATCTTTTGTTCTTCTGCTGCTCCTCTTCTCCAGAGCAGCGCAGACAACAGCGCAGAGACTGTGAGTAATGATGCAGACGTCTATCTTCTCTCTCTCTTGCGCGCTCTCATTTTTTGTGGAGCTCAGCAGCAATAAATCACACAAGTACCATCACAGCTACATTTAACATGGTCCCATTGATGATCGATCTTGAGTTCAAACAATTGTTCATTGCCGGCTTGTTAAACTCTGAATATTTTAGTGTTCTTGTGACACAATTATTACCTTCTTAAGTACAGTCCAGGGAACATTGATGGGAGAAAGTTCTCTTGCTAAAAGCACACACACACACACCACTAAAGCCATTAGACTAAACAGCAATAGAAATGTCACTGTCACTAAGTGTAATCTTCATACGGAAGACATTATCCAATGAAATCTTCCCCAATAACGGTTTCTCCAAACGAGCCACCTACAGTATACTTATTTCATATATTTTTAAGACTGCAGAATACTCTCCAACACGAGTGGCGCTTATTCATTTGAAAGAGCTCCTCACATGCACAGGTACCAACAACGACACAAGCTAGTTGGGCCAAATGGCCTGTTTCTATGCTGTATCCCTCTACGTAACACTCTAAATCCTCTGATCTTTGCACTTGACGCAGCTCCTATCTTGTCAGGATGACATCTGAAGCGAGCCATTCCCAGGATATACTTCAAAGTGGAAGTCACTGTGCATTTGTAGATGAACACGGCATCCAATCTGCGCACCGCAATGGTCCCGCGAACAGCCGGCGAGTGAATTTTGTCCAAGAACTTCCTGGTGACATGACCTGCAACTGCTTTCCTGTGATGGGTGGTGTGGTAGTGGCCATGTCGTTTTATTTGGGGGATTGTTGGCCAAAACAAGAGGAGAAATTCTTCTCGCTTCGTACAGTGCCACGGAATCTTTCAACGTCCACCTGAATAGGCTTCTCATCCAAAGGGTGGCACATCCAACCGTGCAAGACATCCCAGCACTGGAGTGAACATGACACTACAGTACCGCAGATCACAGGAAAAGCAGTGCACGTCATGTCACCAGGATGTTCTCGGACACACACGTTGGCATCAACAACAACTTGCCTCGACACAGATCCCCCTCACTTGGGAGTACGTTTCAGAGCCCTACACGGTGAGCGAAGGAGAATGGGAAGGTGACCATAGGGCGCAGCTGATGATGATGATGATGATGCAGATTTACGGGTGGATTAAAGATAAAGAGAGGGTGAGGTGGAGGGACAGAAGGCAGGACCCTCCAGAGATGAGGGGTGCAATGATTTAAGGCTTGGCCACCAATAATCCATTTCGTTCACTTTACAGTGCTTTGAGACGTCTCGAAGTCCTGATAAGGCGCTGTATCAAGTGCAATGATTATTATTACTACTACGTGATCGAATGAGCACGTTTTCCTCGTGAGTTGAACGGCTCCTCTTCAGCTCTGACAGTCGCTGCATTGTGACCGCTAATCCGTTTGGACCAGCGGCAGACATATTCGCATTGTGCAATGGATCACAAACAAACAGCATCAAGCTTTAATGATATGTGTAGACTGCAGCTGAATGAGAAATGAAAGAAGAAGGAAAAAAAAACACACACACACGCACACAAGGGAACGGTAAGCATGACATAGGCCTTGAGCCGAGCTCCAATCACAATAACCCCTTTCTCAAAGTACAGCACAGTATTTCTTTTTAATGGAACAATAAACATTGCCATATTATGCACTGGTATAACTTGGGTTAAGTTACAAGCAGACTTTTTTTTTCTTAAATCAGGGCTTCGGTGCGTCTCTGTACCAAGACATTGGACAGCGTGAAGATTTATCCAAATGTGTATTGTGCCACCACCGTCGTAAAACCGAATACTGTATGACATTTAAATACCAATACCTGGGGGGGAGGGGGGAAAAAAAGCTCAAAAATTGCATTAAATGGTTCGACGGCGATAATAAAACTGGTTCGCATTTGTGCCACTTGCATCCGGGAGCAATAATCAAACAGGACAGGACGAGAATGCGTTTTCTGAACCGTGTTATTACCATAATCCTTGTATTTGATATAGCGCCTGACCACACCCTTCGAGACGTCTCAAAGCGCTTCACAGCATATACTGTAAAGTGCAGTGACTGTATATTTTGTGGGCGAAACGGGGCAGCCCATTGCGCTCAGTAGTGTCCCACAAACAGTCGTGGATTGAGTGACCAAATTATAATTGTTTGAAGGAATTATTACCCCCGGAAAAGGGATCCACCGATCGACTAACGACCGGGTTCCTCCTTACTGCTAGGTAAGCAGAGGCATGTGTGTGGAGTAAAGAAAATTGCCTTATGTTTCGCCTTGCCCGGGAATCAAACCCAGGTCCTCTCGTCATCATGTTACTAAGAGGCTTTTGCCAACGGGGGGTGAAAGTCAATGTGGCGGACACATTCCCAGATGTTACATTAATAATAATAATCCTTGCATTTGCTGCAGCGCCTTATCACGTCTTCGAGACGTCTCAAAGCCCTTCACAGGATACGCTGTCGAGTGAATTGACCGTATGTTTTGTGGGCGAAATGACGTGACAAAGAGGTCGTGGACGGGCACTTTACGCAGCGCATAGCTCGAGCTCATCAGAGCCTCCGATTACATCACCCAAAGATGAGTCACACCCAGCTAAAAAAAGATGAGACAATGCACAGCCTCCTGACAAAAAGAGGAGGCGCTAAGAGGTGAAACGTGCTTATTGTCAAACAGGATTTGCTCCGGCACAGAATCGTGTGCTAATTCCCTCGCATCCATCTCTTCCACTCGAACGAATGGAAACCCTTTCAGAATGACAATTCCAATTGCTTTCTTCCCCTCCCCACTCCGCCCCCACCCCCATCAACAACCTCCTCTATTCCCCCCCCCCACCCCCCATCCCCCCGCGTTCACAAACACCATGGGACTTGTCAGAGTCTGTACAATGCAAATAAGGCCGGCTTTCTTTCACCAAGTGATTAATATGCAACGACAGCCTGCGATTTACAAGGAAGGAACCACCACTAGATCTCCTCAAGCCCGCTGCCCCTTGCCAGCACTTTTAAGGGTTGTCACCTGTATTGGGTTCGAACCAGGGAGAAGCGTTCTGGCTTTCACAGAGCAACTTTCCACCCCCACCCCCACCCCCTCACTCCCAATTTTCATAAACCAAACGGGAAACGCAGCCCACACAAAACCAGGTGCACTAAGTGTCTCCTCCAGTCAGTCACTCGGGACTGAAAGCAAAATCAAAGCACGAACACTTTTCGAAAGGTTTTTTAAAAACAATCCAAAAGCTCTGGCGTCAATTTCGCTCGCTGCGGCGATAAAACGGGACGGCACGATGCTTTTAAGTATTCCGAGTGCGTCTCTCTCTCTCCCCTCTGCCTCTCTCTCTCTCTCTCTCTCTCTCTGGAACAGCATTCTCAAATTTCGCTCCGCATAGCCAAATGGGAAGCATTTATTTGCAAACACAATTCTCTTCGCCGGCCATTCTGCAACACGTCACCAGGAGCGCACAGACGTACACTCAGATACAGCGTTCAAAGCCAGTCTTTCCCCCCTCCCTCCTTCTCCCCACCCCCTCCCTCCCTCCCATCATAATATCTTCTAACCCGATCAACAACAGGATGATCTCGTTTTACTTCGATCTGCTCCGAAATGATTCCACTGTACTCGCGTTGGGTGTTTTGGATGATAACTTGGACCCTCTCTCAGACATCACACTCACTTACACTAGATTACAGGGTCTTTTTTCAATCAATTATTCTGAAGTGCTATCCCAATGACTCAGGCAGTGCATTCAATCCCAGTCCGTGAGTTCGCAGATTGCAATCAAGGGATCCACTGGGCTCAGCGTAACAAAGCATAATAATACTATCATAATCATAGCATTTGATACAGCTCCTCACACCGGGAGGACGTCCCACGGCGCTTCACACGATTTGCTGTGAAGTTTGGTGAGTGCGCATTTTGTGGACGAACACAGCGGCCAATTTGCACACGGCAATGTGCCCCTAACAGCCAGCCGCCACGAAGGTCGCCAGGACACCCAGAAAACCCCCGTCTTGTTTCGAACAGCGTCAATGGGATCTTTAGTGTCCACCTGAACAGGCAGACGGGATCTCGGTTTAACATCTCAGCCAAAAGAACGGCACCACTGAACGCAGCGCTCCCCCCAGCACTGCACTGGAGTGTCAGACTACTCACAGCGCTTTGGAATTCATAGTCCGAGCTGGTACTCCAGTGTTGTGCTGGGGACGCGCTGTATTGTTGGAGATGCCGTCCTTCGGATGAGACAATAACCAAGCTCCCTGTTCAGGGGGTCGTAAACATATCACGGTTCAAAAAGAGCAGAGACTTTCTCCCGGGGTGTTGGCCAACAGTCCCCGAGATAAAATTGATCATTCACTTCGTAGCTGTTTGTGGGGCATTGCTGAGACACTGTTAATAGTTTAATCTCTTCCCTTTCGCGATCACAAGCCATCGTGCGATTTTTTTTTACAAAGAAAAACACAAACCCGCTAAACCTTCGCATTATGAAACATCAAACCTGGGAAAGCAACGTCTGTAAACTCCTGAAAAGTGCGATGTAAATGCAAGCTGTTGTTTGTACGATTGGTGATTTGGTGTTAACGTTTATGATATCTCTGGTTCACAGCTCACAAGCCCTCCCATTGATCCAGATTTTTTTGTGTGTGTGCTGCGCCCATCAAATCCCAGCACTTGACCCTTCATCCACCTTCCCTCATCATCCAAACTGCTCCCATTGTTTTCTTGGCGACATGGTTGATTCACATTGTCCTTCTGCTCCAATGGCGAGCGCTCAGCCATCCGTCCTGTGTTTATCCGATGACATTCCAGTTTGCCTTTCACTCCAGACGTTCTTGCGTTCCCATGGAATCCCTCCGTGAACCACAGGACCCCCTTTCTCCCCAATGTCCTCTCCTCCCTTGTTACTGTCACTTCAGCTGGACTCACCAGACCCAGGTCCTTGTATACCGTGCACTTTCAGCTTCAAAGGACTATCGAAACCATTTTCTTCCCTACAGTGACTTGAGACAGAAGCCTCCACATTGTGCACCTAATCGGTTTCACCCGCAGCCCGTCTCTGGCACTTGCTTTAGCTCTGCCGCCTAACGTTACACATTGCCATTTGTAATAAATGTTAAAAAAAAACGCCATACCCAGCATTGGGCAGGCAATAAAAGGAACTTATTTTCTCCCGAGATTTACTTTAAGTCCTTGGTTCCTCTGTACGCACATTGGGGAAACTTTCTGCGCATCAAATTTCAACAAGAGGGATTGTTGAAGGCGTCAAACTCTTACACTCAGTAGCTAAAACAATATTTTCAGAGTAACCACACAAGCCACCTCATCTACACACATTCCTACCAACAACACTCCTTTCCTTTCCCCCTGCGCCCCCACCCCAAGCCTCCGTGAACCACTTTTGAGGCTCTGCTGCCACTTGAAAGGCTTTACACAAGTTCACGTTGACGTGAATAAATGCAAGTTGTTAAATGTCATCCCGGATGATATATTTCCAGACAATCAACGTGAGAGGCTATTCAAATGAAACCAATTTGAGTTAGAATTTTGGGGGTTAAAAAAAGGAAACCCTCGTAGTTAAAATGTAAGAAAAAAAATCACTTCCAATTCGGTTGCACAATGCAAAAAAAAAAAAACTCAATCTAAGATATCTTTTTTTCCCCCACGCCCCCCACCATCAGTGTCATCGATTCCATCAATTCTTCTGGTCAACATAATAATAATCCTTGCATTTGATACAGCAGCTTATCACGTCTTCGAGACGTCTCAAAGCGCTTCACAGGATATACTGTACATTTTGTGGGTGAAACTCGGCAGCCAATGGCGCACAGCAGCGTCCCCACAAACAGCCGTGGATTGAGTGACCGAATCAAAGATGGTGCACTCCCGTGATGCAGTAATGTCTTTCAGGCAAGGTTAGCAAAATGAAAGCGTGCGATTATTCATGTTTACCATTTGACATGGGCATTCAGTCAATTTACATTCATTAGTTACAGCAGACTAAGCATAGACAGTGAAGCAAATGGGAGACTCGCAAGGTACGATATTTGAAAGTCAGGCATAATGGTGCCCAGGGCCGACACTCTGCACTCGTTTACACACCATGGATATCAAAACCCCTAATTATAGGGACAGTCACGATCAGTGTAATGGACCACCCCACCCCCTCCCCTCCACCGCCCGAGGAGACAATCCTCTCTCCAAATAAAGCAACGTACAACAACCATTGCTGTGATGTCATCATTACCCACTCCTGCACCCAAATGGTCTCCAAGCATCATAATGAATGAGCAGAATAAAGGATATTATTTCCATTAACCATCGCTCGCTGCACAAAGTCCAAGAATGATAGGGCAGAGTGCTATTGCGAGTCCGACAGCATGGTGAGACGATAGTCTCCATACGGCAGAGCAGCTGTTACAACAACAACAACTAGCATTTGTATAGTGCCCCCTCCCACAGGACAACGTCCCAGAACGACCCCAAGCTGGGGAAGGTGAACGGAGGAACGATCAAATAGGAAGGTCTTCAGATGCGACCTGAAGTTGGAGATGTAAGGGGCAAGGCTGAAGGGATAGAGAAATAATGATCCAGAGTTTCGGGGCGTAGTGGCTGAAAGTGTAGTCATCAGCTACAACTCGCTCTGGGTCTTTTAGACAAAGCCAACAAACCACACTCCCTCCCACGTGTTAATCAAAGGGAAGCAGGTTTGTTGTGGTGCTGATGAAGGGAATGAAAATGACCAGAACAAACTAATTTAGATGAGCAATTCACTAATTAAAGTGGGAGAAACGTCTAGGAATAGTTTCATACAGTACCTCATTTGGTTAGAGGCATAAATGTGCTGCCCACTGCCCTTGTACACAACCAGAGAGTCTCTATTAAGATGGAGGTCATGTGGAGGAACCAGATAGGTCCCAGAGTTGGCAGGGTAGTTGGGTTACGTTCTGGTTTGAGTTAAATCGCACTGGGTTAGGCTGGGTTGAATAGGGTGGTTGGTTTGGGTCAGGTAGGATGTTGGCTTGAGGTGGGTTGGGTTAGGATAGGTTTGATGAGATGAGCTGTTGTAGACTCTTAGATGGTTTGGGTTAGATGTGTTGCTTGGAGTTAGTTTGGGGTTGGGTGGTTTATTTGAATGGGTTGCTTTGCGTTGGGCTGGTCATCATTAGGTTTACATCCTTAGGAACAAAGGAAGATAAGGAACATCAGTAGGTCATTCAGCCCATCGTGGCTGTTCCACCATTCGATTAGATCATGGCTAATCTGTACCTCAACGGCAATTAGATTAATTAATTGATTGGATTAGGCCTGGGCGTGGGTTAACCTGTCTTGGGTATGGATGACTGGATCAGTGTGTGTAAATTGAAATCGGCTGGCTAGGTGGGGGAGGATGGATTCAGGTTCAATTTTATATTAATAATAATCCTCAAAGCTCTTCGTAGAATACACTGCATTACATCGCAATCAACCCTGGGTACTTCCTAAGGACCCCTACACACGGCACGAGCATTCTGAATCCTTCACGAAGACTTGCGCTGGGAATTTTAAATGCAAATTCCACGGACAAACATAAAAGTGTTTGATCCATTCAGCCTGTACAGCTTATCAGCTCCCCTAAATACCTGA
The DNA here is from genome assembly GCF_018977255.1 of Callorhinchus milii. Classification (NCBI taxonomy): domain Eukaryota; kingdom Metazoa; phylum Chordata; class Chondrichthyes; order Chimaeriformes; family Callorhinchidae; genus Callorhinchus; species Callorhinchus milii. The sequence goes on along the minus strand of NW_024704766.1, from coordinate 3,172,769 downwards.
TGCTATTTTAACATCACTTGATGTTTCCCAAAATACTTAAGAGAGAAATAGCCATTGGGAAACCCATTAGCGACTTGTTACAAACTCTTTTTACTTGTAAAGTTCAGTCAACCCAGACGCGTGGAAAATCCTTGGGAGATGGGACTTGATAGTTCCAGACAGATGCACACTTACATTGAATTAGTGGTACAGCATGGAAACAGGCCATTTTTCCCATGTTTATAGTCCACACTAGCCTCCCCCTTACCATTCCCCTCTCTTGTACCCCTTTATTCCCTTCTCCTCATTCGAGCATCAAGTCTTCCCTTAAACGCGCTGCTCCTTTTTTTNGGCTTCAACAGCAGTTTTCAGCAGCGAATTCTACACTCTCAGAGCCGCTCCCTCCAAACTTCCCCACATTGGATCTATTACTATCCATCGTGCAATATGCTTTCTTAAACAATTTAGCTTAAAATGAACTATTTTTAATTACATTCATTTGAATAAAGTAATTAAGGTGACACGATAAAACATATGGTTTTGTCGTATGGTGCACTCCAAACTGATAAGTCGTAAGGGATTCCATGAATACAACAGCAGGAGGTAAAGTAATGCAAAATTTGGCCCAAGAATTGGTTAGGTCACAGTTGGAGGTACTCCATCCAGTTTTGTGCACTTGCTTTCAAATCCCTTCATGCCCTGGCAGCTCCCTACCTCTCCGACCTGCTTTCTCCCCAACCCACTACCTCCGCTCGACTGACTCCGGCCTCCTGCATCCATTCCAACATTGGTGGCCGCACTTTCAGCCACTACGCCCCGAAACTCTGGAACACTCTCCCTCTATGCCTCCGCGTCGCCCCTTCCTTCCTCATCTTTAGATCGCGCCTGAAGACCTTGTTCATCGACCGCGCCTACGGTCACCTCCGCCATTGCGAAGCGCTCTGGGATGCTGCCCAACGTGAGGGATGCTATATAACACAAGTTGTTTGAATATGGAACACCTACTGTAAATGGCTATGGAGAGCGAGTCAACCAGAGAACCTCAACAGGGAATGACTAAATAGGATGAGGAGAAATATTTAACAACAGCTGTCAGATAGCTCCAGTGAGGAACATACACCGTTGAATGGCCTGCGGTGCTGTGAACGTCTGACTCTGTATAAAAGCACTCACTACCTTTTGTGGGGAAACTTCACATAAGGACGTTTCAGAAGCAATTTTGAAAGACTAGCCCAATTTCCTCTAAATATCTGTCATGGGACACTGCACTATTGTGCACATCTGATTCTAAGATCACCTTGTTTATATTAAATTTTCTTGAAGATCTGTCATTGAGACGCATCTGTTTTCTGGCTAGCTCTGCAACTTCGTTGGAGGCGATGAAACAAGGAGACTCCTTTGAGACAAATCACACACGATACGAAAGGCGAAGGCAAAATAAAAGGGAGTTTAATACATTCCTAGAGCCCTGAGGGGACCGGAATTGGGAAGTCACTGGGAACACTCAGTTCTGATGAAAGTCATCGACTTGAAACGTTAATTCATTTTCCTCTCTCCATAGATGGTGCCTGACCTGCTGAGTGTTCCCAGCGACTTCCAAGTATCTGGAGTATTTTGTCTTTTGTTTCGAATGGAAATGCGAGCGCTTCCTCAAAGGCTGATAATCTCCAGAGGAATCAGGTTTTCAGAACCCTCATGCACTGTCTGTTGAGAGTAACTCACTTCATCAGAATGATGGATAACATTGCCCAGACTTCCCTGAATGGTAATGAGCAGGAGGCACAATGTAGCAGACAGGTCAAGCCAGGGTATGTCACCTGGGACCATTCCTGTCCCCCTCTCCATCAGGGACCCATCCTATGCACTCATCTGCCGCTCTCCAGCAGAACAGTAAATGGAAACCAGGTTATAATGAAGAGGTCAGGGCACTAGACTCATTTAAAAAAAAACTAATCCTAGAAATAGTCAGACGGTAGGGTGGGTGTTCGGGAAAGATGCAATTAAATGGGCCAAAAGGCCTTCTTCAACCAAAACTAATCTTGGGATCCCTTATGAACTGCCTACTCATCACTCTTGGTCAAGTAATAATGCAACATGACTTGACAAGGGCCTAAAAATGTAAAGACAATAACAACAACAACCACCTGCATTACATTGTGCCTTTCACGCCAAGAGGCCATCCCATACAAATTCTAAAAGGAGGGCTGGAAACTCAGTTGGCCCTCTGCCAATTACGGTTCAAAACTATTGTTCATTAGAGCCTGGTGCTGTACGTCCTTTCACCCGGTTTGAAACACGCCTCTGGATTCGGTGTGGAAAGCACAAGAGAGCTCTCTAATTCGGGATACAAGATGCACAGCTTTTGAACTGGCCTTTCTCGAAGAACCAACATGTTCCAGGCGAGAGAGAGAGAGAGAGCGAGAAACAAAACTGCGCACGATGACAGGCATCACGCAGGGAGGCTAAACCCAAACCTAGAACCTTATATTGAGGTTTGAGGCTTACTTCTCCACTCAGATGAAACCTTCAATTAGGTTACAACCGCATTAGTCACCCTTGGGTCTCTATTGTTCTAAACACACTCCGCAGATTCTGCTCGACACTGTGATTGCTCACACGCACTGGCACAGCCTAGCACGGTAGGAGTCGGGTAAAGACCAAGGGAATGGGCAGGACATCGCACAGCGTGAGCCTCGCACATGTCAAATATCGTTGATCAGCAAAGCCGCTCACATTTCCCTTTTAAAAGGTTAACGGCCGAAGCGTTCCTACTCCCCGCGATTCCCTTCCCCCCCACCTCGCGGTTTCCCTGTTTTCCAGTTAAGATTCCTCCACCGTCCCTCGGTCCGCACAAGCAAGCCAATTAATCAGGTCACCCCCCCATGTTGTATGTGAATATTTCAGTTCAGGTTCGTTCCTTCTCTCTCCCCAAATTCACCCCCACCCCCCATCCCCCCATCCCCTGCCCCTCCTCGCACTCCTAGAATAAATTCCTCAGTTCAGAGAGCGAGCGAGAAGTGGGTTTTAACATCAATCAGATGTGGAGTGGGGTTTTTTTTTCCCGTTCGAAAAAAAATCATGTTCATTTATCCGACAGAGAAAACCTCACGCCGGCGTGGAACTCCGTGCGCCCTCGGTGATCTTTTATTTAATGCGGCGCTGTCATTAAATAAAGGCAATGTCAATTCTAAATAAAATTCCAAGGATAGCCAGTGCACAATTCCCTCTCTCCCTCTCTCTCTCTCTCTCCGATGGCATTTACTCAGCACCTCGATAGCACAGTTGCTTGAAACCAGCCATTTGCTCGTCAGTGGGGGACTGAGAGAGAGAGTGAGAGAGAGAGAGAGAGAGGCAAAGCAACGAGCTGTTTTTATCCTTTCAATGCCGTGACAACTCGTGTCACACAGCTCAGGTAAACAGCACGCCTTGACGGCCGTGGTTGTGGCTCAGATATGATGTATTTAAGGTATTTCAACAAGAGAAAAAGAAACACACATAACCATGACCATCTGCTTAAAATCTGTGCTCAAGCGACCTCGGAAAAATCCGTCCTTACACCCGCCACAGCCGCACAAAGGGGATGATCCGAAAATAGCGACTGAAAAGAAATCAGTAAAGCAGAGTTAACTGCTCTGAGACATAACTGATGCCTCTTCCGCTTCGTTCTCTTCTCTCGCGCTCTCCATATCGCATTGCTGCCCTCTCCCAAATTAATTATAGCCGCAGCTATGTTTAAGAGACCGTTCGATCCCCACCCACCTCTCCTGCTCCCCGCAGTGATTTCCAAGCTGCTGCTGCTTTTTTTTTCAAAAAAAAGAGAGAGTGGATTTGTTTTACAATTCAAAAACAAAATGAAATGAAAATAATCCTCATTTCTTTTTCCCCCCAGACATTCTCCCTGAAACCGAACCCCCAAAAAAATTAGCACAGGCAGGAAATACAGAACATGGAGCAAGGGGGTGGGGGGGGGGGAAATAAAACACGTCTGGAGCCTAATGTTGTGTTTGATTTCAAGGCTGTAATTGCACTCTCTCTCTCTCTCTCTCTCTCGACACAATCTGGGAGTGAATAGGGACTCAGTTCCCTTCCTCACTCAGTCCCTGCTCCTGAAATACTGGTATGTATGTCAGCAAATGGAAACACTTGTCATTTCTCTGTGTGCGCTCAAACGGACTGTGACACAGGGGTTATAATATATATATATATATACACACACGCGCGCAGATATATGTGTGTAAATACAGGTTATTATAACAATAATCCTTTCATTCGATATCATCACGTCGTTGAGACGTCTCAAAGTGTATACTTTGTGTGTAGAATATACTGCAATACACTGTAAAGTGACTGCGTTTTGTGGGTGAAATGGCGTTTGGATTGATATAAACATAATGCATATTTGAAGTTGTTGTTGTCATTCTGTCGGGTGTACAACAGATCCTGACACACATATCAAATATAAATATTAGATACGTGGGAACTGATCCGGCTGAAAACATTTCGTTGCCAAATAGAAAACAAGTGATTGATCCTGTAATTTTTACCCACGTGGACTGATCCACAAATGGATATATATTTCGCTTCCCGTGTAAACTGCTGCAATAAAACCTCGTCCACTTCACGTTTCACTACATTGAAATACGGTACAAGACAAGAGCGAGTCTCACTCAGTGCATCGTCCTCTCCTTTCGCTCCTTTTAAATTGCTTTTTTTTAAAAAAAATACGACAATAAATGGGGAGAATGATCTTTAAATCCCCCCGAACCCCTCTCTCACACACACACACACACACTCTCTCTCTCTCTCTCCCTAAAGGACAGATAGACAGAAACAGGTGCAGGAAAATCCCACCCTCGATTTGTTCTGGATTCACATAAAAAAACACTCACTCGCCCCCAAAAAAAAATCCCCACAAAAGAAATCCGGATTGAAAAATACCAAAGCAGAAGGAAAAGGGAGAGGTGGGGGGTGGGGGGAGAGAGAGGAGAGAGAGAGAGCTTCAGAGCTGGGTTGTCACCGGGGTTTTATACAAACGCACTTCACGTCTTTAAGAGAAGTCTAAAAACTGTCAAATAGAAAGAAATATCTGCCTGGTTTCCTTTAGACAATTATTAAACGCTTCCCCATTCATTTTACGTGCGAGCGCGCGCGTGTGTGTGTGTACAAACGTCTCCCCCGCCACACGCAGATGTTTGTGATGTATTTAAGGTATTTCGAGAACAACAAAAAAAAACACACACACACACACATAACCATAACCATCTGCTTAAAATCTGTGCTCAAGCGACCTCGGAAAAATCCGCCCTTACACCCGCCACAGCCGCAGAAAGGGGATGATCCGAAAATAGCGACAGAAAAGAAATCAGTAAAGCAGAGTTATAATTGATGCCTCTTCCCCTTCCTTCTCGTCTCCCCCACCACCACCGCCACCGCCACCACACAAAAAAAAACATGGGGGAGAGAATGTCTCTAAACACAGAGATAAACCAGGCTGGAAAATACAAAGGATTGGGATACACAGCACCGAGAGAGTGTTAGTTACTGGATAATTGCATTGTCTGACCAAAGTGGAAATAAATTAGCATCTCTTCTCAATAGCTCAGGAGAGGGGGGGAGAGAGAGGAGGAGGGAGGGGATGAGGAGGAACAAAAGATGTTGGTTTTATTGGTGACGTTTTAACATTTAACATTTAAAAAAAGCCTTGGGGAAAAAAAAGGGGGGGAATTTGGAATTGGGGGTTTATCGCGGTCAGGTTTTCGCACCTTTCCAGGGTTTATTAAAGAGAGGCGCAGATCCTGGGAGGGGAGAGGAGGGAAAAAGCTGTGGGTATCAGCTCCGCTCTGCTCCCCCCCCACCACCAAACCCCCTCCCAGCTCTGAGAGAAACAGCTTCAGCATCGATCGGTGTTTTTTTTTAATCCTCGAATAGAGAGAAACCAGAGAAAGAGAGAGAAATCGAAAGAAAGGCTGAAGCTATAGAATGGTGAGAGCTCACCAGAAGCAGGCAGTACAAGCCAACTTTGCAATAAACATCTCAGACCCCCAACACCCCCCCCCACCCCCAAGACACGCACACACACACACACCTCCTGAGGCGAGAATTATTTGTTTAAACCCATTTTAATTTGCACTTACGTCACCCCAGTGGGATAGATAACAGTCCCAGCTCACAATCTTTTTTTTCTTTTATGATATATTATGTAATATATATATATATATATGAACAGACAGACCCATTTTCTTGCAGCAATCTATATATTTTTTAATTGCAATCTCTAAAATCACACACACACACCAATAAAAAGGATAACAGTTTTGCAATCTGTGGGACAAATACCATAAGGGTTTTGGTTTGAGGTTTGATGGGGAGAGATTTTTTTGGGGGGTGTGGGGGGGGATATCAACCTAGTCTCTCTCTCTATCTCTCTCTCTCTATCTCTCTATCAAGGTTCTTGTTCCCTTCCTCTATCACTTCTCTTTCTCTTCACAAGCAATCACATTAAAGAAAGCCTGTGGTTCCATTGTGTCCATTTCACAAGAAATATAGAGGAGAGTCCCAATAAACATGATGATGATGTTAATAATAATGATGTGAATGAACCCCCTTTATTGCAAAGAGCCACAAAAACCCAATTGCAAAGCAGAAGAACATCAAATCAGATATTTTCTCTCTTTTTTCTTTGGGGGGGGGGGGTGTGAATAGATGAAATCCAGTTTTATTTAGTTTGCAGAACATACACACACACATAGACACACACAATGCAATCCAGTGGTGGAAAAAAAAATCACAAAAGGATCCAATTATAAAAACAGGGGCTTTATTCACTCAGCACCTCCCACTGGGAAGCAAATTCAGACCAAGTTCTCAATTCTCACTGCAATTTCTTAGATGTGCAGAGGGTTTCTTTCAACTGAAATGAACACAGAAACTGTTTCGACCCTTAAATGGCATTGACAAGGACAGAAAAGAGACAATTTCAAGCTTTTGCAATCTCAGAAATACCCCTTTCTCTCTCTTTTTCTCTCTCTCTCTCTCTCTCCCACTCCATCTCTCCTCTCATCCTGTAAATTCCCTGTTATTTATATTATTTCAAAAAGGATGTGGGGCAGATACAATGAAGCAAATGAACACATCCCAGAAACATTTACCTGGATAAGGAAACTGTGCTGAGACCAAGACAGGACAAAGCCTTCACTGCAGGACATCATATATATATATACATATATATATATATTTGCTGCCAAGAAAAACCTTTTGCACAATGACAAGAAAATTGAGTCCCCCCCACCCCACCCCCCCACCCATCCCCCATCTCTCAACAAGATACCCATCACAATGCTCCCTTTAAAAAGCAGATGTTTTTTGCAGAAATGGAAAGCAAAAATTTAAAGGAAACAAAGAAAGAAAGAAAGAAAGAAAGAAAGAAACAAACAAACAAACAAACAAACACACAAATGCCTTTTTATCCATAATGGCTCACATCATCCTATTTGGGGATTTTTCCTCTTCCCCCCACACATACACACCCCCCCCACCCACCCCTTCCCCCTTTGCAATTCAGCAATTGCAACAGTCACCCCCCCCCCCACCCCAAAAAAAAATATAAATTTTTTTTTTTGGTGGTGGTGGTGGTGGTGGGTGAAAAAAAAATACAATGCAGGTTATTTTTTTTTTTGGGGGGGGGGGGTAGTGAAAGGAGCAATTTTTTTTGGATGGGGGGGGGGGTGGGGAATGAACTGAATATATATATATAGAAAAAAAATCCTACCTGCAGTGCTGAAAAGGAGCAAACTGCAAAGGACAGTCCTGGTTTGCAACATGGTGCTGTGTTGCTGCTGATGCTGTGTGTGGGGTTTGGCTGTGGGTTTGGCTGTGGGTATCCCTCTCTCTCTCTCTCTCCCTCTCTCTCTCCCTCTCTCTCTCTGTGTTGCTGCTGCTGCTGCTCTGGGTCTCTGTCTGACTGCTGCAACCCAAGGAAAATCCCAGCCTCTGCCTCCACCCAATCACTCCACTCTCCTTTAATACAGCTGGTGTCTGCCTGCACACCCTGCAAGTAGTCCTGCTCTCCTCTGTCAGTCTATCTCTATCTCTCTCTCTCTCTCTCTCTCTTTCTCTCCCCACCCCCCTCCACCTCCCCCATCACTCCCCCCTTCTCCTCCTCCTCCTCCTTCTCATCTCTCTATCTGTGTGTGAGATCCATCCGCCTTCTAGCCATTCATAAACCCAGGGGTAGAATTCCCTCTCCCCACCCCGCCCGCCCAAGCACCCACCCGCCCGCCACCGACACCCACCCGCCCGCCCTCCCGCCCGCCCCGCCGCGAAATATACAGTCAACCCACTTCGCAGCGAAGCGCTCTGAGACGTCTCGCGACCGCTCTGGCGCATCAAATTGCAAGGATTATTATCGTTGATACCGATCGCTGATTCCGCGGCACATCTCACTGCGGCTCGTTCGGGCAGCTGCCGGCTTTGTCGGTTACGTTCTGCATTCCGCTGGCTCGCCAGGGCTCGCGTAGAAAGCGCAATAGGACTGCGAGTTACGACGACAACGACGACGACAACAAGATTCCACTCGTAGAGCGCCGTTCAGGTCGGGAGTCAGCATTCGTTCCCAAATGTGGGACATTGCTGTGCGCAATTGGCTGCCGCGTTCGCCCACAAATATACAGTCAATTCACTTTACAGTGTGTTCTGTGAAGCGCTTTGGGACGTCCTCCCGACGCGAAAAGCGCTATATCAAATGCAAGGATTATTATTATTATTATTATTATTCATTGTAAAAGGAAAATCCATTTCGGTTGGCGTTGGAGCTTCAAAGCTAATTATCAACTTCAAAGCCGGTTATTATTAATAATAATAAAAATAATCCTAATATATTTAATGTAAAGCCTTTAATGTCGAAAATTTTTGATTGGAAGGAATGCCCCTTTACCCTATTATAATGTCTGATGTTTGTTTATAAGTTAGTCACTTGTTTTCGAAGTCACGTTGCATTTATTTAGATTTAATCTAGACATTTACTACATCGCCCAAACGACTCAAAAGTGACTTCACTGAGGCTTACTGTAAAGTGTAGTGACTGTGAAGGTGAACGCAACGACGACAACAAATTACACTTGTGTCACGCTTTTCACGTCGGGAGAGACGTCCCATCAGCAGATTTGCACACAACAACGTCCCACAAACAGCCACGAACCAAATGGACAATCATATTTTGGGGGATTATTGGCCACGACACTGAGAGAAACTCCCTTCACTTCTCAAATAGCACCGTGGGATCTTCAGTGCCCATCCCAACAGGCAGACGGCACCTTGGTTTAGAGTATCATCCGAGGACAGCACCTAAGACGATCTTTTCTCACCCACATGCCCTCACGCGGCTTTGCAATATGGTGGGTTCAAGCCCCATTCTGAGACTATGAAATCATAGTCTAGGCTGAAAGTCCAGTACAGTGCTGGGGGATTGTCGGAGGTGCTGTCCACTGAATGAGACATTGAAACGAAGTCCCATCTGCCAGAATCAGATGGTCGTTAAAGATTCCATGGCACTGGTTGTAAAGAGAATTGAGTTTCTTTCGGTCTCTTGGAGAGTAAGCAGTCAGGATAAAATTGGTCGCTCACTTCACAGTTGTTTATGGGACATGGCTGTGTGCAAATAGCTTCTGCTTTTGCTTACACATTACAGTCACCACACTCTTTAGAAAACCTCCGTGAAGTGCTTTGAGACGTGCCAGAAAGCTTTCTTTGGCGGAGTAAAGGTCTACGGTTCTAATGTTGCTTAAGTGAAGTGAAATTTGAGAGACATTTTAAAAGTGCAGAGATCTTGAAAGAATTCAGAAACCTCGCAATGTGCGTTACAATTACAATGTATAAAAGTAAAAAATCTAATAAAGTCTTTGTGTCACAATAGTATTGAAGATGGGTAATAATAAGACTTTTGAACATCTTTCCATCCTTTTCAGCAACCACCAACAAGCTCAGGTGCCAAGAAAGTAATATAAAGATGATGGAGACAGCTTCCTGAGATGAAAGGTGCTATAGAAATATAAATCGTATTAGCTTTTGAAGTTTTAACATAGGGTTTGAAACAACAACAGTCTCATTCAAAGGCAACGAGGTTACACTGAGCTGGCTGACACCCAAGCAAGTCTGGAATAGGTATCCTTGCTTTGAGACGTTAATCCAGGGTCCTGTTTGTACCTGTTCAGGTAGACGTTAAAGATCTCATTATACTAATCGAAAGTGAGTTTTACCTGGTGCGCTAAAAATTCCCCCAGATATAATTGGTCATTCACTTCAAGGCTGTACGTAGAGAAAGATCTAATGCCAGGAGCGGTGGGAGTGTGGAATTTTCTGCCAATTTTCTGGGTGGCAAAACTGTGTACAGAGTCAAAAAGAGACTGGACATATGATTAAGAGAGAATAAATTTGAAGTACATGGGGAAAAAAAACGGGATATTGGACTAGGGATAGGATCTATGATAGGTACTTGAATGGGGTATAAACACCAACCAAATGGCCCGTTTCTGAGGTGTACCTTCTATGAGTCTATGAATCTACGAAGAGTGTGTAAGTGCGTGAGGAAGAGTGGAGACAACAACAACAAATTACAATTGTGTAGCGGCTTTCACGTCAGGAGGACGTCCCAAGGCGCTGGACAGGCACCCGAGCTGGTGGTTGGGATCAGGAGGGGTGGTGGGCGAGGAGGGGTGGGGTAAAGGAAGGGTGTATAAGTGAGTGTTTAGGTTTGAGCTCAGTTGTGATGCCCTGAGTTGAACAGCCTGCTATCATTCACTGTCTAAACTCACAGGTGATGATCGGTCACTTGGGTGCAGGAACAGAAGATGCTCATGATCCATGGGCACCATACTTCAGCAGGAGCCAGTGCGCTGCAAACGGTTGGAGAGCGTATATGTGTTTGCTTGGTTTTAACCCAACGTTGGATGTCTCAGGACGGGAATTAAGGGGCTCATATTTGCTTGAAAGATAAGACCTGTTATAAATAACCCAAGTTTATGAACTAAGGTAATTAACAGCTAACAAACTGACAAATCTCACTCTTCCTGAAGCCAAATTGTTTTTCCAATTAGTGGAAAATGTTGGTGTGTTTTTTTTTTGCATAGGCACATTTACTCTGCAGCGGAGAAAGAGGCAGCCGAGGAGAACCAGCAAGATAATATTTTGCTTATTAACAGAAAGATAAATAAAAGAGCAGTCACATCTAATAAGATCAGATCACTCACATCTTCTCAAGCTTCACCTCATTATTTCTCATTAGAATCCTAAATAACAGCCGCTCTGGCCATAAAGACAGGAGGAGGAAAATATTACGAGGCAGCAATGAAGACTTTGATGTTAAGTTGGGTTGAGGAGAGTGGAAGCTAGTGACATCTATAATAAGAAGAGGGAAGTCAGGTTTGGAACGATAATAACAATAACAACAACAATAATAATCCCTGCACTTGATGTAGTGCCTCATCACGTCGTTGACATGTCTCAAAGCGCTTCACAGGATAAAGTGCAGTGACTGTGTATTTCATGGGATGAATGACCCCAACTTAGTCATGTGAAGGACACAAATAAATGTAAGTTGCTGTGTTGTTGTAGCCTTCTGCAAGCAGGTTACACAATTAATAAAGCTTAAAGCTCATGCCCTGAAATGAAACAACGGCCTGAGGAATGGGAACTTAAACACTTAACATTCAGCCAGTGCGGTATCTATCAGCAAATGCTCATCACCAATTAATGATTCTCCTCTCTTATGGATGGACACATGCTAGAGAGCTCTCAACAGTTGTCAATTATGCTAATAGTTTGGTTATCCATGAAAAATTAGGTCATTGATTGGACTGGGATGAAATCAATATCAGATCATGCTGGAACCCTAGTCCACACTGTCCACTTTTCTTCCAAGATACTTCTCGTGATCTGCATTACATTCTTTCATCCACACTGCGTGGACGGATGCAAAGTGCGTTGCATTTCACTCTCACCGTACACAAAAAACACAAGCAAACGGAATAACATTGGTAGGTTTATAACGGTCAATACTGACCCTCCAACGCAGTGCTGGGCGTGTGTTTCATTGCTGCAGGTGCCGTCCTTCAGATGAGACATTAAACCGAGGTCCCACCTTATCAGTTCAGATGGACTTTCGAGTTCCCATGGCCTATTTGAAAAGAGAAGGGAGTTTCTTTCAGTATCCTCGCCAGTAATGCCCAGATAAAATTGGTTGTTCACCTCATGGCTGTTTGTGGAACATTGCTGTGTGCAAATTGGTGCCTACAAAATGCACAGTCACCCCTCTCGACAGTGAAATCCTGTGAAGCGCTTCGAGACGTCCTCCTGATGTGAAAGGCACTGCATCAAAAGCATTATCATTAATATTGTTTATTTGTGGGTCCTCTGGAATAAGGAACATACAGCTTGCGGATTCTAGATGCTTATTATAATTTATTGTGGTCAAACGGAATGAAAAATTATGAATACCATTAGCTTTAACAAGACTATTTTTCTGTAAATCACATGCAAAAAGATTGACGTGAATGCTGCCTACATGTCTGAGTGTAAAGTGATTACTGTTACAGCCATTAATAAGCTCCACAGTGTACAAAACCCTAAGAGTAATTTGTTTACTGTGTGTTGCCCATGGATAATGTAAAAGGATACGATGGTAAATGAGTGACCTTTCAGAGGTATGCCTGTCACTATTTTAGGAATGGATTATTTACACTTTAATCCTATTATCAGTTTTACTGCGGCACAGAAGCATTATAAGTCTTCTCTCTCAGGAGAGTGTTTCCTGATGTGAAACCGGACCACAATATTCCTTTGACGTTTTCAATTTCTAATAACTTTGCTTTGTTTTCATTCCACTCTGGGAAAAGATTAGCGAGTGACTGACCCTGAGAAGCTTCAGCTTATTATTTGGGTTGGTGGCAAACCGTTCAATGTTGAGGTTGCTCTGTTGTGACGTCTGGAGCTTCGCTGCTGTCTAGTGCTTTTTCTCTAAAAAGAACCACACATCTCCGGCCTGCTCCACGCCCCACCCCCCCACCCCACACGCCTCACCATCAGCGGTCAGGCCTTCAGCCTCTCTGCCCCCACCCTCTGAAACTCCATCCCACTCTTCCTTTGCCTCGCTCCCTCCCTTGCCTCCTGCAAGGCAAGTCTCAAGACTCTCCTCTTCGACCGTGCCTTCAGCCACTCTCCTACCCCTACCTTCCCTGCCCTCCACCCTCCCTTATCCCGCCCCGTGTCCAAATCCCTGACTGTCCAGGACCTTGGGAATTCCTCCCGCGTGAAAGGTACTGTACAAATGCAATTTTGTATGGCATCTCTATGATACTCTGTAGCTGTGAGTTATTGACCACAGCCCGGAACCACTTTACAGAACTCCTGAGACATATACTGTCTTCTCAGAACCTGAAATTGCAACAGGTACCTGTAATTCCTCTTCCTCGTCTGGTATTTACCACACGGAACAATGTAGAGATGCCCTGATTGATAACAGCGCCTCTTCATAATGGAACCTGAAGTGTTCCATTCTGTAAAATACACGTATTATATAAAATACAATATATAATACTAATAATCCTGGCACTTGATCGCGCTTCACAGGATTCGTGACCGTATTTCTTAGTCGCAGCCACTTTGCACACAGGAAAGTCCCACAAACAGCCATGGGATGAGTGACCAATTTCCTCAAGGAGGCTGTTAGTCAGGTCACCGGGAAAACCTCCCTTCTCTTTTCGAATGGTGCCATAGAATTCTAATGTCCGCTCGGGTATTGTTTAGAGCACTCGCCTCACAAGTGACAGGACCTGGGTTCGAATCCTGGGCAGTGCGAAACGTTAGGCAAGTTTCCGTACTCTACACGCCTCTTTTTAGCAGTAACTAGGAACCCGGTTGTTAGTAGATTGGCAGATCGCTTTTCGGGGGGGGATAATAATCCCTTAAAAAAAAAACAAGAATAATTTGATCGCTCAAATCCATGACCTTCCTCCATACAGTAAATCTGATGGAATTTCTACCCAGAAGTAGGCAAATGATTTGATTTCCAGGGTTTTGCATCACGAATGGATGCAAAGGAGTCTGCAATAGGTTTGAGGTGACAAAGTGCTTTTTAAAGGACTAAAAGCAAACAGATTGAGTGAATCGAGCCGTAAATACGCACTTACCTTCTGACAGTCACCTTCTTACAAAGAATGCAATGGATATTAATTATTGCAGCTCAGGTGTAACATCCTTTTGTTGCTATCAAAGGAAAATAAAAAAACACAGCAAACTAATTGTGAACGTATTAAAATGTTGGCACAGCACTGTTTATGGTACGACACAGGCAAACATTGAGAAATAGATTTGCAGTCTCCTTTATTTTAATCTCCAACAATAGTTATATTAATCAATGTGATAGGTGGACAGATTCAGTCACAGTTGCTTATATTGAAGAAAAAGGCTCAGATATACACTGCTAATTAAATCAACCTCCTTCAGAGAAGCTGCAAACATAATACTTTCATTGGGTATTCATTGCACTTTTCACAGACTAAAGTCAGCATGTATTTAATGTTAATTTCATATTGCAATTTACATTCCATTAATATACAGCTGGTTTACATTTCTGTCTCTTTTATGGGTTTGAGTTCCTGGGGATGCAGTGGAGAGGTTCCCTCCGGCCCATCTACGAAGACTAGGACCAAGTAATGAGGTGGACTTGTGGTCATTCGGGAAGCGACTGCAGATAGGGAAAGCTCCGGCCTCAACTGACCTATTGACGAGCACTCTGGAGGTGGAATCAGCTTCACCTCTTCAAGACGTCTCAAAGGTCTTCACAGAATATACTGTAAAGCGAATTGACCGTGTACTTGTGGGCGAAACGCGGCAGCCAACGGCGCACAGCAGTGTCCCACAAACAGTCGTGGATTGAAGAGACCAATTTGTTTTAATGGTTTTTTGTTTACTTGAGCGATTATTATCAGGCGTGTGGAGTAAGGAAACTTGCCCAAGGTTTCGCCCTGCCGAGAATCGAACCCAGATCTCTCGCTTGCCAAGTGAGTGCTCTAACCACTGAGCTACAGGACTCCAGAATGAGTTAGCTAGCAAATGAGTTAACAGTTTGAAGCTAAAATAACTGCTGCTTATCACTTCTTGTGCCTGTGTGGTGTTATTGTACTTAAAACATCGCACAATCTGCATGGTGAAGACATTCTGTTTGTCAGGCAAATATTTACCTGCTCTCCCATCCACAGCAAGACAAGCAGATGTACAATGTTACTGTGTACACTTTACCTCATCAAATACTTACGGGCTCTTCTGAGAAGATTGATAAAACCCACTGATGTTTTAAACACAGTTCGCAAGATTCTGCGATTCTAAAAGATAACGTTGAATACATGCTAAAAATTCCCAAGGGTGTCGGAAAAAGATTTTGTCTCTGTCAATTGGATCACGTTTAGCATAATAATATAATCATAATCCTTACATTTGGTGCAGCATCTTTCACGGAAGGACGATGTTTCAAAGTGCTTTGCGTGATGTTTTGTAAAGTGTGGTGACTGTGTGTTTTGTGGGAGAACGCAGCAGCCAATGTACCCACTAAACTGCGAGTTCAATGTCTTGACTTGGGGACTTCCAACCTTCTGAATCAGAGACAAGAGGACTTGCCAACTGAGCCAGACTGCCACACCATTACCCTCTGTGAGAAGAAAATTCACCCCCATCTCAGTCGCAATCCACTGTGCCTTAACGTTAAAGTCAACGTTAAGCCCTCGTTTCATGGTTTCACCAGCTTGTATTTACAGCAATGGAGGGGTTGGTAGGTCAGAGTGGAGAAACAGAGGAGCTACAGTAATGGCACAGTCCAGTGAGGGAGACTTTGCTTTGGATCTGGCAGAAGAGCTACAAGCGATCAGCATATCTATTGTGAACGACAGTCAAGGCTGTGCTCCAGCACTAGAAGGAAAACAACACTCAGCTTTGTAATATTCAGTCCACTTGGAACAGTCCTGTGCAATGATGATGTGGCCAGAGTTGTTTCTTGAACGACAGACTGTCGATGCTCAAGAGATTTAATGGAGGTTTGGGTTTTCTTGTTTTTAAAAAATATAGTGCATTTGAAATTCCTGCCACAGCTTGACATCCTACCCAGTCTTTGCTACAAAGATTTTAAGGCACGATGCGGTGACTGGGTCAAGCACGTTGTGGTTTCAAGCCCCACGGCAAGGCTTGATACACGTATATAGTCTAGGCTAACACTCCAATGCATTGGTGGATTTCCGTCCTTCGGAACCAAGGTCCCGCCTCCTGTCCATTTTTAACAGAGTCGAACCCGACTTTACTGCAAAAAAAATACAAGTTTCCTTTTAGCTTTAAAAAGCAGACGTTGATAAATAGGCCCTCACGCAACACACTGGAACTTTTATTCCGAAATGAATTCAACGTAATTAATCACCGTGACCCGAAGTTTAGGTGGATTGGCCTCATCAGACAGAATGATAAGCCCAATTTAGGTCAAGAGGACATTGTGTTGTCAGGGAAATTCTGTACGCTCCTGCAAAGAACCAGACTGTAATCTGCGAACTATACTTAACAGCCAATTTAGCTCACGAACAAGATAGATCTATAACATGAGGAAAATGGCCAATGCGCACTAATTGAGCAATAATTCCATTAGACTGGAATGCACGCGACAATAAATGGCTCCTGTTGCTGATTGCAAAATTGCGGCTGCAGGCAGGCAGGGAGTGATGGATAAATCAGAAGCGTGGGATCCGTTTATTCTGGAGCAAATCCTGGTTGTTGCGGCTCTGTTATCGCAGGTTGTTTTCCAGCTTGCAGAGGAGGAACCGTAATTCTCTTGGAATCAATAGCGCTTTGCAGGCAAATGGAACCACAAATAACCCTTCGCGAACGTTCACTTCATACTTCAAATTGAAAATCCACGCGCTCTCCTTTTACCCTACAGCCAAGTTGACGATACGCAACATGAGAAGAGCGCAGGGAGACATTTCGGGAGCTACTGTGAATGAGAAAAATGATATTTTTTTTAAAGGATCAAGGCTGTTTAATCTACGTAAAATTGTTTGATGTTTTCTCCACTTTACCAGAGAAATCGCTGAATATTCAAAGGCAAACAATTTAGAGAAATATTTCTCTATCTTGCAGCAGTTGTCCAATTAAAGAAATTTCTGAAAAGGCAATAGGGTTCTTTCAAGAACTTTGTACATAGTTAGTTACTGTTCAGAAGAGTATTTCTTTGCTTTACTTCTGCCCCTTCTGAAAAATGTCTTGCGGAAATTGGTTATCATTTATCTTTGTGTTTATTTATGCATTTGAACCACTTGCACTTGGAAATTTCCTTGTGTCTGGAATGGAACGCTCTCTCAACCACAACAACTTGCTTTTATATAACTCCCCTCACACGCCTAATCTCGTGGAGTGCGTTGGGAGATGTGTCAGCGACACAATAAGGCGCTATATCAAATGCATTAAAGATTATTATTTCATTAAAACTCATGTCATTTACAGTTCTTCTTAAGACAAGGTTTCAGCACGGAAAGCTTGGGTTCCTCCAGCATTATCAAAGAGAAGTAACTGAGATAATTATCCTTGGGTTTGGTGTTGCGCCTTTCACATCAGGCAGACGTCTCAAAGCGCTTTACTGTGAAGTGTTGTGGCTGTGTATTATGCGGATTTGTGCACCACAATGTCCCACAGATAGCCGCAAAGTGATTGATCAGCCTTATTTGGAACCGCAACCTTCTGACTCAGATAGATAGAAAGAAACATGAGACGAATTACTAAAAGAGCTCGTCACAGAAGCAGACACAGAAGCCAATGAAGGGAACGAAGATGAAGAGGCGGGGAGGGAGTAAGGTAGATCCAAAGGTAAGAGAATAAATAACACAATTTCAGAGAAAATAGAAGAAATCCAGAGTTACAAAGAGAATAAAAAAACCATTTATTACACCACAAGCTGCTGCAGAAATCCATTTGTGTGTAGAATATGTTTCCCACATACACAAATCAATTTTGACAGGAACTGTACAAAATGTGGTTTAATGTATCCAACGTGTCTACACTGTCTGTATGTCCTACAACAAGAGAAGACATTTATATATTTTTAATAAATCTGAGCTGGATTCAAACCAGAATCCCAAAGGTGAATAAATTACATGACTTGAAACACCCCCTTTCCCTTATGGTTGGTTAAGAGACCTTCTTAGCAAAATTGGTGTTCCTCTGAAATGTCTGCAGTCTGAAGGATATGAACCATTTATTATTGCTCTTCTTAGGTATTCTTCCACGATCATTAATAACCTTTCCATTGTAAATACATCTCAGCAGTTTCCTTACCCCATGGAGACATGGCTGATGCTGTAAATGTCTGTGGCAGGCCTCGCATGGTAAAATCATAACACATTTCAACTTGTTTATTTTTAAATCAACTTCATAGCGAGTATCTCCATATGGCTAAAGTCAGGCTGTACCTCTGTTTCTAACTTTCCGACGCAATAGCCCAGCCAAATATTTTGGTAGCCTTAGGACACTTGGCCCCTGTGAATTTTAGCCATTAACATACAGTACGTTTGTTTTCTTACCAAGTGAATCAGACTTTGCAAAGTGCTGATGCACTGTGGAATTAATTGTTTAATGACAAGCCTACGGCTAAAATGGAGTTTGGGAGGTACAATTCGTCTATGTTAATGGACTGCATTCCTGGAAAATATACAGCATTTCGAGCAGATACATCTAACAGCGAGGGTTAGAATTAAGAGAGAAGAAAATGAGAAGCAAGTAACTTATTTCTTTGAATATTTGAATGAGGAATTGTCGAAATCCTCCAGTTTAATTCTGCCACGAAACACGTTCTGTCACTGTTGGACTTAAGAGTTAGTACCTGCACTGCATATATGGGCGATATAATCTCGTAGTTTTGCAATAAGCACAGAACAGAAGAACCCGCGATAAAAATAACAATAATCCTTGCATTTGATATAGCGCCTTATCACATCTTCAAGACTTCTTAAAGTGCTTCACAGAACATACTGTAAAGTGAATTGACTGTATATTTGTGGGCGAACTAATAATTCTGGCGTACATATTATTCACAATAACTAAGCATCGCTGTGCTGCTATTATTTGCAGTTGAACAGAATAATTGTCGAACAAGTTGTTGATGGAACAGAAACACGGTGAGAGTGTAAAAGGATTTTACATTGTCCCTCTTTACTTTATTCCTGGGGCATCCAAGATGCTGAAACCTTCTTTGGCGCCAGATCAAGATCAGGGCTGGTAGGAAAACTGTAGCAGGAGTGATGTTAGATCAAGCCGGGGCGGGGAGTTGGGGAAATTGTGCTTGGGAGACAGATATGAGATCACAGCTGACAACAGCAGAAATAAAACCAGGAGAGGAGACACATTTTGTCTTTGTTGTCCGTCAGATAAAAGAACCCTCTGAATATTTGTCATATATGTCAGCTCGCAGGAAATGTAGTCCAACGTGCGTTATAGAAGCACAACGTTGCTCCGTATTATTCACCTATTTTCGGTTGCAGTTTGTAGTTGATTCATGTAACAAATAACGAGGTGCTTTGTGTTCGTGAGATGCTGAGGCTACAATACTACAGGACTATCTGGAACCAGGATGGAACGTGTGAATGCACACGTACTGGTTGATTGGCTGTTCCACAGTCATCCGAGAGTGAGGACTGTCAAAACTGGATGGAAAGCACTGTCAGGAGATTCCCTAAGAGGAGACAGGTGTCAAACACTCAACCTGTTCAGATCAGCAGCACCTGAGAACGTGGAGCAACAATTTAAGCTGGTCAACAATCTCTTGAAGCTGCAACTGACTGGAAAAATACTGCAATGGTACAAACAAAGCCCAAACTGCAGTGAAATGTAATTACGGACTCCATGTGTTCTGGTATCAGAGGAGGAGCCCGACTTAAGTGCTTTGCATTCCGATGGCGGTGATGTTCCAAATCGGTTCACATTTAGTGCGTTTATGTAGCATTTCGGAGCACCCAGAATTTGGCGAACTGTTGAGTTTAGTCTGAGCTTTGAAGCCGCTTTTCTTCAGATACTTTCTGCAGTTGCATCCTGCTTTATTTAGGTGTACAGCCTGGCTCATTTACTAACACGCTCGCCTCTGAGAGAGCAGGTTGTGGGTTCAAGCCCCAAGTGGGGACTTTTAGACTTATCTAGGTTATTATTCCAAAGCCAACTATCCCCCTGGTAAAATTGGTTGTTCACTTCGTGACTGTTTTGGGGAATATTGCTGTGTGCGCCCATTGAAGAGCAAAGCCTACAAAAATACACAATCACTACACATTACAGAATATCCTGTGAAAAGCTTTGAAAGGTATTCCTGATATGAAAGGCACCATATCAAATGTAAGGATTATGATTAGCTCCAGTATTTGCTGTCAACAGCAACCTCAGAAAAAACACTTTGCTCAGATTATTGGTTCTCTGAGAGTTCAGGCAGAGAAAGGACGTGTTGGTGAGGTTATTAAGGTCCCCAACGAAACATAGCAACATTCTACAACCAAAAGGAAATTTTTTCGAGGATGATGCTCGACAGAGAACGATGGAGGAGAGCGATGAAGGGTAGAGTAGATGGAAGCTGCAAAGGATATGTAGATTATAGCTGTTCCACAGGAACCTGACCAACAACCCTAATGACATCCTTTTAATTTTTTTTGTAACAAGTGCATGTTTGATCCTAAATTATGATGAAGATTTTGGTACTTCCTTCATATTCAGGAGAAAGACCACAACTCTGTTGGGTGAAAGAATTGGCAAATCCAGGTATCTTCTCTATTGTTGCAATTGCTCTTTTACAAGGTCTGGAGGACAAATTAGAGATCTTATATAATAATACAATAATAATCCTTGCATTTGATATAGAGCCTTATGACGTCTTCTGGAATTCCTGCTTCACAGGATATACTGTAAAGTGAATTGATGGTATATTTTGTGGGCAAAACATGTTAGTATCTCACGAACAGTCATGGATTGTGTGACCAATTTATTATAACTTTTTTGAAGAAATTATTACCACCTGAAAAGCGATTAACAATCGGATTCCAACTTAGTGCTAGGTGAACAGAGGCGTGTGGAGTAAGGAAACTTGCCCAAAGTTTCACCCTGCCAGGAATCGAACCCAGGTCTCTCGCTTGTGAGGTGAGTGCTCTAACCACTGAGCTACAGGACTTAAAGTCTGAAACTTCTGAGTATCGAAATAAAAGAAGTGGATAAAGAAGTTCAAGGAGAAACCTTCATTCGGTCGATTTTTGTAAACTACGGTTACCTTGTTGGAGGAGAAACTTGATGGTGAAGGCACATCTCTGGCAGGCAATGTTCCTCCTATCAATGGGACCATTCATGCCATGGAGGCTGGCCAGAGGCCTGGAAACCATAGTTGAATGACCTGTACAAAGCCACGAAGAATTTGGCAGGGCAACAAAAGAATCTTGTCCAGTGAATCATGAATAGTTTGTGTTTTACGAAGGGCAAAGCTAAGCCAGAAAATTTGGGTCGACTGGACCTATAAAGTGGGCATAGAAGACTGGTCATATAACAGGCATAAGGTTATAAAGTGAGATTGTCCATTGAAAGAAAATGCTGAGTTACTTGTACTTGCAAAGCAATATTTTTTGGAAGAAGAAAGCAATCCTGATTTGAAACAAGGTTTTACAATCATCTAAGGAATTGTTTGATGGTAGAAATAGCCGTAGGGAATTTGCTTGATGTCAGAATGGAAGCAGCTACCATCACAGAATACTTCTCAATTACTTGTGCAGCCCGGTACAATTTATGGCCAGTAGCGGCCGAGAAAATTACCCTTCAGACATTTTCAAGTGAACTTCGAAAGGACGAAAGAGAAATGGCACTTTTCAGATCTATGCAGTCAAAGGCCTAGTAACAGAGCACAAGGTATCGTGGTAATGAATACATTCTGCATCCTTTTAAAGGTGTCCTTTAGAATTGAGAAGACGAAGTCTAGGCTGAGGGTGTGCTGCATTGTCAGAGGTGAGGCTTCCTGTCTTCCCGTTCAGGTGGACTTTAAAGATCCCATCCCATACTTGAACAAAGAAGAGAGCTTCTCCCAGTGTCCTGGCCAACAATCTCCCAGTTATTCAGCTCGCGGCTGATTGTGGAACACTTCTATATGTATACTGTCTATGGCGTTAGCCTACGAAATGCAGTCACTACAGTTCCAGCGCCTCGGGACATCCTCCCGACATGAAAGGCGCTATACAAATGTAATCTTGTTGCTGTTGTTCTTCACAGTTTTATTCTGTTTTCAGTGTGGTAAGTTGCTTCACACAATCATCAGTATTATATCTTGCAATTTAACAGGGGAAGAGAACCTACCTCTAACAATGAATGTCCTTGAGAAGTCTTTGAATTCACAGAAGGTTACTGATATAATTTGTTGCCAGTTGATCATTATCCTATCACAGATGAAGAAAGCTAAAAGGCAGCTATTGTAGGAATTAGTGACAGGAAACCTGATGCTTGGGACTCAAGGTGTTAGGCTCAGTAAAAGGGAAGGTATTTTCTCTAGGTTTATTTTTTTGGGCATTGATTTTCTGTCATGTTTTCCAGCCATCAATTTGTGCCCGGAGCCACGAGGCACCTGTAGGAATTGGCAAAACAAAAGCAAATTGGTAAATCGGAATATTTAATGGGACATTGTGTGCCCGATCATTTTCCCTGATAATAGAGGCATTGCCTGTGTCCAGGTCAGCATTTAGGAAACTCAGCTCTGAGAGGACCGCACTTCACAAGATCACAAGATTAGTTCGGATAAAGAAAGCCCTTCTGATCTCATCCCTCCAGAACACCCAGACTGTTCTCCTCTTATTAACCAGCATGAATCTGTTTTTAAATGAGTCCTGTCTCCTGGCCACAAATGCCCTTCTTCATAGAATTATAAAGCACAGAAGGAGGCCATTCAGCCCATCGTGTCTGTGCCAGCTCTTTGAAAAGATCTATCCAATTCCATCTCACTCCCTCACTCTCTCCCCATAGCCCTGCAAACTTGTCCTCCCCTAATATTTTTTTCTGAACCAAAGCTCAACATATTTTAAGCCATCGGAGAAGTAAACAGAATATTGATTATGTTGCATTCCTGTTTGTTCGCTTGCAAATAATAAACCAGACAACTGGGCTATGTCTGTGATGTCTGTCAGTTCTGGGTCGACCTCACTGTAGGCCATTAATTCTGTCACAGGATGTTGGGAATTAATTCACAACTGAATTTCTGCACCGTTTAGAGTATTTTCAGAATCTTGTCACGAATCCTGACCGCATTGTAAAATACCCCGTTGCCTTGCTCAGTTGTCTCATTTAATGAATCATTGTGTCACCATCTTATTACAGACCAACAAACTGGTTGACAGGACACTGCTTATGATTGCACCGCGTAAAAAAAAAAAATTGTGTTTGAGGAATATATCTTAATTTGTTCCCAATTTGGAATATTTCTGTGCCCCCTTCCCCCACCCCCATATTCTCCGTGACTGTGCATTTTATGGTGAAACACAGCAATGTCCCAGAAACAGCCGTGGAGTGAGTGACCGATTTTATTTAGGGGATTGTTGGCCAGGACCCAGGGAGCAACTCTTTTTGAATAGAGCTATTTGGATCTTTAACATACCCCTGAACTGGCAGATAATAATCTCACCCGAAGGATGGCACCTCCGACAAAGCAGAACAACCCAGCACTGCATCGGAGTGTCGGCATAGACTATTTGGGTTTCAAGTCCTGATGTGGGGCTTGAACTCACAACCATCCGACTCAGAGAGGCGAGAGTATGACCACTGAACCAGGGCAGACATGCAAAAATGGCCAACTTGTTAGAATAATCTTTGCACTTAATGTAGTACCTTTTCACGTTGGAAGGGTGTCACATATTGCTGCATAGGATTGTATAGTTAAGTGATGTGTTTGCTAATTTGTCGGCAAACACAGCAGCCAATTTGTGGACAGCAATGTACCACAAACAATGAGACCGCCAGCGCTGTGTGAACTGGAAGCATTATGTGCTTGTCTCGGCCATTTCATTCATCTTTTATGTTTCTCACCTCTGCTCCACAATGGAATTATTTCAGTCAATTTTGAAGGATTTCTTAAATAAGATGTGACGTCTCTCAGATTCGGGAGCTTTGTGTTGCAGCCTGTTGTGATTTGTAAGGTTATTCTGCTGCCTGACAGTGAATGTTGGTTTCGTTACTTTTTTTTTAATGATATAATAATGGGAAGAAAGGGTAAGCAATGCCTTTCTGAAATGCACATCGTCAGTTACATCTGCAACACACTTACAACCTGATCCACATTCCCCACTGCGGAGAGACTTTGCTGAATTATCCACATAACACTATCTCTTCAGAAGACTAGACCCACACACACGGAATCTCCTCCCTACCTCGGTGACCCGCTAACACCTTACCAACCTGCCTGCTCCCTCCACTTGGTGGGCACTGGCCTATTTCACGTCCCCCGCTCTAGCCACCTCCACCTTTGGTGCCCGGGCCTTCAGCCTTTCTGCCCTCACCGTCTTGAACTCCACCCTTGAATCCCCTTGCCCCTTCGCTTGCCCTCTTTCAAGGCCCACCTCAAGACCGTCCTCTTTGACCATGGTGGTCATCCTCCCACCATCACTCCCCACTCCACTGGATCCCAACCCCCAGCTCGGGCACAAACCCTTGACTGCCCAATGCCTTGGGACATCCTCCTGACGTGAAAGGCACTATATAAATGTAATTTGTGGTGTTGTACAGCATAGACAGTCAGCAATACACCCTAATTCATATCGATAAAAAGCCACTATTTGATATCCAAGTTGCACTATACATTGATACTGACAGATCAAGGAGCCAACCACATTACAAAGGCAGGATCAGGACCTGGGGGGATTTATAAGAAGAAATTCCAATGTGTATGCGAGTGAAACACTCAGACTTCATCGCAGGCAGGTATGAGGCTGTCACTGATTGTTAGGAATAAACACTGCACCATTGAGAGAGGTGAATTTATGACCTGGCTTATCTGAATTTGTTGATTACATAGAACTACATAGAGTGATACAGCACGGTAACAGGTCATTCAGAACACCACCACCACCAACAACAACAACTTGCATTCATATAGCAGCCCTGTCAATGCTCTCAACTTTAGATCGAAAAGCTACAACCTTGTGCAATCAAAACCAAATAATTATCATTGGTCACTCAATCCACGACTGTTTGTGGGACACTGTTTTGCGCAACTGGCTGCCGGCTTTCGCCAACAACAAATACAGTCAATTCATTTTACAGTACATTCTCTGAAGTTCTTTAAGACGTTTCAAAGACATGATAAGCCGCTACATCAAATGCAAGGATTATTATTATAATCGTTCTCATTAGATTCATACCCTGATAACATCCTTGTACATCTACACTGTAATCCGTCCAATGCTACAATAACCTTCCCGTAATATGCCAAAACCACGACTGTACAAAGAACACCAAGTGTGGTCTAACCAAGGTTTTAGAAGAATGCAACATTACCTCCCTATTTTGGTAATCTTTTCCTCTGAGCATACAGCCAACGACTCGGTTTGCTTTCATTATGTCATTTATGATGCCTGTCAAGCCCCTTTCATCTTTCTTGGCTGGTTGTGCGACAGAATGTCTCTCCATTGACAAACCCTGGCTTGAAAGCCAAGGTCAATTCGGAACTCTTGTTCTTGTGTGTTCTTAGCAGCCGGGTCGCTAACACCTCAAACACCAGGACTCCGGTGTTAGCCTGCCTTTGGAGTAAGAGAAAGGGTCCATTGTGTTGCACAAGCCTCCATACATCCTCAACGGATGCAGTGTGAGTTCGGGGAATAGTACATGCAGCCTGCTCAAGTTCTACACACGTGTCACACACACACACACACACTGACAAAAAGCACTGCTGCACTTGATGTGTCAACCGCAGAATATGTTCGCAATCAGGATCTTTTCAGACCCCCCCACAACTGCAGAATGATGGCTGTCACCCGGTCTTTAATTAGGAGTTTAAAAGTTTAACGACGACAAGTTGGGAAGTGATGTACTGGGTCCATTGCATTTTGACGCACTGAGGCACTGTGCCACGGAATGGTTCAGATATGGGTTTGTGCCAGTAAGTCCCTTCTCACTGAGCTCCTCATCCCAACAACTACAGTGGAACCAGCAAGTTAGCAATAATAATCCTTACATTTGATATTGTGACTTATCACGCCTTCGAGACGTCTTACATTGAATTGACTGTATGTTTTGGGGTGAAATGCGGCAGCTAATTGCACACAGCAGCGTCCCACAAACAGGCGTGGATTGAGTGGCCACATTTTTTATGAGGGATTATTCTCTCCGGAAAAGTGATCCACCAATCGACTAACAACCACATTTCCACTTACTGCTAGGTGAACAGAGGCGTGTGAAGTAAGGAAACTTGCCCAACGTTTCGCCCTTGCGAGTCATGTGTTCTAACCACCAAGCTACAGGTTAGTTGAGCGGATAGGAGCAGAAAAATTCAGACCACATCACCTTAGGTTGCCTAGTGGTGACCCGTTATAAGAAATAATACTTGCTTTCAATCGAGTGTCTTATCACCTCGAAACGTCCTAAGCACTTCACCCAATAAACTATTCTGATGTGTAATGACATTTATGGCAAATGTGCATCAGCAACGTATACAAAAAAGGTTCTGGTTTGACTGGGATGAGGAAGGAACATTGGGCAGGAACGAAGGACAATTTTGAAATGGCACCTTAACATCTTTAATGTCAAAAGGTCAGAAGATCGTGAATTCAAGCCCCACGACAGGCCTCTGAACTCTCACGGTCTTGGGCTGGCTGGATGCACAAATGCCGTGCTGGGGTTGCAGTTTTTGGAGGTGCCGTCCTTCAGATGAGATGTTAAACTGAGGTCCTGTCTGCCTGATCAGGTGAAAGGTCCCTTGGCACATTCTAAGAAAAAGGGGAGTTTCTCTCAGTGTCTTGGCCAACAATCCACCAAATAAAAATTGGTTCAGTGATCTGTAATGGGAAGATGGGAAGGGTGGGTGTTCTGGAGGGTTGAGATCAGATGGGCTGAAGGGCTTATCCAACTTAACCCTTCAGAAGACTAGCTCACGCACAAGGAATCTCCTACCTACCTTGGTGACCTGCTAACACTTACCAACCTGCCTGCTCCCTCCACATGGGGGCACCAGCTTACTCCACGTTCCTCCATCTAGCCACCTCTACCTTTGGTGTCCGGGCCTTCAGCCTTTCCTGCCGCCACCATCTTGTGAATTCCAGGAGATTACTCAAGAAGAGAAAGGAACTTCTCCCGATTTCCTTACCCACGGATCTCCCAGATTAAATATCGATCACTTAATTAGTGGCTGTTTGTGGGACGTTCTTACGTGCAAATTGGCTGCCGTGTTTGCCTCCAAAATGCACGGTCACTGCACTTTCCAGCAAATCTCCTGAAGCGCTTTGAGATAAGGTGATAGTGTTCACCTGAATCGACGGACGGGACCTTTTGCAGAGCAGAGAAGACCTGCGGTTGACTCAGCTTTTGTGCCTTTAGGCACAGCCTCAAATCAACATCGGGTGCTCCCAAAACAGGTATGACAACTACAACAACAACTGCGACAACAACTTGGATTTATTTAGCGCTTCGAAGCATTTAAGCATCGGATAACATAGAAGCAAAGTACAACACAAGGCACAGTGAGCACCAGGAGAGACACCGAGGAAGAAAAACGATTTGTTCTGCCTTTATATATAAAAATAGTTTTTGAAACAACAGCTTTAATATTCGTGGAGGTCACTGATAGCGAGTCTCCACTTGGCAATTTTATACACTTTTCTCCGACTGTCATTTGTGGAGACTGGGCTGAGATCCAGGTCAGACTAATGGAATCTGTTTCCCCACTGGGAGGAACACAGGAGCGCTATCTGACATGAGTGTGGGCAATCTCAGTTTTATAATAATACCAAGCCTTGCGTTTGATACAGTGCCTTACATGTCAAAGGATATTCTCCCAGGATTTACTGTAAAGTGCAGTGATTGCACTTGTTGTTAGCAAACACAGCAGCCAATTTACACACAGCAATGTCTCAATAAACAGCCACAAAGTAAATGATCAATGTTACCTGGGGGATGGTTGGCCGGGACACTGAGAGAAAATCCCCTCTCTTTTCAAATCGCGCCATGGAATCTTTAACGTCCACCTTGAACGGGTCGATTTCTCCTCGTTGTAACCTCTTGTCCGAAGGACGGCCACCACTGCAAAAAAAGAAAAAAGGGAGTTTCTCTTTTTTCTACCCTGGAGTGTGGGGCGACACCACACAGGACACTGCCATCAGCCACGTAGCTCTTCATTGGCAAGAGTCAAAGCCTCAAATCTGCCCTAAATTGGATTTAAATTTGCCGTAAGTGGGCAAATTTGAAGTAAAATAACCAATCTAGTGAAAGATTCCCCACTGATCCCAGGGCTAATAGAGATTGTTTAAGCGGAGCATGCTTCTTCCCCGCACAGGGCTGGTTCGGTGGGAAACTATTTATCCTCTGGATCAGAAGGATACGGATTCAAACCCCATGTCGGAGACTAAGTTTGTGGTCCAGGCTGATGCTCCCGCTGCCAAGTTTGACTTCACAAACTTGACAGCGTGCAGTGTAAAGCACTTTGAGATGCCTTTGTTGCGATAAGGCGTTAGAAAAATAAAAGTTTCTTCTTTCGCTGTTTTATGTGACCGAGTGCTGAATGCTGGGGCCAGGGTGGGGGGTCAAACAGAGAGTAGTCGTTCCATTCACCAGCCCTAGCCACCCCTCATCTTGACGAGAGCAAATATTTACAAGAAAAGAACATAAATTAAGAGAATGGAATCGCCTTTTACTCAGCGAGGAGTCTGGATGTCTGTAGACGTTATTTGAAACTGAGGACAGCTGCAATGTCTCATCCACAATGGATACGACTTGGCAAAGTGCTAAGGCCCTCACGTAAATTAAATTTGAATTGAAACTGAGGTTACTCCAACAGCAAATTAAAAACTCTGATTGAAATCCATTAGTCACAGATTGAAGTGGACGGAGTCTGCAGTGTGTGCAGGCGATGGTTTGGGTAATGTACACATGGCTGGCAGTCTGAAGCTTGCCCGCTTTGCTACGCGGGTCAGTAATAATCCACCTTGCTGAAATTAATCTATTTTCTGTATTAAGTGTCAAGTAATTTGCATTCAAATTCCCCATGTTAGCCCGAAGCTGTACGTCACTCTGGTCAACCCACACCTCAAGCTCTGCTTACAATTCAACTCGCTGTGACAAAAGCCAACAGCTCGACGCTGGAATCAGTGCGGAGGGGAGCAGCGGGACTGGGCTTTGTTGTTAGTAGGAAGAGGTTTGAGGATTAACTTCAGTCGCCTTCGGTCACCCTCCTACCCCTCCCCTCCCCACCCTCCACCCCTCCTGATCCCAACCACCAGCTCGGATAATGTTAGGATGGATGTGGTTATTCTTGATCAGACCCTGGCCTTGCTTGTGAACCACCTCTGGAAGATCACAAACCTTATACGGGTAGTTACATTGGTTTTAAATGCATAACCTTTCCGCAGGTCTGTTTATCAATGGAATCCAACAGTCCATTCATGTCGGAGTGGGAATTCTGCTCCCTGCCTGGCAGTGAGTTGTTGTTACAGCGAATCATCAGCCGGAATATGAATCTCCGCCAACTAAAG
Source organism: Callorhinchus milii (assembly GCF_018977255.1). Lineage (NCBI taxonomy): Eukaryota > Metazoa > Chordata > Chondrichthyes > Chimaeriformes > Callorhinchidae > Callorhinchus > Callorhinchus milii. The sequence goes on along the minus strand of NW_024704766.1, from coordinate 3,143,037 downwards.
AAAATCAGCCAGTGGAAGGCAAATATTTTTACTGGAGGAAAAGAAAAACCATTAACACATGTTGATGCTTATCCAGCATAATAAGCAGTTTCTAATTGAGCCATGAAACCAATTATGCCTTTAATCAACACACATTCCAAAGGAAAAACAGATATTTCCTCTTGAGCATGGCACTGAATGACTGAACGGGAGAGAGAGAGAGATATATACGCCCACGAGTTTCAGACGAGACGAGGAAAGTGCTCTTCACTAAGTAAGATCTAGAGGTTCTGAAAATAATAAACTGCGATAGGGAGGTAATTGAAGCGAAACACAGTTGTTTTGGGTCTGTTGCTGAGCCTGAGAGCAAGCAAATGCCCGGCTTGGTGTAGCACAGCTTGGCAAGCGACCACGTTCACTCGTAGACAAACACCTGTCTGTTCAGCTGTGAAATGTAGTGTCTCTCTCAACATTCCCATGTGGGCAGGACTCACAAGGGAATCAGCCTCTTACTAACACTAACCCTTCCCGAACATTTGTGCATCCCACATATCCCAAGCCTTGGACATACCAATAGTTCACCATCTGTTTTTGATCGCTGTATAACCTAAGATATTCACTCAGCGCTCTTAAAGAAATATCAACCGTGATGAAGCGACTCATCACTATTACCAACACTACAGATTAGGTGGGCATAACATAAGCACACAGAATACTGTCTCTGGTTATTATGGTGCTGTGATTTTCAGAGCAGCTTGCCGAGGTCTTCAAAAATGACATTGGAATCGTAGCAATGTGGAGAATGACCCTGGAAGAGGGATGGGTGGCTGACTTGGACGAGGAGATTGCATTGTCAAGGGCAATGCTGCAGATTCCTAGCATTGCTGATGGGCCACAACTCATCCAATCTCGCAGTCCTAAAACAGCAGCGCCAAATCACATGTGCATTGCTTTGTGGTCTGAATATAGAACACTTAATCCAGACGTGTAACATATGTTGAATTCCAATTGATGACTCTGGCTGTGTCACACGCAGACGACGATTGAATAAACTATTCGAGCCATTAAATGTGCTGGGAAATGTCAGCACTTTGGATAAGGTTGCGGTTTCAGGCTGGGTTAGTCAGTTGAACTCTGAGTCAGAAGGTTGTACAAGGTTCTACCACTGTGCAGTGCTCTTAGACTCTATCCTGTGTTAAAGATCGCGTAGTACTATATGAAAAGAGACAGGACTTTCTCCCGGGATTAAGGCTAACAATGTCCCAGATAAAAACTGATCATTCTCTTCATGGCTGTTTGTGGGACACTGCTGTGTGCAAAATTGGCTCCTGTGTCTTCCTACAAACCACACACTCACTAAACTTTACCGTGGCTCCTGTGAAGCACTTTGAGACAGACTCCTGGAGTGAAAGACATTCTATCAAGGATTATTATTATCATTATCATTATCATTATCTAACTGTTTTTGATTTAAAAGCACAAGAAACACAAGATTACAGGCTGTACTCAGGACCTGTTTGAGAGTTACTTTTTATTTGTGTGTTTGGATTACAATTCAATCCAGAATTACATTTGTTATAGCGCCTTTCACACCGGAAGGACATCCCAAGGCGCTGGATTCCAGTGCAATTACTCAACAGAAATGCCCATTAGCTCCCCCTTCCCTTCCATCCCGCACTACAATGTGAGATGATTGAAATTACAAAGACTTTAAGATTTATCTTCTTCAAGGAGGTTTTTGTTAGGAACTTCTTGTTGCTGAAAAAATGATTTAATTACAATTAGACTAATTTTATATGCAAATGAAACCTTTAATGGTGCAATTTGCAAGAGCAGTGGCCCTCGTGTGGCAAACATTAATCTGTACATATATTCTAATAATAGAAGTATCAGCGACAGTTAAAGTGCCAGTCGTAGCCAGCTGTCACAGAAGCCAAAATCCTGTAATTGCAGTGCTCTTACAGTGTACAATGGAGACCCGTCACTTTTCTAAAGGGTGAAACTATCTAATTAATAAAACAATTAGAATTACAATCCCGAAACCACAATTGCATATTGTTGGAGCTTTTCAAACATTTCGCTTGTGTCGTGCTCCAGAAAAAAAGCCGATATTCGTTTTCAAAAATACCCCAACGTTGTGCGTTTTTAAATGAAAAGAACACCCAGTGCTAAAAATTCCATTCCGACATCTCAATGGCAAATACAATCTGGTGTTTTGTGTTTCCAGCCATTCCTTACGTTGCCCTGGAATTCCTACTTTTTTTCGAAGTTGATTTCTTTCTTTCTCCATGTCTGTGTTATTTCAGCGTTGTAAACATTGTTTGCATTATCTTTCAGATGGAGAATATGGGATCAGTTTTCTACGGTTGGGTTACAGAGGTTCTGGAATGTCGGCTGGCCCAACCCTTTCTCTGCGTGGTTACTGGTGATTTATTTCTTCATGTCAAACTGCAGCCGTTACACGACGTTTTCATAGCTTTTGCAGAAGTTCATAGAGAACCTCCAGAAGCAACACCGAGGGAAAGCTTTGGGCCTCCCAAGAATTATTGACCTCTTTCCATCCATTCCGTCTGCATTTGGCGCTGATCTGCAGTGACTAATTGAAGCGATCTGATCTGCCCTGATGCTCCAGTTAACAACAACAACAAATTACATTTGTACAGCGCCTTTCACATCAGGAGGACATTGCAAGGTGCTGGACAGTCAGGGATCAGAACCCGAGCTGGTGGTTGGGATCAGGAGGGGTGGTGGGTGAGGAGGGGAGAGGTAAGGAGGGTGACCGAAGGCACAGTCGAAGAGGAAGGTCTTGAGATGGGTCTTGAAGGAGGCAAGGGAGGGGGTAGGTAAGCACAGGTAACTCTGGCCAGGCACAAGCCTCTGCGCAGTTTTGATAGCAGCGGGGTTGCTCTGTGTTGGTGGACCATTGCATTGCTGTGTGCAAATACCTCTAAAAAGTATTAGACATACGCCTAACTCGTCACTCCAGATAACTCACCACTGAGCCCCTTTCCTTTGGAGTGAAGAGTTATCAGCAGTTTCCTGTATTTATCTTTAAGTCTCTCGTTTATCTGTTCAATCTGCACCGCCGCACTATGTCAAGTGGTTCGAGCTGTTCTTTTACGTGAGAGACGCTGCATAAATGTTGTTCTGGTCCAAAGCACGTCAGACATGCACAATGAAATAAAAATCCTCGCGTCTGAGATTGCGGGCTCTCGGGTCAAGAGGACCTCGAAGTGCTTCACAAAGTCGTTTGTCTATTGTACGAGTATCAAAACAGCTGGAGTTGTTGGAGACAGCTGTAGCACAACATCTGTATATTTATAATGTAAGGGCCCACACACTGAACCTCTTGAATTGGAAGCAGCTAATGTGGATCTGACCAGGGTAGCTCAATAGGGTAGCCCCCCCGCACCCCCACCGGAGCCGACATAAACATTTGAACCTTTGCTTCTGGAAATCTTCCGAGCGTCGTTAATGAACCCTCTTTAAAAGCAATTAAGAGTTTCTGATTAATACATGATCCAGATAGAAAAACAACAGAACAGCGCAGTGGTCAACAGGGACATATTTTAAACAGTTTAACAAGAATAATTGAAACTGACAAGAGCTAATCTTGTTGCGTTAATATGCATGGGTTGTGGCAACCGAAATTCCGTGGTAATATTTACGGAGTTAATGGCAGAACTTAGAGAATAGGGAGCAACCCCTTAAAATCCTAGCGATGCTCCATAGATTTTTTTACATTGGTTACAGACAGTTTGTTTGTTAAAGAATTCGAGGCCTCCTTCTGGGCAAGTCACATAAATCTAACGCAATCGTCAAAGTTGTAATTGTTCGTGTTTTCTCATATTATATTCCAAATTCAATAGCAGACAAGCATTTAACCCAATCAGAAGCCGAAGGGAAATAAGTACAGTTCTCTCCACAGAGAGAATGCTTAATATGTTCGGAAAGACCAACAGATGAAGATCAAGCAAAATATTTAATATAAAGGAATAGACGAGGAGAAACCGAGGGATTAACGTGCATCAACCTGTAAAGGAGGAAACGCAGGTGGACAAAGCTGTGAAGAAAGCTAACGGGATCCTAGGTTTTATAAATAGGAGTAGGAATAAAATACCAAAGAGATAATGCTTAATCTATATAAACTGTTAGTCAGAATATCGCGTCCAGTTTCGGTCACCCAACTTTAGGAAGGATGTCAGGGCCATTGAAATGGGACAGAGGAGATTTACTCGGCTATGACGATGATAATAACCCTTGCATATGATACAGCAACTTATCACACTGTCAAAACGTTTTAAAGCATTTCACAGGATTAACTTTGTAGGAGAATGAGGCATTGACACCAGAGTCGAGTGGTTTGACCTGAGAGCAGAGACTGGGGGAACTGGGCCTGTTATTGCTGGAATAGAGAATGTTGAGAGTAGAGCGCAGTCTTTAAAACGATGAGGTGTTTTGATAGAGTCTTCAGGGAGGAATTATTTCCATTGGAGAGTCGGTGACCAGAGGGTATCAATTTGAGGTAATTAGCAAAGGAGAAGAATGGCTAGAAGCTGAGACCTACAGCATTGATAAAGAAATCAATCAACTATTTGAAGATAAATAATATGAAGAGGGAGAGAATCGGATTAGCAGATACAGCTCTAAGGGAAGAGCAGGAACCAGGAACAACAACTTGCATTCATATAGCACGCGTTGTGCACAGTAGCATCCCAGAGCGCTTGACAGGAGCTGAGGAGGGAGTTGACAGAAGCCACGGTCAAAGAGGAAGGTCTTCAGGTACGACCTGAACATGGGGAGAAAGGGGGCGAGGCGGAGGGATAAAGGAAGAGTGTTGCAGAGTTTTGGGGCGTAGCACAGGATTGATGGGCTGAAGGTCTGCGCCATAATGGTGACGATTCTATGAAAGGGCAAATTCCTCCTCCCTCCCCCTTTCCTAGAAATATAATTTCCATTTGTGGCATTTTCGTTGACTTTTCCCTCATGCAAAGCTTCTGACTTGAGATTCAATTAGAATCCAAGGGAAGGGAAAAGCCGGGAACCTTTTAATTGTAAGAGCAGTCCATATAAAGAGACTGGATTGTACAGGCAAATGAGACGGAGAGTCTGATTTCCCAACAGGATTGCAGATTTCCTGATAAGTTTGCAAACCCTCAGTGCGGTTGTGATGAGAAATGTCCACATTGGTTCCAAATACTTCACCATGAAATAGAATTTTAGATGTAAATGGAATGGAATCGTATTGGACCCAACTGACATCAAATTGGAACAGTGAGGAGCTTTCACTGAACCAGAGGTACTCCTCCCCCTCCACCCGTAAGAATTTGCTTAAAATGTTAAGCTTGTAATGTTAATTTTTTTGTAAAACACACACAAGGACAAGTTGGGCTCTTAATTCCATTAGTGCAGATTGCTCCTTTTCAAGACTGGGGCCAGGAGATACCTTGTGTAAGCGAGCATGGTGCAATTAATCAGACTGGTCCTTTGAATCACATTGCTTACAGAATGTACTCAATTAGATTTGCTTCATTTATTTACCAGTATAATTAAAAATAGAAAGTCGTGTAGCGCAGGAAAATTAATTGCCCTTTGGAATTTGCAGTTTTCCGAGGTTTCCCAAGACCAAGCATACGTGATCATGATTAGTGACTGCTGTCATATGGCGCTGATCCCAGTTTTATATTATAGTTAAAATATATAAGACGTTTCGAACATAATTCAAAATGGCAATATTATTTCTAATTATACTGGCAAGTGAGTGAAACTGATCCAATTCTATATATGCCATGAGCAAGGTAATTCCAGTGATTGATTAATCTTCAAACCTTGCAACTATATTTGCACAGTGACACTCTGGTGTTACAACATACAAAATATAAATGGCTTTGCCATAGAATAAATAGTTCACAGTGTGTTACACCGCTGTGGTAACTCGATAGATGGGAATCATCTTAAAAAGCGTTGATGTAAATGCTCTTGCGTTTTCTGATGAATGTCTCTAAGAGACTTAATTCTGAGACTTGTCCTGTTTATTTTGCTTATTTATTTTGCAGCCTCTGGATTTCACAAGATCACCCGATTAGTTTGGATGAAGAAAATCCTTCGGGCCTTCTGATCTCATCTCTCCAGAACACCACCCTACTTTGTTCCCATCACATCATCAAGCTGCCTTTTTAAATGAGTCCAGTGTTCCTTGCCTCAAACATACATTAATGTCATTAATTTCAAGTCATTAATTTCAGTACAGAAAAACTTCCTGTTATCTGTCTGAAATTGCCCTTTGCAACTCTTGTTTTAATCATAATAAAAATAATACTTGCATTTGACATAGCGCCTTATTACATCTTCGAGCCCCCTCAAAGCGCTTCACAGAACATACTGTATATTGAATTGACTGTATATTTTGTGGGCAAAATGTGGCAGCCAATTATGCACAGCAGTGTCCATACAAGCACAGTCTGCATCAAAATATCTTTTCAATGCACTGAGATAATCTATATTGGTTCTAGACATGACTCTTGTTCTCCACACTTAACTTGTTTTACCTCTTGGTCAAACCTCCAGCTGTGCCCCTCTTGCCAACACTCTTTGCCTCGTAGAAGATACCGATGGGAAGAAGGTGCAGCTGGGAGGTAAAGGCGTTAATCATATCTGGGGCTCCTTAGCCCTAAAACTTGTTTTACCTGGTTTGTTGGTTAATCCCGCTCTGGCAACGTGCTTGACGGAAATGGATTAGGATCCCGAGCACAGAGCGTAGGGTGGAGGAGAAGACTATTTAAATTTTTCTTGAGAATATTCCTATCCACTGCTTGGAGTATTCCCATAACCACATAACTGGGATCAATACCTCAATAAAGTAAAGTAAAGTAAAGTGGGGAATCGATCCTACAACCTGCCAGAGATGGCATTGTAACGCACCATGCCATCACGTCAGACAACAGTGTCTTTTCCGAGGTGTTGCTTTGAACCTATGGCTTTTGAGATTTGTCGCTATACGAAATACAAGGATTATTATTATTATTATCATCTGTTATTGCCGTTCTGAGCTGTTTGAGGGACACTGTGCGTGTGAAAATTAGTTGCTTAATCCGCCTCCAAAATGACACAGTCACTTTACAGTGAATGCTGCGAAGCTCTTCGAGATATATTGAGGATGCGAAAGGTACCGTGTTAATCAAATGCGAGTATTATATTATTATTACTTTAAAGCACAGACAGCCGCAATTGCTTTCTTCACTGTGTTTACGCAACATTGTGCGGTAAGGAACTTGATTGATCGTTGCAGCCCCTCGCCACATTACAGCTCTTAAAAATCTACCTGCTTGCACCAAGCTTTAATATTATAAACATTATTAAGAAGCTCTGATAATGTGATCGACTCTGCTCAATGCCGTTGTTCTTGGGCAAAGGCTGAATGAACGCACGGATGCTCTTGATTCATAGCAGGAGAGTGAATCCCAGTTCAATTTACACCTCGCATGTTTCTACTGCACTGCACCTGAAACCTGCTCCTCACTGGCAGGCTGCACATTTGGCAGTCAATCGCAATCCCAGTCCAGTTAATGCCACCGCCAAACATGCAGAAAAACCCCACCATTACTAAAGATCAGTGCTCCCTGCCTCAGAGTTATGCTCTTCCTGTGTGTATCATTAACTCATTAGCTAATAACCCATTAAAATGTTTGACTTGAAAGGTCCTCGGTTTGTTTTGATAGCTAAATGCAGTGCTCTACATTAGAATCCTCTTTGCCCTTTAGATTTCCCTCTCATCCTTTGCCTCAACAGGTGAAAGTGCAGAGTCACTAAATAATAATAATCCTTGCATTTGATATAGCCCCTTATCACGTCTTCGAAACGTCTCAAAGTGCTTCACAGGATATACTGTAAAGTGAATTGTCTGTATATGTTGTGGGAGAAACGAGGCAGCAAATTACACGCAGCGGCGTCCCACAAACAGTAGTGGATTGAAGGGACCCTTTTTGTAAGGAATTATTATTCCCGGAAAAGCAATCCGTTAATCGACTAACAGCCGGGTTCCTACTTATGCTAAGTAAACAGAGGCCTGTGGAGTAAGGAAAGTTGCCCATCGTTTCGCCCTGAAGGGAATCGAACCCAGATTCTCTCGCTTGTGAGCTGAATGCTCCAACCATTTTATATGAGCTGATTGTGGTGCAGGACTCGGTGGGTTTAGATGGAGTACTTGAGGGTGTTACTGAGAAGGGAGAGCGCAGCAGATGTAAAACATAACACAACATATTCTTCCAATATTTCTACACAATAAGGGTCACCAGGATGAAAGCTTAAACCCTGGGGGGGCAAAGGGAGTTGACAAAGGGAGATGAACAGAAGTCAGTAAACATATCAAATGACTACTTGGAAGTTTTTAACCAGCGAGGTCACTAACCATATGGTATCCAATATCTTACGTATATTATGTCAGCTCTAGTACTTTGACATTTGCAAAGCACCATTCCTAGATTGACTCAGGGGGCTAAAGAAGGGAAAAAAAAAAAAAAGGTCCCTGGGATGGATGAAATACATTTCAAGGTAACAGCGAGGTGATCTGTGAGACACAGATATGGCTTCCAGTTCCATCATGAAGGCCTCATGAGGCATGAGGTCGAAAGCCTCGTGAAAGTTGATGAACACAAAGTAGGTGGGTCTCTCCTCACTGCTCTGTGATCTCATACGGAGCCACAATCTTTCCCACACATTCTTCACGAGAACAGAAGCCAGACTGCTCCTTCCTGATCGAACAACGAGCCTCCAATGGGTGTCTGCACGTGCGCCACGTTTTAAGTAACTTTAATTATATTGAATAACTCGGCTTTCCCATTTAGTGGAAGGCTTAAGTGAAACCATCTGAAAGTATAAACCTGCTAACATATTGGTGCAAGTCTGTTCAGCAAAATAACAAAACAATAATCCATTGAACCCACGTACTAATTTTTTGCTTATAAGGGGAAAATTTAATTGCTCTCATTTAAACTGCAGTTACATTCCCAATAAAAGCACAAGCCTATTCTCTGAACAATCAGTCTAAAATGAGACATTGATTTCGCCAAAACGTTCTCTTGCTGTCCTGCAATTTCAAAGTATTACTCCTGAGTGCCACTTTCGCTAACTTCTTGTGTTTTATGGAAATATAGCAATTTGAATTCCGCATGGCTTCTGCGTTTCGTAACACAACCATTTAACACTGTCAATTTTGTATTAAACCCAATCAGAATTAAAAACAATAAGATCACAATTCCATAAGTGTCGGAGGAGAAAACGTATCCCACCTTGAAGAAGATTATGTATTTATTGGACCTTCTAAAGTCCCTGTTTGTAATGCGTGACGTTTTCTCGAATTTGCAGCTTATGGTGAAATCCAATTCTAAAAACTGATAGGATTTTAGACATTTGCACAATAGGAGGTGGATAACATTACACGGGAAGCAATATTCTAACATTTGGAAAAAAAAATCTACATAATAATTTATGTTATTATTAATTCTACGATGACATTACATAAATGATTCTTACTGTGGCTGGCAAGCTATAAATTGTAATTACTAGCATGTTCTTGGAAGGCAAGTTATTCTGCTGTGTAATTTATTGTTTGTCCAAAAGATTATTATGAAATTGCAATTTATCCTTCCAAAGTAGTAGGGATATTATAAATGGTTGGACGCAAGCATAGCTGCTTTCCTGGTTAGTCAGGTGTCTGACACGTGTGGAAAACCCATAATCATGCTTAAGCTTATCCAAACCAAACTGAGAATATTATCGTAATGGAATGCGCACTCTCTCCTGGAAGGACACATCCTGTTTACCTCATTCGGAGAGTATTAGGTACGGACTGTCAGAGCCAAGGTTTGCGGGGCCTGTGAGTGTGTGGTGGGGTATGGCGGTCTGGCAAGCTTTCCCGTTGCTTGCCCAGCTCGCACCACCTTATTTGTTAGGGCTTTGGCTTGCAGGGTGAGTGGGAAGATTCCTTGCTCGGGATCAGAATCCGCCACTGTTAAGCACTCCGGGACCCTACCCGGCATGAAAGGTGCTATATAAATTCAAGTTGTTATTGTTGCAGGTCTGTACTTCCAAGTTCTGCCAATGAGCCAGGCTGGCTGTGCAGTGCCCTGGAGTCCTGCAAACTAGGTTGAATTGCGTGATTCTAACATAAAGTATATCTGGACATGTCCATAACATAGCCACATTTGTTCTTTACATCGATGGCAATGGAATAACGCAATGATGCTTTCAATGATGTGGAATTAGATTACTTTGATTTGGATTCAAGTGAGGAAATCCGTGCACAATGCTTCAAACAGAAGCCTAGTTGCCATCATTCACAAGATTGTCCAATCTCACTCGCAGGCAGATTTAAGGGACTCGTTATACCGAGATACAACTGCAAAATAAATTGTACTGAGCAGAGATGAATGTCATTGTAATGCAATTTTAATTAAAAAGCAGATTACATTCAGTGAATACGTCTGTGCCTTTGTTTTTTGGAGACCTCTTGGTGATCGAGAGAGAAAATAAGGAATTACAACCCAGTTTGACTAAATTGGGTTTCTTCAAAATCTGACTATCTGGGGAGAGGAAGAGAACCAAATGGAAATTGTACTTGCAAAGCTTCTATGGTTTCCAAAACTCTACTGTGTATCTTTAAGATCCTCACGTACTAATATTCAAGTTAAATTTGATCCCTCGAATATCAGGTTGATAATCTGTGGAGCAAAGGTACATCAATGGCTGTGAATTAATAAAGGAAGGGTACAGGGGAGAAATTGCAGCCAAACATTCTCAGAGTCCATATGATGGAACTTGGGGAGCAAAAATAACACAAAATCCTTAGCGAAATTCCACAGCCGTTTTTCAGTGTACAACCATTCCACACTACCATCATCATAACCTTAATTGTTTTCCATTGGCAGGTGAGTTACAGAGCAGCAGTAGTTTACTCTGCAAACTCCATCATGTTAAACTGCTTTAAAACCAACACTGATTTACATCTGTTGTGTGTTGGCTCGGGCTTGCAATAAACTGCGGTGGAAGAGGCCGATGTAGGGGATTGGGCTGCAGATATGAAGGAGAACATGTCTCTCCCTTTAACTTGAACAGTCTTTTCAGCTAATTCTGCTTTCATCCATAAATTTCACTGCTTTAGTCAGAGTGATTTATGGCTGAAGATGAGCTAGCGCTTATCACATCTTCCTCGCCATAGAAATCTTTCTGTTCAGAGAAATTCACATCACACAATGTTCCACCGCTGTGGCCTTGAGGAGAGTACGTAATGAACCTATAGCCACGGAAAAAGGTTTAGCAAGGAACCATTTCTAGCAATGATAAGAACATTTGTAAACAAACAAAATTTGTTTTGCTACATGAACAACAGCAGAGAGTTTCTACATCTTGGAAATCTAAGTGGGAATGTTACTCTTCCTTCGAACGCGCAGCTTTCGGAAGAAACAAGGCTTCCAGACCAGCCTGAATCCCTTTTTTTTGACACAAAAACTGAACAACAAACTTCACAAATCCTATTTCTTGTTATTGTGACCTTATTGTTAGATACTGCAGTAAAGATGTTTGGATCCCATGACCAGGTGAAATTTCCCTTTTTTACAAAATTATGTGGTGTCACTCGGTGGCTAGTAATAATAACACCAAACCTATCACATTTTTGGGACATCTCAAAGCACTTCACAGGTTTTACAGGCCAATCCTCCTTTACGCTTCACAGGACTATCCTCCTGGGGGGGAGGTAAAGAAGTCTCTTTGTAGCTGAACTTTCACATCCATCTGAACAGGCTGATGGAAACTCGGTTTTAACGTCTCATCCAAAGGAAGGCTCCTCCAACCTGCCACAGACCAAGGGTTGTTTTTGCTTTACTCTCTTTGTCCTTTGAAATCATTTTACTGCTCTTTTCTTCCACTGGTTCTAGGGGTGGTAGTCACTTTCTGGTATACCGGGAGAAATTCCCTTATTCCTTTCGCAAATAGTACAACAGGATCTTTAACGGTACCTCGGTTTAATACCTCCTACGAAGGATGCCACCTCCGACAATACAGAGCACCCCAGCACTGATATCAAGTGTCGGACTTGACTGTGATGTCGATATGTATAATTACAATGCCATTGACAAACAAAATACATCTCGCAGCGCTTCAAAAGGAAATTAATTAGAGGTGAGGTAAATGAGCAGTAAAGCGTACTGAGCCATTGGCGGAGCTTGAATCTTAAACAGAATATTATTTATTCATATCTCTGTACGGGGATTTCCATAGCTCACAACAGCTAGAACATGTTCATTTTCTCTGTAACTCAGCTGACCCTGAATTAACATCATTTGGGCAACAGGCTTTTGCCTCAGTGCTTCGCAACACTGGAATTTCATGATTGGCTTCGACGAGAATAAGGAGTCGAGCCCACAGCCTCCCCTGTTTTACTGTCTGTGTACATCAACACTGTTGCTGCCGTAAGCAGCGCCCACCCCCACCCCCACTGTTCAAATCAATACAATATCAATATTACTGTTGTCTCAAAGTTCAGTATTGATTGTCTGGTACAAACACGACAGCCAATCAATCAACCACGGCAGGAACGTTTAGTGCTCGAATAGGAAAATAGCCACAGGTTTAAGATAAACTATGTACATCGTGCTGGATGAATATTTCTCTCCTACCGATTCACCCACTGAGCAACAGAGTCGGTAAGGTTTACACAGAAGTTATTAACTTAAGAGACGCGGGGAGGGGGGGGTGGGGGGTGATATTCAGACCTGTGATTTGTTAAATATCGACAATGTTGGAAAATACGACTGGCCAGTGTATTAATTAATTGACTGGTCATAGATATTCATTGCCAATACAATATGGAGGAACAAGTAGTATTTCCCGATGGGATTGAATAACAACAGGTCAACCTGGCTCAGTTAGGCGCACGCATGTCTCCGAATTGGAAAGTTGTGGGTTCAAGCCTCACATTGGGACTTCACAAGATCGTACCAAATTATTCTTATCGTTGTTATATTGTAATGTTTAGATTACTTCCAGCGATGATTTAGTGGCCCACTTCGCCAAACACAAATGACTAAAAGCCAGTGCTCAGAGCCGTTGGCAAGGGCAAATGGAATGCTATGTTCATTGCTGGAGGCATAGGTTTTGAAAAGAAGTGAGGCACTGCTGAGCTTGTTCACGTTTCTGGGGAGATCCAGTTTGGAGCACTGTTTTTAATTTTGGACGCCTCATTATAAGAATGATACCAGGGACGAGGAGGCTAAACTGTAATGAGAGGCTGGTTAAGGCTGGGGATGTATTCCCTGCAGATGAGGAAGGTGAGAGCTGATTTGATCGGGACTTGGAGCTCATATAGTCTAGGCTGAGACGCCATTGCAGTGCTGGAGTTGTACTGCACAGTTGGAGGTGTTGTCCTTTGGATGACATATTAAACCAAGTGCCCGTCTGCCCTTTCAGGTGAACAATGAAGATCCCAATGGCATTAATCGAAAATAGAAAGGAGTTTCTCTCTCCCGATGTCCTGTGTTTCGCGCGGTGAAAGGGTGAAATAAAATAATTAGAGAGTGAGTTTTTCGCTCCCTGAATGGGAGGCCATGAGCTTAAAAATATAGTACCCAAAAAAAAGGGATTTTAACCAAGATGAGAAAGAAAAAGCTTCTCACATGGACTGATAAGAACTTGAATCACACAACCCGGACAGCCACAGATGAGAAATTGGTTGAGGGATTTAAGGGACATGGATAAATATTTGGGGAGTGAAGTTATTAAGGGATACGGTGGAATTTGGTCACAGCACCTTTCCTATCGGGAGACATCTCAAAGGATCTTACTGTAAAGTGCAGCGACTGGGAATCTTGTAGGTGAATGTATGAACCAATTTAGCATACAGCAGTGGCCCAGAAATAGCTATAAAGTGAACAACCAATGTTATTTGGGCGAATTGTTGACCAGACCAAGACCACGCGAGCAACTGCTCTCTCTTTGTAAGTGCTTTTGCAGTGCTTGAGTGCTCAGAAGGACTCAGAATGAGGAGCTATGTGCCCGCTGTCTTGTGCTGATGATGACTGAGTCACCGAGGAAAGCATTACATTGTTTGGTAGGCTCTTGTCACATTGTGCATCGCAGCGTTCTGATCTGCAGGACAAGACAGGGAAGGTCGAAGCTCAACCCACCCACTCGAAACCAAGATCGCAGACCACCTAGAAACAAGCAATGAGGACGGCAGACAGTGCGCAGACACAGTCACTGAGTTCGCGAATAATGAGCACAGCGTGAGGAGTTGTTCATTGTGAAGGGAGAGGAGGACCTAATGTGCGACGGTGATAAGAGTAGCATCAAGCATCGCTGAACAGAATCGAGTAGGGAATCTCCTCCTGTGGCTTGGCTGACAATCCCCCAGGTAAAAATTGGTCATTCATTTCATGACCTTTCAGGGGGCTGTTGCTGTGCACAAATTGGCCTCCATATAAATAAGGCCGTGAGAAAATTGCAGGCCGCGATTTTGTGGCAGATATCACAATGCTTAACACACCCCTCAACTTTTAATGAGCCAGCGGTATGGTTCAATGTTGGGTTCACAGACAGGTGGATGGTCCAACGGGAGTATTTAATCACTGTACGTACTTAAACTTGAATTGGTCGCCCCGAAACTGCACCGCAACTTTAACAAACTGTGGTCACAACCACAGTCGGACAAAAGAAATCACGACTTTCTTACGGCATTACATAAAAATGTAAATTGTATTTAGATGTTTCAGCCTGGCTCATTTGGCAGCACTCTCGCCTCGAAGTCAGAAGGGTGGGTGGAGCCTTGAGCCCTCTGTGCTGACACTCCAATACAGTGCTTCATTGTCGGACGTGCAGTCCTTCAGTTGTCCCTCAAAAGTGTAAAGATTGTGCATTTCGTCGGCGAACACAACAGCCAATTTGTTCACAGCAAACATTGTTGGCCAGGACATCAGGAGAAACTGGCAAATGGATGTGAGCTTTTCTAAAAAGTCCGACTCTCTTATCTTCTGAGGCAACTCAGATGCTATTTTTCCCACAGATTAAGTCGGATGTGATTATGAAGCCTTGACCAGAAGAGAATTAGGAAATTAAACAGAGTGGAATTGTGTAGAAGGATGATTGCAGGTCATCTTTCTGCCCAGACTTGACTTTGTACATCAGATAACCATTGTTTTCTCATTCACTGTCCGAATCTATATATATATATCTGCATTTTGTGACTCAGCCATCCTTTGTTTTACAGACAGAAGGTTAACCCACAAGTCAACCACTCTACAGATGGTGATTTAATTAGGAAAGAAATTAATAATCTTGTCTGTTTATGAAATCTAGTGTGTCCAATTACTTTTCTCCTTCTCTCACCGTTGGCAATACATCCTTCAGAGGTGAAAGACATTGTACCAAATGCAAGGAACATTTTATCTGTGTGGAGCAAATAAACTTGCCAAACATTTTACCCTGGCCAGAAATCGAACCCAGGTCCTCTCGCTTGCGAGGCGAGTGCTCTAACCACTGAGCTACAGGACTGCAATATCGGGCTCGAACTCATCAGCTTCTTACTCAGAGGCAAGACGGTATTTTTTCCAGTCAGTGCAAACTGATGTATATCTCGCTGTACAACTCACTGTGTGTGTGTGTGTGTATCACGACTCACGCCATCAATTCTGTCCCAAGGCATAACTAGCCAGCATTTATGGGTCATCAATATTCATTGCCACTGCCCTGAACCAGTCTAAGTGCTCCGGCTTTCAGAAGCTTTAGGAAAATGCAAAGGTTTGTATTGCACGTGGGCTGTCCTCACGCTCATTTTTGCAGCAAGTGGTGCAACTTTGAAAACAAAATGCAATTTCATGACAATTTTGTGGATTCCAAAAAATCTCATTTTGAGGAACCCAACAACTCAACAAATGCCACAAGGTAATGCTGCCTTAGGAAATTGGGGACAGGCAGTAATAAATCGACTGTCAGGAAAACACATTTTAGTGCCCACAACACATCACAGGATTTTAGTTATTCCGAGTCCCAGGTTTGATTTTCTTTCACAATCCAAAAGTATTCCATCACTGATTTCTCTTACGTGCAGGAAGGGATAAGGCAGCCCATCAACACTTATATACGGACAAGATCGTAATTAAAAAAAAACTTCTGCCAATGAAGGAAAAACAAGTGATTTGATTCCGTCGCGGCAAGTCTCAGTGTTGCCTCTATCAACGTGAGCAACACTCCACGTACCACAGTACATCACAGTCCAATCTCAGAGCGTGGAGCTCACACGAAGGATTAAGCCATTGCGCAGTGATTACCTGTTCTTTCTATAATTATTGTGCTTAGATAAGAGGACATACCCTGAATGGTTTCCCTAGAAAAACTACGACTAGTACCCTTCACGGAGGTTAGCGTCCTGGATCGCTTACGTCTCAGAGTGCTTTACAGAGACGAGGTTGGGTGCTGAGCGACAGCATCATTAAATTGCATTTATACAGCGTCCTTTCATGCTGGGAGGATACCCTAAGGTGCTGCACAGTGAAGCGTTTGCACCCAAGCTCGGGGCTGGAGTCAAGAGGGGTGGAGGGCGGGGGTGGGGGGGGTTAGAGGTGAGAAGATGACCGAAGGCACAGTCGAAGAAGAAGGTCTTGAGGTGGGCCTTGAAGGAGGCGAGGGCGGTGGGGAGGAGGGGGAAGGGATTTTGTGATGGAGTTCCAGAGGGTGAGAGTAGAAAGGCTGAAGGCCCGACCGGCGATAGTGGAGCAAACAGGGGGAGGGACATGGAACAGGTCAGTGCCTGCCGAGCAGAGGGAAGAGGTTGGTAAAGTTTTAGAAGGTAGTGAAAAGCAAGACTGTGGAGGGCTGTAAAAGTGAGGACAAGTGTCTTGAACTCGATCCTCTTGGGGATGGGGAGCCAGAGAAGCCTACAATTATATAATAACAATAATAATAATCATAATAATAATAATAATCCTTGCATTTGAAATAGCGTCTTCAAGACGTCTCAACGTTCGAGGTGATCGGTTCTCGGAACTTCATGTGGGAGAGCAGGAGAGAGGGGGAGGTGAGCATAGACACACGGTCAAAGAGGTAGGACTTAAGACAGATAGGAGGAGGGAGGGGGAGATGATGGAGGAGAGGGAGGGAGTTCCAGAGCTTCGGAGAGTAGAATGTGCAAGCATTGGAGAGGTTTTCCAAAGGCTGGTTTCTGTCTGAAGCAGAGCTGAACTGCAGCTACAACATTCAAAGCACGTGAACAAGTTAATTTGTTACAGATACCACACCCACTGCTTTTGACAGATGATTTAACACGAGCTTCCCCCTTCCCCCCTTCCCCCCATTAAAAAGGTTTAACTGTACATATGAACACCCGGCAATGATCCATGATGTTTCAGCATTGTTTTCTTTTTCTGGGAGGGGGAGTGTGTGGGTTGGGGGTGGCAGTGAAGGAAGTCAGTGAAGTGGAATTAGCCAGAACAGGGTGACAGATCTCGAGCCATAAATAACAAATAAAAATGCAGAACAACAAAATCCACCGGTGCTATTCATTGACAATTTGGAAAACATTTCCTCTGTATGAATCTCTCGGTCTGCTTCGCCTCTTTTAATCTGTAAGGCATTTTCCCGAATCGGTTGAGATTCACAACACTGTGCAATGCTGACGGCCCCAGCAATCTGTCCATTTCAATGACTACAATATCCTGGGGCCAGAATTCTGCCTGGTTCTTATTTTCTTAACATTTCAGACATAACGGAAAACAAAGAACTTGGCAAAAGTTCCTGTCTACGTGTGGAACTAGTCTACAGTCAGATATATGGAAGTTAATAATCATAATTCTTAACGTACGGTGCCTTTCACGTTGTGAGCACGTCCCAAAAGATTTCACAGGATTTTTTTTTTTACCGTGACTTGTGTATTTCCAGGTGAATTTCAATTTGCACACAGCAAAGATCCACAAACAGTCGTGAATTGAATGCCATGCTTTGTTTGGGGGATTGTTGGCCAGGACGCTGGGGGAAACTCCGTACTCTTTTTGAATAGTGCCACGGGATCTTTAACGTCCACCCGAACAGACAGACGGGACCTCGGGCTTAATATCTCATCTCACCTCCGACAATGCAACCTGCCCAGCACTGCCCTTGAGAATTACATTAGACTATACGAGTTCAAAGACTGACGTGGGGTTTGAACCCACAACCTTCTGTCTCAGAAGCGAGAGTGCTATCACTGAGCCAGTGTCCCGCTTTCAATCTCACTGCCCTGCCCTATCCCAATACCCCCAAAAGCTAGAGGTTTGCGAGGATCGGGGGACAGGACAGGGCCTTGTGATTGAAAGATTGCAGACTCGAATGACTTGAATGGCTTCCTTCCGCTCTGCAAATTTCTATGATTCCAACACATGTTCTGAAAATTCCTAACCTTTGACCCAGTGCCTTTCATGCTGGGAAAACCTCTTAAAGCGCTTCAAAAGATATGCTTGTCGGGTGGAGTGACTGTGTGTTTTGTAGCCTTCACTCTTTAGCGCACTCGTTCCGGTCCAGTGTCATTCTGCTATCAAATTCACCAGTAAATCCGCCTGCCCCCAAAATCTCACGGACACACAGCAGAAGGTAAGTAAGGGGTTGACGGGGTTGTGATGATGGAACCTTTCGAGCAATGATATAAGGCAGTGCTTGAGTGGAGACGTGCATTCCGGGTGCTCCTGTTGAGCAGAGAAAAGACAACTTGCACTCGATATACAACAACCCAGATGGTGCGAGGACACACTGCAGATGTGTGCGTGTTAAATCTCTTGTAGGTTTCAGACCCCGAATGAACACAGGCTACTTAAACACCTATAATTCATCCTGACCTCCCAGTCCGACAGATATGTGTGATAAAATCTGTGTGCATTTCATCACAACCTCCTGTATTTTAATTACGCCGTCGTCTCTGTTTACTTGCAGACATCTCATTGTGGTAGTGCAAGGGACCGAGTGTTTGCCTGTAAACTAACCTCCACACAACCCTTTCCACAGACGATGTTGGATTCCTTGCAGGACATGACTGATGCATTGCCTCAAACAGCTTGAAAACCATCATTACTTTCAGCTGGCGCTCCAAGTGTGAATAAACATTGGAGCAACCTTGCCAGTTTTACTATTTACTGATAGTTTCCCGCTTGTTTACTGCTTCACGGAGACAATTTGCATATTTTAAAAATGGTTTTCTTGGAGGTTTGTAGACTTATAGGCAATTTGTTTTTTTAGAATGCTTCCTTCTATGGGAATCCTTCTGTCTGCTTTTGGCTCCTTAAATCCGATGGACATTTCCTCAAATAAGTCCAGATCCACAGCTTTGCGGTGGGACGACTTTAGGACATGCAGAATTACATGAAATGAAGGACTTTCTTTATCTCAACTAATCTTGTGATCTCATGAGTTCAATCTGCAGCACTGAGTAACCCAGTGCTCTGTGCATTTCACTGACCCCGAAATCCTGGGGCCAGAATCCTGCCAGTTTCTAGGCTGAGGTTATTATTTTCTCAACATTTTAGAAAGCGATAATATTATTATTATTGCATTTGATGTAGTGCCTCAGCACATCATTGAGGCGTCTCAAAGCGCTTCAGAGGATATACTGTAAAATCAATTTACTCTCGAACACACTACCCCCTCCTCCGATCGACTGGCACCAGCCTTCTGCATGTCCCTTGTGTCCTCCATTCCACTATTGGGTACCGCACTTTCAGCCACTATGCCCCGAAGCTCTGGAACACTCTGCCTCTATCCCTCCGTCTTGTCCCTTCCTTCCCTATCTTCAGGTCACGCCTGAAGACCTTCCTCTTCGAACGTGCCTATGGTCACCTCCCCCTCCACCTCGGTGTCGTGCTCAGCAACTGTCAAGCCCTCTGGGATGCTACACTGCGTGAGGGGGAGTTACACAATGCAAGCGGTTGGTGGCGGTGTTGGTGGTGTGACTGTAACCTCCGGGTAATTGCGGAGTGATTACGTCAACCGTTCCTATTACATCAGCGTGGAGGTCATCAATTACACGGGGCAATTGGCCCCGTGAGCGGTTGCCATGGCTCGTGATGCAAGTAAGAAAAAAGAGACAATACAGAACGTCTGGACCAACCCTCGGTGTGTGTTAGTAAAACACAGCAGATCAGCAAGAGATTATAAGACACTCAGTTTTGACATCAGTTGAACCTGAACAAGACGGGGGGATTGAGGGAGAGAGCTCCAGAGTTTCGGGGTGCAGTGGCTGAAAGCACGGCCATCGATGGTGGAGACAGACAGAGAGGGGACAAGGCGGAGGGACAGAGGCAGTGAGTTCCAGAATCAGGGGTTCAGTGACTGAAGACTTGACCAAACAAGATGGTTGAACAAGAAGAAAGTGTGGAATTTCCCCCAAAAGGCAGTGAATAGTGAGGATTCCAAATGTCATTCGGTCTGTAGTCCACACAATATTGGCTGCTAAGAACAGGCTGTAGGTTGTAATCTGATCTCGGGTTTTAGGTGATGTTTACAAACTGTCCGGATTTCATTCTCCCAAGTAAACATAAATTACGCATTGGACATCTAGCCCCGGCTAGTCAGACTCTCGTAACTCTGTCCCCTGGGGCGTCCCTGGTTAAGGACGCTGAGTTAAGAGGAGCCGTCTGTTGCCATGGATTTCTTTTTTCGGAGTGGGCTATTGATGTTTGCCTCTTTTCTGCTCAATCCAGGACTGTTTGTGGGATACCCCTGTGTCTAATTGGCTGCTGCGTTTTGCCCACGAATTACTCGGTCTTCAGTCGTGGTCATGATTAAGAGCTCTGGGAAGCTAACCTGCGTGAGGGACGCACTATAAATGCAAGATGTTGCTGGCGTCGTTGATAAGGCACAGCATCAGATGAAATCCGTAACAATTCCGAGTGTTTTTTTCTTGCATTGTCAAAATCGAATAGATTTGGTTCCTCGACATTTTAATGCGCTAGAACTGATCTTTTGACTTCTGCTCTGTGAAAAAAAAATACCCAAAGGGGAGAGAGAGAGAGAGAGAGAGAGAGCGCCTGGTTGTTTGGAGTTGTGCAATTGCTTCCATACCAGAACTGATGAATTCAAAGACCCAGAGCTGTCTGTTTCCATTCACGTACCCTTACTGGAAAAGTTCATTATATTTTTTTGTACACAATTAGACAGAGCAAATTGTGGCAATGAGACAATTGAGTCCGGGTTGTGATATAAGATGTGCTATTGGGCCTTCTGTTTTGTGGTCTCTCTTTGCAATATTTGAACAAAACACTCGATTACACTTACCGAAAATGATGGAAGGGTAAAATTAGGATATGTGTTGACCCCATTCCTTCACATCTTGCTTCATGACTGTGCCTCAAAGCTAGTTCATTCAAAACCCTCTTAAGAATCTTATCTCTTTGACGGTGCCTTATCTCTTTCCCTTGCTTGCCACCGTGTCAGTGACGCACATCATCTCTGTGAAGTGCTTCGAGACGTAAGACGTGTTAGAGATGTACAAGTGCAAGTTGTTGAACTGTCCCTAACCTCAGAGTGATCTCTCTTCCTGGAGGGAGAGGGGTGCTTGGTGGATTACACCAACAACAACTTATATTGTCCCTTTCACGTGGGATAAGATCTCGGAGAACCGTGCAGTGGCGGAGTTGGATACCTATCAAGAATTCTTGTTTTAACAAAAGTAGACATAGACATATGGCAACCATTAAACACTGACCCTTTGACATTGTGCTGATGCAAATCCCGAATGAGCGGAATGTCTGTCTAACCCCATTTGAACAGCTACCTCTTTGACCAGGCTTTCCTCTCACCCCTCCTGCTAACCCACCTTGCTTTTCCGGAGGTAATAATTCCTCTGAAAAAGAAGAGTAATAATTTGGTCACTCAATCGATGACTGTTTGTGGGGACGCTGCTGTGCACAATTGGCTGTTGCCTTTCGCCTACAAAATATACAGTCAATTCACTGTAAAGTATATTCTGTGAAGCGCTTTGAGACGTCTCGAAGATGTGTTAAGGCTTTATATCAAATACAAGCATTATTATTACATTATTGAGACATTTCCCTATGGAAAAGATGCTAAAGGTGTAAATGGATATTATTGCTTTTGTATGTAAGGGGATCCCTTCTCTGCAGATTCAAGTCGGTTTCATTGCACGCAGACGAAACAGGAAGATCCTGGTGCAATCATCTTCACCTGAGCTCGGATGAATCAATACTAACACCATAAATTAGTTTGTTTATCAATGTTAGAGAGATTGTTCTTCTATCCCCTGCTGATGTAAAGATGATAAAAAAAACTTCAGAAAACATCAATTAAAATAATCAACAGCGTTCCTTTAGCAAAATCTGAGAACCTTTGAAAATTTATAGTAATCTGCTTCAGTTGGCAGCATTTAATACGAATATAGCCAGATCATTGCTTCGGAGGGAGCATTTTAAAGGATACAAATCGATTCAGTTTATGAGAATCACTGCAATGAAGTTTTACTTCATGGGAATTTGCTGATAAATGAACATGATTTAATTTCTCCCAGTGTGCCAGTCGCTGTTACCAGAGTCTGGTCAGGAATGTAATAATCTCTCTTTGGGGCTTACTAATGTGGTGACATTTTGCATTTAGGACAAAGCTAAAACAGTTGTCAGCCTGCCTCAGTTCAGTCTAGTCTCCAAGTCAGAAGATTCTGGATTCAAGCCCCAAGTCAGGACTTTGAACTGGTATAGTCTAGGCTGACACTTCAGTACAGTGTTGGGGGAGTGTTGGTTGGAGTTGGAGGTGCAGTCCTTTGAATGAGACGTTAGACCAATGTCCTGTCTGCCTGTTTAAGTGGACACTAACCCTTGTGAATGGCGCTATAAAAATGCATATTGTTGTTGTTGATATTCCCTCCCTTCTGCTACGCCCGAGCAACTAGGACACCAGGTCTCTCCTTCCTACACACACAGCTAAGATTGGGATCTGAACAGAGTGGTCAAGACCTTTCTTCTTTGATGCAACACCAACTCGCTAGCTATTTTAGACTAAACAGAGAGATATGACTTAGTCCTTTGCTCACGGTACAAAAGGTGGTTTCTGGTTGTGTCATTTAGCCCCTTTGTTCAGAGAAACTATTAAGATCAGTTACATGTAGCATGACTTTACTGCTTTCTCTCTCTATACACTGTATATATACATCCATTATTCCAGTGTGCTGTGACAGATGAACAAGAGCTTCTGTAAATTGGAACCTGGCATTCTGAAAACAGTTCAAATATTTATAAACCAATCTGAGCTCTTTTTCATAGGTGACGGACACAAGATGATGGCTGCAATTTCCACATCTTTCCATTCTCTAGAAAGGATTGATTATCCACATTTGCAAAAAAATCCCCAATGAAGCAGCAGCCTAAACCTTGTCTGGTTCCAATAAACCTCTCATAACCCCCCACCAAGCTAGTTATTGAGGGCTAAACTGTACCTGTCAGCATCCTGCAGATCCAATGATGTCGTCTCTTATTGTCACAATTCACCTTTTCTCATCCAAAGTCTTATTATCCCATCAAATTATAAATAGAAACATTTAATCAAGGTGACATTTTCAAATGAATCTGCTGGAGATATCACAGGCAATGAGTTGATCCCTGGGAATGGGATTGATTTTAAATTGGATTCATACTTTCAGATATTCTCCAAACATTGAAGTCCTTCTCAATCTGAAGGAGTAACTTTCCGAAGTTACTACTAATACTAGTATGGTCCTAGCGTTTGATATAGCGCCTTATCACGTCGTCGAGATGTCTCAAATCGCTTCACAGGATATCTGTAAAATGGAGTGAATGTGTATTTTGTGGGTGAAACACAGCAGCCAATTGCACACAGCAGTGTCCCACAAACAGTCGTGGATTGAGTGACTAAATTATTATTATTTTATTGCAATGATTATTGCCCCCGGAAAGTGATCAGCCAATCGACTAACAACCGGGTTCCTATGTACTGCTAGGTAAACAGAGACGTGTGGAGAAAGGAAAGTTGCTTAAGATTTTGCCTTGAGGTTCAGATGATATTGGGTGGATGACGGCTTCTGAAGATTCAGATACTTGAGTTTTTTCAAGTGGAAGAGGATTGCTCGAACACCGTGTCAATATCTGTTAAGAAGGAAAGTGTCTGACTTGTCAGGACATTTTGTAGCTCGGTAATGAAGCTACAAAGAGAATGAACCAATTTAACCGCTCTGTTCAATAGCAGCAATCATGGGCATAGCAACACATAAATTGATCCAATTGAGACATCCTAGCTTTGTTCCTTAACATGGGGAAGCATTTATAAGAATAACCCTTGCAATTGATATAGCTCTGCGCTTTGAGACGTCTCGAAGATGTGATAAGGCGCTATATCAAGCACAAAGATTATTATTATTATTATTATTCCACAGGACTGCATTGGAGTGTCCATCTGGACTGAAAGCTCAAAATCTCAATGTCTGGTTTGAACCCACAACCTTCTGATTCAGAGATGAGAGGTGCTACCAGCTGTGCCAGGCTGACACCTCAAATGGGCCAAAGGGCCTCTTCAATACAAACCAATCTTCTAATCTTGTGAGAGGCAATTATTGCCTCGCAATTTTAACACCTATCAAAGGACAAAGAAGCCTGAGTGCATTAACAGCGTACATCTGTTGTGCGCAGGGTTTCGGGTTATGGGACATGGCATTATAGGAATTACTGGACCATGCTATGAGTTGAAAAAGTTGTTAACCCTCTATCTTCCCCGCAGCCTGTAAGTGCCAATTCTGATCTCCCGTGAGCGAAGGCTCGCAGTAATGTGAAAAGTGATGTGCGGAAAGTATGTGTACTGGCATTATTTCCCAATTGGGATACTCTTACTTCCACTTCTCCATCCACTGACTGCTGTCAGTCAGGATTTGTAATAAGCTGGTAAAAGGCACGATTTAAACAGGGCAGATTGCATCTATCCTTCCTCAGCTGGAGATGGAATGCCACATTGCCATGTGATACTACATTTAGTAGCCTAACTGAGGACTGACAAACACACACACACCTAACGGAAGCTTGACTGACCGTATCAATCAAAGTGTCCCTGTTATTGCATTGGAGTGTCAGCCTAGGCAATGCGAAGTCAAAGTCCCAACGTGGGTCAAAGTGCCAGCCATAACATTCGGACTCAGAGACGAAATGCTACCAACTGAGCCAGGCTGACACACAGCACCCACTATCATTATCATCAAGGTTGTCACCTAGATTGACAGTACAATGCAATATAACCTGTGAAGCGCTTCCAGATGTCCTCCTGATGTGAGAGGCTTACATATCAAAGGTAAGGAATATTATTATATTTGCGCACATCAGTGTCTCCCAAACAGCCATGAAGTTAAAGGACCATTTGTCTGGGGGGATTTTCGGGCAGGACACTTCTTAGAGAACATCATAGGATTTTAATGCCCACCTGTGCTGGTAGATGAGAGCTTGGTTTAATGTCTCAGCCGAAGGATACGCTACCCCTGTTGTCGTTAACTATCTGCATTATAAGGTTCAGGGCTGCTGGACTATATTAAAATGTTTCACATTCTACTGAAGGCTAAACTTAGGGCTAAGTATTACTGTGAGGGGAGATGTTCCACAATTACACAGAATTACATGGAATGATACAGCGCGGAAAGTTAACCCTAATGTGCTTATACTTCACTTGAGCTTCCACCCCTCCTATTCCCCACTCCTCTACCCCTTTCTTCCCTTCCCCCTTTGTATGCTTCAAGTTTTCTCTTTGTGCATTTTACTTAAGGCACAGCTTCTGGCAGCGAGTTCCACACCCTCACCACCCTCTGTGCCATGAAGTCTCTCCTAAACTTACTCCGCAAACCTCGAATAGCACTCGGATCCACCACCCAACAACAACAACTCACATTTATATAGCGCTCTTCAGGCAGGGTAGGGTCTTGGAGCACTTGACACTTGGCAGGATCCTACCCACTAAGATGGATGTCTGTTCTTAGTTAGCAAAAGATGTTGTAGCAATTTATGAGTTACATTTCTCTAAATGTCTCTGCTTCCATAAAATTCTCCAGGTACCCCCTGACGCCCTGAATGGTGAATGAGAATCAGTGTCTTTCAGTAATGCACTGACCTTTGTCATCCTTGTGCAATAATAGGGAATTAGTTTCCATGAAAACAAATTGCACACACACTAACAAATTCTCACGAGCGAGCGCAGCTTGCAAAACTTGCACCGTTCCTAATTTATAACTGTTAAAACGCTATTGAAACGTTTTTCTCTCTGCGGTTCGTGACTTTAAATAATATGGAAAAATCCACTGAGAAGTTAATGACATAAAATACTGTACCTTCCGGCAAATAGGTCTTCATTATAATGGTAACTAACCAAAAATGCCAAAGAAACCAGCCTTGACTTTACAGAACAAAGCTGAGTGAATCAACGAGGAAATTGCTGAGTTTGCTGCGAGCTGTCTTAGGGGAAAAAAATCAGATGATAACGATTTTTTTTTTTGCCTGACTTGCTACCAACAAAACTCACATAATCACCAATATTAACTGGCGTAGTGATGCATAAACTGCAGCCGACAGATTCTGCGATAATATCCATCAAGGAAAGGATTTTTTTTTGCTAATATGGCAGCGCGATAGTCGGACTTGGAAATAAAAGAGAATTCTCCTTTTTCTCGTGTGTGAAGTTGATTCATTCGTGACTTTTTCGAATCAAATGCTGTCGTGTGGAGGAATTGAGCTTGTCACATTATTGTAATTTTTTGTTCTCTGTAGATTGGCGGAACTTTGTCATCTACTGGAAGCGAAACCTAACAAGATGTCACTTTATTCTATTATTTATATGATCTGTTAGGTCAGGGTATTAAGGGATATGGGGCAAGGGTTGGGTAATTGGATTTGAGGTACAGATCAGCCATGATCTTATAAAATGGCGGAACAGGCTCGAGGGGCTGAATGGCCTCCTCAAGTTTCTGTGTTTCTGGAAACCACTGGATATTTGCTTTGCAGTTAAGAAGTCCAAAGTGTTTCATTTGCGAGAGCTGTTGTTGGGAAACCTGATCACTGAGGGTCAATTGATACTCCAGAAATGAAGGAAGACGCCTTATGAGGAAACATTGCAATACAACTGATCGATTTTCTGGAAAACTCAGTTGAACCCAACGCAGGTTTGAAGGCTTAACAAAATGAAACGTATTCAAGGATCAGGTGCGGAGAGAAAAAAAAAAACGTTTTCTTTGTTTTAACGCAGCAGTGCAGCAGGCAATACCAAATGTTTCTGTCAGAGCTCTGAAGTTAAGATATGTCTTGCCAGCGCAGAACTCGTGTACTCGAGCGTTTATCTGTTCACACATCCAATGGCATCAGATCCACATATTTTGTGTTGTTTACTCTGTAATAAGACTAGATTTACACTGTAGGTTGTACCACCCGCTGACTTTACTCTGTAAATGTTTACACCGTGTTCTTTCTCACTGACTCATCAACATGGCTTAGAAAAGGCAAGTGGAGCATAGTGTTTACGTAGGCAAGAGCCTTCCTCAAATCACCATCGTTGAGGTGACTTTAGATGGAGTTTACGCACGCGTCAGTCTGGCTTAGTTGGTAGAGCTCTTGCCTCTCAATCAGAAGTTGTGGGTTCAAGCTCATGACCACACTTTGAGCTTGAGGGTGACAATCCTGTACAGAGCTGGCGTGTGCTGCATTGTTGGATGGGTTATTAAACTGAAGTCCTACCTCCCTATTCAGGTGGACGTTAAAGATACCATTGCACTATTTGAAAAGAGAAGAGAGTTCCTCTCTCCCGGTGATCTGGCCAACAGTCCCCCAAATAACATTGGTCATTCATTTCATGGCTGTTTGTGAGTTTCCTATCGCAGCCGCTTAGATTTCTTTGCATTGGTGTCATATTTTAGGAACAAACAACCTCCCAACTCGTAACGCCACTTCCCTATCCTGCATTACTCCTGCACTTACTGGGTGCAAGGTTATCTAAGAAAATCTAGACAAAGGTGGAATATCTGACCGTATATTTATTGATGAATTATAGTGCGCACACACACCAGATTAGGCTCACACACAATCTCAAGGGGTGATGCACCTTGAGACATCTTCCCCATGTGAAAAGTGCTGTAGAAATCTTAATTGTTGCTGTTGGGTTAGATTAGTAGATTCAATAATGCTTCTTATCAGAAGATGCATTTTTTTCCCCGAGAAACCAAGGTAATTGTCCAAAGTTCATGGTACGGGGATAGCATCAAGGATAAAACAAATTAGATAGAAGATGAGATAAAGCAGAGGTGGCACTATGCATGGGATTTCACATCCTGCAGGTTGTAAGAATTGGAGAGAAGGCACTCCGAGCATAAGAGGAAACACGAGCAGTATGGAATTTGCACAACAATTTGCATTTACAGAATGCCTTTCACATTGGGAGGACATCTCAAGGTGCTTCACACAACTGATTGGGAGCCCGAGCTTGAAGAGGAGGGGGTGGGGTGCGGAGAAGATGAACAAAAGTGCCAGGAAAAATTTGAATTAATATTATGCTTGAATCAGATAATCATTCATCTGTGCTGGAGGTTGTTTTTCTAGATGTTAACTGAACCTTAAGCTTCTTTAGATGCTTATTAATAACCCTTGAAAGAATATTTATTTGCTTTGCTTATTTTGTTTTTTTATTCAGATAATTGCAATCTTGAAATGAATTCGGAGCTCCCCTGTCACTGACTTTTTTTACGCCTGAAAACCTTCCTTTTCGACTGTGTGGTAGCGGTAATCTCTTCCCTCTCCCCCTCCCCGGCTCAGCGTCAGGCTCCGCCACTGCTAAGCGCTCTAAGCCGCTACCCTACGTGAAGGGGGCGACACAAATGCAACTTGCTGTTGACGAGGAAACTCGCCCAACTTTTCGCCCTGACGGGAATCGAACCCAGGTCTCTCGCTCGCGAGGCGAGTGCTGTAACCACTGAGCTACAGGACTCCTGTATAATATATTCACGCACGCTGTTGTTGTTATTGTTGGAATGTTAAATCGTTAAAAAGTCTTTGCTTTGGGGCAAAATAACAGGTCCGTTTCCGAACACAACCGTACACTATACTAACCTGAAAAATAATTACAGAAGCTGAACGCTTTGCGGTCTAGTTTTATTTTTTGTTCTTGTTAACTCTGATTTCTATAACACAAGGATGCGATCAATGAATAGGAAGCAAGGAGGCAGCACACTGGTGCTTTGGTGATAAATGTGACCTGACTGATTTTGGTTGTTGCAGCAGAGAAATTATTGGTATTGATTTTACTGTCTGACATTGACTGATACGTGTGTTTGTGTGTCAAAGTATTTAGAGTCGCTCCAAACATAGCGTGAAAGCTGGCGTCAATTTCCAGCCTCATCTCATCGCGCAAATTGATGCCTACTTTTTCGGTCAGTGACCCAGTGAGGTCCTGTAGTTTAATGGTTTAGGGCACTCGCCTCGCGAGCGAGAGGACCTGGGTTTGATTCCCCGGGCAGGTCGAAACGTTGGGCAAGTTTCCTTACTCCACGCGCTAGTAGGAACCGCTAGTTAGCCGATCGATCAAAATAATTTGGTCACTTCAATCCACCGCTGTTTGTGGGACGCTGCTGTGTGCAATTAACTGACTGCTGCGTTTCACCCACGAACTATCCGGTCGGTTCACTTTACAGTATATTCTGTGAAGCACATTGTGACGTCTCATAGATGTGATAAGGTGTTATATCAAATGCAATTTGATATTATTATTATTATTATTATTTAGTGGAGTAAACGATCAAAACTTCTTGGCTGTCAGCTGGTTAAGTTAAGTCTTATTAACCCCAGACAAATAACTCCATGGTCAATTCCTGAATTAATTATTACCTCATTCAAGCTCCATGACATTATCTGGGCTCATTGATAACGCATAAGAGCACCACCATTTCATAGTCCAGGGTGGCTCACCAGTGGGGAGGAAGGTGCTGTATTGTCAGGGATGCTGTCTTTTGGCTGAGATGCTAAGTCGAAAATCTGTTAAGCCTGTCTGTTCAGGCTGACATTAAAGATCCCATGACGCCATTTGTATACAGAAGGCATTTCTTCTTGTGTCCAGGCCAAGAATCCAACAGATAAATCACATGGTGGCTGTTTGGGGGTCAATGCTGTGCACAAACTGGCTGCAGCATTGCCTGGAGGTCCACAGTCACTACTCTTGACAGGAATTCTCTTTGAGGTGTTTTAATGTTATAAGCACAATAACAAATGCTCGGATAATTTATCCTTGTTCGCTTAACTATGATTACAGTACCTAATCCTCGCATTTGATAAAGAGCCTTATCTTGTCTCAAAGGGCTTCACAGGATATGCTGTAAAGGGGATTGACTGTATTTTGTGAGCGAAATGTGGCATCCAGTTTGCCTACAGCACTGTCCCACAAACAGTCGTGGAGTGAGGGACCAATTTTTTCTGGAGGGTTGTTGTCCCGGGCAACTGGAGCAACTTCCTTCTCTTTTCGACTAATGCCATAGGATCTTTAAAGTCCATCAAAACAGGCAGACGGGATCTCGGTTTAACGTCTCATCTGAAAGACGGCACTTCCAAAAACGCAACTGCCTTTGTTCTGAATAGAGATTAAAAAGGATCCTTCAGTTTGAGAGAAATCCATTTTAAAGTTGGCAACTGTTCCATACACATTCTGCAAGACAGAAATATGCCCAAGGAAAACAAATGCTCCCACAGGGAGACGGGAGCTGTTGTATGAATCAACAACATGTTAAAAAACCCGCTTCAGTTTTTTCATGGCTTAGATTTCATACAACACTAAATCAAGCTGTCTCCAGATCAATACTGGGTACTCAGATAATAAAATGGTCCAATAATATGATTGAATAATTTATATTTAAATGAATGATGGTAATTAAAGATGCTATATTGATTTTTACGAAGGAAGGAAACTTAGATTTGATTGCAACCTATAATAATATCGAGACGACTCAAAACACTTCAGCGGGTTTTACTGTAAACTCTATGGACTGTATATTTTGTAGATGAATATAGCAGCCGTTCGGCGCAGAGCAAATTTAACATCTCTTCCGAAACACAATGTCATGCACCCCCAGCACAGTCCTAACCTTGACCGTTATCTTAAAGTTCTGACATGGGGCTTGAGCCCACAACCTTGTGACTCAGGCCAACTGAGCCAAGCTGATTCAAAACAGCAGCTTAATAATAATAATCATAATAATCCTTGCATTTGATATCGCGCCTTATAACGTTATATCAAAGCGCTTCGCAGGATATACTGTAAAATGAATTGACTGCGTATTTTGTGGGCGAAACTCAAAGCTTCGCGGTATTAATCCAAGACCCCGTTGACAAAGCATATCCAGACCTGAGTAAACCTTGTGGCGAGTGTTCTCAGATCTGCAAACACTTTGTGATCAGAACATGACAACGGCTCATCGTGTTGCTTGCATTTGCCTCTCCCCTTCCCTTCTCCCCACCCCCATCCCCACCCACTGACCCCAGAGGAGAAGCATCAGCTTGCCATTGAGCCGGCCGGTCAGAAACTGAAAACAGCTCAGGTCGGAGTGGGTTACCATAGCAATGCCCGCTCAATAAAATCAGAGATAGGAGTACGAAATACAAACCTGCTACAAACACCCCACAATAATGGAGTTTGTTTGTTCGTGGTGTCAAAACCGCATGTGGAAGCTTCTGTAAATTGCTCTGTAAAACACCAATTTCTGACTGGGAGGACATTTACTTCAACTATTTTCTCAGTCGCTTCTAAATTCAGTTTTGCTTCATAAAATGGTGCTTTCATTATGTTACAAGAGACTTTCGAAGAACCTTATTTAAGCAGCTGCTTCCGAATGCCTTTGGGAGTAACATTGGATACAAAGATGAGTAACTGATGGTAAGAAACACAGTCCAGTATTCCCATGATAGATATTTACTGTATACAGTGTTTGAAACTTTATGTACGAAAAGTAAAACCTATTGCCTTTATTGCTTCAATCTAAATCCCGCTGAGGGAATCCCATTGCAGAATCTTGGGTCGTCTGACAATTTTCATCTCACCGAGAAATAGGATAATAACTTCTAACAGAAAAAAAAAGTGGTTGTTTGGGTTTTCAATCTATTCCGTGATATTTTATTTATTGCAAATGCGCAACAATTATGCCCAAATTGTTCAGTTTCCTTGGTGCGATCCTTTAGGAATTAATACAGAAATAAAAATAAACGCCTGCCTAATTCCCACCAGGGTTCCTGAGGTTTTGTTTGATCTGGGACCCTTGTAACTTCTAAGCTTTGTGACAATTAACTGTAAAGTGAATTGACTGTATGTTTCACCCACAAAACACATACAGTCAATTCACCTTACGGTATATTCTGTGAAGCACTTTGAGATGCCTAGGAGATGTGATAAGGTGCTACATCAAATGCAAGAATTATTATTATTATTATTAAGGTATTCAATCCAGTGCGGTTAAGGCAGCGCTGCATTATCAGATGAGATGTTAAACTGAAGTCCCGTCTGTGTCTGTTCGCGGGATGTTAAAGATCTCACAGCACTATTTGAGAAAAGAAGGAATTTTTTCCCGTGTCCAACAATCCTCCAGTTAAATTGGTTATTCACTTCATGGCTGTGTGTAGCTCATTGCATGCAAATTGACTTCAGTGTTTGCCCACAAACTCACGGCTATTACACTAGACAGCAAATATCATTAATTTCCCATGTTACAAGCTTTCTTGAGTGCTTTGAGTCATTTCATTGAAGCATTGTGATAAGGATTATATATTTTATATATATACATACATGGTTGTGATACCTGTAATTGTTGCATATGATTTGCCATAAAAAGCATTACGATTGCAGAAGAATAAAGGGTCACAATTATGGTTATTGGGAATTGGAAGCTAGATCCTACTTGGATTTTTTTTTGCATTGAAGTAAAGCACAAACACAGTCCTTGGCCATTGATACCTGCCATACTGAATGTGAGGTGTTCAGGTAGACCAATGCAAAGAGCTGCACTTAATCTAATCATCTTCAATTAAACCTTTCCTGAGTGGAAGAAAGCATCAGCTTTTCACCAGTAAGAATGGCCCATTCATTCATTTACCGAGTGAATGTATAATACAGATTTGCACAGCCGTGTTATATTTTCTCCCCCAAATTACATGTTTTACGCTTTCAGCATTTCAAAAGAAAATAGAACCCTTCGCATATAAGCCATTGCGAAAATGTGTTCAGTAATTCCCAGAAATTGCAACAAGACAACCACAACCGTGTGCAACGAGGCCATCGGTTATTATAATAATAATAATCTTTGCATTTGGTACAATGCCCTTATCACATTGTCAAAGTGTCTCACAGTATTTCACAGTATTTTACCAGAAAACACAGTGACTACGTATTTGCGCAAAGCAATGTCACACAGACTGGTATGAAGTGAATGACCAATGCTGTAAATGGGAGATTGTCGGCCAGGACACTGGAAGAAACTCTCTCCTTAACTTAAAATTAGCAGTAACTTTTTAAGTGAAGAACGGTAACACTGTAGGACTTTTCGTGTCAGGAGGATGGCTCGAAAAGGCTTCAAAGGAATTACTGTCAAGTGTTAGTGACTGTGCATTTTGTGGGTGAACTTCAAAGTAATGTGTGATAAAGCTGAGGTGTTTCCATTATTGCGAACAAGGACACACTGAACCATCGTGGATGTTTTATTTTCCATTTTCATCGAATAATTTTAATGTCATTGCTTTCTACCTTGTTCCATGCCTCTGATTTGTATGACATTCAGCTGAGCTTGATAACAGCATATTGTATAATTGAATTCAAATTCAAAGACATTAACATGGACAATGCATTGTACCAATAGTTTTTGTGGTTACAACACCGTGAAGAGTGAATAATGGATAGCATAATCTCCTTCATATCCAAAATCAAGGCAAGAAAGTGTAAAGTATCCATTTTATTTTCAATCATATTATATAAAGATATGTGGACTCACAACAGAGATCAATGGTGTATTTGGTGATATCATCAATCTCTATTCTGTACTCTGTTTTGTACATAGACACTTCTTATCGGGAAAACCTTTGCAACAGAGACAGGTATTGCTTATCAAATTGTTTTTTTTATTAAACACTACCCAAAGTCTTGCTTGCATTCTGTTACAGACACACCGACAACCCCGTGCCATTAATTCATCCATTTAACCCAGGTTGAAATTGCTACCTAAAAACATTATTTGATAGATTTTTGTGGCGGGGGTGGGTGGGGGGAAAGAGGGGAGGGGGGGTATAATTCCAGAATTTATTCAACTACGCTTTCCATACCTCATTTACTTCCAACGCACCTCACCATCAGTTATCAGAAAAGTAACGCTTTAATATAAGTGTGATTGCCGTGCGTTGAAATCAATTCTGACCAGTGGTTTTATCTCGATTGCAGCCTTGAATTCAAGGAGTTTTTAATTTTCCCGTTAAATAAATCCAGACGTAGAAGTAACACGAAGCGACTTAAATCTCGAAGTTCCCGCAGATCACGGAGCAGTTAAGTGTGACTTGTATTAGTATTTACAGCTCTGTTCGCTCCATCTGCACATTTCTCACATTACGTCCCCTAATCTCCGATCGACCAGAATGCTGAAACCAAACCTGCTTCTGCTTCCGATGTTAATTGATCCCTCATCTAATTTCATTCCAGGCTGATCCCCTCTGCATAGAATTACATAGAATCAGTCCATAGAACCAGTTACGACACCTAAACTGTCCATTTACCCCAACTTGTGACAATTATCACGTGACACGTATTCATGTCCCGATACCCGGGAAGAGAGGATGGCAAAGAAATAATAATCCTCTGCATTTGATACAGCGCCTCTTTGCGTCTTCGAGACGTCTCAAAGCGCTTCGTAGAATATACTGTAAAGTGAATTAACTGTGTAGATAAATGTATATACTTTGTTCATTAAGTTAAATGATTATTTCTCCTCAGGAACATTTTCAGAGACAAGAGCACTACTTGGTATCTTATTAATGTCTGTGATTTCCTGCAGTGGAGCTTATATAAACCACTGACCATAAATAAACCTGTGCTGTAATAATCTTTACAGTTCGATCTCATCGTGGCCAACAATATTTTCTTCCTGATATCTTTTTTTCATACAGTGTACGTGTAATAGAAAGTAAACGGTTCTTACGATCTAAAATCGCTTCAGTTCTCAAGGGGAACGAACAGGCAAAGTTTAATATTTCATCCACGACTCGCAAACATCAACTGTGACCAGTTCTCTCCAGGCAACAAAACAAGTCAAACTGCTCCCTTGGGATTACGATTCAGGGGGAAATGTTTAGATTTAATAGTTTAAAATAGCATTTTATCAACATTTCTCCTGCATTATCCCCATGAAAGAAATGCATGCTCAAATGAAAGCCCAAACTGAATTTAAATTGGATTATTATTATTAACTCTGCAGCTCGTGTACTCTCGCGCACCAGGCTCCATCACCCCATCACTCCCACCCTCGCCCAACTCTACTGGCTCCCCATCCCTCAGAGGATCGAATTCAAGATCCTTGTCCTCACTTGCAAGGCCCTTCATGGCTTTGCCCCCTCCTACCTCTCTGACCTGCTGACTCCCTACCAACCTGCCCGCTCCCTCCGTTCATCAGGCTCCAGACTGCTCCATGTCTCCCGCTCGACCCGCCCTACCATCATAGTGGTCGGGCTTTCAGCCTCTCTGCTCCCATCCTCTGGAACTCCATCCCAACAGTCCCTTCGCCTCGCTTCCTCCCTTGCCTCCTTCAAGGCCAGTCTCAAGACCCTTCTCTTCGATCGTCGCCCTCCCACCTCTCTGCTTTTCCTCACCGCTACCCCATGCTCGGGTCCCGGCCACTGACTGTCCAGCGCCTTGGGACGTTCTCCCGACGTAATGTAATTCTGTTGTTGTTGTTATTACACTTTACAGTAAATTCCTGAAACACATTGAGAAGTCCTCCCCATATGAAAAGCACGACATGAGTATAAATTGAATTGCATTGCATCATCCTCTACTTTTCTTGATTGTTTTACAGTTGAAGACATCTGGAGTGCACAGATACAATGCCCATTAAGAGAGCTGAGTAAACATGAGCTTGTGGCAGTCTCAACCTAGTTCATAATGGGCTCCAGTCCAGAACACGGCCACAAACAGTGCACACGCACCAAAACCTTCCCAAATACGTTTATGGGGCATTTTCACCTGCTGTTCGCTTGATATCCCAAATATCTCTAAAAACAAACAAAAATCAATTTTAAAAAAAATAATAATTTGATCACTCAATCCTAATCCTAACATTTGTGGGGACGCTGCTGTGCGCAATTGGAAGCCGCGTTTCACCCACAAAATAATAGTCAATTCACTTCACAGCATATTCTGTGAAGCGCTTTGAGACGTCTCAAAGACATGATGAGGTGCTATATTGAATCCAAGGACTATTATTATTGTTTAACAGTCCTCCCTTAAGAGGGATGACCTGATCTAAAGGACTCAATACACCACAACACTACGAAATACAGTACCACCAAGTTGTCTGTTCGCACCTCAGAATGTTCACGAGAAGTTTGGTATTCCTATTTCTTCCTCTGGCTCCCTTATTGATTACAGAGGAACCGTAATAGAATTACCGTAATAGAATGAAATAGAATTCATTTTGTGAGCCCCGAATTTTTTGAAATAAATTCTGAGTGGCAACGTTGTGCCCGAGAACGGAATTAATTAAAATCATCTTAAAACATTAGTGGGTTAATGGAGGATAGACACGTAGCCTATCAAGGTGTTCGGGACTGAGCCTATGGGGCTGCAACAGCAGCAAGTTGCGTAGAAAAAAAAATCCCCATGCAATCCCAGTTGGCTGGAAGTTGAGCACAGCAATAATTAACAAGAGCTGAAGAGCAAGCAAGGGTTAAAGAACGTGTTAAATTACATGCCGGTGTTTAAAGTCGGGTCAGTCAGCAATGAAGCAGTTGCAGCTGACCAAAATTCCAATGCCAGTCACACAACAAACTTAGTCAAACCGGTTGCCATGCCAATCATTTTTATAGGACCTCAAGCACTCTGGCAACACATGCTCCTCTTAAAATGAATCTTGCCGTTAATAGAATGGCCATTAAATTGTCGGTGTGCCAGCACGTCTATTTTCATGTCTTCTTTAATAGCTTTTTCACATGAGTATTTTCTGGGCACAATTAGACACCATTGGCCGTTCTATTTGGATTGATGTGAACACTGATAACACTGATAATATGGACTGTGATTATTAGTTCCATTAGTCCCAGCAGCGGTGCATGTTACTTGTAAACTGCTCACCATAAACCTGCGCAGGAATGAACCGCGCTCATATTTTAAACGTGTTTATGGCTCGCTCTTCTTTACGGGTTATAATTTTTATGATCGTCGGAGCTTTCATTCCAAAATGTCCTTTACAGCTCGGGTCCATGCGACGGAAGGAATATCTTGCTTGGAAAGTGAACACGCTCTTTGCTTCTCAAGGGGATAAACAGCAAAGTCTAATATTTCATCCGACATACAATCATCAACTGTGACAAGATCCCTTCAGACAACACGGAAATTGAAACACTACACCTTTAGTCATAGGATTTAATGAAAAGTGTTCAGCATTCGATCATTTAAAACTTTATTTATCACCAATTTTTCATCTTTATCTCGTCTCAGGAGCTATTTGCTGCATTCGATCTATTACAGCCAATGTTCAGGGTTGTGGACTTTACACCACGGCTATTGATATTGCTCCATGTGGAGGTGACATAAACCATGGTTTCAATGCAGGAAGTCATCGGTTAGACCTGTCTCCTCCACCCTCTGTCACCTTAAGGACTTTCCTCTTTCCTGCTTTGGAATCTAAGGATTATTTCGCCCGAGGTTTCCACAACAACCATACCCATGAAAATTGAACACTGAATGCCTTGTGAAGTAATATAAGCTGTCGCATGCAATCACCCACAGCCACCATGGGTGCTGCTATCTTTAGCTCAAGAGTCCTGAAGCGACTTTGCCGAGGTATTAAAATCAATTCCAAGTAAGGCTCGTTCCTCCACATTAAAAGCTTCCTTTCAGTATGTCACTGACTCAGCTTGCAACCATGCCTCAGTCTCAGTGGAGCTCTCCCTGAGAATCTTAGTTTTGCTTGCACTGCGCAAGACAATAATTCTGCTGGTCAGATGCTGACAGGTTGTAAACAAAAGGAGAGTAATTAACCAGATGCATGATCACGGATTACAGTATATCTCTTTTCCTGATGCAGTGCTAACCATATCGCCATGCTCATTAAATTGTGTTTCATTTTGTGTTTGGACATGGCGTATAAGAAATTAACTAACACCTCAAGGACTTTTTGTTCGCGTTTTGTCACATCCTATTCTGTAATCAGAAGAATCCTCCTTGCAATTAATGCAGCATTTTATCACACCATCAAGATGCCTCAAATAATTTTCACTGCAGCAGTGACTGTACTTGCAGGCAAACACAGAGACCAACTTGCACACAGCAATGTCCCCGCAATGGCCGTGAAGGGATTGACCAATTTTATATGGGGGGATTGTTGGCAAGGACACCGAGAGAAGCTCCATTCTCTTTTCGAGCCGTGCCAGTGGGATCTTCAATGTCCATTTCAGTGTAACATTTTGCCAACAAATATACAGTCAATTCACTTTACAGTATATTCCGTGAAGCGCTTTGAGACGTCTGGAAGATGTGAAAAGAGCTGTATCACCTGCAAGGATTATTATTATATCATCTCATCTGAATGATGGCACTTCCAACACTATAGCACTAACCCAACATTGCAATGGAGTGTTGCACTAGACTGAGCGAGTGCAAGTCTTGAAGTGGGGGTTGAACCCTCAGAATCTTTTGACTCAGAAGCAGGAGGTGCTGAGAACTGAGGCAGGCTGGCACTTATCCACAAGAGAGCACATGCTCCTATTCCAATATGTAGTAGTATCGTGCACCATTGGTAGCCGCTCTTGCAGCCACTACACCCCCCAAACTCTGGAACACTCTGAAGACCTTCCTCTTCGACCGTACCTATGTCACCTCCCCCCGGCTCGCCGTAAATGCTCCGTCACTGTGAAGCGCTCTGGGACGCTACCCTGCAAAAATGCAAGTGGTCGTGGCTGTTGTTGTTGAAGTAAAGTTGCCAGTGATCAGACCAAATACAGACCTCACCGAGTTGTGTTTGGAAGATCTCTGCTTTGATTTCACAATTCTTCAACCCCCCCCACCAACCTCTGCCAACTTGATTTCATCAATAAATGTAACTACATGCTGGGCACTGGATCTATTATACAAAACACTCAGTTTGTGGTATCTTCATGTGAGCAATTTAATTTATAAACTTGAAAGTAACGCACGCAGTTGAAAAGAAAATTGAATGAGAATTAAATCTGGACTTGAGAATTGTTTGCACTGAATAACAAGTCCGTGATTTAGTCAAGAGTTCAGATGAAGTAACAAAACCGTTGTTTGAAGCGACAATCAGAACCTAAGAGTAAATTCCAACCTCTCTCATTGTTATTTGCTCTTGATAAAAACAGAAGCAATATCAAGGCAGTTAAGAGTGCTGCATTGATGTTGGAGAAAGACTGAAAAGCTATTGTGATCTGATGGATCCAGAATAATGTTGACAGATTATTTATGAGCAAGTTTAATAAGAGAACCGTTTTGCCTTTCCAAATCAGCCCGGGAAGAAATGATAAAAGGAATCAATGAAAAAGAGAGAAGACCTGTAGCAGAACAGACCTGAGCGCAGAGAACAGCACTTTAATTTAAGTTTAAATACTTGGGTGTGATTACTGAAGGTTTTCAATCAATATGAAGATGTTGTCTCAAATAGTAACATGTGTCTCAGAGTTAAAATAATTGGAGCTAGCAAGGAGTATCGGGGGAGAAGCAGTCAATATCAGGCATAGTTAGTGAACCGACAAGTCAACTTTATTGACCTAATGGCAGCAGATAATAATAATAATTGGCGAGTCAATGAACGGTCAACACACGATTCTCCACAGATCCCCTGAACTTCCTATTCTCCAAGAATCTTTGTGTGAGAAGCAAACAGACTCATTCATTTCAGCATTATGATAATGATAATAAAATAAAAATAATAATCCCTGCATTTGATACAGCGCCTTATCGCATCTTCGAGACGTCTCAACACGCTTCACAGGATACACCGTAAAGTGTAGTGACTGGGTATTTTGTGGTCCATTCTGGAACCACACAGTGTTGCATTGCTCTTACTTCTACACTTGTTGACAGCTGTTCAGATATTCATTTCACCTGTGTGACAGGTATCTTACAGAGGTTCCCACCAGGTAAGTTACCCACTGCCCTGAATGACGAGGTGAGGGGTCTTATAGTCTGCGAAGGTCTGGTAGTCCAAGATATTTTACCTAATGCCCTGTACTGGCTCTCAATCTCCTTGACCTCCCTCAACCACCTCCTACTGGTTTGACGAACATTTTTACGGTGCTGTTTTATGCTGAAATGAGAGCATATACACAAGAGAGAGAGAGCTGTGCAGTGTGAGATTAACACCTCATTGTACTTGTTAGTCAGGATCCAGACTCCAGACAACGCTGTTTGATTTATTACAATGCAGTGTAACTTTTGGAACCTTCCAGGGACCAACACTCACAGAATGCATTGTCCCACCATTAAATAGTTACAGGTTTTCCAGCAGCACGAGAAACTGTCATGCAATTTCAACCCCTTAATCTCTTGAGAAAGAGATGAAAAACAGGTAAAGATGCCAAGAAGTGAAAACTTCAGTTACTCCAAAGTATGTCATCATCCGCAGCCATACTTATTCCCTTCAGCTGCTTTGATGTTTGAAGCCCTTTGAGAGTTTGATAGATATTCATTGAGCTCCCATTTAATCAAATTAAATGTGAAAGGAGCCAATCCTCGCTGGAATCTACTCTGCTCGTGTTTTCCTGGGAGCACGTAATTCTTGCCGGGTAGTCAAACATGCAACGTCCCAAGGCGCTGGACAGTCAGGGATCCGCACTCGAGCTGGTGGTTGGGATCAGGAAGGGTGGAGGGCGAAGAGGGTAAGGGTAGGGAGGGTGACCGAAGGCACTGGAGAAGAGGAGGGTCTTGAGCTGGGTCTTGAAGGAGGCAAGGGAGGGGGCGCGAGGCGGAGGGACTGTGGGATGGAGTTCCAGAGATGCAGATAATGTGGCAATAATAACATTCAAATCACAGTGTCTGAATGGAGTATAAACAGGAGCCTGGATTTTTAAACTAGCACTGTCCTTTTAAAATATAAGTGCAACACATTCGGAATAAATAGATTTCTGCAATTCGTCAGTGGTTAAAATGTGGCTTTATAACAGTCGATGTGGTGGACAGCTTATTTCTCTACAAAATGTTTTCCAACCTTGAAAATTCAAAATAAACATTAAGCACATTCAATATGTTGTTAGTGGAGAATGTTACACATTATTTTCAAGGTGCTCCCATAAATCAGACGCGATAGGTTTGCAATAGTTCGATGAAGTGAATAATACTGCTGCATTAGATTCTATCAGTCGAGACTAGGTTCTGTCTTTGCTGAGTGGAACAGTGGAAGGAATCATTAAAACCAATGGATTTCTTTCACAAGATCCCGGTTTTGCTTTAGACATCAGCAATTCTATCTTATTTACTTGCCAAAAATGGGCATTCAAATGTACCTTGAATCTTTAAGATAACTGTGAATCTTATTGTTTGCTTTCTAATAATAATAATCTTTTTTAATTTGGCCTTTCGTGTTGGGAGGAGGTATCAATGTGATGGGGGATGTTGTGGATGGAAGGAAGCCAAGGTTACTAATGGAGATGTACATTTGCTAATTTTCCACTGATCACGTACGGAATCAGTGAGCGTATACACAGAACTTTCTGTGAAAAGATCAGTGCCTATAAGACGAATGGCCATTTCTTGATCTGTGTCTTCATAAGTTCTTATAATGTTACATCTACCAAATAATCAAAGTCATATCAAACCCCAATATTTTTAAGTTACTGCAAGTAACCCTTTGAGTAATCGCATTTTTCATGGGTGAAAATGCTCATTCACTTCTTGGCTGATTGTGGGACATTGCTGAGCGCAAAATGGTTTTCCTACAAAATACTCTTATTGTACTTCACTGTAGAATCCAGTAAAGCGTTTTGAGACATCTCGGAGTGGTGATAAGTGGCCGTAGCAAATGTCAGGATTCCTATATTCTACACAAATCACAAAGTAAAAGAAGCATTCTGATTTGTATTGGTATACTACAATAGTGCAGTATGAAATGCAAAGAATATCATTATTTATTGGTTAAGGGGAATAAACTTTTATTGCTATCAATTATGAGCTGAAAACCTGTTTACCATTATGGGTTGTTATTGCTTGAGTCTAGTCATGTAAGATGCATTCTCGCAAGTTCTGGAATAAAGTACGAGCGTCAGACAGAGGCAACCCTTAACGAGCCATGGAGAGAAAGGTAAGACAGAATGAATAATTTCAGTGAAAAATAATGTGGCAAACTGACAACGGGGGAAAAAAAAAGACAGCAAAGTTTTAAATTAGTGTGAAGTCTGCCTCGCGCAACTGCAACGCAAAATGGATTGTAAAAATTCTAACGGTTCGGTCGCTCAATCCGCGACTGTTTGCGGGACGCTGTGCTGTGCGCGATTGGCTGCCGTGGTTTGCCCACAAAATATACAATCGCTGCACTTTGCAGTATATTCCGTGAAGCGCTTTGAGGCGTCTCGAAGGCGTGATGAGGCTCTGTGTCAAATGCAAGAATTATCATTGTTATGCTTATTATCGTCTGCGGTCGCGTGCAGTAGAAGCTGCTGACACATTAAGACATATGTGGCTACTGTCTGACCCGAAGAACTGGCAACCACGAAAAGAACAGAAATGTGTCAAATTCTTTTCAATCCACACTTAATCTCGGGCCTCCTCGGTTTTGTGGATTTACGCATTTATCTTGGAAAACGAGATTACGCAAAGTAGACCAAATAATTATCGTGTGGTTCCCGCATCTTTCTGCACCAATTTGTGACATACGCCCTTTTGCACTTTGTTTTGCTTGGCATTCCCCACAACTTCGCATCTCTTTAAAGATACGGTGGCAATTTAATGGGGTCCTTGTCATTCACCTAGAGAATGTATAAATCAATTTCAACTCCTGTTGAATTAATTACCAAACAGTTTCATCTTTTTCTTTTACAGAAGCTAATCTCTGAATTTAATTTAAGTGAAGCAAAATTGTTCAGGCTCTCTTTTATATAAGTTGATAAACTAATTGTAAGTGCAGCTGTCTTCTATCTTTGACAGGTTCCTTGCCATAATATCCATTGTTGCGTTCTTTGGGAGACATCCAGCAATCTGATTGCAAATAAATTATGAAAGGAAAGCTTTCCTTTGGCAACCGATTTTTAACCCTCTGTTCTTAGTAATTAAAAAGAGCTATGATAATAAATTGCCTTTCAGCAGAAATATGATTTCCTTTTCATTCCTCACAAGTCTCAGTATCTCAGAAAACATGGCTGTAGAAGTAAGAGTGATCTTCATGTTGGTTCTGAGTGCTACACCACGATCAGTTACAT
This sequence comes from Callorhinchus milii, assembly GCF_018977255.1. Lineage (NCBI taxonomy): Eukaryota > Metazoa > Chordata > Chondrichthyes > Chimaeriformes > Callorhinchidae > Callorhinchus > Callorhinchus milii. The sequence continues at coordinate 3,099,418 of NW_024704766.1, read as the reverse complement.
CAATAGCAGATGTTCCTTGCCTTTGTATACATCGTCTCATCGTGTCGAAATGCCTCAAAGCGCTTCACCGGATTTTTTTGTTACTGTGAAGTATAGTGACTGTCTCTTTGTAGGTAGACAATTTGCCATGAATGAGACTGGAAGCAAGCAGATGACGTTTGCATATTTTCAAGAAGGTGACAACATTCAACCTGGCAACAAGGCAACTATAAACCCATTAATCTGACCTCAGTAATAGAAAAAATATGGCGTTTAATCATCAGATAAGAAGTGGAAGATTACCTACATAAAAATAATCACCATGTAAATTCATAATGCTAGGCTGGCACGGTTCAGGCCGGTGGTCGGGCCTTCAGCCTTCAGCCCCCAGGCTCTGGAACTCTATCCCCCAGTGCCTTCGCCGCTTCCTCCCTTTCCTCCTTCAAGGCCGGTCTCAAAACCTTTCTCTTTGACCTTGCCTTCAGCTCCCCTCTCGACTCTCTTCCCCTCCTCGCTCCCTCCCTTCCCTCCCCTCACCCTGACCATTTCCCCCCTCCTCGCTCCCTCCCTTCCCTCCCCTCACCCTGACCATTTCCCCCTTGCTCGGGTCATGACCCAACTGTGCAGCGCCTTGGGACGTCCTCCTGACGTGAAAGGCGCTTTATAAATGGAATCTTGTTGTTGTTGTTGTTGTTGCTGTGGCTGCAATGTCAGAGGTGTCAAACTTCAGATTACAAGCAAATGACAAATCTTATCTGGAGGATTGTTGGACCTTGACACCGTGAGAAACTCCCTTTTCTTTTCAAACAGGTAGATGAGACCTCAGTTTAGCATTTCATCTGAAGAACGGAGAATCCAACAATGTGAGCTCTATGCCTAGACTGTGGACCACATGATCATTGAGAGCACTTATTTACGAAACAGTTTGATGCTGTGATCTGAATATGGTAGGGTTAGATTTCTGGAAAGATCAGATCAAATGATCTGAAGAGTCTTCTTCATCTGAATCTCTCTTGTTTGATCAACCTTTATTCTGTGGTGCAGAAATGATTCAGTTAGCATGTTAACTTATTGATGGATTGCAGCTGTTGCTTTGGCTGACTCATTCCTTCTGGAGAACAAATTCTGACTCAATCCATCTGGGAAACACATTGATACCAGGCAAAGTAAACAAATCCTTCAATTAGATTACAGCCAGGGAGTTACTTATCCCAAATGCCACGAGTGATTTCAATGGGAGAAAGCCAACTTCATAGGATTTTAAAACTGCAGATTTCAGACAAGTTTGAGTTGAACATACATGTTCAAAATAATCAAAATTAGTTTCCAGCAAACAACAGCAGCAACAACAAATCACATTTTTTTGGTGCCTTTAACGTCAGGAGGACATCCCAAGGCGCTGGACAGTCAGGATGAGTGCTGCTCAACACCCCACCTCCTAAACTAAAAGATGTGTAAAGGACTTTTCACAAACCTGCTTGTTCTTCATTGATCAATTAATAGGCAGAAAAAAACATGCCAGAGAAAGCGCCATGGCACAGCGAAGAGTGAAAGCAAGGTTTATGTTCAAAGAATCATTACATGTGAGCATTCTCAGTAAATCTCATCATCCAAACTTTACACTTCATGAGCAATTTCGAAGACTGTTGGCAGTCGAGACAAATTGGAATTGGAAGCATGGCTTTGATCTGGTATAATGCTGGTTGTTTGGCTTAACTTAGTTTGGGAAAATAAAATCACTTCAGCAAAAAGACTAAAAGGACGGGTGATTGTGAAGTTGGAGTATTGGAAACCATAGAATCATAGAAATTTACTACGTGTCTTGCTGGCTCTTTAAAGAGCAATCCTTTCAGTCCCATTTATCTGCCATTTTCCCAACCCCTGTAATTTACTAGGAGTAATTTCTACAACTAAACAACTATACAGGCATTCATCAGCTTCTGATCCCAAATGAGCTACCATGGGATAATGGATATGGTTAGGTTCCTTCACCTGCAGACTTCCCTCTTCTATCCTAAGGTCACATCCCTTTGTTTCCCAGCTTCGTGTCAAACTCCACCCTTTAAACTCTCTGAGGCATTCTCTGGGTGAAGGGTGCATTATAGACACAAGATGTTGTCCCAAACTGACCCACCCTAACAAAGATATCATTGCCCAGGCAGGTGCTTGAGAACATGTTGCCTTTTTATATTGGAAAAGTATCCAGCGTAAATGGATAAGGAGTCCTGTAGCTTATCGGTAAGAGTGCTCGCCTCACAAGCGAGAGGACCTTGGTTCAATTCCCGGCAGGGTGAAACATTGAGCAAGTTTCCTTACTCCACACGCCTCTGGTTACTTAGCAGTAAGTAGGAACCCGGTTGTTAGTCGATTGGAGGATCGTTTTTCCGGGGTTAATAATCCCTTCAACAAACAATATTACTAGCAATAATAATAATTTGGTCACTCAATCTGCAACTGTGGGACACTGCTGTGCGTAATTAGCTGCAGTGTTTTGCCTGTAAAATACACAGTATATTCTGTGAAGCACTTTGGGACAGCTCGAAGAAGCGATAGAGCGATATATCAAATGCAAGGATTATTATTATTATTAATGATTGATTAGTAGTTTCAACAAAATTCTCTTGTATCTTGTTAGATAATGTGCATACAATCGAGCAGCATGCAGGACTCTTTCTCCTCTGGATACGGATTACCCACATAAAAAATAGGCTGTGGAAATTAACAGAGACAAAGAGAAGCAGAAGAAAGCAGAACCCTTTGGATCGACAGAAAGTGGAAAAGGGGGATGAATGCAAACCAAAAGTGACAGATGCTCATTGTACAGCTCTCCAGTCACTGTATCGGCGAGTGGGGAAATGAAGATTAAAGATTGCGGTTTTTTTTCAAACGACCCCTTGACAGGACCGGAGAAAGGGAACTTTAGCCTGGGGATTGAATGTCCCACTTTGGGTGAAAAGTTGACATAAGGTACATGGTTAATGTGCCATCTGTCCATTAACCCATTTCTGGAAAGGAAACACTGGACTGATATTCTCAACTGACGTTCAACAGTAGGGTCTCTAGTGGTGAGATAGAGTGTTGCTCTGCTGGGGCGGAACATGGAAGGAGCCTTGGTGTGGCTGGCAATAATAATAATAATTTGCATTTGATATAGCGCTTTTCACATCTTCTAGATGTCTCGAAGCGCTTCACAGAATAGACTGTAAAGTGATTGACTGTATATTTGCGGGCCAAACGCGGCAGCCAATTGCCAACTGGGGGGGTTTGGGATCAGGGAGGGTGCAAGGCAGGGAGAGTAGGAGGTCGAAAGGAAGGCCTTGAGAGGTGCCTTGAAGAAAGCAAGGGAGGGAGCGAGGTGAAGGGACTGTGCGACGAGATTGCAAAGGATGGGGGGCAGAAAGGCTGAAGGCTCGACCGCCGATGGTGGAGTGGTCCGTGCGGGGGACATGGAGCAGGCCAGAGCCTGCTGAGCGGAGGAAGCGGACAGGTTGATATGTGGTTGGCAGGTCACAGAATCCACACACCCACATAGCAGGTCACACTTCTTGGCACTGTTACGGCATCAGTAAAGAGACCAGTATTTGATGACTGTTGTAAGTTAGGGTAGAGGCCATTGAGAGCTGCAGAATTATACAGATTGGCTAAAATATCATTGTAAGTGCTGGCCGAGGGTTAAACTGTCAATTGGGACGTAGAGCTCGCTTCAGAATACGCAGGTCTCTGGAGGTCAGAAATCAATCATAATAACACACTGCCCTACACAAGGCTTCTAATGGAAGTCGCTCAAGTCTCTGTTCTTTGGGTCCCAATCTCTATGGCAACCCGAGTACATTGTGATTCCCGTGCGTGGCTGCAAAAAGAAAAGTCCTTGTTCTGACACTTTATTGAACAGCAACCATTATTGGGATTCTTCACTGTTATTCGGCAGGCCGAGTTACATTTTATTCAGCACTTGACTTCGTGAAGTGCGAAGCGATAGATTGATTCGGATCTTGCTTTTTTCTTCTTCAAAACAATGGAGAGACACATGGCAGAGGATTTTTTTTTTAAAAATAAAGGGAAAATCCGAAGCGGTACGGAAAAATGGCGCTCAGTGCATTCTGCCGCAAATGGCAGAAGATGACACAACAGGAACCAGCCACCGACTGCTCTTTTGTGAGGGCAGAACTTTAGCAGGAGATTTAACGGATATTTTTACACATGTATGAGAAATACATGGTATTTTTTTTTAAGCCTGATCTGAGCAACGATTCGACAGACCAATTCAATTCAATTCTCAGTTATTGGAAGCGTCACGAGGCCAGCAAAGCATCTCAGTATCTTAACCTCCTCGATGCAGAAGTGTTTTCGACGTGTTTTGATAAATCTTTGTTACAGGCAAGACAGGTTGAAAGGGAACTAATGTAAAACTTCCGGGTTAGTTGACGATTGAAACAGCGCCTTATCACGTTATCATTGACAGGTCTCAAAGTGCTGTATATCTAAAGGATTTACTGTAAAGTGTAGCGACTGTGAATTTTCTAGGTGAACACAGCAGCCAGTTTGCAGGAATTAATGTCCCACAAACAACCATGCAGTGATTGACCAACTTAAGTTAATTTATCGGGTTGAAACTAATTTTATCTTGGTCCGAACTGGAGTTCCCATGGGTCTCTCGGAACCGTGATGCATCTCCTCATTAAGAGGCCAGTTAAGAAATCCTAATTAGATCCCAGTCATTACATTAAAAATGCTTAAAAAATAGAAGATCGAAAAGATAGTGCAAGCCTCACAGTCAGCTGGCGTGCAAGATAATGTTATTACGATGATATAATTGCTAAGCAGTCATCTCAATTAGAACAACAATGCCCCTTTTTCTTCATTTAAAAAGCTGAAAGGACATATTTAAAAGATGTTGGGACTGATTCTCTCACTACCGAGACGCGTGGTATAGAAATGCTCTCCAGTGAGATTAGTTGAGAAAAATACCTTTGTGCAATCGTTCCGATTAGGATAATGTCCCCGGTCAGAATTCATTACCGCTGATTCTTCTCGCTTGCAGAGTTCTGCAGCTCAGTGGTTAGAGTGCTCGCCTCACAAGCGAGAAGGACCTGGGTTCGATTCCCGAGTAGGTCGAAACCTTGGGCAAGTTTCTTTACTCCACACGCCTCTGTTTACCTAGCAGTAAGTAGGGGGTACCTAGGCCGTGGCTCCTGCAAACTTGATGCTTAAAAATTTCCAGAATTAAGTGAGAAAAGTGTGTTCCTCTGGGGAGAAAGTGTGAAAATACTGGGGAACTTCAATGCATGTGTGGAACCTCTCAGTAGTTTGGCTTGGATATTCGTAAGCGTAGCAATGAGTTTCTGTCTGTCAGACATCAAAGAAAGAGGAACTTTAGGCTTCAGAAGTGAACGACCAAAGGACAGAAAATTCCATACCATTTTTCACAGACCCTGAAGGTAAGTTGAGCAAACAACCAGGGTATGTGCCTAACACAAACTGAACATCGTTCAATCCAGAATAATTCCACTCCATGTCTGACATTTTCATCGTCCTCGCGGGGAAATGGGATTAAACGAACTGCCTTTGATTTAATAAAACGATAGAACTGCCTTATCAGCATAAATGGCCTATTCCTGTATCAATTAGCTCAGAATCACTCGGTCGCAGGTCACTTATTCTAGATTTATCAAAAATGAAAGGTAAACCGTTAAATAGGTGGAACTCTCGTTATTTAGGTTTTATACGCTCTTAAATGGAATTTTCACAAGTGTTCAGACACCCGGCTGGCAAGAGAAAAATCAGTAGGGAAAAGGATACCTGATAATAATAATCTTGCGTTTGATATAGCCTCTTATAATGTCTTCAAGACATCTCAAAGCGCTTCACAGAATATACTGTGAAGTATAGTGACTGCATTCTGTGGGTGAAACATGGCAGGCAAATGTGCACAGCAATACCTGTTCCAAAGGTGAGCAAGCACGTTCAAGGTAGCTACTGTACACATTCAGATAGTGCTTGAAATAACCGTGAGATGTAACTCAGCACATCATCAGTTAACTTTGATGACACTTTCGGTGTATTCTTTCTTCCTTTTCCTTTTTTGTTTTGCTAAACAAGTGATTTTGCTCCTCCACCTTTTAATCCTTTAATCCTTGCATTTGATATAGCGCTTTTCACGTCGGGAGGACGTCCCAAAGCGCTTCACAGAATAGACTGTAAAGTGAATTGACTGTATATTTGTGGGCGAACGCGGCAGCCAATTGCGCACAGCAATGTCCCACAAACAGTCGTAGATTGAAAATGACCAATTTATTATTGTTTTTTTGTTTTGGAGGGATTATTATTAGGCTCTGTGTGGAGTAAGGAAACTTGCCCAAGGTTTCGCCCTCTGCCTGGAATTGAACTCAGGTCTCTCACTTGCAAAGCGAGTGCTCTAACCACTGAGCTACAGGACTCCACGGTAATAATAATAATAAATTCTTATTAACAATAAGGAATTTGTGCACGAATCAGCTAGAAAATGTTACGATTTACAGCAAACCCTGTGAAGCACTCAGAGAAGTTACCCTGATATAAAAGGCGATGTACCGAATGTGAGCATCATTATTATTATTTTTATTGTGACTTCCACCAATGTGTTTTACTTTACGTTTATCCACATTAAATACTCCATGCCTCAGTTTATCCATTCAATCCATTCAGATGCCTTTGAGTTCTCTCAATCTCCCATTATCTACTATCCGGCCACATAGCTGTATGCCATTGTCGCTGATTTTTATGAAGCTGCAAGTACCCTCTTTCACATTGGATGTGTGTAGCACAAACCGCAGGGGACTCAGTACAGATCTCTTTTGAGCTCTGCTAGTCACTTAACCCCAGACAGAGCCTCTGTATTTATCTTTACTTTATCCTTTCTATTAGCGAGGCAATTTGGAATCCAGTTGGCTAATTTGCTATTAATTTCATATCGCTTCATCTTATTTGAAAGCCTTAGGGAATTATCAATTGCCTTCTGAAGATCCAAAGCACGCACGTACCAGTGCGATTGTACTCTCGCACTGATTCGATCGCCCACTCCAAAAAAAATTCCAGTAAAACTTGCGAGACTACATAACTGAGGGGGAGGGGGGGCGAGATGGAGAATTAGATATGGTTCGAGAAATAGACACAAGGTTTTTATTACTACCACTGTTGAACTCTGAGTCCCTTTGATATCTATTTGAAACTACATTGATACCAATTCCTGTCACTGTTGGTTACATTGCTAATATTAATAATATCCTTGCATTAGGTATTAATAATAATCCCTTGCACTTGATATAACATCTTGCAGACGTCTCAAAACGCTTCAAAGTGGATTGACTGCATATTTTGTGGGCGAAACGTGGCAGCCAATTGCTCACAGCTCCACAAACAGTCGTGGATTGAAGTGACCAATTTATTATTGTTGTTTTTTTTAATCTGCCGATCGACTAACAACCGGGTTCCTACTTACTGCTGGGTAAACAGAGGCGTGTGGAGTAACGAAACATGCCCAACATTTCACCCCGCCGAGAGTCGAACCCAGGTCTCTCGCTTGCAAGGCGAGTGCTCTAACCACTGAGCTACAGGACTGCAGGGGATATACCGTTGACCAGGTCAACATTAACCAGGATATAAACGTAAATTCTGTATTGATGAAATAGAATTCCCACGTGCATCCTCAATTTACATGTATTGTCTTGGGGTAAGACTTCCGCCTGGGTTGAGATTTATTCTATTAACGTAGCATTTCAGAGCATCCAAAATTTGTCAAATTCTTCCATAGAACTTTTCATTTTTGAAGCTGATTTTCCGTGAGTCCTTTTAAGAAGAGCAGAGAGCTGTCTTCAAAGTCAAAACCGAATTTGACAAGTTGCCCAATTCTGCATATTCTGAAATGTTACTTGTGAGCATTCACCCACAAAAGTCACTTCACGTCACAGCACCTCCTGTGAAGCTATTTGAGAGGTCTTCTTAACGTGAAGGGCGCTACACCAAACGTCGGGATTATTATAGACGAGTGGAACAGGCTTGATGGGCTGAAGGGCACCCTCCTTTTTTGTTCTGTGTTCCTGTGATTTTCACAGAAGCAGAATATTTTTTTCACGCTATCCTCGAAGAATGAAAGCGTGATAAGTGTTCCGAGGTACTGCCCCTCATGAATTCGATTTGTTGTTGTTCATTCCAGAACTAAATGATTCCAACTTGATATGCTTCTCGTGGCTTATTGTTAAGAAGTTACTTTGATCAAAGCGGCAGTTGTAAATTTCCACTGACTGTTTGCACAGATTGAGGATGAGGTTGATGTTTGCTGACTGCCAGCATCTCTATTGAAAGCAATCAACGTATGAGAAGAAAAATGTTCCCCTGTTTATTCGGGGACATTGAAAACTGTCACAATAACAAAATCAGACTAAACCTTGATCGTCAACATCCTTCAATGGGAAGAAAGATTAATATTGAGAGTAACTGAACAGCAAATCTTGATTATTTTACGTGTGAAAATGGAATTTTGCTATCAATTTGTCAATATTTTAAGGCACAGTGGGACGGAACATTGATTTTTCACTCCAAAGATTTTGGGTAAGGAATCTTTCCAATTCAGCGTAATTTTGTGTCTGCTTGGCTCAGTTGATTGCACTCTCGGCTCTGAGTCAGAAGATTGTGAGTTCCCAACATTCAACCTCTTAAAAAATACACAATCACTACACGGTAAAGTAATTCCTGTGTAGCGCTTTGAGACAGCCTCCCAACATGAAAGGCGCTGTATCAAACACAAGGATCATTATTATTAATAATAATATTAATACCTTATTGGACGATATTGTTGGGAAATATAAAGAAAGAGAAGGCAATGATAAGCCCACTAATCAGGAGGGGGAGCGAGGATCTATATCACTTTGATGGATGATAGGACTGGGGCAATTGATTCTCAACAACAACTTGCATTTATATAAGCCCCTTCATGCGAGGCATACATCCAGTTAATGTATTATTAATACTGTCAACTCCGATGATGAAAAAGACTGACAACGCTTTGAAGGCTCAAATGTGAACAACAGCCACTAGGACAAAACACTTCACTGAAGGGTTTCTGCCACTTTCCATGATTGCTGGCTCCTGGCTCAATCCAACAGATACTTGCTCTTCCTAATTCCTGAGCTGCAAATCTTGTGGACCGTAAAACTGCACCAATTGCCAAAGCTGCATCTTGCCAATATGAAAAAGAAGCCACAGTTGTTTTATAGAATGAATAATAATATTCATCCTTCCTTTTGATAGAGCCTCCTTCACATCGGGAAGATTTCCCAAAGCGCTTTATGGATGGAGCAATAGAACCATATGAATTTAAGCGCTTTGAGACATCTCGAAGACATGAAAAGCGTCATATCAAATGCAAGGATTGTTATTATATTATAACTTAAAGTGCAGAAGAAAGCCATTTGGCCCATCGTGTCCATGATGGCTTCCTTCAGAGCAATCTTTTTCAGCCCCGCTTCTCTTGCCCTTTCCACAATCCCCTCCAGCTGACTCTTTTTAAGGCGACAATCTCAACAATCTCTCAGCTTAAAAAAAAAGGTCTTTCAATTCATGGAGACTCATGGGAAACCGCTGTGCAGAAATTGGCTGCTGTGTTTGCCAACAGAATATACAGTGACTGAGTACGTTGTAAGAGAACTCAGCAAGCGATTTGTCACTTTCCATCAATTCCTGTGAAGTGCTTTGAGGCATCTGTACCAAATGCAGACACAAGGATAATTATGTCTCCGTCCTTTTAACCATATTTTTTTTTCGGTTCCAAATCAGTGTTAATATCGCCCAGACATGAGGTCACTAATCGCCTTGTTGGGATTGTTCAGAGCCCTGTTGTGGTCTGATTGGCATGTTGACTGTTTCAGACACTATGATTCACACACATTGATGTGCGTTAACAGTCCCAGATAAAACAAACCAACTATTCTAAAGAAAACTTTAACGCTTTCAGAGTTAATTTAGACTCTAAGCTTTCAGTCAAAAACTTATGCTCAATTCACTGCTATAGACACTTGTCCTCACCTTTAAATGCACACATACTGGATATGACTGGTGAAGTTCAATGTTACTTTTTCGAACCATCAATTTTTTTTTGATAGACTGGGCGGCTGACATCCCACAGTCGTGGATTGAGTGACCAAATTGTTATTATTATTTTTCTTTTGCAGGGATTATTATCCCCAGAAAAACTATCTGAGCTTCAAGCAGTTCCCGATAGATTGGTGATCAAATAATTCCCAAATTGTAGAAAAACGCGTATCAGTTTGCGATAAGGAAAAGATCTCCATTGAAAGACAGCCATAATTTTAGTGAATAACGCGGATATCCAGGAGCCAAGACTTTACCTTTATTTTGCACCGTTTCGTATCATTAAAGCTTCATCTCATTACTTTCATTTTTGAAATATTTTCTTTATTGTGATCGGGGAAATGGAGTTGTCAACCAATGGGGCAGTAAAAGCATAATCCATGCATTTGATATAGCACTTATGTCGTCAAGATGTCTTGCAGGATATACAGCAAATGGGTGATGTGTATGTTTTGTGGGCAAATGTGGCAACTAATTTGTGCACAGCAATGTCCCACAAACAAACATACCTTGGACCTAAGATGTCAAGACACAACATGAATTGACCTAAACAATTCTCCATTTCATTTAAAATTATTTAAAGAACTTTTTTTTTAATTATCCCTCTTACAAACCCACCATTTGTGAAATGAGCAATTAAAAGGTAAGGTCAGACCTTGAATTATTTCCACATATCATTTCAGTTTTTATCTTGGTCTGCATTCATTCCCTGATATTCACGATGACAGATTAACACTGAGTATCATTGCAAGCCCATTTAATATAATTCAGTGAGTTGGTATTTAACTCCTGGAAAGGGGATAGAACATTCTCAACATGACTTTAAATTGAAGATTGAAATTTCTCTCCTTGAATAATAGATTGAAAAGAAGTCGCCATACTAACCTTGGTGGTTTGCCTTTGACGAGTGTTTTTTTTGTGTCATGCCAATTTGCGTTCTCTTGTAACATAAGTTACAGACGTCTGGATATCCGCTCAATGCCATTCTTCCTGCTAAAATTGAATGGTATTATTAATGTCCTGAGCGAATTGTATTTGTGAGACTGGCTTTGAATAGGCACTCAAGTGAACTTCAGATACAGGCTATATATCGCTAAGGTTTGTGACTTTCAACATTGTGGGGTAAGTAACAGCAATCTTCAAATCTATTGATAAACACTTGTCCTTTTGTTGAACAAGGTTCCCTCTTGCGACAGGTTTCTTGTTACCCTCCTCTTCCTGTTCATCTGAAAATTATTGACGATAAAAATAATCCTTGCATTTGATATAGTGTCTTATCGTGCCATCGAGTCATCCTAAACTGCTTCACAGGAGTTACCGTGACGTTTAGTGACTGTACTTATAGGCTGAATACTTATCCACTGATATCGAGATTTCGGCAATGAGGAACAAACCGTAGATGAGAGTTGGGAGAGCGGAAACCCGGGCAGATAGGGCTGGAGCCGATGGGATACTTGGGGAAGGATAGGATTATGAAAGGATTTAAAGGAAAGGAAAAGGATCCTGAATTCAATTGACTGGTGCACTGACACGCAAACCAGCACAGGGTAATGATCTCTATGATGGACTCATAATTTGGATGTTAAAGTTATTATGAGCTGCTGTGGTTTCCAGTAGTAGCACTGATCGGGTATTCTGTTTGCAGAAAACTGGTAATGTAGGTTTTCAAAATTGATTTGAATTTTTTACAGTCAAAATACCCATTAAATCCAAATAGAACGTCTTGCACCTAATTTGTCAAATCCCGATATAATCTTTACTGCTGTATTTGCAATTAAACTGATGCAACCCAAACATCTGTGGATCCATTTTATTTATTTATAACATACACATGGTACATAACCACTCGAGACAGAAATTCCTCTTGGAAAACTGTGGCAGCCAAAACCTAATTTGTCGAAGCTCCTGATTTCACGTTTTAATACTCCAGCATAATTAGTCCAATCTTTATTTTAAATAAACCCGTGAGTTGTAGGTGCCATAAAGCTTATGCATCTTTGCTCTGCTCAAAAGCTTCACATCCAGATCAAGTTAATAACATTTTATTGCCCATTCAATCAAGTGCAGAAAAAAAAGGGACTTTTAGGTCTCATTGTTTAATTCGCTTAATTAACAATTTATTTCAGTGATTGTTTTCTTTTGATTTTAACAGTGTGCAAACACGTCATTTGTTTCTGGGCTCCCGTCTACTGGGATTGTGGCAAAACTGTAAATTCATGTTTCCTGAAGCTATGGACCACTTTTGAACCAGACTTGAACTTGCGGCTTTCAGCGTAAATAATGTTTATTTGGGCTACTGCGCTGTCTACTCTCTGTGTGGGTTTTACAGCTGAAGTGAATGTTTTCCAGTGTCTAAACATTTAAGGCTACAGTTACTTACAAGGAAAGGGAAAGTTCTTGTCCATTTCAGGCACAAGCTAGATCCAATATAAACAGCTTTATCCCAAGATTTAACAGCAACTTAATTTGTTTTGCAGCAGACATCGATTTGTAAGATCGGGATTTTGTATTTTAAAATGAATCACATTAAGAATGACTGAAGAAATTTGCCCATGACAAAGCGAGATTAACGTTACAAAATTTGGAATTTGTTTCTATATTAAATTCAAGGCTGCGTTCAGTCAGTCTTTTGGACAAATACGTCTTGGGAACCGTTTGATTTGTGCAGGTTTTCCCTTTGTTTTAGACGAGGCTGGTTTGTGTTCTTAATCTGATTCATTCTAATTTATCTCTTGGTATCAGTCTGGTTCAGTTGACAGCAGGCTTGCCTCTTCGTCAGAGGACTGTGGGTTCAAGCCCCACGTCAGTAGTTGGTGCTCACATAATCTAGGCAGACACTCCAGTGTAGTGCTGGGGGAATGCTGCATCGTTGGAGGTGCTGGCCTTTGGATGAGATGTTAAACCGAGGATTTAACTCTCTGTTCTGGTGATCTCACGGCACTATTTGAAAAGAAAAGGGAGTTTCTCACAGTTATCTTGGCCAAAACATCCCTCGGAAAAATTGGTCATTCACTTCAATATAGTTTGTGAGACATTGCTGTGCAGAAATTGGCTGCTGCAGTTAACTAGAAAAATAGACCGTCACCACACTTTACAGTACATTCTGGGAAGCACTTTGAGATGTCCTCCCAGGGTGAAATACCTGCAATATGGAATATGGATTCTACGACCAATATCAAGAGGATAATCAGGTTTAATAGTATAATGATCTGTAATTAAGTGTAGAAAAATGACTACAATTTTTTTTTAAACAAATCAACTGCGATTTAAAATTCTTAGAAAGGCTGTTTATGTGTATTAATATGTATTAAACAGACAGAAAATGAAATATATGGTTTAGGAGACACAAACCCCAGGAAATCTGCTATGAATTTCAAAATAAAATACAAATAAGAAGCTTTTAAGCTAATTCTACCTGTTTAACAGTTCAACATTCAGGGCTGTTGGTATGATTTCGCCTTTTTTACGTATAGTGACTCTGTCATTTCCTAATAATCAATTATTGATTACCACTCAACAATCATGATGCTGTAATCAATCATTGAGGGCCAAATCTTTTATAGACTAAACTGGCCGTCACTATTCACTGTCAAAGATTTTAATGGCAAAAAGATTGCTCCCAAAATTAAATAAAACTGATGAATTCAGAGCTTATAATATAAAAGTTATTGATGGGGTTATCATTGTCAGTAATTTCTTAATAATATTGGCTTAGTTCACAATGCCTTTTATTGAGTTAAGACACTTTTCTTCTTCACGTGGCATTGCTGTGCTCAGAGAGGCTTTGAGCCCAACTATAGTGGTCGAATTGGGTTGAGAGAGAGCAGAAGATGCCTTTGAAGCAATCATCATTTTATGTCAATATGTCGCCTTTCATATTGGGACGACACCTCAAAGCACTTCAGAAAATAGCCGGAGCTGAGGGTCGATGAGCTGAGGAAGGAAGTAACGGTGGGAGGGTGGTGGGGGTGGGGGTGGGGAGAGAGATAATTGAAAGCTTGGTTGAAAAGTGGGCAGAGGCGGGGAGGGACTCTGAGATGGAGTTCCAGGGAGAACAGGGACAGAATGGCTGGAAGCTCGTTCTCCGATGGTGGAGTGGGACTGGCCGTAATTAACTGGCCCTGCAGGTTAATTATCACATCGCGGGTGACATTTTGCACTCCGAATAATTAACCCACGCAGCTAAATGCAACTTTATACATGAGGCCATACGTTCAAAATGGCTGAGCATACAAATTAAACAAGCGTAGAAACCGTGGATTCAAACCGCTGACTCTGCCCATCAGTACTGCCCTCCCCCAAAATCTGTTGCTGTTTAAACCCAGGGGAAGTTTCAAGATCATACAAAGAATTACACCCGAGAACTGTTTGTGGGGGGGGGGGGTTCACACAATTACCCCTCTCGTCGGTAAATAAACTGAATAACTCTATCTTACTTGAAATGAATGAGACTTGATATGTCTGAGGGAAGAGTGAGTGAGTAGGCTGTGAATAGCTCAACTAGATGTGCCTCACTTGGCTCAGCAGTGCTGTCGCCAGTAGCTCAGGGTTACGCAATGAGTTTGACTGCAGGCTTAGCAAAAGATCTGACCTGAAATAAAGTGCGAGAAATCTCTTTTATATATAAACCCTTAAAAAAACAAGCCTCACGTCAAGACTCGGATCTTACAGTCGAGGCTGACATTCCTTCTGGTACCTTGGCCCACAATCCCGCAGATAAACTTAGTCACTTCATCTCATGGCTGTTTGTGGGACATTTGTGGTGTGCAAATTTGCTGCCTCTTTCGCTTACAGAATTATGCAGTCACTACACTTTACAGTAAATCCTGCGAAGCACGTTGAAACAACAACACAGAATTCCAGAGGGGAAGGGGCCAATCCCCACTCATGCGAGTTACATTCCTTATGAATAAATCCTGTTAAGAAATACCACAAATTAGACCCCTAAAAGGAGAAGATTCTGGACGCATAAACATTTCAAATCTACCTTTGGTGACCGAATAATAATAAGTTAGACCTCTGCAAACAGCTGCCAAAGCAATCCATCAGAAATACTGTACTCCAACACAGATATAACCTGGGGACTGGTAGGTAAATAACAGCAGAGCATTAATGGTGATTTTACTGCAAAATATGGACTGGTGTAATTTATTGCTGTTGGTGCTTATTCCTGACAGCCACCGACATTCACTACAACTTTAGCTTCCCACTGCAGAAGCATTTACACATGTTGAGAACTTTGTTTAGTTTCTATGGCTTTACCTGGAGAAAATCATCTCAGATAATGACGCTCCATTTAGGTCTGAAGACTTTGCCGCACTGTATTCCTTAAAGTAAACGGTGTCAGACTTTCATTCCTTACCGTCCTGCTTTCAGCGGGGGTGATGAATCGTTTGTTCAGGTGCTAAAGCAATTCTAGGAGAATTCTAAATTGCTTTCCTTACAGCACTGGCTGTCACACTTTCTGATCATTTATCAGAATACCCCATATTGTACTGCCAGCGAGTAATCTGTGGAGTTGTTTCCAAACAGACAAGCAAGTACCAAGCTCAGTTTGCTCAAACCTGATTGCAGAGCAGCAGAAAGGTCAGGCAAAAGTCAGACAGTTGCCAATATAAATTATCTTCACCAACCTTTCGCCCAGAGAGACTCAGTCCTGCTGACAAAAAAAAATACAGGAAATTACAAGAAGAGAGGGGAGAGATGATTTAAAAAGACCTACAGTGGATAAGTGATTAAGAAAATTCCAGTGAACTTACGAGGTGCGAGTGGGTGGTAAAGGTAAAAAAAAAAAGACATATTGACTAACTGAATGGCAATTCAACACAGGAGGTTGATGTTTCAGAAAGGAGATTGGACAATACATTTCTAGTCAGTGGATCAGAAGATCTTTTTGAAGTCAGTTCAAAGAGACAACTGGACTTATTAATGTCAATATTTGTACCTCTATCTAATCCCAATTCCCTGTTCTTTCCCTGTACCCGTTAATACTCTGCACTTCCTTTCTAATTAACTTTTAAATGTCCAATTACCTCTACCGCCAATAACCCTCCAGCCCCATTAATTCATTCCACACTTGGGCAAGCCACTTGGAGAATTTTCTTGCCCCTTCACGCTCTTAAATTCACACCCACTATCTCCATTTATCTTCTCAAACCCTTTAATTATCTCAAGCACTTTGACCATGTCTCACCTGAACCTTTGTGCGCTCCTATAGAGTCCTCACCACAAGCTATCACACGTCTTCATCATCCTCGGGAATCTACACTGCACTCTCTCTGTAACTCTAACCTCCTTCCTATCGTGCGTCAACCAAAATAATGCACACCGTATCCCAAGTGGTGACCAACCCAATTTCTGATAAAGATTTATCAGCACTTCGCTGGTTTGAATTCAACAGCTAATACGCCTGGAATTCTGCCCAGAAGGGTGGTAGTCAAGAAATGGCTTCATATTCCTGTCTAATGTTTTTTTTAAACCATGCCTGAGGCAAAAGAGAGGAGCTGATTTGTTTGTTGGTTTCTAAGCTGATAGCAGTCCTGTGTTAAAGCGTTCGTGCAACCCTGTGCATGACAGATTAGTAACAGTGAAGAAAACGAGCTGACAAGACTCTACCCCTCTTCGACCTTATAAAGAGAAAAACAACCGCTTCACTAAAACAGTTAACAGGAACGAGAGAAATCAAAGGGGATTATTTGGCATTGCATTTAACATACAGCACATCCGAGAATAGGGGAGGAATTGGAAACAAGAATCAAGGAAGACAAAAAATAGGCAGAAATCGATCCTTTGCTTTTGCAGAGACTGGAACTGGAATCAAATTCGACATCCATAGAATCGTAGAATTGTATAGCACAGAAAGAGGCCATTCGGCCCATATTGTCCATGCTGCCTCTTATCAGTCCCGCTCCCCCGCTCTCTCCCCAGAGCCCTGCAAACTTGTCCTCCCCAAAACGCCCTTGGTGTTTCACAAAACCTTATCCTATTTATAGAGTGGCACTCACCCTTTCTACAAACCAGAGGGAAAAAAATCAATAGCTCTGCCTCACACTCCCTTCCAGCAGTTTGTCCCCCTATTGGCCTGGCTTTTTTTGTCCTCCCCCATGCCTCCAGGCTATTAATTTTGTCCTATGAATAAAACGAATACAACTTTTAAAAACAGTCTGGAATGGAAGCTGGAAAGAATAAAGGAAATTCCGCAAGCAAGCTCAATTCATTAAAGAAGAGAAACACACTGATGAAATAATAGTCACTCTTGAGAGACCTCTTCAAAAGCAAGATATTTGAGCGGATAAAATGCGGTAATCAATTGTGTGGCTCTCAGAACATAAGGGAGATTCTGTCTGACCCCCACCACCACCCTCACCAATCAAGTGGATGTTGATGAGAACTTTCTCTGCACTGGAAAGTCGTCCATGATGTTTTTTCTGACCTACAGCATTTTGTCAACGAGGTGAGACGCACACAACCGGCCTCCGAATGTGCTCATAAAATTTATAATAAAGTGCAGTAGCAAAATCCAGACCTGGGAATAAAATATTTGCAACTAATATTTATATGTTTTCCAAATCGTACTACCATAAGGTGTGCCAGATGGTTAGAGTATATTAACCACTGCATTAGTGTCTAACTGTTAACCAAGCAATGAATCCTTAGGAATTCATCTGTAAACAGCCAAAAGTTTGCTGCATCGAAAGACAACATGATGCACGCTTGCAAGAAGCATTGTGGACTTTTAGCACTCTGCGGGGTCACATTCCACCTGGCTCCAGATTTACTTTATTCATGTAATATTTCAGAGAATTTCATCCAGAACTGTCCACTTCCCGAATACGCTCTTTAATTTTAGAAGCGCTTTTCTGCACGTTTCCTTTGAGAACATTTTGAGAAAAACGGGCTCCAAATTTAGAAAAATCCTGACAATTGGTAGAGCGCCCTTCACATTGGGGGAGGGCGTCCAAATCCCTGCACAGGATAATCCGTAGACTGGTGTGGCTGCGTGTTTCGTGGGAGAACTCAGTAGAACAACTGACGCACAGCAATGTCCCACAAACAGCCATGATGTAAATGATCAATTTAAATGGTTGGCCAGGACACTGGGAGAAACTCCTCTCTTTGAAGAGTGTCATGATCGGACCTCAGTTTAACAACTCATCTGAAGGACGGCCCCTCCAGCAATGTTCCACAACCCCAGGGCCGCATTGGATCATCAGCCAAGACATGATAATTCCAAGTTCAGACGCAAGAGTGTTACCAACTGAGCCAACCTGGCAGATAAATTAAAAAATTGATTAAAAGAAAAAAAATGCCAAGTTCTACACATTCTGAAACGCGATGTCGACAAATTGCACTTCAGAGTAAATTCGTTTGAAGCAATTTGAGATGCCGCCTGATGCGAAGAGCGCGATATCAAAAAGCAAAGATTCCTGTTATTCATTCATTATTATTAATTTCTTTCCAATAACAAACTATCGGAGCTGACACGATCGCCGAGAATGCAACATGGAAGCTGGAAAGAATAAAGGAAATTCCGTAAGCAAGCTCAATTCATTAACGAAGAGAAACACACTGATGAAATAATTGTCACTATTGAGAGACCTCTTCAAAGGCAAGATATTCCCTTTTCTTGCTGACTTATGGTCATATAATTTCAGCGCAATCTTTTCAAGATGTTTCTCTATGCATCACTGAGATTTACTTATCACAAAATTGGACAGTTTGCAATGAGACTAAACCTGCAAATTTTGCTCAGAGATGTATTAACTCGCAAGCAATTTATGGCTACTGGGGAGACGTTACGTTGGCTCAGTTGTTAGCGCTCTAAATTAGAAAGTTGTGGGTTCAAGCCCTACACTGAGTCTTTGAACTCACAGTTCAGACCAACACTGTTACAGTACTGGGGGCCCACTGGCTGTTTATGGGACATTTTGCTATCACAAACTATCTGTCTCCTTCACCAAAAAATACAGTCAATTCACTTTGTAATATATCCTGTGAAGCGCTTTGAGACGTCTCAATGACTTGATAAGTTGCCATATTTAATGCAAGGATTATTATTATTAGACATCAGTATAACTGTAAAACTTTTGCCAACCCAACATAAGAGCCACTGATAGAAATTATAACATACTTTTCTGAATACAACACTGGCAATGTAAAAGAATTAGACTGGATCCATGGATTCCTATTCCCCACTTAATAGATGTTAGAATTGGGCTGAACAACATTTTAATGTTGAATGCATTAAACTAACAGGGGTTTGAAATGTACTATCGTCATGTGGAGATAAATTAGAACCATAATTTGCAGCACAGAAGGAGGCCATTCAGCACATTGAACTGTGCTGACATTCTAAAAGGTCAATCTATTCAGTCCAATTCTCCTGCTTTTTTCCCCAGTATTCTTTCATATATTTTGCCTTTACAAATATTTATCTGATTCCCCCGTCAAAACTTGCAAAACTTGGATTCTCCCTCAACCACAGTGCCAGGCAGGGCATTCCATGCCTTAACCAATAATAATAATAATAATAACAATCCTTGCATTTGATATAGCGCCTTATCAAAGTCTTGGAGACATTTTTTAAATGACAGTGGTTAATGACAGGAATAAAAACAGTGTTGTAAAGTAAAGCCTTGCGGTTAGGTTTGTGTTCATGGGGAAGCAGTTTTCACACCTTGGAATCACTCTGCGCCCACCAAGTGCTGCGTGGACTAGAATTATTATTGCAGCATCAATAGTCTAAATGGAATCAGCATAAAATGTCCACATTGTTAAAAGCACTGCACGCAGGAAGGGAATGGCTTACACTAGGTGCGTCAGGAGTAACAACAGGAACGTCGTTCCCTGTTCCAAAAAACATAATTTGACCTTTCGCGTCAGTAGGATATTTCAAAGCGCTTTCTATGATTTACTATGAAGTGTTGTGACTGTGCATTTTTGTAGGCAAACACAGCAGCCAAGTTGCACACTACATAGCCCAACGTAAATTTATTTGGGGATTGTTAGCCTGGACACCGGGAGAAATTCTCTCCTCTTATGGGAAAATGTGATGGACTCTTTAATGCCCACCGGAACAGGCAAACGGTTCTAATGGCTCATCTGAAGGGCAGCACCTCCAGCAATGCAGCAAATTGTCCCACTGTGGGGCTCGGACCCACAACTTTCTGCCTCAGAGGTGAGAGTGTCGTCAGTTGAGCCAGGCTGACGCTCAAGTCCATGAGGCAGAATGACACCAAAATGAGCTGCATAACTTAAACCATGCTAATGTCTCCTGATCAGTGGAATGTGCCTTATAATCGTTTAATAGCATAAAATCCACTTTCGTTGCCACCAGCAAAGTAGCACAAATGATAGAATCACTCTGCCGGCTATCTTATACATTGAAGACTTTTACGCTCGAGTATAATATCTGAAGAATTGCTTTTCAGTTACAGATGGATAATTGCCGTGCGAGCAGTTCAATTCGCTTGGGAGAATGTTGTCTTGTCTTCTGCTGGGCTTGTCTTCTTCTGTAGCTGCTATTTCCTTTGCCTGTTCTGGCAAAGCTGCTGTTTGGCCATTTCTAAGGCTGAGTGGGTGTACTTCCAGGAACATTTAGTTTCCCCCCAGTGCTCTGATGTCACTCAGATCAGCTTCAACCTGGACTAAAATGCGCTATGAAATTAACACTTATAATTAGTCACTGAAAATTGCATGGGTGATATATGTGACACTCTAGTACCCCCTCATTAAGTTCTCAACAACTCTCGATTGCACCAGTAGTTGAAATTAATGCTTGCATTTGCAACACCCACAGCAGGGGAAAAAAATAGGAAGCGGCAGTAAATAAGCCATTGACAAAACTGCCATAGTTTTTTTCTTTAAACAACAACAATCACACTTGTATAGCACCTTTCACGTCGGGAAGACGTCCCAGGGTGCTGGACAATCAGGGGTTTGGGACCTGAGCTGGAAGTTGGGTCAGGAACGGTGGAGGGCAGGGTGGGTGTGGGTGGGTGGGAAGGTGCCCGAAGTAACTCGCTGAGGGCCATATTTGTTAAGAAAACACCCAACGAATGTGAAGTGGGAAGGTGAACGCGATGGCAAGATTGGTGTCATCAGAGGTCCTGTCAATGCTGCAGTTTCACCATCAGCCACACTGACATTTTCTCTAAGTGCTGTGCTACCTGGTGAAGTATGAAGAATCCCATTCTGTGAATGAGACGTTAAACCGAGGTCCTGCTTGGGTGGACGTTAAAGATCCCACCGTGCTATTGAACGGCTGTTTGTGGGACATTGCTGTGCACAACTGCCTACCACGTTTTGCTCAGAAAATTGCACAGTCAATCCACTTTACAGAGTATCCTGTGAAGCATTTTGAGAATTCTCGAAGACTTGATAAGGTGCTCCATCAAATAATAATAATCAAATGCAAGGATTATTGTTATTATAACATTCTTGGACTTGGCTCTGGATCTGCAGGAGACCACTCTGATTTAAGGAAGCTAGTTATTACCAGCTCCACAACATACCATCTGCTTTCAGTAAAATTGTGCAGCAAATAAGCCAGATGATAAATACATTTGTTAAATTGGATGCTGGAGGCAGAATTTCCTGGTTGAAGCTGTAGATTATTTCTCGATAAACAAGCGGAAATTATATTAGGAATTCTGATCCTCATGTGTGACAATCAGAGATGGAATGCGCTGATCACAAGTATTGAACTGTCTGCTGCTGGTTTGCATGTAAATTACCCAAACAGTCACCATTCCCCTCGGGAACTGAAACCGTATACATTATAAACAAGGTCTGGTGAAACCGATTTAAGACTGTAACCCAATCTGAATGTTTGCATGATCATAAACTGTTTTAGAGCTCTGCTCCTGTGGTTTATGATCTCACGGAAATTCCTCAGATAGATTGCTACGCTGTAATCACTTCCAGGTGCCTCTCCTTGTTCTCTCTGTCAAAAATTGAAGCCTTTCCCCACAACAGACAGTTTTTTGAACATTCCTGGAATGCTGCTTTTTTTTCCCCCGCCAATGAACAAAATTGCGTGCCCTCAGTTGAAGCTGGGATGAAGGGGGGAGAGAGCCAAAGAAGACAATCACCAAACTCCGTGAACAAAGGTGACAGATGGAAGTGGTTATTGTGAAGAGAGAATGACCATTATTCTCAGTGTCGTGACAAAATATTTTACACTAGATCAGTTATTGAACACCAACCGCACTTTCATCTAAAGGCAAAGTATTTTGCATTTATATATATTAAAAAAAATTGAGATATTCTTCGCTAATTTATGAAGAAAATGCTCATGGTTCTGTCTGTCTTCTTGGACAGAGTCCATTTCAACCACAGTAATTAATGGACTGTTATAAATCATTGCATGTTGGAACATATTGCCATAACACTTCACGTACGAACAAAGTCTGAGGCTGGGATTTTCTGGAGTGTATAACGTTTGTCTCGAGTAAGGGATGGGTTTTTGTTCATGACCCTATTAATAAAAGGAATTAATCCATACGCCAAGTAAATGTTATTAAAGGGTTTACTCTACCTCAGCCGAGTGAGCATGCCTGAAAGGGTGGCGGGAGATTCGATAACAACTTTTAAGAGAGAAGTAGACAATTATGGCCTCCTCCTGTGCTGTATAATTCTATGATTCTGTGACAGAATCCCACCTTGTCTTTGGTCAAACACATGATATTGAGCATGTGCAAAACATTAAATAGTGTCCATCCCAAGTGGGGGTTCCCCCGACTCTACCAACATTCCCTTCAATGCAGAGGCCATTACAAATGTTAGAATCGTAGAAATTTACAGCACAGAAGAAGTCCATCATTGTCTGCGCTGGTTGTTTGAAAGAGCAAATTTCTTGTTTGATGGTTCTTCCCTCGCCTCCTTCAAGACCCGCCTCAAGACCCTTCTCTTCGATCGTGCCTTCAGTCACCCTTGTAACCCTACTCTTCCCGCGCTCCACTCCTCCTGATCCTAACCACCAGCTCAGGCGCGGATTCCTGACAATCCAGCATCTTGGGACGTCCTCCTGATATGAAAGGCGCTACACAAATATAATTTATTGTTGTTCTTCTTCTTCATTCGTACCCTTCAGCTGAAAGGGGAAGTAAGTAGCTGACCCGCTCCTAACTGATTAACTCCCAGGATGTTGCCAGAGACTGGCTGAACTGTCTGAAGTATCTGTATCTTTTTGGGACAGTTGATCACAAGCCTTGAACTTGGGAACTAACAGTATGGAGCATAGCTGGTCTTATAGGATAAATAATAGATATATTACAAATGATAGACTAGGAAAACATTTGGAAACTAACAGTATGGAGCATAGCTGATCTTATAGGATAAATAATGTATATTATAAATGATAGACTAGAAAAACATTTGTTCTAATGAAGGCTATTAGAACGTTCTAACCTGTACAACCAGATAGAAATTGCAGGACAAGTGAAAATATATTTTCGCTCAAAAAATACAGTCAATTCACTTCACAATATATTCTGTGAAGCACTTTGAGACGTCTCAATAGCATGATAGGGTGCTATATCAAATGGAAGAATTATTATCATCATCATCATCAATCTGCATTTTACCAGAACCGTACCAATGGTTTTTACCAATAGATCACTGGGAACTCATGGATTTTAATGTTATCAATGCTATAAGGGATACCTTATCAGCTGTAAGGGATTCCTTACACAATATCTTAGATTAAATAGAATAAAATGTCATTAGTGATGAACTCATAAGGTTTTTGAGCTATTCTGTTTCTCTCAATACAACGTTGGCTTGCAGGAAAACATTTGTCATAATGCAGGCGATTAGATAGAATGCTCCGAGCAGTACAATGAAATAGAAATTGCAGCACATGTGAAAATCTGGCAACTTTTACTCAAAGACAACTCACTATGGAGCCCAGTTTCTATTAGCTCTAATAACATGTCATAGTTGCAGTGAACCAGATATGATTTCAATGCTTGTTTCCAAAACAAAAACACCCCTTGTGTTTTGAGTAATGACTTTCTCTTAACACTTTGCCGATTTGTCAACACTTACTTGAGTGCAGTAGTCTTAACCAGTCCACACTTTGCAGAAGCATTTTGATGAGTGCAGTGGATAATGAATCTGGAACAGTAGAGGCACTGAAGTCTGAACTTCTCGTTATATCTAATCATTATAGTTTGGAAACTCCACTTCAATCTTTGCAGATTCAGTTGATTTGTGAACTTCTTAATCATCCCAGATCCGCTCACAGCACAAAGCAATAGGCTTTTCGAAGCCTAATAACGGTTGATGATGACTGAATGTAGGGAGTCACTATTCCATTTTCTTGTGACAGTGATTTAAAACCACCAAAATTGCAAAGGTTTAAAAAACTAAAATATTTGAGCGCTGCAATAGAACCGAACATCTTTACAGATCTTTACAAGGACATTTGGCCCATCATGTCTGTGTTGGCTCTTTGAAAGAGTGATCCATTCAGTCTCATTTACCTGCCTTTACAAATGATTCCTTTATGGATACCCATTTAAAAGCTAGTATGCATGTTCCCTTGACCAATGTTTCCAGCAGGGCAATCTACATCCTAACAACACACTGGGTAACAAATTTCCTCCTAATCTCTCCCTTTGATTCTTTAGTAATTTGTCTTAATTTGATGCTCCTTGTCATTGATTCTCTAACCAATGGATAATTTCTCCCTATCAACTCCATCTAAATCCCTCATACTTGTAATGACCTGGAAAAAAAGGAGCTTGAATGTGTTGAAATAACTGGGCAAAAATTGTGGTATTACTTAAACCCATTGATTGTGTTAATTAATAATAATAGTAATAATCTTAATCCCACAAATGTCAGTCTCAGAGGTGAGATTGTTACCAACTGAGAAGGGCTGGCACATATTTATTATATATTATTAAGACTAGGAACAGGTTAAGAAATACCCAAAATGTTACCCCAACATGGAGCTACACTATATTCACTCTGAGACAAGTGGATATTATAGAACACAAGATATTACTCAGAAGGAGCTGGTGTACATGATAAAATGTGTGTGTTTGTGTAGAGACGGCAAACATTCTTCAAACGAATTTACAGCGAAATAATTAATTCAATAGAAATTGGATCAGACGTGAAGAAAAGGTTTTTCTTCTGACTGAGATATAAGGTGATCACTTCAGTAGGATTGACAGGGAAAATATTTTCAGAGTATAATTTACGTGAGGAAAATTCATAACGCTGTATAGTAATGCTTACGCCATGAAACTCTTGCATTCACTACAAGTTGTCTTCTCCGAGCTACACTCTCTGCATCCCCAGTGATCTCCCCCTCCTGCCTGAACTCCATTGCCTCTGGGTTAGAGAGTAGAGTCTGTGGCCATGATATGCTGTACCTTTTTGATGTGCAAACGATCTTGTCCGCAGAACAAATCATACGAGACTGGTAAATGCACCCCGAATGCAAATGCCATCGAAGGCGTAATCTTGATAAAAATGCATTAATTTTAACAGGGATTTACAGGCGAATTTATCACCCACGGGGAATAGTGGCAGAGAAGCTTGGAGAAGACAGTTTGAGTTTTCAATATATTCTCTATTACTGTACTGTTCAATAACTGCTTGTTGATTTCAGGTCTATTTTATAACAACTAAACCTACCCATCACCAATCAATTGCCTGATTTGAGTTGGAACCAGGGCTGTTCCTGACTGGGTTAGTGAAATAAAATAAAAATTGCTTTCTAGAAAATTGAATTAATTTCCCTCCTACGTGGCACGTTATGTATTTTAATATTTTTTCCTCCCCTCGTGCCGTTCATCAGCTCCAATAGACAGTTGGTAATGTGTCAGTTTGCTGCTTATTCTGCTCTTGAGCTGACAGCTCAGAGGAGCACGAGAGGAATCGTGGGCCATGTCTTGTTTCCATTTTGGAGAAGCATCTTTTGCTTGGCTCGCTGCTCTCCAAAATCTAACCTGGCTGAGACCTGAAATCCTCCATCTCAATGTTACGTTAATCGTGAATTTACGTTAAATTTCTTCTTCAAAATAAATAATAATTTGGTGACTTCAATCCACGACTGTTTGTGGGGACGTTGCTGCGCGCAATTGGCTGCCGCGTTTCTCCCACAAAATATACAGTCAATTCACTTTACAATATATTCTATGAAGCGCTTTGAGCCGTCTTGAAGATGAGATAAGGCGCTGTATCAAATGCAAGGATTATTATTATATGAATATTACCAAGGAATGAGGGACCTTGATTATGAAGAAAGGCTAGAGGAGGCGAGGATTATTCTCATCGGAGCAGAAAAGGTTACGAGGAGACCTAATAGAGGTCTTCAAATTCATGAGGGGATTTGATAGGTTGGAAAGGGAAAACCTGTGTCGGTCACTCGAGGTCACAGATTCAAAATAGTCTCTAAAAGAAGCCGAGGGGAGGCGAGAAGAAAATTTTTCACGCAACGAGTTGTTCGAATCTGGAAGGCATTGCCTGAAAGGGCGGTTGAGGCCGATTCGATAACTACTTTTAAAAACGCGGTGGACGGGTATTTGAGGAGGACGGGTGTGCAGGGTTATGGGGAAAGGGCCGGGGAGAGGGATTGACATTAATTGCTCTATTCAAAGAACCGGCACAGACTCGATGGGCCGAATGGCCTCTTTTTGTGCTGTACAATTCTATGATTCTATGATTTACCGGTCATGCACGATGATTAGGGGAATGGAGGCCACATTTTAATTGAGTCACCTGGCTGTCTGGTCTTACAATTTGTTTTGACCAACCAGGTGTCTGACACAATCGGAAGCCTATCACCTTGCTTAAGAGTATCCAAACCCAACCGAGATTTCCATGCAGTCCACCTGCACATGAAACTCCCAGAGATAGCTTGTTGGAATGGAAAGGCGTTATACCAATGTCATTTGTTGTGGTCCTTGTTGTTGCTTATACTGTGAGCTTTTCAGTCTACTTTCCAGATGTGTCAGAGGAGAGATTCCGTGAGTCGGAGAGATACGCGTTTGGTTACTGCAAGTTACTGCAGTTATTAGTGACTCGGGAATCTAACCCTACCTGTAATTGGGAAACCAGTATTAATGAGACCCATTTTGAATCTCTGCAAATTGGACCTCATTATCTGGTATTTACATCAATGCAAATTACTACTATGTCATATAGCTTTGACACTGCACTTTACTACGTTGGAGGAGCCTGGGGTAATTGACTGGAATGTCAGGCAGGGGCAAACTCAGATACATGACCACTATCTGAGGGGCAATCGAGAGACCGAGTTCCTTTGTGCATTGCCGCACTCTGTCACTGCAACAGCCCTGCGTTAAAAACTTCATTTGAAAGAAAATTCCGACTAAGCTCTTCAAGGCTGTGAGCGAAATGCCGATGAGGACTTCCTATTACTGTATCATCCCTGAATTATTCCTGACTGGCGGATCTCTGGGCTTGCTGTGATTGTTTGTTGCCATAGAAATAAAACATGCAAACAAGAATGCTCAATGGGTAAGGATGCATGTCCGAGTCTCGTACAGGATGATGGTGCCAGCAATCGATGCACTTCATGCTGTGCTGTGCTCTGTTGCTCAAGGCATTTGCCGACACAATGCACAGTCACTACACATTGCAGTAAACCCTGTGAATCTCTTCGAGACAGCCTCCTGACATGAAAGGCACTGCATCAAATGCAAGGATTATTACTACTATATGGCGGAACACTCAGTCTGGTATCCATGTCTGCGTTTTTGTGAGACACCCAACTGATCAATAAAACCCAAACACTTAATGTGTCGGTGTAATAAATAATAATAATAATCCTTGTATTTGATATAGAGCCTTATCTCATCTTCAAGATGCCTCAAAGTGCTTCAAAGTGCACAGATAAATGAATTTACCCAAACGTATGGACACAAACACGAACATATACACACACACTTACATACGTATACACACATGTACACACACACACATACATACATATACGCGCAAATATACACATACACACACGCGCGCGCGCACACATATACATACACACATATACACAGACCAGAATGCATTCAACACCATTCTTACTTTAAAGCTCTCCACACATGGCTGGCGCTCACTCAATCTGATTGATTTTTAACACCATCAGCCAGTTTCTGATCACTTTCTTGACTGAATATAATTAATCACGTTCTGCTTGAAAAAGCGCAGGGCAGATCTTCACCAGAGCCCAACATTGCTGACTTGAATTATAAAGTCCCATGGAGTCCGCACGTGATGTTATTCCTGCAATCAAACTGAAATATTTTTAAATTGACCGTACATCAGGGAACCTGTGTGAAATCTCCTTGCAAAGTCTCTTGCAAAAGCGACTAACAAAGGCAAATAAAAATGATCGAGGCTGTAGAATGGTGAGCGTGCGGTTTGTGAGTCTGTGGCTTTTTGGTAATCATTATGATTTTGAACAGTCTTCAGATGTGATCATTGGCTTTTGATTGTTTAATTTTTTCACCTTTCACAATTGGTCATTTTACACGACCTTTCCTTCATCCTGTTGCTGTTGTTGTGGTTGTAAAATGCATACACAAGGAGAATGAATGCCAAAACTGTAATAAAGCGCAAATGATCTGCAATGAAAGAGAATCTCCTTCTCTTTGTCAAACCTGTGTGCGTAAAGGTTGTTAGTAGCCAGCGCTGAAGAGAAGGTGTTTCCATGGTGACCAGCAATCTGGCATTTCTAGAAAATTGTATACCAGAGAAACCAACATATAAAATGCTCGCGAGATTAATGTAATAGATCTGAATTCTCCCATATTGGTCCATTCTTTAGCCTATTTAAACCTCACAGTGTCAGCATCTCCTTTAGATTTCATAACTCCTCGGCTGGTCAATTTCAAGATTTCACCACAAAATCCTACACAATCCGTTACAATCAGTCTCAGGCCAAGTGGCATAATATATATATATATATGAAGTAATGTGGTTACATAAAATATTGCAGCAGAAATGATTTTTAATGCATTAGAATTGATTGTCCTTGCCACTGTAAAATTGCAGGCTCCGATTTTTCTGGAGGAAAATCAGAAAATCGTTGTAATGAAAAAAAAAGTTCTGCCTCTTTTTTTTCTTCAAACGTACTACTTGCATGGGACTGAAATTAGCTTCTTCCCGCTGTGCTCCAGATGCTAAGGCCTTAATGGGTAGGGCGAACCTAGCTGGACAGTCACCGCGAGCTTGCTTGACGATGTTCTCAACAGCAAACCGTGTGGTTTGAGCTGCTTAAACTCTCAACAGCACCCCAATTGCGCGCTCCAAACTTTTGCCTCCCCTGAGCCTTCCTTGCCTCTTGCCAACCTTTGCCCAATACTCTCCGGACGAGTCGGGTAATTTACGTGCCTCCAGGCAGGGTGTTTGAAAGGGAAGGGAGATTCTTCCGATGTCCTGGCCAACAGCAGTCCAGATGAATTGCACGTTAACTCAAGGTTGTTTGTATCAGTTTCTATGTTATGCAGCAAATAAATGTGTCTTCCCCCAGTTGATTCATATGAGTCTAAAGACTACTTGTTAGAAGGCGATATTTGTCTCCGTCAGCAGTCATCGTTAAGGTGTTCTTAATGTTCCCGAATGATATGAAGTGGTTTTAACCTGCTTATCTTCAGTCAAATCAGTGGAGCCCTATTCTCTCTCTTTGCCCTTTGGAATAAATCTGCTGAACTCCTTTGGAATAAATCTGCTGAACTCCTTTCAGATTTCACTGTGCGTCTCCACTGTTAATCACCGGTCCATCCCTTCCAATGGTACAGTGTTTCATTCGCTTTGCTGCGGAAACAAGGAACTGATTTGCTACCAACACACTTCTCTGACAAATAACTCAAGTTGTATTCGTTCCCTGCATAGCACCGAGTCTTCTATTTAGCCTTAATTATGCACCATTAAGTAGAGTAGTTTGACATGACCATTGAGCCTGCTAACGTGTCAACTGCTCTCTAATTCCGCAAATCACCAAAACATTTCTTAGTGAGGAATCAAAATGGGAGAAACTCCCTTCTCATTTCGAATAGCACCATAGGATCGGTAACATCCACCGGAACAGGCAGACCAGACCTTGGTTTAACGTCTCATCCGAAGAACGGCACCTCCAAAAATGAAACACGCCCCCATCACTGCATTAGATTGTCAGCTTAGACTATGTGATTCCAAGTCGCTATGTGGGGCTTGAACCCACACGGCCTACCACTGAGAGTGCTACCACTGAGCCAGACTGACATGTGAAGTTAGACTATGCAATCCCAAGAACCCAAGTTACAGAGTTCCTGTAGTGTGGAGCACTCGCCTCCCAAGTGATTCCCGGGTAGGGCGAAACCTTGGATGAGTTTCCTTACTTCACACGCCTCTGTTTATCGCTACTAGGAAGAAGGAAACCAGTTGTTCTTCGACTCGCTGATTGCTTTCCAGAGGTAATGATAACCCACCCCCACACCCCCCACCCAAAAAAATATATTTGGTGACTCACTTCATGACTGTTTGTGGGGCATTCCTCTGCACAATTGGTTGTTGTATTTCACCACAAAATGCACAGTCAATCCGCTTTGCAATATATTCTATGAAGAGCTTTGAGACTTCTCAATGACGTGATAAGGCGCTCTATCAAATGCAAGGATTATTATTATTACACTGTAGGTAAGAGATATAATAAAAGATAACATCATTCGTTCCTCAAAACGTGTGTATTTATGAACACAAGGACAAGCATCTAAGTCACAAGCGGCGCATGACAAGTCAGGCAGTTCTGTGCTGTGTCCAATTACAGAGTTTGAGTTAGAATGTGGAACACTCCTCACCTTTTATACGTTTAATTTATGAAGCAAAATAAGCAAGTTTCCAAGTAAATCTTCGCCACAAACTGACTGTGGCTGTTAGTTGTTTCAGGGACCTCATTAGCAGTTTTATCGCTGGAAGCTGAACTGCTCAACTGCTCAAAGCCTTTAATGACTGATGTAAAAGGAGAATATCAAATTGCAACTAAATAACAGAGCGGAGATCTTATTAATTCAGAGTGGTTTTCCTTTATGGTTTCCAAAATGAATGCCATTTTATTATATGTATTTTACTAATCTTTGCATTTGTGGAGTCCTGTAGCGGAATGATTAGAGCACTCGCATCGCAAGCGAGTGGACCTGGGATCCATTCCCAGGCAGCGCGAAATGTTGGGCAAGTTTCCTTACTCCACAAGCCTCAAGTTTACCTAGAAGTAAGTAGGAACCCGGTCGTTAGTCGTTTGACGGATTGCTTTTCCGGGGGTAATAATCCCTTCTAAAAGAAAATAATAATAATTTGGTAAAAATAATCAATCCACAATTGTTTCTGGGACACTGCGTTTCGCCCACAAAAATATACAGTCAATTAATTTTACGGTATACTCTGTGAAGCGCTTTCAGACGTCCCGAAGACATAAGGCGCTGTATCAAACGCAAGTATTATTATTATATTCCCTTCCCCCTCACCACCATCAAGGTGAAAGTTACTAGGCAGATGGGGAGGGATGAATATTGAGGAGTTTGGTCTGGATTATTATTGGGCAGCAGAGCTGTTCCCAAGAGATTGAGGTCATGGATCCAATTCGTGAACAGAGTGGAGTTGATAGACTGGATGCCTTTTTGTTGTTCCAAAGATTTCTCACGTTCTTAATGAAGCAAAGCATTCTTTAAGGAAACCCGCACCCCTGACTATTGGTTCTTCCCATTGAACAAATGCGAATCGTTTCTTAGCTGAGCAGCCCTGGAAATGGGCTGAACTGTGAGGCCTCAAGCAAAAACCTACGTTTCAAATCATCATTTAAGTTCACAAGTGTCTGGAGAGAAAAATATTGCGCAGACACTAATTGAGGTTGTGAAATTGACTTTGCGTTCGCTTGTGAATGCAGTGAAGAGAACATGGAGCCCCATCTGCTTGTATTTATCTTCTGTTGACAGTCCCAGCCACGTATTGCATTCAGAATTTAGCCTTACACCAGCCTTCGATGCTACTTGAAGTCCACTTCAATGCAGTCACTGGAGGCAGCTATCGATCAAGATGTCCCAGATACTGTGCTATCTTTCTGTCCCTGACACAGGTACATAATGAATGATCAAATCTTCATTCTTAAGAGTTACTCTCGCCTCAGAAGCAGACAAAATATAGGAAAATAACTCCCTTTATTATTCAAGTCCCAATAATAATAATAACCTTGTATTTGACATAGCCTTATCATGTCTTCGAGACATCTCAAAGCGATTCACAGAATACACTGTAAGCGTAGTGACTGTGTGTTTTGTGGGTCAAATGCAGCAGCCAATTCCAATGTCAGGATTTTGAGTCCATGGTTCAGGCTGAAACTCCAATACAACAACAACAACAACAACAAATTACATTTGTGTAGCGCCTTTCACGTCAGGAGGACGTCCCAAAGCTCTGGACAGTCAGGGATCCACACCCGAGCTGGTGGTTGGGATCAGGAGGGGTGGAGGTTGAGAGAGGTCGGAGGGTGACCGAAGGCACGATTGGCTGCCACATTTGCCTACAAAACACAGTCACTGCACCTTACATTAAATCCTGTTAAAAGTCCTACCTGCCCTTGTGAAATGAGCTTGTGAAACCCAAGGTTTAACATTATTACTAGTATTGCTGAAGTAATAAAAGAAAACTCGACTTAACAAGAATTTATTTAAAACGTATATGTTTTTTACTCGAAGGTTTGCACGTTGTCACTTCAGTGTTTCAATTGCTCCGATTCAGATATTTGCCCTTTATTTTATGTTTTTTTTTATTGTGGAATGGCTCCAGGGTTCTAGTGAAGTAAACTGGCTTGTTGAGTTAATGTAAATAGCCCTGCTTTATATTCGATTGGTAAATAAATAGTTCTCAAGTTATTTTGCCCTGAATAAAACATTGACAGCAGCACCCTGGGGCTTACGATGCATTCACTTAAGTCCAACTCCCTGCATGGGAAAGTCAGTTTTGTACAAAAATATGGTCTAAGGCAATAATTTTACAAGTGACATGCACAGCACACCGTTGCAAGCTTTTTCGCAAATGACAGGCACTCGTGTAAACCGTGGCGTGGAAGTTCAAGAGATGCATCATTTGCTTTGACATCAGATTTTTTAAAATACCTGATGAATTTCAGTCCACAGTAACTGCTCTGGGCATCGGAAATATTTTTTAAAAATATACTATTAGCGAGTAATCTCTCATTTAGGGAAGCCACGAGATAGAAAGTGCAATTCACTTAATAAGAGCTTATACATGACACTTGTCAATGCACTGAGTCACCTACACAATAAATGGATGAACAGTCTTGAGGTTTTGAAAGTCAAATGGGCAAGCTACCAAGCAATTTCCATGTGAAATGCATTCAGACGCAAGCGTTTTTTTTTTCGCTCACCGATGAATCTCTTCTCTGGTGCAAAAGTTATTTCTCTGTAAATTGGATTTCTGACATTTGCAAATTCACAAGTTAAAAAACGAGTAATTACTGTAAAAAAAAAGGTCTCGTTCTGTGTCTTTTTTCCCCTTAAGTCAACATGTTTGACGTATAAAATATGTGTGCAGTCTGCAGCAATATTTCTCTTTCTTTTCGATAAGCATCAGGAGGGGATTCTGCAGGTTGATTAACAATTAACACAAAAATATTGTCATTAGCGTGGATTTATAAACTGTTTCAATGGTTGCACAAGCATTACAACTCAGTCCAGCACAGAAAAAAACATTTCTTCTTTCTGAGTGCTTACCAGAGGTATTTTTAATTATTCATTCAAATTCTGCTGCGTAACGGGATGTCAAATGACAACAACAACTCACATTTTTTATACTGCCCTTCATACATCGTAGCCATTCAAATCACTTATCAGTGGCAGAGCCTGAACCCAAGCCGCGGAGGGGAGGGGGAGGCGGGGGTAGCTGGTGGGGGGGTGGGGGGTGAAGGCGATTGTAAGCAACAACAACAAATTACATTTTATTGTACCTCTTTTTTCACGTCAGGAGGATGTCCCAAAGTGGAGTCCTGCAGCTCAGTGGTTAGAGTACTCGCTTTGCAAGTGAGAGACCTGAGTTCAATTCCAGGCAGAGGGCGAAACCTTGGGCAAGTTTCCTTACTCCACACAGAGCCTAATAATAATCCCTTCAAAACAAAACAATAATAAATTGGTCATTTTCAATCTACGACTGTTTGTGGGACATTGCTGTGCGCAATTGGCTGCCGCGTTCGCCCACAAATATACAGTCAATTCACTTTACAGTGTATTCTGTGAAGCGCTTTGGGACGTCCTCCCGACGTGAAAAGCGCTATATCAAATGCAAGGATTATTATTATTATTATTATTATTATTATAAGTGTTGGACAGTCAGGGATCCAAACCCGAGCTGGTGGTTGGGATCAGGAAGGGTAGAGGGCAGGAAGGGTAGGGGTAGGAGAGTGACCGAAGATACGGTCGAAGAGGAGGGTCTTGAGATGGGTCTTGATGGAGGCAAGGGAGGGGGCGAGGCGGAGGGACTGTGGCATGGAATTCAGATGGTAGGGGCAGCAGAGAGGCTGACAACCCTCTCTCCAATGATGGTGCAGGGAAGGCAGGGCAAAGCACGGTCAAAGAGGAAGGTTCTTGAACTCACATAGTCTCGGTTGCCATTCCAATGGAGACCCTGGAATCAAAAACAAGGATTAGTTATTAATAGTGCTGTAAAATTGAAAGGTGGAATCGTCATTGAATGATGCAGATCGAGGTCAGCCTACTCGTCTAATATACAAAGGCATTCTCGGTGACAGCAGTGATAGAGATAGGAGCCGCGGGGAGCAATGAATGAGTTGGCTCCCAAGCAGATGCTTGAAGCTGTGACATTACACATGACCTTTTGCTGTGTCATATCGTCCCTGTCACCTTGATCGGCTCGTGATTCAACACAAGTGTAAATTTAACCAAAAAAGGAATTAATTGGTCTGAAAATGCTATTGACCCCGATACCTGAGAATGGAATCGGAGGGCTTTGCTTGTCAGATTTTTCTAAGAAGAGAAATCATTCTCCCAAACGAAGCTTTATAGTAAAGCTGTGGTAGATTTAATAAAATGAACCAATACATTCGGAATCAACAGCAAAATTTGTTCTGCATAGGGTCATCGTAGCTTTTCAACAAGTCGCTTGCAGGTGTAAGAAACCTGACGTATCCTAAATAGAATTCAAATGTGCTAGTTTCTGTGGGCATCAAATCAATTTGCACTTGAGAATTAGGCGACGAAAGTCTC
This sequence comes from Callorhinchus milii, assembly GCF_018977255.1. Lineage (NCBI taxonomy): Eukaryota > Metazoa > Chordata > Chondrichthyes > Chimaeriformes > Callorhinchidae > Callorhinchus > Callorhinchus milii. Next base: position 3,064,061 of record NW_024704766.1, on the reverse strand, counting down.
ACTGAAGGAAAGGCGCTGACTGCAACACTGACACGTATTGATAATACAAAACCACTTTCCGGAGGTTATTCCAAAAAATATAATTTGTGGGTTTAGCCATAAGTGGTGCATGGGCACATGCGTGTAACTCTGTGGTGCAATTCGTCCAATTTTAGGATTGCATAGTGCTAACTACTGTGCCACTATCAACAACAACAACACCCACAGAAAGTTGCATTTATATAGTGCCCTTTGTGCGGTTAGCTCTTTACCGTTGCAGAGTCTGATACCGAGCCAGGGGGAGAGGGTGGGAGGGAGAGAGAGGCGGATGGGGGGGTGGGGGGTGGGGGCGAACGAGTAGAATCAAGTAAAAAAACAGAAAATGTCAAGAATCTATGAGCAAACCATTGGAAGTGGCAGAATTCTGACTAAATGAGCTTCCGCTCGTCGGCAAAGCTACAAACTGCAAAGTGCAAACGATATCTCCTTCAACAAGAATGCTTGTAATATGATTGATTTTCCCTGAGAGACTCTATTATATAACTAGACCCATCCACAGCGCGTAAATAACATGTGGAACCAGTTTCTAAATCATTTCTACTTACAGTGATTTGTCTTGTATTCCTTTTAAGCTTCCTGATTTACCTCAGAGTTAGGAAAGGAAGCCCTTGAGGATCTCGGTCAAACAGACCATGGGATTTCATCTTAAAATAGAAGAATGATTCAGGACATGATAGGAAGGGAGAGGGGAGACGGAAGAAGGGGGAGATGGAGTAGGGAGGATTGGGGAGTTTGAGGATTAGGCGGAGGGAAGATGATGATGGTGGTGAGGAGAAGGGGAAAGAGAGGGAATCGTATAATTTTCCCGTTCCTTATCACTATCCAGTTCTCTCTTATTCTTGAAAGATGAGGGCTCAAGGTCATTCCATTGAAGTTTCAGAATGAGCTTGTGGGAAGACTTGAAGAAGGCTGGTCTGGGCAATTTAAATACCAGAGGGGACAAGTATCAAAATACACACAGCAGATCAAGGAAGAACGTATCAGGTCCAGAGAAGAGGAGACCGAACGTTTCCACATTAAATGCTCAAAGCAACAGGAATTATTTTGATAATAACACATAATAATATTAAAACTCTTTGCGTTTGATATAACATCTTTCGAGTCAGGAGGATGGATGCCTCAGAGAACCGACAGAGCTGGAGAGCATTATTGATGTGGAAAAATGTTCAACCCGAGTCAAGTTCTAACCTGTTTGTGCGGTACTTTAAAGTGTCCCGAATTAAGCAACTTCTTAAATACAGCCTCAAATTTGAAACCACTTTTGCGTAATTCTTGTAGCAATTACAGAAAATCAGTTCCAAGCTTAAGAATGGAATCAACAATGCGCCGAATTGAGGGCACTGTAAAATGCTACACAAATAGAATAAATCTAGACCTGGGAGAAATTTCTCTCCGGTAATGTCTCAGCCTTGAAAGAAACTTGGTTTCAGCCGGGGAATAACTGGGAATGAAATATCCCCGACTGAACAATTTTCATGATAAGATAAAAGGTAAGAAGCGAGGCAGGGTATGAACATTAATTGAAGAGCCCCTAAGGGCAACGAAAAGAAAAGACATATTAAACGGCGGTTTTAAAGGATGAGTCAATCTGGGTGCAAGTGAGATATCAGATAGGTTCAGCAACAACTGGGGAGAAATTCCAACTGGGTCTAAGTCAACTCTATTTATGGGGGAATCTTTACGGCCTCCAGAATCTGGCACATTGCTAAATTTTCAAATTGTTTTTTTCCGCGAGTTCTTTCCAGAATTACAGAAAACTGACCTCAAATTTAAGTCTGAATTCAAGGTTCCTCAGAATCATGGAATCTTGCAGCACAGAAGGAGGCCATCGGCCCATCGTGTCTGTGTCAGCTCTTTCAAAGAGCGACCAACTAGTCCCACTCCCCCGCTCTTATCCCATAGCCCTGCACATTTTTCCTTTTCAAGGACCGATTCCAATTCCCTTTCGAAAGCTTCTATCGAATCTGCTTCCACCATCCTTTCAGGCAATACATTCCAGACAGTAACAATTCTCTGGGTTAAAAAAAATTCTCTTCGTCTCCCCTCTGGTTCTTTTGCCAATTATCTTCCCGACGCACTCGCCAGAGGAAACAGTTTCTCCCTCTCTACTCTATCGAAACCCCTCATAATTTTGAACACCTCTATTAAATCTCCGCTCAACCGTCTCTACTCCTAGTAGAACAATCCCAGCCTCTCCAATCTCTCCACATAACTGAAGTCCTTCATCCCTGGTATCATTCTGGTAAATCTCGTTTGCACCCTCTCAAAGGCCCTGACATCCTTCCTAAAGTGTGGTGCCCAGAATTGGACACAATACTCCAGCTGAGGACTAACTAATGATTTGTAAAGGTTCAACATAACTTCCTTGCTTTTGTACTCTATGCCTCTATCTATAAACAAAAGGGTTTCATTTTTTTTTAACAGCTCTGTCAACTTGTCCTGCCACCTTCAAAGCTTTATTGATGTGAAACCCCAGGCCTCTCGGTTTCTGCAACCCCTTTTAAAATTGTACCAATCTAGTAACCACATTTTTGTGCACTCATTGGAGCAAGTGGAGGGTTTTATTATAGCTTGTTGTGAGTCTGAAGTTCCTAAACTCCTACAGGGCATTTGAAATCTCAAAGACTGGATCGCTTGTGGGATGTACATTTGCAACAAGTCTACCGTCTGAGCAGGACTGAGATAATGTTAGTGACATGTGCAGCTCTAGGGTTTCATTTACGGAGACGTGTATTTATGGATATTTTCCACAAATTTTTTTTTCTAAACTCGAAGAAACATAATCTCCAATGTAAGCTTTTTCAAAACCAATGTGTAAGAATGTTCGTGCCATACTAAACAGCCATAAGAAATTGCCGACTACCAACAACAATAACTTGCATTTATATAGTGCCCTTTACGTGATTTTTACTTCATGGCTGTTGATGTCACAGCTAAATAATGGCTCTTTCCTTGATGATTGCAGACTCCTATCGAAGATGGCCAAACCCAACCTGCTAAACTCATGGGCAGGCAGGGCGAACATCCTGCTTTAGGTAGAAGCAATACAATACACTCCATGTTCCCTGACCCATTAGAAAGATTCAACAGCAGCAACAACTTGCATTTGGATAACGCCCTTCACGCCGGAAGGTGTCTCAGAGTTCTTCTGTTCATTCTGGCAACCGAGGAGGGCTGGGGTCAGTGAGCATGAGACACACACGAGCTTAGACCATGAAATGAAAGTACCTTTTAAAAATTCTCTTCTGGTCTGCTATACATTTGTAAAAAAAAACAAAGGGAAGCCAGACATTTATTTCTATAACATTGGACGGTGAGCAGCATGAGCTCATTCTCCTTCGAGGATATATTGACATTGAAGTCAGTAAAGAAATTAACTTTATTACATTACTAATTCCAAAATAGCAATCTTTCCATTTGGAACCACTTAATCATTTCGGTAAACTGACTTTCAAATCTGCAATCTGCCATCAAACAAAGCCTAAAAATCACATTTATATACAGTACCATTCTTTGTGTTGGCTGTGAAATGTGCTTTGGAGAGAGATTGTAATAATCTCAGGTCCTAATCTTTTACCGGTGTAATCTTAGTTCAAATCAGCTATTTGTGCTGCTTGAATTGCAGTTGGATGATCAGGCAATTAATAGTCAACAATGTATGAATATCTTAGAATTACTTTGCCAGATCAGAAACTCGTGCAGAGTTTATTTGAAAGTTTAAGTGATTGAAGATTTGGAAATGATGAATGCTGTGACAACAACAACAACAACAACAAGATTCCATTTATAGAGCGCCTTTCACGTCAGGAGGACGTCCCAAGGCGCTGCACAGTTGGGTCATGACCCGAGCAGGGGGGAAATGGTCAGGGTGAGGGGAGGGAAGGGAGGGAGAGAGGAGGGGGGAAATGGTCATGGTGAGGGGAGGGAAGGGAGGGAGCGAGGAGGAGGAAGAGAGTAGACAGGCAGGTCTTGGAGTTTCGTAGGCTTTTACAGTCATATGGACTTCCGATGTAATGACCACTTGTGTTCTTATTAACTCGGAATTTAACACTGGATTTCTGGCCAGGTGAAAGTGTCCAACATTCCCGCAAATTAAAACCCTCAATGAAATCAACTGGGTTCCTACTTACTGCTTACTGCAAAGCAAGTGCACCGTAATAATATGGGAATGTTAGCTTTCTGAGAATGTCAAGCTGGCCTCGTGTTTAACTAGAAAAAAATTGTTGTTGTTGTTGTTGAAGTTAAGCCCCAGGAAATGTTACCATTTCAGCCATTACGTCTATGAAACAGCAGATGTAGGGGAAGGGATTGGATGTCTTAATTCAATATCGGGGTAACACTACTGCTCAGCATCGACAACAGCCAACTGAAGGAGAGCCTTGCGATTCTCAGCACAAACACCAATAACTCTCCAGACAGCAAATTAATTAGAGATTTCCTACATAAGCAAAGCTAACTGAGTTGTCGAAGGAGAACATTTATCCACCTGCAGCATTGGATTTTACGCAGAAATCCGAAATTGCCTGCCCTGTGTCGTTGGCTGTTTTAACGCAGCGTTTAATTTTCATTTCTTTTGTAAGCAAATTAAACAAAGTTACTGACCTATAAAAATGTTTGCCAGCTGTGGAGTTTGATTCGGAGTCACTGGGGAAGGCACATTCCAAGTCGTTTTGCTGTGCACAGTTGGATACAATACTCAAAATTGTGTCCAACTCTGGTCCCCACACTATAGGCCTTTTTTCGATAGAGAAGAGACGTTAAAGGGGGGAACCTCATGGAGGTGTTTAAAATGATAAAAGGGTTTGATACGTTCACATAAATTAAGCTGCTTTCACTGATTGGGGAACCTGCAACCAAGAGGCACAAAAAAGATAGTGACGAGGGGATCTAAAAGAAAATTTATGAGGAGCTACTTCATGCAAAAGGGTAGTGAGATTGTGGGACTCAATGCCTGGAGCAAGTGTTGAATCAGACAGTGTAGATGCATTCAAGAGGAAGCTGGAGGAAGAGGGGAATAGAAGGGTGTGGGGGGGAAGTAAAGAAATGGGTGGAGACTCGTGTAGATATATGTGGATTAGGCTGATAAAACATCAGCAGGAGCCCGACGCACACTTTGGGGTCCCCGACCCTTTGCTCTTGCCAACTTGCACATCTTACTCTCTGGAATTAGTTAAGTCTCTCTGGGGAGAGAGTGTGCATGGAATTCTCGGACTGGTTTGGATGCTCTTAAGCACGGTGATGATGGTGATGATGATGATGATAATATTAATAAAATACTTGCATTTGATATCGCGCCTTATCACGTCTTCGGGTTGTCTCAAAGCGCTTCGCAGAATACACCTTAAAGTGAATTGACTGTGTGTTTTCTGATGCGTCTCCGTATGTGTCAGACACCCATAATTAAATGTGGCAACACATTTGAAAATGGGATTTGGGATTTTTTCTACAAAATAAATTAAATTGAACATCACTTCACAGACACTTCTTGCTTCTATATTCAGCAACACCATGTACGTCTATAATGTTTTGGTTTCACATAATCTAACCCTTGTGGAGTCCTGTAGCTCAGTGGTTAGAGCACTCGCTTTGCAAGTGAGAGACCTGAGTCCAATTCCAGGCAGAGGGCGAAACCTTGGGCAAGTTTCCTTACTCCACACACCTAATAATAATCCCTCCAAAAAAAAAACAATAATAAATTGGTCATTTTCAATCCATGACTGTTTGTGGGACATTACTGTGCGCAATTGGCTGCTGCGTTCACCCACAAATATACAGTCAATTCACTTTACAGTACATTCTGTGAAGTGCTTTGGGACGTCCTCCCGACGTGAAAAGCGCTATATCAAATGCAAGGATTATTATTATTATTATATTGAAACATATTCCCGCATTTGTTAAATATGTAGGAAGCAATTTGAATTATCTCTCCTCTATACCATTGCCTTCACTGGGATTCCAATACACAATAAGTTAGAGCATATTAGGCAGATGGATTGGGTAATTTCCTGCGCTATGTTTGATGTTAATTTGATTACATTAGGTCGTGCATAATTGGTAGCATCTTCTGGTAACAGGCTGTCAATGATCTCTCTTGTTTTGAATGACTTATGCTATGAAGTTTTTTTTTGTTGCATACACAAACAAAAAAAGTCTCTCGCTGGCATTATTCATACACAAACTAGGTATGAATAATGCCAGCGAGAGACTTTTTTTGTGAAAAATGTACAAAGTAAACGATTCCTCATTAGAGTTCTTTGATGCGTTTACACAGTTAAACAATACCCATTATTGTATTTTGTTATTGTGACTTTACAATCATACAATTTGTGCTTTTTAAACTTATCTTCCCTTCCCTAACCTCTCCAAATGCTGAACAAAACACAGGATCATTGGGCTTCACAGTAATAACCTATCCTCGAATTAGTGATTTGATTTCACATCATTCTTTAATATAATGTGCAATTAATCCTGCAATGATACATTGAGCTTTTGTAACATCAGTTAGTGCAGTTGGTGTTGTAAGACGGAATTGCTGTAATTTGCATATGTAAATCAATGTAACCAGTATAATTGATTAATGTGTTACCTCCTATTGGTTTGACAATGTAGTTTGTATAGAAATGACTTGTTTTATTTGAAATATTAATGAAGTGGTAACATTTATGTGATGGAGCTGACACCTACACAGTCTGCTTCCCTGCCCTTATCACGCATTCTTTTACAGGCAAAGAGAAAAGGATTATTGTGCCATTGATATACAGTGTTATCGCCTTTCTTTCATAAGTTAGGATGACCTTCATGGCTCACTTGTGCCTTTGGTGCCTTTGATTTATCTGTGTGGCATTTTACACCTAGGAAAGAAAAATAGTAAAGGATTGTGATTCCATATTTAATGTTTATGCTTGAAAACATCTGAAGAAAATCAAAGGATAATTGCGTTGAAGTATATTACAAAGCTGCAATAAAGTCACTGGGTTCAGATAGCATAACATTATGTCACCTCCACTCTTATAGGTCTTGTACCTGTTCACCTTCTGGGTATAATTCTAACTCATTTCTTATTTGAATCCCTCTGATCTCCAATGTGTGGTGAAATAACTACGGTTGAATAATCACTGAATATGTAATAATAATAATCCTTGCATTTGGTACGGCGCTTTATCATGTCATCGAGACGTCTCAAAGCGCTTCACACAATACATTCTGAAGTGAATTGACTGTATATTCCAAAGATTGGTTTTCAGAGGGATGAAATTCTGCTCACTCTATCTTCTTCTGAGAATGATACTAAAATTTTTCAGGCAAAATGTCTGCCCTCCACACACAAAAAAAACATTTCTTGGGTTGAGATTGTCCAGGAAGTGTTTGTAAAAGCTGATAGTTAATTTCCTCGGTCTACACATGTCAATCAGCTCCTATGGAAACTGAGAAGAACTGATTCGTTCTGACTTATAATGATGCATTTGATATAGTGCCTTATCACATCATTGAGACGTCTCTCAATTAAGCGCTTCACAGGAATTAATGTAAGGTGTAGTGACTATTTTGTTAGGCGAATGAGACAGACAAGTTGCTTAAAGGTGAACTGGAAGGATGGATGCTCTGAACTTACACAAGATCTGAAAGAGAAAATGACTTGGATGAGAGATTAAAGATCTGGAGGATCAAAATACTGGCCTAAAGAACAAAGGCTGCAAGGAAAAGCAACGTAGAGAATGCATCAAAGGGACTAAATTCCTATAGATCTTAGCGCAACTTTGACCCGTGGAGGTTGCCTTTTGCCATTTGAAATCATGCAAGCAGTCGGTGGACTCAAGAACAGTGCAGCGCTCTATCCAACCTCCCAACAGCGATATTTTGATCAGGCTCAGGGAAAGAAAACAAAAAGGAAGACATTCCAAGGACCTTCAAGACAGACCCCTCAACAAACTTCAAAAAATTGAGCACAAATTCTTCTTAATAATAATATAATACTGTTCATTCTTTCATTCGCTTTCAGCAACTTACATATAAATAACATCCTTCGCGTAGGGTAATGACTCAGAGCGCTTTCGGGTTGGGAGCACTTTAAAGCACTTCACAGGATTTACCCGGTAACTGTGTACGCAGTTTGCACGCAGTAATTTCTCACAAACAGCCAGGAGATGAAAGATCAATTACATCTATGGGACTGTTGGCCAGGATACCAGGAGAAACACCCTTCTCTTCGCGCACATTAATATCAGTGATGCCAGAGCTATCGCAAGTGAGAGACCTGGGTTCGATTCCCGGGCAGGACGAAACTTTGGGCAAGATTTGCGTACTCCACAAGCCTCTGTTTATCCAGCAGTAAGTTGGAACCCAGTTGTTTATTGATTATCGGATCACTTTTCCGGGGGTAATAATTCCTTCAAAAAAAAAGGAATATTGATAACTCAATCACCACTGTTTGTGGGGACGCTGCTGTGCGTAATTGGCTGCCGTGTTTCACCCACAAAATACACAGTTAATTCACTTTACAGTATATTCTGCGAAGCGCTTTGAGATGTCTTGAAGACGTGATAAGGCGCTGTATCAAATGCGAGGATTATTATCAGTAGTAGTAAGCGGCTTGTGTTATTATATTTCCTTTGATGTTGAGTTTTTACGGCACATCTTGCTGTATTTTTCTGTTGATATATGTAGAGAGAAGCTTCAGTCCCAGAGAGGGAATAAAATCTTTAAGTGATCTGACTAGAAATGCTTTTACTCTGGTTTTCCCACCAGGAAGCATTTTAGGTCGAGTTAACAGAAAAATGCCAGAGGCGGACAGACAATTGGTGGTATTTGGAATATCATAACCTGTTTGGTGAGATTGCTGTAGAATCTATTGCAGATTATTTTATCAATTGTCCCACGCAGCGATTAGGCTAAGAAGATGCAGTTCATTCACAAACCCACTTAGCCACCTCCTCATGTCCATACTTTTTTGTTTTAAACACCTGAAATTTTCTGGTTGATTTCACTCTACTGGTTGTTTTTTTTTTTGTCTGAAAATACCTCCTGGACAAATGGAGAAGCGATTTAATTATATCCAGATGAATTCAGCTTTACTTGGGGCTGCTGCAGTCATGATTTAAAAAATACAGCATCTAAAATAGCGGTAGATGGATAAAACTGTCATTCTTTGATTCGATCCAAGACAGGCAAGAACTCTGTGTTGATCACTGTCTCTAGGAGTTGAGGTACAAATCAGCCATGATCTTATAGAATGGTGGAAGAGGCTTGAGGGGTTGAATGGCCTACTCCTGTTCCTATGTTTTTGCTTTGCACTCAACAACCAGGAAGATGATAGTGATGATAATAATAATGATAATAATAATAATACTTACATCTGACAATGCACCATTCACAGTCAGGAGGATGTCCCAAATCGCTTTACAGAATAGAGAGTAAAGTGCAAATGACTGGATATTTTGGAGTGGAATCCTGTAGCTCAGTGGATAGAGCACTCGCCTCGCAAGCGAGAGGACCTGGGTTCGATTTCTGGCCAGGGTAAAATGTTTGGCAAGTTTCCTTACTCCACCCGCCTCTGTTTACCTAGGATGTTAGTCGATTGGTGGATTGCTTTTCTGGGGGTAATAATCCCTTCAAAAAATAGTGATGATTTGGTTACTCAATCCACGACTCTTTGTGGGACGCTGCTGTGCGTTTCGCCCACAAAATATACAGTCAACTCACTTCGCCGTATATTCTGTGAAGCGCTTAATTATTATTATAGTGAGGCTTTCATTTTATTTCTATTTCGTTGCTGGATCCCAGAAAAATAAATCAATCCGTCTTACCTCCGTTGTCTTCTGGTGTGTTATACGTATCATTCCCTCTCCGGTCTTTTCTTACTCAGCAAAGAAAACCTCAGCTATTACGAATCCCTTGCAATTCAGGAGTCCCTCATTGGGAGTGCAAACGCATATGGTTAACTTATAACTCTATTCCCCCTGTGTTCCCCTTGCTCTGTGTATTATCGGCATCACATTCCCTCACACTCCTGTTTCGCATCCATTAATATTCCAATTACATTCTGGAGTACTCCATCTGGAAACATTTCCTCACTAATTCTAATATATTTGCACAGTGTTCACACTCCTGTGCCCTGCTCCACTTTGGCAGATGTTCAACAACTCAAATTTCATATTTATTTTGAAAAGGCTCTAAGGTGCTCATGTATCCCTGAGTCTCACAGAAAGAGGTTAATGCAGATAGCACAGAGAGAGCAATAAGAGCGCACACCAGCCCTCAAAACATTAGCAGTCACTATACTAATCCATCAAAACTGTTTATTCAAGGATTAATAGTTATTTACACGGAGAGCAAAAGGCCAACATGCTATCATACTCAATGCTGTTGGTATATTTAACACACTAAGTGATGTATATCTTCTCCCAGACAGTTATATCACCCCTGGATCTCGCCAGTGCTAGTCTGTGCATCACTCCCTATTTTCGAATGTGTATGCGTCAGGAACGAGAAGGTGAATAAATCTGGAACTCGTGGGAATTTGGAAAGAATGTAAAAGAAATATCAATGTCGCCCACAACATACACGGTCAATTCACTTGACAGTGTGTTCCGGGAAGCGCTTTGAGAGGTCTCGAAGATGTGATAAGGCAGTATATCAAATGCAAGGATTATTAATATTATATTATTATTAGTGGTGGCAGTTCAGACTGGGAGAAACCGTAACCCATCCATCCTATTAAAAACCAACAGCATTTCCAAAATGTTACCCACCTCCTCTCTCCCTCCACTCACCTCTGCATAAACATACAGTGAATGACATTCTCCCACCCGCCCACAGAATTTGAATACAGCGCCACTGAAAACTACAAATGAGCCACCAGACTCCAAACGAAAGGAAAATTTAACACAAAAGATAAAATAAAAAAGCTGATTGTACTGTTCCACGCTTTCACGTAGCTGATTGACTAATTGCCGTGCGTTCATAAATGATCGTAATGCCATCTTAAAGCTCCCACCACCAGCTCGGGTTCCAGTCAAGTGCTTTGGGACATCCTCCTGAAGTGTGCAAATGTAGATTTGTATTGTGTTGTGGGGGTTAAATCTGTGGCATTTCTGACTGATTTACCGCTCTGTATTCTCATAAGGCTGTTTGCTATAGTGAAAACCCACGGGCAAGTCTGAATGGCCTGAATTCTTAGATACATTTGCATTTTTCTGTATCTGTGAATTCTGATCACAGTGGATGACAATGGAGGCTCCCAGTCGGAGTCAGCACTCACTCCCATTAAAATGTTCAAAGGAAATACCAGACTTTCATCAGGAATCGATGTGCGATAAGCTTCCAAGTCTTTTATGAAGGTTTTCCAATAGCTTCAGTGGGGTCGATCACCAGCTCATTGTTAATAGCACCAAGGTCTTTCATTATTTTTTTTAATGGGAAATCTCAAAAGCAGGAGCAGTAACATTGTACGAGCAGAACGCAAGCCCAATAATAATAATAATAATAGTAGTAATCATAGTAATAATCCTTGCATTTGATATAGCGCCTTATCACGTCTTTGAGACGCCTCAAAGCGCTTCACACAATACACTGTAAAGTGAATTGATTGTATATTTTGTGGGCAAAACGTGGGCAGCCAATTGCGCACAGCAGTGCCCCACAAACAGCGGTGGATTGAGTGACCAAATTCTCCTTTTTCTACGGGAAGCACAGCAACTATGGGCATGTGAAAGACACTGCCAGCACCGGTGCTCACGGCCCTGACTTTCCTCTCACACTGAGGTTGGGTTCTCCAAGCATTCTTGTGATATCTCCATGAGATAGAGATGCTACCAACCTGGAGTGAAAGGAACTCTGGTACTCAAGAAGCTGAAAGACCCTGAGAGCTCGCAAACTTTATAAACGGCAGCAGCAATGCGATTTCTGGTGAAATATGAATGGTGATTCTTTTTACAGTAGAAAATGTTTCAGGGTTTGGTGAGTTCAGTTGCAAAACGTGTCATTCATAATTAAGTGAATAGGAATCTCCCTTTTCGAAAGTAATGACATTGGCAGTTTTCTAGCGATCTCACTGCTGACAGAGATTGTCGATTCAAAGCCGCAGGTCGACTTTGAACTCACAGTCTAGGGATCTAGGTAGTGCATGCTGGAGGTCTGTGTGTGATGTGAAAGGCACTGTATCAAATGCAAGGATTGTTGTTAATATTTCTACTCTATTTAATCATTCGTCCACAAAAATACGCAGTCAATTCACTTTACAGTATATTCAGCGTGAAGCGCTTTGAGACGTCTATAAGACGTGATAAGGCTCTACATCAAATGGTAGGATTACCATCATCGTTATTATTATTATTATTTCTCCTCTGCATCTTACAGTAATTCAGAGCTCAGCTCAGGTTTTATGAGCAAACCATTTCGGAATTTAATTCCGATGCGATTTTGTAGCTCAGACGCTTCGCGCAGGCCATGAAAATATAACAGAAAATTGCGGCTTTCAACAGGTTTTAGGACATGAGGATTACACACTGCGTGCTTCAGGGCTGACTGATACTGACTCATATATGCTGACAGGTTCCTGCAGTGACTGCATTCTACTGCATTATTACAATATTAATAACAAGCGAACTCAGTGGGAAATGACAGAATGATGTACACAATGCAGTCCTGCAGCACTGAATGCACACCGCACTGGATGGTTCTATTTGGGTTACTCTTTCCTTCTCTCTTCTGCTGCGTACCTGTAATACAATGGTGTTGGGGGAAATGGACACTTTTAAAGCATCAAGTGCCACGGACCCGAGCGATCCTACCCCTGAAAAAATAAAAATGATAACAAATTGGTGACTCAATCCGCGACTGTTTGCGGGGACGCTGTGTGCGCAATTGGCTGTCGCGTTTCGCCCATAAAATATACCGTCAACTCACTTTGCAGTATATTCTGTGAAGGGTTTCAATCTTCTCGAAGACATGATAAGGCGCTATATCAAATGCAAGGATTATTATTATTATTATTCCCCCTATACATGAGACACTGTGTGTTTTTGAACTGGTATTTAGTAACCTGTGTTTTTGTAAGTTTTTTTTACATTTCTCGTAGTTTTCAAAAGTTCACAGAAGAGGTTTGAACGAAGGAGACCTTTGAGGCCCACTTGATCTGGAATAGCAACTCAACCAACTGTTCCTTAAATGAATCCAGTGCCCTGGCCACAACCACCCTTCCTGACAACTCTTTCCAACTGTTTATTACTCTTTGTGTAAAGAAATATTCCCTGATGTTTATCTCAAATTTGCTTTCACAATCCTGAAGTCAACAGTGACCTTTTTGGTCAACAACTTGAATTTATATAGCCCTTCACATTGAAGAATGTCTCCAACATGCTGCATGTTACGAAGTATTTATTGATAAAAGCACACTGAACTCTAAATAGATGGATCAGGGGATCACCATGGGATACGGCGTGTTCATTGTCGATCTTATAAGTTACATTTAAATAGCGCTTTTCACATCAGGGGAACATTACAAAGAGCTTCATTCGCAGTGCTGGCTGGAACCCGAACTGGGGGTGGAAGATGAAGAAATGGGTGGGTGAAAAGGGGGTGGAGAGGAGGATTTCTTTGCCAATATGGTCAGTGTTAAAGTGGACCCTATATTCAAATCTTGCTTATTGCCTTTCTCCCTGGGACAATTTCTGTCACTGATGTGCCTGATGACTTAGCTCAGACTGAACACTGCTTTCAAAATGCTTTCTCTCAGTTAACAAGGAGACAAATTAGACCCACTTGACCTGATTATGTCATTGGATTGAACGCTATTTGCAGCCAACTCAGCTTCTTTGAACAGCATCAAATGGAAGATTAGATAACAGAGCTTAGAGTTTTTAACTCTTTATATGATATAGAATGGTTTATTTAGTAAAACGAACAATCTCCTGTTGTCCAATCCTTTACATAGTTGACTGATTTGTTCTGTAATTAAATTTCGAATCAAGATTGGAGTAACTAATACAGCCACGGAAACTGCCATTCAATCCTTTACCACAGTTGCCCATAAATATTTAATTGCAAACATCCCATCTAATGGTACCTACAAGTAACCGGCTGTGATAAATGACATTAAGAAGTCACCTCGGTCCATTAATCAGAGAATTTGAGGCCAGGACTGGGCCGAATGGGGCGACAGTGATGACTAGTTGCACCTGCGTCCATTGCTTTAATTGAGTTTACAGAATAAAGCATCTCATCCCTATCTGGTCAGAAGTGCCATTAAATCAAGTGAGTTTTTGTGCCAGACCTTCACCGGTTTTAAAGTAAGCACAAATTGCTGAGGGCTTTGAGTCAATGAAATTAATTCAGTTCAATTATTATTGATGCTCTCTCACTGTTGTTTAATACAGAGAGTCACAGTCCACCTATGGGGGCAATTATGGAGAATGCTAAAGTTGCTGTAATTTTTAACCTCTGAGGTTCGATGCTTTTAGGGCTAATTAAAGGGTTTGGAACAGTTTCCATCTTTCTGGATTGCTTGCTCTAATTTGAGGTTAGAGGCTTCTATGTCTTTAAACCAGCTGCAAGTAACTGAACTAATCTTTCTAACCAAGACTACTGTTCTGCTCTTGTTGGGAATAATGTAGCATTTCTACTGCACATTTGATGGTGAATTCCTGCACTTTTGGCAGGGCTCCCACCGAGTCCACGGTGCAAGTACATTCTCACTGTCAGTTGTGCTTCCGAGACCACTGAGTCCAGATGAATCACCTTACTTGAAAAGTAATATATTTCTTGTATTCTTTTAGCCACGTCACGTCCAAAACATCCCTGAATTTGGGATTGCCAGTGATTTAGGAATATCTACAGGCCAGAGTTCCATCCAACCTGACCATCCCCAAAGGTTCAAAATATGCCTTTACCACTTGTTTTCCCTTTCTAGAAATCAAAAGATCAAAACCCCTCCTTTCTGGTAGAGTTAGCAGACTGTAAAATACTCCATGTGGAACAATGATTTTTTTTCTTTCAATTCAGAGGACTGGCATATGCCTCTTACTTGTGATTCCTGATCAGAGATTTACTGTTATGTGAATAACGATCGAACGGAATTGAGACTGACATGTGTTTTATGAATGAAAAGTGCCTCGAAAGATCAAGTAGCCTATTAATGTGAGGAGGCTATTGCTTTGGTTTCTCTTCCTTTTCAATTTCCAAAGCAACTAATTCAGGAGGAATTTGGTGGGATTAAGCAAACCTTCGGCAATTCTTTTATTTTGAATCAAGCAGTTCCTATGGGGAGATGGTATATTAGTATTTCCTTTCCATCTCATGTATGCACATTTAGTAGAGTATCGTTCTGTGAGTACTTTTAAAGGGCTCTCATGGAACAAAGTCCAAGTACGTGCCAAATCAGAGGAAATGCTGGTCAGAAAAGTTTCCTTACTCCCCAAGTCTGTTTACCAAGCAAGAAAAATGCCTTAAAAAAATAATAATAATCTGGTCACTCAATCCACGACTGTTTGTGGGACGCTGCTGCGTGCAATTGGCTGCCGCGTTTCGCTAACAAAATATATAGTCAATTCACTTCACAGTCTCGAAGATGTGATAAGGCCCTATATCAAATGCAAGGATTATTAGTATCTTTGCAAATATGTGCACAAAACAGTATTGGAACTTCTAGTCTAAGTGATTGCCTGATCTCAGCAGGTGGGAACCATTTCCAGTTCAACAAATAGGTTTGCACAATCTCATGAGCTCTGGCAGCAGAGTTCACCCGAAATTGCTACTCGTCGAACCTGCACATTTTCTTATCATTATCATCTAGGTTGAAGCTCTTATAAGAACCTGCTGAAATGTAGCGCACACTCTACTTGATTTAGGGAAATTGCTGAAGAGGCTCAGCAAAGCAATCATTACACTACCACCGACTGTCCATGTCGTTTTCTTACTGGCATCTGTTAGGGCTTTGGTTTGCAGAGTTAACAGGAGCTGAGCCGGAAAGATCGCGGCCTTCAGTAATCAAATGGAATCCAAAACTGAATCGTGTCATTGTCTTCGAGATATAATGAAGCAAAACATTCCACCAGGTCTCGATTTACTCTCTCAAAGTGTCCATAATTTGCATATTCTTAATTAAAGTTTGCATACTGGAAGCTGTTTCTCCGCAAGTCCTTTGGAGAATGTTTTTAAGTTTTTAAGATAGATGCACGTTGTTGTGGTTGATTGCTAAAGCGAGGAGCCTTTTTCTTAATATATCGTGAATGTTGCCAGGAGAGTTTAAGAAAATGTTGGTTCCTGCTTCAGTTTGAGGTTTACGGTGGAATATTGTAATATTGGAATTTCCCATCAAAACATTTCAATCCAACAACAACGTGCGCTGATATAGCACTTCCCACGCAGGGTAGCTTCTCACTTAATTCAAATGTATCAAAATAAATCATCTTGATTTCACGGACAACAGCAACAATTTACATTTATGTCGCGTCTTTCACACTGGGAGGTCGGCTCAAGGTGCCTCACAGAGCTGACTTGGAGCCTAAGGTGGGAGGTGGGGGCGGGGGTTGGAGTGGAGGTGGGAGGGGGGAGATGGAGGTGGGGGGAGCTGAGAGGGTGGGAGAAACACACAGGCTGTAGTGTACATTTTGTATCAGCCTTAAAGTTTGCACAAAAACAAGTTTGAGTTCCGTACATTTCATTGATCAGTATTTCATTCTCTAGAGGGCATAATGGATGGTTCCAAGCCACGTGGTGTAGTTTTGGCACAATCGTTGAAGTTAATGGGAACAGAATGTCTACCTATGGAGAGATAAATGCTTCTGTGACCAACTTGAACATTTTATTCATCCAAACAAATTAGGCAGCCACTGTTCCTCTACAACAAAATCAAGGCAGGTTATTTATTGCAATCACATTGACACTTAGCTTGGGAAATGCAACCAGTTATACTTCCAGGAGAGCATTTAAGAGGGACTGAGTTGAGAAAATGAAAATCATCTTAAGAGATCATTGCCAGTTGTATCAAATGCTTACTCACCGGGAGTTTTTTTATTAACGTGAGTCACACCAAATAAGAAGAAGAAAAGGAAATGTAGAGTTCCATTAGTGTTGCCAAGTGTTGTATTATTCTCTTACCTGTTCAGTGACTGCCAAGTAATTGGGCTTTCATTCTCTTGCTGATACTCGCTGTTCATCAATTGACAGAGGCTGAATGAGACCTGTCTACAATGAAGGAAGAATTATTTTTGTTGGCAGCTTCCAGTCAGTGGAAGAGAATGAAGTCACACTTGATTTGATAAATTGCCGCAACAGTTAAGCATCGTGGTCCTTCCAAACCAAACTATAGATGTACTTAAAGAATGCCATACCGGGTTAGAATCAGAATCACTATCGAGTGTGCACCAGCTCTCAGGACGAGCTGTTCGTTGAATCCCACCACCCTGCCCTATCCCCATCCTCTCTTCAAGCTTCTAACCTTCTGGAGTCCTGTTGCTCAGTGGTTAGAGCACTCGCTTTCAAGTGAGACACCTGAGTTCAATTCCAGGCAGAGGGCGAAACCTTGGGCAAGTTTTCTTACTCCACACGCCTAATAATAATCCTTCCAAAACTCAAAACAATAATAAATTGGTCATTTTCAATCTACAACTGTTTGTGGGACACTGCTGTGCGCAATTGGCTGCCGCGTTTCGCCCACAAATATACAGTCAATTCACTTTACCGCATATTCTGTGAAGCGCGTTGAGATGTCCAGAAGTCATGAAAAGCGCTATATTAAATGCAAGGATTATTATTATTATATTTGGGTACTTCCCTGTAGAAACCCACAATGGATTCTCCCTCTACCCACTTCCCCCACCACCACCTTACCTTGTAGAATATTACACTTACATTCCACATCTCAACAACTCTCTGAATGAGAATAATTATAATAGTAATTCTCCTAAGTTCTCCTACCACTCTCTTTGTCCTCCAGTCACTTACCCGCAGAAACAGCTTCACCCTCTTCACCCTTTCAAAAACCCCTGCTAATTTTGTATATTGCATAAATTTATTAATTGCATAGCATTTACCAGGTAACCTGCTCGAAGCTCAGATAATTATGGTACTGGGGCACTGCACAGTGGAGGATCACTATATGGTGCCATAGTAACAGGGGCTTAAGTTTGATCACTCATTTGGCTCACTCCTTGTTCTCAGTCTTGCTTCTGTCAAGTCTCAGATGCACCACAGTCATCTTCGCTCCTGAACACACAGAACAAGTGCACTCAACGGCAAAAAGGCCGCGGGGGACCAGAGGAGAAAGTGGAATAAACCTTTGGTCACGCGAAAAAAAAAATGAAGAGATTCTATGAGCAACGAGAGGATGCAGTTACATTCGTTCAGCCGCGAAGATTCCTCGGAGAGTCCTGAGGCAGGTTAATGGAGTCAACTCCGACTGGAGTCTCATGAGGATAAAAAAAAATCACGCACGCTTTCGATTCTGAATATTCGTCCTCATAAATATGCTGTAAACATGAATCTGAAATAATGTGCTCTGTGGAAAGTTATGCTTGTAGAACGATTTTAATTAAAATTATTCACCAGAGCAATAATTTTGTTGCAAATTATGAATTAATTATAGCGAGTGTTAGCAATTTGGCAACTGACTCCACAATAATTAGAAACCTAGAGACCTTAGAGTTATGAAACTTGCAGGTAATAAAAATAAACATTTTTCTATGTTATTAATTATTCTGAATCGTCCCTGTGCTTGATATTGCGCTGAGACATCTAAAGTGCTTCAAAGGTGATCGCTGTCAAGTGTAGTGACTGTACTTGTGGATTCAGACTCCACTGTGCTAATATTTCACATGATTTTTTTCCTTGGTTTTCTTTTGAGTGTAAGGAATCTCTATGTGACGCCTACCATCAGGAGACTGAGTTAATGGTGTACAGGATATCCTGTGAAGCGCTTTGAGACGTCTCGAAGACATGATAAGGCGCTATATCAAATGCAAGGATTATTATTATTATTACAGTCCATAATGTTATGGGGAGTGGAGGAAACAAGGATTGAACATCCTCTGCACATTTTCTTCTGTTTTTATTTTAGCCACACAGGAAAAGCCATGGAAGGCTACTTGCCCCTTTGAAGCCTATTCATTCCAGTGACAGCATACAACCTGTCCTGTTTGCAGTGTCGGCCACAGATTCCGCACTCCGGATTCTGAGAAAGGTTTTGCAACGTTTCGGTCTGGCGAGCGAAAATAGATCTATGGGAAAATAGATTTAAAATCCAACAAAAAAGGGGCCTTGCATTTGATATAGGTCCTTTCACCTTGTGGGATGTCCCAAATATCTTCTCAGGACATGTAGAAAAACCCCTTCGCAGGATTTCTGATGTGAAAAACACAATATTTATGTAAATGTGTTTTGTTGGTGGTGGTGTCAGCCTGGCTCAGTTACCAGCACTCTCGCTTCTGAGTCAGAAGATTGTGGGTTCAAGCCCCCATGTCGCGATTTCAAACGCACAATCAATGTTCATACTCCAATAAGAACTGGGGGGGTAGTGCTGACTGTTAGATGTGTGTCTTTTGGTTGAGGCATAACCTTAGGTCTGCCTGCCTGTTCAGGTGGACGTCAAAGATCCCGTGACACCCTTTCAAGAAGGAAGTTTCTTTCGATGTCTTGGCCAACAATCCGTCAGATAAAATTGGTCGTTCACGTCACGGCTATTTTCTTGGATAGAAAGGCAATTGGTAAAAGGCCTGACCCAGTTCAGATGTAAGTTAATTTGTAACCATACAATGAGTTCCAGCGCCTTGGGACGTCCTCCCGACGTGAAAGGCGCTATACGAATGTAATCTTTTGTTGTTGTTGAGTTCATCAGGAAACAAGGTAGATGTTTTTCAGACGTATGGTTTGCTGTGAACAAGCTTGGAATAATAGTGACAGTGAATTAGCTGTGAAGCTGTGTCCTGAACTCACAATCTATTATTGAACCCAAGAAGATTGAGTGGCAAATTACTGGGTAAGAGAATGTTAAAGATCTTAGATCTCACAATTGGAGGTGCCGTCCTTCTGCTAAGATGACTTGATGATGTGATCAGCTGCTATATAATGCAAGGACTATTATTATTCTATTAATAATAATTAATAAGAAAAACCCATGACCTTTTCACATTAAAATGTCTCTGGATTTACTGTAAAATGTAATGCCTGTGTATTTTGTAGGCCAACGTGGCTAGAATGCCCTACATTCAGCCATAAAATGAATGATTATTTGGGGGGTGGGGGGGGGGGTGGGGGGGGAATTGTTGGCCAGAGCAGACAGACGGGAACTCAGTCCCCTTCAAAGGGTGGCACCTCCGACAATGCAACAATTATGGAGGGGTGGTGGTGGTTGGGGTGGTGGTGGTTGGGGTGGTGGTGGTTGGGGTGGTGGTGGTTGGTGGTGGTGGTTGGGGTGGTGGTGGTTGGGGTGGTGGTGTTGGGGTGGTGTTGGGGTGGTGGTGGTGTTGGGGTGGTGGTGGTGTTGGGGTGGTGGTGGTTGGGGTGGTGGTGGTTGGGGTGGTGGTGGTTGGGGTGGTGGTGGTTGGGGTGGTGGTGGTTGGTGTGGTGGTGGTTGGGGTGGTGGTGGTTGGGGTGGTGGTGGTTTGGGTGGTGGTGGTTTGGGTGGTGGTGGTTGGGGTGGTGGTGGTTGGGGTGGTAGTGGTGGGGTTGGTGGTGGTTTGGGTGGTGGTGGGGGTGAAAGATTTAGAAGGGGTGCAAAATATTAACTTTTCAATTCAGATTCGATGATAGAAGCAGCTTTAACATCAAACTTGTGAGTTACTTAAAACCCTCGGAATAGATTTATACTCAGTAAATAAATATCCTCTTACACAAAATAAGAGCTATGGGGTTTGGGAAACACAAAAAATGAAACATTCCATCAAAGGTTCTTTCCTGAGGCAAAACGGCACAACACTGGCATTAATGAGCTAGTAAGTGATTCACAACGAACAGTTTAGGTTAAAAAAAAACTTTGGGGCTAGTTTGAAGACTGAAACAGAACAAACCAGGAGAATTAAATCAGAAGTTTCTGCGAGATGGTCGGTGATAAGGAGAGAGAGCGCATGACTGGGAAAGGGAAGATGTAATGATTGCAGTCAGATCAACAGTGGCCTCAGAGAGCAGGATGAATAATGTATGTATCTCTGGGATCTAAAATCATCAACTTCCCAGCATATCCTTCAGTTGCGGGAGATCTTTCCGTTGATAGAGGTGCATTCATCTGGATAAAGAACAATTCATCCCGAAATATTTTTATTGCTTTACTGTGGAAATGAAATATGAGAAGATTATGAACGGGGGCTCTCCAGTGTGTTTTGAATCACAGCATCGTAGGACGGGATGCAAAAATAAATGCCATTGGATACGATTGAGTCTCTGGGCCTCACAAGTCAAGTGAAAAGCAATCAAACTAGTATCTGTAATTGTTAAATTGAATTAGTAGAATCAGACTGTTTGAGGTGCAACTCTGAGCAGCCAGGTTTCCGGATGAGTGAGAATCATATTGATATTCCACATAAAAAAAGTAGAAAGAAGAAAATAACAACTCAATGTTTAGAGCCATCATCATTTTCAAAAAGCCGTCAACTCAACTGACAATTTCTTCAGTTTGAGACCCTCTGGTATTACATTAAGATTTGATTTACTCCAGTGCCTTCTTAAGGAAGAATTTAAAGTTAAATTAGATGTAGCAGCCCAATTCCTACATATCATTACTAACTACATTTGGTGCAAGGCTGAGTCAAAGCCATGAATTTCGTTCCCACTGACGTTAACCTGCTGAGCATCCACGTAAAGGATCAGTTGATAATAATAATAATAATCCTTGCATTCGACATAGGGCTTTATCACACCTTTGAGATGACTCACAGAATATACTGTAAAGTGAATTGACTGTATATTTGGTGGGCTGATGTGGGCTTTATTGATGGGGTATCTCTGCCTAAGATCAACCAGTGATTGTGTTTCAGGAACAGCTTCTATATCACCGTGAAGTTATCAGTGTAGTTGGTTTGAAAGTAAACAGAGAGGAGACCATCTGAAGCAATGAACAATAAAATAAAATGACTGAACTATGCCAATAACATCCAAATGTTTTTGGACAATCACGTCCAAATCCCTGACTGTCCAGCGCCTGGGGAGGTCCTCCCCACGTGAAAGGCACGTGTCGTTACATGCGTAACGGGACTCAGTTACACTAGCAATAAGCTGGACGGGTTGGTCATGAACGCAGAGGAATTGGGGAGAAATAATTAATTCCTGTTTGTGCCCTTTACCAGTCAATGGTAAACATCAGAAGGAAAAATGAACATATTAATTCCATCTGTTCACAGCTTTGTTGATACACAACAAAATGTCTTGTGTTTGCATCGAAATGGAGAGCCTGAGACTTCAAATAAAACAATGCTCGACAGATAAACAGTCTTACTGACTGATCAACAAACAGCATCATAACGACCTGTAGCAAAAGCCATCACACTGTTGTTTGCTTCACTGTAACTGGACTCCATACACTTTGGGCAAATGAACATAATACAATTATTCTGCTACAATTATCAGAATTACAACCATTTCTTACCCTTTATTGCATGACGCGATGCATGGCTGGCCAGACAGCCGTGCCAAACTGAGAAATGTTTCTTGGAAATAAGTCCTTTTGAAAATGATTATTGTGCTCTGTGTTGCTCAGCGATCCTGCGAAGAGGCTTTATCCCCTTCAGCCAGACCTTTCCAGGCTACATTTCAAAAGCATAAACAAATATCTTCAGGATAACAATGCTATAAAGGGCTCGGTGCATTTATTGGAAGGTCAACTTCGCTGATATTGATTGTTTTTTTTTTAAAAATAACAACTCCGGAAATTAGGCCTGGCATTTGACACTGCGGCATTTCATCACATTACATAGACAGAGATGTCAAAAAGTCATTGAGCACATTTCAGTAACTGCGAGGTATGGCTGGAGCCTTTTGTCCCTCTCGTACCGATACCAGGGTGAAGATTTACAAAGAAATTACAGCACGAAAACAGACCACCCGACTCAAACAGTCCGTGCCAGGGTTTATACCCCACACAAGTCTTCACCCACTCCTTACCCCCTCCCATACCCTTCTATTCCCCTCTCCCTCATGTGAAGTTCTAGCTCCCTCTTGAATACATCTGCACTGTCTGATTCAAACATCGCTTCAGGCGGCGAGTTCCACAATCTCACTGGTTACAGACGCTCGCCCCCTCTCCCCCCAACTAGTGGAAACAACCTATTTATGTTGACCTTATCGAGCCCTTTTATAATTGTAAACACTTGTAAAGGTCCCCTCGTTAAATGTCTCCCCCTGGCTCGGGCTCGTGCTCCACCACTGCAAAGCTCTCTGGGGCGTAACAGAGCGTAAAGGGTGCTCCAGAAATGCAAGTTGTTGCTGTTGTCTCTACTCTAGTGAGCAAAGGCCTAACCTATTCATTCTATCCTGATAGCAGTAACCTGCCAGCCCTGTATCATCCTTGTAAACCTCCGGTGTTCTCTTTCCATTGCTGCTACATCCTTGTTATAGTGTGGGGACCAGAATTGGACACAATATTCTGAAGGTGGACCAACCAGGGCTTGTGGAGTGCTCTTTGGATAGAATAAGCTGATCCAGCACAAAGATCTGAACGAGCTATTTCCTTTAAGATCAGTGACAACAGATGGCTGCCAGTGTAAAGTGCTACAAGAGCATCGGTTCAAATTGGACAGTCGTCACATCATGAGCTCCTAATCTTGTAGGTTGGATAGCCAGCCTTATGAAAGCTGAGCAGTTCTTAGACAGTGAGTCATTCTGGGCCGGTCTGATGGAACCCTCAATAGCTGGCTCCAAGTTACTAGGTTCCTCTTGGTTATATTCTTGATGGAGCGGAATTAAAAAGTAGAGGAAAGTTAAGGAAAATCATGCAAAGTAAGGCATAAGTAATCTGACAATATAATGATTCTCAGTGCCACAGTAACATATTCTGCTGGCTGAGCAAATGTTACAATTGTTCGTCAATCATTCTCTGTCGCTAAACTGATTACGATGGAATTTTCCTCTCTTGACTTCTTGCCACTCATAAAACGTTGACCTTCTGATCAGTGTGACACTCAGAATTAACCTGCGTCAGAAAAAAAACAAAAGCATCATCCTGATCGCTTCGAAGCTCGCAGAATTAAGCAAATCGCTGAATGCAGTCTCAACTTTAAAGCTGTTTTTCTGCCATTCTTACATTTTTTTTTACAGAAAACCATTCTAAAATAGAAATTGGATTCAAGAATTTATCAGATGCTGCACACTCTGATTGATTAAGAATCCTTACCTGTGACACAGCGCCTACCACACAGGGAGGAGGTGATAATGTTTGGGTTTGACTTCCTGGGGGTGCAGGAGTTAGAGACATCTCCCTCGGAGGCTTTACTTGAAGCGCAGAGATCTGTTCTCACACGTTTCAACTCAGCTTTCAAAGGAATCAGCCTCCAGCAGTAGAGTGAGCGAGCCTACACAGGAACATGTGTTCCTCGGGCTAACAATGTGGCAGCGTCATCACTTACACGGCCAAAAATTCCCGTAACAATGAACCACCGGAAACTCCAATGGCAAAGACTCTGGCAAAGACAGTGCACCATCTGCTGTCGTCTCGCCTGTAGAGCCACAGGCCATCTGAACCTTCTCTGGCTTCCACCACAGAGAATACTCCCTCCACCAGAGGTTCCTAGGCATAGCGAGACACCAGGTGGAGCCAAGCCTGTTTATACAACAACTAAGAGTATCATCAAGAAAGGGGCACACAGCCATACAGTGGAACATGGACGATCGCATTTGCCAAAATGTCAACAACTTGCTTTATTTCAATTAAATTTGCAATCCTTATTTCATTCAATACAAAATCACTTACGAAATACACTACTCACCACACTCTGCTGACTGAATCGAACAGTCAATTCACTTTACAGGGTATTCTGTGAAGCGCTTTGAGATGTCTCGAAGACATAATAAAGTGCTATACCAAATGAAAGGATT
Organism: Callorhinchus milii; assembly: GCF_018977255.1. Classification (NCBI taxonomy): domain Eukaryota; kingdom Metazoa; phylum Chordata; class Chondrichthyes; order Chimaeriformes; family Callorhinchidae; genus Callorhinchus; species Callorhinchus milii. The sequence goes on along the minus strand of NW_024704766.1, from coordinate 3,039,008 downwards.
TATTATTATATGAAACACTTTGAGACATCCTCTCAATGTCAGATACAAGAATTATTATTTCAGTAGGGAATTATTATTATTATTCAGTATAAATTATTATTTATACAGTAGGAGATGGAGCACCAATCCGTGACACAGAAATGGATGGCTTGGTCTTGTTATTCTTGTGGACACTACACCAGGGAACCTTTATGAGCAACAATCCTGTATAATCAGTATTCGCAAGTTTCTCTCCGCCTTTTGTCCTACAGGGTGTGCATCTGGTGCTGGCTCCAATCCTGTGCTCCTTGCTGCTCAATTAAAGAGAGTGTGCCTAACTCAGGAGATGTTATCTCCGCCCCACACCATCATCAATCCAAATAACTCAGAAAATCATTGTTTCCTTTCTTTGATCACCGAGTGCAGAATATCTACCTGACATCTAACCCCTCTACCCCCACCCCCAGCCCAACGCAATCAAAATAGCCAACTTTCTACTTTCAATATCCTCAAAATGTCCTCTATTCGTACCTGCGTACAGCTCTCTCCCTTAATTAGAAGGTCTCTTTGCCTGTGTCCATGGGTTTCATAGAGGTGTTAATAGCTTGTTAAGGGGAAGACGGATCTGAAACCTGCCCATCACAAAGTGTCTTTGGGGTTTGATGAAGAGGAGACTCTGAGATAAACATGTGGTGGTTTCTCTCCTGGCCACTTCGAGCATTGATACGTAATAACCAGCTGGTCATATGGTATCTGATCACCCGAACACAAAGGCACTAACTGACTGAGGTACTTCATAGGCATTCAGTAGGGTGACTGTGTCTGTCCAATCTATCCCTGGACGCAATCCCTATCTGGAAGAAAAAGTGTTGCTGCCTTTCCATTTGTTTCTCCTGACTCATGCCAAAGTAGATTAAACTGGCAGCCTGACTGTACAGTGCCCTGCGACCCGTTCCAGTGAATCGGCAGACAGGTGCCCGGCAAGCACCACAGACATACCCAGCTGGTGATTGGAATAACCCGATGGCAATGAAATTAAGGACAGCTGTTGCCCACATAGCCACCAGGAGCACTGCTGTCACTAAGGAGTCCAGAGCCAAATTGTCAGCGATGAGATTAAACATCTCTGTGACTGCTTCTCCGGGAAACCAACCTTGACTTTTAGTTATAACAAGGATAGTCTGCCTTGGTGTGTATGTCCGAATAGGAACTAATAGTCCCACATTCAGACTTCAGCTCTCAATCGCTGTATTGTACGTGAAGATCAACCCACCAAGGGCCGCTCTCCACTCTTGTCAGCAATAATAATAATAATAATAATCCTTGCATTTGATAGAGCAACTTTCAGGCCAGGCAGATGTCTCAGAGGACTTCACAGGATTTACTGTAAAGTGTTGAGTAAAGTCTGTATCGTGTAGACTAACACCTATGTCATGTTATGCAAAGAAGTAAAAAGAAGCCAAACAATGATAAAAGGGAAAACAAATTTGGCTAGAAAATCAACAGGAAACTTCTCTACTAAACAAATATTTAGGAACCACTCCTCTGGAACACAACATAGGAACACTAGGGTAAAAATTGATGTTTCTTAAGCCATTCCTTAGGCTAATTAACACAAGGAATGAAATTAAAAGCAGGACTTTTACTGTGAAGTGTAGTGACTGTATTTTGTTGGCGAACAGGACAGGCAATTTGCACACAGCAACGTCCCATAAACAGCCGTGAAGTGAATGTGCAGTTTTAATCTGATTTATTAATTTAAAGCAAAGCAAAAGATGGCAAAAGCAAAACAAATTCCACTTCAAAATCACTGACACCCACCCCCACGCCCCCCACAAAAAGCTAACGACACACACAGGGTGACTTACATTCCAACAACTAACAACTTGCAAATGACTTTGTGACAAAACAAAATCAAGAGCAGGACACATGATTCTGTTACCCCTTCCTGACTTCATGGCCTTGAGTTGGTACTTGTTGTTTGGCCTGGCAGCTGTAAGCACAGATAGTTCTTACAGCAGCCGTGTGGATCTCTTGACACGAGCTGCTCAGATTGTACGGAACGTGAAGTTTAGCTTTCACCAAGTTCACACCGAGTTGATCTTGTTTGCCGTCTCAAGTCACAATGGGAGGTTGGGACACAGATCGCGTTCGAAAAGCATCTCGATGTTGTGACGGGATGACAAATGGGCTGAAGAGGCCCTTCTTCGTTCATTTCAAACTTGTGATTTTGCAGGGCATGGTGGGGGAGGATTTACTGAACAACTCCGAGAAGGTACTTTGGCCTGAATTCTCACTGGAAGAGATCGGTTGACTTGATCTTTTTGACACAATTTGGCATTGGCTGCCACGTTCACCTACACATTATGCAATCACTGCACATTGCTTATTGCATTAAGATCCTGTGATGTGCTTTAAGAAGTCCTCCTGGAGTGAAAGGCGATATATCAAACCCACGGATTATTGTTATCAGTATCCAAGATTGAGGAAGGTATTGATCCCAGGCATATCCTGCAAATAAGCCTTTTTCTGGTCAGTCAAGACATGGTGGGTCAGTAGGAATCTGTTGTTAAACAAACCAATTGCTTCCATCTAGGCAGCAGACAATGATTTTTCAGTCTTTTAGGTGAAAACGTTCAAAGCAAAGATAAAAATCTCATAATTAATTGCTGCATAAGGTAGCATTGCCTGTAATAGAAATGCTGAGTTTTAGTGCCGGATTGTTTGATTGAATGAACCACTTGTGTATCCAAACCAATTTACAAGGATGCCTGTGGAAACGATTTCTATCAGAAGTAATTAATACATGAGCTATCTGAAACAGAGAGTGGAACAAGCCCTGGAATCAGTGCCTCAAAGCATTGCATCTTCTGATCTATAGGCCTCAGTGTTGGCTTAAAAATGCAGCACAGTCAATGGAGATTTTGTGACATGATTAGCACCTCAATATTGTGTCAGTTGGCTCAGTTGCTAGCAATCTCATCTCTGAGGCAGGAGGTTGTGGGTTCAAACGCCACGTCACTACTTTGACTAATACAGTCAAGCTTATCCCTCCAAGGGTTGGAGGAAAACTGCATCTTCGGTGGTGCCTTTCTTCAGATCAGACATGAAACCGAGGTCCTGTCGGCTTTTCAAGTGGACGTTAAAGATCTTTTGACACGATTCTAATAGAGAAGGGAATTTCTCCCAGTGTCCTGGCCAACAATCCCCGAGATAAAATTGAACATTCATTCCACGGCTGTTTGTGAGACAACGCTGTGCCCGAATTGGCTGCCAAGTAGAACATACATAGTCACTATACAGTTCACAGTAGACTGTGAAGTACTCTGAGACATCCTCCTGATGCGAAAGGCTGCATCAAATGTAAGGATTATTATTAAGACGTTGGAGTGAAATTTACAATGTGGCATTAGGGCTTTGAGGTGACCATAACACATGACACAGCAGCAAGCCATTAATATTGCACATCAGCATGGATTGCCAGGCACAAGCCAAGTACTCCCAAACCTGGGTTCTGATGCTTACTAGAATTTATTAAACCGCGGTAAATTATTAAATAACCACAGCACTGAGCAACAAGAGCAATTCTGCAACGGTGTTAAACTGTGCTTGGATGATGGATAACGGAATCCATTCAACCAAGCTCAAGGAGAACCATGGCTGTAAAACATCTGTAACCTAGCAATCACTCACCAGATGGACGTCACTATATATTTGGTCCAAACCTAATAACCTTCAGGACCGACACACACCAGTCTAATACATGAGATAGCGACTTGAGGAAAGTTCTTTCAGTTACTCAGTACTTTCACTCGTCTAAAACATGCTCCTGATTACTTCTTCCAGTTCAAATGCTCTGGGACACTACCCCGCATAAAGGGTGCTATATAAATGCAAGTTGTTGTTGCTGTTCAACTTCAGTAAACTATTCCTCCTTAGGTAGCAAATGGCCAACCAACCCAAAGGAACGGAACAAACTAGTCCCAATATTGGGGTCGAATGTAATGCAGGGATTTCAATCCTGATTTGTTAATAACTTAGTGTTTCAAAGTAGCTCATTGGCAATGCTTGGTAACTCCATTCCAATTAAATCGGGGTGTAAACAAATTCCTATTTGCGACTCGGTGTTTACAAAGATATAACTTATCTTTATGGATCTGAATTCACTTGTTGCATAGCCCCAGCATGAGTGAGGGGCTCATTAGGTCAACTGGCGCAGGACACCCCCTGGAGTTCAGCTCGATCTGCTCCAATACGATACCTGTTAAGTTCTTTTGAAGAACTTTGACTGGGCTTTTGAGGCGAGCAAAATGGATGCGAGCTATTTTAATCACCAGTGGCTGGTTGTCTCAAAGCACTTTGGAGGCACTGTGTTTCGCAGTATTAAGCCTCCAAAGTGCTTTGAGACAACCAGCCACTTGTTGAGAATGAAATGCAATGTATATTACAGCATCTTGCCTTTAGCAATCAATGCAAACAAAGATTTTCTAAAGACTCTTTCCCGCCACATTTCTACTAAAAATAAATATAAGATTGCTAGTAAAATGTGCACTGGAGGAACTTCTTCACTCAGAGGATATATTTTCAGGGCTGCAGAGATAAAACATGACATTAATGACTGTTCTCTTCCCTGTTCTAGCATTGAACACAGAATGGATCGCAGTCCTGTAGCCGCATTAAGGGCAAATGATAAAATAATAATAATCCTTGCATTTGATATAGCGCCTTATTACGTCTTCGAGACGTCGCAAAGAATATACTGTAAAGTGAATTGACTGTATATTTTGTGGGCCAAACGCAGCAGTCAATTGTGCACAGCAGCGTCCCACAAACAGTCGTGGATTGAAGTGACCAATTTAAAAAATTACATTTTGTTAAAGGAATTATTAGCCCCTGGGAATTGAACCCAGGTCTCTCGTTGCGAGGCGAGTACTGAAAGACAAAGTAGTGGAAAGAATTGCTTATGGATACAGACATGATTGAAACCCTAGACATGTTTCTTCAACGCAGATGTCAATGAGAGATTCCAGCGTAGCTGCTAGACATGAACACAAGCCAACAACTGGGAAATGGAGGAAAACTAAGGCATGGCGAATTGGTAAGAGCCAAGAGCACAAAACACTCACACACACAAACACACGCGCAATACTCACGAGAGCAACTTAGAAAGAATGAGGACTACCTGGGGGCATGAAGCACAGATATCAGTTATCTAACGAACATGAAATCCCTTCGTATACGTGTGTCTTTTGAAATAAAAATATGGAACCAGTGATGAATACATATGCTGAGATTCATTGCTGAAAAATGAAGCTTTGCTGTTGTGAAGGATGGGAACAGAAAATGACAAAGTTGGAATGTACAGTACAAATCACATCACACAGCTTCTTACATTACTTTCATTATTTCCAGTCTACTGATTGACTGATCTGACGGTAATGACGAATTCTCAGCCATACATTAATCAGAGCATTGTCTATCCCTCAGCACTGTCAATTGTGGTCCACTTGCTGTTATCCATTCTGATCCAATCGACTGGAGATAGAGATGTTAGCCTGGCTCACCCAGTTGGTAGCACTTTCGCCTCTGAGTTGTGAACTTGAGCCCCACGTCAGGACTTCAAAATCATAGCCTACTGACACTCCAGTCCAGTGTGTAGCGTGAGTTGCAATGTCAGACATGTCATCCATTGGATGCAATGCTAAACTGAGGTCCTGCCTGCCTGTTCAGGTGGACGTTAGAGATACCATGGCCCTACTCCATTGGGAGATAGTTGGCAAGTAGCAAATAAAAAAAATTGGACGACTTAGGAAAATAGCTCTCAGTGGTACAGACACAGTGGCTGAAAGGCCTCTTTCTGCGCTGATCAATTCTATGTGCATAGAAACATGAAAAATGTTCTATTAATAATAATCCTTGCATTTGATATAGCGCCTTATCACGTCTTCTAGACAATTGGCTGCTGCATTTCGCCCACAAAATATACAGTAAATTCACTTTATATTATATTCTGTGAAGCGCTTTGAAATGTCTCGAAGACTTGGTAAGGCGCGATATCAAATGCAAGGATTGTTATTATTTTTTATCTAACTGTATGCACGGCACATTGAACAGAATCAATCCAGTGCTAGGTGTCATGTGGAGACATTGTCCCAATTTAGAAATCTTATTAATCTCGTGCGCAATATATGTGTCTCGCTGGATTTGTTTTGGGTTGATTTGTTTAGATTGTTTAGGCTGAATGGTTGACTGGTGTTATGGTTCACAAAGTTACACATTAGCTATTTTAATCTGATATTTATTGAGACTCTGATCCAAACATTTCCTAATAGACCGCTTGTGCATCAACATTTCATTGATTATTCTCACGCAAGGTTTGTAGATGTAAACTTGTATTTCAAGGCATTCACAAAGAAAAGGTTTGAAATACAGATTAGCAATTAAAACACAGCTCATCTGACAACCTGCACTTGTGTCCCCTCCATTAGTTATGCTTCTGTATGAAATAATAAATGCTGTCTTGAATTATCCGGTAATCGGTGACAACTGTTTTTCCGCCCACCATAGTATAAGAAGAGTCACAAAGTATGGTACTTCCATTTCATCATCTACCACTGAAACTACAGAGCATTTCTTTCGTTCGGCAGTGAGGTGAATTTTGGAGTATTTCTTAATGGATTTTCTCAATTAATTCAAAATACTAATAATCCTTGCATTTGATATAGCGCCTGATCACGTTGTTGAGACGTCTCAAAGAGCTTCACAGGATATACCGTTAAGAGGTTTGACTGTGTATTTTATGGGCGAAACACGGCTGCCAGTTTTGCACAGCGATGTCTCATAAACAGCCAACTTTATTTGGGAGATTTGTTGGTCAGGGTACCAGGAGAAAATCATGGGATCTTTAATGTCCAACTGACCAGGCAGATGGGACCTCGGTTTAACGAATGATTTGAAGGATGACACCTCCAACAATGCAACACTCCACCTACGCCCATAGCACTGCATTGGAGTGTCAGCTTCTCTATGCATTCCAAGACCCAACTTGCGGCTTGAACCCATTAATTGGTTAATAATTTGGAAGAAATCTGCTACTGCGTTAAAAATCCTCGCTCTCTATAAGATTGATTGCATCTATTGGACACTGCAGCGCAACAAGAACTCAGGTATTTTTTTTTAGATCGTCATGTTGTCACATACAGCTGTGTTTGCCTGTGCACTGTCCAATTTTTCTGCCCTGGCCTGACAGACACTGATTGTCGTAGCTCTGTATTAATGAGCAATTTAATCGCAATTTGTTCTCCAAACCTGGCTCCAGTAACAGCCACTGCAGGAAGGCATTTACTTCTTTTTCATTGCAAAGTGGTTCAGGTCAAAACATCTCTCTGAGGAAAGTTCCATCGTTATTGGACTGAAACCTTGTTGCTGTGGTTCTTAATGCTTTTGTAACTTTGGGCTAGCAGATTAAAAGTGACAACAAACACGTTTCACTGTATGAAACATCGCGAGTGTTGAGTAAATTGTAAGCGTGGCGTGAAATTACACAGAACAGAAAATCAATAGAAATCTCTTATTTATGCGGTATTTCACGCCAATGGTTTGAGAATTGAAATCACCAGACCTATCTTTGGCGGTTTCAATTTATTTTGTTTATTTATTTGGGTGTCTGCCTGGATCGGTTGGTTAGCTCTCTCGCCTCCAGATCAGAAGGTTACGGGTTCAAGCTCCACATCAGGACTTTGAATCCATCACAGTTGTGGAGTCCTGTAGCTCAGTGGTTAGAGCACTCGCTTTGCAAGCGAGAGACCTGAGTTCAGTTCGAGGGAGAGGGCGAAACCTTGGGCAAGTTTCCTTACTCCACACAGAGCCTAATAATAATCCCTCGAAAAAAAAAAAAACAATAATAAATTGGTCATTTTCAATCTACGACTGTTTGTGGGACATTGTTGTGCGCAATTGGCTGCCGCGTTCGCCCACAAATATACAGTCAATTCACTTTACAGTGTGTTCTGTGAAGCGCTTTGGGACGTCCTCCCGACGTGAAAAGCGCTATATCAAATGCAAGGATTATTATTATTATTATTATTATTATTATTAGTTTCAAAGCCTCGGCTGATGCTTCAGTTCAGGGCTTCAATTTCAGAGTTGTCGTCATTCAGATGAGAAGTTAAACCAAGGTCCTGTCTGTGATTGTTCAGGTGAACGTTCTGGAAATATAATAAAATATGTCATATGAAATGTTATGTTGGCAGTTTGTAGCTACGCGCGTCTAGTTTGTGGCACCTCCTTTCTGTGATAGAAAAGGGCATTCCCCCACAGAAAATTGTTCACTCACTTTATGGCTGTTTGGGGGACATTGCTGGGTGCAAAGTGACTTGCCGTTTTTTGTTAAATGCAGATTGGTTTAAAGCTTTCTTTTGATATAACAAGTAGTAGGAGTGAGTGAGTGAGTGTGTGTGTGTGTGTGTATGTGTGTAATTCCGTACAGTACATTCCATTTAAATACTCATTCATTCCGCTGTTGAGTCCAAATAAAAGTAGCCACAGCACGAAGGAAAATACGCTCATTGAATACACTGATGGGTTTCTCCCACGTGCTGTTGCAGAATATTACAAAAATATTGTGGACAATCTCATGCTTGCGTCGGGATTTTGTAAATGTTACACTTGTCTTAGGAATTAATGGAAATGCTTTGACGTGCAGTATTCGACTTATGTTCTTGTAACATATTTATTGCTGAGACTGGGTAATCATTGTCTGAGGACGGTTGTATTAAGTCTGTGACTTCATTTCCACTGCGGCACTTGCCTCCATAGTTACTACTTTTCCCTTTTTTTATAATAATCCCTGTATTTGATGTATCGCCTTATCATCTCGATGAGACGTCTCAAATCGTTCATTTTTTACCGTGAAGTGTTGTGACTGTATTTTGAATGAGGCGGCCAATTTTCACACAGCGCTACAACACGATACAATATAAATTTCCGTTTATATATAGCACCGCTATTTAATCTTTCCCCTCCGCCAACCACCCGAGGAGTTTGGGGAAAGGAAACATAGCCAAAATTGACGTCTCACAAAGATCCTTAAAGGAAATGACCAATTTTATAATAATAGTAACCCTTACAGTTGATGATGCACCTCATCACATCTTCGAGATGTCTCAAAGCTCTTCACAGGATACACAGTAAAGTGTAGTGACTGTGTGTTCCGTGGATGAGACTCAGCAGCCAATTGCGCACAACAATGTCCGACAGTCGTGGATTGAGTCACCAAATTATTATCATCTTTTCTTGAGGGATTATTACCCTCAGAAAGCAATCCGCCAATTGACTAACAAGCCGGCTTCCTACACCATCTGTGGGATTGATGGCCAGGACATCAGGAGCAACTCTCTTGTCGAATAGTGTTGTGGGATCTTCAACGTCTCACCCGAACAGGCAGAAAAGGGCCTACATTTCTGCGTCGAGACTTCCTGCAGAGGTGACCCCGCAGAAAGTGAACAGCTCTCTAAGTTTGTGAATTGCCGCAGTGCAATCCAATTTGCAGCGACGTCTTAGCGCTATCTGACTAATTAGTGGCCGTAACCGTAGCAACGGAATGGCTCGTGCGTGGATGTTTAGCAGTTTTCTTTCTTTGTGCTTCTCACCCGGTGAGCAGAACCTTCCTGATTCTGACACGTTCTGTCCCGCATTAATATCCATTCACGGATAATAAAGCAAAGAGCCAAACGTTGCCGTTAAAAGAATTGTTTAGCGACCCTGCACGTCGAAACATCTCATTACGTTTGTGGAACGCTCAGTCAGGCTTGGAGATCTCTTAAGAGAGGTGATTGGTTTCCGTCTGTGTCAGACGTCCCGGCTTGAAGGAAAATAACAGTCTCCGAGCAATTTGCAGATAATTACTGTTAAGCACGAGGCTGTTCGATCTTTCACGTCTACCCGCACAGACAAACAGGGACTCGTTTTCAAATCGCACTGCGAGGTCTGCAAACCGCCGCCCGAACAATGCAGCATTCCCCTTCTCGTAAATAATACCGTAAAGATATTACCGAGTGAATATACCGTAAAGATTATTTCGCTGTGAGTAACGTTTCATTGTTCCTCTCTCCGCCCACACAGAGCAGTACTGTTAACGTTTTCTCAATATACTTGTGGGAAAAAAAACCAGGGAGCTTGCGGAATATTTAGTTACAAAAGGAATCAATCTGATCTTTTTACAGTCTGGCTCAGTTGGTAGCGCTCTGCACTCTGAATTGGGAGGTGGTTGTAGCTTAAAGCCCTACAGTCGAAGCCTCTAGTTGCTTTTACTGTGAAGTGTAGTGACTGTGTATTCATAGAAGAAAGTGACAGCCAATTTGCGCTTGCACCAGGCTCAAGAGTATTCAAACCAAGACTCAGAGTTCCCTGTACGCCACTTGTACGTGGACATTTCCGTGCATCCAAATGCAATGCGCAATCTCTCCCTGCTCAACTAATTCCAGAGGGATGATTACCAGCGTTAGAGGAATGAGCTATGAGCAATGATTAAACAAGTTAGGGCTCTTTGATCCCAAGAGAAGCTAATAATCATCATAATTATAAGAATCATCCTTGCATTTGATACAGCGCCTTATCACGTCATTGAGACATCTCAAAGCGCTTCACAGGATATACCGTGAAGTGAATTAATGGGTATATTTTGTGGGCGAAACGCGGCAGCCAATTGCGCACAGCAGCGTCCCCACAAACAGTCGTGGATTGAGTGACCAAATTATTATTTATTTTTTTGGAAGGGGTTATTACCCCGAAAAGCGCTCTGCCAATCGACTAAAAACCAGCTACGTCACAGCTAGGTAAACAGAGGCGTGTGAAGTAAGGAAACTTGCTTAACGTTTCGCCCTGCCCAGGCATCAAACCCAGGACCTCTCGCTTGCGAGGCGAGTGCTCTAACCACAGGTTATATACTTTATAATAAAGTCTTATTTTTCGGCTGCCCTATTATCTAAAAAAAATATATTTTCTGGAAGACTTATTAAAACATTGTAATGGTATCATGACTCTTTGGTCACCCTGTATAAATCCATCAAGGCTTGGAGTCCTGCAGTTCAGTGGTTAGAGCACTCACCTCTCAAGCGAGAGACCTGAGTTCAATTCCAGGCGGGACGAAACCTTTGGCAAGTTTCCTTGCTCCACACATCTGATAATAATCCCTCAAGAAAAAGAAACAATAATAAATTGTTCACTTTAATCCTCGACTGTTTGTGGGACGCTGCTGTGTGCAATTTGGCTGCCACATTTCGCCCACAAATATACAGTCAATTCACTTTAGTCTGTTCTGTGAAGCGCTTTGAGAAGTCTAGAAGACGTCTGTATCAAATGCAAAAATTATTATTATTATTCCTATTAAGGCAGTTCCCCCTTCAGACAGCCACTATGAGACAGACACAAAAAAGGATCTTTTTTTTACTATGTATGCATGTACGTACGCACGTATTTATTTATTTGTTTATATTTCTTGGCATTCATTTTGCTGATTCATTGTTCTGATTCCATTTGACACTATTTTGCACAAGGCAACAACAATTTGCCTTTATATAAAGCAGGGTAGCGTCTCAGAGCATTTATTTTGCACAGGGAACTGGGCAGAATCAGGGCCAATTATTTTGGACCCAAAAATCTGCTCAGATTTACATTTCAGTCGAGCGAGAGGCTGCTTTGCTCACTCTCCGCAATGCAATCTCTCTCTCCCTCCCTCTCTCTCTCTCTCGTCCTGGCCAAGAACTGTCTGATTCACTTCTGATAGCAAATGCAACCTCGCTCCAGCACGAGCACCAGCGCATCACTGGCAAACACTCACCTGATTTAATAACGCAGGTCGATTCAATTCAGACTGACTCAATGCAACAACTTATATTCATATACAGCACCTTTCACCTAAAAGGACCATCTGGAAGCACTCTGCAGAATGAGATTAATCAGAAACGAAGTGAACGTTACGCAGGCAAACCACAGCGGTTAATTTGCGCCAGCAATATTCAATAACACAGCGGAGTCAAACCGAGACTCGCGAGGGAGATTCAGAGTTTAACACGTTTAGGGGCACTGGAGCTCGTCTCTGGCTCTGGCTCTGGCTCACCTCGCTCAATCAGTCGTATCGCACGCTGACTCAGTAAGAACATCTTTCGTGGGAGATAAGTCTCAACTTAGCTGACAGTATCTGTTGCGTGGAATGGAGAAATTGATCATTTGACAGTGTTTTGTTGCTGGTGTAGATGGCTGAAAATGGATTGGCAGTTACAGGCCATTTGCCATTAAAGAGCTGGATAAACATATGCTTCTGAACTGCTGATGGGCACCATTTATAGATAATTTGCCAATACACATTTATAAAACGCACAGGAGCTCCAACTTCCCAGATATCTGAAACAGATGCAGCTGTTTCCTGTTATTGCAGAGAGTGAGATTCTGGTTGCAAAATGCCACTAATAGCCTCTCCATTGCAGGTAATAGATGTTATCGGAGAAGTGGATAAAATGTTAGCTTTCAAACATGACTTCCTCGCTGTCTAAGCGAAATGGAAAAAAAAATGAATCAGTGCCAAGAAGTAACTAGCGGAAACCTCAGACACCGCGGTGGAGGCTGAAGATTTTTTAAGCTGAACTGCACACTTGAAGAGGCCACTGAAGAACGAGGTGCCATGAGAGCATAAAAATCACTCCTACATCTGCTGCCAAACGCTGGGCAGAGCTATATGTTGCTGTGGAACTGGTGATCTGGAAATTACACTTGCCAAACTTGACCCTTGAGCAAAGAGGTGTGGACCGTAAGTGCCTGTAATTGTCTGTGTTTTTCCCCCAAAAAAGGTTATCTCATGTAAATTGCTTTTTTTTCATTGTTAGTCTCCGTCTATTTGAAGACGAGAAGGCCTTTCTCATGGCTTGATTTTGTTGGACCTTGGCTGCGTACTGAACTCCTCACTTGCCTCCAAACACAGTCCGTGTGAAGCTCCTTGAGATGTTTCGACGTGATAAGGCTTTCTATCAAATGAAAGGAGTTTTGTTGATATAAAGAACGGATCTAGGACACGCAATGCAACATTCAAGGGCACCACAGTAAAACAATAAGACTCCTCTGTGGAATCTTTAACAGACCAATTTGTTGGCTTTCCAACTCAATTCAAGGGGCAATGACTGAGACTGTTTCATTGCTCACTTTACAATGGTTAACCCCATATTTAATTACTATTTCTCCTTGTAACATCACGCCAATATTATCTTTCCACCGGGTTCGTAGAAAGCAAACACACCATTTTATTGCTGCAGTCGATTGCTAGTTTATATATGCAATTTATTTTCTGATTTATGGCAATAATGTTCCTTTTTTATTTGTTGAAAGGATAAATCTATCTTACGACCAGCTTGCAGATAGGGCACAGTCTATTTGACAGGTTTAAAATAAATGAACCATGTCCAACTGAGTAAAATTGTTTGCCTTCCTTATGATTATTTATTTCAGAAGGCAAGATAGATTTTAATAATTACACCATGATAGTGTGTTAGAATTTAAATTGTGTCTCACCCATAAATAACATTCTCCATCATTCGTCTATCATGCCTCTCTCTATTAAAGGATAGTTCAATGAATTAACTGGGCTTGTTCTCTACAAAATGCTGTAATCATAATTAAACCCAACGTAAATTCCTTCGTTCCTTTTGGGTTTAAAGGCATATTTTCTTCAGCCACTGGGATGGGTGAATCTGCCTATTCAAATGCAACTTAATATTACTATTACTATTACTATTATTGTTTTTGTTATTACCTTATTGCAGTTTAGACCATTCCATAGAGCCAGGCAGACCAATAGCACTGCCACGTTAGCATTACTTTTTAAAACTTATTATTTGAACTTCCCAAAATAATAATAACAATAGTAATAGGAATAATAATAATAGCTACTTTCTACAGGAGATGGACAATCTGTGCATTGTGTATATCCTGTCATTCCATTTCCGAATTGCCTTATTAACAATCCAAGTTGTACTTATTATGATTATTTTTCTAATAATGGCTACTATTCCCATATTGTTCTAATAACTTATGAAAACTTGGATCAATTTAGCACCTCTTCCTAAATACTTTTCTGCACTCATCACACTTTCCCGCTCATAGTTAGCTCTGCAAGCCTGAGGGTTCGCAATGGATGATGTGATAATTACCTGATGCCATCTGAATCCCATGTGATAATTATCCCCAGTGATAACTTTCCCCACTGCGATTTGGGCTAATTCCTTGAGTAGAGGTTACCCCTCCCATCATTGTGGATTGAATAATCCTTCCGCCCTTACCTTGACCGCTTTATTTGATTCTCTGTTGCTCCAGTTTCTCACAGTGCAGCTTTCTGATGCACATCATTTGTAATTTCAATATTCCCTGCTGCCCGCAGCTGTATTGCTTTCCTACAGTACATCAAAATCGCTGTGTTATCTTTGTGCTTCCCTGTTAAAGTCATGAGCTCTCATCTGTTCCTCCCACCATGTCCCCCTTGTTCTTCAAAGAGCGTCTGTCACTTGTTGTCATCATGCAATAAAATTCCAGGGCTACGGCAGTGCAGAAGTCAGCGAGAGCGAAAAGAGGGGAAAATCACAGAAGGTTGAATTAACCAACATTCAATCTTCCCTCTTCCTCTCTTGACTTCCTTCTGTTCTGTTCCGCTCCGTTCTCAGCCTGGCTGTACAGTGGAGCATCGTGCAGCTTTCATGGATAATACTCCCTCCAAAAAGAGAAATTGTGATAATAATCTGATCACTTAATCCACAACTGTTCGAGGGACACTGCTGTGCGCAATTGACTGCTGCATTTCGTCCAAAAAATACATACAGTTTACAATATATTCTGTGAAGCGCTTTGAGACGTCTCGAAGACGTGATGAGGTGCTGTACCAAATGCAAGGATTAGTATAAACAAAAATACTCCTTGGAGTTTATATTACCCCGTTCACGTCAGGAGGACATCTCAAAGCACTTCACAGGATATACTGTGAACTGTATTTTATGGGCAAAAGCAGTGGCCAATTTGCACACAGCAAATCGTTTGGTGGAGTCATTGAACCAAGGTCCCATCTGCCTCTTCAGATGGACATTAAAGATCCCATGCCACTTTTGAAATGAAAAGGGAATCTGGTGTCTGGGCCAACAATTGCCCAGTTGACGCTGATCGTTCACATCATGCTGTTCCCGGGAATTTTCTGTGTGCAAATTGGCTGCCACATCTGAAAAAGTAGAGTCACTGCACTTTAAAATGAATGCCGCGAAGCACTTTGAGATATCCTCCTGATATGAAAGGCGCTACATCAAATGCAAGGATTATTATTATTATTAATAGATTTTACGATACGCCTACAGTACCAGGTTTTAATTGATGACTGGATTTGGTATTTGAAGCATTAAACGAGAATTAAGCTTTTCAACCACCTGTTCAGTTATAGGTCAGATTTTACCCAATTCTTTTTTTAATTTCAAATATGAAAAGCTACAATAAAAGCCTCACCAACAGCTGCCTGCAACCATTAATTCCAACGAGTATTTCTTCATTTCCACAAGATTTAAATTAAAAATTAATGTTTCAATTTAGTGAGACAAAGGCACCAATAGAGCTGTTTGATGAATATTAAATTACATACAATTAATTAAAAGCCTATCACCGTCGGTTAAGGATTTCATCAGAATAGATGATTTAGTGAACTTTAGATCATTTATTCGTTGACTTTTGCCTGAATTAATCGCGTTATTTATTTTCATTATATCTGAGCACAGCTAAACAAATCATTATTTGTGTACGATTATTAATTTTGCTTGAAGAATTTTCACTTTTCCTGGTTCCCACACTCTAATTCTAGGCCACATTGATCCTTTCATCCTTTCGTGGTCCAGTTTCGGTTGTCGATTAATCCAGCAATTATCCACAGTGTTACAAGATCAATTCAGTTGTGCTTTGCTTTACCCGATAAATTCCTCCTTTTTTTTAATTAAAAAAAAAGATGGTTTAATCGGAATTTTAGTAAAGGTAAGCGAATTGTGTCAAAGAAGAGCTTTGGCAGATTATGAATTTGGTTTCATCCCAAATTCCGCTGAAACCCTTAGCCTCGCCTTTGTCACCTCATGCCTTGAATTCTCAAACACTCTCCTCACATTGCGCTCAAGGTCCAAATCTCTATCGCCCGCATCCTCAGTCGCAGCAAACTCTTTCTGCCCATCACCCCAATCCTCGCCAGGCTCCACTGGCTCCCTGTCTACCAAAGGATGGATCTCAAGATGCTCACCCTCACCCTCACCTCTCACCCTCGCACTCTGCCATCTCCCTTCCTCTCTGACCTGCTTGTACCTGACTCCTCTACCCACCCTCCTCTGCTCGGCAGACAGAGGTCTGCTATGTGTGTGCGCGACTGCTCCACATTACTATTGTCTGTCGTGCCTTCAGCCCCTAATGCTGTAATGCTCAGTGGTTAGAGCACTCGCCTCACAAGTGAGAGACCTGGGTTTGATTCCCTGCAGGGCGAAACCTTGGGCAAGTTTCCTTACTCCACACGCCTAATAATAATCCCTCAAGATAAAAAAACATAAAAAAATTGGTCACTTCAATCCACGACTGTTTTATGGGACGCTGCTGTGTGCAATTGGCTGCCACGTTTCGCCCACAAAATATACAGTCAGTTCACTTTACAGTATAATTCTGTGAAACGCTTTGAGAAGTCTCGAAGATTATTATTATTTTAATGCAAATTGTTGTTATGGTTACCAGAATAAGTCCCATATGTGACTTGGAGAGCTATTGAACAATTCCATTAGACATTAAACCTGGATCTAGATTGACTCGATTAAGAGAGCATTTGAAAATATCCAGAGTTTAGCAAAATTCTTAAAACCTATATCAATATGAATAAATTACACAAATTGAATTATGCATCAAATCCTAAATTATACTTTAAGCAATTTGCTTTCTGAAAAATCAATCGTTCCAACAATAACGGTCCACTTATACTTAAGCCAGGAATCATTCCTGTTATTGCCATTCTGTTTAAAAAATGACTCCAAAACTTATTTGACTCTAATCTCAAAAACGAACACATTACTGATTTTGTATGTGAAAAACCGGGTGAAGGAGTGGTGATTGAAAAGGATTTTTCTTTGCAGTCAAACTCATTAGCATCTCATTTACTTTACATATTCGTGTTGAGTGCTTTGTATGGAGTACTGATTGTGCTAATAATTCCATACAGGAGGGGAGATTTACTCTGATGTCACGTCACTGAAAGCCACACTAGAAAAAAGGCCACAGATATTGTGTTGAGCAAATGCCATCTCAAAACACATACCAAAGTCAGTGCTAAGCTTCCGAGACGGTATCCCGTGTGAAAGGTGCTATATGTATTGTGTTTACAAGTTGTTATTGGTACAGGTTATGGAGGGATTTCATGACATTTAGTTCTATCATCTAAACTGTAATTGGCATTACCTGTAACACGACAACAATAACAAAAACTTGCATTTATGCAGCACCCCTCACAGAGGGCAGTGTCCCAGAGTGCTGGACAGTGGCAGAACACGACGCCAAGCCGGGAGGAGGGTAGAGTTGACCGTAGGCACGGTCGAAGAGGACGGTCTTCAGATGTGTTTTTGCCAAGTAAACCCTGTGAAGCACGTTGAGGCGTCTGAGTGACATGATAAGGCGCTATGTCGCATGCGAGGATTGTTATTATTATCATTGTTATATTCTGAAAGAATTAGATCAAAATGGGCCCAAATAAAATAACCAATTATGAGAACAAAACACTGGGATACAATTTGCTGCATTCCTTAAATTAGAGCCGGGATTAATTATCACCACAAATAATGGTGTTTAGAGATTGCTAACATTGCTAGCCTTAACACCACACCACTGTAATACATCTGGATCGCGCAGGAAACATTGCCTCCTTCAAAGCATGTGTCAAGAATCTTCCTCTTCGACTGTGCACTCGACCACCCTCCTATCCCTACTCGCTCTGCCCTTCACCCCATCTTGTTCCTAACCTAACCTCCAGCTCGGGTCCAAATCCCCGAATGTCCAGCACCTTGGGACATCCTCCCGACGTGAAAGGCGCTTATACAATTGTAATTTGTTGTTGTTGGAAACTGTACCCAGCCTCGGCTTCTGTATTCGAAGCTTCATGCAGGTACGTTGAGCTTTTTGTTTTGATAGTTTCATTCATTTCAATTCACACTTTACCCGTCACCGATAATATAAGCAGAGCCTTTGACTCGGACTCCACAGCCTTTGCAGCATAATTGATCCTTACGTCTGTCAATGTAATTTATTTTGATTGATCTAACATTAAGATGATTTACCTAATCTAGTAAGCGAGTGAACTTTTTATTGGAAGATTCCATTATATTGTAGCTAGACACAGTGCCATTTGAGCACACACTATGTAATGCAGCTGGCGGCTGTATTCAGACTTTTTAATCTGATATCATAAGCAAACAAACTCCCAATACACATTTGAAAAGGAGACAAGATCAGAAGAACAGCTATCGACAGATTTGTGATTGAGTCCAGCAATGGAGTGCCATCGAGTGAGATCACAGCTCAGAGAAAATCTTAAAAAAGCAAGTGTTTACCAAGGTCAGACTAACTGCAAAGGTTGGAAAGAAAGTGTGTGAGAAAGGACAGAATATTGATGTCACCCATTCAACATACAAACAAACAGTTTTTCCCCCAACAACTTAGCGAATCTTGAGAGGCAGATCTGAAATGATGTACCAAACCTCTCACTCTGCGAATTGCAGTCATGGAGTGGTTGCACGTTAAGGAGCGATGAATCTTTTTGCTGAAATGTAAAGTTGCACTTTATTGTCCACAATGAAAATGTTGCTTTCTTTATATTGGATTATAATAATAATAATAATAATCCTTGCACTTGATATAGCACCTTATCAAGTCTTCGAGACGTCTCAATATCTGCCAAAAGTTCACGAGAGAACAAGATCACTTTGGATAAAGAAGGTTCTTCAGCCCATCAATAACCTGTTCTAACAACAATAACAACTTGCATTTATATATCTGCCTTCACATGGGGTAACGTTCCGGAGCGCTTCACAGTAGCGTCTGACAACGAACCAGGTGGGGGGAGAGGGAGAGGGCAGCTGACCATGGACACGATCAAAAAGAAAGGTCTTTTAGATGGATGTTAATTAATCTCTGGCTAAAGAAATCCCTCCTGATTAGATTGGCATGAAATTAACCGTCGAAGCAAAATATTGTGTTTTCCAGGTCATTTCAATGATCAATTAGTGCATTAATTGTAAAACCTACTGCAAATAATGGACTGGAATACCCTCGGTCAAATTAAAGCCATTTGTAGTAACATATTTTAAAATTCCATACATTTTAATGAGCCTAGAGAGAGGTCATTATCTCTTCTTATTTGCTTATGAAAATTTGGAATTATTTTTTCACTGAAGGTATCACTTGTACACACACAGATGGCCGACTGTGGAAAAAGGTCCAGTTAACCATCAAATCCACTACCAAGAGCGGTCCCACTCCACCTCACAACAACGACGACTTACTCAACAACAAGAAGAACAACAACAACGACAGTGCCTTTCACGTGGAAGAATGACTCGTGTTGTGACGGTGGGATTTAAAGATAGATAAGGAGAGGGTTAGAGGCGGAGGGATGGAGGCAAGGAGCTCCATAGGTTAGGGGCACGGTGGCTGAAAGCCAAAATGTCTTCCCCCAACACATCACTGCTGATACAGAACTCAGTTATGAATTCATCTTCAAAATACACAGTCACTCCACTTTACAGTATATTCTCCGAAGCGCTTTGAGATGTCTCGAAGACGTGATAAAGCGCTGTATCAAGTGCGAGGATTTATTATTATTGGATGAGGTTTTTCACCCTTTTTTGATATTCTCAAGCCGTCGCAGGAAGCTGTGAAATTGGCCGCTCTGACAGAGTTTGTACAATTTACACTGACATACACCCAAACCGGTTGACTTAGCCTCCCAAGAAAAGTGAATAACCACAGGTACAATTTCCAGGAAGATAAAGTGTTGAGAGAATTTCTTCCGAGCTCTGAAAGATAATCTAACAAAGCTCCATGATATCAATCTCTGTTATTCAGTCCTGATCCTTTCTAAACCTCTTTGGTCCCAGCAGGACTGCAACCATATTGTGCTGTAGAGCATTTGATTATCTTCACTCATCTCAGTGACAGTCTTCTCTTGATCGAACATTCATGCACTTTTTTTAAAAAAAAATATCAGTGTAGCTTTGTTCTGACTGGAGTCTATTCTGCACATTTACTGCATAATAAAAAGACTCCTTGCATTTGATATAGCGCCTTGTGATGTCTTCTAGACATCTGAAAGCGCATCACAGGATATAGTGCAACGTGTAGTGACTGTGTATTTTGTGGGTAAATGTCGACAACAAATCAACATTACTTTCACTGGAAAATAATCTCCCTCATTTGGGAATTTTAAACACAGCGTTCGGAGGTAGGACGGTTTGCACTTATTTACGTTACACGTGTTGTTTCTGCTTATCTCGTTTGTTCCAACAGCAGTAATACATTCTGTGTCAAATCACCCATTAAAAAACCGTGACAATCATTTCTCAAAACACGAGAACCGAACGCATCCGAGCTTTCTGTTAATCTCACGCAGGGAAAAGAATTGCATTTAATTTAACACAGTATAGTCATGAATCATCATTTCGAAGGAATATAGCTTACTGATGTGATACATAATATAGTACTGTTCCGAGCAAAGTTATTGAATACCATTACTCATAAATTAATCGAAACTGTCAAACTTTCACTTTAAGTTTTCAGATTTGTCAGTTAGAATCATGGTGATGAATCTCACTGAGCTGCATCCTATTCTTGTAAAAACACGAACCCACACATATTAGCATCTACAGAATCATGTCTTGCCTTAAATGACTCTTTAAACTTCAGATTTTTTTNCCCCTGTTATTTTGCAATGATTAAAAAGATTGTCTCGAGCCTCCGCCAATCTTTGAAGACGTCACATTCAAAGATGTTCACAAGCTAAATAATAATAATAATAATCCTTCCATTTGATATAGCGCCTTTCACATCGCAAGATCGTCTCAATGTGTTTCACAGCGATGCTTGTTACGATAAAAGAAAATTTGCATTTGACATAATAATAATAATCCTTGCATTTGATATAGCGCCTTATCAAGTCTTTGAGACGTCTCAAAGTGCTTCACAGAATACGCTGTCAAGTGAATTGATTGTATATTTTGTGGGCGAAACGCGGCAGCCAATTGGGCACAACAGCGTCCCCTGAACAGTCGTGGATTGAGTGACCAAATTATTATTTATTATCATTCACTCAAGCAATGGAATGTTAAATCATTCTGGTGACTTGGATGCTGATCACTAATGGATTGTGTCCTTCCCAGAAACGTTGTTGTTCATTAACTGCTGATCGTAATGCCTTACCATTGGCAAAAAAAGTATCATACACTTTCACTGTCCCTGCAGTGTCTACTTAACACTGAACAGCACCTTGCAGGCGCATCAAATTGCCTATAAAGCAAATGAGTTGGTGACTAACTCATTTTAACAAGACTTAAACAATACCTCTTCGCGGGGGCGAAGCTGCTTAAACTGAATTTATACGAGAAAAACTTGAGACGGGTTTCCTCCCACTCTGTTACGTTATTTTTTGTTTACAAAAAATATGGACTTACGCTTAAACACACAAGTACAGGGCTCAAATAAACGTAGCTACCGCGGAAGATCTGAAGTGGTTTTAGCAGTGGAGGGAATCCAGCAATGCACTTACACACAATAGTAATAATCATCATCCGGGAATTCGATACAGCACCTTATCATGTCGTTACAATGTCTGAAAGTGCTTCACAGGGTATGTGACTGTGTGTATTTTGTGGGTGAACATGGCAGCCAATTTGTGCACAGCAACATTCAATAAACAGTCATGTACACTGCAACTTCAGGATAGGAACATAGAAACATAGGAACAGGAGGAGGCCGTTCAGCCCTCCGAGCCTGTTCCGGCATTTAATTAGCTCATGGTTGATCTGTACCTCGACTAATCCTTTCAATTCCAATTTCCCGCTTTCTCCCCATATCCCTTAATACCATGAACAGGATGATTAACTCAGCTGGTTCGAGTGCGGTGGTAGAAAGCGTCAAGTGTGCCGACTTAATCACTATACCAGTCGCAAAAGTTCTTTCACCAAAACTATCTTATGCCCTTTATAGAACCACAACAGCCCAATGTCTGAAAGTGATTGACATCAGTTGCTGTCAAGTGTAGTCATCATGTCCCACAAACAGCGAACAACCAATTTTTTGGGGGGGATTGTTGGCCAGGACACCGGCAAGAGAAACCCCCTCCTCTTTTGAATAAAAACCATGCATTTTTATGTCGTTCAGCGTTACCATCACTCAAGTCATCTGTGCGGCTGAATCCAGATAACAATCTGTGGATTCTCTGCCCAAACCTCTGGGGTCTTAAACCGCACAGGTAATCCTCACACTCGGTTGTATGTCAGTCGTACGGATTGGATTTTCTATGGGTTTACTGAGTAACAATGCCAATTTCTTTACTATTTCCTTTTCACTGCATAAAAAAATCTCAACGCATTAACCTCACTTGATTGGAAGAAAAGCCATTGAATAACTAATCACTGCTTCTGCTGCCTGTTCCAAATGTTCTTTCCTGCTTCCAGTTAGTTATACCAAAATGTTTCAGACCATGGCCTATTCAATTCAACTTTGATTTCAATCTCAATTTGTATAGACCTTTCACGTCGGGAGGAAGTCCCAAGGTGCTCGACAGTCAGGGAGTTGAACCCGAGCTGGGGGGGTTGGGGTAAAGGGAGGGCTTGGGGGCAGGGAAGGTAAGAGGGTGGTCGATGCACAAATTGGCTGCTGTGCTCGCCTGCAGAATACACAGTCACTACATTTTACATTAAATCCTGGAAAGTGCTTTGAGGACTTCCAATGTGAGAGGCGCTGTATCGAAGACTGATAAATAATCAATGAAGGTATCAAAGTCATGGCTTTAGAGTTTAGCCGGCACTTTGCCCAGCTTATTCGAAGCAGGGTTTTTCAGTGTAAGGTGCAGGGGTTGTTGTCTGAATGATCTGATGAGGCAGTGTCAAGGCAAGATGAGCTATTTAAAAGAACGTGGAAGCTGAGGGTTAAAAGCATTGGTGGGGAGAAGGGGTAAGACCACTGCGAAATTAGCTCGTTGTCAGATAGGAAGCTTGACAGGGTCTGCGGTTGAGTCACTCATCTATCACTGTGGGAAACCAGGCTATGGTTGTCCACTGTCAGAGGCAGAGGCTGCAACAGTCTATCTTACTGAAGCCTGGAGTCTTCTGTCCAATGAGTCTAGGCTTGTTTGGGAAGGAAACCTTGAGTTATCAGCCATCTCTGCAAGAGCCCTTGAGCCATTCTTCCTGCAGGAAAAAATGCCTCAAGTCATCCATCATCCTGAGCAAGAAGCTTGAGGGAAATAGATATTTGTTGTTTACGTGCACAGTCTTACAAGGATTCCAGGTAGAACTCTTAGCAGGAAGGTAAGACAATATTCAAAGTGGCAGTTTATAGGGTTATTCTGGTTGGGGAATGATTTGGTGACGTATAGGGGTTTATCACCTTCCTAATATACAATATATTATCTTCCTCTTTTCTAATGGGAATAGTGAGTGCTTAATGCTGAGTCTATATGGGCAGTATTAGAAATAATAATAATAATCCTTGTATTTGATATAGCGCCTTATCACGTCTTTGAGACATCTTAAAAGCAAATATACAACTGCCAGGGAAGCATTTTCCTTGACACTGGGATTTTTAACACCTTTAGAACTCTTTGGGGTCATTTTGGAGGGGTTTCTGCACACATTTCTTAATTAAGGAAGTCCGTGACTCTGACACACAGGAGTAGGATTCCAACACAATTTATTTGCTGGAGCCAAAGCAAATAAATCCTGCGAAGCATTTTGAGGAGTCCGCTCAATGTCAAAGGCGCAATATCGAACGTAATTATTATTATTTATCAGTGTAGCAGACTCAATGGGGAATTCAAATAATATTCCTTACTTTCCCACCTGTCCAGGCATATCGTCCTGTCATATAGTTCCGAACATAAATTCATATTCAAGGAATGGCTGTTCAGGAGCTGAATATTTAATGAAAATAAAAGATTCTGCTATTGGAACTTGACTTCCACTTTTTGCTACATTGAACCAAGGTAATGAAGGAATTTGATTCTTTATTAGTTTTTAAACAGATGGCAGACATTCTCTAAACGCGCACAGACTGATAAAAGAGCTACCTAAACTGTCTCGATCAAACTCAGAGCGATTATCTGCGGGTAACAGAGGATTTGGGGGCATTAGATATGGAGCACTCAACCCATAGAAGCAGCTCAAGCTGATATGTTTTGATATTTCGAGCAGTATCAGGCGTTGGAGGGAAATGTGAAACATCAGGTCCGTTCAATCTCAGTTCCATTAGATTTTTGGCCAGTTCAACTCAAGCCTCTATGGCTCACACCTGCTACAAGGTTTAGTTCATATTGCCTCCGGTCCTGTGACCCAAACTGAAGGCCTTGAGCAACAACAACAAATTACATTTGTACATTTGCGCCTTTCACGTCAGGAGGACGTCCCAAGGCGTTGGACAGTCAGGAATCAGCACCCGAGCCGGTGGTTGAGATCAGGAGGGGTGGAGGGCGGGGAGGGTAGGGGGTAGAAGGGTGACCGAAGGCACGGTCGAAGAGGAGGGTCTTGAGATGGGTCTTGAAGGAGGCAAGGGAGCAGATAATAATAATAATAATAATAATAATAATCCTTGCATTTGATATAGCGCTTTTCACGTCAGGAGGACGTCCCAAAGCGCTTCACAGAACACACTGTAAAGTGAATTGACTGTATATTTGTGGGCGAACGAGGCAGCCAATTGCACACAGCAATGTCCCACAGACAGTCGTGGATTGAAAATGACCAATTTATTATTGTTTTTGGTTTTGGAGGGATTATTATTAGGCTCTGTGTGGAGTAAGGAAACTTGCCCAAGGTTTCGCCCTCTGCCTGGAATTGAACTCAGGTCTCTCACTTGCAAAGCGAGTGCTCTAACCACTGAGCTACAGGACTCCAGATCCCTAGAGGAGAGCATACCGGATACACTGACAATTACAGTTACTATGCTTGACGTTAATTATTGGTAAGATGCTTCAAGACATTATTTTAACATTATAAGGCTTATATAAATATAAGTTCATTCCTTCTTCCCATCATCTTTCATGCTGTAGCTGATGCTGAAGTGCAATGAGTTAAAATTAGAAACACACATCTATTCCCCGGCCCTGCCATCATTCACCTTGATTAACAGCGGAGTTGAAAATACCAAAAGAAACTTTAAAGGCAACAGAATAAAAACGCCAAAGTGCCCTCACACGTCATATTAAAGCCGCTTTTTTATTGTAACAATCTATAAAGCATCAATCGATAAAAGCTAACATGTAGCAGCTGGCTCTTTTAATAGAAAAATAATTCTCTCCGTCATGTCAGCTGTCAACAGCCGAATAGTTTTCCTTGTAATATGGAGACTCGCGGTGCGGCTGCACTGCCTCTCTGCTTAATGAAATCAATTAAAGCAGCTTTTGGTAGGCTGTTGCTGCGGAGGCCAGGCAAAATGTTTTGCATAGTTACCAGAACAGAGGCGGTTATTTTTAGCGTCGCACAGCAAACAGAGCCCTTATGCTGATCACGGTCTCCTTTGGGAAGGGCTCTCAACCGATAATTCAACGTTGTCTTTGCCCTGGAATGGTTTAAACTCTTTTAAGGCCTCAGAGAAAAGGAGCGAGACTCGAACCGGGAGAATTTCAGACCAATTAGCCTAGCGGCTGTAGTGGGTATATTTCCTGGGAATGTGATATGAACAGCTGTCAATTCTCCTCTAAGGAGCATGAGCACAGCGAGATGTAGTCAACGTGGATTTAGAAGCAATAGATTATCAACCCTATAGCATGTTAACAGTGCAGTAGATGAGGTCTGTTCAATGGATATGATTTACTTTCCTCCAGAGAAGGTCTTTACAGTAATAGCAATCGTAATCGTTGTACTCGATATAGCGGCTTATCGCGTCGTCTTAAGCTCTTCACAGAATGCACCGTGACTCCGCACTGACTGTGACGGTCTGTAAGTGTAGTGACTGTGTTTTTGCGGGAGAACTCAGGTCCCCATCTGTTGGAAGGAGCGGCTGGTGTGCTGCATTTTACTTACAACGTACACAGTCACTACACTTTACAGTGAGAGCTGTGTGAAGCACATTATTATTCTGCATCCATTCGGCAATGAATCAAACACGTCCGCGCACGGTGCACTCCACGACTGCAACAAGACTATCGGGAGCAGTTAGTCAAAAGGCGCTTTGTGGATGAATACAAAAATCTCAGCTGGATTTTTTTTTCACATAAAGAAATGTCAGAATGGGATTGGAGAGCAAGCACTTTGCTTTGTCCCGGAGTTGAGCATTCACATCGTTCAAATGACTCGAATTCAAAGGATCTACGATACGTATCTTCCCGTGGAAATTCAAGGTTGAAATGATCAAACAACCCGACTGTCAGTGACTCCACGCACAAGTCGGCACTTAAGCCACTGTCTTCTGTCTGCTTTTCCATCCCCTGTGGACAATAATACTAATGATGTAATAAGAATAGTAATCGTTGCATTTGATATCACGCCTCAACACGTCGTTGAGACTTCCCAATGCGCTTCACAGCATATATTGTCAAGTGAATTGACTGTGTATTTTGTGAGCGAAACTTGGCAGCCAATTGCGCACAGCACTATCAGTCAGGGTTTGAGTGCCAATTTTTTTTTGTTGAGGATTAATACCCCGAGAAAGAAATCCGCAAATTGACTAACAACTGGGTTCCTACTTACTGCTAGGTAAACAGGGGCGTATGTGAAGAGTCAGGAGTCTTGGCTAAGGTTTCGCCCTGCCTGGGAATCGAACCTGGGTTCTCTATCTTAACGAAGCGAGTGCCATCTGCCTGCCTGGACGTTAAAGAAAAAATGGCACTATTTGGAAAGAGAAGGAACTTTCTCTCGGTTTCCTGATCAACAACCCCCACTCCCTATAAAATTTGTCGTTTACTTCATGGCTGTTTGTGGGACATTGCTGTGTGCAAATTAGCTGCTGTGTTCACCTACAAAATCCGCAGTCAATGAATGCACTTTACAGTAATTGCCGTGCAGCACTTTGAGACATCACTCTGATTCTCCATCAGATGGAAGAATTATTATTGTTATTACTATTTCTTAAAGCAAGAGACTGTGGATACAAAGCTGAATGCTTGCAACACTGCGTAAGATAAATAACGCAGAAGCTAAAATGACTTCTGATTTCCTCAGACTGTCCATGCTAAATACTGTACACAGACACTTCAATAAATTAATACCTTAATTCTCTGCACTCAAGCTGGCTCTCAAATGGTGGACAGTACATTACATTATATTGTTCAGAGGTGAAAAACACTGATTATTCTTCTATGCAGACAAACCCCAAGGGAGTTGGATCTTGAATACTGTCTACATGGGAAATATAAAAGAGTATTAATGATACACGCTGGGTTCCAAGTGCCTGTCAGCTCTCCAGTTGTCACTGAGAAAAAAAACAAGATTTGAATCTACAATTGGTGCCTTGGGATTTGAGATTAAAACTCTTAGTTCTCCTAACTTCTCCAATGCGTAAGTATGAGTGAAAAGAACATCATCCGGAAAAGTTGAAGATAGGATAAAGATAATAATAATAATAATAATAATAATAATAATCCTTGCATCTGATATGGCGCTTTTCACGTGGGAAGGACGTCTCAAAAGTATTTCACAGGATTTTCCTGTGTAGTGACTTTAAACTTTCTAGCCATGAAGTGAATGCGTAGATTTTCGGGAGTCCTTAAAAGGAAATGGCTTCCAGTCGTTCTGAATCTTTCATCAGAATTGGCTTTCAGGGTTGACTGCTGCCATTAGTTCTGATGCAAAGGCGCAACTTACAATTTAGAACAAAAAAACGTGTATTTATATGGCCCCTTCACGCAGAGTAGCATCTCGGAGCAGCTTAACTCGCCGAGCAGGTGAGAAGTGGGAGGTGACCGAAGGCACGGTTAAAGAGAAAAACCATCACGTGTGATCTGGAGACGGGCAAAAGGGGGAAAAATCTGGAATGGAGCAAAGCACCAAATATACAGTCAATTCACTTTGAGGTATATCCTGTGAAGTGTTTCGAGACATCTCGAAGACGTGATAAGGCGCTGTATCAAATGCAAGGATTATTATTATTTTCTATTTGGAAGAGTGAATGCGATATTCACATAGAAGGTATCGGAGGCCTGAAAAGGTAGATTGTCTATGTAGGGAGAGTTACTGCCGCAGTTCTGAGCAGTGTCTGCTGTCTGACGTGTGCTACACTGAGCTTCCTTTCAAATTCGTGCCATATTTGCGCAGAAAAGTCGTCCCTAGTTATCAGTGGGCGACACATTGCAACTGGCGTAAATTGAGAAGGGAACTGTGTAAATGATAATGCGACTGTGTAAACAACTGTTGTTTGAAGAACTGCGCGCGAGTGATAGTTTAATCAAAGTTGAACAATGTTCAAAAATGTCAAGTCATCAGTGCGAGCTCTGTTTGCTCAGCAAGTCTGGCTCCCACATGGCCAAATACTGTGGATGGAAGATTCAAGCTATGGATTTGAATGTTGATTTCTTTTTTGGGGGTCGTGGGGGTGGTGAGCAGTGCAGTACAATGCTATCAGGTTTATTTTTGCCTCTTACGTTCATCTGCTGTGATACAAATCTGTTACAGAGACTGACAGTTGATGCTGGGAATGTATCAGCCGGTTAGCGAATGTCAAAAGAATAGTAACGTTCATAAGGACCGTCGTGACCGCTCCTTCCACAGCCAGACAAAATGGTCGTAAAAATGTCTGTCAGACTATTTTCGGTTATTTTTCCCCTCCTCAGCCCCTCGGTTCCCATCCCCAGCTCGGGTACCAACCCAGGAGCGTTAAGCACCATGGGACGTTGCTCCAACACAGACTGTGGAGTTCTGTAGCTCAGTGGTTAGACACTGGACCCATTCGAAACGCAGAGTGATGCTTTGATGGGGAAGATGGTAGGGTAGGCTGTTCTGGAGGGATGAGGTCAGATGGACCAAATGGCCTTTTTCATCCAAACCTATCTTGTGATCGTCCTCATTCTCCTCCTCTTTCTCCTCCAGGGGAAGAAAAGCCCTGACCTCTTCCTCCTCCTCAAAGACACCACTCAAGGCTGTCAGATCTTGCCTATTGCAGAGATAGAGGAAAAGAGGACACTGGGGGAGGATACCAGAAACAAATGAAATGAAAGAGCAACAAAGTACTTTAGTTAAAGTCGACTTCCCCTATTGAAGCTCATTGCACGGATAAGCCGTAGCATGTATTCCCCAAGTTTCAGCTTAATGAACACCAGTAACAAAGTACCTTGATCTTATATCGTTCATTGCAGAACGCCAACAGCCATCTGCCCTGTTGGATGCCAATTAGGAACCAATCATCACCTCTGCTCCTGTCGGCTGCTCATGACAGAACCCTCACCTGTCCCCTATTCTGCCTAATGGTCTTTCTCTGAGATAATACGAGATTCTCGGTCTCAAGGTAACAGTTATTCATAGCAACAAATATACATAGCATCAGTGAGAGGAGCTTGCGCTTGTCTTGTTTATTATAATCCGGCTGGGCTCATGGTATTAAGATGATGAAAGGGGTCGATGGGTTAAATTGGAGTAACTATTTCTGCTGATCAAGACAAGAGGGCAGGAATTTAGGAATTATAACTAGAAGTGTAAAAAAGGAAGTTTAGAAGTATTTCACAGAACCAACTAGTTCAGTTGTCTGATGAACGAATAAACCTGATAAACTGAGAGGGAACTTTATGTCAGTTTCTGATCATGATAATCCTTGCATTTGATACAGTACCTTATCATTGAGACATCTCAAATCATTTCACAGAATATACTGACTGGGTATTTTGTGGGTGAAACGTGGCAGCTAATTGCACACATCAGTGCCCCACAAACAGTCATGGATTGAGTGACCAAATTTGTTTTGAGTGATGGATAATTGTCGTCGAATTAATTGCAAATTTACCCCCATTGCATCCAAGAAAGCACTCGTCTGATAGAATACTTTGTTTGGAACAGGTGAGGAGGTGAAAGATCCTTATCTTTATTGATGGAGAAACTCTAAAACTGTTAAGAAAAAACTCTCCCTTTTTAAAGGTGCAGCACGGCAGAAAAGTTTAAAACCCTGAACACATCTCTTGGGCGACATCAGATAAGGTTTTTATCATCAGTCTGTCAGGTGGCCACCCGGAATAAACCTCTTGATTTTATTAAATGCTATTGATTTTTAAATGCGCATTTTCCAAAGAATAGATTTTCTTTGATGTATTGGCGCTTAAGGGGCTCTTCGTCGTGTTACCAACACTTCCCTGAGCAAGGAAGAAAGCTGTGTCCTACTGCTCTTTGGGAGGGTGGCGGTGTGGGGGGATAAAATAACAAATAAATCCATTGTTTAATTTAACGGTAGAATTACTGGGTTCGATCTCCGATATTTCCTAATGGATTTCTTAATTACCAAATCCCAGTGAGAACTCCTTCTGAGTAACTGGAAGTCCATCATGCATGGTCCCCGACTCGAGGGAACGAAATTCTGAAGGTAAATTGAGTTTGAGTCGCGTTCCTGTAACTAGGCGTCAAACACTTCCAGGTTTTTTAATTCATGTTTCTTAATTGAAAAATCTGTCAAGAAACAGTGCCTAGTTGAGCCAACTATTAGTGAGGCACCACAAAGCGTTTCCATGGTTTGGTCCTGTCAGCGCTGATGTGACGATTGTCTACAGTGTCTACAGTGGCATCCTGAAGCTCAGTGGTTAGAGCACTCATCTCACAAGCAAGAGGACCTGGGTTCGATTCCCGGGCAGGGCAAAAGGTTGGGCAAGTCTCCTTACTCCACACCTCTGTTTACTTAGCGGTAAGCAGGAACCCATTTGTTAGCCGATTGGCAGATCGCTTTTCTGGGCTTAATAAGCCCTTCAAAAAATAATGATAATTTGGTCACTCAATGCAGGACTGCTTGTGACACACCGCTGTGCGCAACTGGCTGCCGCGTTTCGCCCACAAAATGTACGGTTGCGGTGCTTAGAGAGGTCTCGAAGACGTGAGAAGGTGCTGGGCCAAATGCGAGGATTACCATTATTTATATATATTACCAAATATATAGAACTCCCCGCTGGCTGAGCTGATGCTGAATTTATATCACAACAAAATAGTCCAGCGCCACCTTACAGTGAGGCCAGAATGGTTGCTAAGCAAGATAATGTCACGTTCCTCTGACAAATATTCCCTGCAGACACAATGTACCCTGCATTAGAAGAATATAACTGTGTGTTGAAAGTGCTTCAACCTTCATCCCCTGAAAGAGACAGTGAGCGCCTGCACAGATGACCTTCTGCATGGCCAAGCATAGGACTGTTTGCTCACGGAAGTGAATTCCAGTTCCTCCTTGTTCTGTGCTCGATCGTCACATAATCAATCTGTGGCACAGATGAATGAATAAAACATAAATAATCCTTATGTTTGGTACAGCGACTTTCGTGTCAGGACGATGTCTCAAAGCGCTTCGGTGGATTTGCGAGAAAGTGTAGTCACTGTGTATTTATAGGCCGTTGAGCCAAGGCAGCCAATTTGTTCACCATGGGAGGAGGAGAGGGGGAATCTAGGAATTAAAAACTGAGTGCCGGTGGGCTGTACTAGTGCATATCAGTCTGACTGCAACCACTTGCTCCGTTGTAGTTGCTGTGGCAGCTTCGGAACTCTTTCCCTCAATCCCTTCGTCTCTGGAACTCCATCCCACGGTCCTTTCTCCTCGCTTCCTCCCTCGCCTCCTTCAAGGTCGGTCTCAAGGTCCTTCTCTTCGATTGTGCCTGTGGTCTCCCTCCCACCTCTCTGCCTTCCCTCACCCCTACACCCCCCCTCCCCAATGCTCGGGCCCCGACACCTAACTGTTCAGAGCTTTGGGACGTCCTCCCGACTTGAAAGATGCTCTATAAATGTAATTTTGTTGTTGTTGTTGCCTCCTTCTCCCTCTCCATTTTCAGGTCGTCCTTGAAGACCGTCCTCTTCGACCGTGCCCACGGTCACCTTTCCCCCTCCGCCTGGTTAAGCGATCCGAGACGGCTTCCGGGGTGCAGGGCGCTATGTCAATGCAAGTCGTCATTGTTGTCGTTGCATCTAAAAGAGCGTATTGGAACGTCAGTCTGGACTGCGAGTTCAAAGCCCTGGCGTAGGGCTTGAACTCGCAATCTTCGGTGGCGAGAGCGATACCGACTGAACCAGGCTATCACACGTACGTCATTCCCTTCGTGGCTACTCGTGGGACTTTACAAATCGGCTGGCATATTCACCTACAAGTACGCAGTCACTACACTTTACAGTAAATCCTATGAAGCGCTTCGAGACACCCTCCCAAAGTGAAAGGCGCTATATCCAACACAAGGATTATTATTGCTGCAGATCACACCAACTCGCAAGACATCGACTCTAACTTGAGACCACCTGACGACGACAACAACAACAACTTCCTGGAGCGCTTCAAGCCATTAACACTGGAGAGGAACCGATAATATTGGCGCTCTCCTGTCGAACCCCATTAGCATTGCCTGAGCATATTATTGATCACAATGAGGTGGCTCAACTGCCTGAGTGCTGAAAGCCAGCAGCTGGGAAGAGTTTGAGAGCAGAATCTAGCTCTCCGTGCTGCCATCTACAGTATGATTGTCACACACAGTTCATCCGGGAGCTTGAGGCGCGGGCTGTAAACAAATGTGCCCCATCGACGCAGCTGCTTGGACTGAGCAAGTGATCAGACACATGTAAGCCCAGCTCCTCCTTCCTCCTAGATACAGTTCTCCTGAAATAGCACACGTGAGCACACATTCCCCTCGCAGCACCGATACAAGCCAGGCTGACCAACAGAATCGCTGGCATTTACATTTTTTCTGCAAATCTATTTTACAACCTCTGCCATCTATTATCCCCCGTTATAATAGCACACCGTTGGTTTTTACACAAATGCAAATTTTGTCCACAACCACACACACACGTTACTGCTGCGACACAGCTATATTTTGCCCCCGAGTTGTTGCTATCAATAACGTGTCGTTTGTGGGGCGAAGTGGACACGGGTGGGGAGGAAGCAATGATCCCTGACCCAAGGCGCTGGAACAAAACATACGCGAGCAAAACGAATGCAAAACAACATTTAACTTCGAATATAACTCATAGGCTAATAGAACGTTCTTCACAAGGCTTTTCAGTAACAATTTTGATGGTTTCTAAAAGAGCTAATTATCCACTGGTAGTTTTTTTCTGGGTATTTTCCAAGAGTGTGGGATCAATGAGGGAGAACGATAGAATTTATCGGTACAGAACGCAGCCTTTCAGCCCATTGTCACTGCGCCAACTCTCTGTAAGAGCTATCTATTTAGTGCAAATAGTTTCGACCCAATACCTAATCAAAACCCCGCATGATATTGAACCCTCCAGCAGGTCTCCTCTCAACCTTCAGAGTTTCAGTGAAAACAGCCCAGTTTCTCCAGTCTCCCAGAGGTGAAGCCTCTCATTCCCTGGTAAGAGCCTGGCTAGTCTCTTCCTTACAGAAGAGATGCTCAAAAATGGGCACAATACTCCGACTGCAATCTCAACAACAACAACAAGATTCCATTTATAGAGCGCCTTTCACGTCGGGAGGACGTCCCAAAGCGCTGATCTCATCTGCGTACATCACGTAAGGTGCTCACAATATACAGTCAGTTCACTTTGCCGTATATACTGCGAAGCGCTTTCAGATGTCTCAAAGGCATGATAAGGTGTTATGTCAAATGCAAGCGTTATATTACTATTGTTATTATTAAAGCGTTATCACTTTATCTTTGTATTCTGAGGCCCAATTTCGGAAACCTATGATCCCATTAGCTTTGGCAGCCTGCACTCCCACAGTTAATGATAATCTGGAAATCAGCTAAGCAGTGGAATTAATGTTATTTGGAGATACCACTGAAAGCATTGCTGGATGAGCACTGTATTGGTGGTGGTGCTGTGCTTTGGTTAACACGTTAAAACAAGATCCCATCTGCCCGTTCAGGTGGATGTTAAAGATCCCTTGACACCACTCAAGAAAAGAAGGGGGTCTCTCTCTCCCAGCGTCCTGGTCAACAAACCCCCAGATAAAATTGGTCACTCATTTCATGGCTGTTTGTGAGACATTGCTGTGCACAAATTCTCCCCTGTGTTCCCTACAAAATACACAGTCACTACACTTTATAGTATATTCTGCGAAGCGCTTTGAGACGTCTCGAAGACATGATATGGCGCTACAACAAATGCAAGGATTATTATTATTACTATTGTCCTTTTGCTGTGAAAGGCTGCTGATCACAGGCCTGAGTAAGATTTATGCTATCATTTGTTTCGGTGTTGCTGGGCTAAGGAAGGGCTCCCAGTATTACCTGTAATTCTTGCTGGAAGGTGCACTTGTCTGGGTATTCGTGGAGCACAGGATTGAACCTGACTGTGATATCCCTTCTCCCCAATCACAATAGACTCAATTTGGACTGTTTTCAGACACTAGCCAGAAATGTTTATGCTCGTGGCCCTTTGCCGGCACAGATTAACTGTTGGGTTCGCCTTCAAAACACCAATCACAACACGTCAAAGTAACTCATTGTGTTGAGCACTTTGAGACCGTTCAAAGTGATAAAAATCATAATAATAAGTGCTATATCGAATCCAAGCATTATTGTTGGACTATTATGAGGGGACGGGAGACAGATCTGATCAGTGTAAGTAATGCTGCAGATTGCGATATTACCGAGTGTGCATTCTCTGCTATATATCATTAGTTCATGCCAGATTCGTATTCAGTGGATAGAAAACTCTCCATCCAGGCAGTGTACTGATGCAAGGTGATGCTTCATCAAGCAACAGGAATGTCTTCCAGCAACATCACTGTTTCGTGCCAGATGTCTTCTAATGAATTACTTGAAATAAATTCACTTTCTGTAGCATTCCCAAAGCAGTGTAAGGAAACGTTGCAAGAATCTGTATTTAATAAACCCACACAAGATATATGTAATGTAACATTGGCACAGCTCCAGATAATTATTGTAAAGTGTAGTCACTTTGCATTTATAGGCCAACACAGCAGTTCTCACAAACAGCCAATGAAGCAAATGATCAATTTATCTGGGGGTCTGTTGACCACAACACTGGGTGAAATTTCCCTTCTCTTATTACGTGGAGAGACTAGAAAGGCTGGGATTATTCTCCTCAATGCAGAGAAGGTTGAGGGGAGATTCAAACACGTCATTCAAAATTATAAGGGGTTTTGATAGAGTCGACAGGGAGAAACTGTTTCCTCTGGCAGGTGGGTTGATAACCAAAGGACACAGATTTAAGATTTATTCATTTTTTTTTACCCAGAGAGTTGTTACAGTCTGGAACGCACTGCCTGAAAAAGTGGTGGAAGTAGATTCGATAGTAAGCTTTCAAAAAGGAATCAGATAGGTACTTAAAAAGCAAACATTTGCAGGGCTATTTGTGCACGTGTGTGTGTGTGTGTGTGTTGTGTGTTCATTTATGAAGAGGATTGTCCTACAATTAACCATGAGGTAAATGACCAATTTTATCTGGAGGATTAATAATAACAATTATAATAATCTTTGCATTTTGGTATAGAGCTTTGTCATGTCATCTCGACGTCTCAAAGCGCTTCACAGAATATACTGCAAAGTATAGTGACTGTGTATTTTGTGGGCGAAACCCGGCAGCCGTTTGCCGGATTGTCAGAACATAAGGAGGAACTCAATTCTCTTTTCAAACACTGCCATCGGAATCTTTAACATCGGTCCACAAGATCAAAGTTGCGATTGAAGGGATTACGATTGCAATTGGTTTAAAAACGTTTTTTTAGCACTTGCGAGATTCCAACCAGCCTCGGAGGAGGAAAGTAACCTGCACCAACATAACTTGGCTGGAATATCTGAACAAATAGCGATTCCCTTGTAACTTTGTCGGGGACATTTTTAGTGGCCTTTTGTAAGCTGGAGTATTGTGATCATTCTGCTGTGTTTTCCGTTTGACACCGTGTGGAATATCTAACGTCATTGATTTCCCCTGGAATAATCGGAAGGCATTCCTGCAGGCTTCAGAATGAACGATGACCGGCTCTAACAGCGTTGGGTCCACTTGCTCACGTGTATGGATGGAATAGCCTTGCTGCTCACACTTGCTTCTTTAATCTGTCTGATGAAGTGCACGAAACTCCATTATCCTGAAGTGTGTCCCTTCCTGTGAGCTGCCTCACTCCCCCGTTTTATGCAGTCACCGCTCCCACAGCAATAAGTCAAAGGGGAATTGCCTCATTTGCATCGGGAACGTGTGAAACCGAGGAAGAATAAGTTCAATGCAAAATGACATTTGCACGGCGCTTTTCGTGTTGGGAGGACATCCCAAGGCCCTGGACAGTCAGGGATTTGGACCCGAGCTAGGGAGGAGGTTGGGATCAGGGGAGGTAGAGGGTAGGAGCGTGGCCTAAGGCATGGTTGAAGAGGAGGGTCTTGAGAACATGCCTTGAAGGAGGCAAGGGAGGGAGTTGTTTCATGTTTCATCGGAGGACTTGCATTTTAACCGAAAGCATAAAAAATGAGGAATGGAAAATAAGATCTGATCGTTTGACGTAAACACAATAGAATTACTGCTGGAATATTGAAGCTTCTCTAACTGAACTGTGAGGGCACTCATAGCTGCACATGCAAATAGACCAGGACATTGCAATTCAATGCAAAGTCGTGACATTTCCAAATGTTATCTCTAATATTGTTGGTTTTAATATTGGAGAATCCATCACAACATTATTAAAGGAACGTCACTTGGCAACCTCCAACAGGATCTCATTGAATACATTACGATGAAAGCTGCAGCTTAACTGCTTTCCTGGCTCTGATCTGGGAAGATTTCTGCAACTGAACTGAAGGGAGACGTGGCACTTTATTGGGATTTATCAGTCGACATTCCAGCCTTTCCAAGGAGTTTTCTTCATGACTGAAAAATGGCAGGGGATCACGATGGGACCTGCCAAAGACTTTGGAAGGACACGATGTTGACCAATAAATCATTGAAAAGCAAAGCTCCAAGTTTCTCTCTTTCAGGTACTACTAAAATCAGATCGTTTCTGATTCTGATAGAAGAATTGATTTGGGATGTGAGATATCCAGCTGAGCAATTGGATTTTGGTTCCCACACTCACCAGACTAAACAGTTCCACAATGTAATTAATCACAGACAAGAACATGATATTCATACGAGTGAAATTGCAAGATCCTACGTAGATATCGTAACACTCAAGGACAAGACTTCACTGACATGAAATACTTCCAATCATATTTTAATACTGTATGTTTTATTGGATTGAATAATTGATTTCATCCCAATAATCATTTGCATCCCATTGTTCCGCTGTCTGCTTTTATATCCAGTCACACAATCATGATAACAATAATAATCCTCGCATTTGATACAGCGACTTATCACATCTTGTAAACGTCTCAAAGCATTTCACAGAATATATTGTAAAGTGAATTGACTGTATACTTTGTGGGTGAAACACAGCAGCCAATTGCGCACAGCAGCGTCCCCACAAACAGCCGTGGATTGAGTGACCAAATTATTATTCACAGGATTGAATGAGACCACTTATGCGATGTGATAGTATTTTTGCTTAAATCAGATCCAAGGGATGAGATAATTTCCGTGGTAAATGATTTGAACAAGATAATTCGGGTTTAGCATAGCGTTACAATGCAATTAGTAATTGCTACAAATCTTAGATGATCCAGATTTGTTCAATTCAATCAAACCATGATCTGGTGTGGGTTTCATAAGGTTCAGACTGAAGAATTGGGACACACAGGAAATAAAATGTGCTAGAGATTTATACCCACCTGAGCCTAGATTTATAATAATCCTTCATTTGATACAGAGCCTTATCACGTCATCAAGACATCTCAAAGCGCTTTGTGGGATATACTGTAAAGCGACGTGGCTGTCTGTGGGTATTTTGTGCAAATTCATTCCGTAATTATCCTTGCATTTGATATAGCGCCTTATTACATCGCCGAGGCGTCCCAAATCGCTTCACAGCAATATACTGTCAAGTGTAGTGACTGTGTTTTGTGGGCGAAACCTGGCTGCCAATTGCACACAGCAGCGTCTCACAAACGAAAAAGTGGATTTTTTTGGGATGGATTATTACCCCCGGAAAAGCGATCCTCCAATCGACTACCAACCGGGTTCCAACTTACTGGTAAGTGAACAACTGCTTGCGGAGTAAGGAAACTTGCCCAACGTTTCGCCCTGCCGGAAATCGAACCCGGGTCCTCTCGCCTGCGAGGCGAGTGCTCGAACCACTGAGGTTAAAAATTGCCTTCAAAAACCCAATGGCAAAGCTCGAAGGAAACAGATCTCTGTTCTCGGGATCCAACGAAACCTGCACCAGAAAATTGACAAACAGTAAGTACTGTGAGCTGTGACACCGGGAAATGCATGATGAAGAAGGCGACATGGACAAAAAAAAAAACGACTGCGTGTCCTGACAGGTGCTTTGGAAGATATATGGAGTCAGTCAAACAGAAGGCAACTTGTCTTCCTTTCCTTTCATTTCATTTATGAGCTCGATTAAAAAAAAAATAGGGTGGTTCCGCAAACAGGATACGCGTTCCTACAGCAGCTCCTGAAATGCCTCATTAATTCCAGCGCTTTTAAAAATACATTCACCTGCGGCGATCGTGCACACTGAGAAAAGCTCGTGGGCACTTGTGATAGGCGGCAGTGCATCTTGTCATCACTGCAACGTCTACTGACGCACGTCTTGCTGAGCGAGACCCCTCTGTGATGTTCGGTGTAAGGTGGGGAACAGAAGTCAGAGCCGTGAGTGAATTTTACCTGTTTTTTTTTTGTCAGGTCGAAAATAATCGGACAATAGCAAATGAAGGTAAAAAAAGGCTTCTCTGTTTTCTGCGGTGTTTGGTTCCTGTCTTACTTGGGTCCCTGTGCTATTTGGAAGTTGCTGCTATCGGTATTTAAACCTATTTAAGAATCTCTAGCACCTCACAGTGCGTAGACTTTTGGTGAACAGGTCGACTTTGATTATTGGGTATTTTCGAACGAAATGAGTTTGCTGTTGAAAAAAAAGTCATCGATCGATTGCAAAATCCGATTTGTAATGATTCAAAAATATCAGTTTGCAAATAATAATGACAAGAATAATCCTCGCATTTGATACAGCGCCTCATCATGTCTTCGAGACGTCTCAAAGCGCTTCACAGGATACACTGTGAAGCGAATTGACCGTGTGGTTTGCGGGCGAAACGGTTATTTCCTACGAATAAACTGAATTGCGACCTGATATCCAACACTGTGATTGCAGGTACCTTCTCGGGCACACGGTGTAAGTAATGCAGCCTTTTTGCGCCAGTCACAAGCACTACATTTCTGTGTTGCAAAGGTCAGCTGTGTTATTCTCTTACCGTTTAGATTCCACGAGATGCCCTGCAGAAAACTTTCATTCATAATAATAACAGTAATGATCCTCGCGTTCGATACAGCGTCTGAAATCCTGAAACATCTCAAAGTGCCTCACTAGGGATCGCTATCAAGTGAAACGACTGCATTTTTTAAACAAGTGCGGTAGTCGATTTGCACCCAGCAGGTCCCACAAACAGCCACAGAGAGAATTTATGTGGAAACATGAAACAAAATAAATGCTGTGCTTATGACAAAACAAAATCCAAAATAATGTTCCTTTTGTTGCCGGAGATTTTAAACCGAATCCTCTCAGTTTCTGGTGGAAATGGATTGCCCCAGCTCACTGAATATTTGAGAGATTGAATGACAAATGGTGTAATCTTTCACCTTGAATGGACGGCTGGTAATGAAACTATTAACCACCGATTTCACAAGTCCCAAGGCTTCCTTGCAATCATATCCCAACTGCAAATATGAAGCGTTTCATCAGTTCTTGTCTGCTACAGAGTTCATTGTTTCAAGCGAACAACTGGAGGACTGATAGCTGTGACAACAGCAGATAAGTCAATGGACTGGATTGCTGTCTCACCTGAAGGAAAGGATCTTTCAAGGTAAGTGGCTTATGAGAAGACAGTGGTTGCCTTTCATGGAGCTGAAGGAAAATATTAATAATAATCCTTGTGTTTGATACAGCGCCTCATCACGTCATCGAGACGTCTCAAAGCACTTCGCAGAACGTACTGTGAAGCGAATTGACTGTATGTTTTCTGGGCAAAACTCGGCAGCCAATTGCGCACAGCAGTGTCCCCACAAACACTCGTGGAGTGAGAGACAAAATTATTAGTATATTTTTTTAATTGACGGATAAAGATGGAGAGAGAGAGAGAGAGACAGGAGACCAGAGCTGAGAGAGAGAGGCCGATAAGCCTTTCTTTGGTGATGAAAGCAAACCGAAGGGTAAAACTGATGCAGAGAGAGAGAGAGAGAGAGAGAGACAGAAATCAGCTTGAAAATGATGGATGCTAAACCTAAAAAAAAGGTAATCTGCAGATTTGCGTAACGGGATTACCAAAGCAACTCGATTGTTCTCTTAAAATCCTTTTATCTGAAAGTCTGCCATCACCAGCAGTCCCAGTAGATACAGGATCTGACTGTAGATATCCGCTGATAGAAATAGCACATTATTACTGAAAGTACTTC
Source organism: Callorhinchus milii (assembly GCF_018977255.1). NCBI lineage: Eukaryota > Metazoa > Chordata > Chondrichthyes > Chimaeriformes > Callorhinchidae > Callorhinchus > Callorhinchus milii. Next base: position 2,998,107 of record NW_024704766.1, on the reverse strand, counting down.
TTGCCCTGTTCTCGCCCAGCTAATAGCGTCGAGACGTCCCTCAGCGTGAGAAGTACTATATAAATGTGAATGGCTGTTGTCGCAATGGAATGTGAAAATTGTAGTTCCCGAGCTGTTTTAGCAGTCTTTTGTTGGGAGTACAATACAGAGCAGTGCAGTGCAGTGCGTTCTAGTGTTAAATATGTGTCTGTGTCACACAAAACGTACTGACATAAGTGTTTGGATGAAACAGCTGAGAGATACAAAGACGGATTCTGTGCACACACAGAGATCCAGTAGCAATGAACACCGCCACAGATCTCACAGGGTAAAGCTACGCAGAATAAAGTAGGAACTGTTTAGTTCTACATCCCTGTTTCGCTCATGTGATCTGCACATTATTTATATTGCTATAACTCACTCCAGAGATACTAACTTCAGTTTTGCTTCAGTGACAAAATGCTTTACAGGATTACGAGGTGAGGAAGGGCGTTAAGCATCTAACATTTTGCTTTGTGGTCTGTAAGCATGGCTCCGGTGGGCGATTTATTTAGTCAACCATTGCATTCAATTCATTTAAAAGGACAGAGATGTTAGATACGTGGGTAATGGAAAAAGGAACATAACACAGATAAGTCAATAAGATCAGGAACAGAAACCTATCACAAAATGAAATGGGTTTCTGAGGTTTATAAATAGAAATTGAATATCAAAATAGGGAAGTTATGTTGAAATTGTGTTGGACATTGGTTGGGTTACTGTGTTCATTGCTGGCCTCCCCATTAAAGGGAGGATGACAGAGAAGGGGGAACACAGAGTGGTTTTACTGCTACCCGAACGTTGAGGTACAGATCAGCCATGATCTTATAGAATGGCACAACAGACTCGAGGTGCTGAATGGCATTTATATAGCGTCCTTCACGCAAGGTAGTGGCGGAGTCTGGCACCGAGCCAGGGGAGGCAACGGCAAGCACAGCGGAGGAGGAAGGTCTTCAGGTGCGGTCTGAAAATTGGGAAGGAAGTGGGAGCAGGCGGAGGGATTGAGGGAGAGAGTTCCAAAGTTTTCAGGGCGTAGTGGCTGAAGGCACGGCCTCCGATGGTGGAGCGGAGGGGACAAGGGACAAGCAGGAAGCCGGAGTCAGCCAAGGGGAGGCGGCAGGAAGCAGAGCGGGGAATAAGCAGGCCGGAGACATAGGCAGGTGCCAGGGCCTGAAGGGATTTGTACGCGAGAAAGGATAAGAGAGGGTTTGACATATTGCAGGGGAGAGAAATAAGGAGAAATTATTTCCACTGGTCAGTGAGTCAGTAACTTGAGGGCATGAATTTAAGACACAGTAGTTAGCAAACAGGCAAACGGGAATGTTTGGAGGAAGGTCAGCAGACTGTTAGAATATTGGACGTCTGAAATTAATCTGTGAATATGCCGTCAATGAGCTGCGTGTGTTAATACTTGGTAAGCTTCCTTCCACCAGTGCGATCCGCGGAGGTGGGTTTACATGGTGTGTCAGCTCCTGGTATATAACCACTAACACTTGGTAATTGCTTCATCCCTGTCTTTGTCCCTCAAAGACTTGTGTACATTGTGAGAGGTTGCTACTGGTGAGTTTGCTGGTTCTATCTGCCATTAGGATCTGCTGTGTAAAGTACGTGTCCCTGCAGAATGTAAGAAAGCCCAGAGCAAGGTGGTGTGTGTGGTCCACTGCACGGTGGTCGAGGGCTGAGTGAAGGCATCTGCTACCTGTTGCTGGGGCGTTGTGAATCCAGGCGGAATGCCTACACAGTGCCTGGAAGGAAGAATCGCGCCTTGTGTCATGTGGGAATAAACAGTTTAATTCCTGCTGCTGCTGTTATGGAGTTATGATCAACGTCAATACTAACATCTGATGTTGGATATCTACCGAGAGAGGTTTTGCTAAATTGGTTAGCGAATGCACAGCTTATTATCTAAGTCGCTTTGGGTTGTAAAGATTCCTACTATTTCTGTCGTGTCTTTGGCATTTCTACCCAACTCCCTTCTTGATCGTTTAAACATTTTATATTGCCTCCTATATTTTGTTTTAAATTTGCTGAGCTTAAACTCCAGCGTCTGAACTGCTTTCACCAGGAGTCTTATGAAATGGCTTTAATTTAAACTCCAATCATTAGCTCTGGCTACGGTAATGCTGCTCACAGCTCCCCCTTGAACGGCTGTGGTACAGATTGACTAAGTAGCTTGAATTACGCAACTACAGTGTTTCATGAGGTGGGCAAAAGACGACATGTGTTTGTTTCTAACTCCTGCTCAGACATACAAACCACACTCTTGATTCAGGCATAGTTTGTCCACAAAATACAGAGTGTTCGTCCATAAAATACACAGTCAATCCTTTGCAGTAGATCCTGCAAAGCGCTTCAAAGAAAACATCAGTCTCTATAAATCAGAATTTTCTGCTCATTCACTCTCTCTCTCTCTCTCTCGCGTGCGCCCATTTCCCATCGTTTTCACGCCTGCGAAATTTCCGCAACATTTCCTAGATTTTCTGCCCCCATCCCCGCCCCCCGCCCCCCCCGCCCCCCCCCCCCCATCACCCCACTCCCTCCTTCCCTCCTGAGCGTAAAATAAAACATTAAAGTGCAAAGTAGCATAACACGGGAAGGCAGCACTCTCTCACCGAACCAGACGTGGCTCAAAGCACTTGCTGCGAAATATCAGCTCCGGCTAAACCTATTGTCTGCAGAATTAAATGGGTTTGTGCAGGAGAAGTTTCAAACCGTTTTGCGGTGTGAGCTTCACAGCTGAGCCGAAAGGGAATTTTAAAAAGGAGACATTTTAAACCTGGGATCTCACAGTTCGCAGGCAAATGTCGGTGCTGTGGGTTTATCGGTAGGGACGCTTTGAAAGGCATATATAGCAGCTCCCTATTAAAATAGCATCATCCGATTGGTTAGCCATTGAGCGCTAATCCCTGATGAGTTCCCATATTAGAATTTAATTTACATTTCAAAGGCTGCACTGCACATCCTCTTAAAGGGACAGCATCCTCCAAGCAGTGGGTCATTCCCCCTGATGTGATTCCGTTCCAGAACGTCAGGGTTTCCTGCTGCGAATTCAACGGCGACAACAACTCGCCTTTGTACGGCGCCCTTCATGTGGGGTAGTGTCCCGGAGCGCTTGACGGTGGCGGGGTCTGATCCCGAGCCAGAGGGGGGAGGGAGGGGGGGGGAGGTGAACGGAAGCACGATCAAAAAGAAAAGTCTTCGGGATTTGAAAGTGGGGAGGGAGGGAGGGAGGTGGAGGGATTGAGGGAGAGAGTTCCAGATTTTCGGGGCGTAGTGGCTGAAGGCACAGCCACCGATGGTGCAACGGAGAGGACGAGGGACAAACAGGAGGCCGGAGCCGGACGAGCGGATGTAGCTGAGAATTCATTGGAAATCACTCATCTCTCGTACCACAAGTATAGCGCTGAGCACACCAACAGCAAGTTGGAACAGGGAGAACAAAACATTGCAGCATCAGATGTGCCAGCCTTCAGATAAAATACTAAACTGAGGCCTCGTCTGCCTGTCCGTTCTCATGATACTATTCGAAAAGAGTTCTCGCTCCCGGTGTCCTGGCCAACAATCCTCCGCAAATACAATCGGTCATTCATTTAACGGCTGTTTGTGGGACATTGGCTGCCTAGAAAATTCGGTATATCTAGTGAAGCGCTTTGAGACGTCTCGAGGACGTGATAAGGCGCTGTATCAAACGCAAGGAGTATAGAAAGGAGTATCAAATACACGGTTACTACAATTTGCAATGAATGCTGTGAAATGCATTGAGACGTCCTCCTGACAGATGAAAGGCATCGGATCAAATGCAAGAAATATAATTTTTTTATGAATTGCCCGAAGGCGTTGAGAATGATATTGGTCACGGATGGATTATTCTCTCCCTGTCTCTACGGCTCTTGCAGCATTTAAACAATTCAACAATATTATAAAACTCCAGCTCCAAATATGTTTTACCATTTGGTAATGTACTGCAAAAAGAAATGGAACTTTAATCGTTATATAACTTCCAAACCCCAGAGAGGTTTTTTCTTTTTGCTCAACACTTGGCGCAGGTTCGATAGGAATTGCTTCGTTTCTGCGCTGTTGAACAAAACGAAACTACTTCCCTCTCGGTATCAGCCGTTATTTTAATTATATGTTTAATTATGTAGCTGAGCAGATGCAAATCGTTTGTGGTGAGCCGGGTGCACTGTCGCAGCTGGCGATAGTGGGAACCTGGTGCAATAGCAGTTTGCATTTATACAGCATCCCTCACCGCAGCACAGCGTCCCAGAGCGCTAAGCACGAGACTGCTAAACCACTGGTACCTGCACATCTGCAAATATAACCCCCAGCTGAGCCTGACTAAAAGCTCACCCCCTACACCTTGTTCCAAAGATAATAATATTCATAAAACCTGTATTCGATACAGTGCCCCATCACATCTTCGAGACGTCTCAAAGCGCCTCACAGGATACTCTGTAAAGTGTGGTGACTGTCTATTTTGCAGGCAAAATAAGACATTATCGGGTTGCACTTCTTCCAGCTCCTCAGCGTTCAACCACTTACAAAGCAATTTGCGAGGTGCCTGGCGCGCAACGGGGTTCTGAGAAACAAGTGCGTTTTTATGAGAAAACGAACTAACTATCTTTGTTCTTTTTTTAATAAAAAAAGGAAATTGCAGGCCATCTTTATCCATCCAATTTTATTTCCTCTCCTGAAAGTCATCCTGAGCTTCTATTCCATTCCCAAGTGCCTACTTGATTCCGTTTGCTGAAAGCATTGTGTTACCTATCAGTGTCACTCACACAAGCCAACACCAGGTTCCCAAATGAAACATTTATCTCGGTGACTCGCTCCCTCCGATGGTTATACATAGGACCCCAAAGGCTGATTGCTCCATATGTCACACTACCTTAAATACCGCACTGCTTAGCAATAATTGACTCTCATTCTGAGTTTCTCTCTCTGAAAATACTCATTTTATTGGTTGTATTGGTGTTTATTGAGTTGTAATACTAATAATCCTAGAATTAGAGAAGATGCCTTATCACATCGTCAAAATGTCCCAAGGAGTCTCACAGGATTTACTGTAGAGTGTAGTGTAGTGACTGTAGTTTTTTGGCGAATGCAGCAGCCAATGGTTGTGTTTTGTCCACAAGCAGCCATGAAATGACTGACCAATTTGATTCAGGGGATTGATTGTTGGCCACGACACCGGGAGAAACTCCCTGAGCTTTTTGAGTCGTGCCGTGGAATCTTTAACATCCGCCTGACAGGCGTAGAATGGTCCTCGATTTATCATCTCACCCGAACACATCATTCTGTGCTGCACCTCTGCCACGACAGCACATCCTCAATACAGTCCAAATTGGAGCATTATTCCGGCTTCAGTCTTTGGGGTCTAATTAATGGAATTCCTAAAGAAGAAAGCGAATCCTGCAAATGGTCTTCCTTCCAGTAAGCAGATTTACTGGGTCCAATTAAAATTGGGATGTCCTCCCAATGTTGAAATGTAATTTGTTGATGCTGTTATGTCCTGCCAATTTTCAGGGAAGTGATCCGAGAAAACTAACTCCACAGCAGATTTCCAAAGCCTCAACGGGAATTCTGATACGATTTCTATTAAGAAACACTCAAGTTGGATGCAACAGTTGTGATCGGTTTTTGAATACATGTCTAAACAGTTAACGGACTTTCGTGTAAAGGTGTCACCTTGGTACTTGAGATAGGAAAGTTCATCCCTCTTGTGGGCAAATATCTTAAGCCAACTGCCAACTCGAGACATTGTTTTTAATATCACTGGTGCAAAATAACTCTATCATGCGAGAAACAAATGTGGGTAATTAATTAATAGGATGAAAAATTCTGTGCAATGTTACAGTGCTTTGTCTGGTTACACTCTCTCTGGAAATTAAAATTCACATTATTGGAGCAGACCTTTTCCAGACATCTAAATGTCATTATCGCGCACAGAAAACCATTGCTATTCAACAGAAAACACTCTGACATCCTGACAATTGAATTAGACTTTCACATTGTGCATAGAGCTTAACCTCATATATTTTGGGGGATCAAGAAAGCCATTTCAATAGAGAAATGTAATTAAAATGCTTTTAGCCATTTTGGTTTACGGATTCCACTATTTGCACTGTTAATTGAAGTCCTATTTCCCGAGGAAAAAGCATAGATTTAGTCTGGACGTGTTCATCGGGAGCACTGATTAAATATAAATGTAACTTTATTTTTTGCATAATTCTGCCAAATAAATTGACTCTCGTTACGTTACAGAGATATCATAAAATAGAGGATTTCTTTCTAACTTGATATTTAATTTTGAATAGTAATGATAATAATCCTTGCATTGGTACAGCGCCTTATCACAGCTCAGTGGCGTCTCAAAGCGCTTCACAGAATATACCGCAAAGTGAATTGACTGTATTTTGCGGACGAAACATTAGGTAACCTCGCTTCAGAGGGTTTGACTCTTGTCCAGGGAATGCCATGAGCAAAGAAATATTTCCGGCGTGCCAGGGCCAAGGGGCAGTTGTTTCTAACAATCTGTCGCAGCATCAGTTTACCACTGTCTTCCTGACTTGTCTGAAGTGTCGATATGACGAGCGTTGACATTGTATTTTATATTGCGCTCCTCACCTCATCGTGAGCCGACTTGATACTCTCTTTCTAAGCCATTCTGAAGCAGAATACATTGCAATCAAACCCAAGAATCTCCCGGGATTGCATTTGTGTAATCATAATAATAATAATATTAATCCTTGCATTTGATACAGCGCCTTATCGCGTCCTCGAGACGTCTCAAAGCGCTTCACAGAATATACTTTAAAGTGATTTGACTGTATTTTTTGTGGGTGAAACGCGGCAGCCAATTGCGCACAGCAGCGTCCCCACAAACAGTCGTGGATTTAGTGACCAATTTATTATTTTTTTTAAAAAGGGATTATTACCCCCGGAAAAGCGATTTGCCAATCAACCGGGTTCCTACTTACTGCGAGGCAAACAGAGGCGTGTAGAGTAAGAAAACTTGTCCAACCTTTCGCCCCTGCCGGGAATCGAACCCAAGTCTCTCGCTTGCGAGGCGAGTGCTCTAACCACTGAGCTACAGGACTCCACGATGTGTTGTCATGGCACGCGGAATACGAAAGTCAGTATCTCTGCACACAAATATTACAAATCAACTCAAGACGCTCTCAGGACTGTGTTAAGGTATTCAAATAATTGCATCCATTATTTTTTTCCTATGGAATATGTACCAGAGATTCATGATGAATTATTACTCATAATCGAGCTATTTTTGTAAAGCTGCCCTGCAAATAATTGGCTCAGCACGTGTTTTATTCATCGCAGGTCAATCCATTACGGCTGCGTTAAATACGCTGACAAAAATTTGACCTTATGGAAATTATCCAAAATAAATGTGTCCACGAAAATAAACATGGCACAATTACGTGCACACAATCAGTAATATTGTGGCAGAAAGGCTTATTCCCTCATGTATTAACTCACTTGCTTATATTTTGACTATTTCCGTAAGAGTAGTCTTGCGATTGCTCTTTTTCTCTTACAGAAACATAGGGCTTTAAAGGTGGAGAGACCGCATAATGCAGACAACCGCAATCGCGGGGTCTATACATAGGAAAAACGGAGATCATGTTAGGTTTGTACAAGTCTTTTGTTAGATCACGGTTGGCGATTTTTGAACAGCTCATTATATCGAAAAGGCATCACAGCCACGAACAGAGAGAGTACCGCAGAGACTCACCAGATGATAGTAGGGTCGAGAGGTCATGATTATGTGGAGAGACTTGAAAAGTTGGGACTGTTGTCATTAGAGCAGAGAAGGTGAAGGGTGGGAATCTAATTGAGGTTTTCAGAGTCGTGATGGGTTTTGATGAGACAGTGAGAAAGTGGCTATTTCCCGTGTGTCTGACAAGAGATTTCGTCACCAGAAGAAAAAGAAAAAACCAGATTAATGCATTTTACACACAGAATGTGCAATGCCTGACCACAAAAGACTGTTGAAGTTCAGTCAATAGTAGGATTTATAAGGAAAAACAAAGGAGAATTGATTTCTGGCCAACTAGGTGACTGACACATAGAGAAACCCATCACCACACTTAGAAATATCCCAACCAGACCGAGAGATCCACAAATCTACACTATTTACACATGGAATTTTTTTTCCTGTGTCTGGAATGGAATGTGTGCTTACTCCCTGGATAGACCCTTCCTGCTTACATAATTCTAGAGAGTATTAGGCACAGGTTGGCAAGAGGCTTGGGAACCCCAGAGTGTGCGTTGGGGTAACTGCTGGAGTCTAACCAGCTACAATCACGTCCCCTCAATTGCATGGGGGTCACAGGCGAAAAGCAGAGTTGATTTTCCATTAGAAAATCGTAAAGCTGAATTCCTTGCCTCTGCGCAGTAGAAAATCTCATATCTCTTGGTTCATCAAATCAAAATATCTACTCGATTGCTAAATACCGCCACCGAATTTCAACAGCGAGGACAGAATTCCTGGCTGGCTGAAATATAGTTACACAGTATACGGCACAAAAAAAAAACCCTCTTTCAATATCAAATCTGTCAAGACTTGCTTATGTGCAGTGACAGGCATTGTTTTCTGCGGCAGCTTTCACTGCTGTATACAGCCAATCTCAATGTCTCCAGTGGTCTGCGCTTGGCAAGGTGACACTTTCTTTCTGAATGACTGAAAGGAAGTTGTGATTAGAGGGCAACACGCTACTTCTTAAGCAAAGTCCCACTCTCCCCTGATGTCAGAGTGAAACTTTAGCTGTGATGCTTATTGTGTCAGCCTGGCTCAATTGATAGCGCACTGAGACAGAAGGTGGTGGGTTCAAGCCCCATGTTGAGACTTTGAACTCATCATTAAACCACAAATAAAATTGACCATTCAATGTTTGAAGAATGTTGCTGTGCACATATTGACTTCACCTACAAAATACACAGTCACTACACCCTACAGAAAACCCTGTGAAGTGCTTTGAGACAGCTGCTGATGTGAAAGGTACATCAAATGTAAGGATTGCTGTTTTTTTAATTAAACTAATATAACCTGTTTGCACTCAAATGTAGATAGTATATGCTCACCTATGAAAATATTGATTGCACTTTTCTTCCAAAAATACTGTCAATAAAAGTTATCTCAAAGCAATGTAATGAACTCGATAGAACTTCCTCATATCTTAAGATGTTTGATGTGGCTTTTGCCCTTGTTGTGATTGATTGCTAAGCTGAAATAAATAGCTAAATGGTGCATTATCTTCTGGGAAAGAACCCTGAAACAAATTAACACTTCTGAGAGGTCAAACATCTTTATTGAGAGGAGAGTTAGAGGCCTGGAAAAAACCCTCTATCTTGGCCTGGAAGCCTATTATGCTGTTTTTTTAATCAATTAAACTGAATCAATTCTGATTCAGTGCTGATTCTTTTTCCGAACTGTGGAAAACCAACTTTCAAATCAAAACTTCAATTGAAGAATTTGCGCAATCTTCAAATTTTTAAGACAAAACGTTTAAGGTTAAGGCTACTTGGAATTACGCCTACAAACTACGCAGTCACTACAGAAGAGACGTTTAAGTGGGGATCCTAATAGAAATGTTTAAAATGAAAAAGGGTTTTAGAAGGTTAGCAATAAGTCCGCAACCAGGGACACAAATATAAGACAGCAACTCAAGGGTCTAAAAGAGAACTTAGAAGGGACTACTTCATGCAGAGGGTAGTGAGATTGTGGAACTCGTTGCTTGAAGCAGTGGTTGAATCAGATAGCATAGATGCATTCAAGAGGAAGCTCGACCTTCACTTGAGAGAGGGGGGAATAGAAGGTTGTGGGAGGGACAGGGACTAAGCAATAGGTGAAGACCAGGATGGATTGGCTTTGTGGGAATTTGGGATATTTCCCAAGCGTCCCGAAAGCAGACACAAGTGGATCTCTCAGTGATTTGCTCTGGATACCTGTAAGCATTACGATGGCTTTCTCCAGGTCTTGGACACGAGGCTGAGCAAAACAAAACGCCCCAAATTGAAATGACCAGTCAGGAATAAAATCCTTAACAAGCCAACTCAACTTGGGCTCTCTCCCCACTCCCCTCACCCCCACCAATATCTGACTGATTCATACAGAACAGCAGTGGAGATATTCAGAGTGTTTGGACCAATTGATACGATTGTAAGCTCTGCCTTATCTGCCTTCTAGACTTTAATGTTACATTCTATTCTGTTCAGTAGTGGATGCACAGAGATAATATTTAGTCCAATTACCACAGTCAAAAAATAGACAACCAAAGACATTTCAGATCCGTACACTATGTTGATCTTACTAAAAAATACAATAAATTGCAGTGTAAAATGGTTCATAGCCATTGCCAATTACAAAGAGTCTCTTCTAAGGCAGTAATTAACTTCTTTTTAAAGATTTAAGTGAGAGAAGAAACTTGGCACAAAGAGTAGTGATAGTAATTATGTGGTTTGTATCTGTTCTCTGTTTTTACAGCCTACTTCAAGACTTAACACTTTCACTGCGTTTTCGGTCATGATTTTGCTTATTTTTTTCCTCTTGTAAGACATCTAATTGCTATGTTATATCAGCGAATGAGAGGACAGGCGAGTGTGGAGCAAATACTACAATCAATGGTGTTGAGTGATCAGCCACCAGGCTGTCCAAAGTATGTTGGGCGACATACTGACGTGGAGGAGCAGTACATTCACCGCTCAATTTAACAGCCTATTTGAGAACTGATGAAACTCGCACAACCACAGCAATCAAACTCAAGTGGCAGCTGCCAACCCTGGGAACCAAACCCTTTAAGGTTCAGTGGAATATCAACACCTTGCCACCCTCAGCTACAGAGGGCCTCACCCAGTTATAGAGGCCTCATCAGCTTGGGGGACGCAATAATTCCCACCAGAATCTATCTTGTTTACATTTTGCAAAATAAGATTTATACAGAATGCTGTTCGTTTTCTCACTGTATATGTCCACGTCTGTGTTTATGAGTCTCCATTCATCCGATCCCATTGCCTCTACCCTTCTCATACTTCCTTATTTCTTTCTTATTTTTTTTTGCATATCAAGTTGCCTCTTAAATAGACTGAGGCTTTCTGTTCTGACGACAGCCACTGGAAGTGAGTTCCATATCCTCACCACCCTCTGGGTGTATAGTGTTCTCTTCAACACCCTATGTTTATGTCCCCTCGTTACAGACTCAAGAACAACTGGAAACGAACCTATTTACGTCCACCTTATCAAATGTTTCATAATTTTAAACCCCTCAAAGCTCGGAAAAGCAGCAGGAGGTTGAATCCCGGTCAGCTTTCACTTGAGTTTAAGCTGTTGCTTCGACGGAGAAGTTTTGGGGCAGCCTTAGTTCCGCACAAAGCCACAAACAGACTTGCAAAGCGTTGCAAAACACAAGATAATTCTCAGAGATGCCACAACCCTTCCTTTTTCCAAAAATATTCAATCCGTTTGAAGCAATGGGCGCGATTGAAGGGTTATTGTGCTGTTGAGGCATGGAGTGCTGATGCTATGGATTACGGCGAATGCATTAATTCCCACAAGAATCTATCCTGTAGCTCAACAGTTTTGCAATAACAAGCACAGGACAGCCGTCCAAACCCTTTTATAAATAATAGTAATAATGATCTGTGCATTTGTGGGAGGGAGGACATTGGAGTGTAGGAATATCTGAGGAGCCAGGTTATCATGTGTTTGTAAGAGGACTTCCTCCAGCCCCACCCCCCACCGAAGTCCCAGCGGTGACAGAACGGCCGAGCGGGAGAGAGTGCGTGGTGTTGGAATCCTCTCTCCTGGGTTACGCAGTGAGGAAAAGGCGGGACGGAAGTGGTCCCTGAGCCTACGGGTCCTAATTAGCCCAAACCCACAGCAGCAGCAGCTGCGCTGTTCAATGAGCTGTTGCATTCCTCCTCCCCCCCCCCCCAGACTCTGCTTACATCACGTCTCCGACCCAATGTACCCTCAGGTTGCCCACAGCTTACACTCGGGGGGAGAGAGAGAGAGAGAGATGGCTCAGGTTCTTCTCTGACACTGAGCTGTTCAACATACAGCTGTTGGAGTGCGGAGAGAAAGACGGAGCAGAGGAGCGGGGGCTTGGGGTGGGGGGGAGCCCCCCCCACCCAACCCCCACCTCCCCTGAGCAGAATGAGGTCAAGGTTTGTGCACATTATGTATCAGAAACGATTTGAGTAAAGCAACAGCCACCGGCCACAGATGGCTTGTGCTTAAAGCGCTCAATGCCATCTGTTTTCTTTGTTTTAATCGATGGCAGAAATCTTCCACTTTCACACAAACACACACACACACACACACAGGAAAAGAAAGCCACTGTCACGCTTTTCCGAGCGTTCAAAGGAGCAACTGTGTCTGGGCTGGTTTAATTAATATTTTAATTATAAAAAGGTGTATTCCTGCACCCTGCTGGATGTAATTAGATACATCTCCTGTCTCCCTGACGGCACTCGGCATGTTTCACAGCCCCTTTATTTCTGGAGAAACAAGCTGCAGGTTCTGATCGTGGTGAAACCACTACTGGTTATCTGTTGGCGGCTGTCAGTCCTGGTATCAATACAATACAAACTTAGATAATTGTAGCGTCTTTTACGTCGGGAGGACATCCCGAGGCGCTGGACAGTCACGGGTTTGGACCTGAGCAAGGTGGGGGGAGGTCGAGGGCAGGGTGGGTGGGGGTAGGAGGGCGGTCGAAGGTGCGGTCAAAGTGGAGGGTCTTGAGACGTGCCCTGAAGGAGGCCAGGGAGGGAGCGAGGTGAAGGGAATGTGGGATACTGGAGTCCCAGAGGGTGGGTGGGGCAGCCGTGATCTGGGAACAAAGGGAACGTGGTTTAATTTTAATTTTCTCAGTTCTACTGTCATTTTTACAATATTGGGCTTATAATAATAATATTAATAATAAAACTTGCATTTGATATAGTGCCCCTGAAGGTGGTTGAGGCCAGGACACTGGACACGTTTAAAAAGCAGCCTAATGCTGTGATGGGGAGGTGATTCTAGAGCGATGAGATCAAATAGGCTGAATGGCTTTCTTCATCCAAACCAATCTTATGATCTTGTGTACTAACAGTCTCATGTTCTGGTCCAAATGCAGAGGCTGTTAGACAACCCTCCACCACATTTCACTCCACAGTATTTCAGGCGAAATAAAAGTACAATTTTAGTCTCTTTTTAACCTAAGTTGCACAGATGCTGCGACAATGCTCAAATATCAATACCCACATTGTACATCTTATGAGTAAAAAAAACTGACAAAACTTCCTTGACAGTTGGACAGTTCTGATCCAATAATTTTTGCATTCAGATATGCAGCATGTTATGCCAGAAATTTTCTAATATCTTGTTAATATTGACAGAATAATATACACAGCTGAACAATGCCGTCCAGTTGTATGAACGAGAGCATGTTTCTGCGGTGATGGATTATGAATTATTGTAATCTACGGATCTAACGTCGCATGCACTGAATAGCAGAATGAAAAATAATAATATGCCTCTCATCTGATACTGCGCCTTTTCACGTCACAAAGACGTTTCAAAGCACAGGATTTACTGTAAAGTATAGTGAGTGTGTATTCTGCAAGGAAACCCACACGGCAACCAATTTCCGGGCACAGCAATGCTCCGCAAGCAGCAATGAAGTGAATAAATAAGCCACTTTGTTTGTGGAATTGTTGGCCAGGGCAATGGGAGAGCTCATTTCGCTTTTCAAATAGCGCCGTCAGATCATTTTAAATCTCGGCTACCCGAACAGGCAGTTTGACGTCTTGTGCGAAGGACGACACCTCGGACAGAGCAGCAGCACATCCCCAGCACCGCACTGGTGTGTCAGCCTAGACTACGTGACAATAACAACAACAACTTGCACTTATATAGCGCTCCTCACACAGGGTAGCGTCCCAGAGCGCTTGACAGCGGCGGTGGGGGAAGGGGAGGTGACCGTGGGCACGGTCGAATGGATGGTCTTCAGGTGAGACCTGAAGATGGGGAAGGAAGCGGCAAGGCGGAGGGATAGAGCAAGAGTGTTCAGAGTTTCGGGGCGTAATGGCTGAAAGCTCGGTGCTCTGTGATCTGCGAGGCAGCCTTTGGACCCAACCATTTTGACGAGGTGTGGGGCTGTTCACTAAACACTTAACGAGACATTGGGAGGGATGGGATTTTCGATGATGTGATAATATCACCTTGAATGTTACATTTTTCACCCCGTACGTTCTTTCATTCCTCAGACCTCTGTCCAAAGCATTATCTGCCTTCATGCGCAAGGTCACCACTCTCATTAGCTCTCTCTTCTGCACCCATCACTTATCACTTAAGAAGTGAACCATCGCAAGCCGTTAAATAATATTAATAACAGTATAATCTTTGCAATTTAGGTAGCAACTTTCACGCCGGGAGCACGTCTCAAAGCGCTTCACAGGATAATAATAATAATAATAATCCTTGCATTTGATATAGCGCTTTTCCCGTCTTCTTGACATCTGATAGACTGTAAAGTGTGGTGAGCGTATTTTGCAAGTGAGTGACAGCGTTAGCCAATTTGGCACAGTCTTGTCACACAAACAGCCGTGAAATGAATGAATGTAAAATACAATACGACAAAGAACAGAGCTGTAGAACAGAATGTGTGCATGATCATTTACGACACAGAAATGTTGTTGGTGAATATGTAGAATAAGCTTTGTTCTCAGGCTCTGCTACCTCTATTCCTGTACATAGTTACACTCTGTGATAACTTGCTGTTTGTCCATGGGTAACAAACCAAGAATAATGAATGACTGAGAAGTGCCAATAAGATAATTGAGTTTAAGGGTTCAGATGATATAATACTGAAGGGTGACATTTATGGATGTCCTGAATTATAGCCCTAAACGTAGATTACAAACACGACAGTCTCGATGAAACAAAGGCAATGTTAAGTGGAGCTGAAATCGCAATGATTAAAAGCTGAATAATTATTGCAATCTCACCAATGCTAAGAAAAGTGCTTACATTGGAAGGCGATGGTAGAGGTCAAGGAGATGCCATAAACCCTCAGAATGAAGCCTGGAACCATTTGCTGATCTCATCTCAACCTCACTTTGTCTTATGTCTTTAAAACACTATAACCTGTGCAATCATTATTCCACACAGCGTACAGTCGGACTTCTATGGGGTATTTTCAGATTTTGGTGGATTGAGTGACCACATTATTATTGTCTTTTTTTGCAAACAAATTGTGTGTCGTGAACTGAAAGATTATTGAAATGAGCTGCATAGATAACAGGTTATGTATTTCACGACAAGGACATGTCTAGATGCCAGGTGAGAACAGATCAGGTCTTGTTCCATTCATGATTTACTCCTAGGGATAAGACGACGTCTCAAGACCGGTCTCGAGACCTTTCTCTTTGACCGTGCCTTCAGCTCCCCTCTCGACTCTCTATCCCCTCCTCGCTCCCTCCCTTCCCTCCCCTTGACTATTTCTCCCCTGATCGGGTCCTGACCCAACTGTCCAGCGCCTCGGGACGTCCTCCGGACGTGAAAGGCGCTCTTTAAATGGAATCTTGTTGTTGTTGTTGACGTCCTCCCAACGGGAAAGGCGCTTTACAAATGTAATCTTGGTGTTGTTGTTGTTGATAACGACTGTGCAGAAAGGTTAGAGCTGTTTTCTCTGGAGTTGAGGCATTTGAGAGGGGAGCTGATCGAGTTGTTTATGAAAGGATTCAACGAGGTGGACAAAAATAAGCAACTTATCGTTGAAACATGGCAACATAAATACAAGATAGGCAGGAACAGATACAATAATAATAATAATCCTTGTATAGCGCCCTTCACGCTGGATAGCATCTCCTGTCAGTGTGAGGTCGTAAATAGCCGTGGCCATTTACATTGTCAATATAAAATAATATAAAATACAGACTTTAAATAAAAAAAAGTAGTTTTAGTGAAAAAAAAACGCTATATTTGGTGATCAAAGTAGTATAGCTCGATACCCATCAACAAGCGTAGCAAGCGAGACATTCTAGAGAAAGTGGCTTTGCAGAGAATGGTTCAATCTGCCTCTGTTGTGGAAGAATTTTTTTGCCCCGCCGGTTCTCGAATAGAAGAGAAATTAAAATTGAAGTAATTTAAAAGAATCATTAACAACCATTTTCATTTGATTGTTAATCGCACAATCAAGGGAACCTGCAATTACCTCGCTTCTCATGTGTGTACACACGGTTTTAAAAATTCACGTGATGCAACTTCATTTACATCCAGTTTGCATACGGTTAGAGCTCTCTCAGCATTGGGCTTGGAAACCCCAGATCTGGTTTTCTTGAGGCCGTCGGAACACGATTAAAAGAACGATATTGATGATAAAAAAAGTACATTGACCTCAATTAGCTTCTTTGCATGTGATTACCTATGATAAGCTCTCCGAGCCACTGGTTCGAAGTGAAAGGAGCTATATAAATGCAAGTCGTTGTTGTTGATAATGTAGCATTTCCCCACCAATGCACTCCATTGCATATGATACTGTCCTTCGATAAGACCTTAAGGTGAGGGTCGCTCAGGTGAACATTAAAACGCCTGATTTCTCCTGATGGCGTGACCAACAATCTCCGCATTTCTTTAATAATAATAATAATTATTATTTTGTCTTTGTCCCTTTACTCATCCATGGCATCCCTATTTTCTTCATGAAATATATTTCTCCTGCAGTTTTCCTTTCTTGTCCTTAAAATAATAATAATCCTTGCATCTGATGCAGCGCCTTATCACGCCTTCGAGACGTCTCAAAGCGCTTCACAGGATATACTGCGAAGCGGATTGACTGTATACAACAACAACAAGATTACATTTGTATATTTTGTGGGCGAAATGAAAAATTGGCCGCCACGTTTGCCTACAAAATGCAGAGTCAAAACAAAATCCTTCACGGGAAATCCTTCGAGATATTCTGGTCACTCATTAAGATGCTGCATCAAATGCAAAGCATTATTAATAATATTGTTATTACGAAATCTCCACCATTGTAAAGTAAATTGGTTTTATTTCTTCTGCAAATTACTTGAAGGTTGAGACAAACAAAATCCCACAATTTGTGGCAGTGATGAGTCAATTTATTCCCAAATCATACACAGACAATGCTGTTTGATGAGTTTTGTGTTCGAGTGGATTCTATTGCGTATTGAACTCATTGAGAGCTGAACAGTTTGTCACACTGACTGATCTCAGTACTCGATAGATAGACTAGTGATGGAGACAGCTTTTGTGTCCCGCACATGCAAATCAAGTTGTGGGCGGAAAAATTCAAAGTCTTTCCATCTGAATTAGACGTAAAGGTGTTTCACATGTACTTCAAAGAACCAGAGCTGGAATCAGTATAGTTTTACGTCAATGTAACATGTTTTTCTGATAGGCCTTTCTAGCAATCATTTTACTATTGGTTGCAGCAAGACGGTAAAACAAGAGGACATAATTATAATAATTAATAATAATAATCTGGTCACCCAATCCACGACTGTTTGTGGGACACTTATTTGCTCAATTGGCTGCCACGTTTCGCCCACAAAATATACAGTCAATTCAGGTCGCAGTATATTCTGTGAAGCGCTTTGAGACAAAGAAGTCACAAAGAAGTGCTAAGGCACTATATAAAATGCAAGGGTTGTTATTATTATTATAAGGTAGAATATTTCTGCCAAGTTCACCCACAAAACACACAGTCACTGTGCTTTACAGTGACACAGCAGTGTCCCACAAATTACTCGTGGATCTTTCTATATATATATTTTATATATTTTATTCACAATAGCGACCAGAAGCCAGATATATTACAACTGGTATTAATTGGCACATCAGACATTGTGATTATCACTCCAAAAATTCTTTGTGGCTTGTGTCTCATTGACGTATTGTGCTTTTCTCAATCTTGCAAGTTCTGCCGGGGCTTTAAAAGATAGATATATACCTGGCAACCACAATCAATTGTGTAATTTGTGAGAGTCAGTGTCTGGCTTCACCGTGATGGTGATGACCCAAAGCTCTGAAAGTTAACACAAAAGATAAAAGCAAGTCACAATTTTGCTTTCGTTTACTTCTATTATTCCCAGTTTTGCAGGAATCAGCAGCATTTTGCAGGAGAGAGTGCTATGATTTACAACAACTTACCAATGACAGTTGAGTCATTTTACTCTGTCAGATCTTCCCCCAGAGAGAGACACCGTCAAAGGCTCAGTGAATCAGGATTTACAGGCTTCTGCTTAAAAAAAAACACTCCCACTTTCTCTCCAGAATGCTTGAGCATTTCCAATAGAGAGCGGTTTAAAAGTTCCTGCATATACAGGGCATCGACATATTGATCCTTGCCCCCTGTCAAAGCATGACATACATTTGCTATGCTCCCTATCAGAAGCTAAACAGCACTAGGAATGTAATGCCTTCCCTTTTTTTTCAGGTTGTTTTGCTGAATACATGAATAGTGTGTAAATGTTTCGGAGTGGTTGTTATTCAGGTTAGACAGGCATCGTCAAATAAAAAGCATGCAGCGAGCAAAAAGGGTAATAATAGTAGCTTGGTCACTCAATCCACGACTGTTTTGGGGACACTACTGTGCGCAATTGACTATCATAATTCCCCCACAACTGTGCAGGCAATTCACTTTACAGTATATCCTGCGAAGCACTTTGAGACGTCTCGAAGTCGTGATAAGACGCCGTATCAAATGCAAGAATTATTATTATTATTCACTTTATGGCTATTCCTAGGACATTGCTGTGTGCAAATTAGCTGCCGCCTTTTTGCGTACAAAATACACAGTCAGTAAACGTTTTCTTTTTACTTTAAACAATAGTTTTAAAGATCGAAAGGAGATCTTTGGATATATATTTGCCGAATCAACCGCAGCATTGATGTAGTCGTACATACAGAATGAAGTAAACCAGACAGGAAAGAATTCAGCTAACCAGGGCTTCATTCTCTCACTGAGTCTCTAGAACTCACAGCAAATTGCCCGAGGCTAATTAACATTGCACTTATAGACATTGCAGCATTTCCATTAAACCGACATTAGCAGAGTTACATTTAGCAGCACAGTAGATCTGAGCTGTGCTATTAAAGCCACTGAGAATTAGTGTGTGGCAGAACCCTGTCTATCTTGATGAGTCACAAGGAAACAGAGACATGCATTTCATCCCCTCCATCTGGACTAACGATGATCAAATGCTCATTTCACATCTCCTGACTTTTCGCTGAGTTTTTGATAAATTCTCGGAGTGCCATTTGTCTCCAGTTTATGCCAAATTATCCACTCTGAATTAGTCATTAGGGCGAAACGGGCACCCATCACCATTGCCAGAGATAAAAGTGGCATTGAATGTGGCATCAAATGCAAGGATTGTTATTATTATTATAATTATTAATATCATTATTCTTTCTTCCCGATCAATTGAAAATAAATCATGCGTCAGTGGAATGATTATTTCTTGTTTCCTCTGAAAAATATTTTGCTTGGGTTCAGAAAACTCCTGCAAACAAAGGTGAAGGCCTCATATTCCTTTGACGAGGGTTTTTGCTCATTGCTAATTCCTAATCCAGATGGAATTCATGCCCAGATAGTGTAATGGCCAGTGCCAGCTGTTGCATCCGTCTTCCCTACAGCCCATCTATCCACATGTACAAACATACGCCATTCTCTTTTTTTCTAAACTGTGGAATCTGTTGCTTGGGGACATGAAAACCCAGCTGGCAAATTCTTCCTCCAATACGCCTGTCTTCCCACAGCAGTGCCCTCCCTCTATTGCTGCAGGGAAAATCTGTACCCCAACCCCAACTGCGTGGTTGTACTTTGCGTGGATGTGACATCGCTGCCGCATCTCTGCATCTCCGAAGACGTCTAACAGAGGTATTCAGTTTGCAATGGCACCCAGCAGCACGGAAAGGTTATTGTCACTCCACAGCAGATGGAACCTGGAAGCACTTTTACCATCACAGTTGAAAAGCAGGGAGCTGATGGAGCGACCTACAAGTTAGCAAGCTTTTCTGCACGAGTCGTTTGTGAAGTATTTCACGAAACAGCTAAAATGAGTGAATCGGGGCATTAGGTTTCCTTTTGACTTTCAGGTAGTCATTAAACTAATTAACAACCCAGCAAAATCTTTACCAAAACTTAAGTACTTGCTGACAATGGGCCATCACACTCTATCTATAATAAGTGCCTCTGTTTCTATAAAAGCCGGCTATCAGTGAATTTACAGCATTACAGCGATCGCCACTGGGTCAGAAAGCTGTGGGTTCAAGCCCCACATCGGGACTTGGGAATCACATAGTCCGAGCTGAAAGTCCAATGCAGCGCTGGGGGAGGTGATGCATTGTCAGAGGTGCCGTCCTTCAGTTGAGACATTAAACCGCGGTTCCCATCTGCCCGTTCAGGTGGACGTTAAAGATACTGTGGCACTATTCGAAAACAGAAGGGAGCTTCTCTCTTCCGGGGACCTGGGCCAACAAATCCCTCAAATAAAATTGGTCACTCATTCTATGGCTGTTTATGGAACATTCCTATACCCAACTAGCTGCTACGTTTTGCCCATAAAATACACAGTCGACTTCAGTGCCATTTACCTACCTTTTTGCCCCCACGCTCTTTACCTATATATCTACATATCTACATGTCTGTCTGTCTGTCTGTCAGTCTGTCGACCGACCTATCTATTGATTAATCGGTCGATCGACCGATCTATCTACTGATCTATCTACCGATCTACCGGATCAATCTACCAATCTACCTTTCTCGATCAGCAATATTTGGTCATTCATTGCAGATTATTGTGTGAAGTGCTTTAAGATAGTGAGAGGCGCAATATCAAATGCAGAGAAGATTTTTTAAACTGTAACAGTGCCATTAGACTGGTCACAGTGTCTGGGTTTGTGCCAAGGTTTCCTGCTTACACCTCCAGTAGATGGGAGAGGAAATGCACTGTGCTAATTAAATGCTAACTGTACAGACAAGGGTCTTAGTAATAAGTTTAATCCTTTTTAATGCTATTCCAGAAATAGGGCTTTAACTGAGCAGACAGTTAAGTGCTGAAAATGGCTACTAATCCGTTATTTAATATTTCTTTGCCTTTACAGCCAGAGGGTTCAAAGCACACATTTGACTTGATATTCAGCCATCACAAAGAAGTCGGGGAACTATAATGGAGCATTAAAGTGAAACATCTAATAAAAATGGAAGCCGATCAGACAGGAGGAGCAGACAGAATGTTGGATGTATAGTGGGGATATCATACATTCATCACACCTCCACCACTTGCAGAGGAGTCAGCCAACGAGATATGTCACAGGGAATGGACGTAACAGTGTATATTAGATCAGCCTTGTGAGTGGAGATGTGTTCATAGATTTGATTTAAAGATTACATTATAAATGTACAAGCGGGATGCTATGTGCCACAGTAAGGTACGTGTGTCTCCCACTTGTGAGGCTCAAATTCGTTCCTGAGCATTGCTCATTACTTTCCAGATCACACGTGTGCTAAGGCATTATTTATGTTTCCATCTGTTTGGCTCAGTTGGTAGTCCTGTGCGTCAGGAAGGTTGCAACCTCGAGCCCTGCTTCGGCAAGGGAGTTGGCAATAATAATAGTAATAATCCTTGCATTTCATACAGCGCCTTATCACAAATTCGAGACATCTCAAAGTGCTTCACGGGATACGCCGTAAAGTGAATTGACTGGAGGCGAAAAATATCAACCGTACAATGAGTGTATACTTCACTCAGTGAGAACAAAAAAAGCGCTCAGCTGATGTTCAGTCTGGATGCTTTGATCCACAATTCATTAAAGACATTGGAGAGGACAATTCCAGAAGAGAAACGTTAGATTATATGACACTTGTCAGGGGAAGCTTCAAATACACACATGCATTTTCAGATCCCACAGGTCCATTTGGGCCATTTTGGTTACCTTAGGCTATACCTATTGAATGATAAAGCAGAGTGCTACATCAGAGATACTGAACAAACTGTCAGCGTTCTGCCTTGTGCGGTTTCTAAGGTGTGACTCATCCACTAGGATGCAACACATTCGCTGATTGAAGCAGTAACAAATGGATTTTCTACAGCTCGCAAAGTTAACCACACACTCTTAGTATATTAATGATCTCAGGCGAACAATTGCTTTTGCCTCGGAAGGTTAAGACCTTGAATGCAGATTACAATTAAGTTAAAATTATAGCTCTAAAATAGCCAAAATAAACAAAACTGATTCCAAAATATGTCATGGGGCCTAATAATTGGAATGCTATGAAATGTGGAGTCCTGTAGCTCAGTGGTTAGAGCACTCGCCTCACAAGCGAGAGACCCGGGTTCGATTCCTGGGCCGGGCAAAAAGTTGGCCAAGTTTCCTAACTCCTAACTTCTGGGGATAATAATCCCTCAAAAGACAAAAAAACAATAATAATTTGGTCACTCAATCCACGGCCGTGGGACGCTGCTGCGCGCAATTGGCTGCCGCATTTCGATCACAAATATAGAGTCAATTCACTTTACAGTATATTCTGTGAAAAGCTTTGAGACACCTAGAAGACGTGAAAAGCGCTATATCAAATTCAAGCATTATTATTATATTATTACAAAAATATGAGTCCTTGAAAATGCATTAAAAAGGGTCAATTTTCCATCTATGAGATCCAACCTCTCTCTCCCTCTCTCTCTCTCTCTTGTTCTCTCTGAGAACTGAAGCAGATTGGCTCCTGAATTATAGAGGCTTACAAACTGTTTGCTGGTAAATCTCACGTGGCCCATTGTAAGCTCACTGCCAATTTATCAACTTTTGGAAAATCAGCCGCAGTGACTTGGGATGGTATAAAGTAATTACAGTCGAAGCCAATAACAAAATCAGGTCTCTAAAGATTATAACGAGACATGCAGATATATGAGCCCAGCACTGTATTCATTGACATCAACACACAGGATTCTGAAATTCAAGTTTCATGGAGATTCTATGCCCAATCCTGGGTCTGAAATTGGATTTAAGTCGGCACAATGGGACGAAAAATGCTGCTGTACATATATTGTCATTCTGGATGTTAGTAACAGTACTGTTGTACTGTTGCAAGTTTAATCCTGCATTTAAACTAATAGAAACAGCAGTTGCTATGCTTCCAGTTGAAGAGCGATGAGAAGCAGAGAGCCTGATTTCTACATCTTACTCCACATTATACAATAATCCTTGTGTTTTGAAATTGCGCCTTATCACATATTCAAGCCGTCTCAAAGAGCTTTGCAGCGAACATACTGTACGGTGGATTAACTGTTTGTTTTGTGAGCCAATTTGCACACAGGAATGTCCTGTCTCCACAAACAGAGTGACACATTTTATTTGGGGGATTGTTGGCCAAAACACTGGGAGAAACTCCCTTCTCCTTTCAAATAGTGCCGTGGGCTCTTTAACGGTCACCTGAACAAGGCAGACGGGAGCTCGGTTTAATATCCGAAGGACGGTGCCTCTGACAATGCAGCACGTTGTGGAAAATGTGCTGCGTGTTCCCTCCGCCCCCCCCAACCCCCACCCCCAGCACGGCATCAATTATATGGCTTCCAAGTCGCACTTGAGGTTTGAATCCACAACCTTCTGACTCAGAAGCAAGTGCTACCAAGACACATAGAAACAGAAGTAGGCCATTCAGCCCCTCGAGCCTGTCCTATAAGATCAGGGCTGATCTGTACCTCGACTCCCCTTGTCCCGTATCCCTCGAGACCCTGACCGAACACTGGGTGAGGTGTTAAGCGGGTGTCAGAATGCTCTTGAAAGTGGGGCCGGTTTGATTTATTCCCATCACTTGCATATTCGAGTTCAATCAAACTGCTTTTGACATTAGCTCCTCCACACGGCATTAGGAGCAGGGTTCCAGCGGGATTTGCTCTGTTTGAAACTCCATTTAAACTACGTCTTTTTTTTTTAGCTAATCACTGGCATTTCCTTGGAGCGAGCGGCATAAGCCCAGCATCAAAGTGGTAGAAGCTTCAAGTTATACCGTCCTGCTAACACTCTTAATAATAATAATAGCAATCGCATTTAATACAGCGCCTTGTTTGTTATATCTTCGAGACGTCTCAAAGCGCTTCACAGGATACACTGTCAAGTGTAGTGACTGTGTGCTTTGTGGGCGAAACGCGGCAGCCAATTGCGCACAGCGGCGTCTAAAGTGTGAAGCAAGTAGAGTGAACGGGCGAAATTGGCCATATGGAATATCAACACGGTTCTGCAAATTGGGCTGGCGAATGGCAAATGAAATTTAATGCCTACTAAACAATGGCACATCGCAAAATACATCAATGAACTCGAGCACGTTGGCTTCTCGCGGTCCGTTAAACAAGACGACTGTTGTTTTTTTTATATGAGTGCTAATTTTCTCTCCTCTGCTGTTTCCCCTCTCTGGTTCTGGACTGGCTGATCTTTGGGACCCCTGAGCTATACACCGATCAGCGTGTTCACTGCTCTGCCAGAACCACGGCTCCAGAACCACTTCCAGCGGCGCCGTAGCATAATTAGCGCCGTCTTCGACCCTTATTAATCTTTGCCTGACCTGGTGCGTGCACATAGCGCTGTCATGCGAAGACCCTAACGGAAAGAGCAGCCACCTGGCAGCACAGCTTGTCAGCACTCTCACACAGTACAAGCGGTTCAGCGTGCGGAAGCTTCCTTCACCCTCTGTTGCAGGTGGTTTGCAAGATCCATGTGAATGATCAACGGACCAAAATGATAAGCACCGAAGCAGTTGGGAAAGAAAAACCTGTGGTTTAATGTACTCGTAGCTGCCTTTGCTGTCCTCAGGAGAGAGAGAGAGAGAGAGAGAAAAAGAGGACATTTAATGATGTCTGTGTAAAAAGCAGGAGCTAACTGGGGACACAGGAAGCCTCGCTGATTATTCTGGTAACCAGGTTTCTGAAGCAGGAGTGGAGAGGAGAATTAAACAAGTTCGCGAGCCAGGTTTCGACCCGGGTGCAAACCAAAGCAGAGCAGCAGGATCCAAGGCTCTCGCCATCGTCAATTCTCACTTGATATTCGATCTGATCTGTTACAGTCCAGTGCACCTCTCTACCACAATGTCAAATCCCTCAGCTGTCCCCAATAATAGATCACGATTCATTTAAACTTTAATCACGAACCAGTGGGGGTTGGTTTTGTTTATTTTTTAAATTTATTTTACATTTTTATTTATTTCTTTTATTTATTTATTTATGATTTCGTTGAAAGAAAAAGGCAGAGGCAGCACGTTACAAGTAACGTTTAAGACATTTATCTAGCACTTACACATGAAGTGCACAAAGCAAAATTTCCCAATGGAATAAGTAATTATCTGGGGAAGATCTTCTTTCTTAAACGAGCTGACAACTCCAAGCACGCTTCCCTCCCGGTAAGAAGTAGACAAGCTATCACAAGGAACCTCACTGCCAACATAACATGGGCTTATACCATTTGCGAAGAATTAACAGCATCGAGAGCCTCCTGTAATTTGATTCACTGCTAAAAGGGAAATTGTGGAATAGCATGAGAATAGATTAGTGAATAGCATACTAATTTGCAATGGCATTTTTCCAAACGCTCAGCTAACAATCCACAGCCAAGGATGATTACTGCTCACTGGCAGCTTCTCGAAGAGATTTCTGAAGTTAATACAAAATGAATAAATCCTCACGTTTCATTTTCGCATCAGGAGGAAGCCTCAAAGTGCTTCGCAGGATATAATGTAAAGTGTTGTCACCGTGTCATTTGTAGGTGAACGCTGCATCTAATCTGTGCACAGCAATGTCCCACAAACAGCCCTGTTTAAAAATGGTTGTTGGGCTCCTAAATTGAGTTCAATATCCTGACTTCTGCCAACTTTGACTGGCAACTGATTCCAGTCATTGATTATCAAGCTTTCTGGGACACTCCCTGGGTGAGGGCCCTATATAAATGCAAGTTGTTGTTAGCCGCTGAATAGAGAAAAGCTTTCTGATGTCTGTTCTGGTGAAATTGCCCTTTGCAACTCTAATCCTCTGTCCTCTTCTGTTGCTTTGGTGCATCCTGAAGTATTGATCTGAGTTTACTCTTTTAATCCCATTTAAAATCCCATTATGAGTTCCCCCCTGAGTTATCTTCTCTCAAGACTGAGGTTGAAGACCAGTTGACCTATTGGAAACCTGTTGAAAACAGTGTTAAAAACGGCCGGCAATTCTCACCTGGCTGTGCTTGTTCAACTGGGATCGGGATACCATTCTCCAGGCAAATTCTGATGTTCTATAGCCCCCCTAAAGCCAGATTTTGCCTTGCCAGAGACTAAGAGGGAAAAAGCAATTTATTATGTATTATGGTGCAAAAAAAATGATGGGTTCAAATCCATTTGTGTGACGCAGTCCATTGTCCCCTTGTTATGGATCCCTCCAGCAAGGGCAAATGTCAGTCCCTGAAACATCCCATCTGACTGTTGATTCTAAGAGCGGTGCATGAAATGGCCTCAAACACACGTGAGAACATGGGTTGGAAATGGATACTTCACCTCGAAGAAGGTCATCCAACCAGTGGTAATGACATGCTGTAAAGCTATCTTCAGAATAACCAATGAACTCTACTTTGCTGCTATCTCCCCAACCGCCACCTTTAAACAGGGCTGATTGTGGGACATTGCTGTACGCAAATTAGACATAGCGTTCATCTACAAATTGCACAGTGACTAGATGTTACCATTATATCCCGTGAAGCACTTTGAGGAATCCTTAGTGAAAAGCAGACTCATCTTTGAAATACCGCACACCAAAAAAACAGAAACAATGTGAAATAAAAAAACAATTTGCATCTGTTTTGTCAGATTTTGCTGACGATCTGTTTGAACAATTGTGATTAGGACTTTTCGGAGGTTGTCTCTCAACCTCACAATATCACTCTGTATCTGATTGAAAAGTAGTAATCTGCCAGTCTGACTGAATAAAGCTCATCGCAGTACAACACCCTCTGCTATTTTGGGATCAGCTAATGCATCAAACCTTCAAACGTTAAGATAGGTAACAGCGCTGGAGGAACCCAAAGTAATTTGGCTGAGCTCAGAAGCCATTTACCAGTGCATTTCTGTAGGCAGACTTTATGACAATAACTCCTCTCTTTCACTTTGACTTATTTGAGCTGGGATTGGAATTGCACACGTCAAAGGTTTACAGTGAGCTGTGATGGTTTGTAGGGAAATAAAACACTGAGTGAAATCAAACATAAATAACATGTGAATGGCACAGACGTGACGTGCAAGGTGATGTACGGATGAGAACTATCAATCCTTTTCATGCATCATTTTCTTTAGATTTCATCAAATTAAAGGATTATTTTCTTCTCACATTTTGCAGTGTTTATCACAACCTCATCTGGGGACTCTGATCGCTTTCAGAACTGAACAGTAAATCCTATGAAGCGCTTTGAGATGGTGGTGAATAACAAAGCGTTTTGAAAAATTAGTCCCGAGTTCGAGAACCGGAGATGACGTTGGACATCTTAACAATAACGCGGTTTCAGGTAGTTCTTTTTCAGGAAGGTTAGACTGTATAAAACAGACACACCATCCGTTCAACTTCAATCATAACATGACTCCTGTTGCACAAGATTTAATAGGTTTCTTGCTCCATCCCCTGGAGGTAAAAGGCAGTGAAAGAATAGACGATAAAGGGAGAATTTGGGAGAAGGTAAATGGCAAAATGCCACAAAGGCAGCAATGACTAATGCATGTTCTGAGAGGGGTGATCTCATTACTTCCACTGCATTTGAACAAATCTTGAGTAATATCTGTCCAAACAAAAATTATTACCTGTTCAAAGTCCTGCCATCACTTCCCCTCAACCTCTTATTTTTCTTTACAAATAAATTCAAATATTTCAGAGGTCTATAATATCATGAATGCACAAGTTCCCTTGATGGTTGATTGTGAACTAATGAAACAGTCTGGAACAGATGCGTAGAGAGTAGTAGTTAAAAAAGCCACCAGCTAGTAATAATATGGGGTGCTATTCGGGCATTTAAGGTGTTAAATGGGGTTCGGAAAGTAAACCCCCAGGATAATTATTAGCACCCTGTATCTCCAATGTTAAAGACAAAATGATGTTTAGGTAATAAAATAAATAATAATAATGATAAAAGTAACTCCAGAAATAACGATCAGGTGAACATACCCACCTCAGAGTCTGTTCTGTTAAATATTGTATTGAACGTGATTGATTGGAAAAAAAGCAATATCAAATTAGTCTACGTCAAAGCCTCTTTGTAATTATTCTCTCTAATGCTCCTGTTTTTCCAAAAGGATCTTTGCTGGCGAAAGAAGCCTGAGGTCCATCTAGTTTGCCTTCCACCATCCTGGCAGTCGCTTGACATGTCATGTCCCAAGCTCTACACTGTAATGTTAAGGTCACAAGATCGACTTGGATGCGAGATGTGCGAGACAGAAGAGCCCGAGCTTGTTTAATCTTTGTTCATAACTCAATCCTGTAATACGGGCGGGGTGGGGTGGGGTGGGGAGGCAGGTGTCATCTGGGGCCTGAGGAAGAGGAAGAGCTGCAAAGAATTGTATTTAATTTGAAACTAATTGTTTCTGGTAGAAATCTATGCATCGGAACACATTCCCTTAGCCAGTCGGCTGATTATATCAATGATTTTGCCATTACAACGACCAGCCCAACCTCTCCATTGACTGTTGACAGAAGAAATGTTATCAACTCAATCTCCATCATGTAAAAAAAAAGTCTCAAGATACAAGATAACAGCATTGAAACAAACTAGACCTTGAATTCATTAAACATCCCAGAGCAGAGGGATAAACAGATGGAATGAAATGATCTTATCAAGTCACTTACATGCAATGCATGGAAATGAGATACATCTGATCGAGACCATTATCCTTTGAGTGCTGTACCACAACATTCCTTCACGATTTCAAATTGGATTTTTAGAATCCAACAAATGTTGTTTCAGAAAAACACAAGCTCTACGTTTAAGACCGCAGCCAACCGGCCAAAATGGAGATAAACGCAATTCAGTGCAAGGTGTGTAGCTCCTGAAACAAAAACACTTGGCAAAGGTGTCCATCAGGAGAGAACAGCAACAACAACAACAACAAAATTAAATCCATAGAGTGCCTTTCACGTCGGGAGGACATCCCAAAGCGCTGAAGACTTTTCAATACACTTTGAATGCACTTCAGATGCAGTCCGTAAAGAGTGAATTCATCTAAAACATTCAGCGGTTATTACGACGTTCACAAGAAGTTTAAGATGTCATTCTGGTCAGTGTTGAGGGTGTGTTGTATTGTTGGAAGTGCCATCCTTTGGATGAGACATTAAACCAAAGCCCCATCTGCCTGTTCAGGTGGAGTTTAAAGATTCCATGGCACTATGCGAAAAGAGAAGGGAGTTACTCCCAATGTCCTGGACTACAGCACAACAGTAAAACAAATTTAAAATTGAAGATTAGGGAAAAATAATTGGACGGACTAAATTTAACAAAAAGAAAGAGAACATTTTTGCCCGAATGGGAAAAGAGGCAAACCTTTGGTCTGATGCCAAAGAGAATGACAACTTCATTGAGAAAGAGGGATCAGTATAGAAGGAACATAAGAAAAATCCATTGACAATATCGGTGAGTGACAATCATCTGGTTTCACAGAGGGGCCAAGCTCTCACACTTAGAACTACAACTGGCTAAAGGTTTAATAATAATCAGTATATAAGAAAGGCTGGAGAAAACACTAATCCTGATGGAATCTTGGATTGGGAGGGCGAATCGAAAATCAGTGTAGGAAAGAGTCTTGAATTCTTTGGAAGAATTATTCTACCTTCTGTTTCTGTTGACATTTGCACAGTTCACAACACTGCAAGAGAAATTCGGATGAATAAGGCCCTTCGGCTAATTTGATCTCATCTTTCCAGAACGCTCACCCTGCTGTCCCATCTGGGTCACGTTGAGTCATTTAGCTCTCAGTCCTAAGCAGATATTCAAATTGTTTAACGATCTAGGATGATTCACTTTTCATATCTCTTACTTGCATTTATTTTCGAAGACAAGCTGCATTGGAAAATCGACCCATCTTCCCACATCCTCCGGTTATTATGAGACATGACATTAATGTGTGAGTCAGTCTCTAATCCAGAGAGTGAGTCCCGTGAAGGGTGAAAACTGAAAGATCTTCCAAAAGTCTCACTTCATTACCTACCTTCCACTAGGCTCTTTGGCGTCCGCCTCTTTCGATTTAGTTAGCTGCTGGATAATATCCTCTGCAAGACAATAAGAAGTATTATTTTGAAATATGGAATCGGAGAGGACTATTTATTGGGATCAGGGATTTTTCCCACTTGGGTCCTGTTAACGTCACAATCACTAGGGTGGTCCTACCTGGGTATTATGCTTGTGAGTCAGTCTTTAGCATGTTTCACCCACAAAATATACAATCAATTCACCTTACAGTATATTCTGTGAAGGGCTTTGAGACGTCTCGAAGACGTGATAAGACGCTGTAGCAAATGCAAGGATTATTATTAGTGGTATTGGATGCTCTGAAGTGGGGTGATAGGTTTCTGCATGAGTCAGACATCAAGTCGATCTGATACAATTGCGTTAGAATTTTAAGAATAGGTTTGGGCACAGATTTAATCTGAGCTACTGACATGTTAGCAAAACATTACTTTTCCTGTTAGCTGAAATTATTTTGACTATGTTTGTATCTTTTAATAATCCCTCCTTGTTATAATAATGCACCCTACTTTCATGGATAAAACAAAATCCTTTTTGAGGTTTCACTTGAACACAAGCCTGTTTACCTTAAGGTAAACATTTATAATTCAGAACCTCCAATAGATATTAAGCATCGTAGTAGCCAATGCAATAAAACTGAGTTTGCAGCGGGCAGAAAACATCTTTCAAATGATTTTCATTGAATTCTCATTCGAAAAAGCGCTCGATAAATAGCGGATTAGAAATTAGATTTAATATCATTTGGGATGAATGCAGAGATGATCAAATACTGTGGGGAATGCGATGATTCCTGTGACCAACACTGTCTGTGAAAGCCGGTACTGGATAATGAAGATGAAAGACGAGATAGACCGTGCGGAGTTTGCCGAGGTATCTTTAGAGGCCGATTGAAATGTCATAAGACTTTCCATCAGATGATCACATAATTGGGTAGTATTCACAATGGAGCTTAGATCAGATGGTGTGTGGAACAATGATAATAATAATTCGTCACTGCTGTTATTACATTGCCTGTTTCTATCCCGTGACTCTCCAATATTCACATTCACATAATGCCACACTCTGCACCCGTCTGAACTAACAGGAATTATTGACATTGTTGACAAGCTCTTGCATATAGTGGGTCGAGGATTGCACTGAAGTGGAATCTTCACCATAGAAGAAGAAATACAATACAAAATTACATTGACACAGCGCATATATGTCGGGAGGATGTCCCAAGATGCTGGATGGTCAGGGATTTGGAACCGAGTAGCAGTGGGGTAGGTGGCAGTTGGGATCAGTTAGGGTCGAGGCGGGAGGGTTGGGGTAGGAGAGTGGTCGAAGGCACGGTCGAAGAGGAGGGTCTTGAGACATGCTTCGAAGGAGGCAAGGGAGCGAGACGAAGGGAATGTGGATGGAATTCCAAAGGGCCAGACTGCTGATGGTGGGGCGAGCTGGGCTGGGGTGGGTGGGGAGCTGGCCAGAGCCTGCTGAGCGGAGAGCGTGGACAGGTCGATAGGGGTTAGCAGGTCACTAAGGTAGGAAGGACCAAGGCCTTTCTGAGATCTCACCTGCTCTGGTATATGAGGAATCTTGGATTTCCAAGTGATGAGATATGTGTAGCTTCCAGGCATTGCACTGCCCAAAACATAAGTTCCCTTCAATCAATGTTAACGACCCAAAGTTAACAGCAATAACACCCACTGGCTTCGAACTGCTCACCGAAATCTAATAATTAGTCCCATCTGGGTTTTATGTTGCAGTTGACAATATAATTATGTCGTTCTGAGTAGTCAGCAGAAGCTTTAAACTTTGACATATTTAGGACACACAGTAAAAGTTTGTGGGACGCACTTTAATATTCTACACCTCTGGCAAAACAACTTTACAGTAGTGATTGATATTTCAGTTAGAGAGTGAACAATGCTGTGATAACTATCACCTATAATTATGATCACAACACATACTTCTCCCAAAATGCTAATATCTTTTACCTAATACCTCAACAAAATGCACCCTAGAACATAATAATAAACCTTAGGATAATTTAGGAGTCCTGTATCTCAGTGGTAGAGCGCTCATTTCGCAAGCGAGGGACCTGAATTTGACTCCTGGCAGGGAGAAATCTTGGGCAAATTTCCTTACTCCACATGTCTGATAATAATCCCTCAAGAAAAGAAAATGATACAATTGGTCACTTCAATCCACGGCTGTTTGTGGGACGCTGCTGTGCGCAATTGGCTGCTGTGTTTCGCCCACAAATATACAGTGAATCCACTTTACAGTCTATTCTGCGAAGCGCTTTGAGACATTTAGGAAACATAAAAAGCGCAATATCAAATACAAGGATTATTTATTTTTTATTATGATGTAGTGCCTTATTACATCGTTTAGATTTTTTTTATTGTAAAATGTAGTGACACAAAATATGCATTTGCCAGCTATCTGAGGGCCAACTTGCAGAAAGCAATGTCTCACGCACAGCCATGAAGTGAATCGGTATCTGTGTCCAGTACAGCAAAAGAAACGCTCTTTAACTTTTTGAATAGTGACAGGCAAACAGAGTCCTGTAGCTTGAATGGTTAGAGCATTTGTCTCGCAAGCGAGAGGACCTGGGTTCGATTCCAGGACAGGGCAAAATATTGGGCAAGTTTCCTTACTCCACACGCCTCTGTTTACCTAGTAGTCAGTAGGGATCTGGTTGTTAGGCGATTGGCGAATTGCTTTTCAGGGTCTTTTCCACTTGTTTGGACATTAAGAATGTCCTTACCTAAACTTTTTACCTTTCCCAATCATTCTGTTGGCCCTCATGTTCTGTACACACGCTGAAATAATTTCCTTGATGAATTCTAACAGCCAGTGTGAAATATTTTCCTCCCAACAACAACAACAACGACAACAAGATTCCATTTATTGAGCGCCTTTCACGTCAGGAGGACGTCCCAAGGCGCTGTACAGTTGGGTCGGGACCCGAGCATTGGGGGGAAATGGTCAGGGTGAGGGGAGGAAAGGGAGGGAGCGAGGAGGGGGTAGAGAGTCGAGAGGGGAGCTGAAGGCACGGTCAAAGAGAAAAATCTTATGCTTTCTCCACCAACTGATGTTCAATCTCTATCCTGTATCTTGGAGCCCCAGATCTGTTTGACACCCAGCTGTCTTTTCAGGTAGCTAGAGCGGTTGTTGGACTGACATATGATGTGTGCAGCCACGCGTAAGAAAATCATTTGTAAATCAGGAATTCATGAAAAAAATTGCTTTCCTGCTACATTGCAGAGCGATCATAAAATACACTGTAAATTTCGAATAAACCACTTTATGGCTTGCATTACAGGCGGAAAACAAAATGTCTCTGCAGCATTTTGTTACACATAGGAGATGAGAGACAAAGTAATGGTCTGGAAAATTTGTGATCAGATGTAAAGTCAGTCAGGGAGAACTGTCAAAGCACAAACAAGACTTCTGTAAGCGACCACATTTATTCCAACAGCGATAGCTCACTCATTCTGTTTGACTGGCCTGGACAGTGCAAATGTGAAATTGGAAGCATTATAATTCTGATATAGAGAAGTGAAAATGTCTTTCCATTTCGGAGTGAGTTTTGCTGTAGCCCTGGAATCAAGCGCAGACTTCTCTCTCCTCTTAGCTCCCTGACACACCAGACTTCAAGTGTCCACCCTTCGTTCTTGTGTTAACTGCCTTCTCCGTAACACGTGATACGTGATACATTCCGTGAAAATAATGTGAAATATTTGTTTGTCCTCCGTCAAATAAGCTGATACTTCAAGGGCCCAATAAAAACCCTGAGACGTGGGAAAGGTTGTCCAGGGGACTGGATCCTCAACCTTGTCACAGAGAAATTGTGTGTGCGCGGGGTGGGGAGGGAATCTGATGTGATATAAAGCCAGCAATACTGTGATGCTGCTTACGAAGCAGGGTAGTGTCACACCTCCTCGAACACGCCCTGGCTTCCCTTCCATTGCTTCTATCTGAGGAAGATCTGCTCACGAGGAAGAGCTTTGCAACTGCAAAGCAAACACCTTCCTTGTGCTTTTTAAAGGGAACAAAGCCAGCACATACACCCCCAGCACTGCACGGGTGTGTCAACGCAGACTATTGTGAGTTATAATAATACTAAGCTTTGAATTTGATACAGAGCCTTCTCACGTCTTCGAGACGTCTCAAAGCGATTCACAGGATACACTGGAAAGTGAATTGACTGTATAATTTTGTGGGCGAAACCCGGCAGCCAAATGCGCACAGCAGCGTCCCCTCAAACAGTCATGGATTGACGTGACCAATTATTATTATATTTCTGAAGGAATTATTACCCCAGAAAAGCGATCTGCCAATCGACAAACAACCGGGTTCCTACTTACTGCAAGGTAACAGAGGTGTGTGGAGTAAGGAATCTTACCCAACGAGACGAGAGCTCTAACCACTGAGCAGGACTCCACAGGGCTTGAACCCACAAGTTCCTGTCTCAGAAGTTGAGAGTGTCACTGACTGAGCCAGGCTGACATGATGCAGTTGACCCCAGCTGAACACACATCCATCAAACACACCGGGAATACGTGCAGGTCAGGATTCCTGTTCATTTCAGATAAAAAACAAATAGCAACCTTCAACTCTTTGTGACACTGTTAAATCATTCATTGGTTATTTGGTCTAGAGCGAGAGGGTGCGGGGAAGGAAAAACAACAAGCATATTTTACACAAAAGTGATTTGAGTCGTAAAATATCAAAACGTCTCTGACTGAAACACGATCAAGGATTCACTGCGTTGAATGTGCAGAGCAGTAAAGCATGAGATAAACTGGCAACCTTTTTATGGTCCGATTTTATTTAAAAGCTGCGACTGAATTAAAAAATGTAAACACAATGAAAATGAATAGGATGCGGACTGCTGCTTTAGCATTCTGCGCTTGGAACAAGGAGTTGACTTTCCTATCTGATAAATAGGTCCGCTGATCATTCATGAACTACGCTGGCAGCTCACTCACGGAATTATTCATTATGTCACAGAGTCAATCATTCATTATTCTCCGTGTTTACACTTCCATCTGGCCTTTCAATGGGATTTACGAGTCTCGCGTTCCTGCCTGGAAAGCAGCCCAGAGGGAATTCCATATCTGTTGTGCTGGAGGATGGGAATAAGCACTAATTTGGTCACAGCAGCTTTCTCAGGAAGTGGTACAGGAGATCGTTGAGGAGCAGGTCCGAAACCTGATGAGGAAATTGCTCTTTGATACCAGATTAAATGCTGTTAAGGAACCAATTCAAGTGGAATCGCGCACAGTTCAGGAGGCCATAGCTTTTTCCAGGAACAAGAGTCTTCACCAACTCCTTACTCCCACACCCTTCTATTCCCTTCGCCATCAGGTGAGGTCTAGCTTCCTCTATAACGCATCTATTCCATCTGCTTCAAACACTGATTCAGAAAGTGAGTTCCACAAGCTTACTGACTGTTTGCGGGGACGCTGCTGTGCGCAATTGGCTGCCGCGTTTCGCCCACAAAATATACAGTCAATTCACTTTACAGTTATTCTATGAAGCGCTTTGAGACGTCTAGAAGATGTGATAAGGCGCTACATCAATTGCAAGGATTATTATTATTACTATTACCCTCTGCCTAAAGTAGTTATCCTGAATTCTCTTTTTAATCCCCAAGCCACTGTTTTAAACAGCATTGTTGGCCAGGATACCGCGAGAAGCTTTCTTCTCTATTAAAAAAGTTTTCATTGGATGTTTGACATCCACCTGAACACACAGACAGCGCTCATTGAACCAATCATCCAAAGGTCAGCACCTCCAGCACTGCGGTACTCATTGAGTGACCCACAAGGGGTGGGGGCTAATTTGCGGTACTTTTCAACGTGTACAGTCACAAGAGCAAGTGGCGATCTTACCGCATTTCCAGCAAAAGATTACCGCAATTCCAGCAAATCTGATGATTAACAGGACTTTAAGTTTAAGAGGAACAAATTGAAGAACAAAAAAAAACCACTTTTAACAGATCCCAAATAATCTGAGAGGACCAAAATACACTTACACCTTTTGAAGGAAAATATAGATTCAGCGCTGCTTATCAGGAAGACCTTGAATGGTTTGTGTCTACTGATCATGAGGTTTTCAGACACTTTGCCAGGAAGCATGCCAGCTGTGATACTAAAGCCATATGGTGCCTCAGAGAGCAGAGCTGATCTACATTGATTGATTAATGATTTCTAGGACGTGTTACCTATCAAAGATATCTCTTGTTCCTTTAAAGTTATCTTCGAAAAGTCTCTTTCTTATCCATTTCCCTTGAGCAAGCGGTACCCTGTGGGAAAAGTAAGCTTGTTAAACAAGTGAGAAATCCGTGCGTGAGGAAGGAAGAATAATGGGCCTCGTTGCCATTAGCACAAAACCTTTACAAAAGCAAAGACAAAGTCAGGCAGCAACAGTGTTTGTTCCCAAGACTTTAAACAAGGTCTAAAGGTGCAGACGTGTAGTGATGTACAGAATAGAGGCTGGTAATGAAGAGCAATATCAGGACTCTGGCTAAGCATTAAAGTCTGGCGTTTCTGTCTGTCTGTCATGTTCGGCCTATTGTGCCTACTGTTCGGGACACAGTATTAATTTGCATTCACCAAAGTAACCCTAAGTTGGCGTATTTGTTTTTAAAATAAATCAAATAGGAAACCCTCATGCGTTTGGAGAATATTTTTACATTGTGTCCTGTTAAAATAAATTGGGTATTAAAGAGCAACGTCAAGATGATAAAGAGCGAACTTATCTCTAATGATGAAGCTAAGCTCATTCCGCCACAATGGGAAATATGACTGACTGCAGCCTTTTAATTTGTTGGTGCAATTCATTGACATGTTCTTCACGAATACTGGCTTTCTACTTAGTTCACGTTAACATTAAAAAAAGGTACAAGGAGTCGACTTCAACCTGAAAACTGTCCAATAAAATTAAAAAAAAACAAAGGATTGTCTAGGGAAAGTTACTTGTGATAATAATCCTTGCATTTCATACAGGACCTTATCACTTTGTTGAGACATCTGAAGGCACCTTACGGGATATTACTGTGAAGTGTAGTGACTGTGTATTAGTAGGCAAATGCGAGAGCCAATTTGCACACAGCGATTTTCCGCAACCAGCTGAAATGGGAACGATCACCTCTGCGTTGGATGGCATCGAGGTGATAGCTGTTCCAGACCTCTCTGACAGGATTGGGGTGCTTCTGTTTGCGGATGATGCTGTGCTGTTGGCAGATTTGCCATGGGACCTTCTGTGCTGCGCTCTCCATCTTGACCACTGGGCCAACTGTACCATTTCATATCATTGCCATTACGCTCTGGGTCTGCGATGGGGGCTACACGTTCTCAGGCAGTCAGTTCCTGGTCAGTGAGGACTGTAGCTCAGTGGTTAGAGCACTCGCCTTGCAAGCGAGAGGACCTGGCTTCAATTCCAGGCCGGGCGAAATCTTGGGCAAGTTTCCTTACTCCACACGCCTAATAATAATCCCTCCAAAAACAACAATAACTTGGTCATTTTCAATCCACGACTGTTTGCGGGGACGCTGCTGTGCGCAATTGTGTTTCGCCACAAACATACAATCAATTCACTTTACAGTCTATTCTGTGAAGCGCTTTGAGACTTCTAGAAGATGTGAAAAGCCCTATATCAAATTCAAGGATTATTATTATTATATTATATAACTCCTGTTCGCCATACCATCTTGTCTGCTTGTCATGAGCATTCCATCATCGTGAACTCAGAGGAACCTCACTGCTGCTGGTGTTTTCCACCTGGCTGACCCCGGCAGCTCAACCATCTCATGTCACATCCTAATTTTGCTAAATGTTTCTGTGGGTTAATGGCCGCTTGTCACTTTGTAAATGAGACAATGAGACAACCAAATAAAGGTCTTGAACTGACCTTGTACTTGAACTGACCTTCGCAATTTGATAATTGCCCCTTATTAGACATGATTGCAGAGTACTGTGAGCCAGTAATAGCTTGGTTGATTTTAGACATCTTCCCCTCTGTTATTTTTGTTCTGATCTGATGGATCGCTCTAACACATTGGTTAATAATAATCCTTGCAGTTATAGAGCGCTTTTCACTTCTCCTAGGCAATGTGGGCAAAGTGCTATTCTGAAGGTTGGGGGGGAGGGAGAGCGGGGAGGTGGGGCAAGGTGGGGAGTTACCGAGGGAGAGAGTTCCAGAGGTTATTCAGCAAGCACCGCTGGGAGATGAGCGGAGATCAGTAGCTTCTGAAATGCTTTATCTATTCACTAAAACGCCAATCTCCATGTCCTCCTAACAGAAGTCTTTCACTGCCTCCAATGATTTCAGGGTATAAGGTTAGCGCCCAACTAACCTCCTATTCTTTCCTCAAGTGAACACACTAGAGTTTAGTGTTACTCTGTGTACATGTACTACAGGCAGGAGATCTCCGTGCAGTCAAGTTGGTTGTTGTTACAGAGAATAAGGTTCAAACTCAGGCACCTCTGGGAGAAGAGACAGATAGAACAATGGTATTCATTGTGGTTATAATTCAGTTCGCTTTGTGAAGAAGGCAAACTTATTCCTCAAGGCCACCTTTTTGTACAGTATTTGTAAACTACCAAATTCTATATTTAGACTATTTAATCTGCCTGTAGAAGTGTCTGTAGAATGAGGGTTTAAACGTAGAATTGATATTTCCAATTTGTATTTGAACCATTGGTTAAACTTTTACTTTCAGACTCTTCAAGTCATAAGCCATCAAGCCATTTCTCTCTATTGATATGATTATTAATCTAATCTCTTCAGCCGCTCTGTACAATACACCATCAAGACTCTCATTGCAGTGGGTGCCTCTGTCCGTCCCACACCATTCTTTTTCCAGGGACTTGTTATCTATAATTAGTTCTCTCAGTTAATACTAATGGGATTAGCAGCAGCTCTTCACACACCCCCACCACCCCACCCCTCACCAAGTCGGAGCATTTTTTTTAGCGGATATGGAGCAATTTACATTTGCATTATGCCTTTGACTTGAAACAAAATGTCTCACAGCACTTTACTCAATTAGATCATTTTTAAATGAAGAGAAAGCTGTCTCCTAAGGCAAATGGAGCAAATCGTCATTCCCAGCCACCTCCTGGAATCAACATATTAAATTGAATTTAATAAACTAAAGTTCACCCACAGCAAAGTAACTACAACCCACCAAAGTTTCTGAAGGAGCCCTTATACACTTTAATATCCGCAGGAACTAAGCCCCAAATCCCCAACCTATCTCCCTCTTTCGGGTGCTGATTTACCTGTGGATTGCCAACCTTTCTGTTTGTGCTCTGTGAACAGCCTGAGCTTCCACTACAACCAGGACATAAACCAAATCTAGTTTGGGAATGACCCCAATTGCCCCTCCTCGGGTATTTTGAGCGATTCACAGCGTGCGTCTGATAAGAACGAGCCTCGGTAAAGCACATTTTCTTGTAAGTTTTGAAACCCATTCCAGTTCACTCCCCAAAGGAAATTCTTCCTCGAGCATTTCAATTACAAACTGTCTTAGGGGGCTTTTAAAATATTCAGTCTGATATTAAACATGCGTCTGTTTCAGCAGAGAGCTGGAAAAACAGGAGAGCCATTGAGAATGTGGAGGACATGTAAGCAAAGCAAAAAAATTGGAAACCTCTCAGTTTGTATTTACTTGCGAAAATGATTGACCTTCAGAGGACCGTGATATTCAGAGCAGGAATCGGGAAACACCAATACAGTGAAGTACAATGAAGTTCTCACCTACATCTGGTGATCTAATATTCATCAATTGTGGCCTTTCATGCTCTCGTAAATATTGCTGACAGACTAAGTGCTGATGCGCAGACTGTAAAAAGCGCGGGTGCGAGATAATATCGTAGAAAAGGCACTCTGTTGATTACCCATTCGCTTGCAGTGCTGAGCTCAATGCAGTAAGCCAGTGTCAAAGGACTTTACAGTCTGTTGTCGTTAAAAAGACAGATGTGCAGCCCGTTCGTTTGCCTCCCTTAATACCAATAAATGTGATTATGAGATTAACCCACTTTCAGGCATCTTTTTAATTTGAGCCACAAAAGAATGCACTTCACTTGATTATAATTGCTGGCTTCTGAAATGGATTCTGTTGCCACACTTAATTAAGTAAGAGAAACAAGCTGCGTGGAGGTATCTTCAGGAGATGTCAAGCTTCGACAAAGAAACCGAATCGATACCTTACGCGAGACAGATCTTCAGAGGATGTCATAGTTTTCGCGAATAGCCTGCTGGAAAACTCGAGGGATCAAAGTTTCACCTTGTCCTAGCCTGCTGAGATTTTAGTTAGCCTTAAAATTGAAGGTGGTGCAGAATTGTGAAGAGTTCTGACCTCCGTTCGTAATTATTATTCGTTAACATTTGTGCGAAATTGGCTGCCGCGTTTCGCCCACAAAATACACAGTGACTACGCTTGACAGCATATCCTGTGAAGCGCTTTGAGTCGTCTCAACAACGTGATAAGGCGCTATATCAGCTGCAAGGATTATTATTATTATTATTAATTTGGAAACTGGAAGCAGGAGGTTGACAGGTGCAAGGCGAGAGGATTTGGAAGAATGGACCTTTAACCCGGGCCTGAATTTGCTGAGATATGTGACTTCTGCGTACGTCGCTTTGATTAAAAGTGTTTGGCGAAAGAAACCTTTCATCCGTCCAAAGCCCAATTACTTTGCTAATGATCAGTGCATGACCAAGGGAAGGATCTTTACTTTCTTTCCATTGCTTCCCTGGTGTTAATCATTGAAGTGACCTTTTCCTCCGAAGAACCCACCAGGCTGTGTGAAGCAGTCAAGCAACTCCTACCTGCTGGGAACTCAGAGAATTACTTTCTAACATCATAATCCTAACATCATATATCCCAAAGGGCACGCAAGCCATCAGTGCTCTTTTCAAAAGCGAAATGAAGCTTTTAGTGAGCTACTGGCAGGCCTTCGCTTTCCTATTTTGCAGTTCCAATTAAAATTTTAGGACGGGATGTTTATCACATCGAATGAACCGCCCTCTGTCTCCTCCCTTCACCCACCCCACATCCCTTCCCTGACGCTGTTCTCAATGGAGGGATGGGGTCTGCCGCATTGCATTTCCGTATCACAATCAGTGACGTTCAAACCACAAAGTTCGGCTGATTGAAGACCCAAGTATCACAAGGAAAGCAAATATAATCTGAGCACCCAACTCATAAAAGGCCAGTCTTTCCACTCGATCCCCCATTTAATAATATTAAATTATCCTCGGATTTGATATACCGGGTTATCACGTCTTCGAGACGTCTCAAAGCGCTTCACAGAATATACTGTAAACTGAATTGACTGCATAAATTGGGGGCACAATGCCCACGAAACTCCAGTTAACTCCATTCCACTCGTTTAGTTCATATACCCGAATTTCCTGACCTCAGGCTCCCAATCTGCTTTACAAAACATTATGTGACAAGTCTCCCGACATGAGAGGTGCTGGATCAATGTAAGTTTGTCACTCACGCCATGGCTGCTTGTGGGACATTGCTGTGCACAAATTGCCTGCCGCACTCGCCCACAAAATACATACATCAAAACGTGTCCATCAGAGCAGGTATTGAACTGAGGCCCTGTCTGTCTGTTCAGGTAGACGTTAAATGATCCTTTGGCGCTATTTGAAGAGAGAAGAGAGTTTCTCCCAGTGTCCTGGACATCAATCCCCCAGATAAAGTTGGTCGCTCATGATTAGGGTGTGGTGCATTGGCCTACGGATTACACAGTCACTGCACTTTGCAGTAAAATCCTGTGAAGCTCTTTCCAATGTCTCGTCGACATGATAAGGCGCAGAATCAATTGCAAGGTTGATTATATTATTACTATATCACTCTACGCTGCTGACTTTCACTGCTCTCAATTTGCTTCAAGTTGAGAGACAGAACAAATTTCATGGGAGGTTTTTGCACAATCTATCGTTGATGGTTTCAAAAATTTCATCGAGCAGGTCAACAAACGGCGGATACTTAGCTTTAAAGTTAAAAACCTGGAAAATGACGTTTAACTACTTTAATAATAAGAGTTCCAGATGATGCCCTTCTTTTATCAAACCACTGTCCTGTTATTGGTATTAAATTACTCTGCAGTCAGGGACAATTGGATAGTTTGAGAGAGTAATGTATGCCGCTAATTAAAACCTTCAGTTATTTAATGGACAGAGCACTGATCAGACAGGATGACATACATTACAATAACAGTTCAGCAACACTTGATATTCTGCGCACGTGAGCTACTGACTTAATACGAGCATGAGGCAATGGTAATTACTTTCTACCCTGATAGAATGTGGATAAAGCACGTGTGGGAGTACAACAAGATCAGTAACATACTCAAGTGGTTCTGACGACATCACAAAATGAGACTGTACGTTTAAGTGGTTGTGATTACTAGAACAAAACTCTTCTCGCTGCAACAGACTCCCGCAGCAAACACAGCAACAAATTGGGTTTCTATAGAATATACAGGGCAAACCCTTCTGGGAGTACATCAAGGGTTTGCCCAAATCCTGTAAAAAAAAAACCAGCTTTTGATTTAGGTTTGTGCCATCTCAGACATCATTTAGGCACAGTCTTTGTGCGCGCGTGTGTGTGATAATTTCAAGGTGCTTTATGTTGTAAATGTACTAAGTATTACCAGGCAATTAGACGCAGTTTTTTTGGAACACAATTACATCTTCATAATAGGATTCACATGGCAAAGAATTTCTTTCCCTAATTATTAACTTAGCGATCTTTTTCCATTAAGTCCAATAAGGGCTGTTAAAATGTTCGTGGACAATGTAGCTGTTTCCAGTAATCAATTCAGTGAGGCCTTGTTGCTAGTTTTGGTGGTGGAATCCAATAGTTCAGTAAATTTGACTTTCACAGCTAATACCTAGATCTGAATCTGGTCCGGGCTGAGGGGACAACCTTGACACTGACGTACTAAGCCTGTAGCTCAACACATCAGGAACGCCATTCCCCAATTCCTTTGGCTCGCGCCCTCCCTTGCCGCCTTCAAAGCACATCTTAAGACCCTCCTCTTCGACCACGCATAGGCCCACCCTCCTACCACTTCCCTCCCTGTGAGGGGGTGGGGGGGTGTCCTCGGGAATCAGAGGAAGCAACAAAGCGATGGCATGCTCATAATGATGCTAACAACAATAACAGTACTAATAGCAATCCTTGCATTTGATACAGCGCCTTATCACGTCTTCAAGACGTCTCAAAGCCCTTCATAGGATATACTGTAAAGTGTAGTGGCTGTATATTTTGTGGGCGAAACTCGGCAGCCAATTGCGGACAGCAGCGTCCCCACAAACCGTCGTGGATTGAGTGACCAAATTATCGTCCTTCTTATTTTTTTGAAGGGATTATTAGCATTGGCAGTTTACAGTTGTCATCTGAACCCAGGTTCCCTTGAAAAATAAAAATACCACAGGAAAAGTTGGGTTCAAACCTTGGCTAACGAGAGAAGTTAGGGAAAATATCAAATTAAAAGAATACAAGAGTAGGGAAGCCTTGCTGCAGTTCTATAAGGCCTTGGTGAGACCGCACCTAGAATATTGTGTGCAGTTTTGGTCTCCTTATTTAAGAAAGGCCATACTCGCCTTAGAGGGGGTGCAGAGTAGATTAACTGGGATGAGGGGGTTGACCTATGAGGATAGGTTGAGTAAATTAGGCCTATATTCTCTAGAACATAGAAGAATTCGAGGTGATCTTATAGAAACCTATAAGATTCTTAAGGGTCTTGACAGGGTAGATGCCATGAGACTGTTTCCGCTGGTTGGAGAATCTAAAGCTAGGGGTCACGGTCTCAAGATTAAGGGTCAGCCTTTTCGTACTGAGCTGAG
Source organism: Callorhinchus milii (assembly GCF_018977255.1). Taxonomy (NCBI): domain Eukaryota; kingdom Metazoa; phylum Chordata; class Chondrichthyes; order Chimaeriformes; family Callorhinchidae; genus Callorhinchus; species Callorhinchus milii. The sequence goes on along the minus strand of NW_024704766.1, from coordinate 2,953,955 downwards.
GAAACATTTCTTCACTCAGAGGGTAGTGAATTTGTGGAATTCTCTATCCCCGAGGCTCAGTCCGTGAACATATTCAAGACTGAAGTTGATAGATTTCTAAAGGATAGAGGGGTTAAGGGATATGGGGATAGGGTGGGATTAGGTTAGAAGATCAGCCATGGTCTTATTAAATGGCGGGGTAGGCTCGAGGGGCCGAATGGCCTACTCCTGCTCCTACGTCTTATGGTCTTATCGTCTCCCAACTCTCTGTTCTTTTTTTCTTCACAAATACTCTATTTTTGTTACATGCTGTCAATAAAGTGAAAAGCAGGCTAATGAACATTAACAGTGCCGTTGAAATGATATTGATTGAAGCCAGAGATTTGTCTGTGATGATATTCTCATCACAGAAAAACACAGTTGTGGATCCACAGGAAGCTGCGCTGATTGTTTTACAGTCTGGGATCAAAACCGCAGTTCCTGAAGACTCCAGTATATAATTATTTTTCTAAAGAAGCTTTAATTATATAAAGAAATTTATATAAAGAATGAAGGTAAAGCATTGTAACCGATTCATTATTACTTGGAATAAATAACATGTATTTTCGATATTTAATAACACCGGTTATAAAATAATGCCTTTGAAAAACGCTCCTGTTACGTTTAGGAATCATCGAATCATTGCAGAATTACAATCGTTTTATTCAAAGATTACTGTGCATCATTTTATTACTTCTTTTGGCTTAACAATATTGAGCAATCATATTGGACACTTAATGTGTTTTCATTTTGCAGTTATTTGAAGACACATGAAATCTAACCCCAAGACATGAATTTACTGCTTACAGGGATTGCTCTCTTTCTGATCACAACGGCGAAATGAGAATTGTTTGCATCCAACCTGATAATAACTAGCAGTATTAACTATTAAAACAGATGGTGCTCTGACAATAATTTTAACACAGTATTTCAGAACCAGCGTTTATTTAAAAAATTAATAATGTATGTCAGCTGGTGTTTTTTTATACAACCTACACTCTTTTTGAAAGATTAATTTCCCATATAGCAATATAAATGATTGTTTTGTTCAATTGAAATGTAGTTTTCTACGTTACAGCTGCAGAAATGCTTTCTCTGAACAGGAGAGACTGTGTTGATTTCATTTGTATCTCTCGATTTGTCTCAGAAGATCCCAAGTTTGTTTCGGATGTAGAAGGCGCTTCTTATTTCATAGATCTGACTTCTATGAAATATAACTTCATCCCTCCAGAATACCCACTCTGCCATCCTCCTCCCCATCACCACATCAAGTTGCTTTTTAAATAGGTCCTGGTCTCAACCACCCTTCCTGGCAAACTGTTCCAGCTGCTATTAAAAATAAAGAACAAACGTCCTGAAATTCCCTTTGCGACTCTGAACCCATGCCCTATTATTCCACTGTTTGGGTGCATCCTCAAGTATTGATCTGGGTATACTTTGTCAACCCCATTTAAAAGTGTGTAAATCTTTATATAAGGTCCTCTCTGAGTCACTTTCGCTCGAGCCTGAAGAGCCCTACCGAGCTTGCCTAATCACTGCTCATGGCTCAGTAAAGTGATATTGCCTTGCTCGATCTGACATCTACGAAATAGAAATGAACCTGAGGTCTTCCAGTTACTCTCTCCCTCTGCGAAGGCAGCCGTAAGAGTACAAGGTTCTTGTCACGTGGCAATGCCTTAAATCTCCTCATTAAGCTTGCATGAGTCCTTGGCAACTGCAGGGATTTTGTAAAGGCACAAACAGAGTTTGTATGTTGCAGGGAAGGCTATTAGCTTTCCACCTGAAGCTACACCAAGCAGGAAGCCTTAATGACATTAGTATTAAACTCTACCCTTCTTGGATAAATGCCAGTTAGCTGGAGGACAGGATTGAGCATTAAAGGTGCAGATAAAAGATTAGCCGTAGTATTGTCACATTAAGGTAACACCACACCAGTGATTTCAATTTCGGTTCAACAAATATTCGCTAACATATTGAGTTCGTACACAATACACATATCATTGAAACTCTGAATGATGGTATTGAGTAAACTGTTTACTGTTATCTCAGGCACTAGCACTGTGGTCTTTTCTGTTTGATGCAATATAGGTTGACGTGCTCGAAGCCATGAGACCTTTTTTGGTTTATGCGCGATGACAGCAGTGATTGTGCTTTAAGTGGGGCCTGGTGTGGAACGATAGGGCTAATTATTTGGATTCTAAGTGCTGAAGGAAACTAATTGATGCCATTAGAACTGTTTTCAGGGGGTAATTGCCTCTCGTCCGGTCAGGCGAAAATTCAATAAAATTATATAAGAAGCAACTTAAAGTAAACCTTAGCTGCTAGCATGCATTTAAATGCTATCCAGCTGTGAGTCTGACATAGGGGAGAAGGTTTATATCTGTCTCATCTGGCCTGACTGACACACCTTGACCTGCTTCTTGATTTTTAAGTGAACGTAGAGTGCGAATTATCCTCAGTTCCTGAAGCATTCGAAAGAAGTAAATGGTTTGGGGGTCTGGCTTCGCAGGGTTTGTTATCTCAAGAGCAGGTGGTCTGGAACTCCATTCTACAGTTCCTCCGCCTCGACCCCCCTCGCTTGCCTCCTTTAAGACACATCTCAAGACCTTCTTCTTCGACCGAGCCTTCGGTCACTCTCTTACCCCTACCCTCCCCGCCCGCTAATCGTCCCGCTCCCAAGCACCAGCCCGTGAGACTATTTGAAAAGAGAAGGGAGTTTCTCCCGGTGTTCTGGCCAGTTATACCCGAGGTAAAATAGTTCAGAGCTGCTGTTTTGCGAGACATTGTGGTAAATTGCCTCGTTCACTTACAAATACACAGTCACAAAACTTTACAGTCAACTCTGAGCAGTGCTATGAGATGTTTTGACGTGGCAAAGCTCTCTTATGAAATGCAAGGATCATTATTAAGTCAATGGAGTGTGTGAGATGATGTATTGAGGCCGTATTTAGTTGGTTTCAACAGGATGATGGAAAACTACAGCATACTCTCCCCGCGTCAGTTTCTATTCTGCATGCTTGACACAATATCCTGCGTATCTCAAAGCCGGGCTGATTAACACATCAACTCCCTGAACGGGGGAAGTGATTCAACAGATCAGCATTAACCGGCGTGCAGGGTTAAGATTGTCAAACTATTAGTTCCTTTTTTTTTACTGACTTTAGGCTCATACTGTTCCTCTTCCCAGGTAACAACAGCAAACACCACAACTCTTACATCACAGTGAGTGTTAAATCACAGGAAGATAGAACTGTGAAAATAATGAGAGCGAGTGCTGGTAAATACAGGCGAGAGCTATTTTTCAGCCTTCGGTAATGCCTCTTGTCTTTGGTTTCCCCTGTACATTACTATGATCAGAACCATTTTCACAGCATGGCTCAGATGCCAATATCCTGCCTGCAATCCTATATCATACAACCACGTCGCCAGCTTCCCTTCATCATTTCAGTAATACCCGTAATCAGTCCCATCCTGTGAAGGTGGATCACTCGCTTCTGTGACATTCCAACCTTTTCTTATAAGGAGTCACTGCCTCCAAGCGGTGTGTGACATTCAGGACTGGGAAAGATGCATTTAGGTCATGAGCTAAAAATAAGACTCAAAACACTCATGGCGCCAGGCTAAGTTGGTTGATATGTGCACAAGAGAAATAACTGTTATCGGGTGTTAACAAGTCACTCAGCACTTCACACGTAATTATTGTTAAGTGCGGAGACAGTTTTTGTAGCCAGTTATTTCTCACAAGGTATCACAAACAGCCATGAGGTGAATGACCAATTGATCTGCGGAAGTGTTGGCCAGTACATTGGGGAGAAACTCCCTTTTATTTGAAGAGTGTCATAGATTCTTTAACATCTATATGACACTGGACACCGCTTTGACATCAATCCTGACTGGGGTGGGGGTGGAGCTGGGACCCACAATCTTCTGGCCCAGTGGCAAGTGTGCTACCAACTGAGCCAGGCTGACTGACAAGTCAGATGCTTCTTGCACCAAACACGCCAGAGGTTCCTCACCTGATGACCCAGTCTCGGGGTACGAGCACTGACCCTGGAGGGACCTCAGTTGTTCAGGTAAACACCAACATTTGTGCTAATGTCTGCGGACGCCAGATCAGGCTATTGAAAAATAAACCGATGCTTCCTGATACCAGAAAAATAAAGTGTCCCTCCGAGTCTGTGAACAGCACTTTCTTGTTTCAACCTGTTACTTATTTGAGCTGCCGAGTAGCTCTCAGTGGCAGCCAAAGGACGTGAAAGAAATGTTTATTTCTTGACGCGCTGGGGTTCTTTGAACATTGGATCCTCAGCGTGTGCGTGCAGTGTGTGTGTGTTCTCTTAATGCTTACTCTTTACAAGTGTTTACTGGTCGTGTACTGGGTGTGAGGGGAGTACTGTAAAAGGGCTGATAATGGGATGTATCAGCTGCTCTGTGGTCTTTAGAGAAGGATTAGGCAATAGAGAAGTATAGTAGAGGTGTCCACTTTATAACCTTGGACTGGTTATAAAGATAAACCGCTGGATGAACTGGCAGCTCTGCTTTATTTAGGAACTTTTTGACTTGTGTAATGTACTGGAACATTTGGGATTGGGCTTCAGGCCAGATTTGCCAGCCTTCTGAAATTAATCCAAACCTGAAGTTTAAATGAATTGAATACTCGCCTCTGATTAGCCGAATGGGGGTTAATAATGCTCATCAAAAGTTATTCAAGCTGTTTATATGGCTCGGGAAATGAGTGGTTAAGATTGATTCCACTCAGACAGAGAGCTTTGGTGAGAGTTACTGTACCATGAAGAGAGACACCATCTCTGTCTGCAGTGAGGAAGCTAATGCCCAACAACAACAACAACAACAACAACTTCTGACTCAGAGGCGAGAGTCCTACCAGCTGAGCCTGGTTGACATATTTGGACATACTTGGACCTTTGCTGCTGTATTTCTACTGAAAATAATTCAACGATATCCAGCTAATGATAGTCACTGGAATAAACAGTTGCACTGACGTTCGGGAAAACCTAAAACTCACCGTCTTGCGAGGGCTTGTAAGAATCACACATCCAGTAAACCGAGTGCTTTCCACTCGCACAAATCATGGCTCAAGAGAATAGTATAAATTCTAGCATCTGTCTTTGGGGTCATAATTGAACCCAAATTGGTATGGAGAGTTTGTGTCTGTGTGGGTGGATGCGAATGTATATTCACAGATGCTACGTTTTTACACGATTCGAAAATGTGGCTGCAGACCCCGTTAAGTCAAGCAGGATTCTTTGCATTGCTTTGCAAACAAAGTGACTGTCGTGATCTATACAATACCATCAGGCAGATAAAAGCCTCTTCGAGAGGAGACACCAGACGTTCGTAATTCAGATGGCCAGTACAAGAGGAACCACACATTAGCTGTGCCCAGCATGTGGTCGCACTGTGATGGAATACAGATGAACTGAACCTCAACACTAATTGTCTTGTCAGCTAATAGAGTCACTCTGCTGAGCTGAGCTAAAAGGGCTAAAAGTACCAAAAGTACTGCATAGAATGGAGAGAGCAGTGAACCTATTACTCTCAAACGTACACAGGGATTCAAAGGAACTTCCATTCGGGCAGTGCTGTTGTCTGTGACACAGAACAACCACTCACTCACCTTAAGAGTCAGCACTTCACTTCACTCCATCATCCTGAAAACAGAATAAATTACACCGGCAGGCAGCACAGATCTCCCTCTCTCTCTCTCCCTCTCTCTGCCGCTTCTGATTTCACAAAAGATCACCCTCTTCAACTGACCTCGTCTTCTTCCTTCCCAGAACTCGTCACAATAACCTCGGTGACCAGGTTATTGTGACGAAGGAAGAAATCGTGTGATTTAAATGGTTCAGTCTTCACATCCAGGATCCAGCACTGATGGGAAGCAACTGGTGACTGACTGGCTGTACCATTTTCCTGAGTAGCCAAATTATATATGGTCTAGCTGAACTAAAAGTGTGGATCAAAGGGATTTTAGGGCAATTGGAGACCGTTTGTAACTCATCTATCTGTTTCTCTCAATGTCACATCAGCTGTATATGCAGATTTAAACCCACAACCTTCTGACTCAGAGGAGTTAATGCTACTGACTGAGTCAGTCATGGCTTAGATTCAGAAAGGCAGAGTTATCTTCCTCTCAAACTCAGCTAACGTGACTGAAATATGACTCTCTTGCCACACACCTTTTCTCAATGAGCGTTCAGTAAGCACCAACACATTGCTTCTGTGTTGGATATAACCCAAACCTTTCGAGTTCTGATCGAAAAGTCATTGACCCGAAACATTGACTCACTTTCCTCTCTCTCCGTAGATGCTGCCTGACCGGCTGAGCGTTCCCAGCGACTTCTGTTTTTATTTCAGATTTTCAGCACCTGCAGTATTTTGCCTATTTTTTTTGTAAAAAAGCACTATTTTTTGGCCCAGCTCCGAGAAATTGAGATTGACTTTTAAGTTCTGGTCTCGAGTTGCAGTCAGTCTTACTTTGTATTCCCGTGAATGATTTTTTTTTGAGACCTTGATATAAGTTTACACCGCAGGAGTTGTTTAAGATTCTGTAACCTATAATATCAAAATAAAGTTCACGACCTGTATGCAGGAATAGCCACAAGCGAGCGAATCACGAGGACATTTATAGTCGAGGAAAAGTTCAGCTCCTAAAATGTCACGTTAGCTCCACAGAGGAGGAATCGAGTCGTAGCAGGTTTTAAGACAAAAAATGCAATTGTTCAACCAGAATATTGTTTCAATCAGGCTTTGTCTGTTAGACTGTAATACCTCAAGGCTCGTCATTTAAATGCAAATGATTCAAATAGCCTCTGTGTGGTTCATACGCCATTTATTAGTGGACGTGTTCCTGTCCAATTTAATATCAACTCGAATATCAAATGTGCAGGCAGGTTTTAAACATGTTAACAGAATGTTTTTTTAACGCTACCTTTCTCCCTTTTTCCACTAACAGTAGTTAAGAGAAGCAGGAATAATTAACTCCCCGATTCCAGTCATAACAGTCTCCCGGGCACCTGATAGAATTTATATACCTAGAAATGTCGTGAATGACACGATTCCGATGAGCCGTGCCCGCTACCAGCTGATGAACAGTCAATATTACTAATATTTAATGGAGTGCCTTTCACGCTCGGAAGCCATCCCAAAGCATCTCGCAATTTTTACTGTAAGGTTTTTTACTGGCTATTTCTGAGGGTGAACGCAACAGGCAATGTGCAGTTGGCAAGGTCCCACAAACAGCCGTGACTAATTTTGTCTGGGGGGGGGACTGTTGGTCAGGTCACCGGGCGAAAGTGCCTCCGAGATCCAAATGCGAAGACATTTGTTCCTAGTTTCGTAAGCGTTACAGTCTAAGATATCAAATATAACGACATGTTTTTCTTTCTGTGCCGCAGGACAATGCTACTTCTGGTGTCGGTTTTTGACAGGTGTAGCATTCGCTCTTAAGTTGCTGGTAAACGTGTTTGAGTTCATTCTGTAAATCAGCCCCACGCAGCCGGCGTGCTTTATAATGACTCTGTCTAAATCCTCTAAAACAGAAGCTATTTTGTGATAGAAATTCTGAACTGGAATGAAACTTGGATAAGAAAAGTTGCAGATCAAAAGTATCCTAGGTTTGTACAAGAAACAACAACAACAACAATAATAATCCTTGTATTTGATACAGCCCCTTATCACATCGTTGACATGTCTCAAAGCTCTTCGCGGGATATATTGTAAAGTGGATTGACTGTGAAATCCTTTATTTCAGCATCAGGGATTCGGAAGTGTTTTGCACAGAAGCCAAATTAGCAGCTTGACAGCGGATAGTAACTGAGATGTGGAAGCAGCCTATTAATGTCTTTGAATTCCACTGTCCTGACAACTATTCTACCAGTGATCGAGTTTTCATCACAGCCCTGAGCAGATGCACAATGGTGGCTGTGCTCCACTCTGATATCAATATCAATTGATGGGGAAAGTTGAAATAACAATGAGTCAGAGAAGCATCTGCTTCACTGAAGCGACAATTAAGTCTCAATAGAATGTGAACTGTATTGTGCTTTCCCTAATCACTCTCTTCAGCCCTTTACCACCATAACATGATCAACTGCCTCATTTCTGCATGTTCGAGTGGTAAATTTGAATAATTTCCAGTTCCCCTCGGATTAATTTACTGCTGCCGGCAAATTAAGCAGCAGAAGATTGCAATTTCTGCCTCAATAGCTGAGCAGTGATCATGGTTAATGCTGAGTATTTGACTAAGTGCTTTCATGTCCTCCAATCTCAATATAGGATCGAGGTGTGTGACCTTGGTCCATCCAGCGAGTATGGTGTTTAACAACTCAGCTTTCCAGGATCTTGAACTGTATCCTTCAAGTGATGGGGAGCCAGTAGAGACGTGTGAGGATGGGGGTCGCGGAGGCTGGTGCGGGAGAGGACACGGGCTGTAGAGTTCTAGTGAGCTGATGGCGGGGTCTTTTCATATTCGGATCTAATCTGGATAGAAGTCTTCCTGCTCTTTTGGCCACTTGACATTCCCATCTACCAAAATTATTTCTTACTGTTCATTAGTGCCTCAAACTCGCTCCGAGTTATCACTCTTTCAGTCGAGGGGCATGATCCATATCCTTGTTTAGGACTACTTATTACTTTTTCTAATTTAATGAATTAATTTATTTTACTTTGGGACGGCCCAGATGTCATTGCCGTTTCGCTGGGTTCCTCTGTCCTCACGTGCAGCCAAGAAGCCCTCGATGCGTCAGAGTAGATGAAACAAGAGTATCGCCGATACTAACAGGCGCAAATCCCGCCCGGCCTGAATGGCATTGTTCAGTGCTATTATTTATGCTCCGTGTCCTTTGGGATCAATAAGTAAAACGGCGGCAGTGCTTACAACAGTGTTTAATGTTGCAACGACCTTCATCTCAATCTGTCCCTATTTTACACATTGGATCAGAAACATCACATCAGCAGTCTCCAACTGGCTTGTTATTATGAGCAAGTATCAGCAGCAAAGTGGGCTCGTGGAAATAGTATTTTTCTTGCAATTACTGCACCTTAGGCAATATTCAAAAAGGTCAACGCAAGCTTTTTTTTTTCCAAACCAGAGATTTCTGGAAAGCAAAAACCTTTTTTTTTAAAAAATATAAAGTTAATGGGTTCAGCTGTGAGTTTGACCCATAGTCTTGACCCCTGCACCTCTAAAACACTGAGATCAGATTGAGCCTGGACTGGTTAAACCAAAGGTCTTTGTTTGAAACTTGTTAAGAACGTAAAGTAAAATTTATTTGACATTGCTGTGACCTCCGACCCAAATTTCCTCAAACGTGCGCCAACTTTGCATCAGATTTATTTCGCCCAGAACGCATGCAGTCAATTCACTTTACAGTATATTCTGTCAAGCGCTTTGAGACGTCTCGAAGATGTGATGAGGTGCTGCATCAAATGCAAGGATTATTATCTTTGCGGAACGGTACGAAGGCATGAACCTGGAAACACCACACACAGCCCGATTTGTTAGAATGAACTCACAGGAGGTTACGCCGCTTTATCAAGGCTATACTAAGCAACTCCTGCAAGAGACCTTCAGTTTTCAACAGCTCACATCGAGGTAGTTAAGAACGAAACTGGGAGCAAGGGTGGAATAACTGTTACACTGACATTTTCACTTCAATAGTCCATATTAACACAAAGACTCTTTAATACCATCTCAACGCCCATCAATGTCTGAACAGCGCTAATCTTTGATGATTAAGCACTCTGATAATATCACGATATGTTTAGAATGAGGTACGTGGGGCGATCAAGGGAGACACAAATCAATTTATCATAACGGCTTCAAAAATAAAATAATAAACCAGTCCCTTAAAAAAGAATAATTGGGTCACTCAATCCACGGCAGTTTGTGGGGACGCTGCTGTGCGCAATTGGCTGCCGCGTTTCGCCCACAAAATGTACAGTCAATTGACTTTGCAGTAGATCCTGTGAAGCGCTTTGAGACGTCTCGAAGACGTGATAAGGCGCTGTATCAAATGCGAGGCTTATTATCATTATCTTTCTGTTCCATATCTGGGGCTGTTGCCCAAAAGCAGAGGTCTCCATTCAGTCAATCGCCAATAAAAACAAGAGGAAAGAACGTTATTTATCACAGTTTAAACATTAACATTTATATTTTTATTTTGCGATGCATGAAATACTTTGCGGATCTGGCTTCGTTTTCAATAACAACGCAGTTCTCTCACTCCTTCCTCTTGTCTCTTTGAGCAATTGGGCTGTAATCAATTTGCGCCGTATGTTTGTCAAAGCAAGGTTTGATATTGCCTGAGCAAAGCCTTTAATATTCTGCATTTTTCTGCAAGCGTGCAAGTGTATTTTTAATACATAATTTTTGAATTATTATCGAAAATAAATTCTAAACACAAAAATTAAACTACTTCCTCAAGTATCAGTGCGATTGTATTTTAATTTCTCACGGGAAAGGGTGAACTAAACAATCTCTCTCTGCTGCGTCAAAAGCTGGAGGCTATTAGGTATTCAATTTCTGCACCTTTTTGTGGAACAGTGTTTTGTTTCTCTGCTGAACATGATGCGGGAAAAAAATAATGCCGTTTTGATGTTCCACTGGCAATAGTTTGCGATAGCTTTATCTAACACACAATTATAAGCTTGATTGTCATGTAGACAATTGATCTTAAATTAAAATACTGGATTATTTCCTGCATCCAACTGCTAACATATCAAGCAATCCAGTACTCAGTTGCACCATCAATACACACACCTACCTACCTACCTACCTGCCAGATCAGTGGGATTTCAACATACTATCTATTGACTTCATGTAATTATTCTGTTGATAGAGAGCGCCTATTAACAGAGAGAGACTGTGCAAGAGAGTGAAAGAGAGAGAAATCTATTAACAGCACTTTGGGATGTCCTCCCGATGTGAAAGGCACTGTACAAATGTAATTTTTGTTGTTATTGTTAATAGAAAGTAGAATAAAAAAAAAACTGAAAGTTAATCGCAAACTCGGAATGAATTTTTTAAAAAAAGAGCCACTGATTCTGTTCCCGGGTACGTTCATGAAGGAACCTGGATAGTAAGCGTTAGCTGATGTGGAGAACATAGGGGTCAGAGGGATGTATTATCAACATCTGTGTAATTATCCTGGTGAAGCCATTCAAGGTAGAGTTACTTGGCTCTTACCCAACATATCGTTAGTGTTGGCTGCTATTCACTGTTATCTTTAACGTTATTATAAAGCCGAGAAGACTGTTTTACAAGATGGAGAACGTTACTGCACATGGCGAGGTCTTAACTTTGCAATCTCCGTGCCGCTGCGAGAGCTTTTGTGGTGCATGCTCTGTTTGCCCACACACTAACTGCACTGACAGTATTCTGCGACACAGCCAAATAGAGGAGATCCAAGATTGTTCAACGGAGCCAGAGGAAGAGTGAGAAATGAGCGTTGAGGGGGGGGGGGGGGAGCACAATCATGAATAGAAATGAAACGAACAGAGACTGCTCGAGCCCCCAAATACTATCCATTAGAGAGATAACAGCCTGTCGGGAACTCCTCTCCGAGTCAGTCTCAATACAGGAGGATGAAGCTGATGGGAAGGATGCAGTCATGATGAAACTAACCCACAGCCGTTAGGCCACAGCAGGAGCCCTCGCGCAAAGCTCAGTTGGCTGTCACCGATATGATGAGCGGAGTGCACAGCATTCACACTGCCAATCGAATGTCAAGCTCAAACATAAGTGTCGTCTAAGGTCTGATTAATACTAAATCTAACCATCTAGGTTTCAAATAACTCACATTAACCTGTTACGGTATTAGGTCTTTTATGTGCTTTTTCAGATTGCTACCAACACAGCTTCACACCGCTCTCGCCCCGCCACCCCCCCCCCCCACCACACTCAATAAATATACTTTTGACAGAAATGCAAGGCTAGGTCAATCCATTTTGTTGGTATTGATGTTGCAAGGAATAGTTTAACAATTGACTCAACATCGTTTCCACCGCTGTCGTGTCAGGATTTGCCTATTCCCTCCCTAGTATCTCGCAGCATCTTCCTTCATCAATTCCAACGCTGAATAACTAGCAATCAAAACAACAACAACAACTTGGAAGGATACAGCATCCTTCAGGCAGGAGATGGAGTCACGGAGAGCTTTGTTCCTGACAAGCACAGGCAGGACTCATCTCAGAAACTGTAGTTGGACTGAAATGGTGGAGTAAAGCTCTACTGTTACAACATCAACCACAACAACTTGCATTCATATAGCGCCTCTCACCCGTGCACTTGCTACTGGGGTTCAGAGAATTGCAGCCAAACTGGGTCTGAAAAGGGGTGGGGGGAGGTGAAATGTTGTGAAACATATCATTCTAGAGCTTGAAGGAGAATATATCATTATACAGAACGTTACAGAGCATAAATAGGCCATTCAGCCGGTATTTATACTCCACATCGCCTCTCCTAAAAACCCTCTATTCCCTCATGGAGCAGGCAGTGAAGGCAAGTGTCCTGGCCAGCAATCCCCCCCACCCCAAGTAAGATGGGTCATTCACTTCATGACTGTTTGTGGGACATCACTGCGCATTTCTTAATGTGACGCGTTTCCACATATGTCGGACACCAAAAATAAAATGCAGGGATTCCAAAGCACATCAGTCACTCTGGCCAAGACATCAGTGTCCATCGCATGTGCACAGATTGCAACTGAGCTAGAAAGACCAAGTATCTTGAAATAACCCTGGGATCTGTTCCAGAATTCCGGTTACCCAGCGACTGTCATTTAATCTACGAGGACCACTTTGCGAAGGCAATGTCTTCAGTGTCAAAGCACAGCGGGCGAGCAGTCCCAAGGAGACTTTCGAAACCAGCGAATGAATCTCTCGCTTGGCACAGCTGAACCACGGAAGGCACTCAGCACTGTGCCGTGCTATGGAGCAAGTCCTCACTCAGAGTCTCACAGTTTAACGACAGACTGCCTCGGGGAAGAGAGAGAGAGAGAGAGAACTGGTCGTGTAAATGCAAAGTGAGCGAGCAAGAAAGTATTTTAATTCTTAACTTACGTCGATATGTTATTATATTCCTGAACAACTCTTGTTTATTAAACGCGAGCTATTTATTAATTAAGAACGAGACGTGGGATGAAAAATTCATTTGCTGGATTACTTGTGGGGTTTTTTCCCCCCCTCTCCTCTCGTTCTGGTTGCACGGTGTGTATTGTGACACTGATCTGCACAGACCAAGGACGTCAGGTTTATTTCTGAGTGAGCGGATCCCAGCTGGATGGGAGTTAGTTGCTATATTTGGTCCAAATGCAAGGACTATTATTATTGACTCCCGCAGCTCAGGTGCCCAGCCGGGCTTTCAGACGTCCTTCCAGTGTGAAAAAGGCGCTGTGTAAGTGTTCTGTTATGTTTCTGGAACAGAAACACAAAAACACTGCTTATGCGAACCACAGAACTTTCTCACATAGGTCATCCGGTACCTTTGGCAACAAAAAGGTTGGACCCTCGAGACTAGACTATGTCGGTTGAAAGTCCGAACACAGTGAACATAGTGAAGCCATAACTTTTTGACTCCGAAACAAAGACACCCTATAAATACAATTTTGCTGTCGTCGTTGTTGCTGTTCTACCAACTGACAAAGACTTATCACTTACAAAATGGTTTCCGTGTAATAATGTACATTTAAAATCAAGCTAACGCGGTTCAGCTCGGCTCCTTGAGGTGACAATTGCAGTGTACAAACAGCAATCTGATGATCAATGAGCCTTAGGATCTATTCACGATAATTGCTAATAGCAAAACATTTTTTCATCACGTCATTGTAAGATTTGACAAGATGGAAACAAGTGATGTTTTTATGTGTAGGTATTAGAAAGAAACGCTGTAGGGTGTCTATATTATTGAGTTGTTCATTGCTACACCACAGTACATGGGACGTGCTGCTGTTACTCTTGAATCCAGATGTGAACAGCTGTTTATACCTTTATAGCTGTGCTATTTCTGCACTACACTCACCTCCGCAAAGCCACAGGCACACTGCAGGAAGCAATTTCAAAGTGGAAATACAGGAAAAAATATCATTAGAAACGGCAAATACCTCAAGGTAATCTTCAAGTTATGAGTTCCAATAAATATCTTTCTTGTAAGAGTTGTTCTTCCTTTCCTTCCAGTCCAAACCCACACATTGTTGTGTCTCCCAGTCACCACTATTCATTTATAATTGAGCAAACAATAATTTAATGGTCAACAGAGAATCAGGCATCTTGTACACTCACCAACATACTTACTGATGATCAGGTAATCATTCCTAATCTATATTTTTGCTAAAATTATAAAAGCATTATTACTTTTATCATAATAATAATCATTGCATTTGGTACAGTGCCTTTTCACGTCTTCAAGACGTCTCGAAGCACATCATTTCAAAGATTATACGGTAAAGTTAATTGACTGTATAATTTTGTGGGCGAAACATGGCAGCCAATTGCACACAGCAGTGTCCCACAAACAGTCGTGGATTGAGTGACCAAATTATCATTTAAAAGGAATAATAATTTTTGAAGGTATTATTACCCCAGGAAAAGCGATCCGTGAATCGGCTACAACAACAACAACAAGATTCCATTTATAAAGCGCCTTTCACGTCGGGAGGACGTCCCAAGGCGCTGGAACTGGGTCCCTCATTACTGTTAGGCAAACAGAGATGTGTGGAGTAAGGAAACGCGCCTAAGATTTTGCCCCTCCTCTCAGTTTCTGAGAGCTCAGTGGGTTGTTGTCATACTGAGCTATTAAGAGCAAGAGGAATCTCAGAGGCTATTCCACAGTTAAGCTCATCTCAGCTGGGGCAACAGTAGTTGGGCTACAATTAGCCTCAGTGTCCCTAGGCTGTCGGAGGCTGGTAAAAGTATGAACCATATGACAATTTTCCTGATGAGTGAGCATATGTCTGTTTTCCTGCAAGTCGGTGGAAGCTGTGAAATTGTTCCCTAGCTGTCTGGTGAAGAGGAGATATCCGTCTCCATTCCTAATCCAATAAAATATTAGTAGATTGGGATCAAAACTGTAACATGTGGTATTAGCACTCGTCTATCACATCACACTCTACAATTTTAACTCTGGTATATCAAATAAAATCATTCATTCACTCCACGGCTGTTTGCGGGGCTTTTTCTGTGTGCAATACTGGTTGTTTGGTCGTTTGCCTGCAGGGGGGAAAAAAAGTCACTACACTTCACAGTAAATCCTTTCAGACGCCTCCTGCCGTGAAATGAACGTGAATCGGATGTAAAGATTAATTGTTATTTAGCAGCTGTTGTACCTGGGAAGCATCTGCATTGCTGTACAAGACACAAGGAAAGATAATCACACACAAAGCATGCCATCCAGAGGAGGTTTTTTTTTTTAACATGACGTGCCTTGTATTTATACCCATCTATTTATAATGTATGCCCACGGTTTTGCCCTCAGAGAAAACCACATAAGCTTTCTATTCTCCCACTGTGCAATTAGTGAGTCTTAATAAACTGGAGAACATGAGTTAAAAGAATACCTTCCTGTACCTGAGCCAGCGCTGTAACAGAACTCAAATCGCCACAGCTTTCGGGACACACCAGACCTTCTCCGTCATGCATAATGTAATCAAAGTCTTTCGTTTCACATTTCAGGCATTAATGGGCTCCAGTTGCCACAGTTCTGATGCAAATAATACTAATAATCCATGCATAATCCTCGAAGCATCTTATCACATCGTTGAGGCGTCTGAAAGCGCTTCACAGAATATACCATAAAGTGAATTGACCAGATTTTGTGGGCAAAACACAGCAGCCAATTGAATACAGCAACGTCCCACAAACAGTCGTGGATTGAGTGACCACTTTTTTTTTAACAAAAAGGGATTATTACAACAACATTACATTTGTATAGTCCAGAAAATCGATCTGCCAATCAACCAACAACCGGGTTCCCACTTACTGCTCGGTAAACAGAAGCGTGTGGAGTAAGGAAACCTGCCCGGGAATCGAACCCAGGTCCTGTCACTTGCGAGGCGAGTGCTCTAACCACTGAGCCACAGTGATTATCAAAGGTGAAGGGGAATAGAAGGCTGAGGAAAAACGTTCTGTTTTAAAAGGTGGTAGAGTGCTTATTCGTTTTTTCACTGTGCAAAACACACAAATAATAAATTAAATTACAATATTGCGCTTTTGAGTGTTTTCTCAAAGTTGCCGGCTATAAAATCTCCTTTCTAACTGTGTGTTTATTCTTCTGGTTATCAATGGGGCTCTTGAGGCTAATTTAATACTGTACTACTGTACACTATTCATCTTGCATTTGCCTTGCCCAACACACTAATAGTTGGATGCAATGTCCAGCCAATATCTCTAGCACCTCAGGGAACAAATAAAAGGTCCCACACCTCAATCCCTCTAATCATGTTTCTCCAACCGCCGTGCAACGTGATTCTTGATGTATGATGGAGAAGCCGGAAAACATTATAGCCCGAAATCTAAATTATACATTTTCATAAATGTTTAAATGTTTCTATTAAATAAATGATTTTGTAGCATCGACCTCAGAATACACTGCAATCAAAGAGCTCAGGAGAATTTTTTTTACACACATCATTGGAAAACCCTGCCAAGTAGATTTGTAGAGGTAGAATCCATTGCGCATTTCAAGGGGGAAGTAGACAGGATAAGGTATGGGAATAATAATCCTTGCATTTGATATAGCACCTTATCGCGTCTTCAAGACGTCTCAAAGCGCTTCAGAGGATATATTGTAAAGTGAATTGACTATATATTTTGTGGGCGAAACATGGCAGCCAATTGCACACAGCAGCGTCCCCACAAACAGTCCTGAATTCACAAAAAACGTGGCATCACATTTTATGAACTTTAGAGGTTATTCTCTACCTGATGATTAAAGTGGGCATCAATCGTGGAAACACTTTGTTATTACACTCTTATAAAAGTCCTGATCTTCATCTGAATAACACTTCTGATGATTAATTTGTGTCATTCAAGTGCGTAGGCAATTAGTAAGGTAGTGGGAGCTCTCCCACACGTACTCAATCTGGCTTCACTCCTTTCCTAGCAAATGATCAACAGAAAAGTGAGGTATCAAGGTGCCCTTCTCTCCACACCAGGCTAAAGAGTATCAGTGACTGTTCCACAAACAGTGTTGAAATTCTAACTATGCTTAACTCGCATGTTCCTTGACAAACACTCCGCAGCTCAGTCAGTAATCTCATCACTGTGGGAGGTAAGTACATCATACATCATTTTTTTTGAAGGGATTATTACCCCTGGAAAGTGATCCGCCAATCAACTCACAATTTAGCAGTAAGCAGTTAAACAAGAGGCTTGTGGAATAAGGAAACTTGCCTAATGTTTCGCCCTGCCCGGCAATCGACCCGGGTCCTCTTGCTTGCGAGGCGAGTGCTCTAAACCAACACATTGCAGGACTCCACAATAGAGCGGTCTGTAATGACTGGCATTGCAATAATCATTTGGTAATAAAAGGAGCTGTTACCTATCCCAAAGTCCTACTAAGGATCAGAATGGACACTGCCCATTACCACCTTCTCTCCGCGGCGTTGCTTCTTAGGATCTATTCTGGGCGTCTGCAAACATCCACCGTTCATTCCCCTAATATTAATGTCAGCTGTGAAAATATTACCAAATAGGTTGCCCATTTGAACTACTTGAACAAGATACATCTTCTAATTTTACAAAGAAATTAGGACCAAATGAGATAACCATTGACATTTTCTGAATATTAAAACAATAAATTGACTCCCCAAGTGTCATTTAAGGGATAGATGAATCGAGGGAAGTCTATTTTGCAATTGACCTAGTTTACATATTCAAATTATGCCAATTAGCATAATGCCTTATTACTTCAGGCACTCAGAATATCCCCTCGAGGTTTCACAGAGACAAAGACACGTTTCGTTTGAGTTGAACAAGAACGTTGATATTGTGAGTGGAGTTCTTCACTTTTAAAATTGACTCCGATTTTTTTTTAAAAAAACAAAAAGAAACTTTGGCTGAATTTCTGCTGAGGGACTGAAACGGCAATCGCTAACCTCAGGTCCCTCCTGAGGTCTGCTAACTTTTCATTTCAGCAACAAAAATAGCTTGCACCTACATAGCACCTTTCAGACAGGATAGTCTCTGACCGTCCCTCCCTCTCTCTGGCTTTTTGTCTCTGTATTTCTGTGTGTGTGTGTGTACTTCACCATCAGTTCTCTCCACCTGGCACTCATATGTGTAACCAAATCTTTTTGCTAACATTATTTCATCCTAGGCGTTCAGCCAAGTCCCGATGCGGATGAACAAACATAAAATTATCCTGCAAAACTACATGCAAAATAAATACCGTATTGAAATGCAAGAATTTTGTTGAAATCTATAGATTTTCGCCCACAAAATGCGCAGCCAATTCACTTTACAGCATATTCTGTGAAGCGCTTTGAGACGTCTCAAAGACGTGCTAAGGTGCTGTATCAAATGCGTGGATCATTATTATGATTATTATTTTTTGGAAATGTGCTAAGAAGCAGTAATGAACGATGAGACCGTTTCTAAAGTCGTTCAAATCCATTTGAACTTAATTTGAGCTGATAGTTTTGAGGTAGACATTTTAACATCGGTTTCCCTCGTTCTTTTATTCCACCATCTCCCGTCCTTATTCTGCGAGGCAAGGAGAATACGCAGAAACATGTTAACCCATTGCCCCCACACCCACCTGCCCCATAACTGTTATTACCAGAATCACTCAGTGTTTAAGTGACAGAAGACATTTTGTGTTTTCACAGGTGAGAGGTCAAAGGGACAAAGTCTTTGAGACATGGAAAACATCATTATGGTGCGTTTACCAGATTTAGGCGACTGACAAAGCAGAGTCAAAAGTTTATGACCGTTCTAACAATCTTATCGCGGGGAGAACGCAAATAGAACGCAACAGCAGAACATCGCTTTGAATGAATAGGCTTCACCGATAACATTTAATATCGAAGTATCATTTTCAATAGAGGGAGGTACTTTGCTGTAGTCAATAAAAAGTTCATTTGGAAATAGGATTTTTGTTTCTCTCTCTCGTTGAGCCGCGCTCAAGATAGCAAGAGAAATAAAACACTCGGTTGAAGACAAATAATTTTGGAAGGAAGTGGAATTAACAGGTCAGATTAGAACAACGACAGGGGAAGACAATTAACTTCAATCTTTTTGGCGCCATTAGTGAATATTCATGATTACATTCAGCACTAATGGAGCAATGTGCATTCATCACCTACATCTGGTTTCCAGGGGCGCACTTATACATCTAAATTAAAAGCGACAGAACACTTAAAGCAGCGTGACCTATAGCTGCTATTCAGAACAATCGCCTTCCCCCCAGATGATTTAGGACATTAATGGAGAGGAGGCAATGCTTTTAAGAAAGATTCATTTCTGTTTATTTCTCTAAATGCGCGAGGTGATTGCTGTAACCTTGGTTGTCAGGGTTAAACTCAGTTGCTTGTTTCATCTTCTGCAGTTTCAGTGTCCAAAGGTTACGGCAGTGACGTGGGGAAGAGTCTGGATTGAAAGCTGAAATGACAGTGTATTGGCAGAGCAGTTGATGCGATGAATCTTTATTAAACAGATGATGGCGCTCACCCCAGAATGTCCCATAGTCCTTGTAATAATCAATAAGGATAATTTGGATTTATTTCATTGTGTGTGCAATTTGGAAATAATGTGTGTGTGGGACCATGCGACTCATGAAACTTGTAACGGAGATTGTATGTTCTTCAGGGTGAGTTCCAGACCTCACTCAAAATATAAGCGCTCTGTCCGCATTTGATCTCTGCTGATTGAAGATACTCTCGAAACAAATTTGGCCGAATGAATGAACAACCATGAGAGCATTGGGATTACGCTAAATCTTCAATAACCTCCATTTCTTTAAGAACATGTCTACTTACAAAGTAAATCTGACAGTTCTGCACTCATCAACCACATTTAGAATACAGTGTAGTAATAATCCTATAGCATAGTAATAGTCCTACAGCGTAGTAATATAGGCCTAACAATTTGGGACGTCCTCCCAAAGGGAAAGGTGCTATACAAATGTAATTTTGTATTGTATATTATCCATATGTCAGTAATACTTTCTGAGGTGTCTTGTATTAAAAGCAAATAGAGGCAACCGGTTCCGGTTGTTAACTATCCTCTAGGATAGGTAAAGAAAACCTTCTCTATGTCTGTCCTAAAATTGCCTTTGCAACTCTAAAACTATGTACTCTTTTCCTACTGCCTTGGTGCATCCTAAAGTATTGCTCTGGAAATACACATTCGATCCCATTTAAAATTGTACACACCCCTCTACAGTTCCCTACGAGGCATCTTCTCTCAAGATGCATGGCACCTGGTAATGTCTTTGCTCCAAAACTGGAAGCCACGCAATGATCTTAAATACCTGTGAGCTTCATTGCTGCCTTTTCTTCTCTTCCGTGAGTGTTCAGATCTCGACAGCTCATACAAAGCTCCCTGTTCAATCAACCTGCAAGGTTACAATACATTTCTTCCCGTCAGTGGTTGAGTTATTTTCCGTTTTCTGATGTTGCAATCTAACTAGTGTTATCTTTCTGTGTGCCAGATCTTTCATGTATTTCTTTTTTTATGCCTTATTGGATAGCGACACTTATTGCAGCACTGAATGACTGTGAAACATCAGCCTATGATTCAAACATTCACCCAGAAAAAGAATTCATTGGGCTCAGGTTCACGCTTCATAACAAACATCATGTAACTGACATAGGCTATGAGAAACCAGCTGCAGGTTTCAATATTCATTGGAATCACTCTGTTGCTTGAATACTAAACAAATCCTGGTTGTTACATAGATTGACTATGTATACATACATCGACTGCGTTGAAACGGTCCATTCGACCCAACTAGTATGTACCCATGTTTGTACTCCACATGCTCCCTCTTGGATTCCCATACATGTCAAATGGAGAATGAGGAAGGCTTAGTTGCCAACCCAAAGACCTTTCTCGAAGGAATAGCGAATACATTAGCAGGAGTTCACTCAATTGCAAAATTCTGGTGCCAATCACATTACTTGGAGCCGTTTCCACTCCAATGAGATGGCACTTAGCTCCCCTGCAAGGAGGATTAGTCACTTATTGGTATTTTGATATCCGACAAACTCAGGTTAAATTTCTTCCAAGTGAGCGTATAACTTAAGAGGAAAGGAAAAGGTAAGACAAGGTCTGTGTTAGAAGAGAATAATGGTCCAGCGCAGCAAATGCTAAAACCTTATCTTTATACACCAGACCTAAACAACAACAAATTGCATTTGCATAGCATCATATTCCTGTCATGTGGACCATTATGAATATTTTGACCACAGCTGATTTCACTGTGAATGCATTGAAACTACACAATTACATTTTGAGACGTCAAAGATCAACTGCAATGAGATTTGCCAATAAATTGCTACACCAGTCCCAATATTCGCAAGCATTTAATGAATATTGCTATTTAGAATCAACACTTCGGGGAATATATGGAGGAAATGATTTATGCTTTGTCGCTGACATAACTTATATGGTTATACTGTCTATGATATTGCTGGTAGCAGAAACCAAAGATAAAAGGATGTTATATGGTTAGAACATCCCAGTAGAACATTAAAGCTTGACACAATAAAGAAGGAATGGACATTTTAGTAGCACCTTATCATGTCACTTAGCGCTTCAAAAGTAATTACTGTCAGGTGGAGGGTCTCTTTTTTTGTAGGGAAACGTGGTACCCATTTGTCACGCACACAGGTGAATGCTCAATTATTCTGAAGGATGGTCGGCCAGGACACTGGGACACACTCCCCAATGTAAAATAAGCGCTCAGAGACACCATCTGGCATAAAGGGTGCTACGTAAATGCAAGTTGTTGTTGTAAAAGATAAGGGTGAATATCTTGACATATTAATAAACACCATGTGGGCAACCATGTTGGTAGGGAACAAGCATTTCATTATGCTGGAAATCATTTCAGGAATCTTACAACATTTAACACAATAACTTTTCCCCACGTGCACTTTACAGCAGGTCATATTGGAGAGCATGGATGATTCTTACCTCTGCACCAAAAGTATGTGTATGTCAGCCTAACTCCATCGATAACACACTTGCCTCTCAGTCAGCAGGTTGTCAAGTTTAAATAAATGAGTCAATGGAACACCTGTTCCTTGATTGAGTTGATGATCCAGGTATCAGGTGTCAGTCTGGCTCAGTTGGTAGCACTCCCACCTCCAAGTCAAGACCCCAGCAGGACTTTGAACTCGCGGAGTTTGAGATGACACTCCAATGTAGTGCTGGGGGGGACGCTTTGCATTGATGGAGGGGCTGTCCTTCAGATGAAATGTTAAATCGAGGTGCTGACTGTCAGTTCAGGTGGACGTTAAAGATCCCCATAGCACTACTTGACAAGAGAAGGAAGTGACTGTCAATGTCCTGGCCAAAAATTGGTCATTCACTTTGTGACTGTCAGTTGGACAATCCTATGTGCCAATTGGTTGCCATGTTTACCGACCTACAAACTACGCAGTCACTTCCCGTTAGAGAAAATCCAGGGAAGAGCATTGAAATGAAAGCCTCCTGATATGAAAGGCGCTCAATTAAATGCAAGGATTATTATTTTATTTCATTTACTGGGGAGCTCAATTCATTAGAGCAGAAGTTTGTCAAGGAGTTAGTTTTTCGAGAACTTGTCTAACGTTGCCGTAACCAGATCTTGACTTGGCTGATTGTGTTGGGAGCAGAGCAGTCTGCGATGTGATAGCTGACCTTGGATTTCAGATGGCTTTTTAATAAATAGAGTGTTCGGCTTCGTCTGATCAACAGAAATGCGGTGTCAGCATTTTGTCCTTCTCGAGAGGACGTATATTAGGGGCTTTTGGAATAAATGATTTTTGCTCGAGTATTATTAGTACAAGTCAAGCTTGAGTTACCTTTAATGGAACAAGGTTGAGTTTGTCCAATATAAATCTGGCCCCTTGTGGTTCATGAGTGTTAATGAGGTTTCGGAAATAGACTGCATCTTTTTATTTACTGGAAACATTTCTCAAGGTAAAGGGCAGCATAGCAAGAAATCAAAAGGAAATCGTGTTGACAAGCTGAATGCACTTTTTGGTTAAGGCTTCATTGCACTCTTTAAAAGCTTGTTTGTGTGAAACATTTGCTGTCACTTTAATTTAAATTAAAGCTTAACTTCTATTTAAACGGATCTTGTGAATTGAATCTTGATGCTTGAATTGGATATTATTCGTATTCTGCTATGAGGTGGAAAGAATTATTGTAAGACTTATAGCTTGCATTTGTGGGATCCAAACCTACTTTCAGAAGAGCTCCCGTGTGATGTGTGTGCAGTTTGCTTAAATGTCATCTGAAAAACATTGTAAATTGTTATTGCAAAATCTACAACTTGGTAAAGGCCTCTGTTCGTAATTACACAATTGCAAGAAGGCTGTGAATTCCAACGCATTGTAATTACACCACATTGGCCCATCGAGCCTGTGCTGGTGTAACCTACACCGGAGCTATTATCCATTCTAACCTCAATCCCCTGGCTCTTCCCTCATGCTTTTTTTTAATATATTGTTTCCCTTCAAATGCGGATCCCATTTATTGCCTCGGCATGATGGGATCTTTACTCCCAAACCTGTTGTGAATTAAGGACAGATTTCAATCGCGCTTTTTAACAGTGTGATAATGATCCACGCAGCGAACAATAAGGTTCAAATAATTTGCTTCGACTTCCAATCCCTTGAGAAGTTTCCCAATGTTCCACTTTCGTCAACTGGTGGTGAAATTGACATTTCATTGATCGCAGGAAATCAGAATCCTTTCAATCCGGAGAAGCACAACATAACAACAAAGTTACACTCGTACAGAGCCTTTCACATCGGGAGGATGTCCCAAGTATTGGGATTCCAAGCATTTTTAGGACAAAAACGTGTCCAAGTTTAACACTAGGAAATGTTTTCACTCCTGTTTTCTGTCTGATTCCTCGTGTGTCCAAAATGTACTACTACTTAAGACAATATCAGAGTAGGTCATCACTTACCGTGATGTGATCTCAATTCTAGATTTCAAAGCATAATGAGAAAGAAAGACTTTGCAGCTATAACAGCAAAGTCTAACGATGGAATCAGTGTGAAACCTTTACAATCTGAACAGTAAAGGCAGTGCTAATTATACTGGAGCAATATAGCTACAATGGTGTGCACTCACAGTCATTCATGTACAGTAAAATATCTGAAAGCTTTTGACATTCCCTAAGAAACAACCCAATATAGAGTTGTCGGTGGTGTTAATTAACCAACTCAAAGTTTTTAATCCCACAACATGAACTCTATCCTCATTCCCATTCACTCCACAGAACTGGCGCTATAGCAGCAGGATCTAAAATGAAAGTGAATGGTATACTGACGCACTTTCTCTAAAGGTACATGCCACTCCTGCGCTGGCAAAAGGTTAGAAGAGATTCACAGCCATTCTATTTTAGAGTACACAGCAGTTAATAGGCAATTTGTTAATAGACGGGTTCCTTGAAGGGATATTTGCTCAGGCAAGAATTCAATCTCCATTAGAGAAAAAGTGCTGATTAAAAGTTGCTGAAGGGAGTGTATGCTTTAGGTCACCATCTCATTAAGAGAGTCCCACTCTCTACCATCATATACTGACAAGCAAGTTTAGCTTTTCTATAACGAGTTATCCTTTACTTTTTCATTCAAGAAACACATAAAGAAGAAATCACTTGCTTTCCCTTTCTCATTATCATTCTCTCGATGCAAGATCATCTGAAAGTATTGAGCTCAAAACTACCCAGCCACAAAGCCTCCATAAAAACAATCCTGTTGTTATTCAGCTTTTGAATGATGGAGAAAACAATTAATAGCGAAACACCTTAGGACACAATTCCGAATTGCCAACAGAATTCAGACACGTAGCTTATGCGAAAGAAAATGTATTTTCCCTGTTTCCCCAAGCAGCAATTTATCTTCGTTGTAGGTTTTACTCTGAATCAGGCATCCATTTATTAATGAAAATGGTTGATAGAAATAATTGGATGGTCAACTGCTTTAAACAAAAGTGTCTGATTTTAGCATTGTTCTGGAGGGTTATCCATCCTAAAACTACTGCTCAGCAATACTGTAGCTAATGAATTGGTTTCAGATGTTCCTGCGCACATCCAAGAAGGATTGGGCCTCTTGTTCCATATTAAAGTAAAGCGGGTATCTTGCTAACACAGTCAAATGCCAGTCACTATCCTTTGCTAATGGTGATATAAACTTCCTGCTGATGGTACAGGATCCCAAGACATAAAGACTCTTCAGTCCACTTAGAACCATGGGAATGTACAGCACAGAGAGAAGGCTATTCAGCTCATAATGTATCCTGGTGCTTTGAAAGAACAACCACACAGTCCCATTTACCTGTCTTTTCCCCTCATACCTCTGCAACATGATAGCGATATGTTAGTGGGTTTTAGGATTCTGAAGGGACTGTCCAATCCTTCACTAGAAGGCCACGATAAGCTGTCTTATCTTGTCCAGAACAGTAGAACCAGAGGACAGGGCCTGGGATTGAAATGGGATAAATTGAAAAAAAAATCTACGGAAGGAAACACTACTTCAGTGAGCGAGTAGTGAACGTGTGGAACAGGATTCCCTCGGGAGACAGACGGTGCAAACAGAAAGTGCTGATCCTTTCAAAAGCAAATTAGATAGATTTCTGTTAGAAAATAATATCTTGGGATCCATTATATCATTTGGGACATGACATGTGCAAGCAATTGCCAGGATAGTGGAAGGCAAACTAGATGGACCTCAGTCTCCTTTTGACTAGCAAATCCTTATATTCTTACGTTCTTAGTGATACCATCTGGTGGTCACTAACACAACACTGACATTTCACCCAGTCTTAGCCTGTAAAAAACATTTTGCCTTAAGATTTAAGACCGTGCAGGATTGTGGAACGTGTTTAAATCCAGTCTCGCTTTGAAAATCGTTCCTTTGTAAGCACTTTGGGAAAACGGTTTCAAAATTAACAGCAGATTTAATCACGTCTTACCCGCGAAGACCAAGTGGAACATCAGCCACGTGCAAACCATGCACAGAATGGGATTCGCCTGGGAAAACTCGACAAGGAGGAATGTGATGCTAACGGGTAACGTTTTACTTGGGTTTCAGATCGCTGGTCACGCGAACGGTTTACTCAGGTCAAACAGAAACCTCCTGTATCCTGGCATCTGCCAATTTATCATCTTCAGGTGGCTGGGCTGTAATTATAGCTTGGCCTGTGACGCACTCATTCGACGCAGAATAATGCTGAGCTTACAATCGTAAAGAAGTGGAAACTTGGGTGGTCTGTGCAATTTCTGATGCCAGTATCATTACACCCCCCCACCAAACAACACCCACCCCCACCCAAAGAAAATCCAGCCGTTTCAAATATTTATCCAATTAGAAAGATGTTGTCAGGCACTGATAAGACCTTCTATCACGACAATGTTGTGTCTAACAACTATTCAGTGGTGACTGAATTGCGGCTATTATACCAGGCTTGTAACATTCACGTTTTGATGAATGTTCCCTCCCTGATTAAAGTGAACCTAAAGCCAGCCCAACGTTCAGTAATTCTCAATGTTTCAAGCCATTCTGAGAGCACAATGAGTCCAGTGAACGGATGAGTTCTTTTGGGCTCCCTTTGAGAAAATGCAGCATTTTCCGTGAGTTAATTTGTTCAAAGAGTTTTACGTAGTCCATCTAGTGCTCACTCTCCTGCATGTGTAATTATTTATCCTCCAAACAGGTCAATCTCTAGCTGAGATAGTTAATGATTTCTTATTAATAAGTGCAATAAATTATCAGAGTGAAAAAGATCAAATCTTTTCAAGCGCAGCACTTAACGGTGGAACATTGTGTTATTTTCAGTTAAGTCGTCACCGGGTGAACATTGCAACCCGTGGAGTGTTAACTGCCATGATGGCTCTTTTTAAGAACTTTGGATATTGCACCTGTCTTTAATTGGTACAAAAATGTTGTCTTAAAATTTAGGACTGTGAGGAATTGTGCGAATTCATAGATTCATTTTTAATTTGTTTCTTTTTAAGAACTGGCGGAAAAGCAGACTCCAAATTAGCGGTGATGTGAAGGACTTTCCACAATTGAGCATGACCTTAAATTTTAAGTCAAAATGGTCTCGCAGGCTGAGACTAGACGGAACTTCAGGCGGCAAGAGAGAAAGGATGAAAAGTGGTTAAAGAGAAAGGAAGGAAGATCATAGCTTAAGAAATTGAGGAGAAATTATTCCATGTAACAAACATGACACGGCTTGTTCAAATTCCTTGTGACAAACTTTAAAATACCCTTTTGTGTAAGTGAATTAAATATAATATGTGGAATGATGCAGATAGCGAAACCAAGCTGCAATAATTACAAAAATCAATTAGCTGCTCTAATTATACGACTGATTGATTTAATTCCCCTTCGAGAATTTGTTGTGTTTGCTTCTTTATACAACATTTACATTGATATAGCACTCTTCACATCAGGAGGACGCCTCAAAGCAGGTTACACAGTGAGCTGGGTACCTGAGCTTGAGATGGGGAGGTGGGTGATGAAAGCACAGTCTTAAGATGGGCTTTAAAAATACAGAGGAAGAGAGGAATCCAAAGGGACTGGAGAACGAAGTTCCAGAGAACGGGACAGAATGCCTCAAAGTTGAGCGGGTGGGATGCAGACCTTCTTTCCTTGATAGTCTTGCTCAAATGACATTTGGCCTCCATAACCCTATTCTGTCTTTTCTCTCAGTTTCGTTTGGCAAAAGTTAAAGAATTTTATTAAAGTTAACACCTAGCCATAGTTTGCCGTTTGATTTGAAAGTCATGAAATTCTCTCGACTCTATTGCCGTTCGTTATTCGGCAATATTTTGTCTTCTTGCTTTGGAAATTGCTCTTCCAAGAGATTTTGCTGGACGCACTCTTTCAAGGTGCAAATACAAGTATAAATTTACATTTATATAGCACCTTTCCTTTCACGTCAGGAGGATGTGCCAAAGCAGTTAAGGTAAGGAAATTGCTACACATGACTCGATATCTTTTATAGCAAGTTTCCAGATTACTTACATTCTTGAGATGGATAGAATGGGGTCCAATGTGCAACAATCGAAAACCTGATTTTGTGGGTTAATTGCAAGTTTCAATTCGCCGAATCTCACTTGGACTTCTCAGAATGGAAGTTGCAATTAATACAACAAATCCAGTCAGCGAATATTGGTAAATTAGACCCCAATATAATGTGCCCGCGAACACACAGTCACTTCACTGTATACTCCGCAAAGTGCTTTGGGACGTCCTCCTGAAGTGAAAGGCACGACATCAAATTCAAGGATTATTATTGCTATTATTATTAACAGGCAGTGGCAGACTGGCTCCCTGAAAGGGTTTGGGATTTTCAGAGATTCAGAGCAAAGCTCTCACTACTCTCTCCCAAGCTAAGGAAACAAATATGTTTTTTTGGTCAGCCGGGTGTCAAACCCAGCACCGTGCTTAAGAGTATCCAAAGCAAACCGAGTTTGCCATGCATCCCACCTCCACATAAAAATACCAGAGATAGGTTGTTGGAATGGAATGCGCTCTCTCTCTCTCCCTGGAAGGATGTATCCTGTTTACCTAATTCCGGAAAGTATTAGGCGCAGATGGGCAAGAGCTGGAACAGGTTACTCAATAAGGTGGTTGAAGCCAGGATATTTGCATATTAAATACCCGTTTAAAAAAAGCATCTTGATGCTGTGATGGGAGGGCGGTAAATTGGGCGTTCTGGAGGAATGAGATCAGGTGGGCTGAAAGGCTTTCTTCATCCAAACTAATCCTGGTGATACCCCTCTACATTACATTGCTTTCCAGTTAGAATGAACCAATTTCAACGTGAATGACTGTTTTGTGTATTTAACAGATCATTATGAGTACCTGATGGCTGTTTAATTGAGCATGATTAGTTTTGTTATTGCTCCTCCAAATGAATGGCAGCTGAATATTTGCATACCCACACAAGAGAAATGTAATCTCCTCTTACCTGTAACCTGCAACGCAGACATGCTCTGTAACCTGTAAGGTGGGCTTGCTCTGGGCAACATTAATGGATGTTTGATAGTGAGATAAGTGTCCCATTAAATGGCTCCACTCTGAGAAACATTTAGTAAACGTGCTTTAAAAATTTTATGTGATTTTTTTTTGCTCTGCTCTTATTAAAACAGGAACGATGGGGATGGGGAACTCACGACTGTAATCAACTGATTGAGTGCAATCTCCTGCAAATTGAGTCTGGAGGTTTCATTGATGTGCCGTTGTCCCACAAAATCTCTACGTGAAAGTGAAACCCGGCTGAAAAGTAGGAGTAGCCTGCAGGGGTTTGCCAGTGAAACACTCAGTCACAGGGGTGTGAGGAAATGGGACTCTATTCCACGTGAAGGAAGTTTATACAGATGCAAATAGTTGTTGTTTTACAGTCACAACACTCTACAGCAAATCCTGTGAAGCTTTTGAGAACATGATAAGACGCTCTAGTGAATACAAGGATTACTATTTATTGTTATAAGTGAACAGCTCTGACAACCTTCCACTTATTGCTGAGAACTTAGCTGTGCTGAAGGGACAAACTATTTTCAGCGTTGGCAGCTAAACCCTCATCAGCAGTCACAAACAAGCATTCATAGCTTCAGGCATTTAACATCCAAATCAGTGTCTATTATTTCACACTAAATGACCCCTTCCACCACTGAAATCCAACATGTTCTATATCACTGAGCTCTGCCGTCATAGAGAGTGAATCATGAGGCAAGTGAGTTGGTTTTATTATCCCAGTCCCATGTAAAGCCACGCAAGAGTACAGCCAATATAACCTTCAATTTGGTGCTCAGAGTTAGGCTATGAATACTGTTGGAAAACCGTCATATTAAATGTCAGCTCATAAAAGGCAAAGACTTGTCAAATGTATATGTTGGAGATATCATGTACTCACTGCAATCCTGCCGTTTATTCAACATGTAAAAAGTATTAGTTAAGTTGGGCTTCCACCCAAAGGTAGGAATTTTAAGTGGAATTTTTTGTTTTACTTTGATTCCTGTGTAGTGGACAACAGTGATTTTTCCCAGTTCTGTTTACATTAACAACTTGTATTTATTTATTTCATATTTTTATTTATTTGAACCACTTTGAGACGTCTAGAAGACGTGAAAAGCGTTGCATCAAATGCAAGGATTATTATTATTATTATTTAGCCCTTCATGCAGAGGTGGTGTCTCAGACTGTTTATAACCTGGGTTCGATTCCCGGCAGCGCAAAACATTGGGCAAGTTTCTTTACTCCACAAGCCTCTGTAAATAGGTGGCCATTTCGCCCACAAAATGTTACAGTCAATTCACTTTACAGCATATATTGTGAAGCGCTTTGAGACGTCTCGAAGACGTGATAAGGCACTCTCTCAAATGCAAGGATTATTATATTATTATTATTTATAATACTTAATTGATATATTCCCATACATTCCTCCAATGTTTGTAAATCAACCCGTCTTCAGATTTCTAATTTTCTTAAATCAGTGTATAGCATCCCAAGATTTTTGGAATAAGTTCCAGGATCTTCTGAAAGCGACTGTCAATCTGCAGGGTATGAAAGACTCTTATTATATTTTTCGTATGATCTTTTCAGCCTGACTTTAACACCTCCGCCATCTGCACATTTGTTTTTTCTCTCCCTCTTTTTCCCTGTTCTCACCGTGTTGCAATGCAGATTTCACGCTGTTACTGTTCCCCTGTCATTCCACAACAACAACAGCTTGCGTTTATACAACACTCTTCACGCGGGTTTCAGTGTCTCCGGAGCGCTTAATTCAACATTGATAAAGCACATTTCATGTCAGGAGGACGTCCCAAGGTACTGGACAGTCAAGGGTTTGCACCTGAGCTGGGGACTTGGAATGGAGGGGTGGAGGGCGAGGAGAGCTTGGGGGTGGGAAGATAACCAAAGGCATCGTCAAAGAGGAAGGTCTTGAGACTTGTTGGCCAGTGTTCTGATAAAATTGGTCATCCACTTCCTGGCTGTTAGTGGAACCTTGCTGTGTGTCAATCAGATGCTGTGATGGCCAACAGCATGCACAGCCGCTATGTGGTACACTGTGTCCTGTGCTACGCTTTGAAACGACCTCACGATGTGAAAGGCACGATCATTTATGATTCATTCAGTGCCGTGCGCTCACGACGGTTGTGCAATCAGTCAGAGTTCAGATGCTTCCTTTTCGTTCACGGTGTATCGGTAGAGGATAAGCACTGGCTAAAAAAGTACCATCTCGCAACAGCAAAACACAGCAATCTGATGTAGCAGCTGTACATTGTGTCTATAGCATCATTAAAATGCCATTTACAAGCTCATTTGTATTCAATTTCCATCCTTCTGTGTTGCCACAAAAATAAGAAAAATGCTAAAAATAGTACGTTATATTGTATATTATTTTCCCACCTTCAAATCAGGTGCCAACGCTCTTGTGCTCTGCGTGCTTGTTTGGTTGGTAGCCTTGAGCTGAGCTTCACATCCCCTGACCCCACCCCCGCCCCTCCTCCCACATTAATCCTAGCCTTTCTCTTCCTTCTTGATCTCCACTTCCCGTCCTTAAACCTCTCCAACCTCCTCACACGGGAAAACTCACATAAGTCTTATCTTTACATATCGTAGAATTGCCTAAGTCATATACGTCCCTTTTAGTTTTCCTATCAAAACTGCTTGGACTTCTTTGCATTATTTGTATTAATCATCTAACCCATAACGCCACTCACTCTCCTATCCTCCAATACCCATATATAGCTCTTTCGCACAGGAGAATGTCTCGTTACCCACACATGGTAATCACAGCGTGTGGAATCGATCGGAGTGGTACTTGACCTGCTTTAGCAAACTGAAGAACCCACGAGGCGCAGATTGGTAAGCGCAAAAGCTTCAGCCCAGCCCAGCGTTTTTTTTTGGAGTGGGGTGGGGGGGGGGAACTGCAGGAGTTTAATAGTAATAATGATTCTTGCATTTGATACAGCGTCTATCATGTGTTTGAGACGTCTCAAAGCGCTTCACAGAATAATAATGTCAAGCGAATTGACTGTATACTCGGAAGCTAATTGCGCACAGCAGCTTCCCACAAACAGTCGTGGATTGAGTGACCAAATTATTAATTATTAAAGCGATCCGCCAATCGACTAACAACATGGTTCCTAAGTACTGCCTGGTAAACAGAGGCGGGTGGAGTAAGACAACTTGGCCAACGTTTCACCCGGCCCGGGAGTCGAACCCAGGTCTCTCGCTTGCGAGGCGAGTGCTCTCACCACTGAGCTACAGGACTCCAGAGTGGGACAATCACCAATCGATGTGGTGCCAAAATCAACTCCTCAAGGTCACCTCAGCCATCAGCCCCACAGTGCAATTCATCAGCCTACTCAATAGGATTTCTGCTGCCCATTAAAACACAGGCTTTGGTTTCAGTTTGTTGTATTCACTGTCCGTTGTCTTACAGGCAAAGAGAAAGTAGCAATGATTTCTGCAGGAACACGAATGCCACAGCGATTATGCAAATAACAGCCCTTTCTATTTTTAAATGTACATGTGAACAAAGCTTCGCTGCACGGAAGATCACAAGTGGTTCTCAAAGCACTTACGGGTAAAAGAATAAAATAGCCTTGATGAAGCTGATTGCAAGGCTGGGATCCGACTGCAGTGCGCTGGCATTTTGACAGCAGGACATTGGACCTGACGAGAATTAAATCATCAGTAATTCATTTAGCGTAATTATTTTCAAAGATAACCAAAGTTATTTCAAGTTATTCACGCGTGCAATTTCAGAGGGTTATTATTTGGCCACTAAGATATTCATGATAAACAGTGTCCACCCATAAAATTCAATTGCCGGCTTCTCCATCGAAAACGTAGCTCAGTGGTTAGAGGACTTGCAAACGAGAGACCTGGGTTCGATTCCAGGCAAGGTGAAATGTTAGGTAAGTTTCCTTACTCCACATGCTTCTGTTTACTTAGCAGTAAGTAAGATCCCGGTTGTCAGTCGATTGGCGGATCGCTTTTCCTTGGGTAATAATTCCTTCAAAAAATAATAATAATAATAAATTGGTCACTCAATCCACGACTGTTTGTGGGACGCTGCTGTGTGAAATTGGCTGCCGGGTTTCGCCCACAAAACGTACAATCAATTCCCTTTACAGTATATTCCGTGAAGCGCTTTGACTGAATTAAGACTGAATTTAAGAATTTTCCACAATTCTGCACTTTCTTACACTTAAAAGACAAAAATAGTTGTGCAAGTTTAAGTCCAAGCAGAACTTCGCATGGGCACAATCCAGAACAATGTAAAAACAAATTAAACAGATCAGTTTTGAATGGATAACCGAAAGCCAAAACTGCAAAAGCCTGAAGGGCAAGTACGCTATTGGGATTTAATCACATTTAAAAGCAATACTAAAACCGTGCAAAGAGAGCTAGGCTTCATTTGCCTTGCACTCACTCAGTTGCTTATATAATGGTGTTTCGGGAATCCTGTTGCAAACCTATGGTAACATCGCAACTTCACCATAGAGTTTCAAAAGATTCTCCACCAATCTCTTCTGTGATCTGTCAAACACGGAAACACTCTTCCTGGCCGATCAGCTGTCAGCAATTCACTTACTTTAAGTTTAATTATATTTGAGGTCTCTCCGAGGTGACAAAAATCAATTTGATCTTGTCTAACGAAAACTACTTCCCTGACAAGTAAACCCATTACCAATGCACGGATAATTCTGCACAGATCCTTTAACAAAGGCAGTTTCTATTATGGGATCCCACCACATTTACCTGTTAGCTGAAGCACTTGAACTACATCCATAGTTCCACAAAAGGATAGTTAGCAAGTATAATTTCACAGTGATCCAGCAATAATTGATCTGCTTTTTAATACAAAGAAACTTGTCACAACAGGGCTGTCTTTACTTGTCACAAATTCAAATTGTCACAACTCGTAGGATATATGAGGAGGAAGAGATATATATTTAGCCACTGTTAGGAGAGTATAGCAGAATAAAGTCAATTTCTCTCAGAACTATTTCTCTTTGCACAGAATACACCTTACCACAAATGATTGGTGGAGCCAAATCACTTAAAAGGGAATTGGAAAAAGACATTTGAGGAAAAAATAATACAATAAGATAAGGGGAATAAATTAAATCAAATATAATAAGAATAATCCTTGCATTTGGTAGAGTGCCTTTCACTTCGGGAGGAGGTTCAAGAGCACCTCACAGGATAAAATTATTTCTTCTGATCGGTGAGTGAGTGACCGGAGGGCATCAATTTTTAACAAAAAAAAACTTGCATTTATATAGCGTCTTTCACGTCGGAATGAATTCCCAAAGTCTTAACCCAGGGAGGAAAAGAGGAGATTGGGAGGATTTTTTTTTAAACTCAGAGTTGTTAGGAGTTGGATTGCCTTTCCTGCTGCATTGGTTAGGGCAGATACTTAGACAGGAATAATCTGCAGGGAAAAAGCAGATAAATTGACCTTTCAAAGAGCCAGCACAGGCACAATGGTCCAATGACCTTCTTCATGTTGTAAGGTTCTTTGGTTCTTCGAAATACACTGACGTACTAAAGCAGGATTTACGTTAAGGAGAAACGTTCCTGATGTGCAGATTCAATGCCACCAAATTCAATTAATGTTGGCAGAAGCTGCTTACAAAAAGTGCCAATAAATTATGATATTGGGAAGGTGAAGGTTGTTAGAACCAACTCAGTCCCTCTGTCGAACAGCAATCTTGTGTAACTCAGTCTGGGGCAATTATTATATGGTGTGTGTTTTTTTTCTCATCTTCTTCCGTTCCTTCCCAACGCACAGCAAGTGCCTAATTACTCTCACAAGCTTCGCC
The DNA here is from genome assembly GCF_018977255.1 of Callorhinchus milii. NCBI lineage: Eukaryota > Metazoa > Chordata > Chondrichthyes > Chimaeriformes > Callorhinchidae > Callorhinchus > Callorhinchus milii. The sequence goes on along the minus strand of NW_024704766.1, from coordinate 2,918,908 downwards.
TTCATGTCTCGGACAAAGTCTTCGCTATTTGGCTTGGAGGTTTTTCCTGTCAGCATTGTGTAGCTGTGACCGGAGACATATTTTTGTTGCATATTTTCCGGGGGTAATAATCCCTTCAAAAAAATATACTAATCTGGTCACTCGATCCACGACTGTTTGTGGGGACGCTGCTGTGTGCAATTGGCTGCCGCGTTTCGCCCACAAAATACACAGTCAATTCACTTTACAGTGTATTCTGTGAAGCACTTTGAGACGCCTCCACAATGTGATAAGGTGCTTTAAGGATTATTGCTATTATTTGCATCAGAACTGTGGCAATTGGAGTTCATTAATGCCTGAAATATGAAACTAAAGACCTTGCCTACATTATGCATGATGGCGAGTTGAGTTCTGTTGCAGCACTGGCTCGGGTACAGGAAGGCATTCTTTTATCTCATGTTCTCCAGTTCATTAAGTCTCCCTAAATTGCACAGTGGGAATATATTCTGTAAAGTGTTTTGAGTCATCTCGAAGATGTGATAAGGTGCTATATCAAATGCAAGAATTATTATTATTATCTTATCCCGAACAGCAGATCTCGTGACATTTGCTGTGCTCTTCCCTCTGGGAATTACTACCTCCGGTAAAACGATCCGCGAGGTAAGCAGAGGCGTGTGCAGTAGGGAAACCTGCCCAACGTTTCACCCTGCCGGGAATAGAACCCAGATCTCTCGCTTGCAAAGGCGAGCGCTCTCACCACTGAGCTACAGGACTCCATGTTCAAATTGATACAGATACATCTGCAGGTGTCATCAGTGGGGGAAAAACAAGTCTACCAAATGCTGGTGTGAACATATCAAGTCTATTTGATATCAGGAAAGGCTCATCAACAGCATTCCTTCCACACACCATCTGCAAAGAGCCTCATTGCAGATCACAACATTTCTCCTTGGCTCTCGTGGAGAGATATACATAATATCCAATATCACAGGATTATCTAATCTCAGAATTTACCATGTCCAACCCAATCTAAGGTACTGTTCCTGTGATCCCAGGACAAATGTATCTGATGAACACTGCCTCCTCTCTCTGCCTTTGCTCACCTTGAGAACCTTCAGTGTTTATCCAATTGCTTTCCAACAACTTAATTCCACACACCATTAGGTTGATCCACATACGCACATCTCTGCTCACCTGAGGCTTGTTAATTTTGCACATGAGTCCTTTGGTTCTGCACTCACGATCCAAATAAAACGATTTACTCCTGTCTACATTATTTTTGCCTCTCGGCAGTCCAAAGGCCTGGACGTCAGATATCATTGAAGAGGTTTTCAGGATGTTTTGTTTTACCTTTTAGCTACTTGGACGCCAGCACAAGGTCACAGCATTCCATTGTTTTGCTTTTTTAAATGATTAAAAAGTCTCAGTACTCTTTGCCAATTAAACTCACCCCGTTTTTCTGTGGAGTCTCTCACTTACTAAAAGCTCAGTGCAATGTAATGGCAGCGGCCGGTTGAATCCTCATCAAAATATTAAAGGGACAAATATGAGGTGAATGATCAAAAACAATGGGTGACAAAGGGTGAAGCTCACTGCTCTTTTTGAATAGTTCTCTTTTAACATCAACCTAAACAGGCAAATGTCTAGGAACTTGGTTTATTTTGCATTCATCTTTTGGCAAAATAGCTGGCACATTTGCCAGAGAAATACAGTCAATACATTGGATCCAGCAACCGCAGTATTTTGCTTTTGCCAATGTTAAGGAGTTTGTTTCCTCATAGCTAGGCAGCAATAATATTGGAAACAGCTATGTACAGACATTTAAAGCTGCCTTTATCTCTTCAGAAAGCAAACTGACCCCACAGTTCATCAAAGAAACTCCCTCCAGAACACTCCAGTACATTAACTTCTCAGTTGTTTAATAAACCAGAGCATTCAGAATAGCAAGAGAACATTAGCCATAAAATACTTGGAGACATTTTTTTCTTTTTAACCTGTTTTATGCCAGTGTTATCACACAATACCACAGCGTAGCAGTTTAATAGTGGCGATGAAACCGGGGGCGGGGAAGGGCTAGCCAGCTAGACCCAGAGAAGTGGGTGTTTACCATTTCTCTCCTCCCCCTTCCCCCCAAAAAACGTAAGGAATTGTAAGTGTATGGAATTGTATACACAGTGCTCCATATTTCTGCAGTAGCGAATCAGACATATACACTGATTATGCTATTATCGTAACAGGATTCATATCTTGCTGCATTGGACCGGCAAGGGTTAATTAACGACAGACATATGTGCACACACTTGACTGAGAGCGATGTGAATATGGATCCTCCATTAACCCCAGGAGTGAATTGGATCTATGTTCTATTTGCCGTGCGCAATTGGCTGCCGCGTTCCGCCCACAAAATACACAGTCAATCCACTTTGGATTGTCTCGTGGAGTCCTGTAGCTCAGTGGTTAGAGCACTCGCTTTGCAAGTGAGAGACCTGAGTTCAATTCCAGGCAGAGGGCGAAACCTTGGGCAAGTTTCCTTACTCCACACAGAGCCTAATAATAATCCCTCAAAAACCCCAAAACAATAATTAAATTGGTCATTTTCAATCTACGACTGTTTGTGGGACATTGCTGTGCGCAATTGGCTGCCGCGTTCGCCCACAAATATACAGTCAATTCACTTTACAGTGTGTTCTGTGAAGCGCTTTGGGACGTCCTCCAGACGTGAAAAGCGCTATATCAAATGCAAGGATTATTATTATTATTATTATTATTATCCTGCGAAGGGCTTTGAGACGTGTGCGTCAATTGCAAGGATTATTATTATTAAACTGGTAGAGACCTGGATCTGAGGTACAAGCTATCACCTTAGACCATTAGGGCTCTTGGTTCCAATGTCTTTTAGACCATCAGGAATTTGGATACAGTGGATGTGCCATCTCAAGGGCTGAGGATGTGAGTAGCATATAAAATCAAGCCAACCAGGGAATAAAAACACACGAAGCAGCTGATTACATGAATCCCCGAGAACTGCTATCATACTCTGACTGCTTTACGGCTCTCTGTATCGCACAGCTACACACTCGCGCTCGATTTGTGTTCATTTGACCTGTATTAATAAAAGCACAGCAGCAAGAAAGAGGTAGAAGATAAGTGTGTAATTTTTTTTCAGACTCTCTGCAGGGTGTGCATTTTTATCCAAAAATAATGAGTTAATTACACATATTCCTGGAGGAGTTATGTAAGGAATGGATCCTGTAACTCAAATCTCAGCTTCTTAAAGTTCCATTGAGCGACCGTTTAGTTACTCATTCAGAACAAATTGAGAAACCAATGGCAGAATGACAAAGTTAAAAGATATTTGCACACTAGGAGACCTGTAGCTCAGTGGTTAGAACAAGCGAGAGACATGGGTTTGATTCCCAGCAGGGCGAAACCTTTGGCAAGTTTCCTTACTCCACACGCCTGATAATAACCCCTCCAAAACAAAAACAATAATAAATTGGTCAATTTCAATCCACGACTGTTTGTGTGATGCTGCTGTGCGCAATTGGCTGCCGCGTTCGCCCACAAATATACGGTCAATTCACTTTACAGCATATTCTGTGAAGAGCTTTCCGACGTCTAGAAGACGTGAAAAGCGCTATATCAAATGCAAGGATTATTATTATTATTATTATTATTACCTGGGTTTGATCCCTGAGCGGAATGAAACGTTGGGCAAAGTTTCCTTACTCCACACGCTCTGTTTAACTAACAGTAAGTAGGAACACAGTTGTTAGCCTTTAGTCTCAGGACGACACCTCAAAACGTTTCACAGGATCCCCTGTAGAGTGTAGTGACCGTGGAGTGTTAGCGAACGCAGCAGAGCCAATTTGTACACAGCAAATATCCCTCAAACAGTCAGTCGTGAAATGACCTGATCTGAAGCACGGCAGCAACAACAACAGCAACAAATTACATTTACACAGCGCCCTTCACGTCGGGAGGACGTCTCAAGGCGCTGGACAGTCAGGGATTTGGACCCGAGCTGGGACGGTGGAGAACAGGGAGGGTAGAGGGTAGAGGGCGGTCGAATGCCCGGTTGAGGAGGAGGGTCCTGAGGCTCGAAGCACACTGACAGTGCTACACTGAGAGTCAGCCTGGGCTTTGAGCTGAAGTGCGGGGCTCGAATCAACAGCCCTCACTGACTTTGACTCAGAGTCGAGAGCACCACCTACTGAGCGAAACCGATGCTCAAAATCAGAATTGATCGACTTATTTAAGAAAACACAGTCGCCGAAAATTAATTGGATGAGATTTATAGAAAACAGCTGACACAGAGAACCCGATATACCGTACTCCCACCCATCAATAATTTCAGCCGTTCCGAATTTCAGAAACCACAGCAACAGCTCGTGGCTTTGATCCAGTTTCGTAGACATGTTCCTCTTGTAATCAGACTTTTCTCGAAGGGATAGCATTGACATTGCACAGACTGAAACAATGCCTCACCCTGAATATACCGACACTATTATGCTAAAACGTACAAGATTCAGTATTTCCTTCATTCAGTACGAAGCAGGGCTTTATTAGAATTCCATTCAGATGAGTTTGCGGCCCAATGTCACCGCTTATACATTCTCAGAAGTATTGAACGAGAAGAAAAAAAACACAAAAGCCCTCAGAACATGTTGCCTTTTCTAGTGGATCTCCTCGTTTAACTGAATGAAAGAGGCGCACTGCCAGGTTGACTTGACAATAAGGTGACGGGTAGTGGGAACAACCTCTTGCCAATGAACTCATTTGCAGTGCATTGATATATAACAGTTATTAAATAATAACTGAGAGAATTTGTAAATGTTTCATGCTTTTCTGCTAAACCAGGCAGGCAAGTGATCTGAGACCCAGGTCTTAGCCTTGAGACGATTGTTCTAAAGTTTAAGATAGTAAGAAGTTTCAGAAAATTCCTCAATTCGGTCTTAATTTGGAAGCTGTTTTTTCTGTTGCGCTCTGAAGGGCCTTAACGTGGTCTTCCATAGAACAGGAGACAAAGCCAAAAGGCTTCCAAATCCAGGTTCTGTAAAACTCCCCCCAAATTCTGCACAATCTAAAATCTTAGGACAATGGTCTGAAGGCTAAGACCATGAGAATTTTGCACCTCAGATTCTCACCTGGTCAGTGACACTGGTGCACAGATTTGATCTGTTTCATCCACATAACTCTTAGTTCGGTTGGTAGTACTCTCACCTCTGAGTCAGAACCCACATCAGGACTTTGAACTCATAGTCTAAGCTAAGATTCCAGTACAGTAATGGGGGAGCATTGCATTGTTGGAGGTACCGTCCGTTGGTTGAGATACTAAACCAAAGTCCTGTCTGCCTGTCCAGGGGCTGGACATTAAAGATCAACTAGTACTATTTGAAAAGAGCCAGGGAACTTCTCCTGGTGTCCTGGCCAACATTAACCCCAAATAAAATAACTCATGGTTGTTTGTGATACATTGCTGCGTCCAAATTGTAGGTAAGATACACGGTCATTGCACTTAACAGTAAATCCTATGTAGGGTGCATCTCTATTTCATGCAGTCTTGCAGCTCAGTAGTTAGAGCACTCGCCTCGCAAACGAGAGGACCCGGGTTTGATTTCCCAGCAGGGTGAAATGTTGGGCAGGTTTCCTTACTCCGCACGCCTCTGTTTACCCAGCAGTAAGCAGGAACCCGGTTGTTAGTCGATCGGCAGATCTCTTTTCAGGGGATTACAAATCCCTGCCCCTCAAAAAATTGGTCATTTCAATCCATGATTTCACCCCAAAAAAAATAATTGTCAAATCACTTTCCGTGCAAGGATTCTTATCTCAATGCAGCTCAATGCAAAATGTGAGAAAAATACAAAAAAAAGAGAAGGGTTTCCAGTTGACTGATTCGTACGCCATTTAGCTTCCGCCTCACCCCGAATCAATCTTACTGCACAGGCAGCAGGTCGCAGAGCGACACTGAGAACATCCAAAGTTTGCTTGGGTGTGCGGCAGAGGATGTCTGAAGTTACTTCAGGTTGAGTCGTTGCTTGTTGCGAGGCACAGTCTCCTGCTCAGGCTGCAAATTGCTTTTCCCACCAGTTGATATTGATTCCGGAGTTAGTCAAAAGCTTGCTGTCAATTATCAGACAGTGCAATACGTTCAAATGTAACCCGGCCCTGATAGGAAACAGGTAAATTCACTCCTGCATCCAATAAAAAATATTGAAAATATATCTGAACTGTGGAGGCTTTATCAGGGACTTGCCTTCTATCAGGTTCTCCAACAGGCGGAGAGGGAGAAAACCGTTTCAACAATGAGGTTTGCACATTTTCCTTCACGCGGTGTAATAGCTACGCATTAGTATTGCGAGGTTCACTTCGCTGAACCTCTTGTGCTCTCTTTACACTCTGCACGTTAGCGCCAACTCAGTGCTGTTTTCTCGTTGACTCAACCCTGGAAAGCGTGGAAAAGATCCGAGCGCCAAATCAGTTCTGAGCGCAGTCCCTGAAAGCAGCGCAGCTTGGGAAGTATATTCTGACAGCAACTGTAATCTCGACGAAGGTTTGCACTGCAGCCAATTATGCCTAAAAGATCTCAGACGGTCACGGTCTCTTGGTTCATTGAAGGACAGTGCTTCTAACAACGCTTTGGATTTTCAGCCTAGATTCTGCGTGTTCAAAATCTCGGTGTGGGACTTGAACCAACAAGCTCCGGACTCAGAGGTGAGAGTGTTACCAGCTGAGCCAGGCTTTCTGTGAATGAAATAGACATGTTTGGCTTCACCTTTGGCCTCTCTCGTCCAGATATTTAATTTTCTGCCTCCCGTTTTCGTTTCAACTCTGGTGCTGAAACTTTCCAACGGGAGAGCAGTCAGAGACTATGATGCGCACATCTGTCAGTGCCACCCCAGGGATTGGAATATAAACCGCACAACAAGCCAGATGTTATTAACTGATATTATATAAAAAATATGTTTTTTAAACAAAACCCAAACCCATCTGCTGAGGATAACGAGAGAGAGATTTTCAGCCACTGTGCCCTGAAACTCTGGAACACTCTTCTCCTTCCTTCTCCATCTTCAGGTCACTCCTGAAGACCTTCCTCTTCAACAGTGCCTACGGTCAACTTCCCTTCCCCCCGACTTGGAGTCATGCTCGTCCACTGTCAAATGCTCTGTGTCAGTGCCCTGCATGTGGGGCACGATATAAATGCAAGTCGCTGTTGTTGCTCAGCACTTGGGTAAATTTAATACTCTTCGTGTAAAGATTTGGGGGGCAAATTAATTTACTTCTCAGCACTGCACTTGTTGAGTAGGGAGGTCCTCCATCAGAGAATAATAATATACCTTGCATTTGATATAGAGCCTTATCACGTCTTCGAGACGTCTCAGAATATACGGTCAAGTGAATTGACCGTATATTTTGTGGGTGAAACGTGGCAGCCAATGGCGCACAGCAGTGTCCCATAAACAGTCGTGCAGGAGTTCTCCCCGGGAGATAAACTTCCTGTTACAGAATTATAAAGTGATCTTTCGCACACCATCCATCTTCATGGGCTTTGTGACTGGTGTTGCTTAATTAGTTGGAGATTGTGGGAGGTTGTGTGTTGCGTACATGCATCCTCTGGGATCCGAGTTCAATCTTATTGCACGATGAGAGCCTTTACCAGGTGTCAGACCTGCTGCAGAACTTTTATCTCCTGAGCCCAGACTGGATTTGAACCTTTTAATCCCCGAAGGTTAAAACACAAGCAGTGGGAAAGCTTCTAAAATAATAATAATCCTTGCAATTGACATGGAGCTTTCCCATGTCTTCTAGACGTCTCAGAGAATATACTGTAAAGTGAATTGACTGTGTATTTTGTGGGCAAAAGACGGCAGCCAATTGCACACAGTAGTGTCCCACAAACAGTCGTGGACTGAGTGAGCAAATTATTATTATTATTATTCATTGTTATTACTTTCTTTGAAGGGATCATTACCCCCGGAAAAGCGATCCGCCACTCGACTAACAAACAGTACCGCTAGGTAAGCAGTAGCGTGTGGAGTAAGGAAACTTGCCCAACGTTTCGCCCTAAACCAGGCCCTCTCGCTTGCGAGCTAAGTGCTCTAACCACTGAGCTACAGGACTCAACAATGGTTTTCACAATGGCAAGCTGTATGATTTTAACAGGTTAAACTCCAGCAGTTGTCCTTGTTGTCCTCGAGCCTCAGCTAATAATTGTCAACCTTCACCTAATACATTCTGGATTTGGTGAGCCAGATACGTTCCTCTGTGGGGAGAGCGTACTCCATTCCAGACCAGGAAGGTGGAACTCTCGGTAATTTGTTTCGGATACACATAATCCTGATTGATGGGTTACTGCGCGTGCTAGACTCCCGCACGCTGGACCAAACAAAATCACACACTCACAGAGATACGAATCTTATTCCATTCCAAGACGCTGGTGTAGAAACAACAGTGATATTCCGAAAACATATTGCAAAAAGAAAGTGGAACCTAGAAAAAGGAAATCTTCCCCATCACACACCTAAATCATCTAAATATTTCATGAACCCAGGTCTGAAGAGATAGGCTCAGCCTTTCTCACTGTAACGGCCTTTCATGAAGTTGACTTATGAGAGGCATTACAGTGACTTGGAACCTCAGCTCGCTATCTCCCCTGCTGTGCAGTAGCTATTAAAGTTACAGCATCTATTACTGTCCAGGCTCTGAGTTCTATCCAGACACTGACTAGGATTACCCTGGAATCAGTTAGTCAACCATTCAATGTTACCTCACTCAAGAACGCACGTGCTTCCCTATGCTGGGTTGCAAAGAGCACTGGATGCCGTAAATTAAATACGCTCAGGAATAGTTTTCAGGCGAAACACCATGGAATATTACTTTGAAAAGGATTTGACGGCATGAACTATCCAGGAGGTGTGCTAGAAAACACTAATCACACTTGTGTTTGCCAATTACCCTGCCTCTAGTCACGATCCCCTCTCAATGCCTCGCTGCTTCTTGTTCCAAGTGCTTGAGATTGATGAAACACTTAAGAGCAATCGTAGCTGCGGCTTCTGAGCACAGTTGAAGAATTTCTGAACGTAGATGTAGGCAAGGGCATTGATCTATCCACATGTTTGTGGTTTGCAGATGTGGAACGTAAATTACAGAATGTACAACTCAATTTATATTTGTACAATGCCTTTCACGTCAGAAGGAGGTCTTAGCCTTTGTCAGCCTGGCCTCAGTGGTAGCACTCTTGCCTCTGAGTCAGAAAGTTATCAGTTCAAGCCCCACTTCAGGACTTGGAATCACGTAATCTAAGCTGACATGCCAATGCAGTGTTGGAGCTACGGTGCATTGTCAAAGTGCCGTCCTTCGGTTGAGACGTTAAACCAAGGTCCCGTCAGGTGGCTGTTAAACATCCCATGGTACTATTCGAAAAGAGAAGGGAATTTCTCTTTCCCGGTGTCCCGGCTAACAAATCCCGCAAATAAAATTGATCACCCACTCCATGGCTCTTTGTGGGCCGCTGTGTGTGCAACTGACTGCCATGTTTCACCCACCAAATTACACGGTCAATCCACTTTAGAGTATATCCTGCAAACCGCTTTGAAATGTCTCAATGACAAGGATAAGGTGCTATATCAAATGCAAAGATTATTTCATCATCTGCCTATGGTTAGTGACTTTGTATTTGTCGGCAAACCTTGTTGGTAGGGAATTATTAGCAGGCAGTCCAGAGAGAGATGATGTGATTCTGATATCTTCTGAATTCTAACTGGGTTGAGTTTGTGATTAAACGCAATGTAAAAAAAATCACAATGAATACTTGATCTATTACACTATTAGACTTATCTTTATTGTCCAAGTGGAAATCTTCTGGTCGGTTTTGCTCAACCTGCGGTTTGTGACATTGGTGAGTAATAGTCGGTGTTTCAATGCTGCTGACATGAGGCATTAGCGAAAACTTCACACAGGACAGCTTGTCAATTGATCATATTTAGCAGTTCAGGCCAATTGCATAATACATTTGTTTAATGCATTATCAGCATATGATGAATTGGGATTCTGCTTCAAGCTCATCTTCAGAAGAATACAATCTTTTTCCAGGACGTTTTTGATTCAGTCTCTTTCAATTTCTGCTCGGTATTAATAAAACTCCCGAGCTCAAATTGCCAATTAATAGCTTTCTAATTTGCATCAATATTGCGGTGTGATGGGTTGTTAATTTCTGATGCATGTCCTTACTATCCAGCTTCACTGAAGTTTTGTGAAAAGACTCCTTTTTGAAACACATCATCGCTCTCCAAATCACTGCTGCTCTCCCCAGGTGTACAAACTTCTTACGAATTGAATAGTAGTAATAATAATAATATTAATAATAATGAGGGTTTGACTCCTGAGACTGACCCAGGAACTGTGAGTATATAATAATCCTTGTAATTTGATACAGCGCCTTATCACGTCTTCGAGACATCTCAAAGCGCTTCACAGGATATACTGTAAAGTGAATTGACTGTATATTTTGTGGGTGAAACGAGGCAGCAAATTGCGCACAGCAGTGCAGTAATCCTTACATTTGATATAACCTATTGCATGTCTCAAAGCTGTGACTGTGTATTCTGTAGCGTAAGCAAAGCCGGCAGCTATGTTGCACACCGCAAAGTCCAGCAAAGACCCATGATATGAACGATAATCTTCTATTCAATATAACTGGCAGACCAAGCCACATATCTAATGGATATAACCACAAAACCTTCTTTATTGGACATAACTGAATTCTAACGTCTTTCACGGCCCAGATTTCAATTCAGAGACAAATGCATCCTAACGTCCGTAATCACATTTCGGTGGAGATTGGCTAAGAATTAATAGATGTCGTATTCATCCATTGCTGCTGTTATCTGAAAAATTACATTAGACAAAATAGAAATATTTTCTCCTTGAATCAGAAACTCCAAAGGGAATAATTTGGCGTCTTTGAGAGTCTGAGTGAGTTGTTGGTTGAGTGAATTGGAATCGACAATGTTTCATATACAAGTTGGTGAGACCTGAAATAATAATAACAATTCTTGCCTTTGATATAGCGCCTTATTACGTGGTTGAGACGTCTCAAAGCTCTTGACAGGATATACTGTAAAGTCAAATATTCTATATTTATACAATTTATATAAATACGTTGTATTTATACAATTTACACAGCACCCTTCAAATCACAAGGATGTGTCAAAGCGTATTCACAGTATCCAATGGTGGACACGAGCTGGAGGTGGGAGCTGAGCGGGGAGGAGAGAGGAAGGAAAGATGACATGATTTTGAAGCGGTATGTTTTGAGACGTGTCTTGAAAGAGGGCGGGGGGGAGGAAGGCAGGGAGTCAGAGGGAAAGCGAGTAAGAGAGTACAAAAGAGACTGTGGACACTGTGGACACTGCTGTGGGAAGGTACGAAGATGAAGTTTCATGAATGAGACTCAGAGGACACATTCAGCCATTTCATCAGCAAGAACATGCTTTTAGGCACTGAATACATTACTGTCAGGAGACTAATAAAATAATAACAATAGGCCTTACATTTTATGCTGCATTTTTACTATTGAAATACCTCAAAGTGCTTCACAGTACTTACCACTAACTGAAGGGACTTTGTATTTGTAGGGCCACCGATGGTGGGGCAGAGGGCACGAGGGATAATCAGGAATAATACCATTCATATTGAAAACAGCGAGGCATGGAGTGAGGCGGAGTAAATTTTGGAGAGCTTACTTTGTGGGGGGGGTGGGTAGTAGCTGTCAGCTCAATAATAATAATAATAACAATAATCCTTGCATTTCATTCAACCCCATATCACGTCTTCGAGAAGTCTCAAAGCGCTTCACAGGATATACTGTAAAGTGAATTGACTGTACGTATTGTGGCTGAAAAAAAATACACTTTAAAAATACAGAGTAAAACGATAATTTCAGGTTGCTTCCCCCCACCACCGCCTCCTCTCCCCGCCCCTCTTCATGTTTTTTTAATCATTGACTGACACTCAGTCAGGATTTATAAGCTCCATTTGATGTGGGCGTGTGTGTGTTTTTACAATGTTTTTATGGCACAGCTGGCTCCAAACCAGCTCAAACCCATCCTCTTTGCCTCGCTGTTCCCCACAGCAGCTATTTTTTTTTCTTTTGGCATTTATCAAAGGAGAAGCATTTTAATCATGTCTTACTTGACATCGAATATTCCTGACCGGCAGAGAAAGCCACAACCGACGCTCACTTTGTGGCAACTCGTCAATTACGGATAGATGGCTTCACATGTTGGGGGTTTTTCTTGTGTGTTGTTTGACAGGTACCGAAGCTTCAGCACGCTTTAACATCAGGAACGCTGATCCCTGTTGACTTCTCTCTTCTGCTGTCTGGAGCTCCGCACGGGACACAGACAACTGCACACGGGTTTGCAGGGGTTGGCGGTTACAGGGGCTTGGGCGTGTGGGAGGGACTCGCGGATCTAATCCTCCATTCTAACATTGCTGAAAAGCAAGTGGCACAACAGATGTGGTGACATCTTAACAATGATGGTTGGTGCCAGACCCCGAGAGAGTGAGGAGGAGGGGGAGAGTGGTCAACATAGGCGAGGTTGAACAGTTAGGTTTTTAGGTGGGATTTAAAGACAGATAGAGAGAGAAAGGGGAAGGGGCAAGACAGAGGAGTAGAGGGAGGTCGAACCAGAGATTATAGACTCACGCATTGGTGGTAACACAAACGGGGTGGAAGACATGAAGCAAACGGAGGGGTGGACCAGGAGATCCCAGAGACAGGAGGGTGACAGGGCATGAAGGGCGACATGGTAGGTGACATGATTTAATTAACTCCAAAATCATCATTCAATCTGTTCACTGTAGTGTAGGTATTTTGTGCAGGTTCAGCCGACATCAATCTCTTCAAGGCTTGACTGCACATCAACATTAATTTACAGCAAAGGCTGTTTTGGGCCTGAGCACTGAAGCGAGCTCTATGTGAGTAAGGACAGTTCTGGTTATGATGCTAATTTGGTTTTGTTACAAAGCAAAATCATCCTTGTAGTTTTATTACTGAGATTCCTTGTGCACCACAGGTCTCATTTGGACAAGGACTCGTTTTATTCATCCAATATTCTACAAGATGTATTTCATTCCGCCCCCAAAAACTACCTTTACAATGTGTTTGGGGGCCATTTTTGCACCAAAGTGCAATTTAGCTCCTGTAGCTTCCTTCAGTGTCTGCTGAGGGAATGCTCAAGTGTACATTGCGGAGATTGATGCTGCAGTTATGTTCACCGTTTGTGTATTTTTTTACTTGCGATTGTCACAATGAATGATCACAAACTTCACTTTCTGGATCCTGGTACCTGTATCTTTAGGAACATGGATTGTAAAGGTATCAACACTAAACTAATAAAAAAAAGCAATAATAATAATAATTTGGTCACTCAATCCACGACTGTTTGTGGGGACGCTGCTGTAAGCAATTGGCTGCCGAGTTTCATCCACAAAATATTCAGTCAGTATATTCTGTGAAGCGCTTTGAGACATCTCGAAGACGTGATAAGGCGCTGTATCAAATACAGGGATTTATTATTACAAGGTGACCAAAAAGTCTTATTTTTCAGCTACCTTATTACCTAAAAAAATCATCATTTATTAGACATTGTGAAAAATCCTGAGTTTTTGGTCGCCCTGTACTATTATGAGATGTCTCCAACTAAAGGAATCATTGGCTAAAGCAGGCAAGGTACGTTAATGAGATAGTAAATATGGGTACTAAATGGCGAGTGTAGATATGCAGACAGTGACAAATGTTTTGCAACATGGCAAACCTCCGCCTTTGAAACTTTGATCGAAAACCATTTGTTTGGTTGGGGCAGAACAGTCCTTTTTGATGTGCTCTGATAAAAACCTGGGGAAATCAAAAAATCAGTGACCGAGACAGACAGAGACAGACTTATTGATTCACTGGGGGAAAATTCCGCTCTCTATTGTTTTCTAACTATATTTATCCAGCAAATCTAGTAAATCAGATTTTTCAAGAGCCACAGGAATTCGGGCTGGAACACAGCAATAATAATCTTTTCATTAGATATAGTACCTTTCACAGCTTTGAGACCAGCATTTCTGACCTGCTTTCTTCGCACTCCACTACCTACTGTCTCCGCTCGGCTGGCTCTGGTCTCTTGCTTGTCCCTCGTGCCCTCCGCTCCACCATCAGCGGCTGTACTTTCAGCTACCTACGCCCCAAAGCTTTGGAACTCTTCCCCCCCCCACCACCGATCCCTCCACCGCCCTTCCTCTGGTTCAGCATACAGCACCTTTCGTCCAGGGTCAATGACCAAAGTGTGCGATTGGGGGAAAAGGTATGGTGGGTGTTCTGGAGTGATGAGATCGACTTGGCCAAAGGGCCTTCTTCATCCAAACCAATCTTGTGATTGTGTAAGGAAGCGGATGAGTCAGTAGCTGAAGGGTGCAGTTTTAAGGTAATGAGCAAAAGAGCAAAGGTACAATTTATTTTTTTACACAGAGAGTGGTTAGGATGTGGGATGTCCTACCTGGAACCATGGGTGAGAGAATTAAACATATCACTAAAGGAAAAGCATGTGTGAGAAGTCAGGAAAATGGGACTGAAATGGATAGCTCCCTCAGAAAGGCAAATTACCTGTGATTTGTGCCTGTAAATTGCTAGAGTATTGTTGTGGTACTCTAACAACTGGTTTAATAGCTGGAACCAACCGTTCCTGAGGTATTTCACAAAGCCAGTGCTTAGATTAGAACCTGCATCAATGACGTGGATTCCTGAAACCAAATACAGTATGAGCTGCTTAGGGGGCTATGAGACACATCATTTTCAATGTTCCAAATACTGTAGGGAACCAATTAAAAAATGCTGGTGCAATTCTAGCGTCCAACACAATATAACTCCAGAGAAATTACATACCACAAACCCATCAGGACCCAACAACCAATCCAAAACATCGAATTCAGTTTTGGTCACCATGACAGTACATAGAGGTAGAAATAAAAATTGGGGCTTGTCAAGGCAGATCGAATGCGATAATCACTGACATGTTGCGATAGTCTGATTTCCTAAATATTAGCTGAACGCACACACAGACACCCCATTTCAAAAAAATGTGACTGCTATTTCGGTTACTGCTGAATTGAGCCAATTTTGTTTTTTTTACCCCTGGACTTAGGGTTTGAGCACATATTCACAGAATAATAATAATAATAATAATCCTTGCATTTGATATAGCACTTTTCACGTCTTCTAGATGTCTCAAAGCGCTTCAAAATACCGATTAAGTCAAGTTAATTTGGTCTGCTAGATTTGACTCCAAATGCAGAGTCACTACACTTACCCAGCAGGGCAAATCGTTGGACAAGTTTTATTACTCCACACGCTTCTGTTTACCTAGCGGTAAGTAGGAACCCAGTTGTTCGTTGATTGGCAGACCGCTTCTCCGGGGATAATTATTCCTTCAAAAAAAAATAATAATTTGGTCACTGAATCCACGGCTGTTTGTGGGGACGCCGCTGTGCGCAATTGGCTGCCGCGTTTCGCCCACAAAATATACAGTCAATTCACTTTACGGTATATCCTGTGAAGCGCTTTGAGACGTCTCGAAGACGTGACAAGGCTATGTATCAAATGCAAGGAGTATAATTACTATATACTATTACTTGACAATTAGTGTAAATAGCTTTGATAGGTGCGAGATTAAAAATATCACATTTCTTCCTGCTGGCCCTGAAGTCTGTGACATCCAGACAGAGTCAAATGAAGACACCGCTATATGGTCCTTCTCAAGCCCTTACGACAGTCAGTTGATGCGTCATGTGGCCTGTGAATTCTTGACACTGAGAAGGTGCCAGTTTGAGTTCCCTTCTCACGAGGCCACTCGATCCAGGAAAGAAAGATTTTTTAATGAAGTGTCTGACACGCTCCAGCTATTTGCTCCACACTTCTTTTCACGCCACAGTGAATAAAGCCTAAAACTTTGACGAGAAAGAGTTATCAGCTCACAGGCTTGTGATGCTGAAACACTGTCCTTTTTAAGTGCCCTGAGACAACACTGCCCCACATGAAGGGCACAGTATAAATTCAGGTCGCTCTTGTGGCCCACATCGGGGTCACATTTCCCCCCCTTGTGGTGGCTCCACAAATGTATCTCCAAAGCGAGCCACAAGTCGTGCTAAAGTCCGTCCATCTGCGTCCGTTGGTGGATGGATAGAGGGACACGCTGGCCTTTTGAGTTATTATTTGCTATCAAAAGCCACGATCAGCAGCTGCAGGTCTTCCAAGAGCACGGCCTTGCCTTCCCGAATGTCACCGTTGATATTCAGGCCCAACTTCAACAACGACGTGCGTTTATATCGCGCTGAGTAGCGTCCTCGAGCGCTAGTTCTAGTCATCTGATCGGCCCGATACCAAACCATCATTATTTTTATCAAGTGGTTAAGGATGCAGTTAATTAAAGAATTCAGGTGAATTCAGTACAAAGAACGGGTTAAGGAGTCTCACAAATGTTGTCCCTACCTCTCGAAGAACTTCAGCACATTGAAAGCATTTGCAAAGAGTATACATACATATATATATGCACACACACACACACACACTGCACAGGACTTGAGCAATAATCTTCCACTCAGTGATTTATGCTTGACGACACCATCAAAATCGCTGAATCTAACTTCAATACTTAAATCCTATAAACATTGTCAAATGGACGGCATCCTTGCCTCGTGGATCTGTACAGATCAGAGAAGCACAGATCTGCTTGCTGTTTAAATATTAATTTTGATAGATTGGTGTTAGCACCATTCGTGTTGCAGCAGATTCTTTACAGAAACCCGTAGAACGCTGGGAAATTCATCACCAAGTGCTGTAGAATCAATTGGCTTTGGCAATGTCCAATCAGCTTAAAACAAAATCCTTTTGTTGGTGTACTTTGGGTGAAATGTTTATGGTTGAAAGGCGCTATGTACATGTGATTTGGTATTTGCATTTGATACCTTCTGATTTTACAATCACAATGTTGTGGGACGCTACTCTGCGTGAGGGACCGTATAAAATACAAGTTGTTGTGGAGCATTTTCAGTGCCTTCCATGGCAGCTGTACAATCTTTTCAGTAAAACGTGACTCAGCTTGAATGCAGCATCTCCAGCCACTGTAATTAATTGGCTGCTGCGTTTTGCCCACAAATATACAGTCAAATCACTTTATAGTATATTCTGTGAAGTGCTTTGAGACGTCTCGAAGACGTGATAAGGCACTGTATCAAATGCAAGGACCAATTATTATTATTAATATTATTATTATTATCAAATCTGCAGATTACCCAAATGCTCTCTCAACTTTCCCTTCCTTGGGTCTGCACCTTCACAAGTGATGCCAACAGGATTGGAATTGGATTCCGTTCGGATGCGGATGCTGTAATGTGGTAATGTATACAAATGCATATTGGCACATTCGTATTCGTATTAATCTCCACACACGGCCCGCATTTCGCAATGGAAATAGATCTGCCGTCACTGGTCGCCTACAGTAACTCTGCACATGTAGACAGATTGCAAAAGTCATTATCCACAAAGATATCTCTAACCTTCCCACGCCACCCTACTATTCATGGCCATTCAACTAATGGAGCCAAACATAACTGGCCACACCTGACAAGCTAATATTTTTCTTGTTACACGGAAACTAATCCTGCACTTAGAAACTGAACTGAGCCTACTCTCTCATGTGCTCCTGGCTAAAGGCAATAGCACTGGGTGCAGTGGTGAGTTTGATGATCTGTCAGCCCAGGCGGCAACTGGGGACGCGATAAGTGCACCATAATTGCACCATATATTCGGACTCAATGGCGAGAGTGCTACCAAATGAGCCAGGTTGACAACTTGGCTCAGTGGGTAGCATTCTCGCCTCTGAGTCAGAAGGTTCGGATGATATTCTGTGTGACAGCTTATTTCTTCCCACTTATTTCCAACTCTCCCCCCGTTAATAGCAGATCAATTTAATAATAACTTTCAGCTGGGCTGGATCCATGAGAGAGATGGCTTTGCCCAGACATCCACGTCAGATGTTCACATCAGTAACTTGGCATGCACATGTGGGTCTTTCATTCCCCATCGTTTCTGACACAACCACATACCAATTCAAACTGATAAGACTTAATACAACATCTGAACAGAGTTATTAACGCTTGGTTTGTGCTGCTGGAAGCAAAGAAATATCACTTTGAGCAGCAGAACAAGAAAGTTGGATTTATCCTTCCTACCTCCAATCGCACTCGTCAGGACCTGAGATGTCTCTGCACACATCTCAACTCATGAGGATTCTTTTTTGCATTTGACATAGAGCATTATCACGTCGTTGAGACATCTCAAAGCGCTTTGCAGGATTTTACTCTGAAGTGCAGTGACTGTGCATTTATTTGTAGGAGAACAGATATACAGTCAATTCACTTTACAGTGTGTTCTGTGAAGCGCTTTGGGACGTCCTCCCAACGTGAAAAGCGCTATATCAAATGCAAGGATTATTATTATTATTATAACAGGGCAGACAAATCACACACAGCAACCTGTTGCATTTACTCCTCAATCAAATTCCATGACAAGCTGTGGGGTTTTATCTGCTTAAACTCCAGCAATACTCAGCAACGCACACTCTGGAGTCCCCAAGTCTTGGCTCTCGCCAACCTATGCCTAATAGTCTCCAGAATTAGGTAAGCAGGATGCATCTCACCGGGAAGAGAATGCCATTCCATTCCAGGCACAAGGACATTTCCATGTGTAGATGGCATACATGTATGAGGAACACTCAGTCAGTATTGGAGTGGGTTTCTGCGTGTGTTAGACATCTGGATGACCAAAAAAACTAAATGGCTTCAGTTGCATTGCCTCGTGCTCAAACCAACAGCCTTTTCCCCAACTACTAGCCAGGGGCAAATGGCCGTTTCCAACAATACTAGTAAAAGTGATCTTACCTGCTAACTGAAGTTTGCAAAAAATATAAGCTACCTCAACTGATCTCCCTGTGAAAAACAATCTAAACTGGGCATTAATTTTTCAGTGTTTGCAAACCAACCAGAATTTCAAACCTTACACGATCTGCTTGCTTTAGAGAATATCACAATGAATTGATCATCCTTGTTGGCCACATACAAACATCGATGGCATGCAAATATGCCAGAATAATGATCATGCTATTGATCAATTAAACCTGATTGACATTATTGATTCCATTGTTTCTTGATGTCAGGGCAATTATAACTATTTTCTCCCACAGTGCCATAAGTTACAGTTCTTCCAAATCAGTGCATTTTCATTCTCTTACGCTTTTTTTTAACAACAGTTAATAAGTCTTCCTTCAGTTTCCTCAGTCGAACGCTGCTTTTGAATAGGATTACAAACCAACTGGGACATATACCTCCGTCAATCTGCATAATTAGATTTTGTTATGCAGTCCTGAGAGCAAGACTGTGAGTTAAGAAGTACAAAACAACTTCTTCATTCCCTGAGGAAATAGAGCTTTACATCTTGGATGCATTTATACTAATAATAAATTGGTCACTCAATCCACGACTGTTTGTGGGACGCTGCTGTGCGCAATTGTCTGCCATGATTTTTCTTTGTGCCATTGAAAGGGAACCGGTTTGGCACGTGGGTTCAAGACAACAACAACAACAGCTTGCATTTACGTAGCATCCTTCACCGGGATAGTGTCCCCGAGCACTTGACAGTGGCGGGAGTCTGACAACGAGCCAAGGGGGAAAGGGAGGATGGAGGTGACTGTAAGCATGATCATAAAGGAAGGTCTTGAGGCGGGATTTGAAGGTGGAGAGGGAGGGCGCAAGGCGGAGGGATTGAGGGAGAGAGTTCCAGTACCTGCATGTACTGTGTGGTATGGAGTGAGAGCTGAGACCAATCGTAAATAATACTGCTTCGACTGACCAAAAAAAAGTGCAGAAAATCCTAAACTGCAAGGGGATCAGAGCGCACGACCGCAGATTTAGATGCTACAGACAGTGCCGGTAATAAGGCAATTTATATGAGCAATCCTGAAAAAANGCAGGAGCCATTCAGAGCCAACAGACATCCCAACGCTCTGCTGTGTCCTCTGCGCTCTAGCAATCTTGCTGCGTTCTAGCGGAATTTAAAACCTTGACTGCACAGACCTATTTGGGTCATGGCTGGAAAAGAGAACCACTGATCAGAATATGCACTCCTCCCAGTCAGGGAGAGGGGTGCGTGGTGGGGGTGGGCGGGTGGAGAAGGTGACCGTAGCTACGGTGGAAGAGGAAGGTCTTCAGGTGTGATCTGAAGGGGAGCAAGGAGGAGACAAAGCGGAGGGATTGAGGCTATCGATTGAGTTCCGCAGTTCAATGTGGCATCGCACCCCACAAAGTGCTGCCTTGGTGAAGCAGCGAGCAATAAAATTTGCTGCTGATCAATTTCACTCGCAGCGGGCGACATGTGCTTGTGGGGAAATGGGAACCACAATGCTGGGAATCGTTCACTCGAAGCAAGGGTAGTGAGTAACATCTCCACCTGCGCCAGTGATTACACAACTGTTTCAGTTATGAAGTGGGATCAGAATGCCGAGGTCTCCAATGTTTGAGCAGGTTAATTTGCTGGCATTTATTTGTTCACCTCCCTTTGCTAATTGCTTTCATTCTTTGGATTTGCCCTATTTAATATTCTCTGGCGTGCAGCGCGGTGCTATCGGGCTCGTTCACGAATACACACTCTCTGCCCCTGGAGGGATGCACAAAGCTAACCTAATTCCACAGTGTAAGTGGTGCAGTTTGGTGAGAGCCAAAGCTTGGGAAGTCCTGTAGTTCAGCGGTTACGGCACTCGCTTCGCAAGCGAGAGGACCTGGGTCAGATTCCCGGGCAGGGCGAAATGTTGGCAAGTTTCCTTACACCACACTCCTCTGTTTACCTAGCAGTAAGTAGGAACCCGGCTGTAAGTCGATTGGCGGATCGCTTTTCCGAGGATAATAATTCCTTAAAAACAATAATAAATTGGTCACTCAATCCACGACTGTTTGTGCGCAATTGGCTGCTGAATTTTGCCCACACAAATATACAGTCAATTCACTTTACAGTATATTCCGGGAATCGCTTTGAGACGTCTCGAAGACGTGATGCGGTGCTGTATCAATTGTGAGGATGATTATTATTATCATTGTTACTGGGAACCCCAGATTGTGAGTTTGAATACTGCTGGAGTTTAACCATCTAAAACAGCATCGTTTTCCATTGAGAGCAGCACTGTCTGGCAAGTTCCTTACCAAGCTACAACCTCGCAACCTATTGGAGCTTCGGCTTGCAGTGTTAGCAGGAGCTGAGTGGGAATAATCTCCACCACCAGTCTCTGTTCCTCCATGTCCTGCTGAGGAGCCATCAGCAATGCCCTGGAATACTGCAAAACCCACTGAGCTCAGGAACTGTCTCCCAGGACACCCCTTTGGCGCCAGCTCAGCCCCGAGAGAAAAGATATTTCTTTGCAAATGGAGTGCCACGAAGGTGTCTTTCTCTCCGACGATTCCAAATAAATCGTCTCTTTTGGCAGCCGCCAGCCTGTAGCGGGTGAAAAACTCCGGCTTTCTGTCTGTCGGGTAGTTTTCAACCGTTAAACTAAGAAAGTGAAGCCCTTTTCGACACATTAAACTCGCTGAAGAAGAAATACATCAGCATGTTAGATTTCAAAACCCTTCAATACAATGCAATTTGCATTAACATTTCACGATGGGAGAACGTATACAAAGCCCTCAACATGACTCACTGTACACCACCATAGACTGCAAGTTCCATGGGCTCTTTACTTCAGACATTTACCCCAATATTTAAAGAGAAGGGCAGCGACGCAGCTGTATGTAATCACGTTAGAATTCACTCTAGGAGCAGGATCCAATTATGGCTTTTAAAAGAGAATTACACAAATGTTGGTATCGTGTAAATTGGGGTATGGGGAAAAGGAGAGGAAAGGAATTAAATCAGACGGTTTCTTACAGAGAGTGAGTTGGCAGACACACAACGGACTGAATGGCCCTTCTTATGTGCTGTGAAACGCTGCACGAATCTACGAGTTTGGAAGGCTGCTCACACCCTAAGCAATAAAGGCCTCATTTATAATACATCAAATGCATCATCGCATTTTCTCGCGTCCCCTCGAGTTGTGCAGAACATGTTCGATTGTACAAGTTGTACGAGCTGCCTCGCGCAATTACGCGCCAATTACGCGCAATTGGCTGCCCGCGCTTCGCCCACAAAATGCGCAGTCAATTCACTTTACAGCGTATCCTGTGAAGCGCTTTGAGACGTCCCGAAGACCCGATAAGGCGCTGCAGGATGATTATAATTATTATTAAAATCAACCCCAAGATTCTATGCTCGGTGTGTGCCACTCTTAACTCTGAATCAGAGGCGTGTGGGTTGAATTCCCACGTGGTGGCTTTTGAACACGTGTTGTCTCGAGATACTAACATCGGCATTGTCAGAGATACCCGTGTCCTTTGAGAGAGACATTGAACCTGGTGACTGTATTCCCTTGTTGAGGCGAACAATAAGGTCCCACGGCACCGTTGTATCATACCGCTCCTGTCCTTGTGCTGTTAGCGTATGCGCATTGCACCTGACTCCACTGCTGCGGAGTGGCATTGTGTTGCGGGACCTGACACTCACTCAGTGGGCAAGTAAATTAGACTTGATGGAAAATCTGCAAGTGGATGGAAGGCATCACAAAATGGGGCGAAACAAATAAATCATGTTGCTGAGCTGCCCGAGGGCGGGTTGAGCATCTTGGACTGCCTGCAATTCAGAATCAATCCCTTTCCGAATCCCTTTTGAAGCTTTGAATTCTTAAAGGAGAGTCTGAACATCGCAACGCGCTGACAGAGAACACAGTGCCAGTGTCAGCTGGCAGAACGATTTGCAAGTTCCCGCGGGAAAATAACAGAAGACGAAAGGAAAGACTGTGAAAGGAGCAAGGCAGGATCTCCTGCTCGGAGCTCGATAATGACAGTGACTGAAAGAAACACCGCCACTCCAGATAACAGTCAGAGTCCAGGCCAAGCTGCAACTTTCCATGCCACTGAATAAACCTGGAGATGGTGGAGCGGAGATCAGAAGAGGTAGAGTTTGGAATCTCCGCCCAAGACGATTGGAGGATGGAAATGGAAAGCAAGAGGAAGGTTGAAGAAAGTCAATGATCCGCCATTATTATAATAATAATAATCCTTGCACTTGATACAGCGCCCTATTCGCATCTTCAAGACGTCTCAAAGCGCTTCACAGAATATTACTGTAATGTGGAGTGACTGTGTTTCGTGGGCGAAAGGCGGCAGTCAATTGAGCGCAGTTAAACTGAACAACGACAGCATCAGTCATTGACAGAAAAATGTTCAAGTGTTCAGCCATGGAGGGATACTATTTCCACCAGATAGACTTCAGATATCCTTGACTTCAAAGAGTCAATGTAATAGAAACTGAAAGAGGGAATCGATCAACCGTTCTTTGGCCAGAAATGAACCAGTTATCGTCCAGGTTTGAATTAGAATCACCATTTTTGATGCTATCTGTAGTATTGAGCATCCTGTCACTCGGGCCATTGATGGAAGGTTAGAACCCACAGAAAGCCCATGAGGAGTTCGGGAATCTCTTGCCCAATAAGAGAATAAACTGTGAGCCTCTTCCTCTTCACATCAGTGTGCAACACACCATGACTACTGGAATCTCTTCCAGCTCAGCTGAAGTACACACAGAGAAACTGACGCTCGATCAGTTTTTCTGTGCACATACATCTGTCTGTTTGATTCTGTATGTATCTCCCTCTCCCTCTGTTTGTGCCATTAGCTCTCTTTCAGTCCCATGCACATAAATACACACATGCACGCACACACAAGGCACACTTACACACATGCACATCTATACGTACACACAAATATACCGACGCACGTGTACACAAACACACACACACACACATGCACAAACACTCGCACACATGTTTTACACACACGTTCTAAAGCGAATGCAGACTGTATCAATTATTTGGCATAGATGGTGTCAAGTCAAACCGTAGCGGAGCAGTATGTATCCCACAGAAGTACGATGACACGACAGCTTCGGCGCATGTTTTATTAACAGAGTATGAAAGTGCTCGGATGCCTGTTAAATAATGAATGACGGAGATGACAAGATGCTGCAGATACAAGCTCACCTCAAGCGATATGTCGAGTGCAGTGCAGTGCAGTGCGTCTTCAACAGGACCTATTCCTAAAAGGAATTGCCTTGGCTTATATTTGGGCTGTCAGACATTCCGGGCATTTTGTACACTGTGCTGTGCTGTACCTTTCTGTGCTGGGGGTACTTTTATCATATTATCTATCATTCAAATCCTGCTTTGACAGCTCCCACCACCTGGGCTGACTAAGCTTTTTCATGACCACCAAGATAACGTTAATGCTAAGGTAAACGAGCTACTCAAACACAAGGCGCAGCCTGATCGCTGTAATCTTAAACGAAAAGTACTGAAAAATGAACACTTTGGGCGTACAATTTTTGCCGACGAGATACGCAGTCACGACTCGTTGCAGCGGATCCTGCGAAGTGCTTTGAGACGTCTCCCAACATGGAAGGCACTATATCAAATGCAGAGATGATGACGATGGTGATTATTATTACTACTATTATTATGTTATTGCAGCTTAGATCGCTCCGTGGATCTGGTTTCCACGTGCTTTGCAGTGATGGGTCAGTCAGAACAATAACACTGCCACATCACACTAGAATGCATGTTACTTTTTTTTTAATTCTAATCAAACTTCTCAAAATAACTACTTTCTGCCGGAGGTGGAGGTGTTTGTGGTATCTTATCTGATCGTTTCTGAACTGCCTTAAGAACAGTCTCAGGTGTACACCAATGATTATAGGAACTATGCTTGTCTTGTCATAATAATAATCCTCGCATTTGATATAACGCCTTATCACGTCTTCGAGACGTCTCAAAGCGCTTCACGGAACACACTGCAAAGCGAATTGACTGTATATTTTGTGGGCGAAACGCAACAGCCAATTGCGCACAGCAGCGTCCCACACAAACAGTCGTGGATAGAGTGACAATTTTTTTTGTCAAGGGATTATTAACCCCGGAAAAGCGATCTGCCAATCAACTAACAACCAGGTTCCTACGTACTGCTTGGAACTGCGCGAGTAGACACATTCATTTTGTGGGTAAACATTTTTAGTATAATAGTTATTCATTTCAAACTTGAATTCTGCTCCTTTTTTTACGTGTTATCTCTCTCTCTATCCTTATTTTACTCTTCTGTCTCCTCGAGTATGAAACCGAACGTATTTTTTTTCCCCGCCACTGTCCATTCATTTTCGAGGCGGGAACAAACTTTGAATAATTGTCGCTTGGTGTGTCAATGTTTGGTTAGAGTGCAGCGAGCGGGTGGAATGGATGAGATAGAGAGACATTGAGGCAGATTGTATCAGCAAATTCAGGAGGAAATTGGATAGCTGTTTGGCAACGAAATTGATTGATGGGTATCAGCTTTTTAAAAACCTAAGGTCAGGTAAATGGTAATGATTTTTCCTTCCCTGTAAATTCATTCCGACGTTCAGTTGCAGCAATCCAAAATACAATTGAAACAGAAAAAAATGTTGTGATTTGACGTAAGGCTTTGAGACTTCGCTGAATCATGAACACCTCTGTTTACCTAACGGTAAGTGGGAACCTGGTAGTTAGTCGATTGGCGGATCCCTCTCCCAGGGTAATAATCCCTTCAAAAATAATATTAAATTTGGTCGCTGAATCTACGACTGTTTGTGGGGACGCTGCTGTGAGCAATTGGCTGCCTCGTTTCGCCCACAAAATACACAGACAATTCACTTTACAGTGTATTCTGTGAAGCGCTTTGAGATGTCTCGAAGATGTGATGAGGCGCTGCATCAAATGCGAGGATTATTATTATTATTTACACCCATTCAACCCATTGTACCAAAGTTGATGCTCTGAATGAACTACTTGTTGAGCCTTTTCCTCCCCACACCCTCCACGCACCTTCCCCACCCTTTCCCCCACACACCCTTTTAGATGTTTCCGAATCGTGATGCAGCTTTCGTTGCACCACTTCATCTAATTCCCTCTGCAAAGCTAATCTGGATTCTGCCTCAGTCAGATTCCACGTACTAACAAAGCTCTGTATAAAAAATCAGCCTTTTGCTAGTTTGGCAATTTAATCTTTGCCCTCAGTTACTGATTCACCGTCCAGTGGAAATAATTCCCCCTCCGCCCCACCCACCACCTCTTTACTTTATCAAAAGATGCTTATGATGTTAAAAACCTGTATCAGTGTCACGTTGAGTAAACTGGTTGCCTTGGAAACAATTCAGCGTAGAACAAAGTACTTTTGCAAAGCAAACAGAAACAGGAAGATTGCATTAATTATGATCACATTAATCATAATTCTTTGTAACTATTAAAGACCTCCCACTGGCACGACTTAAACACAAAGCGATTGCAGTTGCTTCCACCTTCAGATCCAAACGTGAATAGCTGAAGTTCAGTTATACTCTGATTTCTTCTTGGGTCTAACTAGCGTTTTGTGTAAACCATGTGTAAACCATGTGAAAACCACTCTACACCGGGCAAATTACAACTAATTACCATATGGAATTAACATCCGATTTAAAAGGTCACAGAGGATATGTTATCACTTTTCAATAATTAATTACATTCTCAAAGTATAACAGAGGGTGTTTTTTTGGTCAGCCAGGTGCCTTGAATCATGCATTTTGCCCCCAAAATACACAGTCAATTCACTTTACAGTATGTTCTGTGAAGCGCTTTGAGACGTCTCGAAGACGTGATAAGGCGCTGCATGAATAATAATCCAGGACTATTATTATTATTAAACCCCTCACCGTGGCTTCGGAGTATCAAAACTAGATCGAGAGCTCCACAACTACGGTATCCACAGCAAAATAAGTTCCTGTAGTAAACTTAGTCAGAATTTAAAAAGAAATCTCTCTGCCACCGATTTCTCTGCTTATCCCACGCTGCTGCTCCTTTGACTCTTTAGCTGAATAGCTGCATTGGCTGCACCTCTCCCCAGACGCAGATCAATATTGATCACCACACAATTACTCTACCCGGAAATCTTATGTTTGAATTATGGATTTCGGCAAAACCACGGATAAAGATAGCAAATTAACAAATCCGTACGCTACGACTCATTTAGGGATTCGTTGAATAATTCGACTTAAGGAAAATCAACAGGAAACTTGAGCGGTGCCGCGATTACGATCCTACCACCGGTCCCTTACATCCGGTTGACCCCTCTTCAGGGCACTCAGTGCAGTGCAGACCAGCCCTGACCCCAACGTGCTTGACTGGAGCATGAACTCACCTGTAGCTGGCGCTCGGCGATCACGCCCATTTCACACGTGTGGAGCCAAACCGTCGGCTCTCACGCCCTCTGGCCGGCTTTCCACGTGTTGATCTCACTTCCTCCTTCGCTGACCCCGACCCAAAACAGGAACTGACATCGATTTACTCGCACGTCGGCCGTTTTAGCAACAAGCGACGTTCGAATTCCGGTCATCAGGTCACAGGAAGCATGACCTCCCGCTTTTGGCGCATTCGCTGCAATCAGAAAGATCTTGCGAGGGAGAGAGAGAGAGAGAGAGAGAGGGAGGGGAGGGGAGGGGGTGGTGGGGAAGAGAGCGGAGAGAAGAAGAAGAAGGCCCTTTGCCCCATCTGATCTCATCCCTCCAGAACACCTATCCTTTGACTGGGTCATTCGGATTGTGAGGTGTTTTGAGACGTTATCCTACGTGGAGGGTGCCGTATAAATGCAAGTTGTTGTTCGTTTCTGACCTTTACAGGGCGCAGTGTGTCATAGCCAAACCCCCACCACCTGCACTATCTCAACCCTTCAAAGCCCAGATCCCAGCTTCCACAAGTTCGGATTTGCCTTTTAACACATCAACGATTTTTCATTTACATATCGCTTTGCGAACCTCGCAAATCGGAGCCCACGGTACAGTTTGTACCAGCGTGCTGGTTTCCAGCTACGAGACGATATGCTTTGCGAGGTGATATTTAAAGAGCGGCACAAGCTGTGGTGGTGATGAATGGCCACCTCTGATATCTCAGATGAGCACAGCAGCTGTAGAAATGATGTACATGTCCTGTTTGACAATAACATATCCATCGTTTAAATGACATACTTGTGGCAATGCATACCTGTAAATGCATGACACCTAGATCAATGTTACCCTGTCTACTGGAGTCTTGTGTGGTCTATTGTTGTGGAATGTCAGCTAACAGTAAAGAAAAATAATAATAATCCTTGGAATCGATATACCGCCATATCACGTCTTCGAGACGTCTCAAAGCGCTTAACAGAATACACTGCGAAGTGGATTGACCGTACGCTCTGTGGGCAAAAAAGCGGCAACCGATTGCGCACAGCGGTGTCTCACAAACAGTTGTGTGTGTCTGTCTGTGTGTGTGTGTGTGTGTGTGTGCGGGGGGGTGGGGGGGGGGAAGGGGGAGAGAGGATATAATAAATAATAATAAAAATAAGCCTTGCGCCTTGTCATGTCATTGAGACATCCCAAGGCGCTTCGCGGGATCTTACTGTGAAATCTAGTGGCTGTAGTTGTAGGTGAAGGCGACAGCCAAATTGCGATACAATAATGCCCCCAAAACAGCCATGAAGTGAATGACCAAAGAGCATCTGTTGGCCAGAACACCAGGAGAAATGCAGAAATCGGGTCCTCCTGACTTGAAAGGCGCTTTTACAAATGTAATTTGTTGTTGCAGTGCAACCAAATTGCTCCCACAGTCTGTTACAGACTAATGGAGGTTGAGCGGTCAATGGGAAAGAGGGACTGATAATGGTCTGTCGGACCTGCTCTGTGATGCGAGTGCATTTGAAGGCGTTTTTGTTTCCACGAACGCAGCTCTGGAGCACGGATTATCCGTACAGTTGTCATGGTTACCAGGGAAAAAAAGGAGTCAGACACCCGGAGGTAACCTGCACGACAGGTTTCTGGGGAGCAACTGGTTCGAGGCAACAGTTTAAACCATTTTTCTTACTCCATGACTCAATTAAAAGAGCTTTCATCCGTCCAACTTTTGATCCATCCAATTCTTTCCTCAGAGGCAGTGAGGGTTTTACTCCCGAGACTGACACCTTGACTGTGAGTATTACGGTCTTTCTCAGCACGTTCCTTAACTTTATTACCCACATGGAACGGACACCGCAAATTTTACCCATTGGTTACCACGTTCGTGATAATGTGCGTGAAACGGAAGTACTTTTTTGCTTCAAATTATCCCTGACATCCAACAACAGCAACAACGACAACTTGTGTTGAATAGAGGGCGAGCATCCCAGGGCGCTTGACAGTGGTGGAGTCTGACAACGAGGCAGGGGGAGAAGGAGGTGGGAGGTGACTGTAAGCATGGTCAAAAAGGAAGGTCTTTAGACGGGAGCTGTAGGTGGGGAGGGAGGGGGCAGAGTGGACGGGTAGAGGGAGAAAGCTCCAGAGTTGGTTTGTCACCTTCTTAACTCCTTGTTTGGATTGGGCTTTTGCTTTTCTGGGTATCGTAGCGCTCTCAGCCCTTCGCAAAGTAAGTGTGTTTGTATCGGGTTGAGAGGGGCCATTCCAGCCGTTTCTTCACCCAAGCCACACGTTGCTTCAATGTGATAAAACGGATTCGACTTTTCACGATGGTGTTGTTTGCAGTGACACCGAGAGGTTGGACTCGATCTGATGCCTCCTGTCTGAATCCAACCTCCACCAGACAGCAATTCAGCACTGTCTAAGAGCTCCTGCTAACCCCCACAGACTTCAGCTGCAGTCTACTGCTCTGTCCACGTCACTCCACGTCCCCTTGGCACATACATAATGATCTCCTTCTGTGCTGAAGAACTTGGTTTCCACAATTCCATCTGCCAGTTCAGCTTCACTCTGCTCACGCCATGTGTAAATCTATTAAAGTGTGCCCTTGCAAGCGGTAAATAATAATGATAATAAATAATCCTTGCATCTGTGGTAGAGCCTTGTCTTGCCATCTCAAAGGGCTTCACAGGACTTACTGTGAAATGCAGTGACTGTACATTTTGTAGGCGAATGCGTCAGGCAATACGTACGCAGCTTGGCCCACGAACAGCTCTGATGTGAATGCTAATTTTACCTGGGGAATTTTTGGCCAGGAATCTAGGAGAAACTCCCTTCTCTTTTTGGATAGTGTCCAGTGCCATGGATCTTTAATGTGCACCGGAAACAGGCAGACAGGACCCCGGCTTAACATTTCATCCGAAGGACAACACCTCCAACAATATAATCCTCCCACAGCACTGCATTGGAGTGTTAATTGCAGTGCCCAAAGTTGGAATCAACCAGCTTAGCACCCATCTTGCGATCGAACCTAGAATTGGTCAGTACGACTACCTTCATGGTCTGTATGGGTTTTGTTTCTCTCAAGAGAGTAGCTTTATCTACCGTTCTTTCAGAAGAGCAAACTGAACAATCCTTTGTGGCACTGAAGGTGATATGAAGGTCAAAGGAATATTGGAATGAAGTATGTGATGGGAAGAGTATCACATCCTACGTTTTTGACCCTCTGGCTCTTTCACATTTAAAAGATTTGATTCCTTCATTTGATGGGTTGCCTTTCAAGTCGAGAAAACATCTCAAAACCCTTCACGGGTTAAATGTACGTTTGGTAGGCGAAACACAACGAAAAACAACGTCCCACGACCAGCCGTTAGAGATAAATACAACACAGCTCTTTGTGGTCGAGCAAAGTATTTAGAAGTCATTTTAGAAATCCTTTCCGAAATAGATTTATTACTCAAAATAATGTGCATTTTTTTTTTTAAAAATCACCTTTTGAATTTTGCTGTTGCCCCAGCTTACGTTGCTAGGCAACAAGAGATGGCTTTGGTAATAAAGGTTTCTGTATTAAGAGTCAAAGCTGCACAAAAGTCTTTGTGATTTTAAGACTCGCTCCGAGTTGGGGGTTTCTGATCAAGGTTTAGCTGCTGATGGTATAGAAGAGTGGACTGAGGGAAATAAAGAGCGTCCTGGCCAACAATCCCCTGGATAAAATAGTTTATATCAAATAAGTATGTTTACCTAGCAATAAGGAGAAACCCCCACGTTATTCTATGGGCAGATTGCTTTTCCAGGGATAATATTCCCTTCAAAAATTAATAATTTGGTTACTCAATCCACGACTGCGTGTGGGACACTTCTGCCGCCTTTTGCCCACAAAACACACAGTGATTACATTCTGTCAAGCGCTTTGAGACGTCTTGATGACGTGACAAGATGTATATCAAACACGAGGATTATTATTATTCTATAAGTATCGACTCAAAACACAATTTACCTGGTGTTCTGTCGAATTCACATGTGACTTTTAAACTCAGGGACTGAGATATTATCCAGTCTCATTACGAACAATATTTACTGAATAAAATAGAGAAAATTAGGTCTCGCAGCTAATTATATTTTTAACTCTGTGCTACAGAATCCTCAAAAGGGGCTGATCTTCGCAAGACGCTGAAGTGGGAAATATTGTTAAGTGATGGTGTTTGCTACCAGAGACCGATAGTTTATTCATTCCATTTGACGCATCAGGAAAGGAAGTGCATTTGTACTTGTAATGTCAAGCCCTGTTACTTTGCAGCTAACCATTAACAGGGCCCGGCTGCATTCTTACTCTACAATTTCTATTTAGTTGTCACTCTGCATTACAATTAATCCCTCGCTGCAGAAAACCACCTTCCCTGCCCCTCCTTCCGTGGATAAAAATGTCACCCGGTGTGAAAGCATTGCATTTGGTCTTCTGGCACATTGGTTCAGACCAGTACGAGGCAACATGTTTCTTCTGAGCGCTTTCTAATGGGCGAAATCATTAATATTGTCAGTTTGAGATTAGCCGCACTGCTCTCTAGGCTTTTCGCATCGCCCAGTCTAAAGCGCTCTGGGGACTCTACCCTGCGTGAGGAGCCCTATATAAATGCAAGTTGTTATTGTTGTCTTGCCCATCTGCTTTCCAGGAGGGCAACACGTTGCATTTATACAGCGCCTCAGAGCACTTTAGACTGGGAGATGCAAAAGCAAAGTGAGCAGCGCAGCTAATCTCAGACACTGGTCTTCCTTCCTTTTAGGATGGATTGATTCACGCATCCTGTGATTGTGAGTGAAGGTGTTAAAAGGGCTTGAGAGTTCAGTTACCAGTGACAAAGGGTTCGGTCTGAGTGCGAACACTCAAGCGTCCAAATCAAATGTCTCCATACATTACTGGTCCCGATGATTTAGGAACTTGGGGGTTTCGCTGGCTTGCTTACTTGCTCAGAACATGCGCTGTTCCAGTCGATCAGTGGTCACATCTGAGTGGAAAGTGTTGATCGTTCTGTCTGTCCAAAGCTAGTACTTCACGTTGATATCTCAGAGCGCTCGCCTCGCAAGCGAGAGGACCTGGGTTCAATTGTAGGGCGAAACGTTGAGCCTGACCCCGCACGCCTCGGTTTACCTAGCAGTAAATAGGAACCTGGCTGTTAGTCGATTCGCTTTTCCGGGGGTAATAATCCCTTCTAAAAAAAATTAATAATTTTTATTTTAAAAAATAACAATTAAAAATGAATAATTGGGTCACTCAATCCACGTTCCCCCGATCCACCCGCCTCACCATTGGCGTGAGAGTCTTCAGCCACTCTGCTCCCAACCTCCGGAAATCACTCCGCCTCGCCCCCTCCTTAGCCTCCTTCAAGTCCCGCCTCAAGACCCTCCTCTTCGACCAAGCCTCCCGGCCTGAAAGGCGCTACACAAATGTAATCTTGTTGTTGCTGTTGTTGTTGTTTGTGGGACACTGCTGTGCGCAATTGGCTGCCGCGTTTTGCCCAGAAAATTTACAGTTAATTCACATTACAGCATTATTCTGTGAAGCATTTTGAGAATTCTCGAAGATGTGATAAGGCGCTGTATCAAATGCAAGCATTATTATGATTATTAGTATTAATTATTATTAATATCTCTGTTGTGCCAAAAGCTAAGACAGCCATAGAGAAGGAGGAGTTTGTTGTACTGGCTGAGTCACAATAATCTGTCATCCATCTCACCAGTTTCCCTTCAGATCAAAGTCGTCAATCTATGACACTATTAATCTCGTCGTACCCAAATAAAGCATTAAAATGTGTCATTGCTCAGTGGGAGACCCGTCCAGTAAACTTAGTGAATAGCATTCAGGCCAAACAGAGCTCTATCAGGTGAGCTTTTGTAGTGAATACTGTGTGAGTCTGACTCAGAAGGCATCGATACCAAGTCATGATAACCGAATACTCATCACCAGATGTTCCTCGGGCAAATACGCATGGTCACATTCAGGTTCTTTAATATCATCAAGAGTTCAGTGAAACTGATGTCCTTTTTGCTGATGACTACCTTCTACCCGACGGTGAACTCCTCCACTTTTGAGGACTAAATCACGACAGGCACCAACAGACAGATTCCGACACTCAACTGACAATTGGGATGTTATCTTCAGTGCCGTGCAGATGAAGTCAATAACTCTGTCAGTGGAGCTTGTGTTTGATGCTCCCAGCGCATCTTCTTTCTTAATTTGATTCTAACCGCTGGTGGGTTGGGTTGGATTGGTGGTGGGGAGGGGGGGGTGCGGGGGGCGGGAAGGGGTGTGATTGGTGCAGTTCCGAACCTTAAGGACACAAAACGACTGCATTTTCTGTCCTTGTGTAATTATCACTGGTTATATACAGAAGGGATAATTATAGAACGTGAGAATTTGCTGCCGAGAGAAGACCCCGAGGTCCATCTAGTTTGCTTTCCTGGCAGTGGCTTTGACATGTCGTGTCCCAGACTGTACACTGTATCCCCAGGTATTATTTTCCAGCAGAAATCAATCTAATCTGTTCTTGAAACAAATGACAGTTTCCCCATCCACCGTCTCTCTCCCTGGGGAGCGAGCCTGTTCCATATGTTTACCTCCCCTCACGTTCAACACAGCCGTTGTCCGTGCAGCAGGCCGAGAGGATCCACGCCCGCCTCAGGTGACCGTAAAGGGTTAACTCATTCTAAATCGGGCATCTGTGAACCAAAGTGCTTTGCCTGTAATGTCGATGTCTGTTACTGAAGGCAGCCATTAAGCAGACCAGACTGAGGCCTGACTCTACAGTTCCTGTGCAATTGTCACACTGCATTGCAATTACGTGTTTAGTTCCGCAAAAATGAGCTCTGTCCTCTCCCTCCCTCTCTCCCTCCCTGTCTGCCTCTCTCCCAGATACAAAACGCTTATTACTCAGTGATTTCAGCTCATTTTGGGGCGGGTGTGTGGGGGGAGGGGGGAACAGATCTGCTTAAAAAACTACAAAAGGGGGGCTTTGGTGCAAATGCCATCACTGATAATCATTTGCCACAACAATGATACCACAGGTTTGCAACGGGAACCGAAAACCAACAGAAACCGGCTTTCATTCACGTCCCAGACGCTTGTTCTCTGAAGCCAAGCGATAAAAAAANCCTTATGCGCTTGAAAGGCAGCTCCCTGACTGTGTGGGGCTGATCTGTGGGGTAACCGCCGTATTGTTGTGGAGTCCCATAGCATAGGTTAGAGCACTCGCCTCACAAGTGAGAGGACCCAGGTTTGATTCCCTGGCAGAGTGAAACCTTAGGCATGTTTCCTTACACCACACACGTGCCTCTGTTTACTCAGCAATAAGTAGGAACCCAATTGTGAGTCAATTGGTGGATCTCTTTTCTGGGGTAATAATCCGATAACTTTCAAACTGTTTTTTTTTAATGAAAAATTGCATTTTCCTACCCATTCCTAAAGATCGGTCACGAGGCGGCCCTCCGCCCTTCCTGATCCCAACCCACCCCCGCACCCCAGTTCAGGTTCAAATCCCTGTCTGTCCAGTGCCTTGGGACATCCTCCCGACGTGAAAGGCGCTGTGTAAATGTAATTTTGCATTGCATCCCATTCTGTGATCAGCCCGATGGCCGGGAGGAAACAGGGGAACATTAAGCAGCCGGTGAGTTGTGTATCAGCTCCTCCTGGTGTTATACCACTGCACTGCCAGAGACACTATCAGAACTAACTAATCTATTGTTCCCCACCGACAACCTAATCTTTTTGCTGCATTGAATACAATTGTTGACCAGTGACGCACGGAATCTCAATGGACCCTGTCTACAGCTAATAGTGAAACTCCTGCCACGACTATCAATCGCTATCAGAGCTGTGCATTGTTCTGTATCAGACCTCTGTATTAATAATACTACTACTACTAATAATTCTTGCATTTTGGTACAGCCCCTTATCACGTCCTCGCGACGTCTCAGAGCGCTTCGCAGAACAGACTGTAAAGTGAATGGACTGTAAATTTTGTGGGCGAAACTCGGCAGCCAGTTGTACTGTTGCGTATCAGCGCTGTGTATCGTTCTACAGAAGAGCTTTGCTGTACAGACAGACAATCTCACAAGCTCAATGTCAAGTTTTAAATAAAAAAAGCCAACTGAAAAACCTTGACAGCGATTAATGTGATGTCGCCTTTACCTGCGGTGCATCTCAGTCCCTCGTCCTTGTTTCTTTGCTAAACCTGTCTCTAAAGTTTGATGAAAAATCGAGGCCAAACACACACCTATTTGTCCACAATAACCCGTTTCCATCGGGAGAAAATCCAGTGTCCGGATTCAGATGTGGGGTGTTATTGTACGAGATGTGAACAGGAACTGTCAGCTTTTGTACAAGAGGATTGGCGGGTCGCTTTCCGGGGGCTAATAATCCCTCAAAAATAAAAATAAATGATAATAAGAATTTGGTGACTCAATCCACGACTGTTTGTGGGGACGCTGCTGTGCGCAATTGGCTGCTGCGTTTCACCCACAAAATACACAGCCAGTTCACTTTATAGTATATCCTGTGAAGTCCTTTGAGACGTCTCGAGGACGTGATAAGATGCTATATCAAAATAATAATCCAAATGCTGTATCAAAGTAAGGATTATTATTGTTGTTATAGTTCTGGGATGCCTAATACTGTAGATTGAGAGGCCTATTACTGAGCTGGAGCTGAGGAAATGGTACAGAATAAAAATCCATTGCTATTTTTCCAATCACTACATCTGTAGAACCGGCAACAAATTCAATCTCCCTGACACTAATAATAAAGCAACTAAAGGTCACGGGATGAAACCTACGAGAAGGGCAGCACAGCTAATCGTACTTCTTTTTGCTTTGTGCACATTACATAGGTCAGTGTTAATTATCAGCCATCCAACATCTTACATGCTTTGGCAGGGAGTTGAATTGCTATTGTATGTGCTGGGGCTTTCTGATGGCAACCATGGGTTGGGTTTGGGTTTGACCCTGTGGTGTTTTGATGTCCCCACCTGACCCTCTGTTCCTCTGGCTCCGGTCTGCTCCACATCCCCCGCCCCAACCGCCCTACCATCGGTGGCCGGGCCTTCAGCCTCTCAGCCCCCAGGCTCTGGAACTCCATCCCCCAGTGCCTTCGCCGCTTCCTCCCTTTCCTCCTTCAAGGCCGGTCTCAAAACCTTTCTCTTTGACCGTGCCTTCAGCTCCCCTCTCGACTCTCTACCCCCTCCTCGCTCCCTCCCTTCCCTCCCCTCACCCTGACCATTTCCCCCCCCTGCTCGGGTCCTGACCCAACTGTAGAGCGCCTTGGGACGTCCTCCCGACGTGAAAGGCGCTCTATAAATGGTTGTTGTTGTTGTTGTGTGACTTCCAGCACCTCGCTGCATGGCTAAATCTGCATCCACGGCATTCTTAACGGATCAGTTAGAAACGAGTGCAATTACGTAGCTCGGAATCAGCCTCCACCAGGCGCAGGGACATCAGTACGCAAGCGAGAAATAGTCTAAATTGTGTCGGAAAGCCAACGCCAAGCACAGGAGGACCTCTTCTGTTTGAAACGTTATTAGAGGTTTCAGAGGTTAGAGACAAGGGTACAGCTGGTTGGCTGGTTAATTTGGTCACTTAATCCGCAGCTGTTTGTGGGACGCTGCTGTGCGCAATCGGCTGCCATGTTTCGTCCGCAAAACATTCAGTCAATTCAACCCCTCGTCCTTGTTTCTTCGCTAAAGCAGTCTCTCAAGTTTGATGAAAAGCGCCACCTTCCCTCGGCACAGAGATAGCCCCCACGCTAGCGATCTGTGAAGAGCTTTGAGATGTCTCGTAGACATGATGAGGCGCTATATCAAATGCAAGGATTATTATTATTATCATCATCATCAATCTGAATTCAGCAATTTTGTTGTGTGTTGGTATTTTCATTATTGAGCTGGCCCTGGTTTTTATGTACCGTTTGCACAATGACAAATTCACCAATCAACCCTGGACAAATTTACCAATTAATTTACTGGGTCAGATCATATGATAATAAATCAAACTGCCCATTCTCCTCTCTCGCGGAGACTCTCTAAAACGCACTGTTTGCTCGACGCAAACACGATACAGAACAACAACTGGCAATGCAATTTTGGAAAAATTTGTTCCAAATCAATTCTCGAAAATCATTCAAGCCATTTTCATGTCCAATTCAATTTAAAAAAACGTGAAGCCACAGCTGATGTTATAAAATTGAAATAAAAGGAGAAGGAAATACGGTTAGAGTCAAAGCGGCTAAAGATTTCTATTTGTTTAATGATAAACCTTTCAATTCTTTTCCAGAAGTTAATCTGAACAAATGTTCCGCCCTTATTGAGCAGGTTTACCCACAAAGCTTTATCTTATCTACTATCTATAACTTTGTGGTTAGGACACTCGCTTTATCTTATCTACTATCTGTAACTTTGTGGTTAGGGCACTCGCAAGCGAGACGACCTGGGTTCGGTTTCCGGCAGGGCGAACGTTGGGCGTAAGATTATATTTGTGACGCTTACTGGTTTTAAGATTTTTAATTAGTATGCTGTCAAAATATAACCAAACACTTATAATCTGTTATTAGGGCAAAGGCAAGGCTGTGTGTTTGTATGTGCCCTGAGAGGGTACCTGTGCCAATTAGCAAAGGTAAAGATATATTGGATTGACCCCGGCGGAGATCGGGTGCTGATAACTTTCTCTCGCTCAGTGCCAATGCCATCCTCTCGTCTAAAGTCGAGTAATCATGTCCTTGAGCACAGGTGTAAAAACAAGGAGAGAGAAACACACTCTTGGACATCTGATTAGCTCAAGAGTAAGAAACAGAAATCCTCCCAATTAGCTGTCCATGTCTCTTTTTCCTTGTCAATTATTTTCCCACATGAAAAGAGCCTGAAAGGTCGTTAGCAGCCCGCGAAGGGTGGGGGCTATCTCTGTGACGAGGGAAGATGGCGTTAGAAACACATAAGAGAAAGATGTGAGTTCGGAAAAGTTGGAATCATTTTAGGAGGAACCGCTGGTGTTCGGCGGCTTCCCCAATCAAATCGGCTAATATCGTTTCCGTTGAATCTTACTGCTTTAATATAACTTAACAGTATATTAATTGCACGTGTTAAAGCTTTAACCTTTGAATTGCACATGATATTAAAAGATCTGCAATTCACACCATCTGTATTGAGTAAAATCTCTTTCTAGCGAACCTCACAGGGCAAGTTTCCTTACTCCACACGCCTTTGTTTACCAAGCAGTAAATAAGTCGATTGGCAGATTACTTTTCCGGGGGTAATAATTCCTTCAAAATAAAATTTTTAAAAATAATAATTTGGTCGTTCAATCCACGACCGTTTGTGGGACACTGTGCGCAATTGGCTACCGAGTTTCACCCACAAAATATACAGTCAATTCACTTTACAGTATCTTTGGTGAAACGCAAGATTTTATTATTATTATCATATTATATCTGCTTGCCTGTGATCCACAAACACCCAGACTCATCCTCTATCTGACCATGCAAGTTGTGACTCTTTCAAGCTCATTCTTGATGAGATTTCGGGACAATGTTGAGCAAGAATAAGTTATTTGCGCGTTGAATGGAATGGAATTGTTTGCAAGAGAGCAATTGGCTTTCTCGCTGCATTCGATAACTTGAATTGAATCGCTCATGCTATCAAACCTTCACTGTGTATCAAGACAACACAATTTATTGGTTTGCCTATCAAACTGCCGGGTGCAGGTAGCCAGCAGGCAGACTTTTACCTGGGTGATTCTGACACCCAGTCATCTCTCTAACCTTGGTTGTGACATTGCGACGAGCGAAAACCCGAGTGTTTTCTCAGGAATTAAATGAAAACCGAAGGCTATGTGTGTTGCCATTTCAAAACGCTAGTTCTGGATTCAGACTGTTCCAGTAAAAAATTCTGGACTGAACAAACATAGCAAAAATACCCTGGAAGACATTTCTGCTCGTTGAAATCCTCGCACCACTTTTATTAAACGTTTGAAGATCATTGTAGCTCATTCAGTCAAGTCCCTTTGAAAGCTGATTGCCTAGTGAGGGCGTGCAGTAATCTGAAACCAGACACTAAAAATCAGACTTGTCCGACAACTTTGTGATGCGTGACTTGTTTTTAGACTATACAGTACTAATATTTAAATAAATAGACAGACGGATAGATAAGTGAATAAACAAATAAATAAAGCCTTGCATTTAATCACATCGGGAGGATTTCTTGGAAGTGCTTCAACGAGTTTATTGTAAAGTCTGGCGACTGTGTATTTGTAGGTAGATGTTATCCAGAGTATATGGCACTTGGTTGTTTATTCCTCCATTAAACTGCTGTGAGAATACTTCAAGCCAGTGTACGAATGTTTCTGTGCCATAATTTTGCAGAAAGACTTTGTGAACGCTGACTGCAGATCACATTTAAACGCTGAACTCCTACAAACAGCTAAATGAAATGATTGCAGAGTATTAGAGAAGGTTTAATGTAACCTCAGCCTCCAAACTGGCCTATTAGGAAGAAATATTATGCAGACAATTAGGAGATGTTAAATTAATTTTTGCCTCTGATTTCACAACTGTGGTTAAGTTACAGATTCAGTCTGATTAGCTCTGGAATCTTTCATGCAAATAAATGATATGTTATGATAATAAAGAACTTCAAAGAACCAATGAATGCCTGCAAAGCAATCTGGGCAACAGA
The DNA here is from genome assembly GCF_018977255.1 of Callorhinchus milii. Lineage (NCBI taxonomy): Eukaryota > Metazoa > Chordata > Chondrichthyes > Chimaeriformes > Callorhinchidae > Callorhinchus > Callorhinchus milii. Next base: position 2,878,798 of record NW_024704766.1, on the reverse strand, counting down.
TAATAATAATAATAATAATAATAATAATAATAATAATGATAGTAATAATAATCATTGCATTTGTTATAGCGCTGAATCATGTCTTCGAGGCATCTCACAGACTTCAAAAAGTCTCAAACCAGTTACACCAGATAATCCACAAGGAAGATGAGAAATAAACTCTGAGCCTCTGATTGCTTCTTTAAGAAGCTCCATAGACTGGAGGAGAGCAAATTTTCTTGCATTATTCACAAATTGAGCGAGACATGAGGCTGGAAATTATAGACCAATTTGTCTCTTATGTGCACTGTAGTAGACAAGAAACTTGAGACCTCTACATAACGTGTTACCAATGCTCATCTACAGAGCACTATCAGGAGCAGTATAACACAGTGTAGATTAGACCTCAGAAATCTACCGCAATTCGGCAATACCGTAACTATTGGATGATTGCAATTCTCGTTGGTTTTGCCGTTATTCATATTGTACATTTGGTGCTAAACCGCTGCCCAAATCCCATTGATTCACTGCCTGACACATGCAGCATTTAGTAAAACACTTCATTCAGATTAGCAGCGTAGTGTAGCAGCGATCACTGAGGATGACACCAGAGATGAGTGTCGACAACTGGCGAGAAAGATTGGTCAGCACTGAGATGATTGGGAGGGGACCTGATGGAGGTGATTAAGATAATGAAAGGATTTGATGAGGTGGATAATGATGGGCTGTTTTCACTTGTTGGTGAGTTATTAAGAGGGCATCAGTTAAAAAAACCATCACTCATTGTCTGAAGATGTAGTTAAAGCGAAAAGTATCAATGTATGTAAGAGGAAATTTGATGTATACACCAGGGAGAAGGAAAAATAGTTCTATAGGAGAAGGGAATTGGAGGGGTGAGGGCTCGTGTGGTGAATAATTGGCATGGACTGGTTGGGCCAAATGGCCTGTTTCCACACTGTACCATTCTACCTAACTCTGCCATCGGGCCTCAGCTGGTGGTTTTAGTGCAGTTTTTTGGCAAAAAAAACTACGGAAAAGAGGAACACAGATAATTCCAGGGCTTTAAGAAGTTTACAGTGACTGAGAGGTGCAGTGCCTGTGACCGTGAGGTGTAGTAACCATGAAGTGTCGTGACCTCTTGATTTCTAAACCAGTTGATAATTTAAGAATTGTCACGTGGTATACCATATTTTTACTGCCCATTGTTGTGTTTGGACATAGGTAAATATTCTTACTCATTAATATTTGAGTATGAGGCAAATTGTAGCTGCCAGTTTTGTGTCTGACTGTGTCCACAGGGAATCCCTTTGCAGCATGAAAAAAGAAACTTGGTTCGTTGCAGAAAGCTTACATACCAGAATGATTTTAACCTTCTAAGTATCTTGATGAGCTGTCCCAGAAAGGTGTGGGTTTGAACATTATTTCTGCACAGTAGTCCCTCCGCCAGAATTGTGCCGTGAAAAAAAACATTTGGCAGAAGGCGCGTTGAGATAAAGTGTCCCCTGGTACTTGTGTGCTGACAACCAGCCAGATCCTCTTGGTAGCTGGTGTCTGTCATTGGAGACTAAACCCTGGAGATAAACATTGGGTCTTTGTTTTCTGACCACGTTGTCCACTCCAAGCCACTCGATCCATGACTGTTTGTGGGTAATTGGCTGTCGCGTTTCGCCCACAAAATACACAGTCAACTCACTTTACAGTATATTCTGTGAAGCGCTTTGAGACGCCTCGAAGACGTGATGAGGTACTGTATCAAATGCAAGGATTATTATTATTATTATCCGATCCCTGAGCCTGTGCATTCGAAACGTTCGACTCCTGACAATTCAGCCAGTTGTGAAATTATTCATGTGAAATTGTGGTGGTCCCATGTCCTAGAGATGTTGGCAGCTATTGCTATCGCGAGGCGGACGGACACAGCCACCAAAAGCATGAATTGCAGAGCAAGAGGAAAGGCTCAAACCAGAACACACATCACCTGACAGCAAGTAGAGAAATGACGTGCAAATATCACGGGAATTCATGGCCGAGTGGCTCAACCAAACCGTTCATCTCCTTTATACATTAAAAAAAAACTAAAATCATAAATACAGCTCAACACACAGCTCTAGGACAACAACAAAAGATCCACATCCTTCATTTAGATCTTGAGGTTCACGTAAAACAAGACAGTGGTCCTCAAATAGGGTAAAACGCAAAATACTGCAGATGCTGGAAATCTGAGACAAATAAGAAGGGTAACTGGGCGAAACTTTAAGCAAGTTTTCTTACTCCCCACGCTTGTCTTTATCTAGCAGTAAGTAGGAACCCGGTTGTTAATCGATTGGCAGATGGCTTTTCCGGGGGTAATAATCCCTTCAAAAAATAATAATAATTCGGTCACTCAATCCACAACTGTTTGTGGGACATTGCTGTGCGCAATTGATTGCTGATTCGCCCACAAGATGCACAGTCAATCCATTTTATTGTGTATCCTGTGAAGCGCTCTGAGATGTCTCGAAGATGTGAAAAGGCAGTATGTCAAATGCAAGGAGTGTTATTATTTCTCAATGCATTTCTGATAGTGGTAATTAATAGTGCTCAGGCTGCTTTCAGGTTACAAGATGCTTAGAGGCAACGAGAAATTGTCACAGTTTGCTGACCAAGACTTTCACTAGTCTCTGCCAGAAACTTCCCCTGGCAGGGCAAGGGAGAAACCAATTCTAGACCAACTGGCTCGAGCTGTGGTGGGTTGTCAGCTCATCGGGAGAACATCGTCCCCAGCCGTGTGGATCCTCTGCTCCACGGTTTCAAGTACTGTTGCTTCATTCACGTACACACCACACAGTCACTACAGCTTACAGGGGCATCCTGTAAAGCACTTTGAAATACCCTCTTGACGTGAAAGGTGATGTGCCAAATATAAGGATTACTAGTTATTATGACAACTCTCCTCAAGGAGATGACAGTCAACACTTTGCCATTGTTAACGTTGTTATGGTTATGTTTAATTCGGGCAGTTGTTCCCTGAATCACCAGATACTCATTTGACACAGACAACGTCTGCACACGAGAGTGTCCGCCTGTGAAATCAGCCTCCGTAAAACATGCCCTTTTGTGTCAGTGGAAGTAAAGTGTGAATTATTGATAAAGGTCAAGTGGTTAAACTCTATCCTGGAACTGATTCGTTTGCAGGTTTCAAGTTTGCATTTAATTCCATGGTTTAGCATGCGGCTCGCAGTTTTAACAAGATTGATTTCCAACTCATTTCTGGTTAAATTAACAGTTTTTGTGTTAAAACCCAGCTCACGACCCCTGATTAGGTTCTGCTGTCTTCCGCTCCAGTCTGGCGAGAAGCGTGTTTTTTATTTTATTGATGGTTATGACAACAACTTGCAATTATGCAGTACTCTTCACATAGGATAACACCTTGAACACTTCACAAAGACAGGGTTAGAGACCAAGGAGAAGGCGGAATAAATTCTGTAACAAGGATTCGTAATAATAATAATGAAAGGATTATTATTATTATTATTATTCAAGTCGCCAGTCGGGAGTCCTCTTGCAATCAGAAGTAAGCCAAATTGATCCACAAATGCTGATTCAATATGACTTAATTTTGCAGTCAAATTCCTTTGGGTAGAAGGCAATATCTAAAGGGATTAGCAATATCCCAAATTAGACCTCCGAGATTATAATTATGTAGTTTATCTCTGAAAACTACGAAGACTGTGAATATCGCAGAGCATTTTTCTGAATCAATGTCGTAATTTCCTTAAGAAAGAAAGATACGATGATCCTTTTCGAGCTGTTACACAAAGTCGCTTGAAAAGCTGAAACGGTCTTTCCATTAATCAGAATTGAGCAGAATCAAAGAGAATCTCTTGTTAATTCACACCGCAATGTTAATGAATCTTGACCCATGGAATGCTTCACACTATAAACCCTGAGCAGCAGTAGAACTGAACAGTGATGAAATAATGACTAACACCAGTAGTTAATTGCTGCTCGGGTAAGGTACATTTTAATTACTGACCTCTTCTTGTTAACAATCGTCTGTTCCTACATCGGTTCCAGGTGTTGATTCGGGTGAGATCATATCGCAAACTCGGAGATTGTTAATTAAGTGTATAACTGCTACCGGAGAGCAGATTGTGAGATCAGCAAGTTGAGAGACGTGCGAGGGTATTATTAATTTTCCAGCATCTCCATGTTGAAAATAACTCAACCAGTAACAACAGCAATTGAGGACAATAATAATAATAATAATAATAATAATAATAATAATAATAATAACAACAAAGCTGTTGTTCAACAACAATGCGTCATATTTATGAAAGGCTAATCTGACGAACGTTTTAGGACACGACGGACAATGGGCGTTTCACCCACAAAATATACAGTCAAGTGACTTCTGTGAAGCTCTTTGAGACGTCTCGAAGGATGTGATAAGGCGCTGTATCAAAGGCAAGGATTATGATTATTATTATCATTTCCCAGCGGATTGCAAGTAGCGTGCGACAAGATTCTGAATGGGGGATGCATTGGAAGTGGAGAGGACATCCCTTGGATTTGTAACCCAAGAGAATAGAGGACTCGGGAACAAGCATAGCAATCTGATTATTAACACAAGTTCTGTAGGCGCTAAGTCCACTGCTTCCAACCAAATAACTTTGCTCGTTCACAGATGGAGATTGGCTCCAAGGCGTTATTGAAACCTTGAGCTGGATAAATCAAAATGCCAAACCATTCATTACTTGTGCAAGATCCTGAGAATGTCGGTGCAATCGAAAGTGAAGCAAGGGAGATCCAGTCTTTGGTTAATACTTGCAATTAGAATTTAGCAACACTTTTTTTTTTGCCTGGGAGATACTGGTGGGACTGTCTAGATGGGAGAGATGGCATGTGAAGTGAAATCAAGATTCAAGGAAGTATGCCAGAAGTTTGTTAGACAGAGAAGTGCTGCAGTGAAACTCACTTAAAATACGGAAGAGTAGGGAACTTAATTGGCTTTGGGAAATGAATGTGAAGCTCCGCTGAAATTTGGAGAATGTGGATTGTATCCCTCTGACCAAGACTAAACAGAGATAGGTTTATGATCAATAATTCGCTCACCGTTGCTGCAGTTACATTCTCCCTAATGGAGGAGGGTCTGAATAAAGGTCATGGGGGTAAAGAAAAAGCAAAGGGGTGATGTTACTATGCAAAAATAAATCTTGTACAATATTGCAACGCTGGGGGAAGGTTTGGGGGGAGGCTGGGCGGAAGGGCCAGGAGCAGAGTGGCACATGTCAGTGGGAAAAATCAGAAAAATAATTGGACACACACGTTCATCTTTCTGTTAAAAAACAAGTCGTTTTGAGGGGTCGTTAAATTCACTCGTTGGTCCGGGTTCAATAACAAGTGGCATCAAGTACTTGCAACAGTAAATTCATTTCCATAATCGTAATTTGGTGTGAGAAGAATTCAGGTGATTTTTTTTTGCAGGAAGAAAGGGCAGCAATTAACTTATACAGTTAAACCGTAGCACAGTTTGTCTGATTGTGATTTCAGTTGAGATGTAGAGGGTCAAAACCACATGCACTCCAGTTTCAATTACATCACGAATACCGTATTTATCTGAATATAAGGCGACCGCCAAAATTTAAGGCACAGACAGATGCCTTAGCTCAATGCTCTCCGGAATTAGGTAAGGAGGGGTGCGTTCCTGCAAGTAGGGAATGTGAATTCCATCGCAGACGCAGAGAAATTTCCACGAGGAGGTGGCATCCATGTGAGCCACCCTCAGTCTGGGTTGGAATACTCCAGTAAAGTCAAGGGTAAGGCTGCAGGTTTTTCAAAAAAAAACAGTCACAAAAATAATCTACACCTCAATGAACAAGGATCCAACGCTAGAAAACATGCTAGCGGCTAACAGTAGCAAAGATTGAGCGGGTTAAAACACTCACAAGATGTGATTTTAAACTACGGGCTTTTATTCACTGAACTATTAAGATGCAGTCCAGCGCGATGAGGCCAATAGATTAAAACCACAGCGCTAAGCTCCCGGCTTCCTTCATTGCAAACATTAATTACTTTTCACTCTCATCATTTACCAGGTTAAACTCATGATTAATGTGAGAGGAAAAGTGTAATGCTACACCTGTCTCCACTTGCCCGGCGTGGAAATACCCAGCTTTATCAGCGCACGCATCTTTATTTGGTCCAATTTATTTGCTCGTGTTATTAACCTGCACGCTTTCACCTGACAGGGTTTTTTTTTCCGATCTGGCTTTTTCTAAGTTGAAGCAGGGTTTAAACATTCAAGCCAACAACCTCTCTAAAAGTCTGAGAGGATCCGATTCGCAGAAGCCACTCTTAAACCACCTTTAACCCAGGTGTTGGGCAAAGCTTTTACCTGCAATTTTTATAGATGAAGCGGTTTAAACGTACAGCTGTTTAATTGCGAAAAGTGATAAAGAAAAGAATTGTGTTCGCGTCACATCCACATTATGCTCCAAGAACTTGACGACGACTTTTTCTTTCCTTACATTTTAAGCAATTTCTTTTAAAATCACGGTTAATGATTTTTGGAGAGACAAAACCCAGATGATAATTCCCTTGAAGAATACTGCAGGAGGTTCACCCATCCCACAGATTAGATTCTCCTCTCATAATTATAAGTCATTGAGTTACAGTAAAACCTTTCAACAGTGAACACCCTGGTTTCAACAGGAGATTATGCTTTTTAAATGAAGGTTATTTAATGGTTACAAATTGCAAAGTCTTCTAAAACTGACCAATTCTTGTGTCGTTCATTTCACTGCCAATTGAGGGGAACATTTAGATTTTCACTTCTTTCTTTCACACGCTGGGTGGCGACTTATTTGATTTCCGCTTTTTGCGAAAAATATTGTTCTGAACTCAGTAATTGCAGGTCAAAGCCATCTGGTTCTGTGGCAGCAATTTACTCCTCGTACTGGGCAAGCTGGCTGTTTGCTCGGCTTCTAAGGTTCGGTCGGATCAAGCAATTTAGAGATGGAATCATGGTCTGAATTCCCAAACGGTTCTTCGTTTTGTGTCTGAGGTAAATATCTAATAGAATCAAGGCTTCGCATTATCTTATAAACAGGGCAACCAATGTTTTAGCTCGTGGGTCACTGTCTGAAGTTCCGGGCGGGGAGGTGAACAAAGAGTTCAGATTAAAGGATTTTACAAGGTCAGCGGATAAACGTGGGGAACGGTCGGGGCGAGGAGGAGGCGGAAGAGGAGCATCACGATCGTTTCAAAAGGGAATCAAAGCAAATTTATAATGGCAGTGGGCTTGGGAATGGGTGGGGGACTCCACCTCACATGAAGGGCGCTATATAAATGCAAGTTGTTGTATTTACTTCTCAAATCCTCCTCAGACCTCTCCGGTTGAACATTGTTCTGTCTGCGACTGACACTTTCAGCTCCTATTGTCCGAAGGTGGTTTCGAATTGCCGTTGCCGTGTTGAAGGGGGAACACGACAGTTCGACTTTTAGAACGTTTGGTTCTGTCAAATCACAGCGGTCTCTGGGATCCGGGATTCACTGTTGATCACCAATGCGTTTCTTACGGTATTTCCAAAAGAAATACAGGTGAAAAATGGGGACGTTTGGAATGTGTCTCTGGATCCTTAGCCCAGCACACACTGGACTGGTGCTGGACTCGAGGTACAGATTAGCCATTGGACAAGCAGTGAAAATGCGTTATTATATGGAGAGGGAATAGTTCTGAAAATCATTACAATACTTTACTGGTAGTCCAGCTTGCCAGATCCCCTGTAGTTTTCTTCTACGATCAAATAGGAACTTATGGCTCCCATTCCTCCCATTCATCTCCAACATGAAATTCCTCAACCTTGGGCAGCCCTGAGTAATTCCAGTGTAACTCATTTAGCATTTTAGTGCTTTTCATTAAGTTTGCCACCAAAGTAATTGAGAACTAAATCTCCTTGGCCTTCCATTCTTCTATAAAGCATAGAGTGTAATACGTTTCACACAGAGATGGGACTTACTGTTACAGAATTTATGATCAATTTGTAATCGGGGCTATCTTGTGCAGCTGATATATTATGCTATATTAACATTAGCAAGCTACACTAAAATATTAAGTCCCGCAGATAAATTTAATTGCAAGGAATTAGGAGATTGTGAGGATAATACTCCGGTGGTGACATGATACTTGAGCATATTGTTGTCGTAAACCTTAACAATACAGGCAAGACAAGTTACATTCACGCAGCACCTTCCACGTCGCAAGGATGTCTCACAGTGCTTCACATTGAGCAGAAGGGGGAAGAGTAGAGAGATGACTGAAAGTGTGGGATTTTTCTGAACAGGCAGATGGGACCTCTTTTTAATGTCCCATTCAAAAGTGTGGCATCTCCAATAACTGCACACTGCACTGGAGTGTCACCTTAGACTATGTAGTCCTGACGTGGGCTTGAACCCACAGCCCCAATTTTCACAGAATCAAAGAAAGGAGAAGAAACAGCATTATTCTTGGCCAAACTCCCCCCCCCACCCCGTGGGTGACAGAGTGTGGCCAGTCTCTGAGGAGAATGTGCCCAGAGCAGATAGGCACCTCAGCGCTCAGCACACTCTCAGCCAGAAAGGAGGACAGCAGTGTTTATGCTAATGTGCCCTGCAATACATAGAACACAACCTGATGCTTCACGTCACTAACTCACCCACCTTGGGGTGAGGTGGTGGGTGTGTGTGATGTGGTGTAGGTGTGTGTGATGGTTGTGTGTGTGTGGTCTGTGTGTGGGGGTGAGGGGGTAGCAGTGTGGCGAGATAGGGGTCAGTTTACTGTCATTATCGGTGGCAAGGATGGTGTTGGGCATATGATCGACCGGCTGCTTAATGCGGGGTCAGGGTTTTTAATTAACTTAGAAATCTATTGATCGGCAGGAAAAAAATCAGTCGCTTGAGGCAGTTGGTGGCTGTTTAATTGAGGCGAACGGAAGGGCAAAGTTTATTATGTTTAATCAGCCCTGAAAGGGCTGTTAGTGATTGGTGTATTGCTGTGTCTGCAATTGTGTCGGATCAGATTCCCAGCTTCTCAGTCGCACCAGTAGAATTTACTTTAGCATTGGACACAGACATCTGGAACCACCTTCAGTTGAGTTCAGATGAAGAAAACCCTTCCTGACCTCATCCCTTTGGAATACTCACCCTAACCATCCTCCCATCGCAGCCTCAAGCTATTTATTTACCAGTTGCCGTCCTTTGGCGAACTGAGATCCCGTTTCCCTCTAATCAGGTGGATTGCCTTTGCATATCTTTCTGCACGGAATAGAGTGAGCGGTGCTCAAAGCACTGTAGCTCAGCAGTTAGAGCACTCGCCTCGCAAGCGAGAAAGCTAGATTTGATTCCCGGCAAGGGCGAAACGTGGGGCAAGTTTTCTTACACCACACACCTCTGTTTCCCCAGCAGTAAGCAGGAACCTGGTTGTTAGTTGATTGGCAAATCATTTTTCTGGGGATAATAATTCCTTCCAAAGGAAAAATAATAAATTGTTCTCTCAATCCACGACTCTTTGTGGGATGCTGCTGTGCGCAATTGACTGCCACATTGCATAAAATACGCAGTCAATTCATGTGTGGAGTCCTGAAGCTCAGTGGTTAGAGCACTCGCTTTGCAAGCGAGAGACCTGAGTTCAATTCCAGGCAGAGGGCGAAACCTTGGGCAAGTTTCCTTACTCCACACAGAGCCTAATAATAATCCCTCCAAAACCAAAAACAATAATAAATTGGTCATTTTCAATCTAGGACTGTTTGTGGGACATTGCTGTGCGCAATTGGCTGCCGCGTTCGCCCACAAATATACAGTCAATTCACTTTACAGTGTGTTCTGTGAAGCGCTTTGGGACGTCCTCCCGACGTGAAAAGCGCTATATCAAATGCAAAGATTATTATTATTATTATTTTACAGCATATTCTGTGAAGCACTTTGAGACATCTCGAAGACGCAATAGGGCCCTATATTCAAATGCAAGCATTATTATTATTATTATTATAAAGCAATCAATAAAGAGAAGGGAGTTTCTAACCAAAACAATCTCCAGAATGAATCAGTAAATTGACCATCCATGGCTGTTTGTGGGAGCTTGCTGTGCGCAAATCGCTGTTACATTTGCCTACAGCTTCACATAATTACTGGGAATCGACATGAGACTTTTCAGCACATAAAGAATTGTACAATACAAAATAACATTAGCGCCTTTCACATCGGGAGGACGTCCAAAGGCGCTGGACAGTCAGGAATTTGGACCCGAGCTGGGGTAGGGGTTGAGAACAGAGAGGATATAAATGTCCAGGTCCTTTTAACCCAGCAGCTTTCTAACCATACTAGCAACGTACAGCACGGAGCCTCTACAGCTATGATCAACAGGAGGTAAACAATGCATTATTTCAAAGACGATACCTGTTCTTAGCATTGCATTTTTTAAAATTAAAGTGATGAACATCTGTCCTGCTATTTGTTGAATCAAGGCAGCAGCTCTTGTGATTGCTGGGTGAATTCAGCAGACCATTCTGAAGCCTGTTATCCTACCTCTTTATTTGTTATACACGGCTTGTATAACAATTGTTTGCAATGAACCTTGCAAATGTCAGCCATGATGTAAAATAAACCAAAGATGTTAAAGCGACTAAGTGGCAATGATTCACTTCAAGGGCAGTACAGAAATAGCTGGATTGGCTCTGGCACGGGTGTAACAAACAATATGTGCAAAAATAAATTATTAAAATAAAATATGATGAGCTACATGGACAGTTGTGGGATGTTTTGTCATAACTGAATGTAATCATCGACTGTTGCAAGTAAGGATGGCTGGTACTGCATCTGGGACGCTGCTGTGCGCAAATGGTTGCCGCGTTTCGCCCACAAAACACGCAGTCAATTCACTTTACGGTGTATCCTGTGAAGCACTTTGAGACGACTCGAAGACGTGATGAGGCGTTATAACAGATGCCAGGATTATTATTATTACTATTATTATTAATTATTACAGACACAACGTCATTCCCTGGATCATAATAATAATAATCCCTGCATTTGATATAGCGCTTTTCACGTCGGAAGGATTGGGATCAGACTATGAGTTTGCCGCTTTGCTTCCGATTACCCTTTAACAACAACTTACATTTAAATAGCGGCTTCCAAGCCGGGCGGTATCTCAGAGAGCTTAACAGTGGTGTGGCCCGATGCCGAGCCAGTGGGAGGGCCGAAGAGGAAGGTCTTATAAATAATAATAATAATAATCCTTGCATTTGATATAGCGCTTTTTACGTCGGAAGGACGTCCCAAAGCGCTTCACAGAACACACTGTAAAGTGAATTGACTGTAAATTTGTGGGCGAACGCGGCAGCCAATTGCGCACAGCAATGTCCCACAAACAGTCGTAGATTGAAAATACCAATTTTATTATTGTTTTTTGCTTTGGAGGGATTATTATTAGGCTCTGTGTGGAGTAAGGAAACTTGCCCAAGGTTTCGCCCTCTGCCTGGAATTGAACTCAGGTCTCTCGCTTGCAAAGCGAGTGCTCTAACCACTGAGCTGCAGGACTCAAGCGTCTTCAAGCGTCTCGAACCTGAAAATGGGGGAGAGAGGGGGCAGGGACTGAGGGTGAGAGTTTCACAGCTTCGGGGCGTAGTGGCTGAAAGCACGGCCGCTGATGGTGAGGTGGGGTGTCCGGGGGACAAGGAAGGGGCCGGAGCGGGTCGAGCTGAGTTCAGCGCGGGTTGTCGTGTGCAGGATTTCGACTGAGTCCATGTCATTTTCTTCAGTGTTTTCTTTTTCGGTGATTTCTCTTTTGATCGCAGGCTCGAGGAACACGTTGCAGCGACGAGCCAGCGAAATGATTCGAATGGGCTCGGCTCACATCTAAAATTCATGACACTTGACATTGGAATAAAAGGACAAGCAGAGATTCATCAAGCGTGACACGCTGTCGTTATAATGATGTTTCTCATGTGCCAAAAATAAACGGTTTCGAAGTGGCAGAATAACATTATCGCTACTGAAAAAATTATACCGTCAGGATTATTTTACTCTCATTTGTATTTAGTTGCAGGTTTTTCAGCTGCCACACTCCTAACCTCCTTCAAAAGCCACCGACTCATTCCCTCTCCGTCTGTCTTTAAATCCTCCCTAAAAATCTCTTTGACCGTGCTCACCATCAGTTCCCTACTTCCTCGCTCAGAGTGCAACTCCTTGCCCGTCAAGCGCTCTGGAACATTATCCTACGTGAAGAGGGCTCTATAGCAAGTTGTTGCTGCAGGTTATTTTTTAATTCAATCTGTAATAAATAGATATTCAGATGTTTCGTTATCCTTATGCCACGACTGTAACTAAAATAATTACAATGTATGTCATGGATGCTGGTAATTATTTTGTGTGTCGGCCTGGCTCAGTTGGTAGCACTCCCACATTGGAGTCAGGGTTGAAGGCGTACAGAATGATTTGAACTCACGTAGTTTAGGCTGACACTCCGACACAACGCTGGTGGGGGAGGAGGTGGGGGTTGTATTGTTGGAGATGCTGTCCTTTAGATGAGGGCGTTAAGCTGAGGTCCTGTCTGCCTGTCCAGGTGGACTTTGAAGATCCCATTCAAAAATAGAAGAGAGATTATCCCAATGTCTTTGACTGAACCCATGGTCACCTTCCCCCTTTTCCCTTGTTGGGTATCACTCCCCATCACTGGAGTCGCTCCAAAATGTTAAGAGCGCTGTATAAATGCAAGTTACTGTTGGCACCAAAATGGCAATGGCAGATTTCTGATCGAACAGAGGGCAGAGGGCGACAAAGTGCCTAAGGCAGATGGCAACGGACTCCACAAGTCAATTGGGGCAAAGCAAAATGGATTTGACTTTCTGTCTTGAGCGGTTATTATCTTGCAGGGCGTCCAAATGAAGATGTATAAAAGGCCACGCAGAATCTGATCTCTCTCCCAATTCAATACACAGGCAGCGCAAGGACATGGTGACTGGAGCCAAACGCTGACATTTATATCAACCTGGACTAGAGCAAATAGTGGTCAGCACTGGGGGTGGGGTGGGAAAGAGGGGGGGAAAAATGGCACTAAAAATATAGATTTCAATGAAAACCGGCAGATATCTGTTGTATTCCGAGGTATATCTCCTTGAAGGTTCTGATCTACCTACAAATTCACCTGCAAACCGTTTCATGCCCGAGCACCTCCCTACCTCTCATATCCGCTCAATCACATTCCTCTACCCTCTCCCTTCGCTCAGCCGTGCTTATTCTCTTCAGCTCCAGTGACATGATTTCAGCCCTTAAACCCAGAATCTCTGGGACTCAACCCCTCTGTCTTGGCGCTTCTTTTGCCCATTTTCAGATCGCACCTGAAGACTTTTCTCTTCAATCGTGCCCGCTGTCGATTCCCCTTTCTTCCTGCTCTCGGCATCAAGCCTTGCTATTGTCGAGTGCTCCAGGCACTAGCCTGTGTGAAGTGCGCACAGGAGATGAGGGGCATAGTTTGGAGAGTGAGGTGTAGACGCTGCTGAGATTTCCCCCTGCGCTAATAAAACTGTGCGTCTTCAACCATGTGTGCATCGGTATCAACTTGACTTGACTGGTCTGGCAAACAATTCACTAGTTTCCAAATTAACGTTATACTATAACAATAATAATCCTCGCATTTGATATAGCCCCTTAACACGTCTTCGAGACGTCTCAAAGCGCTTCACAGAATAATAATAACAATAATAATAATCCTTGCATTTGATATAGCGCTTTTCACGTCGGGAGGACGTCCCAAAGCGCTTCACAGAATACACTGTAAAGTGAATTGACTGTATATTTGTGGGCGAAACCACGGCAGCCAATTGCGCACAGCAGCGTCCCCACAAACAGTCGTGGATTGAAGTGACCAACTTATTAATGTTGCCACGTTAGTTGCCCTTCTGTCCCTGTGCGAGCAGTTACATGTCCCATCTTCCCTTCAATGACGTACAGTCATTTCTCTGAACTGAGCTCGCCGAAGACTTTGTTCGATCAGTAAAGAGCTGCGTGCTCAATATCAGCAGACCTACGGGTTGTCCAACCTAACCTCGGCAGCGCAATATAATGGTTGCGGTCCCCGCAGCGAAGGCTGCTTCTGATGAACATCATTCACAATTCTACCTTTGAAAAGGCTTCACACAATGAACCGTACTCACAAGATTTAACCTGCCTTTTCAAAAATGCGCTCTCGTATTAAATGCATGTCTTTCATGTGGCATTTTTCTAAGACATAAAATGCTTTGCACTTTTCTTTATTGGCACATCTAGCCTTTGCCCTTCTTCATCTCTGACAAACTCAAAGGTACTGTAGACTTCAAGTGCTTGTGATAAGTACTGAGCAGCCCTTTGTGAGCTTTACTTGAATTCCCGACACATTCATAAATAATTCAGACTTTTTTTTCTTTCCACCTTTCCACCCATATTTCCTCCTCGTTCCATCGCATTTCGTGTGGCTGTAACCTCCCACGTTAATATTGCTTGTTTTTCTCTCTCGCGCTGCACAATGACCTGCTCTCACTTGGGCAAAGCTTCGCAACAACCACTTTAATTAAACTGAATGCCACAAATGATTACCAGGAGACAAGGCCTTAAAAACCTCCATCTTGTGGCTGAGTACCATAAGTACAGTTCTCTAATAAAATAAATCAGATTCTCATTATAACCTCATGTTTGGGATTCGTAAGATCCCACTTTGCACCTATAATCGGGCACCATGGTGGATTTGAAGTTGTTGTTGCTGTTGATCTATTTTAGTTTACGCAATGTAAGTTAACTTCCTTGTCATTTGGAAGAACTGTTTGAATTGAGAAATTTCTCCCAGTGTCCTGGCCAACAAACCCCAGATTTTGGTCATTCATTTCATGACTGTTTGTGGGAAGTCGCTGAATCCAAATTTGCTGCTGCGTGTGTCTACACAATACGCAGTCACTACGCTTTACAGGAAATCCTGTGAAGTGCTTTGAGAGACCCTCCTGACACAAAAGGCACGGTATAAATGACAAGAATTATTATTGATGTAGAAACCAAGGAGCTCATAAAGTAGAAGCGAGGGATTCCTCAATTCATGCAGTTTTTTTTGCTGTGTGTGTGTAGCATTAAAGTCATAGCTCCTAAAATACGAATTGTAATCGTAGAGAAATTCGCTCTCACTTTTAAATGCCACACACACAAACACACACATACACACACACACACACACGTACATCGCAATCATTGTATTAAAGAAATGAATGGTTGGGAAACATCCGTAGTAATGTGATTATCTTACTTGAGCAAAACACAAAATGCTGCAAATGCTGGAATTTTGCTTCCGTTCTGACAAAGAGTCATGGACCCGAAATGTTAACTCACTTTCTTTTCTTCATCGATGTTGCCTGGCCTGCTGAGTTTTCCCAGCTCTCTCTGTGTTTGTTTCTGATTATCTTACTTGTTCAATACCTACTGATTTCGTCTTTGGGCGATGACTTAAAGACCCTTATAAGGGGGTTGCACAGTGGAGGCTCTGGTGATCTTGATTCGCTTACCTGTATTGCTTTTATTGTGCTTCGGGCACACTCATACCTCAAGCCATGGACATGATGGAAGCCAGCAAGCCGAGAAAGACGCAAAAAATGAGCATTAAATGCTAATTCCAAGTTTGCATTAGTCAGAGAGGACAATTTAAAGAAAGGAGTAACAGTAAACACATTCTGCTTATAAGACAATAATAAATTGCTCATTTTCAATCCACGACTGTTTGCGGGGACGCTGCTGTGCGCAATTGGCTGCCGCGTTTCGCCCACAAATATAAGGTCAATTCACTTTACAGTCTATCTATTCTGTGAAGTGCTTTGAGACGTCGAGAAGACGTGAAAAGCGCTATATCAAATGCAAGGATTATTACTATATTTATATTATATAAGATCTACCCTTCATCATTTGTAGGATTATTATCATTATGTGTGAATTTTTAACAAAATCCGCCCTACATTGTCTCCCCCCTTTCACCCCCTCCCCCCCCCCCCACACAAATTCTGTTAGGTTTGAATTAATTGTGGAGAGAGAAATGTACGGAAACTTGGATCCAGCCTGAAGATCTGGGGGAGAGACTGCTCAGTGGACATTAGATGGAGAGGCTCTTAAGCTTGGCATATTCAGTGTTGAATCTCAGGAGATAACTCTGTCGAGTTCTCAGCTGCTGTAACAGGACTAGACATGGTTGAGTGGTCGAATTTATACACAGTCCCTTCAGGGGATTGGCTTTGAGAGCGACTTTCTGGTCAATTATTTCAACATTATATTCTAATCCTCAAGTCACGACAAAAATGGCCAACGTTAACCTTGCAATCAATTTGCTTTGTTGTGGGAATGTGGCAATTCTGCACTTTATGTCCATTGGTGGTAATTGAACTCTTGGTTGTAAGTATTACCAGTAACTCAAACCCTGACCTACGTGCTATTAATAGTCTTGCTCACGGTATCTCACAGCACACAAATAATATGCTCTTATTTGTCTCGCAGTCAATCGTCATTACCTTGTGTCCTTGATCAGTTCTTATGGATGCTCCTGCCTCAGGTTATAAAGTAAATGTGAGCAGAGCGAGATCACGGTGTTGATTTGAGCAGTATGCCAAGTGAATCAGACATCGAGATACTTCTACATTGCCTCTCATTGACAATCTGCAACTTCATTGCTGCGTGCAAATGGCCTGCCGCAATCATCTACTAAATACGCAGTCCAATCCCGCGATGGGCTTTGAGATTTCTTCACCGATTTACTTTATAATCTGAGACAGGAGCATCGATAAGAATTGATCGAGGGCGCTAGGTAATGACTATTGACTGCGAGACAAATAAGAGCATATTATTTGTGTGCTGTGCGCAGTATCAAACGCAAGGATTACTATTGTTAACCTCCAATTTTCAGTCGCAGAGAGAGTCTTTGCTCAATTATTGATTAGATCAAGTAAAGTTGATCCCATTAACGATCTGATCTTATTTCCTTTTTGTACCCTCAGATATTCCCTTTCCTGGACCTTTGATTAGATGTTAATCTAGTTAAGTTGCTGACATGTTTATCTGGAGAGGGAGACATGAAAATATGGCTCAAATTGCTGCATAATTGTGAAGGAAGAAGCCTGTCACAAATTCCCATCTATATTTCATGGTGATGTGAATATTGAGAGGCATCTGTAACAGGTTGTTGTGACTGCTGCAATTTTAGAAAGAATTTGCATTTTCAACGTCAACAACAACAAACACCACAGACAACTTCACAGACATAATTATTGTCAAATATAGTGACTTTTTCTAGGCGAATGCAGCAGTTGTTTAGCACCCAGAAAATCACATAAACAGCTATGAGACAAATGTGGAGACCTGTAGCTCAGTGGTTAGAGCACTCGCCTCACAAGCGAGAGACCCGGGTTCGAATCCCGGCAGGACAAAACCTTGGGCAAGTTTCCTTACTCCACACGCCTGATAATAATGCGTCAAAGAAAAAAAATAATAAATCGAATACTTCAATTCACGATTGGTTGTGGGGACGCTGCTGTGCACAATTTGTTGCCACGTTTTGCCCACAAATATACAGTCAATTCACTTTACAATCTATTCAGTGAAGCGCTTTGAGACGTTTAGAAGACGTGAAAAGCGCTGTATAAAATGCAAGAATTATTATTATTATTATTATGTATCTGACAAACAAACTCCTTCCGGATCTTAGAGCGACTGGACCAAATCAAGATGAAATCAAACAAGTGGAAATAACTTAAAGAAAAAGTAAACCAATCTGTAAAATAGACATCTTTTCATTAGATCTTCACAGTGGGAAAGGATTGCTGTTTTTCAGTGCGTTAGCGTATGAGAATCACCAATGAGATGGAATGAGAACCAATATCATCACACTTCACTTGAATCCATTGCCGTTCATCTAATAATTTGTGATGTCTTCAGGCTATTGTAACCCTAGCAACAAACCACAAACCAATCCAAATACAGAAAGAGTATGGCAAATACAATGTCAGAACAGCAGACGAACAACTATTAATACAACAGTGTTAACCTAATCGTCAAATAAAGCCTTCCTTCCAGAGACAAATGTCAGCCTTTCCAATCACAACCCGATGAGATTAGCCAGGCACGAACTGCTTGTGAAACTGAGCTGGCTATCATTTAATTCAATGAAGATAACTGGCAGAACACACAGCACCAGGCAAAGGGAAATTACACCAAAACCAACTGATAATAAACCTTGCATTTGAAACCATACGTTATCACATTAACAAGACAACTCAAAGCACTTCACAGGTTCCTTACTGGCTCAGTGAGGTTAGAGTGCAACCATGGATGGTGATGCTGTCAGCGCCTGAGGTGTGGAGGTGCCGACGAGAGCCACGCAGGAGGGCCTTGGTCTTGTTGACATTCAACTGGAGAAAATTTGTCTCGTCCAGGACTTTATGTCTGACAGACAGTCCAGCGGTCAGGACAGCAGTGGTCCTGGAGATGAGGATAGAGGCAGAGAGATAGAGATGGGGTCATCATAACAATCTTTGCAATTGATTGTTATGTGCCTATAACACTGAAACATCTCGAGGCTAATTTAGCAGGTAATGTAAAATGACTGCAGATTTGTAAACATGGAATACTACATAATAATAATCCTTGCATTTGATACAGCGCCTTATCACGTCTTCGAGACATCTCAAAGAGCTTCACTGAACATAGTGTAATGTCAATCGACTGCATACTTTGTGGGGGAAACCCAGCAGTGTCTCACAAACAGTCATGGATTGAGCGGCCAATTTATTATTATTATTATTATTTTTTTGGAAGGTTTTTTACATAGAACCTACAGCATCAAAATAGGCCATTCAGCCTCCTTCCCCTAAATAAAATCGGTCACTCATTCCAGTCTGTCCCAAAGTTTATACTGCACCCATCCTAATCCCCTTATCGTAGCCTCCCGATGCTCCCATATTTCTTTCTCCCTCACGTATGCATTGGTTCCAGAATGATACAAGCATAAATATTCATGGATCTGATTTGACTATATCTGGGACTTATTGTTCAAAAGTTGTATCATGCTGAGGAAGAGGCTACCTTTTGTATCATGGAGACAGAGGGTATAATCAAGCAAAGATTCTAAGCTGTAGCTGAATATATGTTATGGACTGGATTAATCTTGTCTTACATGAGTATATGTATATATATGTATATACACACATACATATCGGTCTTGTCGTGGCTTGAGTTTCTTCCCAATGTCACCATCTCATCAGATAATCATTATTTGCTCCATAAATCTGTAAATGAATATAATCCATCCTCATTTTATTTCGGTGGCTGCAAACAAAACACCTAGTGAATATTAATGAAATGCACAATACAGTGAATAGATATGCATAACATCAAAATATTGAAAGTAGGGACCTAATAATCTTCTAACAACAAAAATAGAATGTTAAGCTGCGGTTTGGTTATCAGGCAATGCATATGATTATAAAGTATTAAGGGTGAATACAGCTTTTTCTCATAAGAGTTCAATGTTAATTAACAATTAGAGAAACGGTTATTCTTTTCAGTGAATTTTATAAATAATAATAATCTTTACATCTGATGAAGTGTCTGTTATATCAGGAGGACGACTCAAAGTACTTCACCTTGATGCACACTTTGATGTGTACCTTTTTGTAGCTGAGCACGGCAGCCAATTTGGGCACAGCAACCATCCCACAAACAGCCAATGAAGTCAGTGATTAATTTGACGGCCTCAGAGCTGAAGGGAAATTAATATCGGGAATGGAGCTGAAACCACACCACCGATTTCTCTTTTATAAAGGAGCAGAAGCTAAGAGCATGGAGATGCTTGCAAACGCATTTGCACTCACGATGTGTTCATAATAAAACATTCAGATCGCCGACCAGCAGGAGGTCATGTTTTAATAATGAGCAGCTTTTACAGACTCATTAATGGGCGCATGTTATAGGAATTAGAATCAGAACTACTAATTGTGCACAACATGGAATGATGAGCAGATTAGACAAAACTCCAGTTAAGCTCCTGATTTAGATAAGGAGGGAGAGACCTCGCCTTCTATCCTAACAATCTATCTCTGCAATTTCCGTGTGTAGGTGCGAAGCATGCAATTCTCATCTTGGTTTGGAGACTCTACAGAATGGTGCTGGGTTAACACACGTGTCAGACACCCAGCTGGGGGTGGGGGGGTGTGGTGTGGTGGGGTGGGGGGGGGGGGGGGGAAGGAGGAGTGGAGGGAGGGGGCTTGGAACCGAACACTTTGTGACTCGAAGGCGAATGTTCTGCCAAGGCTGACATCGTGCTTCGTATTGCATTTTATTCACAAGACGAACCACTCAAAGTGAGAATAGGCGGAATGGCTGCAGTCATGAAGGTGAGAGTTCATCGCTCATGTGCTAGAAATGCAATACATTTTGCAATCCTTGTGTTTAATGTCAGTGTCTCGCACTCCCCCATTGTGCATTTAGTTTTCCCCTATCAGCTCAGCAAGTTACATTTCTCTATTATTGTTAGTTGGTTGAGATAGTTGTTTTTTTTGTGCTGAGGGCTCATGTCCCTAGTGGAGCAGAATAGAAATTGCTTGAGCTCGGTTTACTTTGGGCGATCACTGCTGTCGGAGGAGATCTTCATCCCTTCAATCTGACCTTGATGTAAGTTGAAGTCCCAGCATTTCTTGGAGCAAGCAAAAAAAAAATATTCTCACCCATTATCTCACGGACAGTCCTGTCAAACTTTACAAAGATCAACATTGAAAAAAAGTCACAGACTTTTAAGTAGCAAAGATTCCTCATCAAAATGTTGTCAGCCTGGCTTTGTGGGTAGCACATTCGCCTCTGATTCAGAAGGTTGTGGCTCAAGTCTTCAATCGGGACTTTGAGCTCACAGTCTTGGCCAACAGTGCTGTCCTCTGGAACACTCTTCCTCTATCCCTCTGCCTCACCCCTTCCTTCCCCTTCATCGGGTTGCGCCTGAAGACAATCCTCTTCGACTGTGCCTACGGTAACCTCTAAATCTCTAAATTTATTTGCAGATAAATCAGGTAGTGCTATGGCTTGCGACATTTTATGTGGGCATTGAAGAGATTGAGGAAATTCTCCAGTTTGATGTATGTTGACCGGTGGAATACTTTGGGACGTCCTCCTGACACGAAAGGTGCTAAATAAATGTAACTTGTTGTTGGAAGCGGCATTGCTGAATTGATGGCAACAGTTTGTGATCGATCACCACCGAAAAGTATTTAAACCACAAAAGTCCATTTGCAAGGATTGCACACTTATTAAAGCCGAGCTGAATTTGCATCAACTTGCAAACAACTTCTGTCAATTATACTTCCAATGGTACAGTAAAGTTACCAAAAGGCAATTTGGTGTGAGTGTTACATTTGGTCATATCCTAAACAGCTGGAGAGTGTCGCTAATCTATCATTTTGGCTACTTTCCTAACTGGTTTCCCAACGTGAAAGATGCAATACCAATTACTTTTACTATTTATAGATTTGTTAGTTAAGAAAGATGTCATTTGTTACTCTGACCAGCATTTTTCATTGCCGTAGCTGTAACAGAAGCAGCACTAAAAGGAATTAGACAGGGAATGGTGTGTGTGTGTGTGTGTGAGAGAGACAGAGAGAGAGGGAGAGAGAGAAGGATGAGTGCTGTAGTTGAGTGACCATGTTACAATTTACAATTAGATATCTTTCACATCAGGAGGACATTTGGTCACTCAATCCACAACTGTTTGTGGGACACTGCTGTGCGCAATCGGATACCTCGTTTTACCCACAAAATATACAGTCAATTCACTTTACAGTATATCTTGTGCAGCGCTTTCAGACGTCTCGAAGACGTGATAAGGCGCTGTATCAAATACAAGGATTAATATTATTATTATTATTACACAAATGCAACCCCGGGAGATTCTTGGGTTTGATTGCAATGTATTCTGCTTCGGAATGGCTTAGAAAGAGAGTATCAAGTCGGCTCACGATGAGGTGAGGAGCGCAATATAAAATACAATGTCAACGCTCGTCATATCGACACTTCAGACAAGTCAGGAAGATAGTGGTAAACTGATGCTGCGACAGCTTGTTAGAAACAACTGCCCCTTGGCCCTGGCACGCCGGAAATATTTCTTTGCTCACGGCATTCCCTGCACAAGAGTCAAAACCCTCCGAAGCGAGGTTACCTAACGTTTCGTCCGCAAAATACAGTCAATTCACTTTGCGGTATATTCTGTGAAGAGCTTTGAGACGCCACGAAAATGTGATAAGACGCTGTATCAATGCAAGGATTATTATTATTATTATTATTATTATTATAATATTACTATTCCAAAGTGCATTCACAGTGCTGGATGGTTGCAGTGTGGTTGATGTGCAAATGTGGACAACAGTTGTGGGCTACATCTGCTGCCCGAGGCTGTTAACAGCGCAAGTGGCATACTTTATATGCAAAGTACGGGGAGCGACACAGTTGGAACCAGCTCACTGCTAATGCGGAAACAAATTTCACGACGGAGCCACCCATTTAACCACTGTCAACACAGTCCACAGGGATCTGTACGGTTGCTGAGGAACCATAACATCTTAGTTCTGCACAATAATTATATGTTTGCTCTTTCAATTTGTTGATATTTGGTCCTATCCCCAACAGCTGGAGAGTGTTGCCAATCTATCATTTGGGCTGGTTTCCAAACTTTTCTTTTTTAACAAAAAAATTAATTTTTCCCTTGGTTTAATCCGACAGTCAGATACGTTTCGGTCAGGGTTTGGTGTGTCCTTAATCGAGGGTGTGTTCTGCACGATATGTTTGAAGTCCGTTCTGGCTTTCAATAGAACTTATTTTTAATGATAAAAATTTACAGTTTAACAATAAAAAAAATCCTGCAAATTTCATGGGGCATGTTTTAATTGAAATGAGAATGCAAATAACTTATATAGAGAATATAACTTAAAAGCCAATTACAAATGTCATTGCATTGTTTTGGGAGAGATAAAGTACTGAGGGACTGTTAGAGAGACTTCACACACCAGGTCTCAGCAGCCAAGAAGAACAGCGCACGAAAAATTAGTTTCATCTTTACAGATGTAACAAAAATTGTGAAAACTTTGGATGAGTTGCAATGCAAAATATTCATATAAGTCGAATGATTCGTTAATGCCATTTACTGCCTCAGGGATCAGTTGCAGAGCAACACATTTAATGATAAAACATGAATTGGATTGACTGGCTTTTTTCAAGCTAACCCACCTCCATGTTGGCAGAAAATAAATACACACACGTTGTAATACAAAAACTATTGACAGGAAAGCATTGATCTATCCAACATATACTGGGTGATGTGACTCTTCCTGAACAAAGTCTATCCATTAGTCATAGAAATGCTGGCATATGAAGAATGTGTAGAGACAGTAATAAACAAGTAAGATTTATAAAGCATTCGGCATCGTAAACCTTATTTAAGCGCTCATACACACTGAGATATTCATCAGATAAAAGCAATACATTCCTACTAAAGATGTTAATATCATGCAATGATAATAACCTTTGCGCCTTATCACATCTTCGAGACCTCTCAAAGTGCTTCACACAATATACTGTAAAGTGAACTGACTGTAGACTTTGTGGGCGAAATAATAAAACACTTTGCTGCACTGTTGCTGTGGGAAGCTCGCAACTGATCAGCTATTTAATTGATCGCTAAGAGATTCCTTAAGTACACTTTCTAGTAAATCTGTTGAGGATCTAGGACACGTTTTGACGACATGATGAGGCGCTGCATCAAATCCAAGGACTATTATAAGGATTATTTATTCCAGTAGCGCGCAACACATTTAAAAAATAATAATCCTTGCATTTGATATAGCGCCTTACCACATCTTCGAGACGTCTCAAAGCGCTTCACAGGATACACTGTAAAAGTGAATTAACTACAATAATAGTAACAATTACTGCTCTGAAGTCATGTCATTGACGCACCCAGCCCCATAAGAGGTAATGTTTTTTGGGACAAAATAGACAGTCCAAGATGTTGAAGGATTTTTCATTCATATTATCTTTTTTTAAACATTACTCTCATAAAATGGGTTGGCTTCAATATTAAATTTAACTTGCAGTGCAAGCTACATTGCAGCCAAAGTCGGTGCCCGGACCGAGACAGAAAAAAAAATAATATTAATAATACTTATTCAATCCACGACTGCGTGTGGGACGCTGCTGTGCGCAATTGGCTGCTGCGTTTCGTCCGCAAAATACAGTCAATTCACTTTGCGGTGTATCCTGTGAAGCGCTTTGAGACGTCTCGAAGACCCGATAAAGCGCGATATCAAATGCAAGGATTATTGTTAATATTATTATTTCGAATTCACTGTGTTGCAACAGCCTCCCAGCTCACCACACAGCCATCTCAGGACATCAGGGATTGGAGTTCACTGGTGATGATTTGACTTGAGTTTTTTTGGAAACCTCTGCAGAAGCAACTCTACCTTTCAAAATCCTAATTGCTACTTGCTCACATCCTTCTTTGTCAACAGCAGAACAAGTACAAAGACATAACGTCTGTCACGATTAACTGTAAACATTAATTGCACATGAAATGACAGGGACCTGCCTCCAGTTCTACTTGATGGCCATAACATGCAATGCTCATCAATCCCATTCAGAGCTGTTTCAGTCAGAAGTCCAGCCCTCTTAACCACTCAGCAGTAAATAATGGGCCAACTATCAATTAACTGTTCTAATTCACATCAGGGTATTAAGGGATATCGGGCAAGCGCAGATAACGGGACATGATCTTATAGAACGGCGAAACAGGCTCGAGGGGCTGAATGGCCTACTCCTGTTCCTATGTTTCTATTAAGTGTGGAGCTAGTGGTTTCGAAGGGGTTAATGTGTTATTTGCCAGAATCGAGAGCACAGCACAGAGCAGTATTTCTGTCCAGTTGCTGTCAGAATTAATTGAACGACCAACAGCCAAGAAGAGATGATGTTTCCTGCACCTCTCTGTCAGCCTTGGCACATTCATAATATGAGTTTAATTTGGCTGTTGGCACATAGATAATTTCTTGCTTTGGATCCCAGCTATTCAGACGATGAAGCCTTCAAGTCCCAATGAATGCGCTTGTCTTTCCGACATTTTTTTCCTCCGCTAAAAAAAAATAATGTTTATTCAGGTTATATTCGATGTTGAGCCTGTCAAGTGTAGCAACGGTAAATTTAGCTCAGTGAAGTGCAGAGTGAATGTCATTCCAATAGATGCCAGCCTGGCAAACTGTAAACACTATTGCCTCGGAGTCAGAAGTTTGTGGGCTCAACAAGAACCGCAACAACAACAACAACTTGCATTTATATAGCAGCCTTCACGCCAGACCAAGACGAAACCTTGGACAAGTTTCCTTACTCAGCACGCTTGATAATAATCCCTCAAGAAAAAATAAATAATAATAAATTGGTCACTTCAATCCAAAGTGACTGTTGGTAAGATACTGTAGTACGCAATTGGCTGCCACGTTTTGCCCATAAATGTACAGTCAATTCACTTTACAGTATATTCTGTGAAGCGCTTTGAGATGTTTCGAAGACATGAAAAGCGCTATATCAAATGCAAGAATTATTATTTAGGAGTGAAATTAGGAGGTAGTCTTTAACCCAAAGGGTAGTGCAAATCTGGAACTCTCTCCCTCCCCCAAAAGGCTGGAGGTTACCTTACTTTACTTTACTTTATTTATTTATTTACTTTACTTAATTTATTTATTTACTTGCTTTAAGGGAGAGCCTTCAGCCACTCTGCCCCCAACCTCTGGAATTCCATGCCCCGGTCACCCCCGCCTCGCCCCCTCCTTAGCCTCCTTCAAGTCCCACCTCAAGAACCTTCTCTTCGACCATGCCATCGGCCACCCCTCCCTTACCCCCCAACCCCAGCTCGGGTCTGAAATGCTGTACTCTGTCCAGCTCCTTGGGACGTCCTCTCAATGTGAACGGCACTATACAAATGTAATCTTGTTGTCGTTGAGGTGGATAGATATTTGTAAGGTCAGGTTATCAAGGGATATGGGGCAAGTGGGGGTGGGGCTAATTGGACTTGAGGTACAGATCAGTCATGATCTTATAGAATGGCATAACAGGTCCGTAGGTCTGAAGGTGATATTGTGCGATAAAATTAATCAACACGATAAGCAATCGGCAAAATTATTTTTTGTGAACGTCTAAAATGTCGCTTCTGGACCCAAACATGAGCTAACTGGAGAAATCTGCCATTGGAGCTATTTAATTAGAGAAACTAATCCTGAAAAAGGTTGAAATCTTATTAAAAGTTTCTTAGAGATTGTGGTAAAAAGAAGTTTTTTTTTACAGCCCCAAAAAAACTTTTACAGTAAAATATCCTTTTTTTCCTCCAACCCCACCGTATAATTGCCCAATTCTATCGAACGCAACTCCTTCAGGCATAATTGTGAAGTCAACACGCTGTTCGTATTGTTTTCATGTGGGGCTGACGCAGGCACTGCTCAGCGTCACACAGTGTCTGAGCAGACAACGTGGATGGATTAGCTGGAATTGGCTTCAATTCTGCTCTCAGCGGTCAAAGAGGCGGCTTCTAAGATGGGTCTTGAAGGAGATGAGGGAGCAGACGAGGCATACAGTCACGCATGTTAACCTTTTAAAGCCGAAATTTATATATGTATATATGTGTATAACATCGAGACCAATCCTGACAGGCTTTAAAATATATCGTGGTTGAACAAAAATGAGACCAACCTTCTGTGATAGAAATGAATGATCCTTACCAGAGCCTGATGGGTCCTTGGGAGTCTATGGCGAGAGAAGGGGAGAAGAGTTTGATGTGATAATTATAAATAATAATAATTCGGTCACTCAATCCACGACTGTTTATGGGTCACTGCTGTGCGCAATTGGCTGCCGTGTTTTGCCCACAAAATATAGTCATAGGATTAATATAGACCAGGAGGCTGGAGGAGAGGCAATTTGTCTCCGCTACTGTTGAAGCCAGACCAGCGTTTGTATTCTCTACTCGACTGGGATTTCAGGAGCGGCGTTTCATCCGCAAGTTAACAAAATGGATAAAGAAAAAAAAAAACGAGAATTGGCTGATGAATTCATCACTGTCAGCGATGTCTCACTCCACTTCCTGCATTTTGTCTCCCATTCTCAACGCCGAGCAGCTAGTGACTCCTGTCCTCTCTCTTGAAAAGATTCATTTTGAGTTGAGCGGTGGGAACATTTGTGACAAACGCGAGGGTCGCGCAGGCAAGTGCATTCACGCGTGTCTTAACAAATGAGGTGCAATTTACCAACTCTCCATTTTGCCTGTTGACACACATGATGAGAGGCTGCATTGTGCGCTCTATGACGAGCAGCAGGTTCTCGTCATGATTAGGACGCAGAGGAAAGATGCTGTGAGAGACTGCCCTCACCTGGTTCTCTGGCAGACCACACTGTCTGCCCAGGTTGGATTTTGATTGAATCCAATAATAATATTATTAATAATCCTCGCATTTGGTACAGCGCCTAATCACGTCTTCGAGACGTCTCAAAGCGCTTCACAGGATTTACTGTAAAGGTGTAGTGACGGTGTGTTCTGCGGGAGATCAAGGTGACGGCCAGATTGTTTTTTTGTAAATCGCTTTGCGAACATTGATGCGTACAAATCGCTTGCTGATCGCGCCATTGTCTGCGTGAAGCGCTTGGAGATGTTCATCCTCTGTGAAAGGTGCTGTGTGAAACGCAAGTTGTTTAAAAGATCCTCAATATACTGAGCATCCAGATTCGATCGCTGTGCTGCTCAAACAGAATTGCCATGGTTACAAGATAACTACAAGTTAGAACAACTTTAGTGACTGTTTAGAGCGACGCCACTGGAAAGCCCTCGTTGGTTCTTTAACCACTATTTTGTCAGCAATGTTCCTGTTGCGAGAATTACTTAACGTGCTGTTCTACGGTCTATCGACGTTACGTAATGTTTCTTTGGCTTTACCCCAGCCCTTCCTCTCTCTCTCTCTCTCTCTGCCGCAGCTCTCTGCGTTCTCAAACTAACGAACACCGGCCCTGTGGCAAAAGCGGTGAGCGAAACACACAGGGAAAGGGAAACACACAGAGCAAGGGATCACGGACACGTGCCCGGAACAGGGGAAGATGAAAGTAAAGCCCTGACAGTTAATCGCTTTACTTTGCAGAGACAGTGGTCAATTCTCTATGCGGAATGGACCACCCAATTTGGACAGGAGAGCCTGCGTTTGGCAGAGGAAGAAAGGTACTGATGTGGGAAACGAGGGAAGCGATTGCAAGTAACAGGGGCGTAAAAAGGACTTTGTCCGGATCTTAAAAGGCCAAAGACAATGTGACAAATGTTGGGGTTCTCTTTAGGAGGTTCAGGTGCTGACGTGTGTTTTTGTTACAGTGTGAAAACCCACTATCCCAATAAGTGATTTTTTAAAATGAAATCTACTGTTAATAAGCCAAGCCAAGAGCAGGGAAACCAGGTAGGTACACAATAATAAGCATTAGAATAATAATAATAATCCTTGCATTTGCTATAGCGCCTCATCACATCTTCGAGACGTCTCAACATGCTTCACAGGATACACCGTAAAATGTAGTGACTGTGTATTTTGTGGCCCAAAGACGGAAGATGTGGGAAAGACAAGGCTCACAAAGAGTATTCAGGTTAGTGACACCCAGCAATGACTCACCAGAATCACCCGTGAATTTCTAGAAGGACAAATAGAATGACTATTTACTTACGCAAGCTCCTGTTGCTGAGGTTAGTCACTTTACCCGCATTTGAAAAATCACCCCTGAACAATTCTGTTCAAGCTGTTCCAATCCAAACTCTACAACGCAATGGAATATTTATGTTTTAGTCCCGTGAATTTCAACAAGCTTCTTCCTCGCTGAGGAACTTGGGTGAAAAGTGCAAGTGAGAGGACCTGGATTCGATTCCCGGCAGGGCAAAACATTGGACAGGTTTCCTTACTCCACACACCTAATAATAATCCTCCAAAACCAAAACCAATAATAAATTGGTCATTTTCAATCTACGACTGTTTGTGGGACATTGCTGTGCGCAATTGGCTGTGCGATTATTATGATATATCATATCAAATGCGAGGATTATTAGGATCATACATGGGCTCCGTGCTGAACTTTTCATGTGTCAGTGGATTAACCAGTTTGATTCGCAGACACACCCAGATGAGTAAATACATTTTATTTAACTCAGCGATAATTATATATAACGAATCACCTTTTAAAGAATGTAACGTGTATTGTGTTATGTGTGTGATGGTTGACGTAGAAATGGATTATTGTGTCCAATTCTAGGCACCAAAATGGAATATTCATGTTTTAGTCCCATGAATTTCAACAAGCTTCTTCCTCGCTGAGGAACTTGGGTGAAAAGTGCAAGTGAGAGGACTGGATTCGATTCCCGGCAGGGCAAAACCTTGGACAAGTTTCCTTACTTGTTATATTACGTCTCTGTTTACCTAGCAATAAGTAGGAACTTGGTTGTTAGTCTTGATTGATGGATCACTTTCACAGGGCAATTATCCCTTAAAAAAAATGTAGTCACTCAATCCGTGACAGTTTGGGACACTGCTACGCACAATTATCTGCCGCGTTACACCCACAAAATATACAGTCACTACACTTCACAGTGTAATCCGTGGAGTCTTTGGAGATATCTCGAAAACGTGATAAGGAGCTATATCACATCCAAGGATAATTATTATTATATTGTTGAATTGGTTATGCATTTTTCACTCCCACTGCAAGAGATGGAATTTGTTCAATAAATCACAGTGATGAAAACTGAAAATTTGGAATTTATTTGATTATTGATTGCCCGAAAGTTAGGTCAAAGGAATCTCAACCTGTAGAGCATAGAAGTGAACTTCAGTAATCTGATATGAACATAAGAATTTGCTGAGCGAAAGAAGACCAAGGTCTATCTAGTTCTCCTTCCACCATCCTGGCAGTCGCACGTCGTGACACAAACTATATATTGTACCCCGAGATATTATTTTCTAGTAGAAATCTATCTAATTTGTTCTTGAAACCAACAATAGTTTCTGCCTCCACCATCTCTCTGGGGAGCTTGTTCCATAAGTTTCTACTCGCCTAACTGAAGTAGTGTTTCCACAGATTTGTTTTGACTTTATCAATCGCACTGTGTTCTCTGGTTCCACCGTTTAGTACAAGATAAAACAGCTAAGATATATATATATAATCTATAAATTAGATATAATAATAATTTATTAATGCACTAATCTCTAATAGCAGAACAATTAAATGCTCTAATTTTCAGAAAGCTAATTTTTTTGTAGTTTTATAAGGGAGAGGAAGATAGAAAATTCTCTTTTTTCAATTAACCTAATTGACATCAGTAAAATGTTCCTGTGGGGTAGAATCCTATTACCCACAGGAACTGGTTGATAACTCCAGAATGGAAAGATAAAACCTCTCTCTCTTTCCTTTAAGGGTCTTAGATAAAAAGGGCCTCAATCCAGCAAAGCAAACTCCATCCCGCAGTCCATCCGTCTCGCCCTCTCCTTTGCCTCCTTCAAGAGCCATCTCAAGACCTTCCTCTTCAACTAGTGCCTTCGGTCACCCTCCTACCTCTGCCCTCCATCCCTCCTGATCCCAACCACCAGCTCAGGTGCGGTTCTCTGACTGTCCAGAGCCTTGGGACGTCCTCTTGATGTGCAAGGCACGACACAAACGTAATTTGTTTTTGTTGTTGTTGGTCCTGTTTCCTTTTCAGGGTTTAAAGGATCCCATGGCACTATTTGAAAGAGGAAAAAGGAGTTTCTCCTTATGTCCGAGCCTGATATTGCCAGATAAAATTGGTCGTTCACCTGACTGTTTGTGGGTCAAAGCTTGTGCAGTGCTGTGAGCATTGAACCCAAGGATTATTATTCAATATCTAGCCTGTTAGATTTACTCAGGCTACTCCAAACGTATCATTTTTCCCTTGAATGCCTCAATGATACCATTTGCTGCAGCTTGCTGATTGCATCTATCTATGGCCAACGATTTCATTTATTGCACCAAAACAGGAATTTACAGCTGAAAGCTGTGCAGAGGATACCTGTTTGGAAAATGGTTGGGCCATTTGTGTAAGTGCACGCTTACAGAAATATTCAAACGGGAGTAATCATCAAAAATGCATCTATCGCCAGAGAACAAACACTTCATCCAAGAGACATTTACAGTGAAGGATTCTTTGTAAAGATGTGAGGGGGGCGGGGGGGGGGGGGGGGGGGAGGGGAGGGCTGATGGGGGGGGGGACGGAAATATTTGACTCTAAAGACTCAGTTATCACAAATGCGTCCATTTGTATGTGTGTAAAAAAAAACAAAGTCGTTGCTGGTCAAGTGTTGCTGAAAGTGCATTAGAAACCTTTGTGTTCCCTGAAGTGGAAATGAACAGTGAACATCTTCCACAGTTAACATCTATTATGCAAGACGTAATGAAAGCCTTTCAGCCAGACTTTAATTGCAGGAGAGTTAAAGGTCAGTCACTCCAATGGCACTACGGTTGGGAATGCAAGTTGCATCCTGAATATATAAAATCCCGTCTATCAAAGACACACAGAGCTCCTCCTCACTAAATCTTCAGATCAGCTCAGACTGGGTGAAGCGCTTTGAAACGTCCTGATGTGAATGGCGTTATATACGAGGCGACCAAAAAGTCGTGATAATAATAATAATCCTTGCATTTGATATAGAGCTTTTCACGTCTTCTAGACGTCTCAAAGCGCTTCACAGACTATGCTGTAAAGTGACTGTATCTGTGGGCGATACCAATACAATAGGGTGGATATCACAACTTTTGTGATCACCCTGTAAACATAAAACTGTTGTGTTGACTTTACACTCATGATACACTTTGAAGGATAAAGAGGGTAAATGGAGAAAAGCCGTAAATAAGCTTTTAGATACCGGGGACTGACTCCACCCATAATAATACTTGATTTGGGGCCAAAGATGTTGGGAGGAGGTCTCAAAGCACTTCGCAGGCTTTCACTGTATTTTCCAGGTCAACGCAACAAACTAGGGGAACGTGTGGAGTATGGAAACTTGCCCAACGTTTTTCCCTGCCTGGGAATCAAGCCCAGGTCCTCTCGCTTGCAAGGCAAGCTCTCTAACCACTGAGCTACGGGACTCCACTGATGCACAGAAGTTACTGTAAACCATATGGTAAAGTGGAGTGACTGTATTTTGTAGGCCACTGATCTGAGGCGCTGGAATTCCTACAGAAACAAAATAGAATTGGTTCAAATTTGAGTTAAAGATTTAAAGTCCAAACGTGATTAAATAAGAGACATCAGTGAGTCGATGAAGGCTTACTACAACAACAACAGCAGCAGCAGCAGCAACAACAGCAACAAGGATGCAAAAAAAAGCAGCTATTTTCAATCTTTGACGCAAAGAAGTCTAGGACCTCTTCGCACACTTGGCATTTGAAGTGAGGATGGAGGTAGCCTGGTGGGGGAGGCACAGAAGAGACGATGGATGATGGAGAACAGTACCTTTGGGTTGTTTATGGAGCAAAAGACAGTTTCAGCCCATGAGAGGGAGTGACGAAGGTGGCCTCTCCCTCAAGAACTTCAAGTCACAGCTGGCAATGGAATGTGAGTTGCTAATGAAAGCCTATAATTAAGGTGAGGGTAAATGCCTAAACTTAGCTCTTGAAGTTTATGAGGCTGTCTGATCTCATTAGATTACAGACGTATAATATCTAATGTGTTTATTGCCAAGTAATCTGCTGCTGGAACAAGACCAGATGACACTACAGTATCAGACAAGTAGAATCCCATATCTTCAAGTGCTAAGTAACTATCATCTTTATTGCTCCGTCACCTTTATCATCCCATTTCTACTGTGCTCAGAGGACCTGACATATAACTGGAATGAACATTCATTTTATACTACATTATAAAGAATAGCTTGCAATTAATCTGAGGCAGTGATTTAATACACTGCTGATGTTCATAAACTGGCTTGACTTCATTCTCTTGTGGTTTATGATTTCATTAAAGCTTCCTGATTGAACGAGTTCCTTGTAAGGCATTGCAGTCATCAGTTACATGGACAGCCAGACGTCCAAAAGTCACGCACTGTTTATAGTTGACGTTGCAAGAATCACTCAAGTGTTGTTGAGTGACTCTGTGCAATGTCAACTGTAAATAGCGCGTGACTTTTGGACTGACATCTTCCATCAAATAATGTAAATAACTGTAATGTTTCCATTCAGTATTGATTCAGCACACGGCATTGATTTATTCTGTAGATGCCATGTTTACTAAGTGGTTTATTGTACAAATGCAGGCACACCCTTACGTTACAGTCACACTTTGTTATTTTTATATGCCTTTCCTATAGACGTAAACCCAAGGATTCTGTTGTATTCTTATGGCCTTGTTCGTCTGTGCTGTGGTTCGATACCGGGAGAGCTGTCCTTTGGATGAGATGTTAATAATAATCATCATAATAACAATTATGCTTATAATAACAACAACAAAATCACATTTGTATAGCGCCTTTCATGTTGAGAGGACGTCCCAAAGCGCTAGACAGATAGAGTTTTGGACCTGAGCTGGGGGTCGGGATTGGAGTGCAGTGGGGGAAGGAGGGTCAAAAACACACAAAAACATGGTCGAAAAGGAGGGTCTTGAGATGGGTCTTGAAGGAGGAGTCGAGGTGGAGGGACTGCGGGATGAAGTTCCAGAGGGTTGGGGCAGAGTGACAGAAGGTCCGCCCACCAATAGTGGGGTGAGCGAGGCGTGAAGCAGG
This sequence comes from Callorhinchus milii, assembly GCF_018977255.1. Classification (NCBI taxonomy): domain Eukaryota; kingdom Metazoa; phylum Chordata; class Chondrichthyes; order Chimaeriformes; family Callorhinchidae; genus Callorhinchus; species Callorhinchus milii. Next base: position 2,844,980 of record NW_024704766.1, on the reverse strand, counting down.
ATGGTAGGGGGGTTAGGAGGTCGCAGAGGTAGGGGGGAGCAAGGCCATGGGGGGTTTTGCAGGTGAGAACCAGGACCTTAAACAGTATCCTCTATGTGATGGGAAGCCAGTGCAGTCAGACAAGGACAGGAGTGATAGGGTCACGGAGGCTGGTGTGGGAGAGGTCACGGGCTGCAGAGTTCTGGATGATCTGCAGCCTACGGAGACAGCTTGCTCCGAGAGCTTGTGCAGACTTGATGGGCCCAATGACCTCCTCCTGTGTTGTACATTTCTATGATCCTAGGTGGCACACTCATGTGAGCCTCTCAATCTGGTTTGGATACTCTTAAGCATGGTGATGGGCGTCCTCACGTGTCAGACACACGGCTGGTTTTAGTCCATTGCAGAAATCAGCCGTGCTACTGCAGGCCAATGAGTTCTCACAAGCTTTAGTTGCAAATGAGAGAGAAAAAAAATAACTTTGCCTTAGCAAGAGTCAGTATGTTATTGATCATCTTAGAAGTGCGTGATCAGCCGGCAAGCCGAAGAGGTCGTGATTCTTAAATAGATCATCGAATTTTCAGGGATTCATAAGAATTAGAGAATGTGTTGGCCGCGAAATATATCCGCAATCAAATATTTCATCAAGATTACTCATTCCACTCGTTCACAACAATCATCTTTGCACCGATTCATTCCCAACAAACAAAAATCTTTAAACTTTTGCTTCTATTGCTGTGACAATTCATCACTGGTATATTTCGGTCTCGAATGGACTGATCATTAATGGGCAACAAACAGCATTTCTGATAAAGGTTAATGATTTTCAACATTGTGTATTGCAGTGTTCAGAGTCACGGAAGACAGTAGCTACAACAATCAGGAGACACAATACACATGAGGGGGAACAAACCATTCTTCCCTTGCGTTACAAGGGGTTGTACTCTTAAAATCAAATCCAAGGTGGTCGGATACTGAGGTTAGAAGGCATTTCTGCATTGCAGGCTGCAAAGAGGTAGAATGTTGGTGTAATATATCCAGGAGGGATTGGGAGGGTTAAACAAAGGAGAGGGAGTCATTTTGGTGAGTGAGGGTAGAGAAACAGTGCACAAAGGATAGGTGCAGGAACGAAAACAGTGAGGAAATTAGAATTATATAATGGGAGACTTCAATCACACCTATATCTACTGGGATAGAAAGGGTGTTATTGGGGGGAAAGGGTTCGGGGTTCTTGAAATGTTTGCAGGATTTTTTTTAGCTAATGTGTCATGGATTCTACTAGTGAAGCTTTGCTGGATCTGGTTCAGGGGAACAAATAATAATAATAATAATAATCCTTGCATTTGATATAGCGCTTTTCACGTCGGGAGGACGTCCCAAAGTGCTTCACAGAACACACTGTAAAGTGAATTGACTGTATATTTGTGGGCGAACGCACAAATATACTAAGTAGATCAAGTGGAGGAAGTTAAGGTCTAACTTAAAATTAGAACTGGGAGTCGAGAACCGAGATCACAAAACACTTTTTCACACAGAGTATAGTACGAGTGTTAAAAATTAATAGATACCCAGCATTCCTTTTAGGTAAAATCTGCTAAGTCAAGCTTTATCGAGGATTTAGCATACTATAACATAAAACAATACTACCGCGGAATGAGACTTTCACAGCCGAAGTCCGAATCCGGTCTTGTCTGTTATTTTCTAGTGGAACGCACAGGACTTTTACCTGCTCTTGTTCTCTAAACATGAATTTGTTGGGATGTCCGATCCCAATAGTTCGAATTATGACTCGACAATCCAAATATGGTGTAGCAAGATTTATTATGAACAGAGCGAGCACAACATGCATTAACCAGTTACTACAAATGTCTAACAAATTATACTACCAGTCTTTGAAGACAGTCACACAACGTCACGGAACACCTTCCTTGTGATTCTTAAAAGGACCTCTCCACACTGGTCTCTCCTCTCTCTCTGGAGCCTTCCTGTTCTTCTAATTGTTCTCACCTCGAGTGCTATAGTTATACCTTTCTCCAAGTGTTCTTCCTAGGGCCCGTCTACCCACTTCTGATACAGTCACATACTCAGGTTAATGAATCATTTGGCTTGGTGCATCTTCGGAGTCCTGTCGCTCAGTGGTTAGAGCACTCGCTTTGCAAGTGAGAGACCTGAGTTCAATTCCAGGCAGAGGGCGAAACCTTGAGCAAGTTTCCTTACTCCACACAGAGCCTAATATTAATCCCTCAAAAACCAAAAGCAATAATTAAATTAGTCATTTTCAATCTACGACTGTTTGTGGGACATTGCTGTGCGCAATTGGCTGCCGCGTTCGCCCACAAATATACAGTCAGTGAATTGAATTTACACTGTGAAGCGCTTTGGGACTTCCTCCCGACGTGAAAAGCGCTATATCAAATGCAAGGATTATTATTATTATTATTCCCTTTGTCCTGTCTAAATTAGGAGATTGATCAATTTAGGGCTGTAATCTGGTACTTGTTATTTGGTTATGTGCGATCATTAGTATATTCCTTTTAAGTGACTGGTTATTTCTTATCAGTATCCCGGGATGATGCCAAAGTCCTCTAGTTTAAACAACTTGCTCATTATTTGCTATTCTTGAGGGTTGCCTTTTGTCACTTGGCAAGCCGCCCTGTCAGAATCTAGCGCCTTATTGCTAAGTCGAGAGCCTGTTTCGACCGGTACCTTGAACCCTTCCCTCTGTGGGTTTGTTGTTATTCACTGATAAGAGGTGACCCTCTGCCCTTTACCAAAGCTGTCTTGTTATTCTTTCAGAAACAGAGAAAACCAGATGTGTCCTATCCCGTGACTGTCAGTACTTTCTCCATTCTACATTTGTTTAATGTCTCATTATTATTAGACTACAACTTCTATAATCTAACAGGAGTGTGGAATTTTCTTCCTCCGTCAGTTGTCAGGCAACGACCATGTGCACATTCAAAAAAAGACTGGGCATATGGTTAAGAGAGAATAACGTTGAGGGATATAGGGAAAAGCCGAAATACGGGCTAGAGAAAGGATTAAGGATTGGCACTCATAAACACTAGCCAGACTGGATGGATCAAATAGCCTGACCAAAAGCTGTACCATCTATGAATCTATGAATTCTTACCACCCTCACAAACAGCTGTAAAAGCAGAATCAACAGAGATATTTAGTAATAATACTAATAATCCCTACATTTGATATTGTGCCTGAGTCCTGTAGCTCAGTGGTTAGAGCACTTGCTTTGCAAGCAAGACACCTGAGTTCAATTCCAGGCAGGGCGAAACCTTGGGCAAGTTTCCTTACTCCACACGCCTAATAATAATCCCTCCAAAAAACCCAAAACAATAATAAATTGGTCATTTTCAATCTACGACTGTTTGTGGGACATTGCTGTGCGCAATTGGCTGCCGCGTTCGCCCACAAATATACAGTCAATTCACTTTACAGTATATTCTGTGAAGCGCTTTGGGACGTCCTCCCGACGTGAAAAGCGCTATATCAAATGCAAGGATTATTATTATTATTATTCCACAACAGGAGAACACCTCAAAGCTCTTCAGAGAAATTTATTCCAATTCGGGGTGACTGTTCAGTTTGTAGGTGCTGTCAGCATCAACCCGCATAGATGTACATTCCCAACTGTCCTTTAAGCTCCACATCCATGCTCTACCTCACTCTTTGACTCAACATTCCCCAACTCCAAAACATTGCCCGTCTCTGCCACTACCTCACTCTTTGGATTGCCAAAACCATCATTCATACATTAGTCCTCTGGACTTGAAAGGCATGAAGGTAAATTCATATTGTGTAGGTTCTTTTTATTGTTCTGGGAATATTAGCGCATGATGTTCCTAAGTTATTGTTTCTGTTAATGCCGCTGATGTGAATAAAACTAAGACTCATCATTCCTCACCCCTCCTCTCCTCTCCCATTTCTACAGATTGACGTAGAGAACCCACAGAATGTATTGTTATATTTCTAGGACACACCCAACATTACGATTTTTTACAAATGGTGCAATCAATCTTTTGTGCACAGATACGGATTTTTCACAGCTCTTCCTGTGCAACTTGTTTTGTTTTTTTTGCCAATAGCAAACTTCTTGAAACAAGACTAATCCCTACTGAAATGTGGAATAACTTGATTCGGAACTTTAGTTTTAGCCATTGCTGGATTTCCTTTTTCACAGTCATTCGTAATGTTTTCTGCTTACTGACACATATGCCATGTTTAGTATGTATTGGCAGAGATGGGCAATGTTTCAGAATTGGGGAAAGTTGAGTCAAAGAGTGAGTTGGAGCACGGATGTGTAGCTCACGTTGCATTCTTTAAAAGGTGATTCATTATATATAATTATCGCTAAATTAAATAAAATGTATTTACTCATCTGGGTGTATCTGCGAATCAAACTGGTTAATCCACTGACACATGAAAAGCGCTCTATGAAATGCAAACATTCTCATTATTATTATTACATTCAATTCAGGAATAACTACGTAAAACTTCAAGAATTTAAGGTATGCTATGTGAATGCACAGAGTGGAACAAACAAAATGACAAATGAGGTAGAAGTGCTAATAAATAGACAGACGGACAGTGCTACTAATGGCAAGCTATGTGGTTTTAGTTGGTTAACCTCCAGCAGTACCCCAATGCATACTCTGGAGTCCCTACATCCAACCATCCTTCCCTTAAAAACTTACACGTAAATACTGTGCATACACAAAACTCTTCACAGTCTTTGTCATGAAAATGAAAAGCAAAAATTAAAGTCCAGACAGTTTCTTATCTTCTGGCACTCTTCGAAAAGACAGAGGAGTTTCTCTTTATGACCTGACCAAAACTCCTCCAGAAAAAAAATTGTTCTCTTCATGGCTGTTTATGTAACTTTGCTTCATGCAAATTGTCTGCCACATTCACCTAAACAAAATGCAGTCACAAATCTTTACAGTAAATCTTGTAAAGCACTTTAAGACATCTCAAGAACACGATTGAGATGCTATATCAAAGGTAAGGATTATTATTACAAATCTTGAGGCAGGGGTCTCTGAATAAAAATCAGAAGCAGGAAACCAGCCTGATTTTTTTTACTTCTTCAGTCAAAAAGCATCTGCTGCCTTGCTTGAGTTCAGCACGGAGCCCATGTATGATCCTAATAATCCTCGCATTTGATATAGCGCTTTTCACGTCGGGAGGATGTCCCAAAGCGCTTCACAGAACACACTGTAAAGTGAATTGACTGTATATTTGTGGGCGAAACGCGGCAGCCAATTGCGCACAGCAATGTCCCACAAACAGTCGTGGATTGAAAATGACCAATTTATTATTGTTTTTTGGTTTTGGAGGGATTATTATTAGGCTCTGTGTGGAGTAAGGAAACTTGCCCAAGGTTTCGCCCTCTGCCTGGAATTGAACTCAGGTCTCTCACTTGCAAAGCGAGTGCTCTAACCACTGAGCTACAGGACTCCATGATGAAATTCAATAAATCAAAACATAGACCTGTGATGACTGATGACCACCTTGCAGCAGTTCTCTCTAACCACTGAGCTACAGGACTCCACTCCATGTATGTCATGTAATATAATGTAATATTATCTCGGAGGGTATTAGGCGCAAGTTGGCAAGAGCCAAGAGCCCAGAGTGTGCTTTCAAGTAACAATCAAATTTAAACAAAAATAAATTGCATTTAAATAACGCCTTTATGGAGGATATCCCAAGATGTTAGACAGTCAAAGATTTGCACCTGAGCTGGAGATTGGATTTGGGAGCATTGCAGACCAAGAGGATGGAGGGTGAGAGAGGGAACATGACCAAAGAAGAAGGTCTTGAGATGGAGCTTGATGGAGGGATTGAGTTCTGGAGCATGGGGGCAGATAGGCTGAAAGCCCAAACCCCGACAATCGGGCGGGCAGGGCGGGGGATGTGAAGCCGGTCAGTGCCTGCTGAGCAGAGGGTGACAGGAATTTAGAAGGTCGCAGAGGGAAGGTGGGGCAAGACCATGGAGGGGTTTGAAAAATGAGGACGAGGATCTTGAGCTCAATCCTCTGGTAAATGGGGAGCCAGTGGAGCCAACTGAGGGTGGTGGTGAAAGGTTTGTGGAACCTGGTGTTGGAGAGGACACCAGAGTGGTAGAGTTCTGGATGGACTACAACAACAACAACTTGGATTTATATAGCGCCCTCCACGCCGGATGGCGTCTCAGAGCACTTTATAGTAACAGCTTACCGCTGCTTGTCCGCCTAGGACCAACATAACCATTAGCTTTGGCTTGCAGAGTTAACAGGAGACGAGTGGGAAGAATCCGAGCAATCAGTAGGAACCCAGTTGTTAGTCGATGGGCGAATTGCTCTTCCGGGGGTAATAATCACTTATAAATAGTGACACAACCCAATCATAAACTCAAATTCTTTTGGTTTCATTGGCCTCGGGCAAAAGCTGAAAAAGTATTTAAAAGCTCCGCAACAAGGAAGTTAACCAGAAGACACCCAACAAACTTCACTAACTGTCTAGAGGAAGTTGCAGGAGAGAGAATGAAGTTCTTTTTGACCATCACACTTCTTTGCCTGTGTGATGCAGAAATATTACCCCCTTGCCCACCTAATTCTTCTGCTTCATTGGATGTTGACAACACATTATTTAATCTTGAGATTTCTCCAAACACCCTCCAAGCAAATACGACTTACAATGGTAAGTAATTGACCAAATTCACAAAATCCAGTCTTTTCTAACTCATAGAGACTGCTAATATGTATGCTTTCGATGTAAAAAAAAAACTGGTAACTCTGATAATTAGACTATTGATGCAGTTTAAAATTTAGTGTAATAATCCTTGTATTTAATAATCCTTGCACTTGATATGGTGACTTATCACATCTTCGCGATGTCTCAAAACGCTTAATGTGACTGAGTAGCAACTGCCATTTGATTGGACATTTTAATAGACATTTTATTTTGATCAGCTTGCTGTCTTAACAAAGAAACCCACCACCATGCTTAACAGTTTCCAAAGCAGACAGTGAGTTTAAACAAATGCATAGAAATGTCCTGTTGTCTCGTAGCTCCATTCACCAAATCGGAGTTAATATTAGGCATATGCCCTGAACCCTCTACCCTTTGTTCTGTTGAAACTCTGAAAAGTTTAACAAATTCTATGCAATAGGCATCAAAAAAAAAATCAGATAAAAGATGTTTGTCTTCAATTGTTTTCTGGGGGAAAGATACCTTCAACGCTACAACTGGTTCACTCAGCACTGTAAGGGCGAGCGGAAATGGGAACAGGTTTCCATTCCCCGATTCTCTCATCGCTTTCCTCAAATTCGTTTTGAAACATTACTGAATGAAAACGAAAGGCAGGTCAGGTTCCCATCTAAAGAAAAAAAAGTCGATACTACCTACATCTAGTTTTACTGCCGGTTCTTTCTCTCCTGTTGTAACGAGAATGAAAGTACTCTAGAAAAATTATAAAATCCAGAGTGCTTGTGCATAAAGCTTATAATAATAATAATCCTTGCATTTGATATAGCGCCTTATCACATTGTGGAGACATCTCAAACTCTTCACAGGATACACTGTAAACTTTTGAAACAGGTTCCTATAAACTGATAAACATAGCAGGATTTATATGTCTATCATTATCACTCATAAACCTGACTTTATTCCTCATCGGACTTAAAGCCTGGCTGGTCACCTCTATTTCTCACAATAATCATTTAAATTTGCTTAAATAATAGCTTAATTAATTTAATCAGAATTTAGCATTAAAGTAGCATTAGTTTGTATTGATATTTGCTGTGCCTCGCATTACCACAAGAGAGTGAAGTTTCTCCAGCTTATATAAATGTTGTGGGGGTAAAGTTAGATTTGGTGTTCACCTGTGAATTTCTTATTCTAAGGTTGCTGCAAACAAAACCCACCCCACATTTTTTTTAAATTCCCTCCAAAAGCTTTCTAAACAATCGGTTTTTGCAATTTTTTTTCAAAAGTCACGCTGTCCTATGATACTTATCTGTACATTTGATGCTTCGCTCACAAAACATGTCGTCCGTTCACTTTACAGTGTATTCTGTGAAGCACTTTGCCACTTTGCAAAGACACGATAAGGCGCTGTATCAAATGCAAGGATTTTCATCATTATTATAGCACCTTCCAAAACAGACAAGAAGGTCACAGATCTGTACTCGCCTCATCCAAGGCAGCAGAGAGATCTTACCATTGGGCTTCTTGTCTTCAAGCTAAGGTGGGGCAAATGGGTCAGAAATTTCTCTCTGCTGATCTCTGCTGGTAGAGCTTGCATGTGTGTAATTATTGGCGAGTACAGGTTTGGGCTCAGTCACAATGTCCGACACAATTAAAGACCATTGAAAAAAAAATTATTCCCGCAAAAAAAATCTGGATATTTACCTTTCGTGTCAATATTGGGAGAGAATTCAGTAAATCCCCCCTCTCTCTCTCCCTGGCTCGGGGTCAGACTCCTTCACTGTCAAGTGCTCCAGAACACTAGACCTCGTGATGGGCGCTATAGAATTGCAAGTTGTTGTTATATTAACTTGTCTTCACATTGCAGACAGTGGTTAATGATGATGTTCTGTTGTTTCCCAGTTAGCGTTAAAATCAACAACAGTTCGGTTTCCGTGTATCTGGCAGCTACTGTTCAAGATAAAGCCACAGGGAAATGGAATAATTCTTCCCTACAATGCTTAGAAATTGATCAACTTTCAAACTCATCAGTCAGTTACACCTGGTTATCACCTCAAAGCGTGGCAGATCCTGTCAATATCATGTGAGTTATTATTATTAATATTTTTATAAGTCTGCTCAATCTTAAAGCCAGGTTGTCTGTCTGTTATTTAAGAAGCATGATAATAATTTTATATTTCAAATTTTAAATTTTATGATACTTTATATTTATTAAATCGTTTTCACAGGTAATCTTCCGTTGTGTCACTCATCACTTGTCCCATTAGTTTTCAAATGAATGAGCCCTTGTTGTCACGATTTTCAAATCTGAAGTAGATTTTAATCATTTTGTAGCCCGTATCACATTGTAAAGTTCTTCACAGTAACATTGTCCAGCTCTGGGATGGTACCCTGTGTGACGGATGCTATATAAATGCAAGTTGTTGTTGTCTAATCAACCTAAGCAGCTAAGAATGCTGCATTGTCAGAGGTGCCCTCCTTCAGATGAGATGTTAAACCAACATCCTATCTGTCCCTAGTGGTGGATGTTAAAGATCCTGTGGTATTATTCAAAAAGGGAAGGGAATTTCTCTCATGCTCTGGCCGACAATAACCACGGATAGAAATTGGTCATTCAGTTCATAACTATAAGTCATTGCTGTGTGTAAATTGGACGCTACTTTCGCTTACAAATACACCGCCACTCTTATGAAGTACTTAACATCTCGACAACGTGATAAGGTGCTATATCAAATGCACGGATTATTACAAATCGTGTCTTGACACAGTGCTTGAACCCACAAACACCCACAAGCACCCACACCAGCTCTATCTGTGACCAGGGCTCCCTCTGACTCCTTGTCCTCCTGGACTTCTCTGCCGCGTTCGACACAGCCGATCACTACATCCTGCTCCACCGCCTTTCGTCCGTCATCCACCTCAGTGGGACCGCACTCGCCTGGTTCGAGTCATACCTCACAAACCGCCAGCAGTACATCTGCACAAACGGCTTCTCCTCCCGTTCTCACCCGGTTACCTGCGGGTACCCCAAGGATCCATCTTGGCCCCTCCTCTTTCTGATTACATGCTCCCCCTTGGGGGTGTCATTTGCAGACATGGGGTACATTTCCACATGTACGCATATGACACCCAACTCTACTTTTCTGCTGTGTTTTGCACAAAACATGCAGTCAATTCACTTTACAGTGTATCCTGTGAAGTGCTTTGAGAGGTCTTGAAGACGTGATAAGGCGCTATAACAAATGCAAGGATTATTATTATTATTGCTTGCGATGTGAACAGTGTGCTAAATGTAATCGCTGAAGTGGTAATAATGCCATGGGAACTTTAATATCAGGTGGATAGGATTTTGCTAACGTTCGTCTGAAAATGGCATCTCTGGCAATGCACCGCACTGCGTTGGGATGTCAGCCTCGACTTTGGGTTCCTAGTCTCAAAATGGGATTTGAACCTACAACCTTCCCATTTAGAACTAAGCCAGTGAGCGCTACCAACTAACCGAGTTAATCAAATATTGTTTTGCTTATTTTCCTCCTGATCTTTTTTCCAGGGCAACTGTTCGAAGCAACGTATCTTTTCAGCAACTTTCTCAAATTCTTAAAGGTAAGAATTGATTTTAGCTATTAATGTTTTATTATAGACTGACAGACAATATCCTCCTCCATTGCAACACTATAAGTAACATAGAACATAAGGTTCAATGTTGGAATACTAACTCCGGTCTGAGCTAGTTGATAAAAACACCACAATTAAGGTTGAGGGGGTTATACTGAGACATCTAGGAAAAGGAAGAGGCAAGTCATAAAACCTTCAGTTGAGGAGGAGTAAGGAAGGAAATTGTAGGGGAAATGTCAGCTGTGAAGATTATATCATACGTTTATTACTCTTCGATGATTTAATCAATATAACTTAATTTCCAATAAATATTATTGCACATATTCTAAACTCTATGTTACTTAATAAATGTATTTGATTTCACACAGTGCCTGAAGTGCCCATATTCCAACCCACCATGCATGGGACAAACACCTCAACCGCAATCCAACCCGCCATGAATGGGACAAACACCTCAACCACAATCCAACCCGCCATGAATGGGACAAACACCTCAACCACAATCCAACCCGCCATGAATGGGACAAACACCTCAACCACAATCCAACCCGCCATGAATGGGACAAACACCTCAACCACAATCCAACCCGCCATGAATGGGACAAACACCTCAACCACACTGCTCCACGGCAACAGCACTATGAAGGCCACAACTGCAAACACAATCTCAATGGTCAGCACAACCACTATTACCACCACAAGTGCTTCTGGTACCTTTGAGCCACTGGGTGGATTTGCAATCACACTGTTAGCAGCATTTGTAACAGGTAGACGGTTGCTTTTGTAAAACAAAATGCATCTTGTGTCTTGATTGTTGATCATTGATAAATACCTGCATGTTCAAGGCCTCTAAATCAGAAACACTAGGCTACCTAAATTCTAGACATTTGTACTGCCCTGTGTCAATCTCCGTAGTCCTGAATTGGGAACCGTATGTCATAAAATCTTTCATTTGTTTTTCCCCTTCTTCAAAGTGGGTATACCATTTTTACACAATTTAACACGAAATGTTACAGGCGCGCCATTAGTCTGTCCCCATTCCAAATTTCAAATTGACAAGGAATTCAAAACTCGTCATTCAGTAGAATGGTTTGATCGTCACAGGTACCAACAAAGGCCTCTGATCAGAACTGTGATCTGAATCATTTTTGCACAGCAATATAGTTCAACTTTGGAAAAGCCCCTCAGAATCTCTAACACCTGACCCGGGAGATGCATGCAGCTATTTGTTAATGACCACTGCTAACTCTAATTATATCTTTTGCTGAAATATTGTTATGCCTTCATGCTTGAATAAATTCAGATTGACGGTGCGATGGGAAGATGGTAGGGTCAGTTTTCTGGAAGGAAAAAGTCCTATCAGCTCAGGGGCCTACTCTAATCCTGTGATTGGATTGTCTAACACACAGGTGGGGAATTATTTTGGCTGGCCGGGTTTTGGTAAGCTTCGCGGGCCACATACTTAATATAGATGCAAATGCTGTATAATAGCTCAGAATCAAGTCTTACACTTGTACATGCATAAAATCAAGTGTATATGATTGACATTCATCAAAATTAAGTTGAATAAAAACAATTGATGAGAATGTGAGAAGCTCACTCAATGGGAAGAATGAAAGCCTGATGTGCGTTAGCCAGACTATTGAAGTCAGGCATCGTCTCCGTTGTTGCAATGCGGAGAACTGCTGCAAGGTGGTCATCAGTCATCACAGATCTATGTTTTGATTTATTGAATTTCATCATGGAGTCCTGTAGCTCAGTGGTTAGAGCACTCGCTTTGCAAGCAAGAGACCGGAGTTCAATTCCCGGCAGGGCAAAACCTTGGGCAAGTTTCCTTACTCCACTTACGCAAAGTGAGTGCTCTAACCACTGAGCTACAGGACTCCACAGTGACTTGATGACTTGACACTGCAATACAAATTGTGCACAAAGGTCCCCTTCCGTTGCAGTTGCAGTTTTGAATTCAGTTCATTCATGTGGCCCATGGTATCAACGGCAAATGCAAAATCAGAGAGCCAATTCTGCAATGTGAGGCCATTGGAATATCTCAGGGAAACTGGTTGCTGAATTCTACATTCTGAAATCCTGCTCTCTGAAACTCATAAGAATTTGCTAGACAAAAGAAGGCCAAGGTTCATCGAGTTCGCCTCCCACCATCCTGGCAGTTGCATTCACGTGTCGTGTCGCAAAATATATCCTGTATCCCGAGATATTATTTCCTAAAATAAATCTATCTAATTTGCTTTTCAAAGAAGCGACACCTGATGGTTCCACTTGGGAGCCTCTTCCATACATTTCATCCTGGAATTCCTCTTAGTCCCGCCCCACCTTTAAAACACACCTCATTACCTAGAATTGCAATAGTGATGTGGGTCATCTTCCCCCCAGGTCAGCTGTGAAGAGCTTTGAGACAACATCTTCCCAACATCAAATGTACAATACAAATGTACAAATGCACTATATAAATGTACATTGTTGTTCAATTGCTTGCCTCCAACACGTAGGTTTGACAACGAATGAACCTCACCCCCTCACTTGCCTCCTTCAAGACCCATCTCAAGACCCTCCTCTTCGACCGCGCCGTCGGTCAACCTCCTACCCCCTACCCTCCCCCTGATCCCAACCACCAGCTCGGGTGCAGATCTTATCTGGAGAAACTGAGAATTCCATGCACCCACCTACCTTGTCCTTCTAACAGGCCAGGGATCTGGTAGCAGTTCTCTGTTTTTCCTGGGTTATTTATGAATGAACCATGATGTGGATTTGGTTCAGGTGTTGCGAAGTCCCTCTTTTCCTGAATCTCCCTTTGCCTCTCCATTCTGCTGTTGGGATGTGAGTTCACAGCAATCTCAAAGCAGCTCACAAGAGGGCACCAAGGCATTGTATCGAGTTGTTTCATGGTGTCAGTTACAAATGTGCTTTTATCTTTCTGTGTACCTTTGCTATATTTCTATACTTTACGATTCTAATGCCCCAAATTACAGATTGGGGAAGACAGAATTATTGTCAGGAGTCCAATGGCCTCTTGTGCTAAAATTCCTATAAATCCCATTCATTCTATTTTGCAACATCTATTAGAACTTTGTAGTTCTTTACATAGCAAGCTATATCTTATCACATGCAGTCAAGATAAAATATCACATATTGTGAGATAATATTAGGCCTGAACGAAGAACATGCTCGACTATTTCCACTGGCGGGCGGATCAGCAGCCCAAGGACACAGATTTAAAGTAGTTGTTAAAAGAAAACAGGGAAGGTGAGGAGAAATTATTTTACACGGCGAGTTGTTCGGATCTGGAATGAATTGCCTGAAAGGGTGGTGGAAGCCGATTCGATAACAACTTTTAAGAGAGAAGTAGATAATTATTTGGGGAGGAACGAGTTTGCAGGGCTATGGGGAGAGCGCGGGGGAGTGCGGTTGAATTGGATAGCTCCTTTTCAAAGAGCCGGCACAGACCCGATGGGCCGAATGGCCTCCTTCTGTGCTGTAAAATTCTATGAATTCCATCTTGAACTTTTCCAGGAAAGTTTGAAACATAGAAACAGGAGAAGCCATTCAGCCCCTCGAACCTGTTCCGCCATTCTATACGATCATGGCTGATCTGTACCTCAACTCCAAATAGCCGCCCTTGCCCCATATCCCATAATCCTCACACACGTTCAAATCCCTTCACTCTCTGGCACCTTCCTACCTCTCCAACCTCCTCATTCCCCAATCCCGCTCAACTGGCACCGGCCTCCTGTTTCTCCCTTGCACTCTCCACCCCACCATCGGAGATCGCACTTTCAGCCACTACGCCCCGAAACTCTGGAACACTCTCCCTCAATCTCCTCCGCCTTGCCCCCTCTCTCCCCTTTTTCAAGTCCCACCTGAAAACCTTCCATGCTTACGTAATTACGTAATAAATGTAATTTGTTCTTGTTGCTGTATTCAGATGTCACTGCGTCCGGGAGTGGCTTCTCCACAGGGTGGAGGTTCCTTGAGATTTTCAGAAAAGTTTGGACGTAAAATCAAAGGGAAAGCTGAAAGCTGTGTGCTTTCCCGAAAACATAGAAACGCAGGAGGTAAACACAAGCCATTCACCAGAGTTTACCTGGCAAGATCCATCTTTAATTAAATGACTTCAAGGAGGCTATGCTTGGCGAGAGCCAACTATCAAACAGACAGAAATAGTTGTTTGGGGTACGGGTGCTATCCTGCAACTTGTAAAAGTCTTTTTTTTAAAAAAAGATTATTTTTTGTTCTGATGCACTCGGATACTGGTGCCCACAGCAAAAGGTCCTGTTTCTTTTGTTCCCGCCTCACTCAAACTCCTTTAAGAATATCTATTATTATTATTATTATTATTATATTATTATTATCTTGTACAGCAGCTTTGAGTTATCTCAAGATATTCCTTCACATCTCTCGCTGAGCTCATCGCCACTTTGGGAAAAAAAACTTCCAAGGGCTTCAAGACAGATAGATAGAAACCAGGAAGTTCACCGGAGAAAAATGTCTGGGTGTGAAAATCCTAATCGTAACTCTGACCGTCCAGCACCTTGGGACGTCCTCCCGATGTGAAAGGTGCTATATAAATGTAATTTTGTTGTTGTCATTTAGACACAGAACGATCTCTGCTGATATTGTGGTGATGCACTAACAACCCTCAATTAATTGATCGGGTCACCTCATGGCTGCTTAGTGGGACTTTGCTTACGCAAAGACTTTGCTTGCTTAGTTGCTGTGTTTGCCTGGAAAACAAGTCACTGCACCTGACAGCAAGTGAAGAGCTGGAGACATTTATGGCATAATAAAAAAATCCTCTCTATTCGTTTTCAATGACCACGTCACAATCACTGACGCTGTTTTAACCCACGGGTCAAAGTACAAGGGAGCTCTCACTGCAAAGCTGGGTAGTTTTGGAGCGTCACGGGCTGAATGCATTCGGTCCCCTTCTGCCCTGTGTAGAACCTGTGACATGGGTTATGCAGTGCTCTGGTCCATGCCCTCAACATCCTGACTTTATAAGCAAAACTGCCTTATAAGGGGGTTTAAGGCAGGTTTCTACAATAGAAACGGGTTTCTATTGTACCGGCTGCCCAGAAAGACCTGTTACCCCCTTGTTTTTGTTCAACAAAAACAAGGGGGTACATTGGAACAGGTCGAAGAATGATGATAATTGTATTAGAAGATTATTAGCCCCAGAGAAGCGAACTATCAATCAACTAACAACCGGGTTCCTACTTACAGCTAGGTAAATGGAGGTGTGCGGAGTAAGGAAACTTGCCCAATGTTTTGTACTGCCTGGGAATCGATCCCGGGTCCTCTCGCTTGCGAGGCGAGGCGAGCACTCTATAACCACTGACCTACAGGACTCCATCAAACACAGGGTCTGGACATCAAAAAGACCTTGAAAAGAGCTGAAAGAAGTTTTCAAAATGTGCTAAAAAATACAAAAGAAAAGCAGGACCATAGCCACAGAGGGGGAGGGGAAGGAAGTAGATATTGTGCAGGTGCCTATCCTGAAAACCAGGGGGAAAAAACACCAGTGATGCAATATTCAAATTCCTCCACTATTTGAATAGATCTGGACAGAGGGAGGTGCCACAATCTCTCTTAAAACACTGCACCTGATACTCAGGGGGGGATTCAAATCTCAAGCAGCTGACAAAACACTTCCCTTCTCCCGTTGTCCAGAGGAACTTGTCAGCAGAGAGAAATGGCTTCAGTTTTACCTGTGGTACTTTTCTGCCTGTTATTTCAGGCTGCATCAGCCATCACAATGGACCTTTGCATGTTAGACACCAATAACATGACCAAGTGGATGAACTCTTCGTATGAATTAATGATCGAGCCAGGATATTACCGAATGAACACCGTCTACAATGGTAAGTGACCCGGCGAGGCTCGTCAAGTGTTTTTCTACCCCTTCGGTTCGCTGTTTGTTTCTCTGTGAACAACTGGTAATGGATGATTAAACTTTTTTTTAAAGAAAGAAGCAGTTTGCAAGTTCTGTAATATTTGCATTTGATACAGCGCCTTATTACATCTCAAAACGGTTCACAGAATACACTGTAAAGTGGATTGACTGTATGTTTTGTGGGTGAAAACCTCAAAAAATCCATCAAAACATTTTAAACTTTTGAATGAAATTGACTATTGTTAATTATGGTTAATTGTCAAAAGTTTAAAATATTTTTTGAGGTTTTTGTTTAAAATCCTAAATAAATTGTGTTTGCATCAAATTTTGTTTGAGATGCGATTGATCTCAAAACACTGGTTTAAGGTGCGCTGGAGACCGTCAAACTTTAGCCTCCGGTCTTTGTGTAAAACAGGTTACAGGTGTAAGCAGACATCTGATGTTGAAAGATCATTGTTAGCGATATTCCTGAGGCGGAATGGCACCTCCTTCTAGGCTTCCCCTTTGTTCTGCTGAAATCTTCTTACTGTCCAGCCATCACAGAGCAACGAGGTCCAAACGTTATATAATAATGAAAATAATCCTTGCTTTTGACCCAGCGCCTTATCACGTCTTCGAGACGTCTCGAAGAGCTTCACAGGATACACTGTAAAGTGAATTGACTGAGTAGTTTGTGGGCGAAACACTTTGTAACGGTAGGATTTACAGTTAGCATGCGGATTGTTCGAAATTGAGAGCAAATACGTTCATTTAGCAAGGCAACCGTCAGCGTGCGTGAGTTGCCGGGGGTAATTTGAGATTCAGGACAGCTCGTAGAATTTAGACAAATTCCGAAACAAAACCTCCCATTCTATGTCCCAGATCCTAATCTCTCTGCGGGCGAATTTTTACAGCACACCTGTGTAGTTCTACATGTCGATTGTTACTATGAACAGTGATAAATTTACCTTACCCTGCAAACAACAACAAAATGGCATTTATAGAAGCGCCTTTCACGTCGGGAGGACGTCCCAAAGCGCTGAACAGTCGGGGCCCGAGCATGGGAGAGGGCTGGTGTAGGGGTGAGGGAAGGCAGAGAGGTGGGAGGGAGACCAAAGACACTGTCAAAGAGAGGGGTCTTGAGACCGGCCTTGAAGGAGGCGAGGGAGGAAGCGAGGAGAAGGAATCGGAAGCAATGTGCCATTTGGGAGCTTGTATATTGCTTGTGTACAGTGGCTTTTCCCAACTCCCAAGTGCGCTGGGAAACTACCCTGCGTCAGGGGCGCTGTATAAAAAAATTCGCTTTTGTCCTTTTACTTCACGGCTGCTTTTGTGACGTTGCTGAGTGCAGACTGACTGCTGCTTAATGCACAACAACAACAACAGCAAATTACATTTGACGATCAGTATTTCGGACCCGAGCTGCGTTAAGATGTTTTTCCAGAGCATCAGTGAGGTTTCCCCGCCTCAAACCTTTGCTCTTGCTCATCCCCGAATGTTCTACAAGACACAGAACAACATTTGCCCCCAAACTGATAGCCTTCAACACCAGATGGCTTCCAGTTCAGCAGTTCAACCGACAGCATCACCTTCTGCTTTGCGCAAATGTAGAAATCGGGAAGTCACGATTGTGGCCAAAAGGTTAGGCATCTTTTGGGGGTTTATTTTGTGCGGGAAAACTGACTTTGTGCAGGAAGTTAGTCTGTGCGAGCGCACAGTGAAACCCGCTACCGACCTTCGGGATTTTGTGGGTCCCGAAAATCATGTTATGTAACGAGGTTACTTTATAATTTGATGGATGCCGAAGCTGACGACGGCAAATGGCTCTTGTCGCTTTCGGTCAACTTGGCTTCAACGTGAACAAGTGGAAAAACCTGTTGAAAATCTCAATCAAGAGCCAGAGGCATAAGGGGGGAGGGGAGGGATATCTGAGCAGAGTTGAAAACAGTAATACGAGCCGTCCGTTGCTAGTCTGCTGTTCAAAGCTCTCCTCCATCAGAGTCCAGGTGCCCCACTAATGAGATTTTGTACTGTGCATGTTCTAGTTCCTGCATAGTATGATTCCTCCCCTCCCAATACCTCTCGCCCCCTCCCCATTCCTTCCTCCCCACCCCTCCTCTACCCTCCCAAGACTCTGTCCATTGGGTAGGGCAAATGAAACGGGAGCAGATTGGGAAATGACCCAGGCACCTACCCCACCCATCCCATCCCTGCAGGTGGGAGGTTTGTAGAGGTGTGGATATCATTGCATTTTCAAAGGAAAACGCCTTTCACTCCTTTCGCAAATAATGGCAATCTTTCACTACGTGATAATACACATGACTGTTCTCAGCAATCAGCAGATAAGGCTCCGAAAGCACTTTAATCCCTATTGCTGCCGATCCATACTTCACTGCAGGATTACTGATGAGTAATAATCCCCGCCTTTGATACAGCGCCTTATCACGTCTTCGCGACGTCTCAATGCACTTCACAGAATAGACCGTAACGTGAATCGACTGTGTACGCTGTGGGCAAAACGCGGCAGCCAGTTGCGCACAGCAGCGTCCCCACACAAACCGTCCGCTCGGAAAAGTGTGAGCCACCAATCGGCTGACAACCGGGATCCTACCGACTGCTCGGTAAACAGAGGCGTGTGTGTGTGTGCGTGTGGAGTAGGAACTTGCCTAAGGTTTCGCGCTGCCCGGGAATCGAACACAGGCCCTCTCGCTTGCGAGGCGAGTGGCTCTAAGCACTGAGCTGCGGGAACTCCACAAATTGTAACCACGGGCAAGTTATGAGCTGGTGTGTGCGGTTTGGTTTTGCTTTGTCAGCTAAACGCTCGTCACCTTGCGATTTCAGCCTCACGAATGAGTCGAAATTTACCAGACATTGTCACAGTAAAATTGGGGTCAGGATTCTTACCCGAGCAACTGAGCCCATTAAAAAAAATAGTCGCACGAAAATCAAGTGACCGTACTAAAAAAAGAGGAAGGCAGCTCAGCGATACATGGCAATCAGCATCATTGCCAGTGATTCATTGCCATGTCATGAAGCATGAGATTGCTTGCAGAGGTATCGTGTTGCAATCACATCACACAGCCCCTGTGAGGCACATTTGCTATAGGAATCGCCAGCGAATTCAGTTTTGGCTCCTGAATGCCCCACATCATTCAGAGACATGATGAATGTCTCCTCACCCTACCTATCCCGAGTGTCTTCTTCCCACCTTGTTCCTACACCACCCATGTAAAGCTCTTTGAAATGATCTCCAACATGAAAGATGATCTTTCCGTCGAAGGTTGAACACGTCCTGTTGTTGCAACAGAACAGAGAGAGAGAGAGGGCTGCTGTACGCCCGGCTATATTATATTTTCAGCTACAAATGTTTAGTGTTCAAACTTGGAGCCCAAAACAGAAAATGTTCCATTACCCAGCATTGAGTTTCCTCATCTTAAAGACCAGAAGAAGAGAATATAATAATAATAATAATACTCCTTGCATTTGATCGAGTGCATTATCATGTCAGAATATTCTTGAGTGGGAATGGAACATGTCTCAAAGCTTTTCACAGGACTTGCTGTGAAATGAAGTGTCTGTGTATTTGTGGGCAAACATGGCAGCACATTTGCGCACAGCAATATCCCACAAACAGCCATGAAACAATTTTTTTTTGTATTTGGGGGGGAATTGTTGGCCAGGACACACACTGGGAGAAACTCCCTTTTCTTATCGTAAGGTGCCAAGGGAATCTTGTAACATCTCATCTGAAGGAAGGAAGGATGCACTGCCCTATAAAAGACCATCATTACACTTTACAGTGTATCCCATGAAGTGCTTTGGGACGTCCTCCCAACGTGAAAAGCACTATATCAAACATATAATGAAATGTGCAAGTGACTGCCAGGACGGTGAAAGGTGAATTGGATGTACCTCGGTCTTCTTTCGACTCGCAAATTCTTATGTTCTTACGTATTCCAATGATACATGTCTATTGTGCAAATGTCTGCTTGTGTTATACACAAAATGCACTTAAGAAATTCTCAAGTCATATTGTCTTTCATATTTGAAATATGTTTTCTTTATTATCCCCACAAATAATTAATGATTGTGTGTGTCCTTTCTCAGTTACCATTTCAGGGATTGACTCTTCTGTGAGTGTATCTCTCTCAGCCGCTGTTTACAATAGCAGCTTTGGCACTTGGACAGATGGTTCGAAAAACTGCTCAGGAATTATGGATTATAGAAACATGAGCACAGTGAATATGTGGACTTCCCCTGAAAACATGTCGGCTACTGTAATGTTCAGGTACGTTTTGTAACCTAAGTTTGAACTTAGCCGTCTATCTCCCAAACAGCTTGACTCCGAGTCTATTTCTGTAAAGTACTTTAAGATGTGCTTCTATGTGAAAGGTGGTATATAAATACAAATTGTTTTTTTTTTCAATTTGACCTCTCCCATCTTAGATTCCTAGATAAAGTACAAATTATGTCGAAACTCACACACGAACGGAGACACATTTGCAAGATACTGTGAGACGTTGACAAATAGGTTTATTTCCAATAACAGCGTAGCTAGCGCCTTTATAAAGCACCTTATCGCGTCGTCCAAAGCATCTCAAAATGAGAAGAGAATATACTGTAAAATGTAGTGACGCTACATTTGTAGACAAACGCGGCAGCCATTCTTTCTGTAAACAACACAACCTCACAAACAGCCATGAAGTAAATGACTTCACTCATACTATGAAACCTCATGTCTTCCGTGGTGGGTACAAGATTAATGTAATTTTATATTAGAAAATGCACAATCCATAGATCCAAATACAACAATCCAAACTCTGTGGTTCTAATGCAATAATTTTCGTGCGGGAATACAAATGGGAATCATAGAAACATAGACAATTACAGAACAGAAGGCTCTCAGAGCAACTTTCTCTTTCAATCCCACTGCGCTGCCCTATCCCATCCCCACCTCAAGACCTTATCTTTCATGCACTGTCTACTTCCCTCTTGAATCCCACAATGGATTCTGCCTCTATCCATTACTTTACAGGGCATTCCACATCCCAACAACTCCGAACATCCTTTCCCTCTTCTTGTAAACTGTCATAAATAAAATACTTTAGAAGAACATCATCAATAGACATTTAAAAGCGAGATAGATACCTTTACTACCCAAGCATCTGTCATAAGATGTGTACAATATAATTTACATTCATGATAGGGCCTTCTATGTTGAGAGTGGGGCTGAGGGATGATTCATGTAAATGATACTGCTTTGCTTATTTTTCTTTTTTTTTTCCAGGGCGTATGTCAAAAATTCGACTGAGTTTTATCTTTTAACTAAATCGCTCATGACACCAGGTATGAATTAATTTTAGATATGAATGCTTTACACAGGCACGTGACAATGCAATGTTTCCCTTCGGTACCCTGCCCAAGTGATCATTCTCCATGCGTGAGTTTTGACTTTTTTTTGGTCGGCCTTGTGTCTGACACTTGTAGAAACCCATCACCGTGTTCAAAAGCGTCGCAAACCGAGCTGAGAATTCCACGAATCCCACCTACCCATGGAAATCCCAGAGGTAGATCGTGGGAATGGAATGAGCACGCTCTCCCTGGATAGGCACATCCTGCTTACCTAATTCTCAAAGACGTGATAAGGCGCTGTATCAAATGCAAGGATTATTATTATGATTATTATCAGTGATGCCCCCATTTATCTGTTACGCATAATTGTTTTTACACAGAATACCAGACCACCATGCCACCAGTCAACACAACGTACAACAATACCATGGCCCCTAACACAACAACCACAGCCGCCACGACCACCAGAAATGGTTCGGGCAGCTTCCAGCCACTGGGTGCATTCGCCATCACGTTGATGGTCCTTCTGTCTGCAACTACCAAACAACTGCTCTTGTAATCAACCCAATGATATCCCTTGTGCAATGCCTCAGGATGACGTTCGCCACCGCTATTAGAGTTTCTAGTCTATAATTGCAACAGGCCCTCCCTCATGTGGGTTTAAATTGGTAGAATGTATTTCTCAGAAACTTTGACTTTCTCCTTTCCTTAAGAATGTTACCCATTTATCACAATTTTTAAAAAAATTTAACCTTTTGGGTACAAATTTGTAGTGGATATCAGTTTGGCAGGTCAACCAGCTTTTAACAGATCTTTACTGGTTCTGAGTAGACAGGACTTCTGATCAGGGATGTGAAGCGAGTATTGTTCCGAATATAGAACTTTTTTTGGGGGGGGAATAAAACACATTAAAACTTCAGTCACATCCCTGAAGCTGTTAGCTAATATTAACAATTAAAACTATTTGTTATTTACAACCCTTGATTTATTTTTAAATTGATCATCAGATGGGTTCTGGGTTATTTGATGTTTGACTGTATTTGAATGAGATGTACATGATTTATTATTCCAACATCAGGATGTCTTTAGAGTCTCAAAGTTTAACTGTTTAAATCGCTAGAAAGTGGAGACATGGAAATATCTCAAGTAATCTCAATTGCTGCTGAATTGCTTGATTCCAGTGTGCAGGCTTGACACTTGCCTGCTCTCGAATCTCTGAAAATCCAGAATGAAGTCAACATCTGGCTCCTATTTTACAATGAAATGGAGACATCAAGTGAGAGGCTTCAGAATCGAAGTGTTTCCCACTTGCAAAAAGCACGTGGCTAGTTAATCTGTATCCTTCTAGACAAATCATGCTCAGAATCATTGTTTAGTTTACCCTGAACAGTAAATGAACTAAAAAAAAAGGGGGAGAGATTCCAACTGGGTTTAGACAAACTACTTTCTTGGCATTTCAGAGCGTGAACCATTTGGGCTGTAAGTAAAAGGCTTGAATTCGGTCTTGATTGTTAAAGTTGGGCTTTCTTTTCTGTAAGTGTTTTCAGATCCAAGAATTGCTAAGAAAATAAGAGTATGTCTAAACCCAGATCGAATTTCTCCTCCAAAGAGCATCATAGGCAACATATATTCATAAAGGGTGACATAAAACAGCAAATTACATTGAATTAACTTTTCATTGAAGTAACACTTGCTGATTGGAAGACCATTTGAAGATCACAGCCATGGAAGTGTAAAATTTCACGTCACTTTGTTAATTCTGAGAATTCTTTCCTACTTTGCTGGTAAACTTACCAAATTGGCAGCTTTGTGCTGTTGTGCCAAGTTCAGCAAATTTACGACCAAGGTAGAAAAACTTCTTACAAAGTTTACGAATGAGACTGACAATATAATTGGCATGTCTGGTGTTTCATTTTGCTTCGCAAAGAGGCACTGTAGTGTATATGAAATCTGACACGCCGTTGAATAGCTCTTGCGACCTATCTTGTTTGGCAGAGGAGATACAATGCGTAATAAAGGACAAATCTTCCTCCACAGATCACCAGTCTGTTCTCAGGTTGATCATTGTTGATGCCCCTGATGAATTTGTGCTTGAATATAGCATGATTTTACTGTTATAATTGTTTTGATAATCTCCCCTCATTATTTCTGACCTCATATAGTAATGAATTTCATGCACTTTCTTTCCTTTATCTCCACAATGAAGTTTGTTTTGCTAGTTGCCATTAATATTAATGCCAGTCACTTATGTACGTTATTAATCCGTAGTGGTTACCTATTATTAATTGTTGATTAGGCTGGGGTTTCACTCTTTTGACATTGAATGCATATTTTGTGACTTCAGTTGACATATTCTTTTCCCAAATGAACTATTTAATTTGCTCCTTTTATGGGATTTAAGGAAGAGAATGAGCAGCTCCGAACAATCCAGATATGATACCGGAAGCAATAATCTTTTTGAAGTGTTGGTCGTGTCGTGAAGACTTTGGTACCTTAAAAAAATTAAGCTGCGGTGGATAATTGCAAACATATGTATCTATCCATTTGTACATTGATGTGATTTTAAAAGGATTGTCATTTTTCTCATTTTCTGACAATAAAAGTTTTATTCACGGTCGTGAATGCCTTATGTGACTATTCAATACTTTTAAAGAACTCTGGTAACCGAATTAAGTCACTTAATGGCAGATGAACAGAATGGTAAATGGAGAGATGGACAACCCCCAATGATCTTCTGGTTATTATAATAAATTGGTCACTCAATCTACAACTGTTTGTGGGGACGCTGCTGTGCGCAATTGGCTGCTGCGTTTCGTCCACAAAATATACAGTCAATTCACTTTGAGACGTCTTGGAGACGTAATAAGTTGCTTATATCAAACGCAAGGTTTATTTTTTGGGGGGCTTTCGTTACCTTTCCAGTTAGCAAAGGGGGACAAGATAACTCCACTCTGTGATACAGAGATAAACAGCACCATGTGGGAGAACATTAAATCCGAACCATGGCAAGTACATGTGCCATCTGCTGTGGACAAAGTAATCCAGAGCAAATCAAAAAGCTAACTACTTTGAGGCTCTAAGAATATAAGGAGCAGCAATATCTCAAGTATGCAAATCATGTCCCTGTATGGATCTATGAAATCTATCAGTGGATCGAGTCACATTTGCTCCTTTTTTTTCACATAGTAAATCTTCTGAGGAATCAAAAACTGATAGATTCTCTACAAAACACTGAGGAGTTAATGCATTGGGAGACTTTATTAGCAACTCATTTTGCATAATTATTCCTGAATTGAATAAAATGTATTTACTGGCATCTGGGTGTATCTGCAATTCAAACTGGTTTAATCCACTGACATTGTCAGTGACGTTTATGCAAATATTGCGCCCACATGAAGTTCTTCACAGTTTTTGGCACAGAAATTAAAAGCAAAAAATAATCTTCAAACAGCTTCCCTTCTGAAGAAGAAATAAGGACATAAGAACATACGGATTTGCTGGGAGAAAGAAAACCAAGGTCCATCGAGTTCACCTTCCACCATCCTGGCAGTCGCTGACATGTCGTGTCCCAAACTATATGAGATATTATTTTGTAGCAGAAATCTATCTTATTTGTTCTAGAAACAAATGGCATTTTCTACTTCCACTCTCTCACTGAAGTAGTGTTTCTGCACATATGAAACTCTTCACAGTCTTTGTCACGAAAATTAAAAGCAAAAATTAATCTCCGGACAGTTTTTCACATCTTCTGGCACTCTTTGAAAATACAGAGAAGTTTCTCTTTATGTCCTGACCAAAATTCCCCCGGAAAGAAAACGGCTGTTCACTTCATAGCTGCTCGGTAAGCAGAGACGTGTGGAGTAAGAAAACTTGCCCAAGGTTTTGCCTGGCTATGAATCAAACCTCGATCTTCTCACTTGCGAGGCGAGTGCTCTAACCGCTAAGCTAGAGAACTCCATATTATTTTCTTCATCATCCTCTTGCCACTTTCTATATTCTCCCAATTTCACCCACTGTCCCTTACCCTTTTATAAACCTTTTTACATTTGTTTCAAATTGACCCCGTTACCCAAGGTGAGAAATGTCTCAAAGCGCTTGAAAGCTCACCCGTCGATCATGGGGCGGGTAGGACAGAGTCCAGTGTTTGCTGGACGAAGGGAACAGCTGGCTCAGTATTGTTGAAGGAGGTCGCAGAGGTGGTAGGTTGGGGAGAAATCATGGAGGGATTTGAACACAAGAACAAGGATTTTGAATTTGATCCACTGTGGAGATGGGCAGGCAGTGGAGCTGAGCGAGGATGGAGTGATAGAGACGCAGAGCCTGGTGTGGGAAAGGACACTGTAGTCTGGGCTTGTGAGCAACTCTGTATAAACATAAGCAGTGCAACACGTAGCTCATAAAGTGCTCAGACACTGTCTGAAACCGGTAAAAATATAGATCCTCATCACCGGTGGACAACAGAAAGTTCTGGAAATAGCAGATTTGTTTGGTCAGCCGGGTGTCCAACACATGCGGAAACCCATCACCGTGTTTAAGAGTAATCAAACCAAACCGCGAGTTCCATGCATCCTTCCTCGCATGGATATTCCCATGTATCGGAACGAAATCCGCATTCTCTGCCACATCCCGCTAGCTTCATTATTAAGAGTATCAAGAGCCAAGGCTTGTGAGCCCCAGAGTACTTGAGTATTGCTGGAGTTTAACCAACTAAAACAACAGAGCTCGCCATTGAAGGCACTACCTGGCAAGCTTTCCCACTGCTTGTCTAGCTAGGACCACCGTATCCGCGAGGGCTTTGGCTTCCAGGAACTGAGTGGGAGGAATCCTGCCCCCAGTCACTTGACTGGAGAAAGCAAGCACTTGGGTAAGCAAAGATGTGGGTTCAGTAAACCGTTGCTCCAGTGCTTTGACCAATTCAGTCCGATTCCATCACTAGTGGATTATTTCCTAGGCGCTTTTTTTTTTTTTGAAGGTGACACAAAGTTGGCTAACTGTAATGGTGGCACTTTTACAGTGTTTATTGTGTTCACAAAACATATTGCATACAAAACAACAGAACAGTGCACATGATAATGAGACAGATCGGGAATTTAGTAAAAACAAAGCACTGCCGAGAGAAGAATTATTCACAGGCCGCTACCAAAGCAGAAGAGTCCTATTAGATCAAGGAGTCCTGCAGCTTAGCGGTTAGAGCGCTCGCCTTGCAAGTGAGAGGACTTGGGTTTGATCTGTATCCAGATCCCACAAACAGCAACAACCAATTTATCTGGAAGATTGTGTTCAGCATCAAAACACGGCAATGTATTTAAATCTCTCGTCGGGAAGGTCATCGACCTGAAACGTTCCCTCGCTTTCCTCCCTCCATAGATGCTGCCTGACCTGCTGAGTGTTTTACCAGTGACTTCTATTTTTACTTCATAATAAATAGTTACTTATTTACAATAAATAAGATCATCTTTCCCCTCCCTCTCAGCTCCCACTCCCAGCCTTGTTGGCCAGTGCTGTTAAATGCCTTGGAGCAGCCACCTGACATGAAAAGGTTAAATATATATATAAATGTAAATGTGTATTGTATTCCACCTTGTTTTACGCAGGAGCCTCCCCTTTTTAACTTGAACTAAACTGATCAGTGACTCAGAGACGAGAGTCACAAGAGCGGTTGATAATGGTGAAATCCAAACAAAAGCAAATGTTGCTTTGCTAAAAGAAATTGGATAAAAATCTGCCTGGAAATTGAAATCAACAAACACTCACAAGATTACTACACGGGTTCAAACGAAGAAGACTCTTTGGCCCATTTGTTCTCATTCCTTCAGGAATTTGGAAACTCTGCAGTCTGCCGAACCTTGGGATCTTGTTTGACCCTCAACTATCCTTTCCATAGCACGTCTGCGCCATGAACCGTTCTACCATCCCCCACCTCAGAAACATTGCCCAACTCCACCAATGCCTCACCCCTCAAGATGCCGAGACACTCATCCACGTATTTAGCACATCCAGGCTCGGCAACCCTGATTGTAGTGACTGTATATTTTGTGTTTAACGGACAATAATACGTTAAGAGAAGGTTACTCCAGGTAACCTTTCATGTTGTTTTGGGAGGTTTCATATCGAAAATGTTAGCTTGAGGAAGTACAGCAAATTTGTTGAACATGTGCTTGTCTTCACGCAGATCTACAAACCCAACTCAGCGCAATTGTTTATGTAAGCAAACCCATGTCAGAAATTTTAATATCTGCAAATGCAACAGCTAAAAGTAGATGGAGAAATGCAAACATACGCGCCATCCCATGTCTGACGCTCCAGACCAGTGCAGCTCCTTGGGACATCTTCCCGACGTTTAATTTTAAAATCCTCGCATTTGATACAGCACCTTTCACATCGGGAGCACATCTCAAAGTGTAATAGGACGATTAAAGAAATTGGGCTTAAAATAAAACAGAGAAAGGTGGCGGATGATAAATGTCAGGTTCGTAACACAGTAGAAAATTAAGTAGAATACTGAAAGTGCAGAGGACGTCTGAAAATGGGAACGAGAGAGGTAAAAAGAGCGTATGAGAAAAGATTAGTGGGGTAACATAAAAGGTCTTTAATAAACATGTAAAGTGTAAAAGGATGGTCAAAGGAAGGATGGGACCGAGGGAAGATTAGGAACCGAAAAGGAAAGTTTCACGAAAAGGAACAATTTGCAGGGCTATGTGGTAAGCGCAGGGGAGTGGGACTCGTTAGTATAGGCATAGGCACGATGGGCTGAATGGCCTCGACCTCCTTCTGTGCTGTAAGATTCTTTGATTCTACGATTCTAGTTATTGCCTCATTCATTACAATATTATCAGTAACTCAGTAAGGTGGTTATCAGTGTAACATTGTTTTACACTGATGACAGCAATGGTTCTATATAAATGCAAACTACTATAGTTTTATTGCTATTATCAATGGAAAATATTTTCAATAATTTACATTTAGATAGCGCCTATGGGTAACATCAAAGCTCTTCACAAAGACAATGCTGATTTCTTATTCCTACGCATCATTTAGAGGTTGCCAATGAACTTTGGTTGCAATAAAGAAATCAGATCAGTTGGAACAATGAGTCCAAAAATAATATTGCATGACAACCAATCAAACAATGCATTTTTGTAAAATTTGAAGTAAAAATTAATAGGATTCTTTATTATGTTTACTCATTCTTTCGCTCACACACCCACATTTCATAACACAGCACAATGTGTGTTCTCTTCATCCTTTCCATATGCCACTTAGCATGTATGAAGCCAATGTAATGGCATATTGGGAATGAGGAACAAGGTGAGACAATGATTGAAATATTGCTGCTGGTGATAGTCTAGTTCAAACAATACATTCCATAGACATAATACTTTCCAAAAAATCAACAAGTTCAAGATTAAAGGTTGACTGTCCCATGCACAACAAGAGTTTAAACTCACATATAATAATAATCCTTGCATTTGATATGGTGCCTTTACACGTTTTCGAGACGTCTCAAAGCGCTTCATAGAATGTATTGTCAAGTACAAAGCGCCTTTATATCTTCTCAAAGTGCTTGACAGGGATCGAATGGGGGCCTAAGTGGGGGGATAAGGCAAGCTGCCGGCAGGCAAAGCCAAAGAGGTGGGTCTTTAGAACAGGTTTCGAAAATAGAGCGGGAAGTGGCAAGGCAGAAGGATGTCAGAAGGGAGAGTAAAGTGACTGAAGGCTTGCCCAACAATGGTGGGGTACAGTAGTCAAGCATCATGATGAGACATCACAGAGATAGGGTGGGTCAAGGTTGTAGAGGCATTTGAAGGCAGGGATAAAGATCTTAAAAGTCAATCCACTGGTGGAGTAGAGAGGCAGTGGGGCTGTGCTTCCTCCAGGCAATGTTTTCTATACGAAACCTCCCAAAACAAAATAAAAGGGCAGATACAAATCCGCCAAACACACACATATATTCTCCTCTTTTGGTGTTGACTTTCTGTTACATTCCAACGTGTATTTTGCTGATCTTTTGACACTGGGGATCTTTTGCCCTTCTGGCATTAGGACATTTCTCTGCACTTCCATCCAAGTCGTTCACTTTTTGAACGATTCCAGCTTTAGATTATTCTGGGGTTTAGTTTTTGAGGACAGCTGCCAAAGATCAGTTCCAAAGATTTTTTTTTAAGCTTCACAGAATACAACCAGTGTAGTAAAACCTTCAGCGTTGCAACGTTTTAAGCGTTCAGAGATGCCGTCCGGCTACAAGATGGCCACAGCTTAGTTGGTGCTCACTGGGTGCCTGACACACGTGGAAACCCAGCACCGTGCTGAAGATTATCCAAACCAAGTTGAGAATTCCACGGCATCCCATCCACACCTGGAAATCGCAGCGATAGATTGTTGGGATGGAATGCGCACTCTCTCCCTGGAGGGATGCATCCTGCTTACCTAATGCCAGAAAGTACTGGGCGCAGGGTGGCAAGAGTTGACTGGGGGACCCCAGAGTGTGCGTTGGAGTCTGTCCAGGTAAAACCGCATAGCTTGCCATTGATAGCACTGTCTGCCAAGATTTCCCACTGCTTGTCCAGCTAAGACCACCATTTGAGCAACTCCCTTCTCTTTTCAAATAGTGTGATGGGATACTTAATTTCCACCTGAACGAGAACAGGCATGACTTCAGTTTAACATTTGGTTCCAAAGGTTGAAATCAACATGCATTATTCCTCTGTATGTCACACCCCTTCATTAATTTGTTCACCAAAAGTTAACCAATTCCCTCTTGAATTTGTGAAAGGCAGCTCCTGTTAAATTGGGTGGTTTCGATTGACTTTGGTGTCAGTAATAAAAATCCAAGTGTCATGAATGCATGTATGAACAATACAGCTTAAACACAATGTTGTTTTTACAAAATATCAGTACAATCCTGCAGGAATGCAAGCTTCACAAAGAGTCAGTAATACAAAAGCTTAAAAATGTGTTTTTCTTGTCCTAGGGGCATGTGGGCCTCAATAACATCGCAAAGCTCAGGTCAAACAGGTTCTAATTTGACTATAATCTCCCACAGCACGTAGTCTGCTAGATTCCAAAAGATTGAAGTCCGTGAACAGGTTTTTACCTTTAGTTTTGTTCACCTTCTTTCCACAGTTATGAAAAGCTAAATATACAGTTGATTCACTTTACAGTATATCCTGTGAAGCACTTTGAGACGTCTCACAGGTGTGATAAGGCACGATATCAAATGCAAGGATTATTATTGTTATTTTTATTAAAGCAAACATGATTGCTCAAAGTCCCTTTCCCAGGGCATTGTTAGAAAATATATATGGACATGCAACAATCCACTTTACATTAAGCTGCTTCCATTACTTTCAGTCTGAAATGTGTATTTTCCAGCCTCAGATAAGAGCTAGAAATCTTATTTTCTGTCAATGTTTAAACATGGTTGAGTTACAAAGTGTCTGTTTGCTAAAAGAATGGGAAATGACCCAATCTCTGTTTATCAGCTATAAATCAATCTTTGGAATAATCTATGTTAAAGCGTCTGTATCAAATTTTGTACAACATTCAAATGTTGTGAAGTTAAAGTATCTCAATGCACTTAACACAGACTTGCTGTAAGATGAATTTGCATTTCATCCAATCGAACAGGTCAATTTGCATATAGCAATGTTTCACAAAATTTTGTTAATCTGAAAGATTGTTGTATCCACAGTTACCAGAAAAAATTCCATTCATCAACGTCAACAACAAGTTGCATTTACACAGCCCCTGTCACGTTGGCAGTATGTCCCAAGGCACTAGAAATCCTTCCCTTTTCTAGGAGCGTTATGGATCATTAAACATCCATCTGAATATCCAGCGAGAACATTGGATTAACATCTCACCCAAAGGACAGCACCTGTGAAAATGCACCACTCCGTCAGTATTGTGCTGGAACATATCTTTTAAATTAGGAGCTCAAGCTGTCTTGTGGGGCTTGAACCCACAGCTGTCTGGCTCGGAAGTGAGAGTGTTATCAACTAAGCAAGGCTGACATATAGGCCAGGATTTCCATTCAATAAGTTCCATCCAAACCACTAAGGGATTAACTCAAATGTAAGATTTTGCACTTCACTCTTTTACATTTAAGGTATCTTAAATATGATGCAGAACTCTCAGTCTGGTTTGGATACACTTAAGCACGGCGATGATGGGCTTCTGCTTGTCTCAGACGTCCAGCTAACCAAAACCCAAGTGCTGAATGGCAGAGATCAGTTTTCCTCTCATTCAAGCCTAACTGGAGTCCAAATGCAAACTTTACCACAAACGTACGTCAATACTTCCAATACTGTCTGTGAACTGGCTTAACCCAGTTGTGTAACTGATACGCACTGCGATCTCTCATACTCCAGTAACCGCAACGAACATCATGATCCCAGGTGTTTGTTTACTTCAATCTGTAATTCATGCAAAGGTCATTACTTTGTAGACACAGGCTTCACCTGAAAGGCCAAAATGTTTCAGAAAGGTAAATAAGACTCAATAAGGCAATGATTACCCACCATTTGATGAAGGTGAGGTCAGAGTGGGTACACATATCATCATAGAATCGTAGATTCGGCCCATCGTGTCTGTGGCGGGGATAAAGAGAGTGAACAAGAGGGGATCGGTGAAGTGAAGAAGTTGCAGGGCATGAGAGGGGAACAGGTAAAGCTCTTGTAACCCCCATCGTTTTTCTTTCCAGCAATAATATTACGACGTTTATCCAGTTCCAGGAGAATGTTTAGTACAAGAGAGCAAGGTTTTCATCTCTTTTATAACCATTAACAGTTGCACGTCCAAATTGCTTGATGTATCAGCAAACTGTGTAGAGGATAGTTGTGCTGTAAGGAGACGGGTGGAGGGCAAGTGGGGTGGAAGAGGGAAGATGACTGAAGACACTGTCGGAAAGGAAGATCTTGAGAGGCGGCGTTTCCTAAATGAATCCACCCTTCCTGACAGAAGCCACCATTAAGACAACCTGCCGCCCTGGTCAAAACATCAGCGTGCCATCCCCTCCTACTTTCTTAGAAATTTGATAGCTGTGGCTTTAACTCAAAGGAAATTAATTTGCCGTAAAGCGCCCACCAGTCGCCTCTGGCGCGAGCACGTGGTGCTCACTGCAGACTCTTTTTTAAAAAAAAATTGTTAACCGATAAGGAATCCTGGCCAAGCAATGTTGCAATCATCATGATAATAGTAATTCTTATTATATAGGACCTTATCACCTCGTTGAGAGATCCATTAGGCTCTCCGAGATACTGCCCCACGTGAAGGGCGCTGCGTAAATGCAAGTTGTTGTTGTTGTTGTTGTCTCAAGGCGCTTCACAGGATATACTGTAAAGTGGATTTGCTGTATATTTTGTGGGCGAAACCCAACAGTCAGTCGCGCACGGCAGCCTCCCACAAACAGCACTGGAGGGAAGTTGGGAACAATGTTTTTAGAGGCAAAGTATGAAATAAATGGATAGGGGTAGCTGTGGAACAGTGCCCCTTGGGGGTATTTAAAAGGAAAATATTATTAATAGCAATATTTTTGCAGTTGATATGGCATCTTTCACATTGAGAGGACGTCTCAAAGCGCTTCACAGGATTTACTGCGAAGTGAATTTTCTGGATGAACGCAGCAGCCAATTTGTACATATGTCCTACAAACATCCAGAAAGTGAATGACTGATTTTTGTTGAGGGTTTGTGGGACAGGACATCAGGGGAAATTCCATTCTATTTTTGTTAGAGAGTCCCTTCTCATCTTGAATAACGCTATACAATAATGCAGCCCGCGCGCCCCCCCCCCCCCCAGCACTGCTCTATACTGGGAGCTCAAAGTGCTGATTTAAGGGTTGAACCCACAACCTCCTGATTCAGAGGCGAGACTGAGCCAGATTGACGACTGTACACAGATGAACGAATGCCAAGGGCAGTAGATGCTTCGGAAAAGCACAGGTAAAGTGAGATTAACATAGATGGCTTTACGCAGGAGCAAAGTCTAAAATAACTTGAATGGCCATCTATTCTACCCGGGAAACAGTCCTGTTCAACCTCAGAGTTTAGCGTAAGAGAAATAATTATTTAAGAATGATTTAATTATTATTTAATTATTTAGAAATTATTTGTGAAGTTTAAAGGTTCTTGATGAGCAATTTGATGCTTTATTTCATGTTTTGGTGTTCAACATCAGTTTATTGTCTCGCTCTGATTCGTAGGATCATGGAATCATACAGCACAAAAAGATTGCCGATACATAGATAAGTTAGACATCTCAAAACGTTTCCACATTTCCGTCGTGGCTAACAAAGAAAAGAATACGAAGTGTAGAAAGAGAAGAGGTGAGACGTGTGCCTTCAGAGCAAAACTTATAATAAATAACCACTCAGGGCTTGAACTCCTTGTCACAGGGAGAAACCCAGAAGATCCAAGGTTTGATTTTCACTTCATGCTTTGACCTCAGCCAGCTTTGTCGTGGTGCGACAGTAACATTGAACTATTTCTCCGGGTGTAAGGAGGGACAAATGAGTCAGAATTCTTTCTCCTGATTAATGGATGCTGAACAGTGTGTGTACAGATGTCAGAGGTGAGGACAGGGTGGGATCTTGTCCTTATTCTGCATTTTAATAGCCTGGCAACACGTATTGTCTCTGAAAGGTGAACAAATGGGCCACATACCAAAGGGCAGGTGATGATTGTCGAACCATTATCCCAGCACAATACAATATAATCTACATTTATATAAACACAGAAGTGGATTTTCAGGCCCTTGAGCCTGTTCCGTCATTCTATAAGAATTCTATCATGGCTTATCTGTACCTCAAGTCCAATTACCCGTCCTTGACCCGTATTCCTTAATCCTAACAAATATCTATCTACCTCTGTCTTGAAAATGTGAATGTATCCAGCATCCACAGCCTTTTGGGGGAGAGAGAGTTCCAGGTTTCCACTACCTTTTGGGTGAAAAACTGCTTCCTAATTTCACTCCGAAATGGTCTATTTCTAATTTTAAGATTATGGCCCCTTGTTCTGGATTCCCCCCACCAGAGGAAACAGTTTCTCTGTAGCTGCCCTATTGAATCCCTTTATTATTTTTGAAAACCTCAATCCGATCACCCCTCAACCTTCTGAACTCAAGGGAATGGTGACCAAGTTTCGAGGAGGGGGAGAAAACAAGATGAGCAGAATATAAATTGAGTGTCCTCTCTCAATACAGCTATAGGCATTGCTGAAACCTACGGCAGATCATATTTAAACCATTCTCGTGGGAACACGTTACCATAGTTCCTTGTGAACTTATTTTTGCAAAGTCACATCAGCTTTAGCCTGAAGCCAATTTGGGAAGGGAACCAGACACTCGGGTTCAAAGAAAGCTTGGAATCACAAGCATGAAGCCATAGAGATCATTGTTAAATGTGAAAGCATATAGAATGTCAGAGGGCGTGGACTGCAAGGATCCAGACTGAGGATTTGTGTATGCATTCCTTTGTTACAGGTATAGTTATTATTGCTTAGTATCAACCTGGCTCAGTGGTAGCACTCCCACCTCTGAGTCATAAGGTTCAATCCACATGGCCTCCAATGAACAGGTGATTTTGCAGTTGTCCCTGAACCTACAAAGGTACATTAGGTTTGCATTAACTCAACTGAGAACAAAGCGACAATTTATTTTTATGAGCTCGCTGACTTCCTCTGGGTTAGGGTGTGGAGGGACATGGCAAACACAAATAGCTCTTAGACTAAACTGTCTGGGAAGACCTTGAAACATTTAGCTCGACTCCAGTGGCTAAAGTGTTGAAGGGTACACAATTGTCACAACAAGGTGTGTGGAGTAAGGAAACTTACCTTTCGTTTAGCCCTACCCGGGAATCGAATTCAGGTCCCCTTGCTTGAGAGGCGAGTGCTCTAACCAATAAGCTACAGGACGCCACAAAATGGAAGAGAGGACAGAATAGGTTGATGCTTCTTTACGATAAAATTGTTTACCAGCTCCAGACAGAGTTACCAGTACTGAGATAATTGTCAGGTGGTTGGTTAAATCAGCTTTGAGTGGAATTAACACCTGTTTACAGTTGCAATTTGAGTAAATGGCTATTGGTGATGGTGACAATCAAAGTTGCTGCCATCTGATCCAATAATTAAAGGTTTGCCAAATTACATAATTACCATTTTTCATTCCAAGTCCCGTCTGTACTATTTTGGAAGTTACTCAATCTCGATAATCAAACAAGGCATAAATAATTGTAGATTTAATCATGTGTACCATTGAGAAGGAAGTTAGTTACTGTTGCATAGGCCATGGCGTCCTTGAATACACAGCAGTGATTATCAACCGCTTTAAGTTCCTGAGAGGCTTTCTGGTGAGTTGTCAGGTGGTCTATTTTCTGTACACATATAACAACAACAACTTGCATTGTTATAGCACCCTTCATGTAATGTAACGTCTCAGAGTGTTTGACAAAGGGGGGGTTGGGGGAGGCTTTGTCAAAGAGGTACAACAACAACAGCTTGCATTTACATAGCGGCCGTCAAGCTGGCATGCGTCTGGGAGGTAATAATAATAATAATCCTTGCAGTTGATATAGCGCTTTTCACGTCTTCGAGACGTCTCAAAGCGCTTCACAGAATATACTGTACAGCGAATTGACTGTATATTTATGGGGAAAACGCGGCAGCCAATTGTGCACAGCAGCGTTTGTGCACAAATAGTCGTTTAATTACATATTATTATATTATATCGCTCTGAGATACTACCCTATGTGTAGGGCGCTATATAAGTATATAATATATATATTTCAGCTGGTGGTCCACCATGGATCGCTAAGCTTTCAAACACTACACCCATTACTTAAATATGTACCTCAACCTCCGATATATTATTATCTTGTCGTTATTGTTACGCAGTAGGTTGTTAAAGACCGACACAGAGGAGAGGGTGGGAGTTCCAGAAGTGATGGGTGTAGTGTCTGAA
Source organism: Callorhinchus milii (assembly GCF_018977255.1). Classification (NCBI taxonomy): domain Eukaryota; kingdom Metazoa; phylum Chordata; class Chondrichthyes; order Chimaeriformes; family Callorhinchidae; genus Callorhinchus; species Callorhinchus milii. Next base: position 2,808,490 of record NW_024704766.1, on the reverse strand, counting down.
ATACCACCACATTCATGTACTCTTTGCTTTGTGCTCAGGGGGAAGATGGGTGGATGCGGTATGGAGAGGGGGAGCAGGAACACTGCATCCTTGGCATTCCTGTTGATTCGGAATCAGTGAAATTAGTCAATGTCATTGGAATGTCTCCAAACTCTTTCTGCGTTCGTGGCTGCACCCATCGCCTGGACATCTCAAGGTCAATCTGGTGCGTCTGGCTCTGGTGAAACAGGGATTGAGGTCATCTGTAGCCTCACCCAGCAAGTGCTTGTCACAGGTCAGATCTGCAAGACACTGCTGAATGAGTCTACGATCTGCAATTTCTTCTTGTTATAATAAAAACCTCCCTCGCTCAACCGGCACCGGCCTCCTGGTTGTCCCTCGCAACCTCCGCCCCGCCATTGGAGGTCGCGCTTTCAGCCGCTACGCCCCGAAACTCTTGAACATTCTCCCTCAGCCCTCTGCCTTGCCCCCTCTCTCCCCTTTTTCAAGCCCCGCCTGAAAACCTTCCTCTTCAACTGTGCTTACGCCCACTTCCCCACCGCCAGCTCGGAGTCAGGCTCCGCCAGTGTTAAGCGCTCTGAGACGCTACCCGGTGTGGAGGGTGCTATATAAGTCCAAGTCGTTGTTCTTTTCTTTGTCATCGGACAATGGCATTCAATTTGGTAACCACAAAAAGGACACACCCTGCAGTTAGCAATTGGCATTTAGGAGGTGGATTGCAGAAAAACCAGTTAGGGTGAAACTGGTATTTGGAAGTTCCACACTGGTTTGTGCCTCACAGAGGTATCTTGTTTCAGTCCTTGTGTGCAAATGTGGGATCGTGTGTGGGGAGCGGGGTGGGGGGTGTCGGGAGAGACTATTTGCAGTGACCTTAAAATGTAGACTAAAGTTTCGTGACTGTCGGTATCAATTTTAAGAGCAGTTTCTGAAAATGATTACATCAAAGTATTAATGCTATGCCCTGCGTTAATCTTAGTTTAATTCCTATTGTTTCAAGTAGAAGAGCCAATTCCCGAAGAACCCGACAATGGTGGCCGTTGCTGCCTCTAATGGCGAGATGAAGAAACACAGAAACTGGAAACTAGCCTTGTGGGTGAGTTTTTTTTCTAACAAGAAAGCCAAACAATGCCGCCAAACAACAACAAGATTTCATTTATAGAGCCGCCCTTCACGTCGGGAGGACTTCCCAAGGCGCTGGACAGTTGGGTCGGGACCCGAGCAGGCGGGGGGAAATGGTCAGGGTGAGGGGAGGGAAGGGAGGGAGCGAGGAGGGGGTAGAGAGTCGAGAGGGACGTGACTTTTCAGCACAATTGATGACGTAGGATTTGAGAAGGTCGCTGAAGAGGGAGGCACAGTGGAGGAATTAGAGATAGGTTCAAGCATAACGACTGACAATCAAGTAAGCACAGTAATTCTTCAAGGTTTTACGGAGCCAAAGGCCAAATGCAGGGACTCTTTGGCCAGGAATAAAAAAAATTTCTCTCCAGTTTCCTCATTTTCCTTTTTGACAGGTTTGCCTGACAGCGTAGGAGATAGGGGAGGAGGCAAGCGTTAAGTGGGAGAGATCCAGAAAGTTAGAGGCACGGAAATAAAAAGTGGCTAAGTTTGGGCGGATGCTGAGCAGGATATGGAGCACGAGTGGGTGGAACAACAACTATCCCATTGTGTCACACAGGCTCCTGGTATATATCAGTGTCACACACACTCCTGGAGTATATCAGTGTCACACACACTCCTGGAGTATATCAGTGTCACACACACTCCTGGAGTACATCAGTGTCACTGACGTCAAAGCCACAGGTGCAAACCACGTTAACAGATACTGCAAGTACAACTTGGCAAATTATAAACTGTAGCATTTTACATTTTTTTTGCTCAGACAGAAAGTTATTCGTAAGCAAAGAACACAACAATTTGCATTTATTTGTTTATAATAATCCTGGCATTTGATACAGCGCCTTATCACGTCTTTGAGACGTCTCAAAGTGCTTCACAGAATATACTATGAAGTGAATTGGCTGTATATTTTGTGGGAAGTCCGTCCTTCTCCATCGTCTCTCCTCCCTGCTCCACTTCTAAGGTTCTGACCTTTCCTGGGCTCAGTCTTATCCATCCCAGTGTCGTCACTTTGTCTCTTCCAGCGAGTTTTCCTCCCACTCCCAGTCACATAATCAATAATATATCCCTGCCTTATCAAATATATCAGTCACGGGGTGGGAGGGGGAGGACATTTCAAAGTGCTTCACAGAATTTTCTGTCAAGTGGAGTGGCAAAGTATATAAAGTGTGTACTTTATAGGTGTTCCTCAGGGCTGTATCCTCATTCCTTCATTGTTTCACCATCGTATCTGCCCACTTGGCGATGCCATATAAATTGTTGTATAGTCTCAAGTGGCAGAACAAAACCAACCTGCAGCAATGCGGGTGGATTAAACAAATAGTGCTATAATTCAAATTCTTATTTCCGTGTTTCGCCCACAAAAGACACAGGCACTCCACATTAGAGTATGAAGCCCTTTGAGATGTCTCGATGACGCGACTCAGCCTAGCCCAGTGTCTGCGGTTCCTGGTCTGTTCCTATCACACCTGCCATTCTGGGGGGGGAGGAAGACCCAATTCCATACCAGACGTTAATAAGCCCAATACCAAGTGGAGTTATTACACAGTTTAGTGGTTTGCGGTATTGATACAACATGGCTGGCCTACGGACAGTGATTTCACCTTAATCAAACAGTTTAAAAAAAACACCAAACACTAAAAAAAAACATATTAACATCCTAAGGCAACAGCTCATTCTCTATATACATTCTCCCCCCAGCCCCGAGCCCCCTACCCCCACCACCCCATCCCCATAAAAAGGTCCTGATGAGCAAATCTGATGTGTGAATAAATGTGCAGTTCTGATTCATCTAGTCTGAGGTAGTCAATTCTCGAAGTGTCCAGCTGATGGCAGTCGTGAATCCCAGTAAGAACCAGGTGTGTTTGTCTCCCAAGTCACAGCCCACATTGCACAGGTGAGTGAAACAGCAGATGACTTTCCTCCCTCCAATGATTAGATCGGATGAACTCGGGTTGCAGTCTGAACGATATGCGCATTTCTTTGTAACCGTCACAAATCCAACTGCAACGAAAACATTTTGGTCCAAATCGCTTTAATTCCGAGCATCGCATAATAATATTAACGATCCTGGCATTTGAGTACAGCAACTTGAAGCGCTTTAAGACGTCTCAGAGACGTCTTAAAGCGCTTCACAGGATACACTGTAACGTCAACTGACTGTATTTTGTGGATTGAAATGCTATTATGGGTACGACAATTTACACAATACGATTTACATTTATGCAGCGCCTTTCACATCCGAAGGATATCTCAAAATGCTTTTGTACAGCGAGCTGGGCACCCGATGCTGGGCTGGAGAGAGGGTAGGGAGCGAAGATGACCAAAATTTGGTCTTGACCAGGCTTTGAACGCGGGAAGAGCGGGGAGGGGGCAAGTCGTGGGGACTAGAAGTTGGATGGAGTTCTGCAGAGCGGGAGCAGAATGGCTGAAAGCCCAGTCCAGCCATCAGATCGATATATATTTTGCCCACAAAATACTAAGTTAATTCACTTCACAGTAAATCCTGTGAAGCGCTTTGAGACGTCTCGAAGACATGATAAGGGGAGAAATCAAATTCAAGGATTATTATTGTTATTGATACTACAGCCTGACATAAATAAAGATACTAAATGATCTACATATTTTGATATTTTAAGTATGGAAATACTAAAACAGACGTACTGTTAAAATGGTCTCCAATTATTGCCAAATATGTAATTCAGCATATTTTTATTTGTGTAAGGCAATAGCGAAAGGCTGTCAATCTGTCAAAATTGTTTACGTGCAAAATAGTCACCATACTTTACAGTATATCACGTGAAGCATACTTAGGCGCTGTCCAAACCCCACCCGTCAAACATGAAAGGCAGAAAGGTAAGGATTATTAATGACTATATTTACTAATATTGATGACTTCAACTCAAAAGTTGCCCTTTCAAGTAGTTTCCCACTAAATTTTCTGATTTAATTTTCTCTCCAATGCTTTCCACGCTCCGTGAAAGTGTTGTAACTAGTCCCTGTCATCCTTCATACTGATTTTCTCAGTCTCTCGAGACACCACTCCTGGATATCCTTTCTGGTCTATTGCAATTAATTAACAAACACATCCCTTTGATCTGTAAAGTAGGTCGTGTTGAAGTAAAACTACTTATATCACCTCACTTATTCTAGGAAGCTTAAAAAAATGACCTTCGTGACTTACTCTGGCTAAACCCTTTGATTTCCACGGAGGTGAGGCACACTGTTTGATTTTCTGAACAAGCTTCCTGATGATTATCGCACATGTCGATTTTCTTGGAGTTTGTACAATGGTAGCAGTTCAGGGCTTCTGCTGCAATGGTTAATGAGAGGGATAATGATAATGTTAAGAATAATAACAGATAATCTTATAAAATACAACACAAAATTACATTTGTTCCAGCGCCTTTCATGTTGGGAGGACGTCCCAAGGGGCTGGATTGTACTACAATGTTTTTTTGGGTCAAATAGTGCTATGGGATCCTTAAAATCCATGCGAATGGGCAAACAGGACCTGGGTTTAATATTTCATCTAAAGAACAGCACTTCTGACAATGCAACATTCCCGCAGCACTGCACTGCAGCATCAGTCTAGAGTAGAGTGGTCCAGTATTTTCTGTGAAGCGCTTTGAGATATCTCGAAGACATAAGGCGCTGTAGCAAATGCAAGGATTATTATTATTTTGACAAATATTAGTTCCATAAAGAGCTGCAAAATAGCCAAACACGTTGTTAAAAACTGTCAAGGTTTTGTTTTCACTCACCACTCAACGTGCAGAGGGTTGCAATGATGGCGCCAGCAATGAATTGCATTTTTAATTGTGGCTTTAGCTGCTACTGTCTGATTTCACTTTGCTTTTCTGCTTCTTCCAATATTAGAAATCAAAGGCCACCTTGGATTTTATACATACGAATACTTCAGAATCGTTTTATTAAAACAAGACCAGATTACTTTGTTCAATTGTGCGTCAGTGTAGTTTGGAGGAGTACTTCTTCCTTGAGCTGACATTATTTTCTTCTCTTATTTTCTCTCAGGGTTATCAGGGCTATTCCCTTTTTCTCCACTACTACATACCTCTTTAACGTACCCTAAGCAGAAGAACTGCTCTGGTCTGTCAGAAACCTGTACAGCTATACTAATGAAAGCACTCAAAAGAAAACACGTGCAAGTTGATATTTTAAAATTGCCGAAGTCTTCAATGGGTGTCGATAACAAACGACTGTTTAGAATTTCTCCAATAATTCTGGATTTTAGAATGCCGCTGTGAAGGCACGCATGATGTAAACATGACAGGAGGAATTTAAAATTAAACGGTGGCAATGGAATGTTTCGTCACTGACCGCTGGAGCCGATTGTGATGTATTTTGACCCCAAATAATTCCGGTCTCGCAGATTGTGCCCCTCGAGTTCTGACTGAACATAGAAATGAACGATCTGCACAAAAAGAGAGATGGGACTATTCGGCTCATCGAGTCTGTGGCACTGCTACCTGTAATTATTAAATCACCCTCTTTATTAATTTCTTTTTGCAGCTCTTTCCCCTGGTCCACACAATATCTTATGAGCCGTAAGCCAGCAGTTTACAACAACCTAAGCACATGACATCTGTTAGTCGCAAGAAAATGCTCCAACTTGGAAGCTTTTCTCCCCATTCTTCTCATTCCAAGAAAGCACCGACTGCTATTTCCAGATTGTCAGCCTCCCCCTGTACCACTAACACAAAAGAGCTGGGAATTAGGATCAGAATGAGTGGCTTCTTGGAGAAGCACAGACACAATATAATGGGTCAAATTAGCCTCCACTGCGTTGTGCATTTCTAACTCATTCAATATCAATCTAGGAACACTGGTTAATCCCCAATCCCTACAAGACTATCTAAAGTTGAAGCATCTATACTGCCACCCGCACTGAAATGGGGGTGACTGGAAGTTGAGCAGTGGTAAGTATCCGTCACTGCTTCGGCAACTCTCTCCTCTTCTGAAGATGCTGGTACTACCGTAACCGTGGTAAAGCCAATGGAACTGAAAGGGTTTCACATGCAATGGGTACTTTAATTCTCTACAAAATTACTCACATCTCACCTTTCGTTCATTTCAATGGTTACACTTTCAGCTTCCAAAGTCCCACATGTGCAAACAATTTGATGGACATTGATGAATACAGTGAGCCTTAATGAAAGAGTTCCAGTTGTGAGGTGCATCACCTCAGAATGCATATCAGCATATAAGATGTAAATCAATATATATGATGTAGGTCAGTGTGAAAAGATGTTTTTACTGCTATGGTAGTTCTATATTTAGCAGCTAGCTTCCTGCAGACGGGGTATTTTCATGCAGGTTCTGTAAGGCTAGGTCAGTCCATTTCATATCTTGTTCATTGATGGATTCAGTCGTTCCTCCGTTGTCCTGTTCCGGTTCTGGGAGTTCACTCTAACAAGGTATAGAACAAGCAGGAGTTAGTTATTAATATTAAGGTATAAAACATGCAGAAGTTATTACGAAAGGCCAATACACAATTTGCAAGACCCACTTTAATCAATCTCTGGAGGAAGGGAATGAAATGAAAAACAGAAATAAATACAGAAAAAACCTTTCCTGTCCCCAAATCAATCACCAATCAACTAACAACCGGGTTCCTACTTACTACTAGGTAAACAGAGGCGTGAGGAGGAAACTTTTAATGTTTCAGCCTGGCGGGAATCGAGCCCGGATCCTCTCGCTCGCGAGACGAGTGCTCTAACTACTGAGCTATAGGACTCCACTAAGCTTTCTGCTTCGACCACAGCTTCTTGCAGTGAGTTCCAGATTCTCACACCTCTCTCCTGAAGTCCCTTTTAAATCTGTTCGAGGATACCGTACATTTGTGTCTTGCCACATTGTCATTCAGGAGAGGAGGGAAGAAATTTGGTGCGAAAATGAAACAAAATTGACGGAAAGAGCGGTTTGCTTTCGGTAATTAGGCAGAAGCGTATACTCCTCGTTTCCACGTTATATAAGGTGCACGACAATATGAATTGTGGAGTCCTGTGGCTCAGTGGTTAGAGCACTCGCTTTGCAAGCGAGAGACCTGAGTTCAATTCCAGGCAGAGGGTGAAACCTCGGGCAAGTTTCCTTACTCCACACAGAGCCTAATAATAATCCCTCCAAAACCAAAAACAATAATAAATTGGTCATTTTCAATCTACGACTGTTTGTGGGACATTGCTGTGCGCAATTGGCTGCCGCGTTCGCCCACAAATATAGTCACTTCACTTTACAGTGTGTTCTGTGAAGCGCTTTGGGGACGTCCTCCCGACGCGAACAGCGCTATATCAAATGCAAGGATTATTATTATTAAATACAGACCAAAGGTATTTCTACATCTTCATAGGGCAATTTGTCCTCGCGCCAGGCGTCGTCAATGAGATCCAGTATTCTGCCGTCTCTCTGCACTTCACTGTCCATTGGTGCCGTCTGTCAGCGGAAGTGAAACCCCCGACAGCAGTGAGGACAGTGCCGCGAAAAAAAAATCAAACAGATCTATCGATTTGTTGTGTGTGTGTGTGTGGGGGGGGGGGGGGGGGGGGGGGGGGTGGGGGGGGGGGGAGGGGGGGAGTCAGTGGGGGATATTTATTTATTTTGTTGGCCTTATTTTGTTTGTATTTGTGGAACTCAGTAGCTCAGTGGTTAACGCGCTCTCTGTGCCTTCCTTCCGGTCCCTCACTCATTGCCTTCCTTCCGGTCCCTCACTCATTGTCTTCCCCCCCACACACAGCTCACCGCGGGAGAAACGTTCCGCCCGCCACCACCACCACCACCAGCAGCGGCGCCGGCGCCACCACGTGACGACCCGCGGCAGCGCCACCGGGTTGATGACAGCGGCGGCGACGCCACGTGACGACCAGCCGCCGCGTCAGCGCCACCACGTGACGACCAGCCGCCGCGTCGGCGCCACCACGTGACGACCAGCCGCCGCGTCAGCGCCACCACGTGACGACCAGCCGCCGCGTCAGCGCCACCACGTGACGACCAGCCGCCGCGTCAGCGCCACCACGTGACTATAACCCTTCACCCAACGCAGACACAGACCCACCTCCTCCCCACCAGGGCCTGAGCTCAGCCTCACAGCCTCTCCCCCCCCCCCCCCCCTCCCCCCCCCCACACCCCCACACACACACACACACACACCGGGGGATTATAGGTGAGACTGAGAGAAAACACTCCCCAGTTTGTTGAAATAATGGTAGTAATAATGATAGTACTCACGGTAAGAGTATGTAGTAATAACAATGCCAGTGCTGGTAGTAATAGCCACGACAGTAATAGTGACAGCATCAACAGCCGTACCGGTGATCAATGCTGCTCGTGACGCCCGGTCATAGTAATAGTAACGACGGTGATAATAACAGTAGTACTGGTAATAATGGTAATAGTAATGATAGGAGCAATAATAATAGTCATGATGGTAATTCGTGGTAATAGTAATACGGGTAGTAATGATAGTAATAACACTAATAGTAATGCTGGTAATAGTAATGACTGATAATAACAGTAGTAGTAATAATGGTAATAGTAGTGGTAATAATAGTAATGATGGTAATCGTAATAGTAATACTAGTAAGAGTAGTAATAATACTAGTAGTAATGCTAGTAATAACAGTAGTAATAATAATAGTAATAATACTAATAGTAATGCTAGTAATAATGGTAATACCAGTATTAATAGTGTGTAGTGGTAGTAATAATAGTAATAATAAGCCTCACGTTTGATGCAGCGCCTTATACACGTCTTCGAGCGGTCGCGGAGCGCTCCGCGGTCCACGCTGTGCCGCCTCGTGTCCCGGTGTTTGTTTTTGCCGAAGCGACACCGGCCACAAGTTTCGGGGTTCAGTCGGCGGCTTCGAAAACTGTGAAACGGTCCTTCAGAAGGGGGGAGGAAGAAAAAGCGCTTCGCAGGATATACGGCTAAAGTGTGGTGACTGCGTGGTGTGTGGGTGAAACGCGGCTGCCAATGGCGCACATCGCAAACGTCCCCACAGGCAGCCGCGGGTTGAGTGACCGAATCATTTTTTTTTAAGAAAAAGGATTATTATTCCCGCAAAAGCGATCCCCGCCAATCGACCAACGAGCGGGTTCCTACTCACCGCCACGTGAGCCCCGGCGTGCGCGGCGGGTGGGGTGCGGGGGGGGGGGGGGGGGGGGAGTACGGAAACTTGGCATTGCTCGGGAGTCGAACCCAGGTCCTCTCGTTTGAGAGACGAGTGCTCTAACCACTGAGCTACGGTTGGGAGCGTTCCGGTAACGGCGTCCCCTCCTCCCCTCCCCGGTCATCGGCGTGGTTATTTTACAGGAGAGAGAGCAAGTTGGAAGACAGTTGAGGATGCCCCCCAAAAGCAGAAAACGTGGAAAACCAAGTAAAAAAAAACATTATTATCGATTGTTCTCTCTGGTCAGTTCTGGTGGTTTAGATATTGAAGTGCTTTCAAAATAACTATTTTGTGGCAGACTGTTGCTGAGGAATATTTTGCGTTGGGTCCTGTACCCGAGTTGGTCTATCTCTTTTGATGCTTTTTTTTTTATCTATCCTCTTGGGGTGGTGATGGGGGGAAGGGGGGGGGGTGGGGGGAGTGAGGGGTAAGAGTCTCCTTGGAGGAACTGAACTGGCGCCAAGCGGTGACATGCCTGACGATGGAATGTCGGAATCGAGCCAGCCCTCTGTGGCGGTCTCGGTTGCCCGATGCCTGAGCCAGGAGGGGTCGCAGTATCCCAGGGCACTCACCCCTGATGACAGCACATCCCAGCTTGGCTCATCGGCAGGACCTGGAAGGGCCGACCAGTCACTGGGGGCAGGGAATCCTCCCCCTCAGCTCCTGGTAAACCTGCAAGCCAAAGCCAAAGGGTGGGGAAGCTCGCCAGGCAGCAATATCAACAATAATAATATTTGCATTTGATACAGCGGCTTATCACGTCTTCGAGACGTCTCAAAGCGCTTCCCAGAGCGTACGGCAAAGTGAATTGACTGTGTATTTTGTGGGCGAAACAAGATACAGCCCATTGCGCACAGCAGCGTCCCCACAAACAGTCGTGGATTAAGTGACCAAATTATTATTATATTTTTTTTTAAAAAAATTTGGTGAAGGGATTATTATCCCCGGAAAAGCGATCCGCCGATCGACAACAGGGTTCCTACATACTGCTGGATAAAGTGACCCTAGATCTGCAGCATTGAAACTCCCATCTTCACCAACCCCTCTAGATCTTCAAACTTTGTTTTTAGTCAATGTGGATCGACAAAGGTATTCAGTCAAATTCTTCTCAAATTATCCTCTGTTATCCATATAGAGAAAGGTGAACGGGCTGCTAAACGTGCCAAAAAAGTACAGATCGATACGGCGGAAGAACAAATCGCAGAGGGTTTGGACAGTAACGAGAAAACTACAAAGTCATCAGGGAAAGGTGCCTCAGGCACCAAAGAGCCTTCAGTTTTTGGTTGATGAAATCGGAACCAGAAAGCCGAATCGAAAATGGCGTTGATATGAAGGTATACTGTGCGCTCTTCATTTAAAACCGTGTGCAGTCCTGCAGCTCGGTGGTTCGAGCCACTTGCCTCGCAGGCGAGAGGACCTGGGTTCGATTCCCAGGCAGGGCGAAACGTTAGGCAAGTTTCCTTACTCCACGTGTCTCCATTTACCAGCAGTAAATAGGAACTCGGTTGTTAGTCGATTGGCGGATCGCTTTTCCCTGAGTAATCATTCCTTCCAAAAATAATAATAAATAATTTGGTCACCTCAATCCTGTGGGACACTGCTATGCGCAATTGGCTGCGGCATTTCGTCCACAAAGCAGTTCTCTCGATGATATCTAGGATGAGCGAATATATAGCGACGAGGAGAGGCCGGAAAGGTTAGGACCTTTTTCATTGGAGTGGAGAGGGTTCATGTATGATTTGATAGAAGTGATTTAAGATAATGAAGAAGGGAGAAATGGTGGATCAAACCCCTCTTCAGCGGTAACCCTCTTCACTGATTGTGTTCCTAGTTTGGTGTGGAGGATTTAAAGGCCGAACCGAACCAGACAGCATGTTGGGATGGTGTCAGGAACTACCAGGTAACTCGCACGCTCACTCACCAGAGCCCTGGAATTCACATGGTTTTACCCATAAGATCGTGTTAAATAGAAGATGTGTGCAGAATTTTGGAAAACTTTTCGATTCAATCCTAATTTAGGAGCCGATTCTACTCAGATGTAATACTTTAGTCAGATCATAGAGTTGATTTAAACTTCCTACATTTACAGGCCCGCAACTTCATGAGGGATATGATGGTGGGCCAACTGGCTTTCTTCTACCACAGCAATTGTAAGGAACCTGGGATCGCTGCAATTGTCAAGGTTTGAAGGATTTCTTTTGATTTATCCACCTCTAAATTCCCTCTCCTCAATAGTATTTCACTTAATAATAATAATTTGGTCACTCAATCTACGACTGTTTGTGGGACGCCGCTGTGCGCAATTGGCTGCCGTGTTTCGCCCCAAAAATGTGGTCAATTAATTTTACGGTATATTCTGTGAAGTGCTTTGAGACGTCTCGAAGACATGGTTAAGGCACTGTATCAAATGCGAGGATCATTACATTTGATGGCCACCTCTTGTCATTTCATTGATTCCATATATAAAAGAAAGTGAATGTGCATTTTTTTTAAAAAAATGGTTTGGGTTAAGCTTAATGCTCTTGTTATTTCTCGACGTTTTCTTGAAGATTGTAAAGGAGTCTTACGTCGATCACACACAGTTTGAGAAGAAGGAACCCCATTATGACTGCACCAGCAAAAAGGAGAATCCTAAATGGTCGATGGTAACTGACATCCTCTTGTTCTTTACTGTAACACAGTACAAAAGTAAATTAAAAACTTTTTTTTTGGCTGTCGTGTTTCGCCCACAAAATAGTCAATTCACTTCACTGTGTTCTGTGAAGCGCTTTGAGACGTTCAGAAGACGTGATAAGGCGCTATGTCAAATGCAAGGATTCTTATTATTACCCTAATCCTAGAAAGTGAGCCAATCCTTGGGGACCTCAGAGCTCACACAGACAGTCACAAAGGACCAACTCAGTTCTGAGTTTTGAAAATATTACTGTGAAAAAATCCGGAGGAATGAGTTGATGCACAAACCCAGGTACTGAATCTGGAAACATTCTGAGATGACAGGTCTGAGAAAAAAACAACTCACCTTTTTTAACCCATCTCAAAGGAGTTCATTGATCATTCATTTCATCATTGATTGCAGTGGAGGTCCACTTATAATGTGATGTTCGGTTCCATCTCAAGACCTAACTCAACAGTCATCTTTCTCCCGCCAACCTCTCAGCTCCCACCCCCAGCTGGAGCGCCTTGGGGTGTCCTCCTGACTTGAAAGGCGCCGTATCAATGCAAATTTGTTTTATTGGTGAAATGCCTCAATTTCACTTTCTCTTCCCAGGTGGATGTGCAGTTTGTGAGGATGTTGAAACGTTTCATCCCACTGGCTGAAATGAAGAAATATCACCAGGAACACAAAACACAGGGTGGTCCATTGAAGAACGTGGCACTTTTTACTAAGGCAAGGCTTTCTGTGCAACCGCTAACCAAAGGTGAGAAATGGGATGATTTAACCTGTATAATATTCCTCAGTCTTGCCAGCCCCCTTTTCGCTGGCGGACATTGATTTCTCCTTATAATAGTCCGATGTTTAACACTACTACTACTTGCATTTGATGTAGTGCCCTATCTCGAAGTGCTCCGCAGAATATACTGCAAAGTGTAGACTGGATTTTGTGGGCGAAACGCGGCAGCCAATTGCGCACAGCAATGCTGCAATGTTTAAAAATTGAGCGATGGCATCATTGCAACATGGAAAGGAAATGTTTAATTCGTTTTTTTTTATTTTGACAGGAGAATTTGACTTTATTTCGACTCTTGAAGACAAAAAGCCGATTTAATTGGAAGGGCCCCGGAATTGTGAGAGCTCTTTATCCTACGATCAGTTCAGTGACGGATACCAGACGTTTGTCATTTTCCACTACGTCTTTTGGAGGTTGTACGAATTGCCGGAGTTATTCGGTTACAAGCTCGCTTTGCTTTGCAAAGTTCTATATGTTCACATTTTCGTTATATGAGACGAGCTTGCAAACTGCAGTGGGTTGAGCCGTTTCTCAAAGGAATCAACGTTACAGTGTATTTTTTTTGTGATTAACAGTATGCCCTTTTGCAGATGGGTATGACGAGTTGAATCCATAAAGGAAAGGAAAACCCATCTTGCAATGTCTCATTATAGACTGTCATCCATGGATCAATTGACACAACACAATCACATCTAAGATGACAATCACAATAGGTTGGATTCAGTGGAACAGAAGAAAGAAGTGTATAATATTAATGAAATCATTTATTTCTGTTCTCCATATTCATTACATCTTAACAATTAGTTCTCTAACCCCCAAATTCACTGACTGTGACTTTGCGACCATCAAATATTTACAGAATATTTTTTTCTGGGCTCTCCTTTCAAAGGTTTAACTCTTAATTTTAAAATTGTCCTTTTTTTCCCCCTTGGATGCCCCAGTTGAAGCGAAGAGTTGCACTTAATAATAGACAGAAAAAGCTGAAGAGAATGCATGTTATGTCAATTTATACTTTGTAAAATTCAGTACATAGTCATAATCGGAAAATGTACCAGTTCACATTCTTTTGTACACACTGCGCTGACATATCTTGCTATTCAGATAAACGTTCAAATAAAACCGCATGTACAATATTTAAAGGAATGTTCCTTCTAAAACAGTTAACTACAGCCTTTTGTGCCTTTTTAAAACAAAAACACATGTATTTGTAGACGTACAATTTCATGTGATAACTGATAAAAGCATTTCAGGTTAGCTACTGTCACAAGCAAGCAGACATTCTGTCGACGATGGCAGTTTCACAAAGGCATAAAAAAAAATCCTTTTTACCGTAACAATTTGCTATAAAAAGCTAGGAATATCAACTTTCTTTGCCCTTCCCAAAGAGCTGCTCAGTATAGATTCTCTTATCTCCAACTTAGAGAGAGAAGGGTTCCAATTAACACAGGTCATTGGTTCACGGCAGAGAATTTGGGAAGGCACCAAGTTGCCTCCACAACGTTGCAAAATAGATAAAACGTATTCCAAAATAAGGCAGCCTGTGCAACTCGACAAGTTGGCATTCTCATTCGAGTTAGGCGCTCATTATCGTGAATAGCAGGGTCTTTCGTGGGTACTGTTTCATTATGATACACTGAACATTGTTCCTGAAAAATTGGCCATTGACCCCCCCCACCCCCACCCTGGTGAAATGCCTTCATCACTATTTATTTAAAAAAAAATTGGAGTTAGGGAAAATAAAGGTTAAAACATGATTTTACATCTCACAAATATTTAATGTCTCTGTACTCAAAGTCACTACGACAATGACCTGCTGATCTGCCCCCCCCCCCACCAAAACACATACACAAATCGTTCAATTCTAAACCACAATACATAGGAGATAGGGTCGAGAAGATTAAAACGAGGCAATCATTACCTGAATTTAGTAAATAAAAATCATCCAGGAATAATGACGAAAGCAGTAACATCCCACCCAACTATGATTATTATTATTAAGGCATTTTATAACAATTACTTGTCTTATCGCAAAGACATCCCCTAAATCAGTTATAGCGATTTTGCAAAAAAAAAAAAAAAACATTTAAAGAAATAAAGTGACTTAAAACCATAAAGTCTTCCTGGAAAGCAAAGCCTCTACGCTATGACAGCAAATAAAACTGCAAAAATTGCATCGCTTACAAACTACCGCGTTAAAGATGGCTTCAAGGACAGGCTCAACGAGTGAGACTTCACGTCTGTGAACCTGGCTGATACCGGACTCCATTCTTCACGAGCGAATGCTGCGTTTAAATATCTCCCTATTCACAAGATTAAAAGCTCTGGCTCTGAATTCAGGAATGTTCTTAAGTCCAGAGTGATCCAATACAGAACTTGAAACACGAAAGAACACACTATAAATCTGGACAAAACATCTAAAAATACATCAGGAATAAGTTAAAAACACGGGTACAGGTTCCTATGAGCGTGGCTCGATTGGTAGGAATCTTGCCTCTGGACAACACCTCGGGATGTCCTCCCGATGTAGTGAAAGGCGCTATACGAATGTAATTTGTTGTTGGGAGTCAGAAGTCTGTGGATTTAAACCCTACATTGGGACTTTGACCTTATGGTCTAGTAGCCTAACACTCCAATGCAGTACCTGGTAATTTGTCAGAAGCGCAACTGTGAACATTTAAGATCACGCGGCACAACTCGAAAATAAAAGGGAATTTCTCCTGGTGCCTTGGCCAACGATCAATCCTCCAGATAGCATTGGTCATTTGCTCCGCAGTTGATCGTGGGCCTCGGCTGTGAGCCAACCGGACTGCATTTTTGTCTCGTCACTACGTTTCAAAGCACTGCCTGCAAAGCTTTCCGAGACGTTTTAACGACATCGCGTGTAGTCGCTATAATCAAACACAAGGTCCATCAAGTATTTCGAGGTTTTTTTGGGGTTTGACCGAATCTGTAGTGATTTTTTTTTTAATGTCATAAATTGCAGCAAAAAAGCACGCCTGTGCAGCTATCCATCATCCAGAACTATTTCAGACAAACATGCAAGCAGATAACTTAAAAATACATTTGTATTTAACAACATCCAGAACTCTGCGGCTTGTGTCCTTTCCTGCATTCGGCTCCACGAGCCTATCGCCCCCGTTCTCTCCCAGTTCCACATCCCTCGACTGATCCAAGTTCACGATCCTCACCCGTCCCTTTAAATCCCTCTGTGGTCTCGCCCCAGCCTACCTCTGTGACCTACCAACCTTACCAACCCGGCCGCGCTCTCCCCGCTTCACACATCCCTCGCCCCACCCGGAACAGTCGGACTTTCATATTATCTGCCCCCCAACCTGGAACTTTATCTCAGACCCACCCCTCTCTCCCTTCAAAAGATGTGCAACATTTTCCAAGTTAAGACTTTTTAAATTTGAATCATTTTTTTGACAACTCTTTCCCGGACTACGTAATTACAGCAATTCATCAAGAAGTATTTGGAAGGACCTCATATTGGAACCAAAACAACACAAGAGCAATCGATAATAATAATCCTAGCATTTGATATGGCATCTTATCTCAAAGCGCTTCACACGATATACTATAAAGTAAACTGACTGTATTTTGTGGGCAAAACGCAGCAAGCAGCAAATTGCGCACATCGGTGCCCTATAAACAGTAGTGGATTTAGTGACCAAATTATTACTATTTTTATTGATTTATTTTGAAGGGACTATTGTCCCCCGAAAAGCGATCTGCCAATCGATTAACAGTCGGGTTCCTATTTACTGCTGGGTAAACAGACGTGTGGAGTGAGGAAACTTGCCTCACCTTTCGCCCATCCTGGGAATCAAACCCAGTCTAAAGCTACAGGTTAGGATGTGTGCAAGTCCCAGACCATAATGAAATACTACAGGTAATAATGCAATGTATTTTGCTGTTAAGTCTATCAGGTAAATAAACTGGTTTATATTTACACATAAACTTAAAAACAAAAACACACGTAGGCTTCCTTTTGTTTTCAAGAATGAAAAAAAATACTGAAGTTCAAATTTTTGGCAGATACAGGAAAGTTCACATAAGTCACGTCAGTCGGGACCATAACATTTAATGTGACTTAAGCCAAAGATGATTTGCAGGCAAACGTACATAAGTCGTATAACGTCTGATTCAATTAATAATCTACACTGCGCACGCGTGGTCCTTTTGGTAGGAAACTAAATCGGACTTGGGTGAATGCATGACTTGGGCGAATATACGATTTATAAAGATAAGACCTATGCAAGTTTGACTGCATCCTACAGTGACAGGCACATATTCAAATATCCTTCTCCACGTCAAAACACTTGTGTAGAATTAAGGCAAGGCCACAGGTTTGCAGTTTGGTCAACATACATCTAAAGGCAACATTAAAACAATCGGAATTACAGATGGAAAGGGCCTTGCCCCCAGGAAAGCAAACTATACACAATTATACCTTTTTAAAGCTGCAGTATACCACAGGAAGGTTTTGTAATTGTATTTTTTCCTCGATTCCTCACCTCTCCACCTACCACCAGGACATTATCTGCTGCGGTAACATCAGCAGCCGACCTCAATGAAAAACTACAGGTGGACCCTTAGTGTCTCGAGCGAATTACAGATTTTAGAAAGAATTCTGTTTTAGTTCGCAATTAAGAGGCTCTCTCAGTATTCCCTGCAGATGTTTCATTGTTGAGAGGCTGCCTTGCTATTTAGCGTGGCACGCTGCTAGTTTTTTTCCTCTTGAGCAAAGATGCTCAGCAAATGAACTGAGAAGTGATGGATCCCCTAAATTTGAATGTCTGGGTGAATATTTAGAAGCCTTGGGGCTTGAACCAGTAACTAAATGAAAATGAAGCCAGGATTCTTACCAGTCGGTACTGTTTGCCGAGTTTACTAGAAGCACCTTTAAAGTTTTGGAAGTCTTAGCGTTAAAAAGTGTAGCAACTCCAATTTAAGAAGATTCGTTAAATAATTTTCCTAGAAGTTTTTAAGATTGTCTAAAGGACTGGAAAGTACACACAAAATTGAACATTATCATTTATTTAAATTAGATATAGCTACTGGTAAAATAAGAGCATGTCATTAATACAATCAGTTTTTGGAATGAAGAATGAGAAGCCACAGGAGTCATTAGTAATACTGTATATTTTATCAGAGACTACATTGTTTTAATATTTGTGCACCATATGTCCCTGAGGATATGCCAGCCAGGGCTGCTTTCTCTGTTAGACCACTTAAGTTACTGAAATAATTGGTGGAAGTAATATTTAAAAATACATTCTGAAATACACGCCTCAGAATTAAAGTGGCCGGCCGTTAAATTAAAATATCCAATCGTGAAACATCGGGTCATAGCATCATAGACTGGTTAAGTTCTATAAGATTCAATATTGTCAATGTGCAAGTTTTGTTTTAAATTATCACGTGGCTGTAAATTGAAATGAAATTACAATTACAAACTGCAACGTCAAATAATCCACATAGTTGAAGATGTTGCATACCAAATATATTGCAGCTTTAAATCGCAGTACCTTTGTGTAATCCCGGCTTAAAAATAGCAAGCATTTGATTTTAATTACCACAGACATTAAAAGCACTTGCCTTGACATAATGACAAAGCTGAATAATATTTCTCAGAAAAGATTCCCAGTTTAAAAAAAGATTCCTGCTATTTGGGGCCTTGGTACAGGTTATCGTGACACGTATATTATATATTTTGTCTTAAAATGTTCTACTTGGATCAAAATGTTTCAATAGTGGGAGTGCATTGGAATGACACACTGAAATTATAATAACGGAAACATGATTTTTCATTAAATAACAGATATAGTGGAATTTCAAATCCATTATTTCTGTGATTCTGGAATGATGCTACATGGAAACATTAAGTGAACATCAAGTACATCCAGATTTTGTTTCAAATCTGATTGTTCCTGATCTGAATCCATCGGTGGTTGTGTACAGTAGCTACTTTCACACACAAAAAGGACTGAGCTTCTTTATATCTATGAATATCTGCCATTTTCATTCATTCCTGTAGCATCATCTGCTCAACTAAAGAGAGTAAAGCTAAGGATAAACTGTCTGAATTTTATGGTGTATCAATGTTGACACACAAAAAAAATATTGTGTTAAATGACCAAAACGCTGTAGTTCATTTTTCAGTTTTAACATCTCATTCTTGTACGAGTTAGAAAGGGTCAGTAACTATATCGGTTTCAGCAGCAGGACAAATAATGCCTGGATTTAATGTGTAACGGAGTGTAGAACAGGATTCAGCTCAAGGCAGAATGGAAAAGAAGTTCCTTGGAGGTCTGATGAAACTATCACCAGTCGTTTTGTTTCTGGTTTTCAAAAGGAACTGAACAGTTAAATTTCATATATGAAGGGTTAATACGCAAGACCAAAGATGGATTTAGGAGCTCCACATGATAGGACAAAAAAATGTGTTGAGGCAAAAGTAATGGAAGCAGGACCTTCCATTTTTGCCAGCAATGTTTCAGATTGCATGTTCCATCATACCTGTAGAGTCAGTCAATCAAATCTCCTGCCCTAGCTCCACGTTAAACACACAGGCTTTTTTTAAAAAAAACATATGAGTTATATCACCTAATATCCCAAATCAGTCTTCTGAAGTGGAAATAGATCAGTTGGAAAGACTTAAAAAGTCCAGTTGATTTTGTTGCAGGTTACACTGTTAGTCTAGCTGCCACAACGCGACAGAAAAGTAGGTTAATCGCTTGCATCCTGGTTTTTAGCCAGGGATTTGTTTTCAGCATTTGCAGCCCCTTCATAACGCTGTGATGCAATGGCTGCCTGGTGGGACATGCTCTTTCGAACTATATCCCCTTTTCGCCACAAAGTGATTTCCTGTAAGGAAATATTGAGAATATCATATAAAACACACACACTTTCCACAATCATTGAAAAAATGTTTTACGTTTGCCAAATCAACATTAGGAAATTAAATTGTAAACTGAACCATGCTTTTTCATTAAATAATGGATATACTGCTATATTGAAGCAGATTCACATGATATGCAACAACAGACATTGACAATAAAAATAGAAAGAAGAGTTTTTAATAACACTACAGTTCCCACCATAAATGGACTAGAAAGCTCTTCAGAACAATCTCTAACCTAAAGGGGAAAAATGCAGCTTTTAAAAATGTGGTAATATCGTGTTTACAGTCCAAGACAGTTTTAGTAGCTGGAAGATTGATACATTCGCAAGAACACAACAATTTGAGAGGTGAAAGAAGAATAAGGTCCATCTCATTCGCCTTCCACCATCCTGGCAGTCGCTTGACGTATTGTGTCCCAAACTCTTTATTGTAAATAGCTCTTGCTATTCATCATAGCAACAGCCACACATTTTAACCTGCTCATTTTTTTCCATTTTGTTAAAACAAGGTATTGTGGCTTTTAAAAAAATTGCCATTATTCAGCAAGTAATTACATTGGCAAGCACATACCTGCTGCTTGAAGTATCTCCTTTCCTCCTCGTCAATAAGGACAAGATTGAGGTAGTACCGCACAGAGAACTTTTTGTTAATATCCCTCATGCTTGGAGTTAGCTCATATCCTGCTAGAAAGAGCCTGATGGGAATGGACTCTCCTAAGCAGAGAGACAAACATTACATAAACATACTTACAAAAGTGCAGGAGAAGTCATAAAAATGAAATTACCTGAAATTGTGAAAATAGAAATGGATATTTCTTCTTTAACAGTTTAACAGTGCATCAGGAACAACATCAGCAAATCATCTTTGCAATGCAGTTTTACTGGTAATACAAATGATGTAAATAGAACTAGTGATTGAAAGACAATATGTAACACAAGTACTTCAGATAGTTGGCTGATGATGTGAAATGTGACACGACCAAGAAAAAATTCCAATGCCATTAAGCCATATTTAGCAACTCACAAATGCTTCAACACACACCTCTGACTGGGGCGCCGTCCATTATTTCATACTTGGCTATCGTGTCATTTTCGTGAAACACATTTGGTCCTGTTCCAGTAGTTTCCCTTTTAATGATGTCAATCTCCATGTGTTTGATCTTGATGCGGACCAATAAAAAATAGATCTTCCCCACAATCACATCCTTCAGGTGATATCTAAAATTTCAAAAGAATCAGACTGTGTATTTCAGAACAGGGTCTTAGGACTTTCTATTTGGATTTCCTTTGCTGGTTTCATCTCCATTCAAGGATTTTCACACCTAGAAACCTTGTGTATGTTATTAAAAAATGAAACTAAAATATATTTAATCCTCAATGCTTCAACACTTTCAGCTTTCAGAACTGATCCATTTCTTGTATAGTGCACCTGCTTATTTTGTACATAAAAGAATTAGTGTAATCATTTTACACTGGCGCCCTTTTAACTTTACACCAAGACATAATAAATCATTAAAGGATGCATCTACTAAAAATAATAATTGTTGCTTACCTGTCTCCATTTTATTTAGATTGGTGATCCAAGGTGAAACAGACCATAGCATTTGTGAAAACTTTATAGTTTCAGCTGTGTTTTTGCTACTTTTTAAAAACATGGCAGAGATGGGAAGGGAAAAAAAAATACCTGCAATCATTTTAAAAACAGACTGAAAAAAGCAATATCAATGATAGAAAGTGATCGTGATTTGAAGGATTTCTCAACTCCAGCAGGACTTTGAAAATAAGGAAATTAATCACAACAAAAAAAACAGCTCTACCGTTTTCTGGATATCAACGTGCAGTTCCTGTTAAAATTACGGTTTCACTTACCACCGCAACTGGAAAAAGCTTCAAAGGCAAATCTGCTCATTACGAAATGAATCAGAAAGACTCCATCATACACTGATGACACCTTATCAGAAAGTAGACAGACAATACGAAGTAAACTTTGAACACATTAAAGTGGAACTACATGCCTCAGTGAGTTCATTCAGCGAATAACTGAGCCATACAAAACCAGGGAAATCCAAGGTTCAATTCTCAGACTATGAACTCAGACTTTCCAACAATTGATGTCAAGCACACTGTACAAAAGGCAAAATATTGAAGGTGCTGCAAATCTGAAATAAAAACAGAAGTGGCTGGGAACACTCAGCAGGTCAGGCCACGTCTACGAAGAGGAAAGCGAGTTAACGTTTCAGGTCGATGACCTTTCGTCAGAAACCGAAACATTAACCCACTTTTCTTGCTTCGTAGACGCTGCCTGAGTTGCTCAGTGCTCCCAGCGACTTCTGTTTTTATTTCAAGCACACTATGTAGGCAAAGGGGAAATCAGCCACACAGAATACAAATTTGGCCCTTTTTTGTTCCACCAAGATCACCGCAGTTCCCATTAGGCTTCAAAGAATTTACGTTCAATTTCCCACACACCACACCAATTTATTACAAATTTGGTTTGGTGCGACGGAAATTGATCAGAAAGTCTTTCAAGAAATGGGCCCCACCTCACCACAGCGATTAGATTTTTTGCTTCAACAATGCACAGGTATTGATCCAACTGAAGTCGAATCCACATACAGTGAAACCCTCTTATACGCAAACTTTTGGGAACAGAAGTAAAAAAAAAGGGCACATACCCAAGTCCGCAGATGAGGTCACCCAGAAAACTACACTGTCAAAAACGCTTTACTGTATTTCCTGTGAAGCGCTTTGAGACAAAGCAATAAGGCGCTATACCAAAAGCGTATTATTATCAATATATGGCAAAGTAACCCCATTTGCAGCTGCACAATGGAAAAAAAATACTTTTCCAAAAAATTAAAATGTTGGCTTAAAACTGATTTTAGTATATAAGTTTTTTCCCAGTAATTGAATCTTATTTTTTGTTTTATCTGAAATTTGCATTTAAAGACTTGTATTGAAATGCAAGTTGATTGAAGTAAGTACTGCAGATAGATTGATGTACAAATGTAACATAATATTCACAACTACAGTATTGTGAGACACGCTTTGCATAGCGAATAATGATACAGCTAGCCTCTGATATGCTACACCGCTTATATGTCGTCTTTTTTTTCCCCATTCCAATTTGCTGCCCATAAGAGGATTTCACTGTACATACTTTGACTTGTTGTATTCAAACTCAATGTGAAGGCAATCCTCAATCCCAACTTCCATCTTGATGGAGGAATTCATCTCAGGATAGGTACTCAGGGTGTGCACAACAATGTCCATCTCCTTTGTAATGTCGTTTAACCTACGGCTGATGGTTGCTCTGAGAAAGTACCTGAATTTGGGAGAGAAAACACATTGAGAATTACATTTAAAACAACTCCACATAGAATCATGCCAGGATGATTCTATCAACATTGCAAAAAGGTCACACATTCTCTGAAACAATTGCAATGCGCGAGTCTAAAGTACCAGAAAATGCACACAGAATACAGTCAATTCACTTTACAGTATATTCTGTGAAGCGTTTTGAGACGTTTTGAAGATGTGAAAAAAATGGCGATTCACTCCATGGCTGTTTTGGGGCAATGCTGTGCAGAAATTGCTGCTGCGTTTGCCTGCAAAATATAGTCACTTGGAGACATCCTCCTGACATGAGAGATTCTATTTTAAACTTTTAAGTGAGAAGTAGATGGGTATTTGGGGAGGATAAGATTGCAGGGCTATGGAGAGAAAGCGGGCCAGTGGGATTGAGTTGGATTGCCCTTTTCGGAGCTGGCGCAGACACGATGGACCGAATGATCTCTTTCTGCGTTCTATGATTCTATGAAATGTAAGGATTATTCTTATAAACAAAAGGCAAAATACTGCAGATGCTGGAAATCTAAAATAGAAACAGAAATCGCTGTGGACATTCAGCAGGTCAGGCAGCGTCTAAGGAGGGAGGAAAGATCATCGGCCTGAAGCGGTAACTCACTTTCCCCTCCAGATGAGGATTATTCTTATATTTGTTCTCATCGTATATCCTACATACACTTCACTTGCGCTTTTGATAAAAAATTAATATTATAAGACACCGACTCACCGTAACTTAACATTTTGGCCAGTGTAGGATTCGTACGGCTTTTCTACATGTGTAAACTCAAAGTCAAATGTTTGAGACTGTGTCATTTCACCAGGCCGGGCCAAATCTTTTACTAATGACACAAACTCATGGTGATTCCCTCGGTCGTAGTACAGCTCTGTTAAAAGAAAGAATATTTTAGATTTTGGAGTGAGTGCTCAAAAATATGTCCCCCGCCCTTCACCCCACAACATTGCTGCACGCCAGGGCACATCTTCAGTCCTGGAAACCCTCAAAGACTAGTGTATCCCGGCACAGACACGATGGGCCGAATGGCCTCCTTCCGTACTGTATAATTATCTGACTTCCAATGGGGTCTACCCAGCATTCTATAAAATTACAAGATAAAGAGAAAGTTAAGGGTTAGAAATCTAAGAGGATTTCACGATCATATATTGTTTTGTTAGGCAATCAGATAAAGAAAATATGAAACGGTATGGAGAAGGGGTAAAAGCAGATGACTGGGATTATCTAACTAACACACACATGCATTCAGGAGTGTATGCTTAACCCTTTCAGCATCAATGCAACGAAATATCTTCACAAAATCAAAATCTTGAGGCGAGGCAAGCGAAAGAAACAGCTTAAGGGGAAGTTTTGAGATAAAACTATAAGCGGAAATTAAACAAATAAGGTGAATCAAAAGAGATAGCTTGTGAAATCCAACCGATTCAAAATTCCACCACCCATATCCTCGTCGGTATCAAACTCCACACCACCATCACTTCAGTCCTTACCACTGGCTTCCTAACGCAGAACTGATCGATTTCAAGATCCTCAAACTCACACACGAATCACTTCATGTGCTGACACCTCCTTCACCTGCTTAAATCCCACTCCTCTACCCACCTCTTCGTTCAACTAGCTCTAGAATTCTGTACTTCCCTTGTTGCTTCCGCTCCACCATTGGATAGCATTCTTTCAGTCACTGTATCCCAAATTTCTACAACTCCCAATCCCTCTTGTTTTGCCAGTCTTCAGATTGCATCTTAAGGCCCTCTTCTTCGACCGTGTGTGCAGTCACCTCCCCTCTCTGCCTGGCTCAGCATTAAGTTTTAAGTGCTCCGAGACGCTGTCCCAGGCACTATAAAATTGCAAGTTGTTGTAGTCATTTATTAACACCAAAGGCCGAAAGTGAAACTAAAAACAAGAATACATTGCAAGACAAAAGCAACCATGTGACAAGAGAACCATAATGTGGAAGTAGACAGCATCCAAAGGATAATCGAAATAACAGATTAAAGGTCTTTTTCCTTCAATTTTCCAAGGTTTCACCCCACAAAATACATTGTCCAATTACTGCACAGTATATCCTGTGGAAGCGCTTGGCGATGTCAGGATGACGTGATTGGATGCTATATCAAACGCAAGGATTATTATTATTAATTAAAAAAATCAGTGTCACATTCACAACTTTAGTTAGCGGCATTTTTATTATAAAGTTTGTTTAATAGTTCTTAGGCTGCAGTTCAAGCACATTGAGCGCTCTGCAAAATGCAGACCCCTAAACATGATTTGTATGGATAGTCCTCAATCTTAAAAAATACATATATGAAAAAATAAATAATAATTAGATCGCTCGATCCATAATTCTTTGTGGGGCACTGCTCTATGCAATTGGCTGCACCATTTTGCCCACGCAACACACAGCCACTACGCTTTACAGTACATCCCACGAATGGCCTTGAGACGTCTGGAAGACGTGATAATAACAACAACAATCCTTGCATTTGACGGAGCGCCTTATCGCGTCCTCCAGACATCTCAAAGCGCTTCACAGAATGCACCATGAAGTGAATTGACTTGCGTGTTTTGTGGGCGCTTATAATCGAATGCAAGGATTATTATTAATAGTATTATTATCCTGATTAAAATTCAAACGACGATGAACATTACGCCCACAAATATACAGCCGACTCGCTTGTCCCGGCTATTCCGTGAAGCGCTTTGAGGCGTCTCGAAGACGTGTTAAGGCGCTGTGTCAAACTCAAGCATTATTTATTTATTTATTAAGTAATGAACATGTTTAGCCTACACCCCCAAGGCAGGGGTGGGGTGGGGGGTCTTTATATGTACATTTATCCCCCCCAAAACACCTTTAAAATCCCAGGCCTGAACTCACTGAATGCCCCCCCCCCACCACACACACACACACACGGTCCACCCCCCCCACACACACACATGCTTCCCCCCCACGCACACTCCCCCCCTCACGTACACTCCCCCCACCCCACACACACACACCCCCACACACACACAGTCATGACAGACAGGAGGCTCCTGTAGGCCCCAACCACAGGGCACATGACTAAGGAGTCGTTTTTTTTACCCGAGTCAGTCAGTGCCGTGGGGGGGGGGGGGGTGGGGTGTGTGTGAGGGGGGGTTGTGTGTGTGGGGTTGTGTGTGTGTGAGGGGGGGTTGTGTGTGTGTGAGGGTTGTGTGTGTGTGAGGGGGGGGTTGTGTGTGTGAGGGGGGGGTTGTGTGTGTATGTGTGGAGGGGGTTGTGTGTGTGTGAGGGGGGCGTTGTGTGTGTGTGAGGGGGGGTTGTGTGTGTGGGGTTGTGTGTGTGTGTGTGGGGGGGCGTTGTGTGTGAGTGTGTGGGGGGGGGTTGTGTGTGTGTGAGGGGGGCGTTGTGTGAGTGTGAGGGGGGGTTGTGTGTGTGGGGTGTGTGTGGGGTTGTGTGTGTGAGGGAGGGGTTGTGTGTGGGGTTGTGTGTGTGTGAGGGGAGGGGGTTGTGTGTGGGGTTGTGTGTGTGTGGGGAGGGGTTTGTGTGGACGGGGGGGGGGGTTGTGTGTGTGTGGGGGGAGGGGGTTGTGTGTGGGTGTGTGTGTGTGTGTGGGGGGGGGGTTGTGTTTGTGGGGGGAGGGGGTTGTGTGTGGGTGTGTGTGTGGGGTTGTGTGTGTGTATGGGGGGGGTGTTGTGTTGTGTGTGTGGGGAGTGTGTGGAGAGGGTGTGTGTGTGTGCGTGCGTGTGTGTAAAAAAAAATCCCACCCACCGATCTGGCCTATGAACTCGATCTTGATGCCCTGGTGCTCGAGCCTCTTGCCCGGGTTCTTCAGGGCCACGTTCACTTTGCCGGAGACCGTCTCGCCGTCGTAGAACAGGTAGTAGCGGTCCTTCTTGCCGTCCTCGCTCTTGTGCTCCGCCCGCTTGCGGGTCTCGGCGTCGGTCAGCGCGATGTCCAGCTCCGCGCTCTGGCCGAAGCTGAAGAAGCTCATGGTCGCGGCCTTCCGGGGGGGTCGTTTGAGGGGGTCAACCTTTTCACCCCACACCCCCCCCCCCTCACCTCACCACCACCACCTCCTCCTTTGGGCCCTCCTTTTTTTTTTCGGGACGCGTTAAGGGTCGGTCGGTGTCCGTCCGTCCGTCTGTGTGTCTGTGGCGGTGACTGACTGACGTGACTGACTCGCTTCCCTCTTCCACTCTCTCCTCGGGTTTTTTTTTCCCGCCCACTCCTTCCCCCTCTCCCTCCCCCCCCCTCCGGGTCAGCGTTTGGGGCGGGAGGGGGGTGTGGTTCACGCCCAATTGGGCGGATTTTTTTTAATATATAAGCTCTCGCGCTCTCTCTCTCTCTCTCTCGCTCGACACTGCGGCGCTGCGCGCGCGCGCGACACGTCAGGAGGCGGGAGCCACCCCCCCCCCCAAAAAAAAAGGAGCCCCACCCCAAAAAGCCGCAGGAGGGGGGGGCGAACAGGGCGAGAAACCCGCCCGATTGGGCGCGATCCACGCCCCGATCGGGCTCGATTGCCGCCCCGCCCCCCCCCCCCCCCCCTCCCCCCTCGATCGACCGATCGGGGCGGCTTTCTCGTTCGCTCTCTCCGCGCGGCTTGCGTGCGTGCGTGCGTGCGTGCTCGTGGCCGCGGTTTTGCGCGCGTGAACCGTAAAAGGACGTCGGGCCGTTGACGCCGTCGCCCCGTCGTGGTCGCGCCGCGACGCGACGGCCGCGGGCTTCAGGGGCGCTTCTGCGCACGCGCCGACCGACCAACGGTTTTCTTTTTTAAAATTTTTTTTAAAAATTGGTTAAAAAAACAGACTTTTTTTTTTAAAAAAATACATTTAAAATACAGCCAGGTTGGGTGGGGGAATTAATGTCATTTTTTTTAAAAATATTTTTTTGTGTGCGTGTAATGTTGGTCGCCCGCCAGCCGTTGGGATGGCGGTGAGTGCGCAGGCGCGGGGGTTTTGGCGGGCTGGTTGACTGAGCTGGGCTTTGGCTGTTCGTCAGTCAGCAATGGCCGGTACTTCTTCATCGTCTTCGTCGGCGGCGCTGCGGCTTCTGCAGCGACTGGAAGGTCTCAAACTGCGCCAAGTTAGTGCAGGTAAAAAAAAAAGGGGTCGCCGGCACCGGGCACAAAGCCTCCGCTCACCCCCCCCCCCCCCACCTCCCACCCACCCTCCGCGCTACCCGGTGACCGTTCAAACAAACAGGAAGGAAAAAAGAAAGAGAGAGAGAGAGAGAGCAACAACAACAACAACACAACAACGAAAGCATTAGGTGGTGAGGGTGGGGGGAGGGCAGGTGGTGAGGGTGGGGGGAGGGCAGGTGGTGAGGGTGGGGGGAGGGCAGGTGGTGAGGGGTGAAGCAGAAAGGCTGAAGAGGAGGGTCTTGTAGGTGGGTCTGGGAGGGGGCGAGGAGGGCGGAGGGACTGCCTGATGGAGTTCCAGAAGGTGGGTGTGGGGGGAGGCAGAGTGGCGGAAGGTCCGCTCGGGGCGAGCGAGGCGGGGGGGAGGGACGTGAAGCAGAGCGGAGGGAGCGAGCAGGGTGGTAGGGGGTCAGGAGGTGGGGGAGGGGGGAACGAGGTCACGGAGGGGCTTTGAAGGTGAGGACCAGGATCTTGAGCTGTATCCTCCGTGCGATGGGAAGCCGGCGGAGCTCGGGCCAGGACGGGGGTGATAGGGTCGCGGAGCCTGGTGCGGGAGAGGGCACCGGCTGCAGGGTTAGTCCTGGATGATCTGCAGCCTATGGCGGGAGGGGTTGGGGCGGCCGATACCAAGGAGTTCGCACCGTCAGGTCTCGATGCAATGTAATGTTCCAACGATGTCCTCCCGACCTGATGAGGCGCTGATCCAATTGTAATGTCGTTGTTGTTACTGGCAATATTTGTGTGGAGGTGGGGGGCAGATCAGGATTCTTCCCACTGTTAACCCTGCAAGCCAAAGCCGTAATAGGTTGGGTGGTCCTAGCTGGACAAGTGTGCCAGACGGTGTTCTTCAATGGCAAACTGTGTGGTTTTAACTGGTTTAAAATTCCGGCGATTAACCCAATTGCACATTCTTGGGTCTTCCAATCTTCGGTTCGTGCCCTTCTTGTTTGTGGGACACCGCTGTGCGCAATTGGCTGCTGCGTTTCGCCCACAAAAAACACACAGTCAACTCACTTTACCGCATATTCTGTGAAGCCCTTTGAGACGTGATAAGGCGCCCAAAGAGGTGATAAGGCGCTATAATCAGAGCCAATGATTATTATTATTATTATCTGAGTTTTACTAGCTACGTAGGACGTGGCTGTCCAGGAAAAGAGTGGGCATTCCATCCCAGACATGGAAATTTCCACGTGGAGGTGGTATACATTTATGGAACTCTACCTCCATTTTTAGCATAGTGACGGATTTCCACATGTGTCAGGCACCAGGCTGACCAAATGAAAATACTCAGTGTAATCTGATTTCTTTTTATATATTCTTTCAGTGTGGGTGGATACAGTATGGGAACTAGATTTTACAGAGACAGAACCACTGGATTCACACCTGGAAGAGGAGATCATAGAAGATGGACTTGAGGTTTTTTCCCAACTTCACAAGAGTCTTCTTAAGTTCATTAGCCAAGACCAGGAATCAGCCGGTGTAAGTATTCTGGGTGAGAAGTAGTCAGATTGCCATTTGGGGAATGAGAGGGAGTCAGTGGTTGGGACTGAGATTTTATTTGGCTTTATGTCCTGAGGAATAAAGTACAAAAGGAGGGAAGTAATGTTAAATTTATAGAAAACTTAAGAAAAAAATGGGAGTACCTGTGTACAGTTCCTGTTGCCAAATTTCAGGAAGGAAATTGTAGCACTGGGGAGAGGACTGCGTAGATTTATAAGGAAGTTACCAAGGATGAGTTGGTACAGTGATCAAGAAAAAATGGAGCTTTTCTTTCTAGAGATGAGTAAAAAGGGATCTGTTGGACATGTTCTAAGTTATGAAATGATTTGATAAGATGCACATTGAAAGGCTATTTCTACTTGTTCGTGAGCCCAAAACAAGGGGGCATAAATATAAGCTAGGCATTAGCAGATCTAAAATGGAGTTTTGGAAGAACATCTTTTCACAGAGGGTGGTGATAACTCACTACTAGAAGCTGTGGTTGGAGCAAAACGTATCAACATATTTAAGAGGAAACTTGATGCATATGTGAGGAGAAAAGGAAGGGTATGATAGAGAGGAGTGGGGGCTAGTGGAGAGTCTAAACACTGGTGTGGATTAGTTGGGATGAATGGCCGGCCTATTTATGTATAATTCAAAGTTGAGTTGCCATAAACTGGTAACAGCTTTATCCATGCAGCCTGATGTTGACTCCTGCTAATATTTAATGGTCCTTCAAGTGAACAATTATCCTATTTCCTTTAACTCACGGACACTTCATCTTTCATTTCTAATTTATGTTTTATCTTAGGGTATTTGGACACTATTTGCAGAGAATGATATCCACCACAATGTCCTTGTTGCTGTATTGTATCATTTTGTCCATATGATCCATGATAAGAATGCCGGCGTCGCTCAGCGGGAATATGCCTTGCATGCAGCTGGACTTTATTTCCTGCTTCTTGAAATCCCAGGTGAGATAAAATAGCTCAGAAGTTGCTTTCTCGCCACACAAGTAAATGTAAAAACCTCTTTACTGTTAAATATATCTTGGTGAAATTGTGACAAATGAATGTCATACTTGTCGCATAAAAATTCAGGTTGTAAAATATAAATGAACACAATTTGCAGATATGTCTTCAAAAGGATAAATTGTGCAACCATTTTCCAGAAATGTAGATACTTGGGTTTGTATTAAAAAAAACTCTTCATACATTATTCTTATAGGTAGTGTAGCCAATCGGCTCTTTCATCCAGTACTTTTTGACAAATGTCTTGACACTCTGACAAGAAGTTGGCCAATGGATGTAGAGAAAAATCGGAAGAGGAAGAAGGACACGCAGGTAAAGAGCTCTCAGCATGAGGCAAAAGGAAGAAAGCGAAGCAAGCCAGCAAGACAGACTGAGTCTCAGGTAAGGAACTTTAAATCTATCAGAGCCTTGTCTGAAATGTGCACATATGTTTCGCCCACAAAATATACAGTACATTCACTTTACAGTATATTCTGTGAAGTGCTTTAAGACGTCATGAGGATGTGATAGGATGCTATATATTATGTGAATATTTAGGAAAACCGGTGTGATGTTTTTGTGTTGCAAAACTCAAAGTAAAGACTGATTGTTTCTAAAAGACTTAGCAGACCAGTCTTTTGCAAGAGTGACCTTGCTTTGCTAGATATTGGGGAGTTTATTATTTATACTTTATTTCAAGATCTGTCTCAGGCACTAGGTGTTGTGTGAGAGAAGAATGCAATAGTTTTCTTCCCTCTGGTACCAGCAAGCTGCTCTCCTATTTGTATGACTGAGATAAGGAGCTTGCCATCTGAGCAGCATGAATGCAAGCCAGCGTGTTCCTACCCCTGTATGGAATTGCATATTGAAGCAGGATTTCCTGTATTTTTAATAGGATTCTGCTTCTTCAGTCCAAATTAACTAATGTTAACTCATCTATATTGTAAAAGATTCCTATTCCATGTCTCTTGTTTTAATTGGTTTGTAGTTACCTCTGGTGTTTGGAGTATACTTGAAGCATGATGCTGATATTTTTGTGTTTGTTGTTCATTTTTAGATGGATGATATATTTGAGGAAGAGGAGGAGGATGCTCATGTTCATTTTTCTGTGAATGACTTGTGTCGTATCAGGGATAGTATTTTTTCTGTACTGAAAAACTTCCTGAGATTTCTGTCCAAATTCTCTTTGAAAGACAACCCCCACTGTGCTCACCACTGCCTGCAGGTAAGAAGTCAACTATTTGTGCATCCTTATGGATGTTGCATGCAATGAAACTGAACTGATCAAGTTTATACCAAAATGATTTCCTTACAACCATGGATATGGTGAAATCAGATATTGTTAAAGTATCATTTCTTTGGCAAGGAAGTATCAACCTGTCCTTTGCCAAAGCCCTGAAGCGCTTTGCCGCTAGCCAGCTTTGCTCTCACTTCTCCCTCCACTCACTCCTTGAGCCCCTCCAGTCTGGTTTCTGCCCTGTCCATAACGCAGAGACTCCGCTTGTCAAGGTCACAAATGACTGCAATTCTTGTCCTCTTTCTGACCAGGGCTCCCTCAGCCTCCTTGTCCTCCTGGACCTCTCTGCCGTGTTGAACACAGTCGACCATGCCATCCTCATCCACTGCCTCTCCTCTCTCATCCACTTTGGTGGGACTACACTAGCCCAGTTCGAGCCCTACCTAGCAAACTGCTTTCACTTTATCTCCTCAAACTGTTTCTCCTCCCGCCCCCACCCGGTCACCTGTGGTGTACCCCAGGGCTCCATCCTTGACCCCTCATCTATATGCTCCCTCTTGGCGATGTGATCCTCAGACACAGCGTAAACTTCCACATATATGCGATTAACTATATTTCTATGTATATTTGTATTTTATATTTCGACAGGTGTTCTCTCAATTGACAAGTTTTGAGCCTGTAATTGGAGGATTATCGTTTTCAAAAGCCGTGTAAGTCTGTAAATACAGTAAGCTATTTTGCGCATGAAATACTTAATGTGAAAATCTCAAGGCTGTGTTACTGTTGAACTGACTATTGAACAAATTCAACTGCTAATTGATTTTCAGTTATCAGGAATATTTATTGTGAAACTTTCTTTGATTATGCCATGTGGTTATACATAAACTCATTTTTACTTCTAAAATATTCTTTTCTTTGTTCAACCAAAGTATTCTGTTGAAATGATTTAATTGTTCTATGTGTGTCAGTCTGTGTCGGTGGTAGCACTTTCGTCTCTAGTCAGTCAGATGGCTGTGGGTTCAAGCCCCACGTTGCAACTTGGAATCACATAGTCAATGCAATGCTAATGGTATGCTGTATTGTCGGAAGTGCTGTCCTTCACTTGAGACGTTAAAGCGAGATCCCATCTGCCTATTCAGGTAGATGTTAAAGATCCCATGGCACTAACAAAAAGAGAAGGGAGTTCATGGCTAACAATCTCCCAAATAAAAATTGTCGCTCACTCCATGGTTGTTTGTGGAACATTGCTGTGTGCAAACTGTCTGTCGCATTTCGTTCACAAAATACGCAGTCAATCACTGCACCACATCCTGTGAAGCACTTTAGAACTTCATGATGACGGGATAAGGCCCTATATCAAAATCAAGGATGATTATTGTCACAATATAGCTGGGATTAAAATCGTGTGCATATAATTTGTATACTATTCCCCTTATGATTCCTTAGACGATAACGACAAACTATTTGTTTTATATTTTAATAACGTTGGTTTAATAATAATATTCCTTATTATTAATCAAAAGAATATTATTAAAATTGTTATTGGCTTGTGATCGTTATTCACATTTTGGAAAAGATTTTGCTACACTTACCAAATATAAATATACAGATAGTTATTTTAGCTGTGAGTTAACTAATTTTTTCTGCTTTTCTGCCAGAAACATTGAGAGAATGAGGACTATGCCTGAATTGTCTTATTATGGGCTACGATTACTCTGTTCCCCCATGCATGGTGATGTCAACAAGGTAATTTTTTACATAAAATGTTTTCTTATAAATTGGTTACGAACCTGTACAGTGGATGTACTCAATTTATTTTCTCTCTTTTGCAGTTGCTTTGTTCCCTTTTCGAAACTCTATTAAACACAATTTTAATGATAAGATGCGAAGAAGGTTCTAAATCCATTGTACTACTGGGAGTTGGACAGAAAATTGTCCTTGCCAAAGATGTAGCCATTAAGTTTATCAGGTTAGAAATTTTTAGGTTACTTCTTTTTAAAGGGAAACATTTTAAAATCTTTGGGTCTGGAATATTGTTGTTGAAAGTGCAGCAGATGATTTTATCTCTGAAGTTTGAAATATTTTGTTCGCAGTTACATTGTGGATGAGCTGAAAGAGCCTGCCTTACCTACTCTTCGAATTTTGCTGCAACATATCTGTGCTAAGGTTTGAAACTCTCAGAATTGAGGTTATTTTAAAGATCATTTTTGATACTACTGTCAAAATTGCTATCATTCACTACCAAATGTATAGTATTAACAACGCATTACCTGAAAGAAATGACATGCATGCTAAAATTTGTATTTATCTTGTTATAACAGCTACTCTTTATTTTCTATGAAAGATATTTGTCATATTTTTGTATTGTATGTTATTAAGATCACAAAGAGATAAATGCACTCTCGCAAGAGTTTCTAGAGTGAGAGTGTCTAACCTTAAGTCTTTTGATTCTTAAACTTATTTACCTGATTTCGGTTTGTAAAATCGACTGTAGTTTATCACTTTTGGATGAATAAAGAAATGAAACTAACAGCAGGATTTGGCAAATATTCTAGTTTCTAAACTCTAAACTTAGTTTCAGTTGTACCTCACTCTCACTCATATAGTGATATATAGATATATTTTCTAAAGAATCAAGTGATCTAGTTTGTTTTTAGTAGAAATTCTGTCTTTTTAAAAAAAACTATATATTCAATTATAATTTCAACAAAGTTTCTTACGTATGACATTAACCCTAGAAACTCTTGGGAGAGAGCTTGTATCTCTGTGTGATATTAATATTAAAATACGCCATCCAAAAATATGCCCAATAACTTTCATAGGAAATATGTTACGAAGCAAGATCCATTAAAAAATATTGGCTGCGAGTTATCAGATTGACACTGATGGCCAGCTTTTGCACGTGCTCACAGGTGTTTGGTCAGTCGTTTCGGCTCTCACAAGGGTTTCTATTGATAGCGTCTCCCTGTAGGAATGTTTGAAAATTGTTGCCTGTACATTAGCAGTGCAAATTTGGCTAAGGGAAAGGATTCTGATGCGTTAAGCACTCTTTGCTGATGAAAAGTAAGAATATTATTTGTTGATGACGAACAATATTTCTGACATTACAGGTGCCAGATAAATTAGAATACCGTTCTTGTGCTGCTCAGTCGGTAGTGCAACTGCTAAAGAAACTTCCTAGTGCAGACTACGCTACCTTCTTGGATTGGCTGTTTAAGTATTCACAGAACTCCAAGGTAGGAAAATATAGTTTATGAAATTGAAGCCTTTAATTTTTTTTCTATTTTAAATATGTTATTATAAGAATTTATTATTCTTTGAATTGCAAGATTTGTCACATTTTCAAATTAGCCAATTTACTTGCAGTGGAAAATATGAAGCATTGCGGTTAATTGTATTGCCGTGCACACATACCGTATTGCTGTTCTGAATCACGGTATTAATCTGCATTGGTTCTCTCAATTCCAGATATCTTACAGAGCTTTTGCATTGGATGTGGTCATGGCATTACTGGATCTCCCTGAGAGAGAACCAGACGACACTGTTCCTCAAGAACATCACAAGTATTTAATGCACAAGTATTGGCTACAAGTCTTGATCTTGGGTAGATGCTCAGATAAAGCACCTACTGTCAGAAGTAGAGCACTAACTTGCCTGGCACAGTGTCTAAATTTAGGCTTTTCATCAGCTGTGGACTCCATCCATGAATTGGTGCTAGGAAGTAAGTATGAATAAGTGTCTAGTGTACTGTACTTGCCGTAAATGTTTACATATTCAGAATTGCAAAGGATCCGTTTTATGATGCTGGAAGGATGCAATTGATTCTGACCATTAAAATACATGAGGTAAAATTCCTGAAAGCCTGTTGAAAAATTTCAGCCTCAGCAAACTTTAAAATCACTCAAACCTTTGTAGTTTTAGCGTCTGTGGCACTGCCCCAAAGCAAAACCGTCACATCGTATCACATCGCAGCTGCTTATTGTTCATTGTTTATCTAAAAGTAGGAAAAGGAAATCTTCTTGAGTTTTAAAAGTCAACTGTTGAAATAAAAGAAACTGCAGGTGGATGTGCAGGTAAACCTGCTGGTCAATCGGGTGTACCTTGTTGGAATAACATCTGATCAGGAAGTTTCTCACCTCTGTTGTGGTATGACGAACGGCCCAATAAAATGTGGGGGTTCTTGGGCTCATGTTGTGCTGGAGACCCCATGTTGTATTTGGAAGGCTTCCCTCTAGTGTCACAAGATTAGCACTGCTCTTCTGATATTTTGTCTCCAGGTTGTTTGCATTTTTTAAAAATTGCAAATTGGAGGATTTCAACAAGCTCTGAGACTTCTCCAAGACGCGAGAAGGCACTATAATAATAATAATGATCCTTGCATTTGATACAGCGCTTTTCACGTCTTCTAGACGTCCCAAAGCGCTTAACAGAATATACTGTAAAGTGAATTGACTATATTTGTGGGCGAACGCGGCAGCCAATTGTGCACAGCAATGTCCCACAAACAGTCGTAGATTGAAAATGACCAATTTATTATTGTTTTGTTTTTTTGGAGGGATTATTATTAGGCTCTGTGTGGAGTAAGGAAACTTGCCCAAGGTTTCGCCCTCTGCCTGGAATTGAACTCAGGTCTCTCACTTGCAAAGCGAGTGCTCTCACCACTGAGCTACAGGACTCCATTATATCAAATGCAAGGAGTATTATTATTAGTATGATTGATTTGCTATTCAATACTGTTAAATCCGAAAGAATATCATTGTGACCAATCTAAGGTAAACGTCAAACAATCTTTGCAGCTACAAGACCAACGATGTTTCATTCGCAATCGGAGGGAATGCTGGATATTCAGAAGACCTGTGCCACAGGTGGAGAAGGTAATTAGAAGATGCATAAGGTTTGGGGAAAAAAAGAATATATGGCAGTGTAATAAGTATAAGTGGATGCTCAGCTATCTGAAGTGTTGGAATACGATCCCATATGTGGGTTTCACTTCCACCAGCTGGTTTCAGGAGCTTGTTAAGGTGCCCTCTCAGTATCGGGGAGAAAATATATGGAAAAGTATCTTGGTCCTTGCCTATAGAGAAAAGAGCATAGACTGATTGAGTTAAATGCATACTTGTTAATTTTAAATCCCACGTTGTTGAAATAGTTGTAACTTAATGGTAAAAGCTACAAATTTTCAGTTTTGTTTTGAATAAGTTTTATGATGTTTACCATTTTATTGAAGAATGCCATTGTAAATTAAAGACTTACAGAATGTAGTGTAATATGCAAATATTAATGCATAGTTCACCAACCACAACATTCAGATAGTAGAAATAGACTGATGCTCTCAAATTCAGCCTATATATATATCTACATGTTTGTCAGATCAAATTTTACTTTTACTCTAGAAGCAAATTGTTGAATCCGAGCCAAAATGGTTTTGTTCCAAATATTCACTTCTCAAATGTTTCCAATTGAGGAGCTGCTCAGTTATATTGCAGTATTACTGTCAAATTATATAACTAGACTTGCTTGATTTGAGTTAACTTTCTTTATGTAACCTAGTTAATCGAGTAAACAAAGCTGTTAAGAATCACTTGATAATGTCAACACCAACATATTAAATAGGGAACCAAACCAACATGTTGCTGCAGAAAATGAAGCATTTATTCTACACTGCCTGTGTAAGGCTGACGTACTTAATTAAATTTTAAACGATAGAAATGCTCAATGGTGTGAAAATTGTACAAATTATTGAGGGATGTGCGTGTTTGCCACAGTTATGTCTGGTGGCTGCATTAATTTTTGGATATACTGGTTTGTGCTGTCATAATTCAATTGAATTAGAACATTTCAGTACTATATTCTGCTTTTAATAGAAAGGCCACTTTGGCTCAGGCCTCATTGAGTGATTGTTGTAGACCGACTGGTTTGACCGCATTTCCAGTTTAATGATTTTAAAATGCAACATTCTTCGATATTAATTTTGAATTTTATTTTTTTCCTCTTCGAACATTTGTTTAGCTGTAACTGACCAACAAACGTCCCTGAATGCAATAAAATACGATGAATTCACAGAAGGGAATTCCGTAGTTTCTAATGGTGAGTGCAATTGTAGTTATGCAAAGTGTGTTGTCTGTAAGATCTGTGACTGAAGTGGCTATAATAAAT
The DNA here is from genome assembly GCF_018977255.1 of Callorhinchus milii. NCBI lineage: Eukaryota > Metazoa > Chordata > Chondrichthyes > Chimaeriformes > Callorhinchidae > Callorhinchus > Callorhinchus milii. The sequence goes on along the minus strand of NW_024704766.1, from coordinate 2,770,473 downwards.
AAAAATAAATGGTAACTTTTTTTCTTCAGCTGTTAACTGAAATTAGTTTCTCATTTTACAAGTGTGTAAATTCCTATACATAAATTAAGCACATTTTGCTGAGGATCATGCTTTCTGAGGGTTTATAGCACTAGTAACATTATGCAAGCTTGTTTGGAGATGGTGTCTTTTATCTGGATCTTTTACTGTATATGCTTTTATTGTCATGAATGCTCCTGATAATTTGAATGTTTTTCCAATTTTCAGTTCTTTGAAAATGGAAATATAGCTTCCCTCAAACTCTTTATGAAACCTGATCTGTTCAAGCCCCGCAAAAGCATTCAAGTCAAAATGTTAGAGGCATTTAAAATTTTAAACAATTTTTCAGCAATTTGGCCAGTGTTGCAGCGAGATAAAATTAACGTATCAAGCAATCTGGAAAGTTACTTCCCCTCCACCACCACCCCCCCACCCCCCCCCTGCCATTACTAACAAATTATTTCTTTGCCTATTGCAATGTCGGTTATTTGAGACGCGTTGAGTGCACTTTTTTTTAAAAAAATCTGAAAGTGCTTATATTCAGATAATATAGATGCATTCAACAGAAAGCTGGACCTTCACACAACGGAGACGGGAATAGAAGGGTGTGGGAGAGAATGAGGAATGGGTGAAAAGTATAAACATTTGTCACGGGACTGGTTGGGCTGAGTGATCTGTTTCTGTGCTGTACAGTTTTTTGTAAATCCTTTGCAATCTGTTTATTGTTTCCAAAATTTTACAAACATTTAGCCACAACTAATCAATTCAGGAACCTGGGCACATTGAAAAGCATTGAAATCACAGATCTTTGGGATTCAAGTGTCACAGATGGTGAGAACAAGAAAAATATTCTTTAATTTGTATGTTTATTTGTTTGCAAACTTGCAGACTAATAGGATCAAAACCCATTTCACCATTGTTATTTTCCTGGTCTTTCCTCTTAAATTTCCTCTTCTTCCCAAAAATCTTTTTCTATGAATTGCTTTCGCATGGGTTTTACTCATTTTCGTCTCGTGTAAATATAATTAACATCTACAGTTAGTTACCTTTCATGTCTTCTCTTTCAAAACTTCATCAACACTCTAGGTCTTACTATCTCCTCTAACGTTGTTGAAATTCTCAACCTTATTAACATAAAGAAGCTGTGATCACTCTTTTGGTGCCAAACATTTATTTTCAACAGCAACTACAAATTAAATTTGTATAGCATGATGGAGAGAGGAACCAAGAGAGGGAGGGGAAGTGAGGGCAGAGGTTTGTGGTAGAATCAGCTGGAGGGTTTTTTTAGTGATAGAATTCTACTCTGAATAGTGACGCGTTTATCAATAATTATTCATTGTGCCATATTACAGCTGATGCAAATGCTACATTCATTTTGTGGCAATCAGCTGCCGCGATGCACCCACAAAATACACAGTCCATTCACTTTACAATATATTCTGTGAAGCTCTCTAAGAGACTGCTCAACGATGTGGTCAGATGCTATATCAAATGCAAGAATAATTTTTTATTAAGTATTCATCTGGTCATTTTTTTTAAACATTCGGGCTACTTTCTTTAAACAGTGAAAGACGTTATGTCCATGTTGCGATCGAGAGCTGGGGATGAGAGATCCAATGTCAGAAAATCAGCCCTTCAGGTAGAGTATTTGTGTTCGCATGAGAAAATCGTAGGAGTCGGCACAAAAATGTTCCATATTAATTGGTTGACTTTGTGTATCTTTGTAGGACCTTGCTACCACAAAAATGGCTGCTACATTTGCCTTCTAAACAGTCACACACTTATTACCCATCGAATGGTTTGAGTCTTGACTTAATAAGGCTGTATAAAAATGCACGTTCTTTCTTTACTGTATCAGTTTGCATTGATTCTATTTAAATGAAAAATAGCTAAGCTAGTTGACAGATTTTGAGAAAATTCCCTCCATTCACTCACTACTCACAACGTTTCAATGAGGTGGGATTCGGCATTGTTTTCTCCACTTTCCTACTCTGCAGCAAAAGCAAGTCAACACCATTAGCAAACAGGGTTTCATAGTATATTTTAAAGAGCTGTTGGTTCTCTATTGTTTCTTTTCCTTTGAGTAGGTTAAGTATCCGGCTTCCATTATGGACTTGCAAAAGTGGCACATTTGAAATTAAGTTGGAAGTCGCAAATCAGCATCTTATCACTGCTGCATTCTACATTATTCCCTGGACTTTAGGCATTGTGTTAGTTGAGATTTTAACCCTGAACAAAATTGTAATCTAGACTTGATTAAATGCACAATGAGTAAATGGTGTCTGGGTATTTGTACATTACATTATATTCTGGGTATTACATTAGCACGTTTCACATCTGGAATCCTCCTGCAACACATACCCTCGATTACACACATTTTAAGGTTTTTCTTTCTGTTCTCTTTACAGAAGAAAGAAAAGTCCCAGCTCAGTAATTCTAGAATTGTATATGAACAGCAATATATTGAGAGTGCACACATTTGGGGCATTTGACTCTTAGTAAGTTAGTTAGATATTGTGAAATAAATTAGATGCTGATTTGTGTGATGAAGGCAACTGAATTCAAGAATTACTTTAGGGTTCCATTAATTTCTTAATCCATAAATGTGGTGTTATTTCTTTCATATCAGCTAATCTCTGTTGTCATGCAGGTATTTGTAAGCATTTTAAAACACAATCTTGTAAACTGTAAAGAAAAAGATCTGTCAATACTAGAGGATCGCTGTCGAGATCCAGCATTGTCTGTCCGGAAGCAGGCATTACAGTCAATCACAGAGCTTCTACTGGTGAGTTCTGGTTTTATATCTTCTGATCTGTATTGTTTGTTAGATTTTTGTTGTACGTAAATTGGTTGCATGCTCGCCTGCAATAGTCACTAAACTTTTACTGTTTTTGTGCTTTTAACGAATGTGTATAATCCACGACTGTTGGTGGGTCGCTGCTGTGTGTAATTGGCTGCCGCGTTTCGCTCACAAAATGTACAGTCAATTCACTTTATAGCGTATTCTGTGAAGCGCTTTGAAACGTCTCGAAGACGTGGTAAGGCACTGTATCAAATGCAAGGATTATTATTATAAAACATACTTAAATCCTCTGATATCTGAATATGTGTTGTTTGATTCTAATTTTTAAAAATTATTTAACAGGGTAGCTTACTGATCTCTTTATAATGCTTGTAGGTTCAGCCAAGCAATCCCTTGCTGCAGAAAGCTTGGCTGAATGGTGTTATCCCTGTTGTAATTGATTCCGAGTGCTCTGTGCAAGAGAAAGTACTGGAGTGCCTGGACCGGGTGATAGTACAACAAATCAAGCACTATAATATGTTTAGTGACCAAGACAAACATCAAAGGTTGGCCTGGGATGTATTGGCACTCCTCACACTTGAAATCACGAACTCTGGTAATTTTATTTTTACAATTTATTATTCCAAATCAGTTTTAGTTCCACTTTCTAATTTTGCACATTTGCTTTTTTTTAAAAACAAAACTGCAATTTTTTTACTCAGAACAAACTGAATTGGTAGAGGTGAATTAAGATGTTAATTAACTTTTTTTTGCCCTGAACTTGTCAGCATAATGTAACTGCCAAGAGGAATCTGTTTTTGTCTCCCACAGCCATTACTTGACCAAGGCCTTCCACCTGTGGTCTTATCAAAATAAATTCAATTCAACATTTATTAAAAACCTGATCTCGCACACGGACATGGAGCATGCACCTGCTGCCTGGATGCTACTCTCAAAAGTGGTCGGGTCATCAACAAACTTGAATTATGGGAAGATAATTGAAACTTGGGACAATATTTACAGGTTTGTATCCTGCAAATGTTACAGGACACATCTTACCGTATTATACGTATACAATAAGATTCAAAACAGGACTCATTTGAACCCATTTTATTGATCTACCTTGGCTTTTAAAATCAACAAAGATTTAATTTTACAGTGGAAACCTGTTAAGTCGGACACGTCAGGTGAAGAGGGTGTTGGTGCAAAATATGAACATTATTGTGAAGTTCTTTCCTCTAATGCGTAGAGTATCTGTTTATAGGTCAAAGAAGATAGATGAAAGCACAAGCAACGTTTTTAGGGTAATAGGACACATCGCTCAGCATTTGCCTGAGGAGACCAGAACCCAGTTGATTGGTAAGTGAGATGGTATGATTTGTAGTACGCACATAATGCGATGTAACTCTTTTCGTTCTATATACATTTGTGATTAATTATATTGGTGAATGGGTCGGTTTAAATCGATACCTGGGATTTCCACGTGTAGGTGGGATGCATGGAATTAAGGTGCTGTAAAAATTTGTGGTTATACTAAATGTTTGGTTTTTTTTTTACAGATGATGTGCAGAATTGGATAAATGCATTCTGCTTTCCTCCAGAAATCATCAGTCCTGCAGTTGAGGCCTTAGGCAAACTCTGCCAGCCCCAATGCAACTCGTCTGCGGAGACTCAGGTACTTTTATCAATATTGATTGAAATGAATGATCTTTTCAGGCTTCCAAGCAAATCCTAAAAGCATCAACAAATACAATTGGATAATCCGATACAATGGTCAACTTCCTGGCCACCAGTGACTCCCATTTCCCGCCTACTAGAAGCACAGCCAACGTCGCTTCCTGCACATTCTACACATGTGAGGAACAAGTGCCATTGACTGACATCAGTCTCTTGGTAAAATGACATCAGCGCATTGTACGTGTTCTACACGCAGTGCCCCAGACTGTGTAGAACACGTACAAGTAATCCGATGACCCAGAAGTTGACTCTTTGTAGTGCTGGAATCTGGCTCGTCAGCACTGGAAGCCAAGTACACCACAGGACATCAGTACTAAAAGGAAAACCAAACTAAAATGGGCAGCATTTTAACTGGATTTCCCTATAACATGATTTTTCAGGGCTATCTAGTGCTCTCGTTGCACCAGGTATGCTTCTGTTGTTGAATAATTCATCTTTTTAACTCCACCATTCCATCATTTTCCCCAGGGCTCCGTTTTCTTTCACATTCTGTTCTCCACATCAGTGATCTCTACTCGTCGTTGAACCCGATTCATTCTTCTGTCAATGATTCTGTATTCATTCAATCCCCTAAGATCGCAGGCCCACAGCGCGCACATTTGTTTTGCAATGCAACGATTGAATCTAAAGCCTGATCTCTTCTGTGCTCTTCAAATCCAGCTCATTTCAAGTCTTCAACTGTAATTCATAAACAATCCACAATATTTTCAGCAGGGGACATAGTAGATTAAAACTGCTGGAAAAAAATGTGTATATTTTTTTTAAAAAGTATATATTTTAGACAAGATCTCTTTAATATGAATATTTTTGTTGCTGTACCAGGTTTTGATGAATCAGATTTGCGGAAAGTTGATTTCAGCATGCGAGTCCTACATTTCCAAAATAGTTCTCACAGAAGCTGGTGCTGAATGTTTGGATGAAAATGTTGTGGTAAGTGGTAAAGCTCATTATTAGTGCGTAGGATTTAGAATTTATCCTCTTACGATATTCTTGTGTGCATGACTTGATTCATTGTGTGCTCCTCAAGAGGAGTGATAACAGCCTCGAGAATGGAACACTTCCAGTTTCTCTGTAAGTGTTAATATCAAGAATTCCTGGTCCTCTCCTTCCACACCCACCAAAGTGCCTTAATTTTGCTGTCAGATAAGGAATGCCCCAGACTCGCAGTTTATTGGCTGCTCCTGAGTGAGATGACTGAATTATGGGTTGTTTTAGGGTCATATTTTACGAGGGACATATTTTACAGATGAAACCGTTGAACTGAAATTCAGCTTCAAATGCTTAAAGTGAAAAGACAACATTTTTTCAAAAGGCGAAGTGACACACTGCTAACACTGAGCCAGGCTGACACAGATGCAAGGATTATTATTGTTCTAAGGATAAATAAATAATTTTCAGAAACCTCAGCAGCTTTATAGAGTTAATTTCCTTCTCTTCCCCCCCCCCAACCAACCACCCATGGTCAGGCGCTAGGCCATGACTTCACATTATTCTGCACTCTGCTAAAATGCTTCAATTTTATTATACTGCGGGATAACTCTGGAAATATATTGATGCAACGTCTTGTTTCTTTCAGGTGAGGTATCTTTTCACACTCGGTGAAGTAGCACAGTTGTGCCCTGCAAAAATCGAGAAGCGCATCTTCCTGTTGGTACAGTCATTTCTTGCGGCCTCTCGCAGTTTAACCCAAGGTGAGAATTTGAAACCTATTTGCTGTCAGCCTTATTATATTGGATAACACATTAGAGGGCTGAATTCTGGTCTGCCTCACCCCCCCCCCCCCATCCCTGTTTCAAGGCACTTCACAGAATATACTGTGAAGACTGTATATTTTGTGGCTGAAATGCAGCAGCCTATCACGCACAGAAGTGTCCCACAAACAGTCGTGAACTGAGTGCCACATTTGTTTTAAGGAATTATTACCCCCTGGAAAAACGATCAGCGAATCAACTAACAACCGGGTTTCTACTTGTTTGGAAACTTCCCTCCGATTTTGCCCCGCTTGGGAATCGAACCTGGGTCCTCTCGCTTGCGAGGCGAGAGCTTTAACAATACGCTACAAGACTCCACGTGTATCATATGTTGTCGTGTCTAAAACAAAACCAGTTTTGTCCTTACAAAAAAACAGCAATTGAAATATTGACACATCATATCTAAACATTTGGGGACTATTTGCCTGGTAACCAGAAATGGTTATAAATACTCTAAATTGTATTTTACTCTTCAGCAGGAGGCCCAGAAGGCGGTGATCTGCTAGCCTCACAGCCCCTCTCACAGTTTGCAGGATCCACTATGCCCCCTGTTATCCGAGCACATGCGTTTGTCACTCTAGGTAAGTTTCAGTGCAGACTTCTGAGGTTGCATTTTCTTTATTTAGTTGTTTGATAACCAAAATCTAATTTTGTAAATCTCACCCTTGTAATTAAGATGAATATATTTTCGTCAACTGTTTTCTCTCTGCCTAAGTCTCTTCCTCTTTCCTCTGGCTCTGTTGAGATTGTCTAACGCAGCATAACCAGAAATGAAAACTAGGACTTTCCTGATCTGTTTCTCTCAATACCATACAACACAGTATTTGTACTAACAAGTTATCAGAAGAACCCCATCCCAATTATATTTTATGTTTGTTCCGGTCAAGTCAAAAACATTGTTCCTTGGTTAAATTCGAAGCAATTTTACAACTTCCATCCTAAACTCTGTAAGAAGCATCGGTAGATAGATTTTAAAAGTAGATTGCTGCTGCATGCTTATCCTAAGTTTTGTCCATATACTATGACAACATCATCAATTTGCATTTATATAGCACCCTTCACATGTGTGTGTATATATATATATAGTATATATATATACTAATATCTTGCTTTGAAAAGAATCTGTTGTGCTGAATTAAAATTTTTGAACAAGGACAATTTGAACTACAGAAAGTGCTAAATGTTTATCAATGTACAGTTCATAACTTTGGAATATGGAAATAAGATAAAAATCTGATATTGTCATATTGTGCTTCTGTATTTACAAACACATTGGGTCTTTTTAAGTATGCAGGAGAAACATTTAATTTGCACACAGCACTTGGCAATTACCTTCCTATTCTTTGGTGCAGGCAAATTGTGTTTACAGCATGAAGACTTGGCAAAGAAATGCATTGCGGCCCTTGCACGCGAGTTGGATGTCTGCGAAGATGTGGCTGTTCGGAACAATGTGATCATAGTCATGTGTGACCTCTGTGTACGGTACACCACGATGGTGGATCGGTACATTCCCAACATTGCTGTGTGCTTAAAAGACGAGAGCCCCTTTATCCGCAAACAGACTCTGATCATGCTCACCAACTTACTTCAGGTTAGTGAGGATGTACTCTTTATTACACAACATCATGTTGACAAGTTGATTGTTTGCAAATGTTTCCTGTTAAAACCCAGCAAGACTGACTTATTAGGTGTAAATCTTTATATGGATTTTACCTTTTGGAATAATGATTTTTTTTTAAAAAGTGACATGGTCAAATTAAAACAGGAAATTGATTAATAAAAAGATAAATAGTAGCTGGTAAAATAATTTGCTCTTGTTTATAATCTGAGTATCCCAGAAAGTTTGTTCTTTCGTTATCTCTCTCTCTCTCTCTGCAGGAAGAATTTGTGAAATGGAAAGGTTCTCTTTTCTTCAGGTTTGTGAGTGTTCTGGTGGATTCAGATGAAAGCATAGCCAGGTAATTGTCTTTGTGCCATGGCCTTCGTAATTTTTTTTGTATAGTGCCTAACAAAGTGTTAATGTGAAACCTATCGTGGGTAAAGGGTCAATATTTGCTTATATTATCACTAAGTTGATGTGCATAGACTAGAGAGGAAAGCTGAAAGGTTGTTGATTGTTGAGCTTAAATCGGCAGTTAAACATACAGAAGGGAGAAAGTCAATATAACTTGAGGCCTTAGTTAAATAATATTATGAAGGTGTTTTGACATCCTTATTTACACCCTAATCTATAGCTATTGACAGAATGCAACACACTATTGAATCACTGTCAATAGGCATAAATGTTTGCATTTTAATGAATTAAGACTTCATTGCATTAAAACCTAGCAATGAGCACAGTACGATGAAACTGTCCGCATAGATAATAAAATAATATTTTCTTCTTAACCAATAGGTCAATATTGAGTGGATGAATGGGCTCCATTGTGTAACTGCGTTATTTGTGATCTAAAGAAGCGAGTTAAATAAGCACTTTATTTAGCAGTTGTTCAGCAATGCAGCTCTACACTTGCAGTGTCACTGAAATGTGTGTAAAACCAGATTCTGTTCCATTTCAGATTTGCCAAGTTCTGTTTAGTCCACTTACTTCTGAAAAGGAATCCATTGATGTTCTCTCAGCATTTCATTGAATGCATTTTGCATTTCAATAATTATGAAAAACATGAAAAATACATAATTTCACAAACCGAGCGGTGAGTACTATAAATCTTTACTTCCAAGTCATGATGATCAGCAGAAAACGGGTGATTTGTTATGGTGCATGTGTAGAAAATCGAGTGTTGTGCGACTGGCTCTTTAATAATATTTTAAAAGTTAATCTCTTTAGTAACATTAAATGCAGTATGTTCACTGCATTCACTTGTGTTCAGAGTTGGAAATCCAAGAGATAGATTGTTGGGATGGAATGCGCACTCTCTCCCTGGAGGGACACATCCTCTTACCTATTTCCGGAAATTATTAGGTGCAGGTTGGCGGGAGCCAAGACTTGGGAACCTCAGAGTTTGCGTTGGGGTAACTGCTGGAGGGGATGATTCCCTGCCGCCAGTGACAAGTCTGCCCTTCCGAGACGAGCTAGGCTGGCTGTGTTGTCGTTAGCAGTGCCCTGGAATACTGCAGACCAGCCTGGCTCAGGAACACTACTACCCGGGCCACAGGGCTGGCTTAATTCCGACATTCCGTTGCCAAGCATGTCATCTTGGAGCCAGTTGAGCTCCAAGGAGTCCCCGGGTACCTCCCTGATACAAGGAGGAAAGCAACTAGTTTCAACATCCAACAAGTGTGGGTTTGAGCCCTCACGAGGTGGATGGGAGGTGGATCAGAAACTCCCTGCAAGCTTCCCAGTAGGCAACACATCTCAGCATGAAATGCATGAGAGCATTGCCACCGTCTTCCTGTCCGCAGCTCGGGTACACATCCCTTCACCAATTGGAGGTGCGGCGTTTAAGCAGCAGCTGATCAGTTTGTCTTTCTAACAGGGAGAAGAAACTGTTTTCCTTGAAGGGGAATGCAAACAAGGAAAATCGAATGACTATTTACAAATTCCTGTTGGAACATTTCACAGATGAGCAACGTTTCAACCTCACAACTAAAATTGTTCATGTTATTCTAGGTATAGTATGTCTTGTTTTAACATAGAGAGCCACGATTGTAAAATAATCCTTACATTTGGTATAGCACCTTTCTCAAGTCTCAAAGCGTTTCACAGGATATACTGTAAAGCTTGGTGACTTATTTTGAGTGAAAAAGGGGCCGCTGATTTGCGCAGAGCAATGACCCACAAATGCCCATGAAGTAAACGGTCGCTGTATTTAAAAAATAGAATCAGTAATACCAATTGAATTTCTAGAAAGAAATGTGTTTCTTATCTGTAAGCAAACCCTGGAGGAAGCCTTACCTCTAAGGTTTCCTTCAGATGTAATAATAATAATCCTTGCACTTGATAAAGCCCCTTATCACGTCTTCAAGACGTCTCAAAGCGCTTCACAGAATATACTGTAAAGTGAATTGACCGTGTATTTTGTGGGCGGAACTCGCTTGAGTTTGAATCCGAGTTGTAATGCGTTTGTTGTTTCAGCGTATTTTGTTGATGGCATGCTTCCTTTGGACACGGATGCGAGCGACCTGCTGTCGGATATTTTTTCTGTGATGAGTTGTAAGGAGATCAAGCTGTCTTCCACAAGATCAAAACCTGCCGACGAAGAACCGATTGATAATGATGAAATGGCAAAGGCAAACGCAGTTATGCAAGTAGCCCAGAAGAAACTCATATCTCAGGTACCTGGCGCTAAAAGAAAACAATGACAAACATACTTATTAAATGGAGAGGATTATCCTTCCTCCCACAAAGGAGAATGCCCTCACTATCTGGCAATTTGCATTTCGCCCAAAAAATATACAGTCAATTCACTTTACAGTCTATTCTGTGAAGCGCTTTGAGATGTCTCGAAGACGTGATAGGGTGCTACATCAACTGCAAGGATTAGTATTATTAATTTGCTGATCATAGAATATTTATGATACTGGAAGTGTATTTTTAGGATCGAATTAAAACTAATTACCGTGAGCAGAGAAATGTTGACTCAAAGTAACACAACTGATGGTACAGGAAGAAAGCTGTGACAAGCAGAATTCATTTGTTTACAGACTGCAATGCAGAAACTAGCAGTTAAAGTATCTTGTAAAATTGACAAACAAAGCAAGATGAAGAAAGTATAGAATAGGAAAGGTGTACAGGATCTTCTATTCAATTGCTCCGAGACACTACCTGGCGTGAAGGGCGCTATATAAATGCAGGTTGTTCTGTGATCATGAAAGTAAATTGCCCTAAGTTGAAGCTTTCACGAGAATATTAATCTGAAACTTCCTTTTACAGGTACAAAAGAATAATTTTGTAGAAAACATCATCCCCATCGTAACATGTTTGAAGACCCAGTTGCAACAAAAGCATATCCCAGCACTGAAGGATCTCATGAATTACCTCAGAGTAAGAGAACCGCATTAGTCTTTTTGTATTGTCGCTGTACGCACACAGTTCTGAGCTATAAGATCTCTGTGGTTGATTAGTTCCATTAATTAATTTTATTCAGGTGAATAAAAAGACAGCCACTGTGGGACACTACCCACTTGAGGGGCGCTATATAAATACAAGGTGTTGTAGTTTAGAATTGTGATCCAAACAAACCTTTTAAACTTCATTTTTTCTAAATTTCATGGTCATCTAAGCCTCTATCTCTGTCCCTCTCTGTTTTTCGACTTATTGTGTTTCCCGGTTATCACAATTGAAATCATCTTTGGTTTTAGTGTAACTCTCCTAGGTTCATGCAGCTGGGATTCCTTACGTCATATTGCCTTGGTTCCATAACCTAATCAAAAAAAAAGTAGATAGTGGAATAAATAGAATTTTCTCTTGCTCATTGGTTGTGTGAATATTAGAAAAATTTGAATACTTTTTAGCGCTTCTGAGTGAGAGATTTATGTGGTTAAGTGGCAGGGGGCATTACATTGTCAAAGGTGCCATCCTTCAGTTGAGATGTTAAACTGAAAAGAGAAGGAAATTTCTTGTCCAATAATTCTGTTAAATTTGTCATTCACCTCTTCGCTGTTTGTCAGATATTGTTGCACACAAATATTTACTCCAACAAATGTACAGTCAAAAAACAATAGTTGCTGTAGAGCATTTTGGGTTGTTATGAGATGCTATCGCACATAGTCTTTTTGAGAAAGGAATTTAACTTTATGAAGCAGCATTAATTATTCCCAGTTTGTTTTCTGTAGGAAGTGATGCAGGATTATCGAAATGAGCTGAAGGATCTCTTTGCTGCTGATAAGCAGTTGGCAGCCGAATTGGAGTACGATATGAAAAAGTATGAAGAACAGATTGCTAGAGAGGAAATGGAAAGACAGAATCCTACACCAGCCGCAGAAATCAGATCTCCAACACAAACCCCTGTGGTATGTTTTTGGCTGAAATTTGATAGTTTAGTATTGGTTGCTTCAGTTTTAATGTGCATCGACAAAGCTAAGTTAGTAGAATGCTTAAGTAAATCTGTAAACAAGAGGACATAACTGATGTCCAGTGGAGACCTGAAGAAAAGTTTTTCGCTACAACAGCATTTTGTTGTTAGTTGAACTTTTCACAAGATGGGAGTTAAAATTTATTTACATTAAGCTAAATAAATTTAAATTAAATGGCAAATTAAATCTGATATCTTTGGCGCGGGTCCAGTCAAAATGACCAGAAATGCCTTTCTAAATTTAGATGAGTTATGTAACGTGAAGAGGCTCAGGTGCTGCTCTCAACTAATTGTGCAGCGTGAACAGTTTCTAAAACAACAATATTTAGAACTCATCCCTGCGGATGTCATTGTCAGCCCAACATTTATGCACATAATAGTCTAAGCTCTGAGCTGTTTTGTTAGCATATAAGTGATTCTTACTTCAATAAACACTGTTTGTTTATTAACCTGGTTGTAGCTTTATTAATTTTTTGTTGTATGGAAAATCGTTTAAAGACTTTGTTTTGGTACGAAGTGATGTATAGTGTATTCTTGTATTCAGTTAGCGTGTCTACAAAGCTGAGTAAACGTGCTGTTTGTTTTTAAAGCAATCCCCCAGAGGTTCAGCTGCACAAGTTGGGGTTGGAATCCAGTCCACTGTTGGTACAAGAGGAGCCGTGTCTATGCTCCGTACACCACAGCAGATGACGTCTAAACTATACGCTTTTGTTACCCCCAATAGTGGAGTACAGAATACGCCTGCAGCTACAATACCCAGGTCTGATAGCTGAATGTTTTCTCTCTACATTAGGTGCTGCATAATTAAATGTTCCCACAGTATTATTTGACCCATTTTGATTTAAGTTGAGAAAAATACACTCTTAGTCCTGACTTGTGAAAGAAGACAGCAGTAAATGATCAAAGGAGAGCGAGTATTTTAAAAGAATGCACTGGGCCATCAACTTGAAGAGATTTTGTTCTTGTTGACTGCAGACGAAAGTCATTGAGTACGATGGCCATCCTAAATTCTGCAAAGAAAGCAGCCCAGACGGGCGACAAAAAACACAGCAAAAGTATCGGCTGGAAAGTTACAACTCCACCCTCAGAAAACCCTGTGCCAAAACAACAAGGTAATGGGTTTTGCAAAAGGTGACTTAAGAGGCGGTGAGAATGCATCCGTTTCCATTTGGTTTTATTGTGTTAGTCTGGCTACGATGGTTGCGCTCTTGTTTCTGATTCATATGGATGTGGATTCAAACCCCACGTCAGGACCTTGACGTATAGTCCAGGCTTGGACCATTCCCACCTCCTTCGGCTCCCACCCCCAGCTCAGGTGTCCAGCCAGCAGTGTCGAGCACTTCGGGATGTCCTTCCAACGTGATAAAGGGGCTGTGTAAATGTTAAATTACTTTTCTGGAAGGGAAACACAAAAATATTGCTGATGTGGCCCACGGACCTTTCTCAAATAGGGAATCTGGCCCAAGGCAGCCAAAAGCTTGGTCTAGGCTGATGCTCCAGGGCAGTGCTGGTATTATTATTATTATTATTATTCAACCTCTGTTTTGCTAATGCAAAAATGCATTGTAATGGTGACCAGGCAACTCGCTCCGTTTTGTCTGAGTTTCAAAACTTGCATAATTCTGGTCTGCATTTCTAAAAACACCCATATTATAGTCATGACTGAAGACCTTCATACTCTACTGTGCCGACGGTCACCTCCCCATTCACCAGCTGGGCATTCTGCCACTCAAGCGCTCTGGGATGCCACCCTACGTGAGGGGTGCTATATAAATGCAAATTATTATTGGGTGGGGTATGCTGGAGGATATTACCATGAACAGCAGACCATGGCCGCCTAGCATCACCTGTTGTAATGTGTTTTTTTCCTGCAGCTTCTTTCCACAGCTCAGGACAATATACACGGTCGGGATCCTCCTCCTCCAATAGTTCGCTGTCTGGGCGAGCTATTAGTACTCCTGACAGTAAGTACAATATTGCAAACCTTTTATTTTTAGGGGAAGGTGGAACTGAGAGGAGTAAAACTAAGTAGAGAAGTGTTTCATCATTCTCATAAACTTTGCTGACCTTCATGAGTACATTTAGATTTCTCACATGTAGAATAGTGTGGAATACCAACGCCCCACAATTAGTTTATAATAATGGGGAAATGATTATGGGTTATTCTTTGTTTTTCACAGGAACAATTGATAATTTAACCTTCGCTGCAGGAGTCAGTTACATCAGTCCGACACCATCTGAACACGGTGAGTTTTCTACATCTGCAAACTAAATAGAAGTCACGCAAAGGTTGTATAAAATGCTTGTCCTTCCCTGTTCCCCCGCACTGAGCACCCAAACATTCACAAGCGGCTCCAAGGCTGTCAATCACCTCGGAGCTGCCGCTAATTGGTCTTTTCCCCATCCGATGGGAGGGAGGAGGTGCCGCCAAAGCTCCTCTGCTGGGCGGGAAGAGGTAAGAATTTTGGTTAAACTCGGACTCCTCTTAAGCCAGACAAATCGTTTGTCCCCGCTGTGTCTGACTTCCACTCCAGTGTGCCTCAACTTCCAAAAAAAAGTTTGGGTTTATTGGGCTCAAGATTTATTGAGGCTGTGGCAGCAGAAAAACACAGGATGTGTGGCCTAAATCAAAACATTAACCATATTTTATGTCCACTGTTAATAACAGGCAACAGCTAATAACCTATGTCTCATCAATAGGTAAAGAACATTCACAGAAAAATGTGCTGTGCCTAAAGTCTCCAGATAAACCGTAAGTGCCTGACTATTTTAAGAATGCATGACTTTGATTTCAGTGGTAGGGAGGGGGGTGAGGGGCACGCAGGAGCCAGCGGAGCAGACGCGGCAGGAATAGGGAGGTCGGAGAGGTAGGGAGGTGCCAGGGCTTGAGGGTATTTGTAGACGAGTGTGACAATCTTGAAGTCAATCCGTTCTGTGATATGGAGTTTGCCGAGGACTGGTGTGATGTGGGTACAGAGTTTGGAGTACACGGGTGATGGGAGTTTTTGAGCAGTTGGATTTTGTGAGTGGAGCTGACCGGGGACGGGGGAGTGTTTGAATAATCGAGGTAGGAGGCCACAAAGGTGTGGATGAGAGTTTTGGCTGCATTAGGTGTGAGGTACGGTCAGAGGCGGGGAATGTGACGGAGGTGGAAGAATGTTAGGAATAATAACTAATCGGTAAAATACTATTTTAAATAATATTTTAATCAGAGTAAACTATTTTAGTGCAGTGAAGCCCATCATTCATAACGAATGTCAATAATGCCCGTTGCTGTCCTGGGTCGTTCTATTTGACCCAATATGCACCGTCTCTGTTAAGCACTACAATAACATTGCTCCATGAAGGGTTGTTGCTCTTGGTAGTATTTTGTACCTGGTTTGCAACTTGATGAAAATAATCATCTTTGCATTTGATACAGCGCCTCATCACATTTTCGAGACGACTCAAAGGCGCTTCGCAGAATATACTGTAAAGTGAATTGACTATATTTTGTGGGCGAAACACAGTAGCTAATTGTGCTCAGCAGCGTCCCCACAAACAGTCACGGATTGAAGTGACCAATTTATTATTTTTTTTTTAAATTTAATTTCTGCCCTCCAGAGCTCCTCAACCACAGCAGTGGAATGTGGCATCACCGGTGGCCAAAACACTGAACAAACCACGAGTCAGAAAAACACCAATGAGGTCTTCCAATTGAAGATACGACGACAGTAATTTGTGCAATTTAGGTCTTGTTCTGGAGAGCACTCCAGCTAAAGAGGATTCATCTCGCTCCCAAATCAGTTGGCTGCTTTTTTCCTTATATATACACAAATATAATTTTGTTGCTGTTGTACAGTGAAAAAGAGTTAGGCCCGGCGCTGTGGCCTGTTCTTGTGCTTATCAGTGTGTTATACATTTCAGTCACCGTTTGAAAAGTAGTATAAATATTATATTGTCCTCAGCGCTGTGCGAGTTATACATAAAGAGAGGTTCAACGGTATTAAGAGCAACATATTTTTAAAAAACGCATTGCATCCAAGGACTGGTGACAATTTAGTGAAAATGCTTTGCTCTCGTGGTTTTGCTTTGTAACAAACATTTGCTGTTTATTTCCAACCTTTTCACTGTGCCAGAATAGTGGAGTAACTTGATATGAGCCGCGATACCTGATTTAAGCCACGCGATGGCAGTGTGCGAATGTCAGCCCTCTGGACTGTAACACTGACAAGTGGCTGAAATCTGGTACAACAGTTCATTCCACGGTAGAAATATATCACGTGCTGAAAGCAACCAACGAAAATGATCAAACTAAACGATGGGTTCTGGTTCAAATCTGAATCAATATGTTGATCATTTCTATTAGGTACTCCATTGTGTACGCAATGCCCCTCCTGCAGAGTATTACACTTATTTGTGTTGAAACGCATTACGTTGTTTGGGATATTACAGTTTGTGTTCTTGCTGAAAAATATCCTGGTTTGAAATGTTTTGAATCAAGTGTTGAAATGTCACAGTATAACTTTCCCACGCAATGCACAATGAATAACCATTTTATATTTATGTGCACAATACTTCTACCAAATGTTTACTTTGTACTAAAAATGTAAAATACTTTACGCTGTCAGTGTACCTGAGATTGCTTTATTATTTTAATTTTCTCCAATGGACTTCATTGCTATCCACCACTTTACAATATTCAGAAAAAAAATCTAATGTCCAAATTTGTGGCTCGAAGTTAGAAACATGTTTATTTCTGAGACATTCACTTGGAAAATTCCATTCCCACAATAAAATGGGACTATTGTTGCAAAGTAATATGCCCTTGAGTATTAATTAAATATCCTTTTCATAAATGTGTTAACTGGTTAAAATGCTGCAATTTCTTGAAATAACCAACTCTACAATAGATATATCAATAAATGAAATGTTTATTTTAAACACATTAGGTTTAACTATTAGTTTTGTACAGGTTTTTAATTCCAGGATTCTCACACAAAAGGACTTCAATCTCAAGCGTTTACTTGAATCAGGTGAAACATACACATTTGTTCTAAATGAATTTAAGATTTGGATTCACAAGTTTTTGTAATGCAAATGTTTAGACATCTGTAAATATGCAAATCTAAATTTATAGAGTTTGCCTTTTTATACATAATCCCCAAATCTCAGGCCAATCAATGTCATATTGAGCATTTGTTCTCCAAAAGTAATGTAATTTGTAATATTTATAATGAAATATGATTGCGCCACTTTGAATTTAACTGCATCAAATGTAAATTGGTTCTTTGCAGGTTTTTTTTGGGGGGAAGAGGAGAAAATTTAATCAGAATGTTCTGCTTTGACTTTAGTACTCATAAGAGTATTAAAATAATTAGGATCATACTAAAGGTTTGCAAATAACATGTCTATTAACATTTTGTAATGACATCTAATAAGTTAACTATACTCTGGACTGTGATTAACATTAATGTGCTTTCAAATAGGGAGCAACGTTACAACAGTCCCTTTCAGAGTTTGGAAGTAAATGGGCAAAGAATGTGGTTCCACTTCTACCGCTTACCCTCTCCTCACATTCAGTTATTTCATTTATTTAAATTGTCTTAAATTGGTTCAGTGCGGGAAGGCACGTCCACCCTGTAGTCAGGAGGGAACATTATAGTATAATCTAATTTGAACCTTGAATTTGCAAAAAGAGATAATGCTCGTTTCATCTCCACATCCAAATGAATTAGTTTGTCGACACCAGCTGCAGAAAAACAGCAGCTTTTGGACCAAACTAATGCTTTGTGACAGCACACCATCTTATCTCAAGCAACCCCGATCTGAAGTGGCCCTGGTACCAATAAAATTGGTCATTACTAGTTAGTAAAACTGAAAAAAATTTAATTGCCAGGAACAATTTAACCTGTTATTTTCCGTGCTGTATCTTTGGTACAAGCTCCCTATCCTGTGAGAGGTTTGCAGGTGAGCATGGCATGAGACTGCAAACAGTGTAGTTAATGGCAACTGCTCAGCTGGTTTGCTTTGGGCCCCCATTTACTGCTGTCTTTGCTTATATGGATGAAACTAATTTTCATATCACTTCAAAGGCCAGGTACACGTTTAGTTTATCAGAGCCCGGACAAAGTTGCATAATTACGGGGACTGGAGAGATTTCGTAATTCACTTTACAGTATATTCTGTGAAGCGCTTTGAGACGCTGAGAAGATGTGAGAGCGTTACATCAAATGCAAGTAGTAGTATTATTATTGCGGACCATCTCTCAAGTAATCGCTTTAACTCATGACTGTTGCTTAATTGTACTGCATATATTGAAGCAAACAGAAAATTAACCACAGAACATGCGTACTTTATCCTCGTTTATAAATCGGTCAGAATGTTTAGATAGTGGTTCAGTTCTAATTACTCCCAATAATTTCAAAAAAAAACTGATTTATTAAGCTTACCGTAAGGCCACAGGGAAACACTCCCTATGTGAACCCATCCGATTGAATGAAGTTATTGGAAGACATCTGCAAGATATACAAGTTTGAAATTGTTCCAACAACTGTCAGAAGCAGCTTCCGCTGAAGGATGTAAAGTGGTAAAAATTAAATCCTGGCTTTAGCCAGAACACTGACAACTCGCAGAAATCTTATAAGAATGTTTACAGTTGCTCAGCCCAGAGCACAAACTGAGCAAAATTAAGTTGGACTGAACTTGGATTCCATAAGTAGGTCATCGGGGAATGATGACTCTTCTTATGACTCCTTTTTATTCTCTTCCCTCCCACCTATTTTAACAAAATGGGCCATTCAGTTTGTGAAGTTCAAATAACTGAAGTCAATACATACGTTGTAAATGTAAATAAATTAATCTAAAGTATAATTGACCGGTACCACCAAAACTGGTCACAAAACTACAGAATCATCTAACAGGCACTTTATGAGCTATTTTTTAAAACAGGCAATCTAACCGCAGCATCAGATAACAGGAAAATAAAGTTCAAAGTTCTATATCACTCACACAACCTGAATAAGTTGACAAAGGCTGTTCGTAGTAAATTGTTACATGTTACGGCATGGCTTTAAAGATGCAACGAAAAACACAACGCTACTTCAATATAATGGATAAATGAAGAGTCACAAATACTATAAAATATACCTTAAAATCCAGAACAAATCCTCGGTACACAATTAGCCGAGTTTCCATAAATACAGAGTGAGTTCCGTGAATAGATATGTTAAAGTAATGTCATAAGTGAGTGCAGACATTTGCTTAAGTTGTACTACATATATTTAAGCAAACAGAAAACGTGCATTTGAAAGTGGAAAGTCCGGCTGCAAACACAAAGTATGAAGTTGTACAGCAAATACCCAATGAGAATGCGCAACAGACTTGCCGACTGATAGTAACTGACGTGGTAGTTTGAAAATGCCACTTTGTGATGAATTGGGAAGGTCCCAGGTTCCCACCAAAGGAAAACTGATCGGTGCCAAAAATCTGCTTAAATGTTTAACATAAGCCTTTGTTCTACCACACGGGAGGCAGTTACGAGCTACATTACACCTTTGGAGGATGTTTGACCGTCCTTGGAAGATTTGATTCAAACTGATGAACAGTACCCACTTTCCTTGACTTTTTGGTGGTCTTACAACTTCTATTTGTTTAGTCTCAAGGATGGCATATATATATATATATATATACACACACACACAATTCTTTTTTGTAACAAATGTAGGAGGTAAGAACTTAAAAAATATTTTTCAACACATTCATTTCTTGGATGGAAATATAATCAGATCTTTTAAACACAAAACAAAGTTGTAGTATGTTTTCTTATGCTTTTCTTGTAGCAATTTTAAAAAAACATTGCTTTTGTTCAACTGCCAAGAGAGATGCTTTTTTTCCGTCCAAATTGTAAACGACATCTCATCAATAAGCAGTTTATTAGCATCTTTCTGGGTGTCACATTCCTGACAAATCTTCCAAACGTCATTGTCTTGCAACTAACAGTTACATTATTCTAGCTTGTCCTTAGCCACACTATACTTTCACCGCAGTAATAGATCGTGAACTGTCTTACATTGCCATTTGTTTTTTGGGGGAAAAAAATTGGGCTGTTTGAAAATAAGCCATTGAAGCATTGCCGTATATCAATATGACTGACCAGCACAGGCAACGTGTACAAACAAAAGCACTCTACGTAAGAGAATCATGGCCAAACCCACTTTCAAATTCCACTAAATTCCTCCCAAACATCTGTCGCTATCCCGTGAGCCCACTTGAAGAACTACTCATCTTTTGGCATTTCAATTAACACTGGTTTTACGAAAAGAGTAAACATTTTTATCCAAATCTATACAAAAATAATTTTGAAAATATTAACCATGGCAGATTAATAAAAATGGTGACTCTATCGTTAGTTTGCCTATTGCCCACAAAATAATTCTGAAAATTTGCTATTTCCTTTATATTCATCAAAATCTTTGCTCGAGACTTGCGGGCAATTCACTCACAATGCTGTGCCATTTCAAGACTGCTTGAATGCACGGCTGATTATCCACATCTCATGGATAATTGCTGAGAAGCAGTAACCCTTAAAAATAAAGCCACATTAGAACATTACCACAGCAGAGCAATATCATTCGATCAAATAACCTAACGGAGCCAACGCTACAGTACCAAAAATGGAATTTGAAGTATAAAACACTTCCCGGTTTAGTAGCAGAAACAGTGGTCATTAAGCTTTGGCAAAAATCATTTTATATCATAAAGTCTCTGGCATTAAACTTCTTTATAGGTTTGAGGCCCATGTAAGTTTATACACTTCAATTCGCTACTGGTTTGAGCTCCTCAAGAGGTATTCTTCTGTTGTCCAGACTTCTCTTTTCTCCTCCTCAGATAATAAAAGAGGATTTGTGTCGGAAGTCTCCCTGTAATGGTGAGAGATTATTCCATTATTCCATGTAACGCAGCAAAAGTAAATTGTTAATCAGTATTTCAATTTATGTCACTGTCAATTTTGGGAAATTCTCAAAACAAAACCTCTATTTGTACAATACTGAATTTTTCATTACACAAGAATTGCCACTTCACAATTTGAATTTACCTCATCGTCCACTGAATTTGATCTGACATAATCAACGCCATCTGCTTTTGAAGATGCCTTGTAGTTGCTAAAAAGAAAGTTTTGCAACATATTTTCAGTAATACAGGTTACAACATCAGCAATTAAAATGATTGAACTCGAATGACGTGATATCTGCACCGTTTTCATTTCCACAATTGAAACGTTCACAATTCACGTGGATATTGGACAATCTCACTTGTTTAATGGTCTTACCTTGATGCAGATTGCTTCTCTGGAAAACAGGAAAGAGAAAACATGAAGTTAAACCACTGGTTTATAAATATTTTATCAGGAATGAATAATGGATAAATTGTATGATGTTTCTTCGGGGGGTGCCTCTGGCAGTCTTGGTTGTCCAGTTCATAGACAACATGAGGAATTGTTACGATGCCAGTCAGCCTGGCTCATTAGGGGCACTTACTGGGGGCTGGAATTCTTGCCACTCGGGTCCATCTAACCCAGTTAGCCAAAGCTTTAACAAGTAGGAGGCGATAGCTGGGCAAGCAGCAGGATGCTTCCAGACAATGTACTTAATGTTAAGCTGCGCAGTTTCAGCCTGTTAAAACTCCTTACTCTTAACACACGTCCAGGGTAGCCAAGCCTCAGCTCTTGCCAACCCGCTGTTTATGATGTTTGGTATCAGACAAGCAGGGCATGTCCCTCTGAGGAGATGGTGCATTCCAGAAACGGGGACATTTCCACACGTAGATGGCATGCATGTGTGGAACTGTCAATGTGGTTCGGCTAATCCTGAGTGTGGAGTCAAGTTTTTAAACTGTCAGTAAAACAATAAGTAATGATTTGCAATACATGTATGCTTTGTGTGAATCTGCTTTTTTGTAATATCTTAAATGTTAACCATACACGTATAACCTGGGTGTTGAACACTAGATGTTTAATAAGCATTACTTTAATAAGAAAAGGTATCCCTTACTTGCAAAGTATCCTCGTTTATATGCAAGCCTGATGACAATGGTTATAACCAGCAGGACAAGAACAACCACAAGCACACCACCAATGATCCCAGCAATGTTAATGTCATCTGCAACACAGTGAATGGAAAGAAAATCAGGAAAACGAATGCGGAATCAGCCATTCCTCAACTCAAAGGGATCAAAATTAAGTATATCCCATAACTCATTCTGTTCACAGTAAAACAGCACTATAAGTGGACCTGCGCTATAAATGCTCTTAATCGAGACATGTAATAATGGGGCCATTCTGTTTAATTTAACCTTCCAAAACAGTTAAAGCCCAAACTTCAAAAAATGATTAAAACAAGGTTAGCAATGCAAAACACTGAACAATTTAATGAATGTTACTGAAGCTCAGACACAAAATATAAACTTACAAATTTCCATCCGTTGAGATCCACACTCTGCATGGCCAGCATGGTTCAATGCGACACAATGGTATTCTCCTGTGTCTTGTTTTGTGGTGGCAGTAAAAAGCTAGCAAGGAAAACAAAATCTTTTAAAACTAGGCATTTAAAAATAAGTCTTTAAGAGTCATTTTAAAACAGTTTCTCCCCTTCCTTTTTCTTGGGAGCTTTGTGTGTCATGAACCCTACTCTAGCAAGTGTACAATGTCATCCCAGACAATGTCCGAAGGTGTAAGCAAGTACAGCCTGGAGCGATTACTTTTGTTGATGGAAAAGTTAGTGGCCCACGAGAAAGCTGATTAGCACCTCCCGATGCTCAGTGATTGGATCGGCAATTTGCCATTGATCCATATGGCTTAACCTCTGAAATGTTGTTAAACAACACCTTGGCCCAACCTACACCTGGGATTCTCTACTTTCCTGCCCACTCCCTCCGCTCCACCATCTCTATCCCACCGTTGGTGGACAAGCTTTTAAGCTAATCTGTCCCTACTCTCTGGAATTTTCTCCACAGAACTCTCCCTAAATATTTCCACCTTGCTTCCTCCCTACTCTGCTTTCAAAATACACCTAATGGCCCCATTTTTGACTGGGTTTTTGGCTACCTCCCGCCAAGCACACCCCCCCCCCCATCATTTCCCACCCAGCTCTGGGACGTTACCCTGCGTGAGGGGCACTATATAAATGCATATTGTTGTTATTTCCTGTCAGCTTGTGGGACATTGCTGCCCACAAATTGGCTGCTATATTCACCTAAATATAGTCATTACACCTTAATAGTAATTAATATAAAATGCTTTCAGACATTCCGACATTGGAGGGGCAATATTGGATGCAAGCATTTTATGAAAGTTTAGAACAGAAAATTACCAGAGTTCCTGTACTTGAATCTATTTTATAGGAGGAATTTAAAAACTTTGGATTGGATTTGTAGTCCGTTGGGATATGTTCTCCATTTCTGTACCAGGAATACATGGATGGTGGATAGCCTTCATTCTCAGCACACGTCAGAGTTGCAGTCTTCCCCACTGGTACCGATTTAGGCACGAAACATCGAGGTGTGATTGGTTTCACTGTCGAACAAACTCATTTTTCAGAATTGGGAAGATCATGACATTTGACACATAATGCAAAAATATAACCACATCATGAAATTACAATGAAAAATACTCTACATCAACTTTTCTCAAAGTGAGATTACCATTTAATTATAACCCAAATACGTTAGCAATGCATACCTGTTGTAGATATGGGCAGTTATAGTCATCTGGAGTTCAGGACTGAGTTTACTACTAATTTTCTTTTCTTTTTATAGTCTCGTCAGGATATGAATAAATAAAGTTGGTTTGTAATTCCTAGCTCTTGCTTTTAATCGGTCCTGAAAAGCCCCTTCTGATCTGATTTGAGACATCCTCCTGACGTGAAAAGCTCTACAAATGTAACTTGCTGTTGTCAATTCCCCAACAAAATTTACAGTCAATTCACTTTACAGTATATCTTGTGAAGCGCTTCAAGACATCTCGAAGATGTGATAAAGCGCTGTATCAAATACAAGAATTATTATTATGAGCTCATGCCAAAATCAAAAATCACGAACATAGAATTTGTGTTTTGATGGAATAAAAGAGCCTGTCATAAGATGCTCTGATGAAAGTTTCCTGGAACGGTCCAAGGACATTGAATGGACATTAAGGAAGCAGGTCCAGCGTGATTCACACACAGATTTATACTGAGTGGGCGCTAACTGCATTCCTGCTTAAAGTATCTATTCCAGCCAGCTCCAGCACGAAATGCTGTTCATACCACAGGTTTAGATCACTACCAAATACGCAGTATTAATGTTGAATCAGATATTTTGGTTCAAGGTAATGATATTTCATTGATTCCCAATGTTTCTTGACATCTCACTTGCGAATAGACTAGTCAACAATGAATTACATAGAAACTTCAGCTCATCCTATGAGAACATTTCATCATACATTGGTAAAAAATTATATGAAAAGTACCTTGCACCGTGAGGTTAATGTAAAGTTCACCTAATGAATTCTCGTCATTAATTGCTGTTACTTCGCAGCGATATGTTGCCGTGTCTTTACGAGTTGCATTATATATAAAGAGAGTGGCTTTATCAATATCCGCTCGGCCTTCCAAGTCCCCTAAGTAAAATGATAAATGTGCGTTACAAATAGTGTCTGCTTTCATCACCGGAATATTTAATTCGTAATACGCAATCAATAATCTCACAAAATTCAACAAATCTAGGAGATTTAAAACTCAGAAGAAACAACCATCTATCTTTCTTCCCACCCTACTATTTTGTCACTCCACCTCCCTTGATAAGGGGGGTAGGAAGTTTGAGACAAGTTAATATGCCCAAACTGCAATTCTGGCTAAAATTGGCAAATTCAAAGATCAGGATTAAAATTGACTATGAAAACTAATTGCAGCAGAATATAATGTCATGGATTAGATCAAATTCTATACAGGTTAATGGAACATGCTGCTCAATTTCCTGAATCTAAATTAAAATGTTCAACCGTCAAATGTAAGTAAATGCAAAAAAGAAAAATCTGTTTTGTATACTGTTTTATTTTCAGGGTTTGTATGTCCCTGTGAAATTTGCGCTCTTCTCCAACCAAACAATATATTCCAGTCCATTGCCGACGGGGATATGTGCTTTCTAAGAGTGATACGTGATCAATTCCCCTCTTCCCCTCTCACTTAACATTTTAGAGGCTGGGAATCAAAGTAATAAACTGAGAAAATCAGTTACAACAAATTAGTTCCTCCCCGATTCCTGCATATAATGATCTTGTAAGCAGCATTCAAGTGCGAGACTATGTAAACTGTGATATAAAGCTTGCCTGCACCTTCCCACACACACGCGCTTAAATCAAATGATCTACATCTGACATCATTGTTTGTACTAACTGTGTCCTGATTGTACGAATGTTTATGTTCCAGAACACAACATCTTAAACACTAGATATTTAGATAGATATCTTTGAAAAATATCAAAGGCTGTATTACAATAAAACTCGCATTAGCTGCATCAGTCGGGACTTACGCCAAGTTGGAGTTGCAGGCAAACTGTATAAATCGGATAAAATCCGATTTAATCAATCTACACCACACATGCATAATTCAATGCAGTGCGCATGCGGGGACGGGTCAAGACTATATTTACTGGTCTGCCCTTCCAGTTCCTGCCAATGACCCAGACTGCGGACCCACCTGGCTCGAGAACCAGATTACTGACATCACCACAGAGGGCTGACTCGAGTCCCACATTCTGTTGCCAAGCATGTCATCTCAAGAGCCAGTTCAGCTCCAAGGAGACCCCGCAGCCTACTCTATGTAATGGCATTACATAATTTGAAACAATACCTGTGAACTTTTTCAAAAAATACACATGGCTTGGAGCAACATTTGATTTTGACAACTTCTTCCACTCAATTCGAGGATGGACAGTTACCGTGGATTCGATAAGGCAGGATAATGTAGCACCTTAAAAAAAAACAATATGATTTTTTAGCAGTGTTTGAAGATGTGGCTAAATTAAATCTCTGTTAGTAATTAAGAGTATTTACTCCGAATTAATTTCTGTGGAACTTTCTAGATTTCAATGTAAGGCAAAATTCTGACTGTACAGCATAAAAATAGTTTCCTTTTAAACTGAGAACATTTTATTTATCTCATTTTTCTGTATTGGGAGAGTCCGAGTCACTATACATTTGATTTCCTCAAACATTCACATGATAAACTAAAACTATTCTCCGCACTTTAGATGGAAAATGAGATTTGTAATGTTCTGACATGTGGAGTCCTGTAGCTCAGTGCTAAGAGCACTCGTCTCGCAAGCGAGAAACGTGAGTTTGATTGCCGGGCAGGACGAAACGTTGAGCAAGTTTCCTTACTCCACATGTGGCTCCTTAGCAACCGTAAAAGATAAATGGTGGAACATGTACAAATCCCAGGTGTTGAAATGATTAGCTTAAGCCTAAAGAGTAAGTAGGAACCTAGCAGTTTACCTAGCATTAAGTAGGTAGTCAACTGGCAGATCGCTTTTCCAGGGATAATAATCCCTCAAAAAATAAATTTTACAAAAGAATTTGTTCACTCAATCCATGACTGTTTGTGGGACACTGTTGCGCGCAATTGGCTACCACATTTTGCCCACAAAATATGCAGTCAATTCACTTTACAGTATATTCTGTGAAGCGCTTTGAGACGTCTCGAAGCTGTGATAAGGCGCTATATCAAATGTAAGGATTATTATTATTAATTGGGGGAAAAAGGAGAAAATAGTTATTAATGTACTTACTTTCAAATTCATTCACCACAGGGTTATTGTTATTGGATGTTAATACCAATGCCCACATTTGACAACCTGTACAGAGAATAAAAACAAAAATATAATTTCTGCAGCAAACATTTCACAAAGTGACAAACAAAGGTTAGAACACAGAGAAACTTCCTGCACTTTTCCAAATTGAGCCACAAAAATCTTTAATGCCCATTGGAACAGACAGACAGGACCTCAGAGAGATCACACTGAACTCCGATAGAGGGACAACTCGTTCGAAAAACAGCACCTTCAACAATGTAGCACAACCCCAGGACTCCACCAAAGTGTCAGCCAAGACTTGAGTTCAAAGTCCTGACGTGGGCCTCAAACTCACAGCCTTCTGACTCAGAGCCACCGACTCAGAGCTACCAACTAAGCCAGGCCGACTAAAAAAAACAATTGCTCTTTATCACAGTCGATCCACTTCTGTGAAGCGCTTTAAGACGTCTCAGCAAGAGAGGGAGAGTGATTGAGAGAGAGATCAAGAGGGAGAGAAACAAAGAGAGTGCGGGAGAGAAAGAGAGGGGAGAAATGAAGGCAGTGTTTCGTGGTTCACGAAACATTCCATTCCCAAAGTACCTCCAACTCGCTTCCTCTTTCCCTTCTTTGAAGGCACATCAAGACCTAACTCTTTGACTGCGCTCTCAGTCATCTTTTTCCCTCCCCAGCCCCCTCAGCTCCCATCCCCAGCCTGGGTGCCCAGCCAGCGGTGTCGAGCGCTTTCAGAAGTCCTGCCGACGTGAAAAAGGAGCTGTGCAAATGTTACGCTTCTGGAAGGGAAACACAAAAGTACTGCTTATGCGGCCCGTGTTTCTCAAATAGGGCACCCGGCTCCCGGCAGCCACCTTGGCATAGGTTAGTTAACAGTGTTATAATGTTATAATGTTAGATTAAAAAATCACAGCTGTTTAAACCCATCCAACAACCGCAGCTTGCCTTATAGTTGTTAATTATCAACAGAATCTCAAACTACAGTCGTAATGCCTTTGAAACAGCTGAAATTCTTCAACAAATGGTCTACGGATAAAGTGCAGCACATTTTTCATCTCTCTGTACTTCCCTGCCAACCCTCTAAAACCATACTTAGTACTTCGACATGGGCAAAGGATAGCAAAGAGAAAAAAATTAAATGCACATTTTAAATATTTTGTGAATGGCCACATGAACACTGCCAGTTAGTATTCAATGATAAATCAGAGATCAAACTTAGCAACCATAAAAGATAAATGGTGGAACATGTATAAATCCCAGCTGTTGAAAAAATTAGCTTAAGCCTAGACAGCCGGTCCTCAAAATATAGAAACATAATCTTTTTAAACAGCTGAAATTTGTTTTAACATAATAATTCACTTTTGGAGTAACATTTCATCTCAGATAGCCCATGAATTACCTAAACGTCATAAAGTAATCACAACAGCAACAAATTACATTTATATAGTGCCTTTGACGTCGGGAGGATGTTCCAAAGCTCTGGACAATCAAGCATGCACCCGGCTGGGGTTGGGATCTGGAGTAGAGGAGGACAGGAAGAGTGGGGAAGTGAGAAGGGGGAGATGAGTAGAGGGCGCTGGGGGCAGGGAATGGAGAGACACCCATTTTCAGACAAGTTTCTTCACTTTGCAATATGTCAAAAACACTAAAGCTGTATGACCATGAATTTATGGAATTCTCAGTTTGGCTTGAATACTCTTGAACGTGGTGATGGGTTTCGGCATGCATCACAACTCAGCTGACCCAAAAAAAACATGAATTTTAACCTGTGATTTTAAAAAAACCATCCTCTAATAATTTCCACAAGAACGATAGAAAAAGCTACACCAAAATAAACTCTGCAACCACAAGAGCATAAGTTTACATACTAAATATGGGAAAAATCTCACCACGAAAAGACTGCAATAAACTCACTATTGTGCTCCTCACAAAGACAGGATATTCCGGAAGTGCTGAGATATATTTGTATCCTGTTTCATGAAAGGCTTTGAAGACGAGGACCAGGATCTTCCATGTGATGGGAAGCCAGTGGAGTCGGGCGAGGATGGGGGTGATAGGGTCACAGAGCCTGATGCGGGAGAGGGCACGGACTGCAGAGTTCTGGACGATCTGCAGCTTATGGAGGGAGGAGTTGGGGAGGCCAATGCAGGGAGTTTGCATAGTCAAGCCTGGATGTTATGAATGCGTGTATGATGGTTTCAGCGGCCTGTGGTGTAACAGTCGCAGAGTTGGGCGATGTTGCGGAGGTGGGGGAAGATTTGGGGTGGAAAGGATAGTTGAGGGTTAAGCAAGACGCCAAGGTTCTGGACCAGCTTAATAAGGTGGAGTGTGGAGACTTGGATGGTGATGCTGTCAGTAATGACTGGAAGATTAAAGAAACCTACATAAAAACAGACTGGGACTTTAAAAACTACAAATTAATCATTGAGCCTCATTGCCTTGTATTTTAGTAGATAACGAAAAATCAATCCTAATGGTATTTCATTAATATGAATGGTCCAAAAATAAGTATTATATTGAGAGTTAGTTATTAAATGGGACTCCAGATAAAAATTACAATGGGATAATTCCATTTTCTGCGACAAAGTACAGCGCATCATTAGAAAAGACAATTGAAGCCAGAAAACTTCCTACAATAAAGGAATTTGGAGGGAGATGGGAGTTCTTTATTTAGGCATTTAAGCACTCCAAGACACTACCATGCATGAAGAATGTAAGTAATACAATAATAATCCTTGTCAGGCACTGCTGTGTGAAATTGGCTGCTGTGTTTCACCCACAAAGTATAGTCAGTTCACTTTACAGTATATTCTGTGAAGGGCTTTAAGACGTCTCAAAGACGTGATGAGGCGCTAATAATATCAAATCCAAGGATTATTATTATTATTATAAAAGGTTGGACCACCCTGGCTTTGACCATACGAGGTCCAAGTCCCGACATAATACGATTGGAGCTGACAAAACATCATATATTAGCAAGGAATAATCTTGCATGTATGGCACTTAATAGCTAAAAACAATCCAGAAAGATATTATTTGAATTGATAATTCAAATAGTGGGTAGTGCTCTCGCCTCTGAATCAGAGGTTGTGAGTTCAAGCTCTACATCAGGACTTGGAACCCAAAGTATATTTTTAATCACCTAAAAAAAGTTTTGCAGTGGTTAAACTGACTTGAGAGATGCGAGCGTATAAAAGTGATGATTCACGTAATCTGAAAATCTATGCAGAAAATTTAGCAGTGTTTGGTTTCACCACACAACAACTTTTGTCATGGGTCTTAAAGAAGGTGGAGGGTGTACTCATCCAAAGCTGTGTTCATAGCTTTTTTACAGACTATTATTGATCTAAACAAATAACTGCTTTGTTGAGGAACAAGTAACTTGCTCGCTGCCTTGTACTAAGAACAAAGGATAACTGTTAAATAAAAACAGAAGCGGCTATATGACTGACCTCAAGTTAAATACTGAAGTTGTACTGCATTTTCCTGGCAATGATATTATTTTCTCCAAAGTAAAGGAAGAATATTTTGTGGCACACAGAAGTCTATGTATGCAGTCAAGAAATCAAACAGTAAAATTGAATATATAATTTTATTCCACCCAAGCCACTTGTTTTCTTGTTGAATGCAACATTGAAAATGGTTGTGCTGCAGAAAACGTTCAATCACCCATCATGATGTAATATACAGTGAAAACTGATTAAGCCGGACATATCGAGGCTAGCCGTTTGGTCCAGCATAACCAGCATCCAAGGTTAACTGACGGCCTGATCACTCTGACTAAAATCCTTTTTTTCTACTGTTGTAATTGTGTCCTTTATCGATATTGCAAGACCTCCTCCTTTCGCAATTTCGCTGTGCTTTCTAAAAATCTTTATTATTAAGCATCATTAACATTAACATCATTAACAAGGTCCCTCAAGCACAAGACCTCAGAATTTCAGTTTTTGAAAAACAATCCAGGTTGAATTTCCCCATTTCTCCTGAGGCTGGCTAATTCAATCTCTGGAGGGAAAACAAGTTGGGTTGCTCGCTCTCCAATGACCCCTCCTAGAATGTGTATTAATGCCAGCTGACAGCAGAATCAGGCTCAGCTGTGATGCCCCGCCCTTCGTTGCGGACCAGGCTCACATATGGAGAATGCCAACTCGGGCTAGATACTGGAAATCAAAAGCAGTGCCAACCCAAACATAACCCAGGATGGGCAATTGCCTTGAAGAGAAAAACAGGAAACTGGGCAAAAAGAAGAGGGCGGGCTGGAGAAATAGAATTATCTTCTATAAATGCAGCACATTGTTATGGTAAAGGGTATGTAAGTAGAATATTCTACTGGCACTGCTCATTTTCATCCTGAGTCTGAATTTAATTTACTTGTGACTGCAAGATTTGCAATGATCGTTTTCTCACCTCTATTAGCACAATTCATTAATCATCCCGTGTACATCATCTGCTTAACATATACCATCATCTTAGGTCACAGTGAATGACACATCTTGTATCTATTTATGTATAATTCAATAAGAACAAATATTACAAACCTTTTTTAAATCAGTTTATTTTGTTAAAATTGACACATTTTCTTCAAATTGAAAAAGTAGTAATATGAAACAAAGAAACTTGGAAGATAGTGGGAACAATATCATGAGATGAGATGACAGTTGAACCAATATTAAACATTTCAATCGGTGCTATAAAACATTTTTATTCTGTCCTTGTATCTACAAATTCCACCCTCTGGTAAATTAGGTAAAATAACTTTCTGAATTTATTAATATATCAAAACAACTTAGCTCTGTAGTTAGATTTAGCATATACCCACACTTCCCTTTTTGTCCACCCTTCGTTATATTCGACTACGAAATCTTCCACATAACAAATGTAATAAACTTCACAGTGATAGATGTGCAAGTTAACGTTCTTTGGGAAGACTCGTTACGCGAACCCGACTCAGTTGATTTACTCCATAAACTTCCTTATACTGTTCACCACAGAATTATTTTACTGCCGTCAAGTCGGCAAAGGTTCGTGAATTTTACTGGAATTCTGTAACCTCAGGACTGGGGCTGACCGGCACACAAAAAAATAATTACTGCTGGATAAGCAACAAGTTTTTAAACTCGCTTGACCAACTCCTGCCAAGACTTTTCACTACTCACAGTGTGCGTCTGAGTCTCATGATGCTATAACTAGTTATTTACCAGAGATCGGGGAGTGGGTTAAAACTTATCTGTGCGCATACACACACACACCCAAAGTTTCTCACGCAGTGGGAGGGTAACGAGAGATAAGAGTGGGTGGGCTTCAAGAAATATCTGAAAATCCTGAGCGTAAACCAAAGTTTTAAAAGAAAAA
The DNA here is from genome assembly GCF_018977255.1 of Callorhinchus milii. Lineage (NCBI taxonomy): Eukaryota > Metazoa > Chordata > Chondrichthyes > Chimaeriformes > Callorhinchidae > Callorhinchus > Callorhinchus milii. The sequence continues at coordinate 2,738,002 of NW_024704766.1, read as the reverse complement.
AAAGGAAAAGCAGATGATTTTTTTTTTTTTGGGGGGGGGAGAGAGGGGGGTGTTTGTTTGTTTTAAGTGAAAAGAAAAAACTTTTTTTTTTGGGTGGGGGGGGGGGGGGGAGGATTTTGCCAGGTTGTGTTTGTTTAAATTAAGAGCAAATCTTGTTTTTTTTTTGATCTTGCTGGAAATCAGACCTTTCTTTCACACACACACACACACACACATATATATATATATATTCGCCTGACAACGTGAGGTCTCTCCGGGCAGTTTTCCCAACGCTTGGAAAAACTATACCGTTATTCCTTTATCGAGGACGACGACAACAACAACACACAAAAGTTCCTCCACCCCCACGCAGCTGGATAGAAATGAAAACTCCTCTGTGAAGGAGAGGGAGAAGCAGGAGGGAGGGAGGGAGGGAGGGGGAAAACTCTTGCTTAAACGGGAATGGAAATAACTAACCCTTTCGTTTGCAAACACTCCTCAAGTGTGTGTTTTTATACAACTGACAAACAAACAAACAGGAGCCCGAAAACTTTTCACCTCAAATAATAAAGCGGTGTTTCATTGTATTATTTTCCCCTCTCTGTGTCTGTCTCTTCCTCCCTCTCTGTGTCTGTCTCCCCCTCCCTCTCTGTATCTCTGTGTCTGTCTCCCCCTCACTCTCTATCTGTCTCCCCCTCACTCTCTGTCTCTCTGTGTCTGTCTCCCCCTCCCTCTCTGTATCTCTGTGTCTGTCTCCCCCTCCCTCTCTGTCTCTCTGTGTCTGTCTCCCCTTCCCTCTCTGTCTCTCTGTGTCTGTCTCCCCCTCCCTCTCTGTCTCTCTGTGTCTGTCTCCCCCTCCCTCTCTGTCTCTCTGTGTCTGTCTCCCCTTCCCTCTCTGTCTCTCTGTGTCTGTCTCCCCCTCCCTCTCTGTCTCTCTGTGTCTGTCTCCCCCTCCCTCTCTGTCTCTCTGTGTCTGTCTCCCTCTCCCCCCCCTCCCTCGCTCTCTGTGCGAGAGATGACTTTTACTGACTTTATCCACGCGCTAAAGTGGAGAAAATAAAAAGGATAACGGGAGGGGTGTGTGGGTGTGTGTGTGTGTGTGTGGCCGGGCGGGGGGGGGGGGGAGGGATCGCCTCTACTTCGATGAAATAATAAAACGGGCGGTGTGTTTCACTGTATTTATTCTCTCTGTGAGTGTGAGTGAATTATGACTGTGTATCCACACCGTGAAAAAGTGGGAGAAAATAAAAAGGACGAAGGAGTTGAATGAAGGGGATGGGGGGATGCTGAAGGGGGGTAGATATGCTGAAGGGGGATGATGGGGGGGGGGGTTGCTGAAGGGGGTGGGTTGGGGGGATGCTAAGGGGGGGAATGGGATGAGGAGGAGGGAATGGGATGAGTGGGGAGGGGGGAATGGGATGAGGAGGAGGGGAATGGGATGAGTGGGGAGGGGGAAACGGGGTGGAATGAAGGGAGGGAGGGTGTGTGTGTGTGGGTGGGATGGGGGGGGGAGGGGAGGGGTAGAGATGAGATGAGGGGAGACGGGACGGGGTGGAAGCGGGCGGGTGGTGGAGTGGGGAGGGGGGGAGAGAAGAGAGAGAGTGAGTGAGTGAGTGAGACAGACAGAGAGAGAGACAGAGCGAAGCCGCGTCTCGCGCAGAAACCGTTAGCCGCGCGCGGGGGGGGGGGGGGGAGAGGGCGCGCGAGGAGCGAGTTGACACCATTCAAACTGTCCTCCCCCCCCCCTCACAAACCCGCCACGAACAGCCAACTTCTCTCTCTCTCTCTCCCCCCCCCACCAATCAACCGACCAAAAACAAATCTCCTACTTACCCTCCGTCAAGAGGATGAGGAGCCCGAAAAGAATCCTCGACGCCCGCAGCGCTGCCGCCATCTTGAGCAATCACTGCTCCGCCCCGCCCCGCCCCCCCGAGGGGTGAACTGCGCCTGCGCAGTGCGCCCCGCCCCGCCCCTCCCGCCCGGACCACGCCCTCTGAGGAGGGTCACCATAGCAACCGCCCCCATCGCCATCACCACAGCCCAGAGCGCCCCAAGAAGATGCTTGACCATTCCCCCCCCCACCACCCACACCCACACCCCCCCCAACCCAGGGTACCAGGGAGGCAGGGGAGGGGGTGAGGTGCTTTCCCCCCCCCCCCAGGGTACCAGGGAGGCAGGGGAGGGGGTGAGGGTGAGTTGTTCTCTCCCCCCCCCACCCCCCAGGGTACCAGGGAGGCAGGGGAGGGGGTGAGGTGCTTCCCCCCCACCCCCAGGGTACCAGGGAGGCAGGGGAGGGGGTGAGGGTGAGTTGTTCTCTCCCCCCCCCACCCCCCAGGGTACCAGGAAGGCAGGGGAGGGGGTGAGGTGCTCTCCTCCCCACCCCACCCCCAGGGTACCAGGGAGGCAGGGGAGGGGGTGAGGGTGAGTTTTTCTCTCCCCACCCCACCCCCAGGGTACCAGGGAGGCAGGGGAGGGGGTGAGGGTGAGTTGTTCTCTCCCCACCCCACCCACCAGGGTACCAGGGAGGCAGGGGAGGGGGTGAGGGTGAGGTGCTCTGCCCCTCCCACCCCCTCCCCCCACCCCAGGGTACCAGGGAGGCAGGGGAGGGGGTGAGGGTGAGGCGCGATTTGAAGATGGGAAAGGAAGGGGCAAGGCAGAGGGATAGAGGGAAAATGTTCCAGAGTTTTGGGGCGTAGTGGCTGAAAGTGTGGCCACCAATAGTGGAACGGAGGGCACGAGGGACACGCAGGAGCCCGGAGCCAGTCGAGCGGAGGCAGCAGGTAGTGGATTCGGTAGTAAACAGGTTGAAGGGATTGGAAAACGAGTGTGAAGATCTTGAAATCGATCCGTTTCGGCGATAAGGAGCCCGAGGCGCTTGGCTAGAACCGGTGTGAGGGGGGCACAGACTTTAGTGTGGGTGAGTATGTGGGCAGTGGAGTTTTCAATGTGGAGGGTGAGGTTTAGGAGAGAGAGAAGGACATTGAAGTTAGAGGAGGTGGGATAAGAGGAGCTTAGGTGGAGGTTGAAATCACCCATTATGACCAGATGTTCAGGTCAGAGGCAGAGGGATGAGAGGAGGGAAGAGATGTCAGGGATGAAGGAAACAAGTGGTTTGGAAGGACAATAAATGGGAAGGATTTTGAAGGAGAGGGAGGTACAGGGTTAAGTGTTCAAAATTGGAAGGAGCCGGGGGAATAGGAGGATAGATAGAGCGAGGGAAGTTTGGGATTTTGTTTTGTGCAGTTATTCAAACTTTTAAAAGTGTTTGTTTCCGAGGATGTTTGTGCCAAAACGTGATGATCATTAACAAAAAAAAAATCGAATTCATTCTTTCATTTCTGTAACCAAATGCCAAATGACAACTCATCTTCTGTCTCACCACTGTTGCTTTGTGTCATCCACACCTCTTGGTTGTGCCTAAAAAAACACGATTAACCAGATGCTTGTTAATCCTGTAAAATAGGGATCATGAAATGCATCGTCCATACACGTGAAAACCTCTCAATCATGCCTCTTCGTGACTAATACTGAAGGACATAAAATGAGCTTTGCTGCAGGTTTGTAACTTCTAATCCCTGTCTCAGTCCACCTATTACGACTAAAGTCCTTTAATACTTTAGGTTTAGAATCTTCCTTAAGGAAAGATGTTCTTGTACGTATAATCACTGTGCAAGGTAGAACTTGCTGCAACCAAGTTTGTCCACCTCTGACCCAGTAAGTAAGGAAATCCTGTTGCCAAATACTTGCTAAAGACCTCATGATATTATTGAATTATATAGAATGTTACTGTGCGGAAACAGGCCATTAGACCTAACTAGTGCATGTCCGTGTTTATACTCCACACGAACCTCACCCTCTTAATCACTTCTTCCATGCTGCTATATTCTCTTTGATTTGTAATCTCTTGGTCATATCAAAAATGATAGTCAAAAACAACTTGCACTTGTATAGCAGGGTAGTGTCTCGGAGTGCTTATCAGTGGCAGAGCTTTGCATTGAGCCAGGAAGAGAGGGGAGATGACAGAAAGGGCTTCAGGTGTGAACTGAAGACAGACAAAGAGCGGACAAGGTGGAGCGATTGAGGCTGAATGACTATGTTTTAGGGCAAACACAGCCTCCGATGGTAGAGCAGAGTGCACAAAGGATGTGCAGAAGGCCAGAGCCAGCTGAGCAAAAGGCGGAGGTAGAAGACTAGGGTGTAAGGAAGTCAAAGATATAGGGAGGTACTCGGGCGTGCAGTGATTTGTACGCCAATGTAAGGATCTTAAAATCCATTCATTCTGCAAAGGTAAGCCAGTGGAGCCTGGCAAGGACTGGGACGATGTGGGGAGGGGAGTACGGAGTTTGGTATGGGTGAGGATATGGACTCCAGAGCTTTGAATTAATTAGATTTCATGAGTGGTGGGTTAAGGGAGACTGACAAGGTAAGGTGGGCATTGGAAAAACTGAGGTGGGAGGTGGCGAATAGAGTAAACCCAGAACAATCCTACGTGGGGCTTGAACTCACAGAGTCTAAACTGATACCCTATCGCAGTGCTGGAGGAGTCTTGCATTGATGGAGGTGCTGTGCTTCAAACGAGACGTTTACCTGAGGACCAGTTTGTGCTCGTTCAGGTGGAAGTGAAGAATTGCTTGTCACTATTTGAAAAGTGAAAGGAATTTCTCCCAGTGTTCTGGCCAACAACCCCCCCCCCCCCCCCCCGATAAAATATGACATTAATTTCATGGCTGTTTGTGGGATATTTGCCATGAAATATCACAGTAAAATCTTCGGGTCACACCTGAAGACCTTCTTCTTCGAGGGTGCCTACGGTCACCTCTCCCCCAACTCAGCGTCATGCTTTACTTGGGTGAAGAGTGCTATACAAATGCAAGTTGTTGTTTTTGTTGTTATCCCAACAACATGATAAGACACTATAAAAATGCAATGGTTGTTATATCGAATCATCTGAAGGGCATTCTTCATCCTAACCTCTCTTGGGATCTGTGAATCACTGACTCTAGTCTCAGGGCAAGGCTCTATGCCTGAAGAATATGTGTCCCACACAGTATAAAAATCAGTATAAATTGAAATATTAGTTCTATACCCATGGTTTCCCCTAATATCTCAGGCAACTATTCTGAGCAGAAAGCATTCCCATTAGAGATTCCTTTCTTTTTAATAGAAAACTATTTTGTCCAGGGAAAAGAAACAAAGTGATGCAAAGAACCATGTACTCCCCAAAGCAATAATAATCATTTATTGTTGAAACCATGTGGATTTAATGTGCATTTAATCTGTCTTTGATACTATTATACAGGCTTTTTTTCTCAGGAGGACTGCTGGGATAATTGTTTATAAATAGGAATTTCTAGCTCACAATCCGACTCTTTATTTGGCCGTTGGGTTGGGATTCACAGCATCTGCATTCCTCCATGTTGATGACAAAAGCATCAAACACTGTAAACCAGCAAATTAATGTGTACCTCCTCTAATTCTTGACATAGTGGAATCCCTGTTATTGTCACATTCAATTTGTCAGTTGGAAAAAGCGAACAGAAGACTTTAGTGCATGAAAGCTTCCGTATGTTACTGTTCCAGACCATGTAGCTTTCCCCAGGGAAAACATTCAACTGGCTTTGTATGGTAGCACAAATACTATGATTATATGATAATTAATTCATTTTTTTAATTTGTTGCTTTGACAACTTTTAATTACTTCAATTTTTGGGGGAACTAGACTATAGCCAATGTTCCCTAAATAGTGGTACAAGAGCCAGATGAATAACACAAATAAATCCTGTAATATAAATAGACCATGCAAATACTGAGAGGTGTAAATGCCTTTAGAAAAAAAGAGAAGCACATTTGTTGTTGTAGAAAATGCATTCCTTTAAAAGCCTTGAAGGCCTTAAAATAATCAGTACTGCACATTTACCTCCTGCAACAATCATACTTAGTGGAGTCAAAGATATTTTATAAAAGCATTTGTTCATACAATTCATAACTTATAATTCATCTGAAACATCAACAGGTTGTGACATAATAATAATAATAATAATAATCCTTGCATTTGATATAGCGCTTTTCATGTCAGGAGGACATCCCAAAGCGCTTCACAGAACACACTGTAAAGTGAATTGACTGTATATTTGTGGGCGAACGCGGCAGCCAATTGCGCACAGCAATGTCCCACAAACAGTCGTGGACTGAAAATGACCAATTTATTATTGTTTTGTTTTGGAGGGATTATTATTAGGCTCTGTGTGGAGTAAGGAAACTTGCCCAAGGTTTCGCCCTCTGCCTGGAACATACAGTGCAGGCTAGAGGCAGAGCAGGATATATATTGAAAAGCTAGTGTTTTGTGCCAAAAAGTGTGAGCATTTAATTCCAGCAAATTAAACAAAACTATATGAAAATGGGTATGATAATATATTCAGGATGTGAAGCTTCCCTGTAATGTTCTGTGATTCAGTGTACTGAATCATAATTGTATTCGATGAAACAATTAAAAAAAAGTGTCATGTTCTGAATCTGTGACAAAGAATAAAGTTGTAGGGAGTCATTTGCACCTTTGCCTATTCAGGAGGTTCTGATACTCAAATCATCAGAAGATGAAAGAACAGATGTCAGCGTTTTTTTTTCCCCCTTTGGTCAGCCGCGTGTCTGAGAATTGCGGAAACCCATCACCAAGTTTAAGAGCGTGCAAACCAAGCTGAGATTTCCATGCATCCCGCCTACACGCTTACCAAATTCTAGAGTGTCACTCGGCTGATCCCTCAGAGAATAATGTAGAAAGAAAATAACGATAGGTTGGCCGATTTAATTCTATTGTCTTATCCTCGAATTTTTAAATGCAGTATTATTCCAACCAGAAATAACCTCAACTGTGTCCAGTTATTTTCAACTGAATTAAGGTGAATCACTGTGCAATGCACAAACACAATTGATTAGGGCAAACAGATGCCTATTTCAGGGCCAAACATTTCCTTTGGTGTTTGACTCATTTATTCTTCTCGTAATCTTGAACATTCAAGTTTCCTTTTATCTCAATCCCCTGCAGGGCTGTGCAGGCTGTACTTTCCAGAGGTCTGTTTCCAATCTGTTCTAATGAATGCAAAGGGGTTTTAGTCCCTTATATCAAACGAGAACTAGCAGACACACACAGTTCCCCCAACTTAATCCAAAATAATCGCCTAGACTGTCGAGAAGTTTAGAGAAACTACCTTGCTCCCTGACCAAAGCAGTTCTCATTCATTAAAAGCACAATAATAATAACATTTGCATTTGATGTAGTGTTATATCTATGATAAAGGCTTTTGGTATTAAAATATAAACAAGTCAACTATAAGGCAAATCTCCAGTCTAACCATCTAAAGAAACGCAAGCAGCCTCCCTGCTGGTCTGCAGACCATGAGTCTGTGGTTGGGAATGTTTCTGTGCACAACCTCTATTACAACTTACAAGAAGTTATTGCCTCTGGCAGGACTTGGAAGGGCAGACGAGTCATTGGGGACAGGGAATTATCCCACTCAGCTCCTGTTAAACGTGCAAGACAAAGCCCTAATGGGCAGGATGGCGCTAGCTGGAAATGCAGAAGTAAAGCTTGCTGGAAAGCGATATCAATGGCAAGCTATGCGGTTTTGGGTAAGCAGGATGCATCCCTCCAGGGAGAGAATGTGCATTCCATCCCAATAATCTATCTCTGGGATTTCTATGTGGGAAGGTGGGATGCATGGAAATCTCAGTTTGGTTTGGATACTCTTACCAACAACCACAACAACAAAATTACATTTATATAGCGCCTTTCACGTCGGGAGGACGTCCCAAGGCGCTGGAGTATGGTGATGCTTTTCTGCATCTGTCAGACACCCGGCTGACCAAAAAAAAATGGAGTATTCCTGTAGAAAACATGCCTGAATTAATCTTCCTGATTGAAACTTTCTGAAGGCATATTTATTTCAGACTACTTGGTAGAATAAACATTGCAGACTCACAGACAGAGCTATACCAGCATCTGTTCACACTGATGGCAATTCTTCAGCCCACAAAAGAGAGTCTATGTGCTTATCGCTGCTTGTAAGGGGGGGACAAAGGCCTTGATTCCACCAGCCAAATGTGTATAACTTTAATCAAATGTAGACAGACCACAGTGGGGAGCCTTGTGTGAGGCAGAATGTCTATTTGGGAAATAGAACTGATCTTTTTCATCTTATTTTGGAAAGGATTCAGATTTGTACCAGCTGAGTATGTTGTCAGAGTTTCAGATGAAAGAAGCAAATGGTCATGAAAGATAATCCCTGTATTGGATATAGTATCTTATCATGCCGTTGAGACGTCTCAAAGTGCTCCACAGTATATTTTGTAGTTGAACACGCAGCAAGTTTGCGCATAGCAATGTCCCACGAACAACCGTGAAGTGAATGATCGATTTTTATTTGGGGTGTCCAGGACACTGGGAGAAGAACAGCACAGGATTCTTAATGTCCTCCCGAACGGGCAGATGGGATTCATCTGAAGGACGAAAGATTATCAGCCTAAACTGTGAGCTCAATGCCCCAATCTGGGATGGTGAACCCACAACCTTCTGATCAGAAGTGAGCGCTCTAGGACCTGAACCGGACTGGTTTTCGGTCTGGGATGTTAGTGTAAACGTAACTAAAAATATGGCCATGTAGGCGGAACGGACAAAAAGTCTTCAGATTCAATTCTACGTTAGCAAATCTAAGTCAGACCGCATTTAGACCTGAGAGTTCCCGGATTAGGGATCAGAAAAAAAATCAGACTGATCTTGCTCGCTGTCCATGGCTGTGATGCAGGGTAGATGAGGATTAGGCTTGTGATTTGATGCCCTCAGTGTTTGAATGGGCTGTTGACACTTACTGATCGGGCTCACACAAGAACAATAACTGTTCAGTTGAGGTACTGGATGGGCTGTGGGCTCATGTAACAGAAATCCAGTAAACCAGGCTTTAGGACACAGGGAGGGGAACAAATTGGTAAAACTTACACTGCACGCACTTTCTGGAGAGGTGGATTTAAAAAGGAAAATTGGATGGCTGAAACAAAATGCTTATTTGCATATCATTTTTAGGGGTGAACAATGGAGCTTTGAGATGAGATAATGCAGTGGCACAATGCTGAATTTGTTGTGTCATCCAAAAATTCACTGAGTATGTGACTAGACACTGCAACATGCATGACTTGATATAAAAACAAATGTCGCTGTCAACGGGTAAAAAGCAGCTCCATTTCAACTTGGTCACAGTTTCCTCAATTCATTCAATAACTCATAAAATAATTTCAAGAAATGGGTTTAACCGCACCGGCTTATGCTATTTATATGCACAGTTGGTGTATTCCTGACCACTTGCACTATTACACACTCATAGAATTGGCCTGGCATTTTATAGTTGTTTAAATATAGCATTGAATGGAGATCACACATTGAACCTATGGGAATATGTTTCTGTGGTTTCAGCAGTTGATTGGATATTCGACCATCGCTAATAAAGTAGTGGCTGATTGCTTTTTCAATATGTGATGAACACGGAAAAGGCAGCTTCAAAGTTAAACTGTGTAGAAAATAATAATAATCGTTGCATTTGATATAGAGCCTTACCACGTCTTCGAGACGTCTGAAAGCGCTTCATAGGACACACTGCAAAGTGAATTGACTGTATAATTTGTGGGCGAAACATATAAAGTAGATGGAAGGAGTCACGTTATTCAAAGCCACCGACCTTTTAATTATTTTCTCCGAGTTATCTTATGCTTTCACTGAATATCTTTTATTCACCAGTCACAGCCAGAACTCATAATAAAGCTATACTAATTGTGAGTTTCACCTGACAGCTTAAACATGCTGGAGAAACGAGGTTGTCTTGTCAGTGGTGCTCTACACATTGACTGCACAGAATACTACTGTAAAAAGTCTCTCGTTGAGCAATCACTGAAGATGTGTGCTCATTCCTAACTGTGTTGTACCTGCTGGGATTGTGCATTAAGGCACAATACAGTGATGCATTGTGCTTGTTTTAATGTGGGGAACAAGGAATGCTATGTTAGGTTTATAATTGAGAAGCAGAATCATTTTCAGTCCAGTAAATCTGAATCGGTTTGCTCCTCTTTCTGTTTCTGTCTGATCTGTGCACACAAATTGTCTGTCATATCCAATTGATCAGACTTTGCCTTTCCTCTGCTGCGTTACAATGTCAGTGATATGATGGACAACAAGGTGCCAATTTCTTACGCACAGTATCTTATGCTGTTCTTTCTGACGACTTCATTACCATTTTGGTACCAGGTTTGGAATATAAGTCTCATGAATTCAATTAGAAATTATAAAGCATCCGGAATACAAAGCAGTCAGTCCCGCTGTTTTGTTAATGCAAATTACATCAATCCACATGGATATTTGACAATGGATTTAGAAACACTGAGTTGTGTTATCGTTGAGCAGCAAAAAATGTAAACTGTTGCAAACAAAGGCCGTGTCAATCAGGATAAAGTCACCAAGGATGATGACTTCATGTCCTTAATCCAGATTAAACGAGTTTTGAACATGTCATAGGATTGATTATTAAATTTATATGGGTGACGTGTGCAGTCATCTTCAATGGAAAAATCTGTGGATAAATTTGTCAGAAATGCAACCTGCTCATATCTCTTGCTGCCTGAATGGTAAGTACATTTTTTGGTAAAGGTACCAAAAAGCCTCTTTTTATTTTGAAAAAAAAATATCTTCTCCCTGCGTTACACAAACGAGAGGGTGAACAGTCAAACCGTTCCCAGGCTTCCTCTGATGTCAATGAGTCAGCCTCCTGGAAGCTCATTCGTCAGTCCGTCCATGATGGTTCGCTCTCTATCCGCTGAGGTTAGAACACTCCATCTGGCCGTGTGTTCGTGCTCTAACACCCTGCGCTGCTGCTCTACTCACAGTGATAAGCGTGAACACAGCGAACGCCATCCCTTAATCATTCCCATTTCTGTCTGGTTTCTTCGGCCAATTTAACTACGACGACAACAATTGATAGGTTGTGCGACAATGCTTTTATATAAGAATGAGAATAATCCTTGCGTTTGTGCAGCGCCTTTCACGTTGGGAGGACATCCCAAGGTGCTGGACAGTCGCATGCATAAATGAAGACTGAATAGTTAATTAGTAATGCAATTGGTTGCCATATCTTCTCCGGGGGTAATAATGCCTTCTCAAAAAACAAGGATTTAAAAGAATTAAAAGAAATAATAATTTGGTCACTCAATCCACGAGTGTTTGTGGGACGCTGCTGTGCACAATTGGGTGCCGTGGTTTTGCTCACGAAATATAAGATAAATACACTTTACGGTATATTCTGTGAAGCACTTTGAGACATCTCGAAGATGCGATAAGGTGCTATATCAAATGCAAGGATTATTGCTATATATTATCTTATTACTTGCGTTTGCTAAGGCCTTATCTCCCTGCCTTCACATTTGCCTTTTCTTTCTTTCTTTCTTTCTTTCTTTCTTTCTTTCTTTCTTTCTTTCTTTCTTTCTTTCTTTCTTTCTTTCTTTCTTTCTTTCTTTCTTTCTTTCTTTCTTTCTTTCCTTTCTTTCTTTCTTTCACTCTGTCTTTTTTTTCCATGGGCCCCTCTCTCTCTTTCCCTCTTTCTCTTCCTGCCAGAATCTCATTTGATAGCTTGCTTATTCTGACCTGACCTACAAGATGAAAACAATTGATTTAAAAATAGGGCTGTTATTGCATGTTTCTCTCGCAAATTCTTTAAGGATGTACTGGGAGTCAGCAGAAATGTATTAAATAATACAAAGCTTTGCCACATTCACAGAGGTCAAGGTGGCATTAAATCCCCAAACAGATTGGCAAACATTGTGAGCAGTATCTCACGACAGTTATCAGTGTCTTTGCTGTGAGCGAGCCTCAGCCTCCTATTACCAACGTACATTTTCTCTATAAATGTTGGGCCGGTTTCCTTACTCCACACGCGGCTGTTTACCTAGCAGTAAGTTGGAACCCAGTTGTTAGTTGATTGCTTTTCCAGGGGTGGTAATCCCTTCAATCATAAATAAATAAAATAATAATAATTTGGTCACTCAATCCACGACTGTTTGTGGGACGCTGCTGAGCGCAATTGGTTGCCGCGCTTCGCGCACACAAATCATAGTCACTATACTTTACAATATATTCTGTGAAGCGCTTTGAGACGTCTCAAAGGCGTGATAAATGCAAGGATTGTTATTATTATATTATGCACAACATGCACAACATGAAGCAGATCACAAAAGCTCTCTTTTCCAAATTCATCTGGTCCTCACCACCAAGTATCTGACTTCTAGATAAGCGGCTGCTGTGCTTCATGGAGTACAGTGCTGGAGTCCTGAACAATACACAGTCTTTGTGCAACTGGAGAATTAATGAATGTTGTCAGGGCACTCTGCCTTTTCATAGAGCAATGTTGTGCCCATACATTGCGAGTCCACATATGTTCCCCCACATATGTTTTGCGTAATGTGTTCTCCATGCCTGGATTTGACCTGTTCTTTAAATGCCAATTTACTTAGGAAGCCACTTCATATCATGTGCCCTATCCTGCACCTATCCCGCAAAGCTCTTCCAGGCACTTTCTGCAAAGTCAAGGACTCTTAAGACATTGCCCTATATAAATGCAATTGTTGTTGTTGTGATAAGGCGCTACATCAAAGGCAAGGATGATTATTATTAGTGGAGCACATGTTAGACTGCTGAAATCCTTGCTGTTATTTTGTCTAGGTCTAAGTGCATTAACCTTTAAAACTCCAGAAATAGGTTTATGTGTTTGCCTCTCCCATGTCTGACTGGGTCCCTCACAATTGTTTCAAAGGTTGAAAGGATGCATCTGTGACCCTTTCAATCTTCAGCTTTTCCGTTCATTGTCTGCAAAGCAGTCTCTTAATTAGCATTTCAGATCAGCCCTCCGAATCTGCCGAAATAGACAGACAGCTGCAAGAAAGAAGCAGAAAAGGAAATGAGAACTTTTAATTAATTAAAAGCAGAGCTATGTAGAGGAGTGATAGAGCAACAAGCTCCAGCAGATACCCCAGGGCACACTCTGGGGTCCCCAAACCTTGGCTCTTGCCAACCTGCGCCTAATACTTCCCGAAATTAGGTAAGCGTCCCTCCAGGGCGAGGGTGCCCATTCCATTACAATAATCTATCTTTGGGATTCCCATGTGTAGGTGGGAAATCTTTAGGTGGAGACCCTAAAGCACGGTCATAGGTTTCTGCGTGTGTCAGACACCCGACTGTCCAAAAAGAAATAGTGCAACAATAATCCTATCATAGAGTGAAGACGAGAGGAGCAGAAAGTAGTGGAAAGAGTGATAACAGAGCCGCAGAGGTTTTCTTTCAAAATATTCTCTTTGTGTATGTATATATATTCGGTTATTTTATTTGTTCTATACACAGGTGTCACTTGGTAGCATTCTCACCTCTGACTTCAGAGGAAGGATAGCGTCTCAGAAAGTTGTGGCCTCGAATCCCATATGAGGACTTTGAGCTCACAGTTCGGCTGACATTCCAGTGTTGTGATGAAGTGTGAGCTACAGTGGTAGGTAGTGCCTTTGGTCGCCCTCCCACCTCTCTGCCTTCCCTCACCCCTACACCACCCCCCCCCCCCACCCTCCCATGCTCGGGTCCCAACGCCTGATTGTTCAGCGCTTTGGGACGTCCTCCCGACGCGAAAGACGCTCTATAAATGTAATTTTGTTGTGATTGTTGTTCCATAAGCATACTTATTTGCCAAGGTCCTGTCTGTGTGTTCAGGTGGCGGAGTCTGGCAATGTTGCGGAGGTGGTGGTAGGCAGTGCCGGTCATGGCGCGGATGTGGAGGAGAAAGGACAGTTCGGGGTCAAACAAGACACCCGGGTTCCTGAACCTGGACGGTAAAGATCTCAATGGCCCCATTTGAAAAGAAAAGGGAGTTTCTCTCGATGTTCTGGCCAACAATCCTACAATCCACTGCGTCACAAAATTCTGGGACACTCTCCCTCAATCCCTCCCCCTTGTCCGTTCCTTCTCCGTCTTCAGGTCGTGCCTGAAGACCTTCTGCCACTGTCAAGCGCTCTGAGACAATACCCAGCACGAGGGAGGGAAGCTATAGATGTGCATGTTGTTGTTGTTGTTGTTGAAACAGGACCATTAATCAGCCTGAAGTTTAACAATCTGGTTTTCACAGGGAGAAAAGTCTAGTTCACAGCCCCATCTTGTGGCCTGGTCGACAATCACACAGAGGCAACGCTTTTTCTCCCACTCAGCGTTCACTGTCTGACATTGAACTGAAGATTACACGCTGTTGCGCGCAAAATCTGTTGACAAAATGGAGTAGCAGCCTTCTGCTGGAACCAGACAGTCTAGTTACAGCGAGTGGTAAAGTGGGCATACGTTCCTCACTCTATATCATTTTGCAACTTAGAACTTGGGCAGAATATTTAAGGTTAACAGAATATTTGTTTTAAATTTAAAAAAAAGTCCTTGCATTTGATAAAGCAGCTTTCATTGCAGGTGGACATCTAATGTGCTTCTGGATATTCTGGACACTGGATATAAAGAGCAGTGACTATGTATTTTGTAGCAGAATGCATCCATTGTCCCACAAACAGCCAAGAAGTGAATGACCAATTTTATTTGGCCTGACATTGGGATAAACTCTATTCTCTTTTCGAATAGACCACAGAATCTTGTCTGTTCATCTGAACAGGCAGACGAGAAACACGAAATAAAGCTCATAGTGTTTCCTCTGAAACACTTTGAGATGTCCTTCCTGGCATGAAAAGCTCTGGATCAAACACAAGGATTATTATTATGTTATTACACTTTAGATCACTCCGTGGAGCTGCTTTTGCTTTCTAAGTGGTTTTAAAACTTCTCTTCGACCGAGCCTTCGGCCACCCTCATACCCTTCCCACCAGGATTGAGATGTGTAAAATTATGAGGGGGTTTGATAAGATGAACATGAATAGATTGCATTCACTATCGGTATGTCCAAGATGAAAGGGACTTAAATATAAGCCCACAAATATACAGTCAATTCACTTTACAGTATACTCTGTGAAGCGTTTTGAGACGTCTCAAAGACATGATCGGGCGTTGTATCAAATGTAAGGATTATTATTATCATTACTGTATTGCACCAGTGCTCAGTCAGTCTGTTTTACAATGAAATTGGGTATTCAGCGACCTAAGCTATTTCAGCTTTCTTTGTACTTCCATAGAACGTCACATTAAAAGCATTCCTGCTTTTCTGTCTTTGTGAAGTTGTTTTGACCTTACTAGAATCACACTCATAATGATTATATGATTTACACTGAGCCGGAGATGTTACTGTGTATGTTGATATGTGCTTAACATTGGGGCAAAACATTTACTGCCTCCATTGAGACTAATTTGTTTTTCCATTGGTGAGCCAAATACTGAGATGGTCAATGTTTCTTTGCCTTAAAGCGTATCAGCATTTGAAATCGTTTCAAAAGGAGCAAAACTTTTCAGAAATATTTCTTGCTGGGCCAAAGGCCAATCCTCTTGGAGCAATAGCAAAGTTAACCATACCTGCAGTGAAATATTCAATATTTCTAAACCGGAATTGACTACTGTGGCAAATTACATGGCTGGCTCCTTCCTTCTGCATTGAGAAGTCCAAATGAGATCACACAAGTAAAGTTTAAAAACATATACAATGGCAAGTGTTAAGCTACAATCAATAATAATCTTTGCAATAATCCTGGTCATCGACCTGAAACGTTAACTTACTTTCTCCATTGATGCTGCCTGATCTGCTGAGTGTTCCCAGCGACTTTGCTTTTTATATATCACTTCAGGAATACTGGTGGCCTCTCGTACTTTGCAAGTTCTGAATAAAATCAGTAGATTTCAAAGACTGTAGAAATGTGTATTATAATATAATATAATAATCCCAGCGCCTTGGGACGTCCTCCCGACGTGAAAGGCGCTCTATAAATGAAATCTTGTTGTTGTTAATCACGTCCTCCCGACGTGAAACGCGCTATACAAATGTAATGTTGTTGTTGTGTTCTAATAAGAGGTTTATTAATGACAGACAATGGTATTTTTGAACTGTGGCATTATTTTGTAATAGGATTGTGTATGTAGCTCAGTGGTTCGAGCACTCGCCTCGCAAGCGAGAGGACTTGAGTTCGATTCCTGTTCAGAGCGAAATGTTTGGCAAGTTTCCTTACTCCACACCCCGCTGTTTACCTAGCAGTAAGTTGGAACCCGGTTGTTCGTCGATTGGCGGATTGCTTTCTGGAGGTCAGAATCCATTAAAAAANGAATGTGGTCACTGAATCTACGACTGTTTGTGGGGACGCTGCTGTGCGCAATTGGCTGCCGCATTTCTCCCACAAAATATACAGTCAATTCACTTTACGGTGTATTCCATGAAGGGCCTTTGAGACGTCTCGAAGACTTGATAAGACCCTACATTGAATGTAAGTATTATTATATATATATATATGTGTGTGTGTGTATATACACGTTGCAGCTCTGGGCCAGAATAGGTTTGGATTGCATTGTACTCAGACCCCTTTCCACAAGCTCTTAATGGGCTTTACGTTTCTTCCAATTGAAGCATTTCTGCCAGGCGAACACTGGGATCGATCCGACTGCACTTCCTGGATGAAGAGGGCAAGCGGTTAATGTATCAGTTTGAATCAATCAGATATCCCTCCCTTGAGCCAGCTGGTCCTGCCGTGTCCTGTGCGGGTGTGTGTGAGAGAGAGAGAGAGAAAGAAAGGGCTTTAGGACATAAAAGACGGTTCACCCCTTTCATCGTGATTTTACTCGTCAGCATTGTTTGGGCTTAAGGAGTGTTGCTGCAAGGCAATTGTTTTAGAGAGAATAAGAACCACACTTCCTTGTTTTTTTTTGCCCTCCCTGTCGATTTCTTTCTCTGCCAAATGTCAGCCTTCACCATCTCACTCATTAACCTTTCATAAAAGACCATTATTGCAGTTTGGAAAACCAACCCCCCAAAAAAAAATCAATCGAAATGAATGCTGGACCTGAAGGAAAGTTCAGTGAACAATGTAATGTCTGTCAATATTGAGAAATCTGGGTAACTCTAACCTAACGTAAATGATGAGCTCAAAAGACATTAAACTTACAAGTAAAAACAAGAGTCGGTTCTGATGAAAGGTCATCAAATCGAAACGTTAACTCACTTTCCTCTCTCCGTAGGTGTTGCCTGACCTGCTGAGTGTTCCCAGCGACTTCTGTTTTTACTCCTTATGAAGGAAATCTACACCAGACTCTACACCCCAATAGCTGGTCATGCTTATAAGTAGAAAGCCTCTCTGCACATTCGTAAATGATTGTAAATGTCAGAGAAAGGTTTCCCTTCAGCGAAAAGCTCACCAAGTGAATTGAAAATAACTGAGAATTCTACAAAATTGGATATTACTCCTCGTGTCCCAACCAGCAATCACACAGGTAATACTAGTTGTCACTACATGGCTGATCTTGAAGGCTTTGAGATGTACTTCCAACACGACAGACACTATATAAATGTAACTGTATTTGTATTTTAATTGTTCGATATTGCTGTGCAAAAATTGGCTGTCGCTAACTACAAAATACACTTTACATGCTTGTGAAGCTCTTTGAGATCTTCTCATGACCCATCAAATGCAAAGATTATTATTTTTACTTTAATGGCCTGTTGATGCTGTAGATTACATGTAATTTTGTATATAAATAATCACACTATATCTCCTAGAATCATATAAATTTATGGTGCATAAATTCAGCCCATTGAGTCTGCACTGGGTGTGTTGCGACATCCACTGCACCCACCCTATCCCTTTAATATATCTCAGAACCTATCCTTCTTCTTTTGAGATAGCTGACAAGTTTGCAGAAAATCATTCTGTCGGAGAAATGTATATAAATTTGGAAAGCATTAAGAGATATTCAATGCTCCAAGGAATAATTCTTTCCTGCCCATGTAGATATCAATCACAGGAAATGTGGCTTTGTTTGCTTTTATATATATAATCAGTAGATCAGAGCATGCAAAAGATTCTGATTCAGTTCTTTAATGATATTAATTAAGTGCGATATATCCATGTGTTCCTCCAAAAGGGATTGATTCCTGCTGGAGTCCGGTAGCTCAGTGGTTAGAGCACTCACCTCGCAAGCGAGAGGATCTGGATTCGATTCCCGGCAGGGCAGAACATTGGTAAAGTTTCCTTACTCTACACATCTCCGTTTAACCAGCAGTAAGTACGGACCCAGTAGTTAGTGGATTGGCGGATTGCTTTCCTGGGGGTAATAATTCCTTCAAAAAAATATTGGTCACAAAATTGCTGCCGCGTTTCGCCCACAAAATATACAGTCAATTCACTTTACAGTATATTCTGCGAAGCGCTTTGAGACGTCTCGAAGACGTAATAATAATAATCCTTGCATTTGATATAGCGCCTAATTGAGTTTGAGACATCTCGAAGATGTGATAAGGCGCTATATCAAATGCAAGGATTATTATTATATGACAAAAGCGCTTAACATTTTTTCAAAATTGTTAGCATAATCTTCCAAAGCTTTATACAATAATAACTAATAATAATCCTTGCATTATAGCACCTCATCACATCTTGCGACGTCTCAAGGCGCTTCACAGAATTGACGGTAAAGTGTATGGACTGTGTACTGCAGTGATAAGGAGGTAACCAAGCTGACACAGTTCACATCCAAACTAATTTTCACAGTTATTGACTTCACTGATGGCTGGGTTACAAAGATACATGATTGATTTACTCTATTCTTAGAGTCACAATCTGGTGGAGTTAATTAGATCGGACAACTCCTTTCACTTGTGCGGCTTAAATTAGAGCTCACTTTGCTGCAGATCTTTAAAGACATCAGTGTCAGCAACTGTCCTTCGAATGAGATGTTCAACCCAGACTCCACCTGCTTCTTCAAGTGGACGTTAAGGATCCCAGGGCACTCTTGTAAAAGAGAGGGTTGTTGCTCCCATTGTTCTGGCCAACAATCTCCCAAATAAAATAATTGGTCATTCGCTCCACTGCTGTGGACAAGTTGGCTGCTGTGTTACCCACAAAACACATACTTTACTGCACTTCGTATCCTGTGAAACACTTTTCAATGTCCTCCTGATGTGAAAGGCATTATACCAAATGTAAGGATTGTTGCTGTCGTCATCAGGAGGACGTCTCAAAGTGATTCACAGGTTATAATAATTCTTCTTTTTAATATAGTGCCATATCACGTCTCCGAGACGTCTTAGCCACGTCCCTTGCCAGCTTCAAGACCTGTCTCAAGACCCTCCTCTTCGACCGTGCTTTCGATCTCCCTGCTTCACCCCCTGCCCTCCACTCTCCCCGACACCGACCCCCAGCTTGGGTCCGTAACTCTGTCTATCCAGCGCCTTGGGACATCCTCCTGACGTGAAAGGCGCTTTACAAGCGTAAGTTTGTTGTTTTGTTGTTATAATAATAATAATAATAATCCTTGCATTTGATATAGCGCTTTTCACGACGGGAGGACGTCCCAAAGCGCTTCACAGAATATACTGTAAAGTGAATTGACTGTATATTTTGTGGGCGAACGCGGCAGCCAATTGCGCACAGCAATGTCCCACAAACAGTCGTAGATTGAAAATGACCAATTTATTATTGTTTTTGGTTTTGGAGGGATTATTATTAGGTTCTGTGTGGAGTAAGGAAACTTGCCCAAGGTTTCACCCTCTGCCTGGAATTGAACTCAGGTCTCTCACTTGCAAAGATTATTATTTTTTATTATTATAAAATAATTATTGTGAACTTTCTCAGCAAATATGTTCCCTGAGCATTAACCTTGACCCAGAACTATCAGGAAATCAAAATCTCACATAGGCTGTGTACAAACGTCTAGAATTATTAAAATCAGCAAACATTGATTGTCAGCAATACATGGGTTAATCAGGGACTGTAAGGATGGAGTGGTAAAAGGTTTGACTAATTGCATATAAAAATTTAATTAGGAAATAACAAAAGATTATAATTTTATAATAATCCTTGCATTTGATATCGTGCCTTATCAAATCTTTGAGTCGTGTCAAAGCGCTTCGCAGGATACACTGTAAAATGGATTGACTGCATTTTGTCGGCGAAACTGAGATTGATAGATTTGTTGTGGATAAAGGGATTAAGGGATATGGGGATAAGGCGGGGAGGTGGAGTTAGAATAGATCAGCCATGATTATTGAACGGCGGGGCAGGCTAGAGGGGCTGAATGGCCTACTCCTAATTCTTATGTTCTTATGAAACGCGGCAGCCAATTGCGCACAGTCGTGGATTGAGTGACCAATTATTTTTAAAAAATTTTATTCAGGAATGCAGGGGAGAAAGGATATGTGGATAAGGCAAGGCAGTGGGATTGAATTGATCTCTGCTCTTTGAGCTGGTGCGGACTTAATGTGCTGAATGGTGCCATTCTGCAAAAAATGTAGATTTGTATGTTTCTGTGTTTCTGTGCTTGTTGCTGAGTAAATCTCTCGGTGTGTGTTAAAGAACACTTGTAAGTGAGTATTAGTCAGCAAGTACATGTGGGTAGACAGGAGGCACAATTACACCATAAATAATTAGCACATACAGTGAACGGTTTGGGTGATTTGTCTCAGATGAGAAGAGACTGAATCAGATGTGTAATGTTTTCAGGAAGGAAAATTAGGGAAAAGAAAGCCAGAGAAATTGAAGAGCACGACATCAACCTTTTCCGAATATCAAATTAGCATCTGTGTAATTCGTCATTGGAGGCAGTGACAGCTTGGTATCTCGGCAAAGCATTACATTTCATCTTGATAAGTACTTAGTAGGGTTTTTTTTTTGGTCTCTACTTTTCAAGAGCAGTGATCACTGTAGGATTGCCACTCTAATCATGCAAGGTTAATTACAATCACTGCTCCAGTATTCACAGCAGAGCAGAACAGAAATGGCACCATTAAAATGGTGTCAGAACAATTTTGTAGCCTTATTGTGATGAGCATCTATTTAAATCCTAGCAGCGAGCAACATCCACTTTGGTGTCAGGTGAATTATTTCATATTCTTTGGCAACTGCTTAGCAGTGCCTGAGGTTCTACCAATGGGGTCTCTTCAATAGTGGTTGTATTATTTTTACAGCTGGAGGAAATGAGAATAATCTTGTTCCAGCGGCTTGTTGCATCCTAAAGTATTGGTTTGGGTTTACCTTTCCAAATCTATTAAAAATTGTTTATATCTTTATAAGGTCCCATCTGAGTCATCTCCTCTCAAGACTGAAGAGCCCTAGCTTGTCTAATCATAGAACCATGGAAATTTATGGCACAGAAGAAGACCATTCAGCCCATCGTGTCATTGTCGGCTCCCTCAAGAACAATCCTTTCAGTGCTTTTTACATGGCCTTTCACTGCAGTTTACTCCTTTCGAGGTATTTGTCTACATTGTCAGCCAATATGGATTCCACCACAACCACCGTTCCCGACAGGTCATTCCATATCCCAACTACTGTGTGCATGAATAACTTTCTCCCAACCTCCCCATTTGCTTGTTTACTAACAACAACAGATTAACGGGTCTATAGTTGTCAGGTGTAGTTTTGTACCTCTTATCGAACGTCGAAACAATATCTATCGTGGGATGCTGAACGTGCTCCCAAGGACGGACGGTTTAACAAAGGTTAATCTTTCACCCGAAAGTCAACGACAGTGTAGTGCGCTCTCCTGCACACATCCCCTGACGTTCACTCTCAGAGGTTTGTCAGCACAGTGGAGTGTTCGCGCTCTCGCCTCCGAGTCAGAAATTTGCGTATTCAAGTTTGGAGTCACATAGTCTAAGCTGACACGCCGTTGCACTTGTCTATTGTCGGAGCTGCCGATTTTTAGATGAAACATTAAACCGAGGCCAGTGAATGTTAAAGATCCCGCAGCACTATTCGAAAAGAGAAGGGAGTTTCTCCCGGTTTCCTGGCCAACAAATCCCCCAATACAACTGGTCACTCACCCCACAGCTGTTTTGTGGGACACTGCTGTGCACAATTGGCTGCCGCGTTTCGCCTACAAAATACGGTCAATCCACTTTACAGTAGACCCTGTGAAGCGCTTTGAGACGTCTTGATGGCATGATAAGCGCTGTATCAAATGCAAAGATTATTATCTTATATGCATCTGTCGGTCGCTTGTAACCTTACAAGTAAGATTGTACAAATTCAGATAAAGGAATAGTCTCTCTTCCTGGTGCTGTTAGAGCGATGGACACTTGCAGCATTTTCTTGGTTGGGTTTGGATTTCCAGCATACCCGATGTTTATTTTCATGTGTGTGCGACACACGGCATTTCAACAGGAAGTGCAAAGCAATGCATCACATGAAGCCGCCATCACTCAGAGTAAATGACATCGATAAGTCAAACCCGAACTGTCGCTGCAGTAAGTTAAAGAGAGAGAATAGACGGGATCTTGAATTGATTGGACAGATGGAGGGCTGAGACGGAGAAATGATTATAGCTAATGGGGTTTCCAAGAGACAGAAACTTTACTGAAATGCATGGAGTGATAATAGTCAGACCTGTAGAAATATATTATTGCAAGATTAACCCAAGTGGGCTCGGCTTGTTCATATCACTTTCGCAATATCACAACCACGTCCGCACTTCTTTACGTACTTCTGACCATTGTTAACTTCAGGTGTAAACCAGACTCTCCTGTGCGCTGGCAAAAACTGTTCCTTTTGTAGAGAGAGCCACAGTGAAGTTCTTAACATCCTTACCATGTCCTCACCTGAAAGTGTTTTGCTTTGGGTTTGTTCCTCAGCCAAGGAAAGGCGCAACTTCTGACAAAAAAGCTCGGAGGCCGAGTCGGCTTACTGGATCTTGGAATTTAGGATCTTGATTTTTTTTTTACAATGCAATTTCAGTTGCAAACCACAAGTCACAATTAATACAGCAACTCTTGGGTGTATTAGGATAGTGACGTTCGCTCTGTAAATGCCGCCTTTCAGTCTCCGCAGTGGTTAGGAAAGCTTAGAACCAAAACAGATGAAACATGAATGCCTTTGATTGCAATTCTCATTTACATCTTCGGCTTTGCTTAACACTTTCGCTCGTATCACAACCATATTTTTGCTTTGTTTGGCTTCATACGGTTCATTTTTGTTTTTGCCCCTCCTCACGGCATTCATATTTTCCTGGCAGGAAATTTTGTAAGCTGCGATAATAAGCAGAAATCACAATGAACTCTTAGCAAATTATACCCACCCGTTTGTAATCAGAGGTACTTAATGTTCATAATTGCCTTAACAAAGAGAAGCCCAATAAAATGTGAATCATACCATCCCAGTTTTCATTGCCGCCAAATTTCCCCCCAGAAAATAAGGACGCCCCTGGCGGAGGTGTTAATTGAGTCACAATCCATGATATGTTTTGCTTCGTAACAGACAATTACTTGAATTATTCTGAATGTCATGAAAAATATGAAACACTAATTTATTGCCAGGCATTCTGCCATGCTCCAGCATAATGTAAGGGTGTGTGACTGAAATACAAGTTAACAGAACACTTAAAAATGTCAAGACAGCCACACCTCGTCCATTGTTAGGCCTCAGCTGGAGTATTGGGTCTAATTCTGGGCACCACACTTCAGGAAGGACGTCAGGGCCTTGGAGAGAGTGCAACCGAGGTTTACCGGAATGATCTCAGGGATGAGGGATTTCAGCTTTGTGGAGAGACTAGGATTGCTCTCTTTGGAGCAGAGACGGTTGAGGGGAGATTTAATAGAGGTGTTCAAAACTATGAGGGGTTTCGATAGAATCAATAGGGAGAACTTGTTTCTCAAGACTGACGTAAATCATTCAAATAGTTTGGTGCACCAGTGTATCGCCACCCAATCTTTTATTCACAAGCTATGCTCCAGAGTTAAGACTCCCAGCAGTTATTCCAATGCACACTCTGGGCTCCCCCCAAGCCTTGGCTCTTGCCAACCTGCACTTAATACTTTCCAGAATTAGGTAAGTTAGGATGCAGCCCTCCGAGGAGAGAGTGCACATTCTATGCCAACAATCTATCTGGGACTTCCATATGTAGGTGGGATTCTCAGCTTGTTTTGGAGACTCTTAAGCAAGTGTGATGAGCTTCTGTACGTGTCAGACACCCGGCTGACACACACACACACAAAAATCACTGCTGAGTCACAGCGAAGGAGGAGGTTTCAGCTTCACGATTTAATATTGCTTATGTACAAAGGTTTTTTTTCCTTAAAATTCTTGTTCAGCTGCTACCAACCTAAAGTAGTAACAGCACAGATGAATATTATACAGCAGTGAGCCAAATTCTAATTGAGACATGGTGTTAAAGACACTTCTAAATCCGTGACTCAGGACTCGTGGTTTGGAATAATGTGGTCCCGTGGTTTATCTCCTCACCTTCACTGAAGGCATTTTGAAGGTGGAGTCCGCTGAGTGGTCAACGGGACACAATTGAGTGATACAATGAGACCCAAAGTGTCATCTGTGCTGGCAACGCACCTCGTTATAAGGTTCTTACTATCTGAATAAACGTTCTAATTGTTAGAGGTGTTGTCCAACTCGCAGTAAAAAGAGAATATTTCACGGAGGAGCTGAAAGTAAATCTATTCTCGATATTTTGCGAGGACGTATTTAGCTCAGTTGTCACTTAACACTCGTAGGCTGTCTGATCCTCCTCCTCGGTTGAATCGATTGAGAGCTTTCTCTTGAGAGTTTCCTTGGTTTTAAGCTCTTGAACCTGAGCAAATCCAGCATTGACCTCCTCAATGAGGAGTGCCTTTATGTCTGAAATCCACGACCAACCTGTGTGTCCTTCTATTGTACAAGTCACCTTGGAGCGAAGGAGTAGTGGTGATGGACAGACTGCTTTGATCTGTGGAAAAGCTTTCCTTTACAATCCTTCCAAACAGCTATCAACACTTGTAACCACACAAGAGCCAGGCAAATACTGAACACACAGACACATAGACACACACACACAGACAAGGTTTAAATTGTTGTGGTTGTTGTTATTCATGTCACCCTTCTTCGCAAACTTCAACAGACTTTTGCAGGTTTGCGACAATGCTTTGAAAGAGCAGTTTATTTGTGGCTCTCACTTTATGCTGCAGATAGAAAAGTAATCTGATGACGTCTCACAGAATATACCTTAAAGTGAATTGACTATATATTTTGTGGGAGAAACGCAGCAGCCAATTGCGCACAGCAGCGTCCCAGAAAGAGTCGTGGATTGAGTGACCAATCTATTGTTTTGAAGGAATTATTACCCCCGAAAAAGAGACGCACCAATCAACTTACAACCGGGATCTTACTTACTGCGAGGTAAACAGAGGCGTGTGGAGCAAAGAAACTTGCCCAACGTTTCGCCCTGCCAGGAATCAAACCCAGGTCCTCTCGCTTGCGAGGCGTGTGCTCTACCCACTGAGCTACAGGACTCCACTAACAGGAAATGGAGGAGAGAAAGCGAGGCTTTCACACACTCAGGCTACGCACTCTGGCTCAGGAGTAAAAGAGGTGATTTCTCAACTCGTCCAATTACACTGTGCAGCTGTTGTAGCTGCCGTGCATTTGCCACTCAAGCTTTATCAGATGGTTTCCTCCCCCACTGTCTCTACTCCAACATACATTACCATGGCAATGGAGGGTGGTCAGTCTGCAGTCTCAGATCTCACAGAGTTACCAATAATAGATCTCTGATACCACATTGATATCACAGAGCAAGACTGCACTAAAGGCAGGAGCTTTTATATGCCGGTCTGTCTAAGTTGCAAAGCATTTTCCACTGAAGAGCGTACAAATGTTCCACAAGGAGGCTGAGCTGCACACCGGCAAACACCAGGATAATTCCTTGATAAATTAAGTCTAGTTTTGTGCAAAAATTTCGACCTCTGGAGGTTTGAAGCTTTTGTGTGTGTGGTTTTTAAAATTTCCTCTTTGGGACTTGAGTCCACAATCTACACTACAACCGGGTTCTTACTTACTGCGACTTAAACAGAGGACATTTCAGTGCAGTTCTAGGGGAGCTCTCGACTGTTGGTGGTGCCATCTTTCAGATGAGATGTTAAACGAAGGTCCCATCTGCCTCAGGTGGACGTTAAAGATCCATCATATCGTGGCTGTTTGCTGTGTACGCTGGATGCTGATTGCACAGCAGTGTCCCACAAACAGAGTCATGGATTGAGTGACCACATTTTTTCGGGTGGGGTGGGGAGGGATTATTAACCCCGGAAAGCGATCTGCCAATCGACTAAGAACCGGGTTCACACTTACTGCCGGGTACACAGAGGCGTGTGGAGTAAGGAAAGTTGCCTAAGGTTTCGCCCCACACAGGAATCGAACCGTGGTCTTCTTGGGTGCAAAGCGAGCTAATCACTATGCTAAGGGACTCCAGAACAATTTTATTATAATTATAATGATCATTCCTGTAGTCATCACATCCAATACATGTCAGGTGGCTTCATTTTTATGAGTAATAAATGTACTGCTGTGTTACAAACTAAAATGCAGTACTTTGCAACCAGTCACACAAATATACTTTGCATTTGGTCATCAGTTAGTTGTGCTCGTATCAAGCATGAAATTATGTGGCATAAGAGCCCACTGAAACCATTTGTCACTGTCTTGCTCTGTATTTACTGAACTACATTTTCATATAAAGATTGGGGAGATCTTTTTCAGTGTTCTCCTCCCTGGCCTGAATGTGATAGTAATAGTATTTGTTGCAGACCTTTAAAATCACCATCGACCTGAATTCTTTGACCTTTAAAGCAAGCGTTGATTTTCTCTACAGCTCATTAAAGTGATGAACAAGAAAACACTGATTACAGTCATGTTCGGGGGACAGTAAAGCTGCCTTTCTGTGAAAAATGATTTGTTGAGTGCTGCCTGCAGTAAGTTCCATTCGAGTGAAGAAAGACGGAAGCATTGAAATTTTAGAGATCGATGGTCAATTGTATTAATATAATAATAATTCCTGCTATCAGTGAACTACATTTGAGCTGGAATGGAGTCAATCCTCCATGGCGTTCTCAGAGCCAGGTGGGTCCACAGTATTCCAGGGCACTGATAATCACACAGCAGCCAGTCTGCCTTATCAGCAGAAATTGGAGGGGCAGATTGGTCTCTGGAAGCACTCAGGTCCTGGAAACCTTCACAGTATAATCTGTGAAGCGCTTTGAGACATCTCGAAGACGTGATAGGGCGCTATATCAGATGCAAGGATTATTAATATTAATAAGGTAGTTCCAATTAGACAAGCAGCAGGGAGCTTGCCAGACAGTGCTTTTAATGGCAAGCTGCTACGCAGTGTCTAGTTGGTTAAACTCCAGCAGTCACTCCAATGCACATTTTGCGGTCTCCAAACTTTGGCTCTTGCCAACCTGTGCCTGATGTTTTCTGGGGTTAAATAAACCAGGGAGAGAGTGAATATTCCCTTCCAGACACAGGGAAAGTCCCATGTGTAAATGGCATACATAGGTGAAATGCTTAGTCTGGTTTGCATACTCTTGTGCGCAGCGATGGGTTTCCGTGTGTATCAGGCACCGAGCTGACAAAAAAAAGGGGTTGGTGAAAAAAATGAACAACGCAATCCACAACCACCTTTAACTATTCTTGAACGCTGCCACATTCAGACAGGAAACCGGCTACGACAAGTGGCTGCTGAAGTTAAGTAATCACCGGGGGGGGAAAAAAAAAGGAATTTGTGACTCATTAAGAATTTCAAGAAGAAATCTGAAGAAAGGCACTTGAAAAACCCTTTTTGCAAAAAAAAAAGTGGGAAAATGGGATTAGAGCGGACGGTTCGAGTCAGGCACACCGCCCGAACAATTTCCTTCTGTGGGAATTTTCTCTGCTTCCAACAACCCCATCAATACGAATGAGAGCGATCAACGCAACTGTTTGATGCTGGAATCTGTGTGTGCAGATTCAGCTAAAGAGAGAAGGGAAATCTATCAGCCAGCACTCAAGTCTCTTCCCAGATGAAGACGGAAGAATTTAGAAACAGGTACAGTAAAGCTTTCCTTTCTGCTGTAGATGATAATGGAAAGATGGGGGTAAAAATTAATACCCAGTGAAACGACTTCAAGTGTTTAATGGGCAGCACAGTTGATTGCACCTCTTCCATTTCACCTTTAAGGCCTTGGTCTGAATCCAATTTACGCAGATGGGAAAAAACATTCTCCCTTGCTCTGCTGGCTTTTAAATGCTCTAAGTGAAATATATTGGCTATTCCTTGGCTGGATCCCAATGGATGCAGTCTAAGGAAGGTCGCCTGACATATGAAACTATAACTCATGTTACTCAGAAACAGCACTCAGTGCTAATGCTAAGAGAGCTCAATTTAGTGTTAAGAGAGCTCAAATTTGTTGTTAATATTTAATGTTAATGTTAATAGAACTCAATGTTAGTAATACCATTATACAGTAATAATAAATAATAACAATAATAAATAATAACAACAATCAATATTAACAACAATGAGCCAAGCATTTGTTATAATGGAGAAATGTAGGAGAATGTCAATACGCACCACGCAAGACACCACTGATGTTGAAAAGAGTTGATTGATTGGTCCTTCATGTTGCTTTTGTGAAATACTGCATCGAATTTTCACCTTGTCTAAAAGCATTGAATCTTCCTTCTCTTTTTCAAATTGTGCCGTGGCATCTTTAACATCCTCCTGAACGGGTAAACAAGACCTTGGCTTTACATCTCACCCAAAGGACAACATCTCTGACATTGCAGCTCAGGACTGCACCGGCATGGCAGCCTAGACTTCGAGTTCAAAGCCTCGATGTGGGATTTAATTCCTCAGCCTTCACAACTCGGAGGGAGAGTACTATCAACCGAGCCAGGCAACTGTTATCCAAAGGCAAGTATGAGGGTTACAGAAGGACTGATGAGAAACTGAATAGGGAGAAGCAATAACTCCCGTTGTGTTTTGTTCTTCACGTTATTTGTGATCAACATCAAAAAGGTTGAGGCCAAGGTATGAACAAAACAGAAGGACTCAATCACAAATATCTTTACAGTGGAATTTTTAATGCAACACTCTTACTTTAACAATAATAACAACTTGTATTGAGAGAGTTTTGTCTGCTTCCTTTATTCTATCTCGGTGGCTGAGTTTTATATCACAGTTTGCCACCCAAGATACAATCATCTGTGAGGAACATTCTCTCTAGCCTAATGCATATTGATTTGTAAAACTACGCAGACTGGAATACTCATCCTCTGCGTTAGGGATGATTATTAGGAAGCTTATCATAAGGTCACAAGCCTGTGATCCATTCGTGCTTCATCCGAGACAATAAAATGGTACATTGCCCAAAGCCCGCTGAGTTAAGCTTTGCATGTTGCCCAGCATATTCCAGAGCTGCAATTAAAACTGTACGGAAGGGAAATACTCAATGAATCTTGGAGTCAGCTGAATTACCTTGGAAGCCCATCACTGGAACCCCTGCTGATCAGTGCCAATACCATTCTCCTTTGATGGAAATTCAATATCATGTCTCACTACAGCTCCTGTAAACGAGGCTCCATCACATCTGGGCACCTGCAGGAATTTTTAAAATGTGTTTTTTTTCATCTTGTGACAGTGTTGTTAAAAGGGAAGAAAAATAAACACGTTAATGCTGGAAGAATCCAGTCGCACCCGGTGTCCTGGCCAACGATCTCCCGGGTAAAATGAATCGTTTACTTCAGGGCTGAAGCGAATGTTTGTGGGCTACTGCTGCGTGCAAGTTGGCCGCTACGATTTCCTTCAAAAATATACAGTCACTTCACTTGCCATGCTTTGAGACAGCCACTTTTGACGTGAGAGGTGCTGTATCAAGTGGAAGACGACAAGAGGAGACGCAAGTATTTTTTGACAGGTCGAAGTTCCAGCAGGGCATCGAATGACAAAGATAACGAACGAGTGAGGTAACCGTGGGAGATTAATGGACTGTAGGAGTGCATCAACAGGCTCCAAATTCTTTGGCAATTCATCCCTGTACCCAGGTACATTCGGACTATGACGCACAATATAATAGCGTTGATGAGCTCGTAAGTACAAGAGTCTGGACAACAATGAATTTACTGGAGGAGTTCTGTTCACTCAATGTTCCCTTCTGATCTAATAGAGTAAATCCTGTGTCACACTGTGAAGGTGGTTACGTCCAGTGAGTAATATAATGGTAATGAAGGCTTTAAAAGTGTGTAGTAAGTGCTATTAAATGTAATGTGGGAGTAACTTACACAGTTCCTCACCTTCTGTTTAATGTGCTTAACCGTAGCCTCATGATTCATTGCAGTTTTAAAAGTTACCATCTCAGTTCACTACACTGATTTCTCACCGAACAAATCTATGAATGATCTGACTGTAATATATAAAGGAATTTAGAAATGTACAGGTCTGGAGAAGGTTATGGCAGTCCATCAGATTTTAAAAAAACAAAAATAAAATCCCTCTTAAAATAAAATCCCTAAAATCTTTCATACCTCTTACTTGATTTATTCACCAAATAGTTATCTAATTCCCTCTTGAATTCGGCAGTGCTGTCTGGCTCCACTACCTCCCCAAGTAGTTTATTGTACATGTGCTGCAAAGTAATCATGTACATAGAGAAGATGAAGGATGACTTGCAGCTGTTTATTCATTAGCTCCAAATGCCAGAACTTCCCAAGTCTGGCTCAGATGGTAACGATAATAATAATAATAATCCTTGCATTTGATATAACGCCTTATCACCTCGTTGCGACGTCTAAAAGCGCTTCACAGAGTATACCGTAAAGTGAATTGCCCGTATATTTTGTGGGCGAAGTGCGGCAGCCAATTGCGCACAGCAGCGTCCCCACAAACAGCCGTGGATTGAGCGACCAAATTATTATTATTATTTTTTTAAGGAATTGTTACCCCCGGGAAGTAATCCACCATTTGACTAACAATCAGGTTCCTACTTACTGCTCGGTAATCAGAAATGCGTGGAGCAAGGAAGCTTGCATAACATTTTGTCCTGCCCAGGAATTGAACCCAGGTCGTCTTGCTTGCGAGGCGAGTGCTCTAACCACTAAACTACAGGACTCCACAAATTATAAAGATTATTATTGTTACTTATTAATGTTCGCTGCTCTCTTCCGGAACATCAGCCTCGCTTACCCTGGAAGCCAGAGTGGCTGCAGTACTGCACTCAGCCAAGTACCTGCAACTTGGGTTCTTCTCTTAGATTTATTAACAGCATATTCAAGTTCAGATCCGTCGCAATGAATGAGGCTATCAGCTGCTGCACGGAAACACCAAGCCGGGTTGGCTTGAAGCATGAACTCTGAATTCTACCAATAAATGTTACATTGCTTTCTCTGCTTTACGTATTACGTAACGTAAATGGTGGTGAATAGTTTGTTAAAAATCGTACAAGAAATCCGCATTTGGGTTGTAACATCTTAATCAATATGATCACTCCCCCTCCCCTCTCTGACCCCCCCCCCCCCCCACCCCCACCCCCTCTCTCATTTCTGCCTCTCGCACTGAGCTCCCAGAGATGACATGGATATGATGGATGCGCACTAAAGTTTCATTTAATTTCACGGCTGCGTAAGCCAATCAAGTATTGAGCAACTGACCTCCTTGAGACCCCATGAATGTGCCTTTGCCACAAGGCTCGGCAATGCAGCTAACATGTATGTTGATAGGCGCTGTTTAAGTGATGAATGGTCATTTGCAGTGCAGCAATGTAAGCAGTAAACTCAGCAAAAAGAGAATTATTCTACTGTGCTCACCCCATGCTGTGAATATTTTGAGATTGACTAAATGCTAGTCTGCTCTGTTTTGCTAAGCCAATAAAATTTGCCTCTGTGGGTTGCGAATAACCCATTCAATTGCAAATCATGAATGTAAAATGTAATTCTACCTATAAAACCTGAGGAAAGCACTTAACTTACATCAAAAAAATCACTGTATGATGAACACAGGGCTGAATAATCTTTTCAACAAATATTAAAAATGTTGATAATAATAATGCTTTCATTTGTTATAGTGCCTTATCGCGCCTTCGAGATAAGACTCACTTATTGAGTGACCAAATTATTTGATAACATCTGAAAAAGTTATCCCCCACTCCCTCTACGGTGTAAACCTGGAATTTAATAATGACGGGTAACTCTTTTAAGAACAAAACGTTAAAGGTCAGAGAAGCAGTGCTTCAAAATACTCCTCAGTGCTTGAAACAGTCTTGTCCATTGGAAGGGTTGGCATCTGGATGAGTGAATGCACATCCTCTCCTACAGGATGGCAATAGCAAAAAAGCTGGAAAAGATTGCTTCCTGCTGTCACATCTGGGGAAGGTTGCGGGCAGGCTTGAAGGAGGGAAAAGAGAGAAATAAATGTTTTAGGATGTTTTGCTTAGATTTCGTAACAATGTACTTTGGTCGTTTAATAAGAAAGTCATTCAAACAATAATCCTTTCAAAAAATAATAATAACAATAATAATTTGGTCGCTTCAAAGCACGACTGTTTGTGGGAAGCTGCTGTGCGCAATTGTCTGTTGCGTTTCGCCCACACGATATGCAGTCACTACGCTTCACAGTATATTCTATGAAGCGCTTTGAGACGTCTCGAAGATGTGATAAGGCGCCGTATCAAATGCGAGGGTTATTATTATTGTCAACATTCTGAACTTGCAACAAATAGAGACCTCATCCTAACCAGAAAAAAGTTTCCCTTCCTCGCCCGACTGAAACGGCATCAATATTGCATGCCAAGCTCTGTGAGTGAACCTGAATGAAGATCCGTACTTCATTTAAATTAATTATGCATATGTTGCAAAAGATTTCTTGATGCACTGAGCATTCGACATGAAAAACTGGAGTGTTGCCTAGTTCCTGTCTTCCGGGATATTCTGACTCACTGCCTTGAGTCTTCCTCATCTTTCAATCACACGCTTGATTTACTTATCTGTTTAATAATCTCCCGGTGTGCGTTAACACTAATAAATCACCATGAGATATGGTTGTTATAGATGTGGTGTGAAAATGGTCTCAAATGGACTGCCGGTCATGACTTTGCAACCGAGCACCTGTTTGAGTCGGTCTCAGCACGTACCATGTGGTCCCTCTTTGTTGATATTGTTTCGCCCACAAAACACACAGTCACTACACTTCACAGTGAATCCTGTGAAGCGCTTCAAGACATCTCAACGACGTGATAAGATACTATATCGAATGCGAGGATTATTATTATTATTGTTGTTATTTATTATTAACTTTAACAACAGTGCTGTTATTTTCTGGTTTACGTCAGACACTGTCTTATCTCTCTGTTTCCGTCGGTTGAATTTGCATCACATTTTTGGGGTAGTCTGTTGGCTCAGAGGTGGGGTTGGGGTTTGTTCTACTTGATGGATTCTTCTTAATATCTATTCACTCTGTTGCCAGTTGTCTCTGCCTGATACCTATTACGAGTATGGAACTAGCTGCGCTTTTGTTGGGAGCTGATCTAAAGCTCTGTAAGGTTCTGAACTATTCTGCCAGTTGGAACACGATTAGTTTCATTAAAGTTGATGCGGATCCTCGATCATGCCAATGCGGAGTGTCCTTTCGTCAATGTTGCTGCCAGTTAACTGAAATAAACCCTTGATTCCCGAAGCTGAGTCGTACTATTCGCTCCTCCTTACCCTCCCTCCATTCCAAGGGTTCAATGGCTTCAAACCTCCGTTTAAAAAAAAACACGTCATCGGTCAACGTTCAAAAATCCTTTTTTTCCCCCCCATCTCCCTTTGGTTTCGTAGACTCACAGAAGGCGCAGCTCAGGAACAGACCATTCGGTCCATCCGTTTCGCCCACAAAATATACAATCAATTCACTTTACAGTATATTCTGTGAAGCGCTTTGAGACGTCTCGAAGACGTGAGAAGGCGCTGTACCAAATGCAAGGATTATTATTATTATTATCATCCAGTCCTGCTGGTGTTCATACTCCACACGAGTGCTCTATCCTGGCACTCGATCCTATCCCTGGATCCATATCCTGTCTTTCCCCCATATCTCTCAACTTTATTCTCCCTTATATTCTCCCTATGTGTCCAGTGTCCATTTGCCTCTCCAACAACTGACTGAGGCAGAGAATTCCACACTCCCACCACTCTCTGTGTGAAAATGTTTTTGGTGATCCACTTTGTCAAGTATTTTGTTCTTTTATCTGTCAGTTCACGTTTATAAAGGGAGCCTAATTATGAAAGAGTGCCATCTTAGATATTAACTCTTCCAGTACTCAACTTAAATGAGTTCAGTCTGAGCTTCATGACCTCCTTGTCAGTCCTTATCTCATGTGTCCTTCGTGTATGTATGGAATATTGTCCTACATGCGAGGATAAATTTTTAATTTAAAACTCACGCTTGATGTCTCCTAACTTTTGATTTATTCTGTCTTCTCTCAAGTTTTCTCAATAAAAATATAGATAACGAAGAAATGTCCAGCTAGACATTAATTCATGAGTAAGAATAGCGCAGAGACCAAACTTATTGCATGTACTTAGCACGGATCCTCCTATGTCATAAATAATTTCTGAATTGGTATCTAGGAGTCTTTTCAAACTTACTCGGAAGTGACATGTGATTATTCAGACAAGATCCTTGGTTACAAGGGATCAGCATATGGGGCAGGATAAAATGGCAATAGCATTTGTTTCTGTTTCGTCCACAAAATATACAGTCAATTTACTTTGCAGTATATTCTGTGAAGTGCTTTGATAAGGTGCTATATCAAATGCAAGGATTATTATTATTTTTAAAACAGCTATCTTCACAATGGCTGATTTCTCTGTGTAAGTGGAAGACTCAACGAAAATCTCTTTCCCAGTTTCTTACACCTGTAGCAGCTGTTAACATTTTGTGTGAGTGACATTAGTAAATTGCACTTGACATTTGCTTTTCGGTTCACTTTGAGAGGGACTCTGGTGTAGGAAAGCCTAATTATGAAAGAGCGAGCTCTTAGCTGTTAACGCTTTCAGAACTCAACCGAGATGACGTCAGCCTGAGCTTCACAACTTCTGTCAGTCCTCATCTCGACAGTATGTCTTACCGTATGCGCGGGGATGAACCCGAATCACACGCGGAAGTTAAGGTTTGGAATACAGAGTGGAAATTCAATCCAATAATCATTTTTGTGCATTTGATATAGAGGTATATACAGGTAATGCTCGTGACCTGTGTTAAGCAGGTGAACTCACATTTCCACACGCTACTGTTTAGAGATCTTCTTGGGAAAAATTCCATTAACACGGTGGCCCAAAAAAATGGCTTCGCACATCGGTGTCAAGTAAACTGATTTCAGCCCAGTCACGTCCTAAGGCACTTCGCAAGATACACTATAAAGTGCAGTGACTGCGTTTTTTTTTGTGGGCGAAAATAATCATTGTCATTGGATTTGGATCTAGCAGCTTATCACGTTGTCGAGACATCTCAGAGCGCTTCACAGGGTGTAGATGCGACTCAGTGAAATGGTTCAAACATGCCAGCAACCATGTCTATACAGCACGCTGGTAAGCAGCGACAGCAAAGACAGGTGTTTTCTCTCTCCCTGCTGTTTTGGTCTATCGGGAATCAAACCCTGGTCCTCTCGCTTGAGAGATGAGTGCTCTCACCACTAACCTACAGGAGTCCACTGACGTAAACACTAATGATGTAAACGGACCTCACATTCGATCACAACCGCAAGAAATGCTTTTGTGTATATATCAGTGATACAAGTCATGTTGACTTGTACTAAAACAAATCTAATTTAACATTTTGCAGTAATTTTACTGTGCAGCACTAGAGGGCACAACCAGGCGAGTAGCCTGATCGAGACTGTTCCATTCTGCGAGGTGCTTAACAGTCAGGGGTTATGTGGTATTGTTTTCCCCATGATTTATGACTTGGAATTTAGGTGGAAATGTGCAATTGTTATGCAAAGTCGTGGGCATTTGGCGCAAAGATAGACGGTGAAACTCGGTTAAGCGATTCACGTATTCTTTCAGAATTGGGACGGCCGTGTCAATAAAGTCAGCGCTACTTACATTTGGGGAAATTCTCTGGGAAGATTGGGTGATGCTGAGGATGCAGAGAGCAATTTAAACTTGGCTGATACAATCACTAACTCAGCATGCTTCAGCGTGTGGTTTCTCAGCTGTGGCAACTCACTCCCTGCACTCTCGAGCTCAGCAATTCCTGCTAGTTTCGGCCACAAAATATACAGTCAAATCGAATGACAGTGAAATCTCCGGAGGCCTTTCGAGGGGTTTTGATGACCTGATAAGGTGCCGAATGTGTCAAAGGGACAGATTATGATAATATAAGAGCTTTTCTTCTGTCTAGGAGCTACGCTAAGGACGTGTGGGACGCAGCAGGACATCGAGGCTGAAGCAAGACAAGAAACAAGATAAATTAAGAAGTAAAGAAACACGGTGAATGATATGAGAAATGTGAATTATTAATAATAATACTCTCATTTATCGTAATGTATCCAAGTGCTCCCCAAGATGTACTGTTCGGTGATGTATCTTATGGGCGGACAGTAAATGTTGGAATGATACGAATTATGATCTAGTCCATTGAGCCTAATATGATACTATCTCCTCTACCCGAACAATATGCTCTCGTCCCAATTCCCTGCTCTGTCTCCGTTGCATCTGATCACTACTGATTTAAATGCTGTCAAGATCCAAACAACAGAAGAGTCATGTCTAGCGGTATTTGCTCCCGCCATGTGTCTCTGCTGCGTAACTAATTGTCCTTTAAAATCTCAGACTCAGATTGATTTAGTTTGAAGGGAATGCTGCTAAAATAAGCCAACTCATACCCTCATAACAATTGACCGGGGTGTTTAAAAGCCTGGGTAGAGAGAACGAGATGAAGAGAGAGAGAGAGCGAGAGAGCGAGAGGTAAAGAGAAATAAAGACAAAGGTATAAGACATGTAACAAGAACAGGGAGATGAGGTTATTAATATAAATTGTTGCCCTGCTCGACAGGACAAATGTGTTAATCTTATTCCTCCGATGTTATTGTTGCTGCCATGTTAGTGACAATCTCAGCAAACACCGATGCGGTAAATGCCCCATATGTGTGTTTGTCTTGACATTTATTATTATTATCATTATTATTATTACCCTGAGGTTCCGCATCACTGTTCGCTATAGCAACAGCGAGTCAATTGAAAAATAAATATAAAAATTGCACAAGGTGCTGGCTGGATAGCACAGCTGGTAAAGGCTTGTCCGATGTCAAACCTACCCAGACAGACAAGGCTCCCAGAGGTTTTTGGGGCACTGGCCTTGGTTACCTCTGTGCGAGTGTCCCCAGGCACTAACGTGGCAAAATGGGGCAACACAGAACAATTACCTGGTTTTCTCGAGGTGGGTTGAGTTACAGTTACAGCTTAGGCGGTTGGATCTGTTTAGCGCCATCCACTTTGTTTTAGCGCGTGCCGTCTGCTTGAGCTTTCTGACCACAACAGCAACGTAGACCACTTGAGTTGGGCCACACCGCGCGGCACAATGGAGTCGTACCCGAGCTTCCTTTTACGAGAGGCGAGTCACCTCAACCTGTACGCGTTGACGCTCTGTTCGTTCCTTGTCGTGTAACAAGCCTTACGAAAATGCCCTCCGAGAGGGAGGAGGAGGAGACATCCTTCGCTGAGTCAAACTTGGGTCTTGTCAGAGCCTGTCTTCAGGTGGGCAGCAAGGATTTCAAGACGCAATTGAGAAAAGAAGGGATTTGTTCCCCCAGTATCCTGATCATCATAAGTTTATAACAATAAATAATAATATATCATAATAATAATAGATTATAATAATAATCCTCGCATTTGATACAGCGGCTTATCACGTTTTCGAGACGTCTCAAAGCGCTTCGCAGAATACGCTGCAAAGCGAATTGACTGTGTGTGTTTCGTGGGCGAAACCTGGTGGCCATTTGCACACAGCAGTGTCCCGCCAACAGTGGTGGACTGAGTGGCCAAATTATTATTATTATTATTATTATTATTTTAGATTATTTTCATCCAGCGACCAGTTTTGACGAAAGGCCATCGACCTGAATCGCTAACTCACTTTCCTCTCTCCATAGACGCCGCCTGACCTGCTGAGCGCTCCCGGCGACTTCTGTTTTTATTCCAGATTTCCAGCATCTGCAGTATTTTGCCTTTTGTTCTTTTTTCTCCCCTCAATCTTATCTGTTTCAGGGTAATCACATCATATTCCTCCATCAACTATCACAGTCTTCATCAGCCCAGTGACTTTCCTCCCTAATGGCCTTGACATCCTTCCTACAGAGAGGTGCCTAATCTGGACACAACACACTAACTGGCGTAACTATGATTTATACAGGTTAACACCACCCCAATTTATAAAACCGAGGATTCCATTAGGTTTTTTTACAGCTTTGTCAACTTGATGATGTATGTTATAATATATTAGTTAATGGGCTGCAACCAGGAGAGCTCTGTGAGCCGCAGATCTGGAAGACGAGCACGGTGTTGCGTCAGGAATATATTCTTATTAAAACACACTTACTTCAGATTCCTGAGTAAAAGAATGCGCAATGCCACATGTACAATCCACATTCAAGCGCTCTGGGACGCTAGCCTGCGTGAAGGGCGCTTTATATAACTGCAAGTTGTTGTTGTTGTTGTTGTTGATGGTTGCAAACTAGAGGTTGCAATATGGGGAGGAAAGAAAATCAGTTCTATTTCTTCCCAATGAATTCTGCTCGAACAGGTTTTATCACCGCTGATAAATCATTACACACCCTGGGACAAGATATTCTTCCGAGCTTCTCCCTTTAATACAATCTTGAATTTGTGTCCTCTTTTCCTCGAATCATGTTTTAAAAAGAGCTTTAAGATCCTTTTTAATAATGTAGTGCTCAAAACTGCAACCAATATGACTTCCAACTGCAGCCTAAACAATGCCTTATACAGATTCATCATCACTTCCTTACTTATTTATTCCATGGCTCTGTATATAAAAGCAGGAATCCTGTTTGCCCTTTTAAAGGCTTTCTCTCGCTGCAAACTTACTGTTAACAAACTATGTGTGGATGCAGTTTTTTGCGTTCCTCCTATATTAATAAGTTAATAATAATCCTTGCATTTCAAATAGCGCCTTATCATGGAGATGATAAATAAGATGTTTCCTTGCCTCTCTAACCTGGTAAAGTTTGTTGGGTTCTAAATTGGACTAAACTATGTTCCAGAGGCCTATGAGAATGATGATGTGCTTGAGGTCAGGTGGCACAGCACAGGTGAAGCATGAAGTTTTCGAATCTTTCAGCAACGTGTCAAATTCACAGCTCAAAGAATAATGAATAATTACATAATTCTCTAATTATAATTATTACAAGACAGAAGAGTCTTAGCTTTGTGAAAAAGGCAGAGCTACAGAGCTGACAAGTTTCGCATCGCATGAACACATTTATTTTTAATCCTGGATTTTTTTTCTCTCTCTTTCCCTTCATTGGTTGTGTCACTCTCCCTGGCTCGGCTCCTTGCTCTGTGCAACACGATCGGCTGGACTGTGATCCAGAACAAAAAAGGTCAACTTGCTTCTGGTGCTTTTTACATGAAGGTCAACAGGAAATCATTGGATGAGTTCGCAGCATTCTTTGTCTGTGTTATTATTCTATGTTGGTGTGCAGTCTTGTGGAGTCTTGTGGAGTCCTGACTTGTGGAGTCCTGTAGCTCAGTGGTACAAAACGTATAGTCAATTCACTTTACAATATATTCTGTGAAGCGCTTTGAGACGTCTCGAAGACGTGATAAGGGCTATATCAAATGCCAGGATTATTATTAGGTACAAGGTTTGATCAAGTAATAAATACTCTATTCATTACTTGCTGCTCCAATGGTGTTATAACTTGGGCCAATAGAAAAGTGCAACGGCAATTTGGTGCTTGTGCCAAATGCTGAGCAGTGTGTTGCTGTTGATCCAAGTTTATTTGGAACCGCGTTGTTATCATCGAGACTCATTTCAAATATTGCCCTTCCAGCTGCAGAAAGGCCAGCTTTCATCCCATCTGTCTGAGGTAAATTCAGTGTGTGATAGAGAAATAAATTATACCGCTATTAAAACACCATTAACTTTTGGCCTGTTCCTTGCATAATAGGCATTCCACATCAAAAGCTCTGCCAAAAATATCTCCAACTTCCCCTCCAAGTTCATATACCATCCTGACATGGATACACAGTGGATGCATTCACATTTTTAAGACTGAGATAGATTGATATTTGTTAGGTTGGGGGCATCGAGGGATGTGAAGCAAGGTCGGGTAATTGGAGTTGAGGTACAGATCAGCCATGATCAACAGGAATGGTAGAACAGGCTCAAGGGGCTGAATGGCCTCCTGCTGCTTCTATATTTCTACTCTGATGATAATATACAAATGCTTGACAAGGATATGATAAGGCGCTATATCAAATGCAAGGATTATTATTAAGATAACAAGGCTAGGACTGCAGGGTGATGCCTGAGAGCCTCAGTTGGGCCTTGTTGACAGGTTACGAGGGAAGACATT
Source organism: Callorhinchus milii (assembly GCF_018977255.1). Taxonomy (NCBI): domain Eukaryota; kingdom Metazoa; phylum Chordata; class Chondrichthyes; order Chimaeriformes; family Callorhinchidae; genus Callorhinchus; species Callorhinchus milii. The sequence continues at coordinate 2,697,470 of NW_024704766.1, read as the reverse complement.
GATTGGTTAATCAGAGAAAATGCTTGTGAAACGACTGCCGAAACACACAATAAATCTGATTGAAGAAACGGATTGAAAAAGGACAAAGGAAAAAAAAAATGCAGTGTGACGGCGGTAAAGTTGATTGAAGCGCAGTGGCACATCATTCAAGCTCTGAATGGTTCTATTAAATATTACATCAACAAAGTGTGCAATAGGTTTCCAGCTTATTTGGGTAACTCGGAGAACCTTTGTACTCCTGCAAAGAGCTCACCAAATTGGCAGAGCAAGAGGACACGTGGACACAATTAAGACGACTCACATGAAAGAAAAGTTTTGTCTCTCTCCGCAGAACTGCAGACATGCGCAACAGACTCCCAGAGAAAGCATTCAGCGCAGTATCCTATTCACTCCTTTAATGAGGAGCCGGGATCTCCTTGGAGCTGAGCTGGTTCCAAGGTAATATGCTTGGCAACAGAATGTCAGAATCGAGTCAGTCTTCTGTGACAGTCTCCTAGTCTGGTTACTGAACCAGGCAGGTCTCTTGGGCACTGACGATGACAGCCAAGGCTTGTGGGACCCCAGATTGTGGGGTGGGATTGCTGCTGAAGTCTATCCAGCCCCCCAAAAATTCATCGCTAGCCATTGAACGCGCTGTCTTGTACAGTTCAAGTTAGCACTGCATAAATTTCCCTTCCACACCCACATCCACATCCCCTGCAAACACACACCTACCCACACACACACACACACACACACAAACCCACCCCCCCACGTCCACACCCACACACCTACAAACACCCACACACACTCACCCGCCCCCAGCCACACAGACCCACATCCACACAAACCTGCCCCGCCACACACACGCTCAGCCCCACACACACCCACCCACACTCACGCGCATATGTCAGTAAGTTTTACCATATTTAATACAAAATTAAACTTCAAAAGAAAACCCAGTTAGAATTGATTAATGTGAGGCACTTAAAAAGATTATCAAAACCAAATGGTATTCTCACACGCCAGTCAGTCATAATGAAGTTAATTTGATATGTAAGTTACCGCTTCTGTTACTTAATGAATATTCAAAACTATTTTCTGAAAAAAAATGTCATTGTCTTTATTGCAGTTCAGAGATGAACTGCTAACATCAGCAGGTTAGGGAATGTGCTGTTATTTGATTCCTGTTTAACGAGCTTGCATTTGTTTTTTTATATATAAATTCCCCGCGAAATCAAATGCGATAGGTCAGAATCTTCTTTGAACGTTTTCAGAATAGAAAATGGAAAATCCTAAATATTGCATCAAATTGGAGGCAGAAATTGGGGTTAGGTTCAAAAACTATTGCATCTGATTTCACGGGGAATTAAAAAAATATGCAAACCAGATTGCCTACACTTCAGAGTCTCAGCTTTATACGACGATCATCTCAGAGATCAAAGATAACCCAAAGTCTGCTCTTCATGTGCCCTCTCACAATCTGCCCACCATCAGTGGGCAAAATGTCAGCTATCCATCGCATAGTTCCTCTGCCTTGTTCCTCCCTTCCCACCTTTAAAGCCTGACTTAAGATGAATCTCTTCAACTGTACTTTCATTCACCTTCCCCTCCACTCCGCCCTCCATCTTCTCAGCTCCAGCTGTGCAAAGTGTCCTCGTAATGTGAATGGTGCTCTGCGTGAAGGGCGCGATATAAATGCAAGTTGTTGTTGTTCACTGACGATGCTGATACGTAAGTAAATTGTTGTTGTTACTGCCTAAGCTTGCCACGAGAAAATTGCCTCTTTAGTGAGATATCTAAGAGATCCCAAAGGCGCGGTCGAAGAGGAGGGTCTTGAGACGGGCCTTGGGGAAGGCAAGGGAGGGAGCGAGGTGAAGGGAATGTGGGATGGAGTTCCAGAGGGTGGGGGGGGGGGCAGGGAAACTGAAGGCCTGACCGCCGATGGTGGGGCAAGCCGGACGGGGGGGGGACTTGGAGCAGGCCAGAGCCCACTGAGAGGAAGACGTCGTGTGACGAGACGGTGATCTTTTCATTCGTTCTGTCTCGGTAACGGGAAATCCCATTAGCTAAGCAAAAAAGATTGCCTCCCTTCAGCGAACGGCGCAGGAGAGATGACAGTGGCTGCCGCTGCCAACAGCCACTGCCAACAAAAGAAATATTGAAAGCAAAATCAAAGTGCTTTTCCAATATCAGGAAAATAATAGATTTGTTGGGAATGGTTTCCTGGCAGTAATCACACCCTCAGCTCTGGGGGTCAGACTTAGATATTGTAGCACAGAGCGACATTTTGGGCAAGTTTCCTTACTCCACACGCCTCTGTTTACCCAGTAGTAGGTAGGAACCCGGTTGTTAGTCGATTGGCGGTTCGCTTTCCCGGGGGTAATAATTCCTTCAAAAAAAACTAATAATTCGGTCACCCAATCCACGTGGGACGCTGCCGTGCGCAATTGGCTGCTGCGTTTCGCCCGCAAATAATGCAGTCAATTCAGTTTGCAGTATATTCTGTGAAATGCTCTGAGACGTCATCCCCACGAATGAGAAAAATACTTTGTGCTGAAGAGGTCAGCGCTGCTATCAACTGAACGAATGTCCTGAGGGCAATTAATTGAGATTTAGCTGGTGGCTAAAAACAAAATGAGGAAATCAATGATGTGAAAGCTGCTCTTTGTTCCACCTGCTGCCTTATTCTTCTCCATGTTTTTTGGTCAGGGCTGAAATCATTGAAGTGTTAAAATGTTTCCCTTCTGATCTCATCATCCAATCTGAAGATAATTGATTTTCGCAGCGAAAAGATTGATTTCAGGGTTTTATAGTGTGTTGGCTTAGGGTCTCTGCCCGAACAGCAAAGCTGGACTCTTGACGACAGAATGGCTGTCCGTATCATTTTAGAAGGTGTACAATGCTGCGATTACCATGACATAAGGGGCTGTCAAGGCCTCAGTTGGTAGCCCTCTCACCTCCGAGTCACATCAAATAATAATAATCCTTGCAATTGATATAGCGCCTCAAAGCGCTTCACAGAACATACTGGAAAGTGAATGGACTGTGTATTTTGTGAGCAAAATGTTGCAGGATAGTGATAATACTACATCTATTTAAAGGATTACTGGTCAGCATTTTTTCTCTGTCGGCTGCTGATTAATCTGCTGTTAATCAAGGTTTTGAGCACACGTTGTCTGTGCTGACACTCCAGAGCAGGTGATGAGGAGGAGGGAGGGGATGTGCCGAATTGTTGGAGGTGCCATCCTTTGGATGAGATGTTAAACCAGAGTCCCGTCTACCTGTCCAGGTGGACATTAATGATCACATGACACTATTTGACACTAAACACCAGCTCGCAGCCACCAAACACCAGCTCGCAGCCACCAAACACCGGCTAGAAACACGGGCATACAGATACATACACACTGTTAACATCAGACTATATAGCGGTGCTCCCTGTTAATATCAGACAGTCAGAGCCACTAAATGGTTAGAAGATATTAAACACCATCCGCAACAACAACACACACATGAAGACGTAGATTCACACAGACACACTCTGTAAATATCAGACTATATTGAGGTCCTCACTGTTAATATCAGACTATATTGAGATGCTCACTGTTAATATCAGACTGTATTGAGGTGCTCACTGTTAATATCAGACTATATTGAGGGGCTCACTGTTAATATCAGACTGTATTGAGGTGCTCACTGTTAATATCAGACTATATTGAGGTCCTCACTGTTAATATCAGACTATATTGAGGTGCTCACTGTTAATATCAGACTGTATTGAGGTGCTCACTGTTAATATCAGACTGTATTGAGGTGTCACTGTTAATATCAGACTGTATTGAGGGGCTCACTGTTAATATCAGACTTTCTTGAGGTGCTCACTGTTAATATCAGACTGTATTGAGGTGCTCACTGTTAATATCAGACTGTATTGAGGGGCTCACTGTTAATATCAGACGACATTGTTAATATTATATAGACAAACACAAACACACACAGACACATATGTTAGCACCGCCCACAGCCACTAAACACCAGCCACAGCCCCTGAACACCAGCAATAATCCTTGCGTTTGATACACCCGCCTGATCACGTCTTCGTGACGTCTCAAAGCGCTTCACGGAATACGCCGTAAAGTGAATCGATTGTATATTTTGTGGGCAAAATGCAGGAGCCGATTGTGCACAGCAATTTTATATATATATATATATGTTAAGTATATCAATGTAAAAGTTGGCACACATAGTGGTGAATCACCCATGGAAATCACCCCAAAGCTATCTAAATTAATCATGACATAATTCGACATCAGCGAATTTGTGGATCTTGCGACTTTTCTGGTCAAAGAAAATGCAACCTTGGAAACATTAAATTGTAGGTAACTGTCGGGTAATAGTACTTAGACACGATCTCTGTAATCATAAGTGTTTTTTATCTATCCCTTATCCCCAAGTTAGGTCACTTTATGCCACGTTTGCGGGGGAGCCATAAATTCTGCTTAATAATTCATTAATTATCTCGCTAATAAGAACTGAATTCACTGGCTTTTCCTTGAAATAGACCTAATAGGGAGGGGGCAGGGGAGGATTGACTTGCTAAAACTTATTCAGTGCCTTTAATCCAGCATCGCACATTCCTCTCTCGCTCACTCTCCCGCGCGCACTCTCATCCAGGGCACAACGCTTTCAGCCTTCGGGGCTGATTTAGACAATATGGCATTCAAATATGCCCAGCGCAAGATATGCCTCAAATACTACCAGCTTCAAACATCTGTGCGCATTCCTTCCTTATTTCAGAACAGCTTCAGGGCTGACCCCGATAACAGTGGACTTTATAAGTTATTTATTTATATGAAACTGCGGCACAATGTAAAGCTTTTTGTAAATTCACGTTTGTTGCCACTCTGCTTTTGAATGCCAGCAAAGCAAACGGTGGTTGCATCGCAGCATTCAGAGATGAAAATCTCCCATCTCCTGACCCCAGTCTCGACCCGAGAAGTACTTAATGTTCTGATCTGTAGGAATGGAAAGCCGAGCGCATGCGTCGGGCTGGTAATTTGATGCGATTCAGTATAAGCACTGATTCAGTGCAGCTCTAAATATAAGATAAACCCTGGGGAAATTGCATTCCCTTCAGATTGCCCTGATTCAAACTGAATGTGATTTCTCTGCCGGAGTTGCTGGGTAAATGGGGCTTTGGTTGGAAATTGCCTGTCAACCCACATCTGCGCTTTTTACATCTGTTCGTGACTGGGTGCAAATCAGACGCCACAATTTAAGCGTTACGCACCCCATGTTTTATGGATGCATTAAAATAGCCTTCGGGTGAATTGGAAAGAATGCGGGATTGTCTTCTCGGTGGCATTTCGCCTCTCTGTCTGTAGCAGCTCTCAGTACACTTCACCGATACGCAGAGCCATCCACATGCATGGAACCCACTCGGGAAATGACATCAACAGAGTTACCTTTCTGCCATTACTATAAGGGCAAGGCGTTCGCTGCTATTAACTGCGAGCTTCACACATTGAATATTTCGGGGCATAATCCGAAGAGTCACATTCATTTCAAAGTTGCTTTTTATCCCCTCATTTTCCAATGAAGGCTACTATCAATATGCAAATTGGTTCAGTGCCTCCTCTTAACTCAGGTGGAAAAGTGGAAAAACAAGTGTGGATAGTAACCACATCAGTGAATAGAATCACAGAATGCTACGGCTTAGAGCCCGACCATTCAACCAGTCAAGTCTGTGCTCTAAGCATAGTCACTACACTTTACATTATATTCCGTGAGCGTTTTGAGACATCTCGAAGACGTGATAAGGCGCTGTATCAAATGCAAGGACTATTATTATTACTATAAGAACTCGTGGATTCTGCATCTGCAGCGGGCGCTTGGTTTTGATTCAGCAGATTTTCCCGGTTGAAGTCAGAATGAAGTTTGAAGAACTCCCAAATCTCAAAGGGAACCGAGTGATTCCGGATCCAGACAAAATCTCTTTCATTGTGAATTTGTGTCCCTTCAAGAAAGAAGAAGAAACTCGGGTTTTGTCACTGTTGTGCAGCTCCCTGCCGTTATGGAACAGGCTCCCTAAGGAGACGACGGCAGCAGAAAATGTCGTTTGTTTCGAGAACGAGCCAGATAGATTTGATAGATTTTTGCTAGAATTGGCCTGGGTAGGGGGCTGAAAAACAGCCAGGTTTCCCTCTCCTCATTGCTCTATCCAGTGGCTTTCGCCGTGCAAATGAGTGAATGAGTTCACGCTAGGATTGGCATTTACTGCCTCAAGCTCGAGGAAGAAAATAGACACTTTCGTGAGATAAGTAATGGTGGTCCTACCACGCCAGAATCTTCAGGGAAAGGATAGAGAGGAGACGAAAAGGAGAGAAAATTAGGTGCAAAAGGAGCAGTTAAATAACAATTCACATCACTGCATCAAAGCGAACAAAATGCCATTTTTATAAATCCTCTGTTTAAGTCGATTAGTGAAATACAAACAAAGTAAAGATACTTTTCAATTTCTATGAAGACAAATATTGACACACAATAACGAAACAATAAGCATTAGAGGAGTTTTATTTTCGCATTACGCCATATTTGACCTACTTTTTGCCCAAAGAAAGCAAATCTTCCAAGATAGGCCAAATGCAGTCCTACCCAAGGGTATTGGGCTGGAAAGATGCCAACTACTGGAAGTGCTTTCTAGATTTCCATTCAATTGTTTGTACATCTTATCCATGGCTTCAGGTTTCAAATAACGCTGAATTTCTGAGTTGGACAGATCTAATACTAAAGTGTTCATAATAATAAATAACAATAATCCTTGCATTCCTACTTCTTTGATACATCTCGAAGCGCTTCACAGAATATACTGTAAAGTGAATTGACTGTGTATTTGGTGGACTTTGAATACCATTCAAACCAATGCTGTGGGACCTTAGTGTGTGCAAATCGACAACCCATTAGAGTTTGGTTTGCAGGCCAGAGAGGGAGGGGGCGGAGGGGTGGGGGCAGAATCTCTGCGTCCAGCGAATAGTCCTGCCATTGCAAGTCTTGCCGATGAGCCAGGCTGGCTGTGCTGTCATCAGCAGTGCCCTGGAGTATTGGGGATCCGTCTGGCTCAGGAACCAGACTCTCGAGACTGACGCAGAAGATTGACTCAATTCCAGCGTTCCTTTACACAGACGGTTCAGCTCCAAGACCCTGCTTACCTCCCCACCCACTGCACCTCACTGTTGTCAATGGGGAATCATGCTGGTAACCGTCAGTAGGTCACAGTTGTCTTGCAGATTCCCATTGCACTTATCGCCATTAATATCCACCCTCTGATTTGAAAGGTCATAGAACGACTGAAATAAAACCTGCGTTAAGTAATTGCTTTCGCAGTCCAATTTCACCTGTGCCTGAGGACATTGCAATTTTGCTGCCGGCTGTTTAATTCATGGACAGGCCGTGTTTAATTAAATTACAAATAAGTTCTCCAAAAACATTCCACTTTGACTAAATGGTTTGCTGTGTACTGACTTATAAACAGGACAAGCATAACTGGACAAGGTGTGACCTGTTTATGACATTTTGAGATGTCTTGAGGACGAGATAAGGCGTTATCTATATGATATGGAAGGAGTTTTATTTATTTATTATTGTCGTATAAATATATCTGATAAAGCGCAGCCTGCCCACACTTCACAGAGTCCTGACAGTGAACGTGCTTGATATAGTTGGCTTTGCCTCGTCTATGAGAACAACTTGCATTTACACAGCGCCCCTCAGGCAGGATAGCGTCCCAGAGCGCTTGACAGTGGCGGAGCACGGCAACGCGGTGGTGGTGGGGTGAGGGGGGAGAGGTGGGAGGTGACCTTAGGCACGGTCGAAGAGGAAGATGGGGAAGGAAGGGGCGAGGGAGGGGGAGAGATAGCGGAAGAGTGTTCCAGAGTCTCGCAGTGCGCTGAAAGCACCTCTTGATCACGCAGGTTCCGGCTGGAAGGGAATGAGCCAGTGGGCGAAAAGCATTCGATAAATATTTTGAAAGCGAAGCACCGCCGCTGCTGGAGATCCGAAACAAAATTTCCCAGCTCGAAATAAATATTTTGAGTTCTGGAATTGTTTATTTTGAAAATTCTCGCTAGTTTCAAAATCAATATTTTGAGTTCTGGAATTGTTTATTTTGACAATTCTCGCTAGTTTCAAAATCAATATTTTGAAAAATAAATTGTCTTCAATGCAAATGCCATCGTTGCGCAAGCGAAGAATGGGTATCGTGTCAGGGGATAGTAAATCTGTTGATATACGCTGAAGGACATAAAAGAAAATTGTTGCTGTGAACAACAGGCTGCCACATTTTGTTTGCAAAATATAGTTAATTTATATTATAGTATATTTTGTGAAATGCTTTAAAAGATCTCAGCAACAGGATAAGGCGGTATATTAAATGCCAGGATTATTATTATTAGACAGTGAGGCTACAAAAGCTCTTGAAAGCGATAGCATAACTGGTGCCTTTGCCCGTTTTACGCGTTCTTATTTTCTTACTAAAATCCATCTGCCACTCCTCATACGGTGTTGAGAATTGGCCCAAATGTTCCTCAATGGTATTTATCCTCCTTCTAGCATTGAGCCGTCCACGGAGCTCGGTATCATCAGCAAACAATCTAATATTAAAAAAAAACTCCCCTTATCCGAGTCACAGCGAGGGACCCAGGAATAAACCGAGAAACTAATGGAAGAATATATTGGGTTAGCAAGATTTAAGATCCAATAGTGATTACATGATTATATTGGGGCATGGAAAGGAACCAATATAACTCAACAGTGAATTAGATAAAACAAAACACAAAATACCGCGGATGCTGGAAATCTGAAACAAAAACAGAGAGAGCTGGGAACACTCAGCAGGTTTTATTATCTAATAATAATAATTATTCAGGGCAGCATCTACGGAGAAAGGAAAGTGAGTCAATGTTTCGGGGTCCACGACCCTTTGTCAGAACTCAGATAGGTATTTAGTCAAGGATTCAATTGAGGGAATGGGAGATCAAGCAGGGAAACATTATTCAACTTGTTTTTACTTTGGAATGAGCTGGATGGACCACAGTTGCATGTCGCAGTTCCATTCTGTCCTCTGGATATAACCGAGGACCATCTGTGCTTGTTCAGATGGATTGCTAAAGATCTCGCAGCTCTATTCGAAAAGAGAAGGGAATTTCTCCCAGGGTCCGGGCCAATAATTCCCAGTTAAAATAATAATCGATCGTACACTTCATGAGTGTTTGTGGGTCACTGCCAGGCACAGATTGACAGCTATATTTACTTGAAGACACAGTCGCTATACCTTTAAAAAATAATCCTGTGAGTTGCCCTTTGAAATTTTTACTTGTTTGCGTTTTGCTTGTGAAAAGATTTTTCAGCTCAAGTGTCATTTGTCCCTAAGATTAATTACCTTCTGGAGCCATCGTCGTGGGTTTAATTTTCTGTCTTTTCAAATATTATGAATTAGGCTTCGAAAATGCCCCAACTTTAAAAGTTAGACATTTTGTCAGATCGCAATGAGAAACAATCAGGTTGTTTTTGTCACTAATTTAATGGGAAAGCAATTGGCAACGGGTATGTTTTCTCTTGGTGTTAGTTCAACAAGGGAATAGAGGGCGGAATGAAGTGACAGATAAAGTATGGAAATAAAATAGCATGTCCCCTCTTCGAATAACAAGCAATCTTCCACAGCTACTATACTTGTAATTGTCGTCATGCAGTCAGACAGATGCTTATTCCATGTGTTGTGAGAGGTACTTTCATTCCATCAGCTTTGGTTTGCTTCATCGTGGGTTGGGTGACATATGCTTCGTGTTCCAGGTAGAGTGAGTTTTTGTGAGCACCGAGCCCATGGCTAAAGTAGGCCGTCGCAACGAACGCGAGGCTCATTGTACATGAGAGTTTCTGTTGAATGGAAACAAATCGTTTGTTCTTTATTGACTGCATCTCCCAGCTTCATAAAAAATTGTCAAATTTCCCTGCAAATTTCCCCACAAGTATTTCCGCAGTTTTCTATCGGCCCTGGCCATCAGCAGCCCCTCAGCAACAAAGAGGAAGATCCTATTTCCGGCTGATATCACGCCCGCAACCAGCTTGCTAGATCCTGACAGCCTGCACGAGGATGCAGCCTAGAACCTCTTTGGAAGTAATAGCAGGAATTGCGCGCGCACAGGACGGTCTTGTTCAATCGCTGATTCAGTCAAAGTCATCGGACTCAACGTGTGTCGAAAGTGAGATTTATTTCTCTGTTGAACACATCCTGATTCAGAATTTTCAGAAACTCTTACCGTGGCTCGATTGCTTTCTGCTTTTTGCTTGTGAATCCGGTCCAAGCCCAAAAAGCATTGGGATTAATTATTAATTGGCATCAAGCTCTTGATTCCATACTTTTGCACTGTCTACACATTTTTGACTGCCGAAATACTGGCTGATGGCTGTGAAATCTCACAGATCTCTCGCAATTTGACCTTGTGGTTTCCTTCCCAAATGTTATAATAAAAATAACAATAATAATAATCCTTATATTTGACATAGTGACAAAACATCTCAAAGCGCTCTACAGGATTCACTATAAAATGTAATGATTGTGTATTTTGTGGGCAAACACAGCAGTCAGTGTTTGCACAGCAATGTTCCACCATCCATGAGATAAATATACAGTCAATTCACTTTACCATATATTCTGTGAAGCGCTTTGAGATAAGGCGCTATATCAAATGCAAGGATTTCTGTTTGATGGTTATTAAAATGACCAATTTTATCTGGAGTTTTATCTGGCCGGGACTTCAAGAAAAAAAATCTCTTCTCTTTTTGAATGAAGTTTCGAGTAAATATAAATTATCAATTTACGCAATGACGTTCTACTGCTTCAGTGAATGAATGAATGAATGAATGAATGAATGAATGGATGAATAAATGAATGAATGAATGAATGTTTAAAAGTATGACTGCTGAAAGGAGGGTTTTTGATTTATTGTTTTGATTTTGCAATCAATACCATTGATCCAGCTAAGGTCGTTCATAGATCAATTCTAATTTATTCTGCAAATGATTCTGTCACCAGAACGTAACACCAGTAACTATGAAGGCCAGACTGTATCCTACTCTACTGGAGGGTTGAAGAGATAACACAGTTTAAGAAGTGCCATTCAGATGAACTAGTAATGATTATAATGTTATCAAACCAGTTATAATAGTATTATAGCTCTCACAGGTACTCAACAAGGTTCTTGAACCTAATAACACCACAGCAACAAAAGTCTCAGCAATCAATAAAGTCTCAGGTCATTTTCACTCCAGTTTTCCTGCTGGTGTACAAAAAATCATCACCACCATGGCAATAGTAAATAGTACTAAAGGGGAAATGTACCTCCACGTTATCTGCACGGTCAGTAAGGTAGAAAAAATACGCTCAGCAGAGAGGGATGAAAAAATAGGACAGCAATGGAGGAAAATTAATACTGGAGGTCAAGTAAGATAAGTGATAACTTGTTAAACTTAAAGATGTTCAGTTGCTAATCTTTCCGAAGACACATTGTGTTGTGATATAAAGGAAAGTCAGAGTGGAGATGTATAAGTAAATGACATCTGTATACACCCTATGTCACATACAGACTGCACTTTAATATTTCTCACAGGGAGAGTCCTCAGGGATTAATTACTGTTACTAACAAATCTATAATTTGACGATTAAGAGAACAGTAAAGCAAATGGCATCAAGTGAAAAGTTTTTTTTTTAGGGTCAAACGGTATCTGACACACGTTTAGGGGTCACCAAACCAAACTGAGAGTTGTATGCATCCCGAGCTATGTGTGGACATTCCCAAGATATTCATTGGAATGGAATACACATGGTCTTCCAGGAGGATCACATCCTCTTTACTTTATTCCAGGGAGTATTAGGTGCAGGTTGGCAAGAGCCAAGGCTTGGGGACCTCAGAGTGCATTGGTCTAACTCGCTAAAACCACATAGTGCTATTAAAGCACTGTCGGGCAAGCTTTCCTGCTGGTTGTCCAGCAAGGACCAGCCTATCCATTAGGGCTTTGGCTTGCATTGTTAATAGGGGCTGAATGGGAATAATCCCTGTCTCCACAGTCACTGCCTTACATCCCAGTGCAGTAAAAGGAATGTTGCATTGCCACAAATGTCATTGTCCGGGTGGATAGCAAAGATCCCATGGCACTATTGAAAAAGAGAATGGAGTTTCTCCCTGACTTCTTGCCCAACAATCTTCCAGATCAATTGATTATTCAGGTCTTGCCTTGTCTGGTTGGCCCTTACTGTGCATGAAATAGCTATCACAATTACCTACAAAAAAACATTCACGATACCTGACAGCAAAGAAGTGTTTGCAATTGTATTGATAGTGATAAGGTACTATAAAAATGCAAATTCTTTCTTTTCTAAACTCCTGCCTGAAATTGAACTGGAGTGCGAGTTGGCTTTGTGTAGCCACAATCAGTTTCTCCGATCCCACATGTACGCTGTGAAGGGCCATACTTCATAGTGATCAAACGATTCTATTAAGTGTACGTTTGCATTCAGTTTTGTGTTGTTCTTTGACTGGCCAGCTACAATTTCCACAGTGACTAACCTAGTCAAGCTGTGCCCTTAGTTTTCTTATCCCTGCAGTTACCAACCTTGCAAATGTTCACGTGTACCATGACTTATTTATTCATTCCATTTAGATTCACTAATTATAATTCGGCATTTTGTAGCTGTCATCTTCATTTCAATCAGTTCATTTCTACAGTGCGAACATCAATGTATTTCTTAGGTTAGGCTATTAAGGGATATGAGGCAAGGGTGGGAAATTGGAGTTGAGGTACAGATCAGCCATGATCTTACAGATCAATGGAACAGGCTCGAGGGGCTCAATGACTTCCTCCAATGTTTAACCATCGTCTCTTCTGGGCTAGGTTATTGAATTTAAACGTTTCATGCAAAATATTTGGTTTGTTCCATCAATGCACCAATCGCCTGCAAGTGCCTGAGAGCTTTACTGATGATTAGAATAACTTGGAACTCCCTGAAACGTGAAATTCTGCATCCATAGAATTGATAAACCGAAGGAATTTGGGGAGGAAAATAAGGAACAAATATACACAACAATACAACTAAATTCTGTAACACAATGTGTGTGATGCAGGTACGTACACATTTATGTAGTGCACACAGGGATGCTCACACTGTAATCACAATGGTTGTCACATTTGCCCACAAAAGGCACAATCACTACACTATACAGTACATCCTGTACTATACAATGCTTTCGACGATGTGATAAAGCTCTCTATCAAATGGAAGGATTAGTGTTATTAACGTGGCTGTTTGGAACGGCCTCACATATGGTGCCGGGTATCCACCGAAATTGATAAAACTGGTATTGAGTTTATAACGACAGCAACTGAAAATTGTTTTAATTGGACCCCCGAGATAATGATGTTGAACGGCTTTAGGACATTGTTAAAGTGCAATCCAAACGGGACACGAGGCTCACATGTCACATCTGTGTCTGGACAGGTGAGAGATCAATACAGGCAGGTATTCCAACAAGATAACGCCAATCAGCCGACATGTCACTTCAACTGCCAGATAGGGTTTTTTTCTTGAGATTGATGAGGGAAGGGGGGAAGGGGGAAGACAATGCACGGAGAGAAAGACAGAGGGAGAGAGAGAAAGCGTGAACACAGACAGAGAGGGAGCACAGAGAGACAGAGGGAGAGAGAGAGAGAGAGAGAGCGCAGAGAGACAGAGGGAGAAAGAGAGGGAGCACAGAGAGCTGGGGATCATAATAATAATCCTTGCATTTGATATAGCGCCTTATCACATCTTCAAGACGTCTTAAAGCCCTTCACAGAATGTACTGTAAAGCGAATTGACTGTGTGCGAATTCACTAATAATTCACTAATAAAGGTACTCGGTACGAGGTGAACGCTGAGGGAGAGGGTGACTCAGGATAGGTTGTGACTGACCTTCAGTGAACGGTCAGCAGGATTCTCGTGCAGTTTCGCTGACTCGCACCGGCTGTCAGTAACTTCCTTACTGATGAGCTTTCTCAGGTTCTCCTCAAGCTTGACGAGCTCTAATGGTGAATTGCAGGAGAGTAATCCCCAGCCACCCGAGGCTATAGTGAGGCATGGACAGACATGTGGCCGGACTTCCTTGCTAGACACAAATCTCCGATATTCCAGTGCAGTGCTGGGGAGAGCACAAAGGTGCTGCTCTTCGGACGATCTGTTGGTTAAGCCAAGGTGCCGTCTGTATGGCTGCTCAGATGGGGGTTAAAGGCATATGAAAGAGAGAGGAGATTTTTCCAGTTTCCTTTCAGATTCGAGGAGTCGGCACACGGCATTTGATGTAGCGTCTGACAAAGCGACTTTCACATCGAGAGGACATCGCAAAGCGCTTCACAAGATCTTCTGCAACATATATAGCGACTGCGCAATTTATGTTACCGGTGCTCGCAAAGAAATAGCGAAACAATTTTTGTTTGGTCACTCAATCCACGGCTGTTTGTGGGAACGCTGCTGCGTGCAATTGGCTACAGCGTTTTGCTCACAAAATATACAGTCAATTCACTTTACAGTGTATTCCGTGAAGCGCTTTGAGATGTCCTGAAGACGTGATAAGGCGTTATATCAAATGCAAGGATTATGATTATGTTTATTATTATTGCTGCCCCAGTGATATGTGGAGAGATGGCAGTAAAATATTCCACTTGCTAAAACCTGGATGGTTTTCCCCTACACCAGTCCAAACTCTGCTATCCTTCAAATGAATTAAAGATTGTATTACTTTCTAATGTGGTGCAAGACACTCCCACACATTTTCGTTATGATCAAGAATGCCATAGCTCGGAGGGCATTCAATCAGAAAAACCCTGTGTGTTTTTAATCGCAAAGTTATTGAAAGATTTTTTTTTAGAAATCACTTAATTGTTTTGATCTCATTTTATTCATGTATCTCATTAAAGTAATTGAATGTGTAGATGACCCACTTATCTCTTTATGGTGAGAAATCTTGCATATTAGTCAGAATGATTATATGCAGATGTAGTAAAGATAAACATGAAATGGAAAATCAGATTTCTATTTTATTTTATTCCCTCAGAATCACAAGTCAAGCTCAGATAAAGATGGTGTATTATATTATATTATATATATAAAATTGTGGTATTCAATGGTGCATTTTGGCGTAACTTGTAAGTTCATCGTCACAAAGTGCACATTTCCCATCATTATTTTTCGTTTTTTGGATATTTTCAACATCTGTCTCTTTGACGTATTAACAAAAAAAAATTCGCATCAGGAGGTCATCTCAAAACACTTTACAGGATTTAGTGTGAAGTGTAGTGACAGTGTATTTTATAGGCGAATGCAGCCTGGTGTTTAATATCCCCGTGTCAGCCTGGCTCAACTGGTAGCCTCATCTCCGAGTTAGAAGGTTGTGGGTTTAAGCCCCAGGTCGGGACTTTGAGCTCATAGTCTAAGCTGATACTCCAGGACTGTTTGTGGGACATTGTTGTGTGCAAATTTGGCTGCCGTATTCGCTTACGAAACACGCAGTTACAACACTTTGCAGTAAAGTCCGTGAAGCATTTTGAGATGTCCTCCTGGTGAGAAAGGTACTCTGTCAAATGCAAGGGTTACAATTAAAATGATTATACTCCATAGAGCATCTTATTCTAATTTGATGCTGGAAGTGGGAAATGAAAAGACAATATACAAGGATTGGAACCATTCTCTTTGTGAAGCTGCTAATCTGACTCTTTGCCCCATAACTGACCCACTTTTCCATAAAGGACAGGACTTTTGGAAACAAGCCTTTGCTTTTCGACTTGACTTTGACTTTTTTCCATTCACCTGTCAAAGATCAATAGGTCACAAGAGACGTCAGGACGGAGAAGAGCCCTTTGGCTTATTTGATCTCAAACTTCTACAATACCCACTCTCCCCCTTTTCTCATGATAGAATCAGACAGTTTCTTAAATTAATTCTGTGTTCTGGCGTCTGTTGTGCCTACCAGTAGCATCCTGCAGCTGTTAATCACCCTCTGAGTAAAGACATGACTCCTCATATCCACCTTAAAATAGCCTTTCATAATGCTAAACCTGTGCCTTCTGCAAGTGTACCAAAGTATTGTCCTGGGTTTACTTTGTGTGTCCTAGTTAGAATCCGAAGAGGACTTAACAGCAACCAGAAGTAATTGTAAGCAGGACTTACTAACAGAATCAGCGTGTGCGTTACACTGAGATAAAAAACTGATGCAAACAAAGAATTAATTACATCCGGTAAGAAAAAGGTTTAGAAACAGCAGGTTGTCCGTCGGTAATGTCTATTTAAAGCTGAGGCGCAGAGCTTAACGTACACATTGGTAGTATTCCTAGGCAAGGCTGTGTATTCAGGCGCTGTGTCCATACACAGTTACCATACACAGTTACCTTTCTCTTTGACTGTGCCTTCAGCTCCCCTCTCGACTCTCTACCCCCCTCCTCGCTCCCTCCCTTCCCTCCCCTCACCCTGACCATTTCCCCCCAATGCTCGGGTCCCGACCCAACTGTACAGCGCCTTGGGACGTCCTCCCGACGTGAAAGGCGCTCTATAAATGGAATCTTGTTGTTGTTGTTGTTGTACCTTCATAAAATAGCACAAGTTGTTTCTTGGGTGGTTATATCGCACTTGATGTGTGCAATCCTGGGACGTGCCCACGCTGCTTGTTGCTGGTTTGCTCAGCTGTAAGTGTGACGAACAAGTTGATTTAACGGGCGTTGTACCAGTCAGTCGTTCCAGATGTCCTAAAAATCTTAATAAAGGTTTCGATGCCTCCCATTAACGTGGACATATTACTCCCAGAGAATTCCGCTCTCAAACACCCCCTGCCATGAAAACACTGACATGTGCCGAACGTGTTGCGTGGATTTTTTTTTTTTTTGGGGGGGGCGACCAGTTCATTCACGGCTGTAATTAATTATTGATTCATCGATTCATGGATTCATTTAAAAATTGCAATCTTTCTGTTCCTTTGGCTTAACTTTCGTAAGTGCACACTTTCCCTTTGCATGACTCTGCTGTTTCTAAATGAGGCGTCTATCAGACGCTGGTGCACAGACTAATTCCTGCTCTAATAATCGTGCTGTTTCTCCAGTTTGTGCAGCGCTGAGATTTCTGATTATCGGCTGATTTATCACACTGCAAGCCTCGCATCTGTGCATAAGCCAGTGTGAAGGCAAACTGAAGGACAGGCTTGAATGTACATTAGTGCACAAAGAGATCTTCCAGATCATCCATCAGTCAAGGTGATCGCAAAGGTCCCAGATTTTTATTTATAACCTCAGCTAATTCCGATGGAAGCCTATTAACCGGAAACATTTCTCTGAAAGCAGAGACTTTCTCGGGCGCCGGTTAATTGCCAGAACTTTCCATAGTGTTTTTTTTTAAACGCGACACACACTGGGATGCAGGAAGTACCTTCCTTTCACATCTCTGTGTGTGTATAATCTCTCCATTGCCTCCCAGTGGATCAGGAGGTAGGACACTGGCTTCAGAATGGCTTCATTACTGTAGAATTATTCGCCGCTTCCGAGCAACAGTGGAGTGCCTCAGTTTGCAGATAAACTGTAGATTAAATATATATTAATAATAATAATAATAATTCTCGCATTTGATATCACGCCTTATCACATCTTCAGGATGTCTCAAAGCGCTTCGCAGAATACACTGCAAAGTGTGTAGTGACTGTGAGTTTCGCAGGCGAAATGCAGCAGCCAATCTGATCTCAGATGCTTCATTCACACCAAAAGGTAAATGAGATTTTCAGTTTACTCTATTGACTCAGCGTCGAAAATAACCTAACAGCAGAAAAACAAATTTACCTTTCGTTGTGAATGTTGTGAGTTCAAAGTCAGGACTTTGATCTCACAGTCCAGACTGACACTCCAGTCTCACATTGGGGGAGCGATCCACTGACAGAGGTGGTTGTCCTTCCGATGATAATGTCAAACTGAGTTCCTGTCTGCGTGTTGAGACGATCATTAGTAATCCCACGGTACAATTCGAAAAGACAAGCGAGTTTCTTCCAGGGTCCTGTCCGACGATATCCTGGATGAAACTGGCCGTTCACTTCATGGCGGTTTGTGCACAAACATTGCCGTGCGCAAACCAGCTGCCTACAGATGCACAGTCACTACACTTTACGGTAATTCCTGTTGAGCACATTGAGGTGGCTCAGCAACGTGAAAAAAAAGTGCTATGTCAAACGCACGGACTTCTATTACGTGTCAAAACTCCAGTTCCCCATATTTTGAATTGAATGGACGACTAGTTTCAGGGCATTATTTGATATATGCTCTGTGTGGTTGTGACAGACAGACAACTGGTACAAGAATTTAATTGCAAACAAGCTCGGAACCACAGAAGCAGAAGGTGAGTGTGGGGGGGGGGAGCAGGCTGTGTTTGAGGGCAAGCTGTCTGTGAGGCGTTCTAAACTGTGACTTTCTAAAATTGTGTTCCAACAGCGGCAACGTTTCCTGAAACACTAAACATTTTTGTTTTAAAATTTCGAATGGATTATTAACACCCCGGGAAAGCACTCCGCCAGTCGACTAACAACTGCGTTCCTATTTACTGCTGGGTAATCGGATGCGTGTAGAGGAAGGAAGGAAACTTATTATTTCCCTTATTAGAGGGGCAGACTCTGACATTGCTACAGAAGACGTTGACAGGAGCCAAGGAGTGAGGCTTCCATCTTGCCGATATTTATTATTATTATTATTATTATTTAGCTGCAAGGAGTTTCTGTTTATCCAGGCCCTGATGTCTGCCAGACAATAATCTCACAGAACATCAGCAATCCTGGTGTCACAGCTGGAGGAGGAGAAGTAGATTTGGGCTTTTATCCGCAAACACACCGATAAATAATAATTTGGCGGTTTTAATTCATTTTTTTTTGTGGTTTGACCGTTATTTGCTTAACTGTCTGCGCTCCGGATTGCATTTTCCTTATGGTTAAGCAATTCATGTGGTGGAATTAAAGGACTATAATTGGAAAATGTTACCAGTTTAATAGATTATGGATATTTCATCCCAAGAAGGAAGAGATTTACATCGATTTACAGAGACTGAATAGCATAGAAAAAAAGACCATTGGAGCTAATCAGTCCGAGCTGGTACTTATACTCCACACGAGTCTCTACCTTCTCCTTACCCCCTCCCATAGTCTTGTATTCTCGCCTCCCTCGTGTATGTATCTATCTTCCTCTTAAATGCCCCAGATTATATCCTGTATTTTTATTATGGTCCATTTCAGGGAGAAAGTGGGAGAAAGTGCAGTGACAACTTGGGACATCTGTTGGACCAAACGAGGCTGGAACCAATCCTTTGCTGCTCTCTGAAATTAGCTCTCTTCCAGTTGGGTGTTTCAGGTGCAATAAATTACTGTTAAAAGCAGTCAATTACACTGTGTTACATTTACACTGATCTTTTGCTGTGAAATCTCAGATGAGTCAATAAAGTGAGTCAATAAAATACATCGTAGGGACTGTTGCCCACTCCCACATTACTGATCCAAGTGAGCACAGATGTTTTCCCCACGTGCCTTTGTGTCATAAAATCCACGCACTTTTTTTTAAATAAAAATATACTCATCCAAACACCTTACAAACGCCCCAAAGATTTTTTTTTAAAAAAATAAACACATATTTGCTTTCTTTTGGAGAAATAAACTGCGCAATTTTTTTCCCCCCAAAAAAGCTGCACTGCTTTAATAAAATGAATTGACTGTTATGTTTTGTGGGCAAAACTGTGTATTATCTACTTTTTTTTGGGGGGGGGGTGTGGGGTGGGGGGGGGTTGTGGTTGGGGGGGGGTTGGGGGTTGGGGGGTGTGGGGTGGGGGGGTTGGGGGTGGGGGGTGGGGGGGATACGAAAATTGCTGAGAAAACCTTCCTGAGGAGGAGGAGGAGGATTTACTGTAATGTGCTGATGTTCACCTTTCATGTCTCCTCGAGGCTGGTCAGGCAAACCAGGGCAGGGAAGGCAGACAGGGCAGGGAAGGCAGGGAAGGGAAGACAGGGCAAGGGAAGGCAAGACAGGGCAAGGGAAGGCAAGACAGGGCAAGGGAAGGCAAGATAGGGCAAGGGAAGGCAAGATAGGGCAAGGGAAGGCAAGACAGGGCAAGGGAAGGCAAGACAGGGCAAGGGAAGGCAAGACAGGGCAAGGGAAGGCAAGATAGGGCAAGGGAAGGCAAGATAGGGCAAGGGAAGGCAAGACAGGGCAAGGGAAGGCAAGACAGGGCAAGGGAAGGCAAGTTAGGGCAAGGGAAGGCAAGATAGGGCAAGGGAAGGCAAGACAGGGCAAGGGAAGGCAAGACAGGGCAAGGGAAGGCAAGACAGGGCAAGGGAAGGCAAGACAGGGCAAGGGAAGGCAAGTTAGGGCAAGGGAAGGCAAGATAGGGCAAGGGAAGGCAAGATAGGGCAAGGGAAGGCAAGACAGGGCAAGGGAAGGCAAGATAGGGCAAGGGAAGGCAGACAGGGCAAGGGAAGGCAAGGCACTGCAGGGAAGGGAAAGCAGGGAAGGCAGGCAGGGCAAGGGAAGGCAAGACAGGGCAAGGGAAGGCAGACAGGGCAAGGGAAGGCAGACAGGGCAAGGGAAGGCAAGGCACTGCAGGGAAGGGAAAGCAGGGAAGGCAGGCAGGGCAAGGGAAGGTAAGACAGGGCAAGGCACTGCAGGGAAAGTAGGGAAGGCAGGCAGGGCAGGCAAGGGGCAGGGCAGGCCAAGGGAAGGCAGGGCAAGGGAAGGCAGGGCAGGGCATCAGCAGAAGGCAGCAGTACCCTCCCCATCTCCTCGCCATTGCGCATGATACTGCGGTGCTCAGCCTCTGCGCCTCAACCCACCTTGGAAAGGGGGCGGGGCTGGGAGGGGGGCGGGGCGGGCGGGGCTGACGGGCGGCGGCGGCCACCAATCAGCGCCGGGCTTTGCCGCGGATCGGCCAATGGCGGGCGGGGGGGGGGGCGGGGCGACCGTCAAGTTGGGTTGCGCGCGGGGGGGGGCGGTGCGGTGTGTGGAGGGTTCGTGGTGGTGAGAGGCATCTTCGGGAAAAAAGAGAGCAGAGAGAGGCTGTGCTGCGGGGGGGGGGGGGAGGGGGGGGGGAGGGAGGGGAGGGAGTGAGACAGAGAGGGAGGGAGGGAGTGAGACAGAGAGGGAGGGAGGGAGTGAGACAGAGAGGGAGGGAGGGAGGGAGGGAGAGAGGGAGGGAGTGAGTAAGTGGATGAGTGACTAAGGCTTAAGCTGCGGGAATGTAATCGAATAAGAGGGAGAAGGAGAGAGAGAGAAGGAGAGAGAAGGAGAAGTGGAGAGAGAGAGAGAGGAGGAGAAGTGAAGGAGAGATAGAGAGAAGGAGAGAGAGAGGAGGAGGAGAGGAGGAGAGGAAGGAAGGAGGGAGGGAGGGAGGGGAGGGTGAGAGAGTAAGGATGCAACCAGGTCTACATTGAAGGGGACATGACCCCAGAGGATGGCCTCGAGCTGATGGTCAGATAAAGAAGGAAAGGAAAGGAAGAGGGAAAGAAAGAAAGGAAAAGAAAAAAGAAGGGAAGATGTTTGATTGGTGCCGTGAAACACCTCCAAGAGTGAGGAGCTGTTGAGCGATGTCCCACTCAGAGCTCACAGTGGGGTGACTGTACTATGATTTGGTATGTGGCCACTCTGTTAGCCAGTGTGGTCAGCACCAGAGGAGCAGCAGCTCAAGGTGAGTTGAAGTTCATCACCTCCCCACCCCCCCACCCCCCCCACACCCCTCCACCCCACACCCCCACCCCTCCCCACACCCCTCCACCCCACACCCCAACCCCACCTCCTCCTCGGCTTCCCAACTCCATCCTCCCACCCACCAGATCCCACCTCCCAGTCCCCTTCTCCCAACTCCCCCCACTCCACCCTCCAGCTCCCAACTACTGTATTCCCAATTCCCACCCCTACAGATCCCACTCCCCCCCCAACTCCCATCCCAGTCCCCAGCTCCCAACCCCCAGGTCCCATCTCCCAACCCCCAGGTCCCAGCTCCCAACCCCCAGGTCCCATCTCCCAACCCCCAGGTCCCATCTCCCAACCCCCAGGTCCCATCTCCCAACCCCCAGGTCCCAGCTCCCAACCCCCAGGTCCCATCTCCCAACCCCCAGGTCCCATCTCCCAGCTCGGGCTGATCCTAGGGGTGGGGGTGGGGGGGAATTGAAATTGATGGGTGTCCTCTGCCCCGGTGGGAATAGTGCCAGGAGGCTTTCCTTTATGTATATGTGTGTGTGTGTGTGTGTATATATATATATATATTTTCGTGGGTTTATTCGACTGACTTGTCTGTGGGTATCGCTTTCTCCTGTTATTTGGGTTTCTGATCAAAGTGATTGACTTGTGTTTGAAGGTTAAACCGAAAGGGGAAAAAAAAAACTTTGGGGTTTTTAATTTTTGTGTCAAAGTTGCACGGATTTCCCATACGTTAATAATTAAATGGCAACGGTGGGGGGAAGGGGTGGGGGGTGGGGGGGGGTGGGGGGGGGGGGGTGGGGGGATTGTGGTCCTCTGGAAAGTGACTGTGTTCTGGGAAACTGTTCCCAGTTTCAGCAACTTTGTGATGTGCTGTGTGCTGTTGTGTTGGTTGAGCTGTGGTTCTCTGTGTAAGTCAGGAATGACCCTGGAATGTGACTTACAGCGTTATGATGAGTATAAAATTATTCTCCTTCATCCCAAATGTTTAGTTTTGTATTATCATTTAAAATCGTTCGAAACGTATCACTTAAACGACATCCATTAGTTTTTTTTTGAGGGCTGTAAATTTTTTATGCTTTATATATATAATATATATAAAGGTGAAAAAATAATAACTTGCATCTTTTAAGGGGAAAGGATTCAGCCATTCAGCAAACTCATTTGATCTCAGGAGAGGCTGAGAGAAAGCATTCATTGCGCTGTTCTTTTTTTTCTATTGAACAAAAAGTGACAGTGGTACCAGTTTTTTTTTTAAATTAAAAAAAAGGTGAAATATTCAGCTGTGGGAAGTGCGAGAGCCACTAATGAACCAATTGATCAATAAAGGGCGTTCGGTTTATCACCGGTGAGATGTATTTTCAGTATTAAGGCGTGTGACCAACGTAGTGGTACCATTACGATACCCCCCAATAAGTCTTAAAAGAAACGATGATGTTTTTTTTTGGTGTTTTTTTTTAGATAACAATGTAGGTATAACACCAGGTATTTCGTAACCTTAGTGCCTGTGCGTTGTTGGAATAGATCTCTGGCATCAATCTCACAGTGACTGACCTCCTTAAATGAAGATGAGCAGTTGTTGGTACCCTGTGTGGTCCCCTCTTCCCCAAAGCCCACAGACTCTCCTCTCCCTCTCTTGTGTGTTTTTTTTACACACACACACACACTACGATGGGTTCGGGGCGAATGGCTGTAGTCATAGTTCCAGTTCTGGTTACAGAGCGATCACTGAATCATGTTCCAAAGCACTTGGGGGTTTCTCAAAGGAGGGGGAGAGGGGGGGAGGAGAGGGGGGGGAGAGGGAGAGGGGGAGAGGGGGGGGGGAGAGGTGGGAGGGGGAGAGGGGGGGAGAGGTGGGAGGGGGAGAGGGGGGGGAGGGGGGGAGAGTGGTTAAGGTTAGTTCTGGTCCTGTCGGTAGAAATCCCATCCAGTTCATGTGCTGATTTTGATGATGTTCTACTCTATGTGTGTGTGTGTGTGACTGTGTCTCTCTCTGTGTGTGTGTAGTGTCGGTGTGTGTGTGTGTGTGTAGTGTGTGTGTGTGTGTAGTGTCTGTGTTTGTGTCTGTGTGTGTGTAGTGTGTGTATCTGTGTGTGTAGTGTCTCTGTGTCTGTGTGTGTTAGTGTCTGTGTGTGTAGTGTCTGTGTATCTGTGTGTGTGTAGTGTCTGTGTGTGTAGTGTCTGTGTGTGTGTGTGTGTGTGGTGTCTGTGTGTCTGTCTGTGTGTGTGTAGTGTCTGTGTGTCTGTCTGTGTGTGTGTGTGTAGTGTCTGTGTGTCTGTCTGTGTGTGTGTAGTGTCTGTGTGTCTGTCTGTCTGTGTGTGTAGTGTCTGTCTGTGTGTGTAGTGTCTGTCTGTGTGTGTAGTGTCTGTGTGTGTGTCGCAGTTTCTTGCGTTGGTTGAAGCTTTATATTACGCACCGAATGAGCGGAGTGGGCAGTGTGTGTGTGTGTGTGTGTTTCCCTGCGATAGAATAACAGTCTGGTCGGTGGGTCCAAGACTGTGACATTATTATTAACCATCAAGTGGGGTGTGTGTGTGTGTGTGTGTGTGTGGGTGTGTGGGTGGGTGTGTGTGTGGGTATGTATGTGGGTGTGTGCAAAAAAAAACCCACAGCGACATTGCGGAATATTGCAACTGCATCTCTGCAGAGATCAGAGGGGGTTTTAAAGAGAGAGATTGATTGCCTTTTGGAAACCGAGTCATGTTGCTTTGCTATTTGTCTGGCTTTGGGGGGTGGGGGGGTGGGGGGGGGGGGGGGGGGTGGGGGGGAGAAGAGGACATCATTGTTTGCAGATGGATTTAGATTGTGTCTTACAGCTCTCACAGGTAAAAAAAAAGAAGAGGGGTCGCCTCCAATTGCCTGGAAATAAATGTCCAGTGATGTGGTGGTGGTGGTGTTGATGGGGGGGGGTTGCAAGGAATAATTTGATCCATTGCAAAGGGACACACACACACACACACTGCAGGGAGGGTAAGCTCAGTAGCCAATGGCGAGCCAATGGCAAGACCACGATGGCCACTGGGGGAAAAGTTCCTGCTTGGAAATTTTGCTGCATTACAACTTTCCCAGGATTTCATGGCAACGCTTTTCGTTTCTCTGCACATATTAACACGCAGCCTCAGGCGTAATGATGTCATCTCTGCACACACTCACACCACACTCACTCACACTCACAACCACACTCACTCACGCTCACACCCCCTCCTGTGCTCCCCCCGTAGATCTCGAGCAATTGGCGTGATTATCGAGAGCCGAGCGTCGCCACCTCAATCAGTTCACTTGCGGTGAATAATTGCGGAGTGAATTGAGAAGAGATGGCATTCTCTCACTCACTCTCACTCTCTCACTCACTCTCACTCACTCACTCACTCACTCAGGTTGCTGTGTCTTTTTTAATTGAATGATTCCAAGGTGTTGGTATTTGGACAGCGGCTGCGAACAGAAACTTCCGAAGAAAAAGTGTCGCTGATTGAAAAAAAAATGGTTATTTTCCAAGCGAACAGTGCTGTCGTCGCTCATGTTCTTAAAATCTGCGGGTTGGGGGGGGGGGGCGGATGAGGGGGGCAAACTGGTTTCGTGTATTATACAGAACAAAACTATACAAAGGGTTTGGAAGAAACACGGCAGCCAATTTTGCAACCTTTCTCAAGCAGGAAATCCCGATGCCCCTGACACAAGCTCACACGAATGGTCAGTCCAACCCGAAACTATTTATAGATGAGCGCTCCAATTATGTAAGGAATGAATGCCCACGTGAATTTTCTTGATTAATATGGAAAAACTGATCCCGCGATCGCAAAACTCAGCAGCAACATATTGATACATGGTGCTAAGTGTGTTTGTGTTGGGAGCTTGCCAATAAGTATAAACATATTCTGATGCTTTTCCCCCAATGGCTTAGGAGGCAAACACATTGCCCAGGGTGGTACTGAGTCACACAGGCAAGGAATGTGTTAGATTTGACCCATTGTCCACACTTAGTTTGTTCATCTTGTCCAGAGGAATAATGAGTTGATACCATTCACCCCAGTGTCCCTGGAAGAGAAGCAGTGCTTCCGATTTAGTGACCTATAGCGCCTTATCACATCTTCGAGACGTCTCAAAGCGCTTCACAGGATATACTGTAAAGCAAATTGACTGTATATTTTGTGGGCGAAACGCGGAGGCCAATTGCGCACAGCAGCGTCCCCACAAAGAGTCGTGGATTGAGTGACCAAATTATCATTATTTATTTTTGAAGGATTTATTACCGCCAGAAAAGCGATCCACCAATCGACTACCAACCGGGTTCCTACTTACTGCTAGGTAAGCAGAGATATGTTTGTGGAGTAAGGAAACTTGCCAAAGGTTTTTCCTCGCCCGCCCAGGAATCAAACTTTGGTCCTCTCGCTCGTGAGGCAAGCGCTCTATCCAAAACGCTACAGGACTCCACAATCATTGGGTGTGGTTCAATGGGTGGTCGCACCCTAATACCTTGCCAGTTTTCTGGAGCGGGAGTGCAGACATGGTCTCCACTTTGGGGAGATGGTGGCTATGAGTCCAAACCTGTCCTTGCTGTGTTTGCAGGGTAGCACAACAACAACAGCTTGCGGGGTAGCGTCCAGGAACGCTTGACAGTAGCGGAGGAGGGCGGAGGAGAGGTGACCGTAAGCACAATCAAAAAGGAAGGTCTTTGGATGAGTTTGAAAGTGGGGAGGGAGGGGTCGAGAGCAGAGGGGGTGTGAGTTTTAACTTAGGTGGTCATTGTAATGCATGAGCCATCAGGGGAGGGCTCCAAGATACTTTTTCTAAATAGTAATCACTTTGTGCGACAAAGTACCACATGCATTAAAGGAAATGGAAATGGCCAGGCTAAATCAATCTCGGTCGTATACTTGAACTGAAGACCATTTTTTTTCCGAGGCATTTAGTTACGAGTTCATTTGTAAATTGGTCTACTCTGTAGACCCGAGCTGACACGTCCTATAATTCAGCTGCTGTTAGAAGTAGCATGGGTTAGTTTTTTTTCCCCGGAGGTCAAAGCTAAATGTGTCATGTTTTACCACCGGAGAAGTCTTCACTTTCAAGGGTTGCAGCACTTTCTGTGTTCACCATGTTTGGCTGTAAGAGCCCATTGAGATGTTGAAGTCAAAAGTCAATGGATTGGGGGGATCGGAAATTAGACCTAGCACACCCTTTCTTCTGAAATTGATTGTATTTAGTGGGGTGGAGTATTTATTATCCACTAGAACAGCTAGGGGAGACCTTTGTTTAAGTCAAAGGGGTATTGTTTCATGTATATCAGGTAGAATGTCCGGATGATTAGGGTGGTTTTCTTGGTAGAAAATGGGTACCTCGGGAAGAACAAATGCTTCTGAATGATATTTTGTTCAGTGTTGAACAAGTCTTGGACTTAGGAGTTCACCTAAAGATGAAGCTTCTATTCGGACACTTGTCACACTGGTAACAAACGGTAACGGCAGTAAGGTTGGCAGTCTGTCTGTCTGTTGCCTTGTGCAAGGTCAATACTAGACTTGAAATGGGTAGCAGTGTTTTAGCGCCTCAGAATTGGCCACAAGATGGTGACAAACTGCTTTTCCTCCAACATAAATGACAACACGGATGTAGAGTGGTATTGATGGACCGAAGACCTATTGTTTTTCCTTTTATTGATTCAGTTGTTTGCACCCAGTGTGGAAAGTGCCCGTAATCAAAATTATGAGACAGCAGCTGAAGTGGTGAGAGGTTCCACTGTGAGCATTTTTTTCCCGCAGCCTGTGATGGAGAGCAAATGGAGCGCAGCACGGAGTGGATTGCCCAAAGTTGTCTCTGATTGACTGGAGGTAGATTGGCCGAGGTTTGAATTATTTCCGCTAGCAAGTTTATTTTGCTAATTCTCTCTAAAAGGGCAGCTGGAGGAGGAGAAGTAGATTTGTGTGTCACCCGCATATATTTGGAAGTTTGCCTTGTGTCTGCGGACGACATCGCCAAGCGGGAGCATGTAGGTGAGGAAGAGAAGAGGGCCAAGGATAGAGCCCTGGGGTACACCACAGGTGACCGGGCAGGGAGTGGGAGGAGAAACTGTTTGAAGAGACGGTTGTTTCAAAGGCATCATTAGGAGTTGTTCCAGAGACAACCATCCTACAACCTGACTGCGGTAAAATCAGCGATCGCTGAGCGACAAGCCTGTGGAAAATGTTGTCACATTAGGTAATCACTACAAAACCTTCAATGCTTTCGTTGTTCAAGGTGCAGTCTTGCATGACTGACATTGCCTCAAAACATAGAGTTGATACAACCAAACTAGAAATGCTTTGCTCCTTCAAGACAACATACAATAGAGACATGAAAGTATAATATGCACAGCCCCAGGGAGATGGGAGTGCAATCGGACCAGTTGTATGCCTGTCCTGAGAATAAATCAATGCTATCTAGCCTCCAGTCGACGTATTTGTCTTGAATAACTGAGAGTGAGCATGGCTCCTGTCAGTGTACCGTGGTCACATCCAGGTTTGTTGTGCTTCCAGCACACTGATACATTGATGGGAACATGTGGGTGGGTGGTTTGAATGTGTTAAGTAAAAAAAGTCAGCCATATTGTTAATACAGGGTGACCAAAAAGTCGTGGTACCATTAGATGTCCAATAAGTCTTCAAGAAATTACGATTTTTTTTAGATAACAGGGTAGATATCATGACTTGTTGGTCAACCTGTTGTTGTTCCCAATGTGCTCAAATCGTGCCCGAGTCCTTGTCCTATCATTCAGAGTGGTACCTCTGTGTCACTTCCTCCTTTATATAAGCTCAGGGGCAAGGTGGCCAGAGCTGATGATGTGTGATCACTTTGCATAGGCGTTAGCTCTGATCAAGCCTAGCGTCAATGTTTGGATCCTGTCGTGACTTAATTAGAAGGCTCGCTCATCATTGGGAAGGTTGAGCAGATGGCAGAAGATGTATTTCCCAATCAATGTACCTGTGAATCAAGATGA
This sequence comes from Callorhinchus milii, assembly GCF_018977255.1. Lineage (NCBI taxonomy): Eukaryota > Metazoa > Chordata > Chondrichthyes > Chimaeriformes > Callorhinchidae > Callorhinchus > Callorhinchus milii. The sequence goes on along the minus strand of NW_024704766.1, from coordinate 2,668,740 downwards.
TTATTACTGCTGCGTTACTGTGAAGTTATTTTGAACTATTTTAAAAACGTACTTCAAAGTAACAGCCCAGTCTTGCCAAAGAACATTTTGTTCCCAATTTTAATTCAAAGGGAAGTTCCTGCCAAACCATATGGAGTGTCTCAGTGACTCAGCAAGTCGGTGGTGAATAAATTAGCATTTCTCTACGACGACTCAAATTTACGATTTTTTTTTCTTGGTATCAAAATGGATTAAACAATTTCCCGGATAAAATTGGCCATTCAATTCCTGGTTTGTGAGTTTGCGAGGCAGTAATTACTGTGTGCCAATTGGTTGCCATGTTCACCTACAAAATACAGTCACGACACATGACACTTTGAGATTGCCTCCTGATGCGAAAGACACTGTCATTACTACAGCAACAACAACTTACTTTTCTATGTAGTTAAACTGCTGTAACTTCCATAAGCGCCTTTCAGCAATGGAGCTGAAATTGCAGGAAAATAACTATACTTGGCATTCTTTTCACATTAAATTCTTTTAGTATCTCATCTTTCTTTTTCTCATTTGTTTATGTCTTTGGTGTGTAGAGATTTCTTTGAACAACATAAGCACTGTAAATCGGGAAGGTAATTTAATTACCAAAAAGCCATAGGAGGTCCACAAATCCCCACCTTGTTTATGAGAACAATGTTCGTTTCATACTTCGCAAGGTATCAAAAGCAAAGGCCATGTGGAGAAATCTCTTAACCATTTAATTGTTTTTCTCTATCAACGATGAAATTACAATTAGATGGGTTTACCAACAACGTGTACGTGTGGATCAGCACGCATAATGGGCAATAATTAATATTTAGGAGTGCCTTTCATATTGGGAAACATCTGAAAAGTGCTTCACACAGATTAACTAGGAGTCTGAGGCTGTGCTTAGGAGTGGGGGTAGGGGTGAAGCTGATGGTGGGAGGGCGAAAGCATGGTTGAGAAGACATGGTTGACAATTTACAAATGTCTGCCCCACAGATTATTTGATCATTAATTCATTCAGCAACTCCGCCTGAATAAAGAGATTGATCGAAGACATGCCCCTTTCTTTTCGGTGCGATCAGACTTGTAAATGTAATAATAATAATCCTTGCAACTTGATATAGCGCCTTCTCACGCCTTCGAGACGTCTCAAAGCGCTTCACAGAGTATACCGCCAAGCGAATCGAATGCGGGCAAGACGTACTGTTGTCCTAGAGTGAAAGTCGTCAATCGATTGCCTAGCTTCAGTGTACTGAACAGTAGAAGTGCATTACTGAGAACATTTTGTGTTGGGATTATGTTTCCGCGTGTAACTGAATCAGAAATTCTATGCAAAGGGAATGAATGGGGGAAAACACTGAAACTTTGTTGAGTGGGACAGAACGGGAAGCAGTTCAGTCAATTGAAACCCAACACAACATACAGTCGCGCTGTCTAATAGCCAAGCCTCTTGTCGTATCAGGGGAATGGGATTGAAACGGTTTGAACCTAACAGGCAGCCTCCTGATTCAGAGGCAAGAGTACTGACACTGAGAAAACTGAGACCGACATTAAGGCTGTGCAGCGGAAGAAAATGGGAAGTGGCTCAGAAGATTTAGGTTCTCAACCACCGGTGTAAAGTACTGCAGGTTTATATTGGGTTTGGAAAATGGGAATCCTGTTTGAATTTGTATCCATCTAATTTGTTGCGGGGTTGCGAATATCACTGAAATTGTTGATGTGTGTCTAGATATGAAAAAGAAACACCCTTATAATAATAATAATCCTTGCATTTGATATACAGCTTCGAGATGTTTCAAAGCATTTTACAGAATATACTGTAAAGTGTAGTGACTGTATATTTTGTGGGCAAAAATCTATCTAGGTCAGGGGATCATTAGCAATGGGTGCCTGTACTATATGAATGCAAGTTATTGCGGTCGTTGGAGCCCAGGATTGTTGTCAACCTCATGACTGGATATTTGATGCGTAATCCCCAAATCTCAGTAGAATCGCAGCTCTGAGGAAATTCTCTGATTTTGATGGTAATTTTGTATACAGGAGATGATGCTCATTAAACTGAGATTCCCCCTCTATTAAACAAGTATGATTGATATCCCAATTCATGAGGTAAAATGTAATAAATATGTCGCTGGTCATCTGCCTTCAGTGATTAAAAGTGGCATTTCAATTCATTGTGTTGAATTCTATTGATACAAATTAATTGGCAATTTGTTCCAAATCAATTATTAATTTTTTTTTCCCTCTGGAAGATTTGGATCAATGAGTTAGAATTTTAAAACCGAGTCTCCTCTTTAGCAACATGCTGCCTGTCACAGCTGAAACTTTAATTAGACTCAAATTCTGTGAGATACCGTACAAGCTATTTTATAGGACTTTTTCTTCTGGTTGGAGAAAGCTGATCAAGCACGAGTACTGATAAGAGGTCATCGACCTGAAATGTTAATTCATTTACATCTCTCCATAGATGCTGCCTGACCTGCTGAGTGTTCCCAGCGACTTCTATTTTTATTTAAGCATCTCCTCATTAGTCTAGGGATTTTTTATACGGCTTTTTGCCCAGAACCAATTTCGGCACAAACTGTTTAGCAATAACTTTGCACTTTTTTTTATTTTCAGCAGTTTAACTCGTTGAAGTTCTTTCACACTTTTTTCAATGATATCACACTGCTTTACAAAATCTGTCGAAGTCTGAATCACCTGCCAATGGAATGAGAATCCTGCTCCTGGCTCTCTGAGATGCATCCTGACCTCGTTCAATACAATACAAAATTACATTTCTATAGCGCCTTTCCCGTCGGGAGGACGTCCCAAGGCGCTGGACAGTCAGGGATTTGGACCCGAGCTGGGATCAGGGAGGGTGGAGGGCAGGGATGATAGGAGGGTGGCCGAAAGCATGGTCGAAGAGGAGGGTTTGAGATATGTCTTGAAGGAGGTAAAGGAGGGAGTGAGGTGAAGGGAATGTGGGATGGAGTTCCAAAGATAACAACTAAAACTCGAGTAGAGTGAGTCCCACTTTCCCAGGTTGTTTATTGAATCGTAGACGTGTTTTGTGTTTCCTTGGGTTTTCCTGCCCTGTCAGGAATAACACAGAATTTCCTAACTGTTCGATGCGGCTTTGCATGAAGGTTTTGTTCCCAGAGGCACAGTGCTTGTTTCCTGTCTCAGCGAAAAATATTGCTTGCAACTCAGTAGAAATAAAATCTCTGCGGACATCAAAGCCCGTGCAGGCGGTAGGTTAACATTGATGCTACTATTTTGTGAAGCTGATTTATGATTTCAGCAGATGCTACCATCACACAGCCGTTATCTGAACCACACCTGCTTCAACCAGAAGAGGCAGAAATGACCTTGAGTTTAACATTCAGTGTGTTGCTGCAGAACTTCAGATCCTACTCATGTTTTCCGAATCGTTCTCTGGAGAAGGAAAGTTAAAGTCACAATTTCTGGTTGAAAATGTTCAGGCGTCTGAGGCGAGGTAGCTTCAGATTTCCTGCAGCTGAAGCGGCAAAGGAAAGAGCGGAGAAACTAGGAGTTATTGAAAGGTTATCAAGAGCGGGAGCAGAACGGTTGAAAGCTCGCCTGCCAACGGTGGGGTGAAGGACATGAAGCAGAACACTGCTTGAGAGAGTGTCCAGGGCAGTCAGCTCACAGAGGCAGGTGGGGCAAAGCCATGGAGGGAATGAAAAGTGAGGGTTAAAACGGCAAACTTGACCAGATGGGACATGAGGAACCAGCGGAATTGAGCGAGGAAACAAAATGTCAGGATCACAAGATTGGTTTCGATGAAGAACTCCTTCGTCCCAATTGATGTCATCGTCTCAGAATACCCACCCTACCATCTTCTCACCACAGCATCAAGCTGTTTTTTGAATGAGTTCAGTGTCCCGGCCTCAATCACGCTTCTTGGTAACTTGACCCGTTAAATCGGAGTAAATCAGAACTCCCTGTTATCTGTCCTGAAATTGCCTCTTGCAATTGCAAACCTATCTCCTCTTGCTTTGTGGTCTTGGTGCATTCCGAAGTACTGTTCTGCGCTTACTTTTCCAAATCCATAAAAACATTTTTTACACTCTTAAGTTTCTGTTTGAGAGGTCTACTTCCAACACTGAGGAGCCCTAGCTTGTCTAATCGTTGCTCGAAACTCATTCCTCAAACACTTGGGGAATAGTTCTAAAAAGGAGAAATACGAAAGGGAAAACGGAAAATAATTGCACTATTAAGGGAATAGTTTCGAGAGCTAGCGGAGGCCTGGTAGACTAGATGGCCTCATATTGTTGTTGGAAAAATACTTTTAATTATTATAACAATACAATAATCCTTGCATTTGTTATACAGCGCCTTATCACGTCTTTGAGACATCTCAAAGCGCTTCACAGAATATACTGTAAAGTGTAGTGACCGCGTGTTTTGAGGGTGAAATGCGGCAGCCAATTGCGCGCAGCGGTGTCTCACCGACAGCCATGGATTGAGTGACCAAATTAAATTCACGTGTAGGAAAAAGACAAAGAAGACAGATTCGTCCTGAGTTTCAAAACTCCCCTCACATAAACCTACACAAGTTCTGGGACTTCCATTGTAGAGATGTAGTCAAAAGATCAAAAAAAAATTCTTATTATAAAAGATCACACCTCCAGACCTAAAAATTGGAATCAAAAAGATTCAAACTTTGCAAACTTTTTTCCCCAGAGACAGTGAGTGGAACCAAACTGGCAGACTTGGAATTTGCATGAGTTTGGGGATGTTCCACACTCCCGGGACAATTCCCAATTGTGTATCCTCTGTCTAAGATCCAAAACGTGACATTTTTGTACCTTAAAAAATTCAGTTTGATTTTAGTTTAAGCATTGGACGTGGGTTGCTCCCTCTAGTGCTGCAAATAACGTAATGCTCCTTCCAATGCAGCGTGATTTTTCTTTCGTCTGCGAGAAGTAGGTCTTTGTGGGTGTCCTGTAAAAGCTCCTCCCACCACACTGAAGGCAGATGCCCACCAGATAGCTGATGAGCGCTCCAAGATGGTACCCTGGGTGAAGAGCGCCCTATAAATGCAAGTTGTTATCGTCGTTGCTACTGAGTAGATTTGTAATGGAAAGCAAAACGATGAATATTACCGAGTGGAGATCTGCCGTGAATTCTTCTTCACGTTAATAATGAATGATACAGATGATATTTGTAGTGTGTAATGTCATCATCTGTTGAAAGCAGCTGACTCAATGAGCCCATGGGACATACCAGTAACTATGTCTTCCAGTTCAAGGAACATGCATTTAGCTCACGTCCCTGCTTTAAAGCTCATCAGCTTCTTTTCTCCTTAATGCATTGGCTAGTATTCGTTTCACTGGCAATCTTTATGTGACATGATATCCAAAGTCTGTGTGAATTTTCACTGCGACCCCTTTGTGCTCCTCAGCACTGACTTCAACACAAATTCAACAATAATTGGTCTGAAGCAAAACGAAGAGTTCTGGCCTTCAGAATCCAAGTTGACTGTGTTCAATTTGCCCACGTGTGGAGAACTGTAGCTCAGTGGTCAGAGCACTCGCCTCGCAAGCGAGAGACCTGAGTTCGTATCCTGGGCAGGGCGAAATGTTGGGCAAGTTTCCTTACTCCACACGCTTCTGTTTACCCAGCAGTAAGTTGGTTGTTAGTCGATTGGCGGGTCGCTTTTTCGGGGGTAATAAGCCCTTCAAAAAAAAAAAATAATAAATTGATCCCTCAAACCACGACTGCTTGTGGGACGCTGCTGTGTGCAATTGGCTGCTGCGTTTTGCTCACAACATATACAGTCAATTCCCTTTACAGTATAGTCCGTGAAGCGCTTTGCGATGTCTCGAGGATGTGATGAGGCGCTGTATCAAATGAAAGGAATATTATTATTGCTATCTTTCCAGGTGTTTGTAGGATCAAACAAGTTTACAGTGCAGACCTGATCTCAGACCAAACTATTCGTTCAATCCCACTGCCCTGCTCCATCCCCCACATGCCCTTCCAAGCCTTTATCTTTCCTCCATCTATCTACTTCTTCCATGAAACTCCTAATCAACTCTGCCTCTTCCAACTCTTCCACGTGTCAAGAGCCTCCTCTATGAAAAATTCACTCATGTTACTTTCTATTATAAGCCTCAGGCAATGTGGCCCCTGTGATTTGAGATAAAGCAGTTTCTAGATACCTCTCCTGCTTTGTTGCTTCTGTTATCAAGGGCAGAAAAAATAACTGGGATTCCCCAACCCTAATTATCTGCCTCATTTTCTTCAGTCGCCTTTCACGAAGGACTGATTCCTTTAGACAATCCCTGTTTCGTGCTTTCATTTAATGGGTTTCGGCACCTTCTCCGCCTGAGCTCTTGCCCGGTGGGCAAGACTCCTCCAGTCACCCACATTAATCTGTCACAGACTTTTTCATCTGAGTCACTTTAGACCAGATTGCCTTTGACGTGTGTCACTCATTTCTTGCGTACAAAACTGAGTTGATGTTTTAGCTCATCTTCAGCTACTTTTTGGCAGGTCATTCCAGGTCCTAACCACCAGCAAACCACTCTTAACTAACCACTAAGCTACAGGCCTCCACAGTAACCGTTGCTGAGAGGAACGCTGGCTGTGGCTTACCCTCAATGTCTTCCAAAAGACTAGAATGGTTGATAGAGTGTGTTCGGTGGCTGGTTACTCAGCAGATTTTGAGTGAAGCAGGGAGTTGAGTTCATAAATCCTGCTGTAGTGACCTGATGTCTGAAGCTGTCCGGGTTAATGACTTTCTGCCCATGTTAGTCCCGCTTACTTGCACAATCCCCCTCAGGCAATGAATTGGTTCAAGCAGCGGTGCTCTCACCACTCAGTGCTCAAATTAAACTATTTAACATGAAAAATACACAGCCTATGAACCTCAGGTCTTTAGCAGATGTATTGAAGAAGGGGTTGAATGGCACGGCTCTCTCTGGTTTCCTTTTTTTTGAGAGGAAAGAGAGCCACGGCTGAGAAATCAATAGCTCAGCGCTTTGTGATTTGCCTTCGTTTGCAGGTGAGAAAGCAGCAGCTGAAAGCTCCTGTCGTTTGAGTCTTTATCAAGTGATCGGTATAAATCGTACAGTCGCCCAAGTCTGCCTGAGTCCCGTTGAATTTCCTACTAAATCCACTTGATTGTACCCGCACTAAGTTGTATTAACCATCGCACAACTCGTAGCATCCCGAAATCCCCGCCATTCATGTCATGTCTCTTCAATCCACGACTGTTTGTTGGGACGCTGCCGTGCGCAATTGGCTGCCGCGTTTCGCCCACAAAATATATGCAGTCGATTCACTTTACAGTGTATCCTGCGAAGAGCTTTGAGACGTCTCAAAGACGTGATAAGGGGTTATATCAAATGCAAGGATTATTATTATTATTGTGACTGGAGCTCAGCCTCATGTCATGACCACAAGAGCAGTGCTGTACTTACTCACTGGCAGGTTTCCTCTAACTGACAGTTATGTAAACCATAAGGCTGCACTTATCTCCTCCCTTTATAACTGAAGACGCATCAAATGCAGGATTATTATTTATTTCACATCCTCTCTCTGTCAATGCTGTGCAGCTTTGGAGGCTGTGTGAATGCTTAGCGACCTGCATGCAAACCTGATTCGCAAAGCGAGAGGTTTTGACGGAGAATATCATAAGATCTTTATTACGGTAAGAATCCAGATGGCTGGCTGGTAACACAGAATAATAAAAATAATCCTGGCATTTGATTTAGGGCTTTATCGGGCCTTCAAGACGTCTCAAAGCACTTGGCACTTGCCTGGGAAATGAACCCAGGTCCTCTCGCTTGCGAGGCGAGTGCTCTAACCACTGAGCTGCAGGACTACACCTTCAGGATTCCGGGGAGATTTAACCGCATTGTGCTACTTCTAGTCGAAAGTTTTGCAGCATTCACCGCCAACTGTGCTGTATGAAGAAGGGTTAACACTTTCGGTCCTGAATGTCAGGACATGCAGAGTGAGCCGTAAAAACCTTAGGGCACTGTCGGAGTCTATTCATCCATTGTATCAATGTCAGTGTGTTTGCTCCGCTAATAAGGCTATATGTTTCCTAATCCCAATCCCCTATTCTTTTCCCGTATCCATTAATTCCCTCCACATCGGCACGTTACTAATTCCCCTTTAAACGCCCCCAAATCAGCCCTGTTCCAGCAGGGCTCCTGGCAATTCATTTTGCTTTGGATAAATTTCCGGGCGAAAAAAACCTTCCAACTTCTCCTTTCAAGCCAACGCACCAGCAGCCACTCATTCATTATTTACATCTATTAAACAAAAGCCTCTCATCATAAATAAACAGGAAGAAGAAAACAAGCATTTTGAGCGTTGTAAAGTGAACAATTGCAGCTGGCCTTTTTCTGATGAACACATTACAGCACTCGGCGCAATGTGTTGCTGTTTAGCCACTGCTACATATGTCACTGTAACTGCGGAGAGAAAGCTCATCCTGTCTCTTGTTCAGCTTTCACCTGTGAAATTGGGCTTCTCAGTGACGTAGCCCTTTCAGAATGCAAACAGCCGTGATGGTAGAAGAGCGCATTGCAGGCGGAGGGGATATGACGGCAATGTTCTGTGAAGCGCTTTGAGACGTCTCGAAGACGTGATAAGGCGCCTTATCAATTCCAAGGATTATTATATTATTACAAGAGAGAGAGAGCCAAGGTTTGGTGCTGTAATTACATTGAGTCCCAGTCCAAGAATCTATCTCTGGGATTCCCCATGTGTAGGAGGGAGGCATGGAAATCTCAGCTTGGTTTGGATACTCTTAAGCAACGGTGATGGTGTTTCAGACCCCCCCCCCCAAATATGTCCTTAATTAATTGAACACCCTTTGTTTCTGCTTGTTTTTTAAAGAAAACAGCTTCATTAAGATAATTATTAACGCCCAGCCGGTTGCAGGAAGAATATGCTGCATTCTCAGGTTTTTCGGACTGGTGAAACCACTTCATTTTTTTCAGCTGGAATTAATGTGAATGTTTCAGAGATCTCGGTGGAGCCAATCTTTCAGGTGGCACCCGATGCAAAGTCACTCCTCTTAGAAAGGAAATGTTACCTTGCGAGATCATATTTAACAATAGCAAATGAAAATTCTCGCCAGTTGATATTTCTTAGTTTTCTGGCCCCGAGACTCACACAGAGAGAGAGAGAGAGAGAGAATGAGAACAGCCATCTCGCGTTGCCTTGTTCTGTGAGCGGACTATATGAAATGTAGCACTGGGAAACGCCTTTTTTTTAGAAGTTCTTGAGTATTTGTTGGTATTGCTGGAGTTGAACCAGATGAAAATCGCGTAGACTTGCCATTGAGTCTACAGTTTCAAGATGCTCCCTCTCCCTTTCAAATCACTCCATGCCCTGGCACCTGTTCGATCTGCTCACACCCCACTCACTTCCCATGACTTTGGCTCAGGTTTTCCTCATGCCCCTCACCCACCATTGACAGTTTTGGCTTCAGCCACCATATCACTCATTTTTGTCCTTCATGATGGACGATAGACAAATGCAAGTTGTTGTTCCTGAAGCACGTGGCATGCCAAGAGCAATCCTCTTTAAGATTCTTGTTCAATTAAGCAGTGAGAGCAAATTAGATGGCAGTAGTTATTGATTTATGAATTGAAGGACAGGAGATTGCGAGCTTTGTATATAGTAGCAAATGATGTTTTTGTGAGTGAATTGTAATCACTGAGGTAACACTGGAGCCCTTGGCTGGCTGCGGTAAAGTCAATTAACTGTATTTATTGAGTTGTGTTTACGCATCCAATGGGGATGTAAGAGTGTGTATGTGTTAACAAAATATTTCATCAACAAATTGGAATTTCTCAACCCATGCCAGACTCCTTTCCCCACAACTGATTCGGAGAGGATCCAAACCAAGCTGAGAATTCCCACCTACACATGGAAATCCCAGAGATAGATTATTGGCATGAGCTCTCCCTCTCCCTCTCTCCCTGGAGGGGCACATCCTGCTTACTAATTCCAGGTGCCCAGCCGACAGTGTCAAGTTGTCCTTCCAGCATGAACGGGTGCTTTGTAGACTTTGTTATGTTTCTGGAAGGGAAATGCAAAGTATTGCTTATGCGGCCCACAGAACGTTTGTCAAATAGGGATTCTGGCCAGAAGCAGCTAAGAGGTTGGGATACCCAGTCTTATGTAATGCAAAGAGCTGTTCTGTACCAGAAAAAGTGAGTCCTCAATCAAGTTTGACGATTTGGATGGATAGCTTCGCGCTGGGAAAAAATCATGAAATGTTGCTAAATTAGTAATTAGCTGTTGAAGGGAGAGAAATGGTTCAATTTCTAATTCTTTTCCCTACACGTCGAAGTATTACCGTTGCCCTCAAATGATGAATGTGACAAGTGAAGCCGGGGAGAAATGAATGGTCCATACTGCAGTTGTTATTGTGTATGAAAAATCTTTTTTTTTTTTTAATCGAGCAAAATATTGGTTATGTAAAAGTAGGTCCACAAATACATCAACGACCACTTGCATTTAAGCAGCGGCCTTCAGGCAGGATAGCGTCTCGGAGCGCTGCACAATGGTGGGGTTTGATCTTGAGCGAGGGAGAGGGAGAGGGCGGAGGAGAGAAATAACCCTCGGCGCAGTTGAAGAGGTAAGTCTATCAAGCCATGAGCGAGAGAGTCTTCTAAAGGTGTTTTTACGTGCGTTTTCCGTTACCAAGGAAACCACTAATAGTGGGCTAATAAGAATCTTTGTCACTTGTGTGTGTGTGTAAAAGCATATACCTCACCTTGACCATCCTTACCCTGGAACGGTTTAAAATATTTACCAAGCAATTACAATAAAGAACAGGACTTTGTACCTGTAGCAGATTGAGAGTGTGAACTGCATTATCCATTGCAAGCACCAGAGAAACGTGAGGAACTCTCTCACGTTCTCTCTCTCTCTCTCCCTCTCTTTCTCTCTTTTCTCCCTCTCGGGGCATCATTATTGCCATTTCTGTCAAGGAGCAATGGCCAACACAGGAGCTGTGCAAAACTTGACCTGGATTGGAATTCAATACTTACACGAGACAAGCCAGTAGCTGAAGGATTGGTAATGGCACTGTCATCACTCTGGTTTGTGCCGTAACGTGTGTTTGTTTCAGATGTTCTTCAACATCACTTGTGGATCATTTTGACATGGGCTTAGACCTACCTCATTGACCACATTTTAGTCATCTCTTCCCACTTGTCTCTCCCCAGCATCGCTCCTCTTTGGCTCTCACCCCAACTCAGGTGCCTTCCCGCAGTGTCAGGCATTCTGAGATCCCCTCCTGATGTTAAGGACACAATGTAAATTGTGTTATCGTAGTCACCATCACTCTCTATGTATCTCACTCTGTCTCTCTCTCTCTCAATCCCTCCGCCTTGGCCCCTCCCTACCTCCCTCCCTTCCTCCCCATCTTCAAATCTCGCCTGAAGACCTTTTTTGATCGTACTTACAGTCACCTCCCTCTCCCGCCTGGATCGTGGTCAGACTCCGCCACTGTTAAGCGCTCCAGGACTCTACTCCGTGTGAAGGGCGCTATATAAATGCAAGCTGCTGTTGTTGTCTTTCTCCTTTCACTCATCATCTAATGGTAAGGCATGAGCTCTGAATGAGCTATCTATGGTTTGTAGAGCTGTATCTGAGGGCTGTGATTATCCTACTGTGCTAAGCAGTAAACAAGCTCCCTCATAAATCATATGATTTAATATACAGGATGTGGCTGTTGAGAATAAGCCTGTTTATAATTTTCCAATTTTATACTGGTGGAAATTTTAAGTTTTAAGGGTTGGTGTGGCTCCCCAAAAAGATAGGAGAGGCAATGAAATGGGACTTACTGCTCCGTAAATGGCTCTGCTCTTTGGTGCCGGGTGCCTGACACTTCTGGAAACCCATCACATTGCGTTAAAGCATCCAAACCAGACCGAGCTCCACATATGCACGTCACCGACACATGGGAGTTTCCCTGATCACCAGAGAGTGTTAGGTTGGCAAGAGCCATGACTTGGGGAGCCCCAGAGTGTGAGTTGGGGTACTGCTGGAGTTTAACTTGCTAAAACCAGATAGCTACGACAACAACAACAACTTGCATTTATGTAGCGCTCCTCGTGCACGGTGGCGTCCCAGAGCGAACGACGTTTGAGCCGCGGGAGGTGACCGTAGGCACGATCGAATAGGAAGGTCTTCGGGCGCAACCTGAAAATGGGGAAGCAGGGGGGCAAGGCGGAGGGATAGAGGAAGAGTGTGCCAGGGTTACGGGGCGTAGTGGATGAAAGCACAGCCATTGACAGCGCTCGTCAAGCTTTCTGCTGCTTGTCCAGTCAGGACCACTCTCTCATGCAGTAAGTTTCTAGAAAGTGAACTGCGTTAAAATGCAAATTTCCGATCAGAATTAGAAAAATGTGTCGAATTGGAAAATAAATAATGACACCAGAAGGTTCTGTTGCCAACGGAAATATTTACAATGCTTTACTTTCTTGGCTTGTCACCTTGCAAAATGCTATTGATGTTTTAATGTGATACAGTAAATGGTTTACATGAAATGTGCATAGAGGGTTGAAAGGAGTAGGTTTGTCTGTGAAATTGAAACAAAAAGCAAGGAAGCCGAGTAAATTAATTCTGCCATTTAGCTGATTGAAAGGACTTGGACAATTCTTAATGACAACAACAGCAAATTATACTTGTACAGCGCCCTTCCCGTCAAAAAGACGTCCCAAAAAAGGCGCTGGACAGACAGGGGTTTGGGACCCCCACTTGGGAGACCTCAGGAGGGGCGGAGGGCAGGGGTGCGTGCGGGTGGGAGGGTGGCCGAAGGCACTGTCGATGAGGAACGTCTTTAGACGGGACTTGAAGGAGGCAAGGGAGGGAGTGATTATTAAGCTATTGAAGGACTACAGTACCAATTGATGAAACAGAACAACAGTCGCAGTCCTGTCGCTTTATTTATTCCCTTCATTGACCAGAATCAGCCCATGTAAAATTGGGTTTAGGGGAAGGCTTCAAGCCATGTTTGATGCATGTGCAATGTGACTGTGGCAAGTTGCTTACGACCTTTCCTTATGGTGCAGTGTAATAAGTAAGCCAAAGTAATTTGTAGGCTACACATGACAACATGAATTGAGTTGCCATGTGGCCAATGGTAACTCAATGTGACTGGAATTAATGCAATATAATGAAATAATCTGCCAGAAAGTGCCTATTATTGGTGGACCCTGGTTCAAGGGGTTGGGCTTCCTGGTGTTCAGGTCTGAGCCCCGCGGAGTTAACAAATGGAAAAGAAAGACAATTTAAACGTAAAACATCGGGAAGCGAAACGAGAGTGAAGAGGCATAGAAGGGAGACAGGAAACTTCGGGAGAGTCAGTCTTCCAACCAGAGAGAAAAAATAACAATAATAATAAATTGGTCTTCAAGAGTCTCAAAGCGCTTCACAGGATACACTATAATGTGAATTGACTGTAAAATTTTGTGGAAAAACCCGGCAGCCAATTGCGCACAGCAGCGTCCCCACAAACAGTCGTAGATTGAGTGACCAAAATTATTATTATTATTATTTCTTTATTCTTTTGAAAGGATTGGTACCACCGGAAAAGCGATCCGCCAAAATAACAACCGGATCGCTTTGTCCATTCTCTAACGGTGTTACTTCACATAAAGGGGGGAAAAAAAACCTCCACGTAAAATGCTGAGTAGGCAGCACTTTGGCTCTGGCTCCGATTGCTGTCGCTGCTTCCAGTAACAGAGAGATAATTGCAGCTGAGAAAGTGCACACACTGCAGTATTCAGGCTGCTTGTTGCTCCTGTGTTCTGCAATGACAGCGTTCCAACGTCGCTTTTATCTATTGGAACAGACTTCTGCGGCTTTGCGGCCTGCTCGCTTTTTATTGACGCTGACCTTCAAGCCTTTGCATTAGCCATTCAATCACATTCAGGTCAAAGTTGGGTTGGGTTGAGCAACATTAGCCTTTTTCTGATGAAACTCCTGCTGTAGCTCGGATGACTCCATTGAATTGTTACCATATTGAGACGCTCGCTTCTGGACGCCTTCGGAATTGCATTTGGTGCATATTCGCATAAAGACCATTATAAAGTGTGCTGCTTGTTCGCCACTTCGGCCTGTTTCACAACCGGGATTGCATTGTCTCGGAAGACTTACTTTCTCAAAGATGGGTACCACATAAAACCAATGTCCCATCCATACAGCATGTGACGAGCTCAGGTTTTTATACCTCCACCTCATACTCTGCCAGTCGTTTCCAACTGCAGGTGCAAATTGTTATAGTAACAATCCTTGCGTTTGATAGAGCGCCTTATCACGTCTTCGAGACCTCTCAAAGCGCTTTATGTGGAGATTGTGTATTTTGTGGGCGAAACCTGGCTACAAGGGCCACTCCTAGCTGATGGGACACAGCAAAGGAAAGTCCTATGTAGTGCTTTGATATATTCTCCCGACACGAAATACGCTGCATCAAAAGCAAAGATTATTATTGTCGTTCCTGCCCAGTGTCTTCACTGTGACTCCTTTTGTTGGCTTTTTTCACTGCCCCCGTACAGTCGCAGGCAGTGTTCTTCAGGTAGTGTGTCCTTGGTCATCTCACTTGCATGTTCAGAGGGGATTTAATGGAGATGTATTACGTTTTTAAATAGGACACAGAAAATAAACCTGCAACAGTATTTGCTGAGGTATTGAACCAGCGGAGGTTGCGGGGCAGTTTTAGCACAAACACAGAAACAGGAGTAGGCCATGTTCACCATCTGGTTCTTAACCAGTACATTTGCAAATGTAACTCCCCCCACCACCCCCCCTGCAATTTGTCCCTTGTGTAAAACACAGACAAAAAGATCAATTACCATTATAAAGTCTTTTCAGTATGCAAACCTCTCCGGGTGTTCAGCTGTTAAATAGGACTGTGCCAATCAATGATCGTTGTAATTGAATACGGGATTTTTTCTCTGGGAATAACCAGATGTGTGCTGGTGCATCCAGCAACACTATCTGCCGTTTGAGAATCAAATGAACTCCGCAGACACCAAAGCATTCGGAGTCCACCTTTCAGAGTAAATACAGGACACCTGGTGAGGGAGGGATGCTGTTATTGAACCTTCGTTCGCCCTCAACCCTCCCCGAATGTAATTTTGTATTGTATTGCAGTCTAGCTTCTAATACTGCTCAGGTCAGGGACTGTCATAGCACTGATCAGGCATAAAGTTATCGGTGGTACGACAGAATGTTATGAGAATAATAATAATAATAATAATCATCCTTGCGTTTGGTACAGCGTCTTATCACATCACAACCGCGACAACAACAAAAACACTCCAATCTCTTCAGCTGTTGCCCTATCCAAACTTCCCTTCCTCAACAGGTGTTGGAATGGGTTGTGACCTTCCAGCTTTGTTCCTTCCTTGTCGCTCCAGGTTAGCGCTGAGCATTTGAAGGGGTTAGACTGTTGTTCCTGGGCCACGGTGGAGGGGATTTCCTCTGTGGGTGGTGTAATCGTTAAAGTCACACTTTTAAATGGGAGTTTGCTCTGCAATAGGTCGGCCGAATCTTGAGCCAAGTCGTGAGGCGGACAAGTTGCCGAGCTCCAAACAGCTCCGAGTTCAGTGTTTCCACTCGAGCACCAATGGATTTTATTTTCCTCAGCCCGACGACAGCCCAGAAAAAAATCTTTATTGACGTGTTTGCTGCTGTAAATTACAGTCAACCCTTCTGCCATTGTGTCCACTGAATAGATGCTAGCGAGAGTATTGGATCTGTCTGCGGAGAGTGAACAAAAGGCTGATTTGTATGTATTGGTTGTCATCAGAAAGTTGCAAACCTCTGCTGCTGGCAGCGAGTCTGGATGAACTAATGGGGGCATTTATGTTACCAGCCAGATTGTCCTGAGCGTTGGGAGATCTTTCGGTTCATTTCGAGTCAGTTTTGCTCGGAATCACAAATCATTTTGCAAAGAAATGAAAACCACCCTAATATTTCTCATGAGCTGGTTAGGATTTAATGGACTGCGTCATCATCATTCAGAATTGAGGTCTGTCGAAGTAAACAAACCACGGCTGAGAATTCTGCAAAGGTTCCTTCACTACCAGGGAGCTCAGTAATAGTAAAAGAAAAATCCTTGCGTTTGATATAACGCCTTATCGCGTCTTCGAGACGTCTCAAAGCGCTTCACAGAATACACTGTAAAGTGTAGGGACTGTATATTTTATGGGCAAAACGCGGCAGCCAATTGTGCACAGCAGTGTCCCACAAACAGTCGTGCATTGACTGACCAAATTATCACTATTTATTCATTTATTATTTGAAGTGATAATTATCCCCAGACAGCAATCCTGCAATCGACTAACAACTCGGTTCCTACCTACTGCTAAGTAAACAGGCATGTGAAGTAAGGAAACTTGCCAGATGTTTCGCCCTGCCTTTACAGAGTTTAGTTTACAGACAGTAATACAGAAGAGTGATCTCTTGTGTATTATGTATTATTGATCACTTGGCTTTATCGGTGAATACTCAAAACTTTGCCATATTTTGGCTCATGTTGACCACAGTTTGCAACAGTGCGGTCGGACAGAATTGACCCATGTCCACTGGAGAGTTGGGAGGTTCTCACGCTGGTCTGGAGGAAGGGGATGGAAGTATCTATCTGACCCTTTGATGTCTCAGATTTCATGGGTACAAAGCCAAATGGCCAACTTTAGTAGATGAAAGGTCATTGACCAGAAACGTGAACTCACCTTCCTCTCTCCATAGATGCTGCCTGACCTGCAGAGAGTTCCCTAGACTTCTGTTTTTATTTTAGTGGAGCGCATAGGTACACCAGCTCAAAGCTCTCAGCTACCAGTCTTGAGTTGGATAGAATTATTTGTCTTTGACCTACCAATCAACAAATCTGGTCTCTCTGGTACAACGTCTTGTTTTCCCTATGTCTGTAATCATAGTCCCCTGTTCTCCACGATTCAAAGCTCTTGGCGCATTGCGAAATGTCAACGTTCCATCTCTGCGTCGCTCCAGAGGTTGAATTTACATGTCTGAATGGCCTCGATACCGCTTTGTGCGTTCTTCCTTCATTAAAAACTGCTGAATTGCACTTACGGCGCTGGTGATTCTGCCCCGGTTAGTGGGAGTCCCACTAGTGATCGTTCTTGTTCCATTTGGAAAGTGGACATTGATTGTTTCTCAGCTTTCCTGAGCTCCGAGCTTCATTATAAGGTCGCCACATGACCTGTCAGCTCAGCCATTAATGCTGTCAATGGACCTGTCAGCAACACAGAAGTAATTCTGTGCTCAGAATGTCAGGACACACGCTGTTGGTTCCCGAAGCAGAGGAGAATGACGGAAATACCATTATCTGTGAATTTTAAAAGCTTCTCTTTTTTGAGCAATCACATCACAGCCTCGCCTCCATTCATAAATGGTTTTATTTCTTTATTCTTGTTCACAAAGGCGAAAAGGTGAATGAACGGTGACAGTAACAGGTAAATACGTGATTTGTAAAGAACGTACGGTATTTACAAAAACAAAGTGATTTACAAGAACATGGAAACAGGCCACTCACTCCAATCGTGTGAATGTGTAACTTCCTCTTGAATGCATCTATGATACATATGTCGTTGAGACATCTCAAAGCATTTCACAGAATATACCGTAAAGTGAATTGACTGTATAGTTTGTGGGCGAAATGCAGCAGGCAATTGCGCACAGCAGCGTCCCAAATTAGTTGTAGATTTATTTTTTCAAGGGATTATTGCCCCCGGAAAGCAATCCGCCAATCGACTAACAACTGGGTTCCTACTTGTTGCTTGGTAAACAGAGGCGTGTGGAGTAAGGAAACTTGCCTAATCGAATCGAACCCGGGTCCTCTCGCTTGCGAGACTATTGCGCTAACCACTACGCTATGGAATTCCTTCTAGGTTTGCTTGCCTATCAAGTGTACGTTAACAAAGAAATGAAGAATTGGATTCCACAGTAATCTGGTGCCATCACCTATTGAAATTATAGCCTTCGCATAATGTTTCGACAACATTCGTAATTGTATTGGAGGAGCCAGAGCCAGAAATAAATGAACAGAATAAAAGGCGAATTAATGCATTGTATCATCCTGTCTGAATTTCCCCACGAGGAGCAAGTCTTCAACCATTTCATTACAATTACAATAGCAGCTGACAACTCTATGTTTTTGTTGATCTTGCGTCATCCAGGAGTGCCTCAGAAGAAAATCGCTATCAGACTCTGAAGTGCTCATAAGCTTCCTGCAGGTTATTGGCTGTTCAAGAGTGTCTGTAAAGAGCTCACAGCCTCCTGTTTGTCACCTCTTAAATCATTCCAGTCTCTGACCCTGACCAAGACCGCTTGACTTCATTTTTGCCCCATCGCCTGCTTCCATCTGTCTCTCGCGCCAAATACCGCACGTCAGTTGATTGACGGATCGCTTTTCTGGTGGTAATAATCCCTTCCAAAAAATAATAAGTTTGATCACTCAATCTACGGCTGTTTGTGGGCTACCGCTGTGCGCAATTGGCTGCCGCGTTTCACCCACAAAACACACAGCCACTTCAGCTTACAGTATACTCTGTGAAGCGCTTTGAGTCGTCTCAAAGACGTGATAAGGCGCTGTATCAAATGCAAGGATTATTATTATCATTATTACCTGAGTCATCAGCAGAAATTTTTGTCAGCTGGGGTTTGTGTGTAGGAAACATGGCATTGAGATGGTACAGGATACACCTCTTGTTGCCGCTCGCAGTGAGAGTGGGTTCATTTGTGTCAGGAAGGACGCCTCTTGTTTTCTGGCGATCAGACAAGAACAGTTACAAAGCTGGTCCTGATGTTTGGTTTGTGCTCGATCATGAGTCAGAATCCTTTTACAGCCAGTCTTGGTTGCTACGAAACCTGCATGAGTGGGTTTTATGCCTGATTTGCTCTGTTGTAAAACTTTTCAACAGCTCTATCTCGTGAATCTGGCACAAAATGCTCCCTGTGTGCCGAGTGAAAGTAGTTTGTGTTTGCGATTGTTAAGCTCAAACTTTCCTCTACCTCTGCAGACTCCATTTTGTGCCACTTGTACAACGGTAAGAGGCTAAGAGCGCTTTGTTTTAAAGTCGAAGTCGAGCGGGGAAGCTAATCTGGGAACTCTTTCCTCATCGAAAACAGCTCTCGCTGGAATAAAAGCAAAAGTCGCCAGGAACACTCAGCAGGTCGGGCAGCGTCTATGGAGAGAGCCAAGGGAGTTAACGTTTCCTGTAACCCTCACTGTAACTGGTTCTTAGCAGGACCTTTGAGGCATCTGCAGTTTGGGGTTTGGAGGGGAGATTATCCTCAGACGCTCCAACTGAATTAATTAGTTAGATTTTGGCACCGGCTTGTCCACGAATAATTCATCATTTCCTATTTATCAAGGTTTAATTCCACGTGGGATTTGGGGCAGTTACAGAGAATGAATGATTGAAATGGAGATTGATTGATGGTATCTTGCCGATAATTACAACTCCAAACTTGACCTATGAGCGAGGATTAGACAAGCTACAGCTCTTATTAATGCTTCGAACGGGATCGAAAAAGTAAACCCAGAACAATGCTTCAGGATAATAGCATCAACAACTCGGATTTGTGCAGCGCTCCTTCGCGCAGGGTAACACCCCGGCGAGCTTGTCAGTGCCGGAGCACGTCGCTGAGTGGGGAGGAGACCGAAGGCAAGGTCGTGTAGTGAGGTCTTCAGGGAAGATGGGGCAGGAAGGGGCAGAGCACAGGGATAGAGGAAGAGCGTTCCAGCATTTTCGGGGCCTAGTGGCTGAAAGTGCAGCCACCGATGGTGGAACGGAGGGCACGAGGGGACATGCAGGAGGCCGGAGCCAGTCGAGCTGAGGCAGCAGAGTCACTCTTCTGGAAAGATGAGATCGGATGGGATAAAGGCCCTTTCTTCATCTGCGCTAGTCTCGTTGAAGTGTAAGATTGCAGTGAAATGAAGGCAAGACGTAGCAGCGATTTATCTTCACTCACCAGCTGGGCAGCAGGGAAGCGCGTTGGGATGCAGGAAGCATTGGGACGCATTCAAAGGCAAATTTGCAGAAAATAATCCCGTTGTGAGCGTTTGCCTCGCTCAAGTGAACAAATTCACTTGTGATTGCACGATTTGAAACTGTGGGGCTTTGACGGGCGTCGATCTGTACGACTGGCACAATACCCACAAGTTTAATGGGTCGATGAACTGAATCTCACAGTAGGTTAGTTAGAAAGCTGTCTTTTTCCCCTTCCAGGATCTGGGTTTGAATGCAGCTGGACTGATGGGAGATTAAAGTCTCCTCCCTCTGTTTCTCTGTAACATTTGGCAACGCTATGATTTGTGAGTGGCAGACGTCCAAACATAAAGCTGTAGATAATTGGTTATTAAATTAGCAGCTTCAGTCACCAAAGCCCAGACCAAGGGTGGCAGGATTAAGAAATACTATAGAAATGTTGCTCTGAACCAGGGGGTACTAAAGTATACTAAGGTACAGACAAGGTGCAACTAAACTGCACTACACCTGACTGAATGCGTTTCATGTTCAGATGTTAAACCGAGATCCCGTCTGCCAGTTCAGGCACAAATCGGTTCACTCACAAAATACACAGCCTCTACACTTTGCAATACCTCATGTGAAGTGCTTTGAGACATGCCTCTGGTGTGAAAGGTGTGTAAGAAAAATAATCTCAAAGGGAGGAACGTAGCCATGGTTTCCATTATCATTACTCTGCAATTTTTTTGTTGTTTGAACATTATTTCCATGGATATAAAGCTAAGCCAAGCTGCAGGTAATCTTTATAAATAAATAATCACAGCTACTTTGATAAAGTGCTCTCAAGCTATCCAGTCCTAATTTGAAGTTCAAGGAGAGCGCACTATCAAAATATAGCCTGGTAAGTACTTTGCATTGCTATAAAAAGCGCCACAAATGATTGCACCAGTGGAATTGCAAGGGACACAAACACTCAAAATCATAATTTGTTAGACTATAGTGTATGTGAGCATTCAGGAAAGGGGTTCATGAACTGTCGGAGATGTTGAAATCTTCTATGCAACGATCTCTATTCATAGAACCACAGACATGTTAGTGTAATTTGTGTAGGGAATAGAAAGAGGAAGTTTGTTTTAAATAGAACAACCATACTGTCTGCTACAACAACAACAACTTGCACTTATATAGCTCCCTTCGGGCGCAGTAATGTCCCGGAGTGCTTATGCTAATCAGGAATAGCAGCAAAGAAGCCACTCTGTCTTCTGGAGTGTGTGATATTTAGTTGATACCTGTCCCTGCAGTCTTCTGTCTTCTTTCTCAGTCTTGTCTAGCTTCTCTTTTTGAAGGAGTTAGACAACACAGCGTCAGCTCCCTTCTTGGGAGTTTGGTTTCACATACGTACAGTATGGCCAAATAAATCCCCGACCGTCCAGCGCCTTGGGACGTCGTTGTGACGTGAAAGGCGCTGCACAAATGTAATTTTGTATTGTATTGCAATGCCTTAACACACGTGCTGCAGTTATAACGTGATGGTTTGGGTCCATAAAACCCACGATGGGCAAAAAGGGAGCAAAAGCGAGGTTGATGTTATTTCCATTGCACAACGCTTGAGTGCTAGGAAGCCAGCCAGCCATCACTGGAAGTGCGCTGAGCTTCCAGTATACCACAAATGACCAAAGACTAGACTGTGAACTCTATATTCTGGCATGGCCCGATGTGGTTTGACTACTGACACCATTGGTAGGAGACAAGGAAGGGAATTCTTTAGCTCTCTGTTTGCACTGCACAGAGAAGATGTCCATCAGCTTGGTCGAGCTGAGGTGAATATCCCGTAGGAGTGTGTTTGGCACCCTGGAACGTCTTTCTGACGTGAATGGCGCTATACAAGTGTAATCATTTGTTATTGTTGTCGTTGTTGTTTGCGTGCTACTCTCTGGCTGCGTTCTCCAAAATGTTCTACGTGTATTTTGCCTGCTTTAGGTAGATAGATTTCTACCAGGCATTCCTTGGTGATCCTCGTCACAAAATAGCAGCTGGAAAACCATTTACTTCTGTAGTTTAGAATCAATACTGCAGTGTGAATACTTACCATAAACCAACAGCCAGGGGCAGCCCAGAGAGAGAGAGAGAATCGAGTGATTTGTGTGCATTCACCAGCTGTGTTTCCAGTCCGGGAATAAAATCACATAAATCATAGCTTTCAGGCCAGGTCCTAGGAGTTCTTCTAGTTTGTATTAAACAAACTATTTCGAGGAATTTTAAATGAACTTGTTGGTGCAAGCTAAGATGACAGACGGTGAGCAGTTCAAATAAAATCCATCCCGAGATCAGTGGGTTAATAATAATAATATTAATAATAATCTTTGCATTTGATTTTGCATTTTATCAAAGCGCTTCGCAGGATATACTGTAAAGTGAATTTACTGTATATTTTGTGGACGAAACGCAGCAGCCCATTGCGCACAGCAGCGTCCCACAAACAGTCGTGGATGGAGTGACCAATTTATTTTTTGTTTTATTTTTAATACCCCGTAAAAGCGATCCGCCAATCGACTAACAACTGGGTTCCTACTTACTGCTGGGTAAACAGAGGCGTGTGGAGTAAGGCAACTTGCCCAGTGTTTAGCCCTGCCCCGGAATCGAACCCAGGTCTTTTCCTTGCGAGGCGAGTGCTCTAACCACTGAGCTACAGGACTCCACGATCAGCGATGCATAACTATATGTAGGTCCTGGTTTCCCTGCACAGACCTTTAATCAGTGAATATCTCTAACTGCAATGCAGTAATAATGCAGAATTGTGTTTTCTATCCTCTTCAAGCTTATTTTCCTCCGCGTGAGTTCAAAACCTGTTATTTTCTACTAACTGCTTTTATTTTAAAACAAAAAATAATCAAAATCCCGAAGTGTAATCCCAGGAGGTTTTGCACACGGGATTGAAATGACCTCGAGCTGCCCTGAGATCCTCTCTCACATGTTTATATGTTTTCCACTGCGCGGAACAGATGGCTCACACCTAGACAATGCACTTCTTAAATGCATAATTACATTTTACATTTCCAGTGTGTTATTTGTAAATTAAAAAATCGCACAGGAGCTGTTTATATCGCCTACACTTCCCGGGGACAAATCTGCAAAACGTAGTGGAATAGAGCACTGAGTTGGCAAACAGTAATGCATTCAGTGCACCCACTTGGCTTGTCATCAGTGAACGAGAAGTGCAATATCACAGGTCCAGTTTCAGAGAAAGAGGGAGTGGGGAGGGGGGAAATGGGGGAGAATCTGTTTCCTGCGTTCAGCTCTGCCCGGGAATCAAACCCAGGGCCTCTCGCTTGCTTGCGAGGCGAGTGCCCTTAACCGCTGAGCTACAGGAATCCATAGGGCAAACGGAGAGAGCTTTTCCATTGATTAGCAAATTAATCACAAAAATGTGAGGAATATCTGCAAAAGAAAACAAAAAGGGAGAGACAGATTTGTTTTTTGCTTTGAAGGTTGTTCGAATATAGGATGTTGAAGCCAGATTTACAACAACAGCAACAATTTGCATTTATGTAGTGTCCCGCACACAGGATAGCATCCCAGAGCGCTTCATTCAACAACCGTCACAAAGGAATTAAAGAAAAATAATGTGAAAGTGCACGAGGAAAGAGTGGAGCATAGTTTAAAGAGCTAGCGATGGGATAGAATCATTGAGTCAAATGGTCAACTCTATTCCTATAGCCCTTCTGTTATTCCTGTGTTACACAAGGTTGAATGTTTTAATACAGTTCCTTGAAACAATGTGCCTTGAGAGGAAATTTGGAATTAATATACAGTATAATGAGAAAAAGTGGAAAAAAAATCACTTTCCTTAATTGCACACAATTGCACACGAAGGTCAATCACTCTCAGGATGACATGTTCGTGTCAAATCGTTTGATGTAAGTGCCATAAAATGAATCTATTGTCCTCTTGACCCTCTGAGGAAATCAAAGGACCCACCAGGCCGGTGGTAAACAATGTTGAAGATCCGTCCAGTTCGACACTGAACCTTTGATTGTACAGTCCGTGGAGAGTAGTCGAGATTGAATATTGGTCAACGTTGCAATTGGAAATTGAACCCCAGACCTGGAATCCAGCAGAGGTTAGTCAATGGGAGTCAAGAACTTCACGAGGAAAACTACCAGGCTGCACAACGACAGCGGCACTATCCCTTCATTAGCAAAGTGGAAGTGACACAGAGGTCAGTGAGCATGACGCCAGCAAATTAATGGAGTGATCGAGGAACACTAGCCGCTAGAAGCACCCAGCAGTGCTTCTAGATACTCTCATACCTCAGACCATATGGACCTTCACTCGAAGGGAGAGGGGGCTAGATGGGCGTGGGAGGGAGTAAGGAATGGGTGAAGACACACGTGGAGTACAAGCACCAGCACGGACTGGTGGCCTCTCTCCCTCTCTGCTGTACATTCTTCTTTTCTTTGTAAATTTGAGCGGGCTTTTTTTTTGTTGGGTCAGCCGGAAATCCGTTAGACTGGTCAGCACGTGAATAGGATTTACAGAATTAGTCGATAACGAATGAAAGATGCGTATTGTTTTTGAAGCCACAGCGACGCGGGGTTTTTTTTTAGATGAAATCTGCTTAAAACTCCTCCGTGTCATGCTGGGTCTCGATTGATATTTTTAACAAAGTGTCGGTAACGTTTTAAGAAAGTTATCATCAATGAACACCTAAGTCTTACAAAGAGAAACAATGGAACGCTAGTTAACCTGTCCTGATTTGTACAGTGTTTAAACTGCGGTGGACGGATCGAACTGTCTAACTGTGATGTTCTCAGTGAGCGGCTTCACTGTGAGAGATAGTCACAGCACTGCTATCGATCTCACTGCAGGTGGAATACAGTATGAAATGGACTGTTGACCAGTTTTGTGGGTGACTTAATAAACTGCTTTAGCTGTGTCCAGCTGTCAATGCACATCGCAGAAATGGGGCTAAACTGGAGGGGATCGGAATGGAAATTCTTAATAGACGTACTTTTTTTTTAAGACAAGACACTTGCTATGAGCTGACCCTTCTTCCAGCGCCTTTGGACGTCCTCCCGACGTGAAAGGCTCCATGCAAAGGTCATTTTGTTGTTGTTTGGTTTGGATACCAAACAGTTTACATTGACATCGCACCGTTCACAACAGTAGGATATTGCAAAGCTCTTTATGTGCTCAAACTGGGGGGGGTGGGGGAGAGCTGAAGAGGGTGGGTGGGAGGGAGGGAAGGAGGGAAGGAGGGAGGGAGGTGAAAGAGAGTCCGAGTCTGTGATTGAAGGGAGGGTGGATTCAGAACAAATCTGCGGAAACACCACTCCGGTGAGCGAGTCGTAAGCCTGTGAGGAATTTTGTTCAATAACAAGTACAAATAGGTTGTATTTAGAACAATTGCCAACTTTTGGCCTTCTGGAGAGACAGTTCTCAACGCGTGGCTACTCCCTTACGTTTGTCAAATAGGTCTTTACTTGAGTTATGCCCTAACTAACAACACAAGTTAATCCAAGTGGTGAGGAGGAAGCACGGACACACACACACACACACACACACTAGCAAGACTCTGATGTTTCTTGACGCCCCAGAGCTTTACCACGAGGAGGTTGACATTCCTCATCTCTCACACACACACACACACACACAAAAAAATCTTCCAATTCCAAGCTGGCAACGTGGCTGAGGTTCCACCACTCTGGAGACAACGCGTATGTTATGTGCTCACCGTGTACGTTCAACTGTTTGCAACACTGGGCAAAGCCTGTGTGATTTGTCAGTCATTAGTCTGTAAGTGAGCTGTTCAACTCAACAGGAATAAAACCATCGGTACCTATTGCATTATTCACACGATTTGCTTCCCCAACCCTCCCGCACGCAACACTGAGCGCAAGGATTGGGTCATTTCATTTTAACCAGTTCAATTTTTTTTATAAGCTATATATATATATATATGCGTGTCCACTTTGGCTGCAAACGTGCTAACTTTTTGGGGGTATCTTTCATTCAACTCCAGCGATCCTTGATTTAGCTCGGGCCCCTTCGTTGTGGGCAAACGAGGCAGTGATTTTCTCCAGCAACAGAACCCATTTTGCTTCGTGTTTTTTTTTGTTCTCTCAGGTGATGCTGCATTCATTGAAGCTGCTGCTTGGTTCAATTTGCGCGAAGGCATCTTTACTTCCATACTATCTATTATTAATAAAATTGTAAAAGTTTAACGGGTAAAGATGTTTTTTTTTTACAGGTTCCCGACACTGCAGCCCTGTCTAATAGTCACTCCAGTCACTAGCCAATTAGGCAAATCCCCTGTTACACTGCTCAGCCTCTCACCCTATATATGTATAATCATAATAATAATAATAATAATAATCCTTGCATTTGATATAGCGCCCAATCACATCTTCGAGACGTCTCAAAGCGCTTCACGGGAAACACTGTAAAGTGCAATATCCCCCATGTTGTATTAGAATCTTTCAGTTTCATTCTGCTCACTTCTTTTACACCTGGCGTAAAGCGCCTCTCGTTTTTCTCTTAACCTTTCTGACCCTATCATCCCCTAAGATGGAAAGCATCGCTTTGTTGCCACCGATTGAGGCTCGCTCTTAAACTTGTTTCACGGTTGGCTTCCTTTCATCGCACACCATCTGGGCCTAATAACCTGAAATAAACTCACTGCCATGTTTCTGAGACAAATAAGTTCAGGTTATCTGGCTTTGCGATCCCAGAATGGCAAATCTTAAACCTAAAGGGGGAAACAAACCGACAGCACACAGCAGTGTCCCACAACAGCTATGGATTGAGTGACCAAATTATTAGTTTTATCTATTTGTTTAGTTTTTGAAGAGTTTATTATCCACCCCCGGAAACGCGGAGGGTCGATTGTTAGTCAATCGACTAACAATTGGGTTCCTATTTACTGCTAGGTAAACGGAGGTGTGTGGGGTAAGGAAACTTGCCCAATGTTACGCCCTGCTCGGGAATGGAACCCAGGTCCTCTCGCTTGTGAGGCGAGTGCTGTACCCACTGAGCTACAAGACTCCACTATCTATGGACATCAGACGATCGAGTCATTTGGTCCCTCACACCGCTGATTCTCATGGCCAGTGTACAATTTTCAGACTCTCTAGTCGAACAAATCTCTAAAAATAGAGTCGTTTCGGCTTGATAATGGAATTTTCTTTCTGCATCATTGGAGAAATGTGACCAATAGGATTCTAATGTGCATCTTCTATATCTAGTTATAGGCTGAGGAGAGATGGTTTTCTTTGAAACAAGTAATTTGCACTGTGTGTGGATCGTGATGAATTGATCGGTTACTGAAAATTGCCAATACAATCAGCAGCAAATCTGAAGATACTAACCGCTATGGCACGCTCCAGAACTAATTACGCAGCTTACAAAAAGATGATTCGCCAACATTTCACATATTAGGAACTCGAATTCTTCCATTTCTGACCCTCCTGGTCTACACCCTCCACCATCCCTACCCCCCACCCCCCCCAGCTCGGGTCCAAATCCCTGACTGTCCAGCGCCTTGGGACGTCCTCCCGACATGCAAGGCGGTGTGTAAATGTAATTTTGTATTGTATTGAATTGCTGAGCACTCAAAAGGAAAGCTTGCAATAGTTTCTCTGCAGGCACCAGCCTTATTGATGATCTACAATACATCTCCATGATAAAGCCACAGTACAGAAATCACTGCACCTCAATGTATGGCCCAATAAATCTTATGACAATGATAGTAAAAGACCGAGATTGTGCGTCCAGGGGTTGTTTGTATTCTGTACAGATAACTAACCTCGGTAGATCAGAAAGAAAGATTTATGGGGAGAAATTCCACTGGGAATGCCCTGATTCCCTCTGCTTATGTAGCATTTTGGAGCATCCGGAATTTGGCAAATTGTCAAATTCAGTCTCAATTCTGACAGCTCTTTTCTACATGAAAAAAAAATGGCTTCAAAGTTAAGATTGTTTTTCAGAACTATTAAGATTGTATTTTAAGAATTTGGCAAATTCTGATACGCTTTAAAAATGCCGCGTAAGCAGACTAAGTCTGGACCCAGGTGGGATTTTTTCCTCGTCAGTTTGCAACAACCGCGAGTACAGAGAAAGGCACTCGTGTTTCGACCACAAAATATTCGACAGCGGATTTTACACTGTAAATATATGTTACGGTCAATTCATTTTACAGTGTATCCTTTGAAGCACTTCGAGACGTCTCAACGACATGATAAGGCGCAATGTCAAATGCAAGGATTATTATTATTACTCAACATTGTCTTATTATTGTCTTTTATTAATGGCTTAGAATAAGTACGGTGAAGGATTAACCGGCATATTTCGGATTGCTGTGCATGCATATTTTTGTCCTAGGCAATGAAAAACCTAAGGATGTCTATATACTGCTTATTTTATGGAAAACTACCACTAAGCATGTTAAATCAATCAACATGCTTAGAAAATCGCCACCAGGAATGTCATTACGACAGTGGTTGAATAAAGCACATGCTTAAAGTGACGAAAAGAGATTAAGCAAAATTGCTTGGAGGAGTTTACTGACAGAGAGCAGAGGTAAAGCAGCGTTGGCAATGGGTGAAAACTATTGTGTGAATTATTGTGGAATATTTATATTGCATAGCAACGCAGGACTGGAACCTTGCAATCTTATTCACCATCTACATTAATTCTGGTCACCGTATATTCAGTTATTCAAGTCCCGTTCTGTGAATAGTTTTAATGTATTATTTGCTTACAAGTCTCCCAAGTTTTGTTTTGCATTGTAAATCACAGCGATCACGATGTGTGGCAACAGATGATTTAAAAAACGTGCCACCACACACGCCTTTGTGTGGAGGTGATTTGCAAGACTTGAGTTGAGCACCTGACCTCTCTGTTTGGAGAGTTTGATCATGTAAGAATGTACTAAAAGCAGCATTAATAATAATAATCCTAATAATCCTTGCATTTGATATAGCGCTTTTCACATCGGGAGGACGTCCCAAAGCGCTTCACAGAACACACTGTAAAGTGAATTGACTGTATATTTGTGGGCGAACGCGACAGCCAATTGCGCACAGCAATGTCCCACAAACAGTTATGGATTGAAAATGACCAATTTATTATTGGTTTTGGTTTTGGAGGGATTATTATTAGGCTCTGTGTGGAGTAAGGAAACTTGCCCAAGGTTTCGCCCTCTGCCTGGAATTGAACTCAGGTCTCTTAAAATGTGATTGCATTGAAAGCAGCCTTGCCCACAGGTAACCGATATCATTAAACTAAACGGATTCCACCTCCTTCTCTGTTCGGATTTTCTTTGTTTGAGATGAACGGGAGTGCCTCATCGCAAAGGTGGAAATGAAGGTGGAATTTTAAGATGATTCATTGACCATTTATGTATCTAAAGTTTCCGAATCGATGCGCAGATATTCTGAAGGTGCCAAATCAGGATTGGGGCAACTCAGAGAACTTGACTTAGAAGTGAGAATAGGCTTTTCTTAACGATTACACCGATCATTTGTGAGTTGACAACCGAAATATGCTTTTGTTTTGGGCGATAGATTGGTGGGCTCAACGCTTGAATTCCAATTCTGTGCCGGTGGGAGAGTTGCAACATCAACAAATTACATTTGTATTGCTTTTCACATCAGGTGGACATCCCAAGGCACTGGACAGTCAGGGATCTGCTGTGTTATTGGAGGTGCCGTCTTTCAGATGAGACATTAAACCGGAGCGCTCTCTGCCTATTCAATTGGACATTAAGGATCCCACGGCACTATTAGAAAAGAGAAGGGAGTTTTTTCTTTCCCGGTGTCCTGGCCAACAATCCCTCAAATAAAATTGGGTCACTCGCTCCATTCATGGGCTGCTTGTGGGGGACATTGCTGTGCGCAAATTGACTGCCAGATTTGCCTATAAAAATAAAATCACTACATTTTACAGTGAATCCGGTGAACTGCTTTGAGCCGCTTTATTTGTTTCTGAATATGGTTAGCTATTTCGTATTGCTCTCCACTGGCCCTTCAGAACATTGTATTTATTTAGCAATTCAAAACGTAAACTGACTTATTTCCTTGGTTGTTATAGTGAGGTTTTTAACGCTTCAAATCCTCTTGCTTTGATGATGTTACGCTTATCCCTATTAGAGTAAATAAACATGCTATGTTCATTGATTGGTGAGTTTGTAACCAGCTGGAATAAATAATATCAAGTGCAAAGGGGCTGTTGGAAGAAATGTAAAATGCTTTTACACAGACGATACTTAGAATGTAACGGTCCTCAAAAACAAAGCCGTGGCAGTATTCTGCCACGTAAACCATCAGGGGGCAGCAAGCACAGAGTTGCTGAACATATTGCCAATAAACAGAGGTTTGGCACTTGTGAGATTTCCATATTCCTTCCTTGAATAACCTGTCCAAGCTCCCTACCTTCACAAGTCTGTCTGAGATTTCTTCCTGCCTTGGTTACGCCTTCCAGCGAGTCAGGACGTCCTCCTGACGCGAAAGGCTCAGTACAAATGTAATTTGTTGTTGTGCAAAGGAACCGATCAAACTGTCACTTTTTTCCCCAATTTGCAAATCCCAAGAGGGGTCCGCGTATTCTCCTTGATTTTTTTAGAGAGGAAAAGTAATCGTTAGCACGTTACACCCAATTAATCTAACCCATCAACTGTTACATTCTGCCGCTCCTTATCTCATCCCTGGCAGCTGTACAACACTCAAGTTGTGTTAAATGTTGCTTGTCAGTCACCGTTAATGGCCCTCAATGAAAAGCGGGGGAGGCAAAGTTACTGTTACTTAATGTAAGAAGTTTTGCGTTGTATCACACGCTTTGTGATTAAACGCTCCTTAGTCATTCAGCTTTTTCAGCGGTCGGTTCAATGTAATAAACATTTCTCTTATTTATTTACAACACTCAAACACCTGTTAACGCAGCATATGGTGAAAGATTTGCCAAAGCACAGCAAGGCTTGTTGTTCTCAGCGAGCTCAGGCACCAGTTTCCATATGGCAGTTCATTTACGCACCAGAAGGAAAGGCAGGTACAGTCTCAGTATAGACTCAGGCTGCGCTGAGAGTCAGCAAGACTGTTGGCTGCGTGCCTGTTGCATCCCAGGGTGAAGCCCGCAAGGGTTTAATCCCAGAAAGTAGCACGTGGTAATGTGAGTCCTGCCAGTTGGGCAGTTAGGCGCTGTGAGCTTTACAGTCTGGTCCTTACAACAGTCCATTAGCTCGATGCCGTGTGTTCTGCAAGCCGCCTCTACTGTTACTTGGCAATCAGAGGCTGTTGCTAATGGAATCCCATTGGCACACGGTAGGTGCAACTGAAGTCGTCCACAGGCTGCTCTGTGTCAGACGTGTAATAGAGTACATTGCACATGGGTCAATCCTCGAACATGGTGAACATGGTGTTGGTGAAGATTATGAACTGGCGCAAGACATTGCCCGTGAGCCAGGTTTAGCTTTAGACATGGTCCACAATGGCTGCCCCAGGCTTAGTCCGTGGATTTATTTGCCGTGGGTTCGAAGGATGCGTAGGATTGTTTACGAGACAATAAGCAATCGAATAATGGTTCAAATCAATAACTCTTTACTTAAGAAAAATCAAGACTTCGTACAACAGGCTTTCAAAGATCTACAGTACAACAAACTATTAAAAATTTCTAATATAATAGCAGTTAACACCAGATAGTTCGATAGCGATCAATTACCTATTCTGAGAGAGGCTACAACAACAACAACTTGCATTTATATAGCTTCCCATCCCCCCAGAGGATAGAGTTTAAAATACTCATAATACTCTTCCTCGCTTTCAAGGCTCTCCATGGCTTTGCTCCTCTCTACCAATGTGACTCGCTAACTCCATACAGAGCTCTCCGCTCAGCGGACTCCAGCCTGCTCCATGTCCCCCGCCCGGCCCGCCCCACCATCAAGGCGGTTAGGCCTTGAATTGCATTCCATCTTCACGTAAAATTGCACTGCTTTTTGGATAACCTGTTGTGTCCATACCCCAGTCTCTCTTCAGAGCAGGCATATTCATTGGTCATGTTTGCTTTTGACGACAGAACATAATTCTACACATATAATTTCCTCTTTTATTTCCAATAATGTAAGGAATATCAGATTACATAGGGGCTTGCTTCGTAGCACAATGTTACACCATCATTACTATTTCAATACCAGAAGAAATTCCTGTAATAATGTGTTCCCTTCCATTACACTAGACTGATGGATAATTGCTTTCACCCACTGCCTTTCATGAAGCGTAAAGGCATTAAAACGCTTCAAAATACTCTAAATAATATCAGTTTAACTTGGCGGTTGAATGTGATGAGAAAATCTGGAAATGTAACACTCAACATAGCTTTCCTCCACCATTAACCGTTTCCTGTTCAGTAGCTTTCACAGCTAGAGCATTAGTAGTGAGTCTTTTCACCCGGTCAAAGACAAGCCAAAGCCCTGACGGATAGGGTGGTCCTAGCTGGACAAGCAGTGGGAAAGCTTGCCACACAGCAATATCAATGGCAAGCCATGTGGTTTTAGTTGGTTAGACTCCAGCAGTTACCCCAGGGTACACTTGGGGGTCCCCAAGCCTTGGCTCTTGCCAACCTAATACTTGCCGGAATTAGGTAAGCAGAATGCGACCCTCCAGGGAGAGAGAGAGAGAAAGAGAGAGAGCGTGCACATTCCCTTCCAACAATCTAGCTCTGGGATTTCCGTGTGTAGCCGGGATGCATCAAAATCTCGGCTTGGTTTGGATACACCTTAGCATGCTGATGGGTTTCCGCATGTGTCAGACACCCGGCTGACCAAAAGAGAACACAAAGACAACAGCCAGTGAGAGGAATGGATGCCCTCGATAGATAGAACAGTGCGCATTAACTAGTAAACTGACTCATTCCGTGTGGGTATAATTCACACTGGCCATTTCATCAGTGATTGCTAAAAATGGCAATCTTTTTGTAACTTCTTTAGTGCAATGAATCTAATGAAAATTCCATTTCTAGCGATTATATGGGCAGAACACAATATTATTAGCCTTTACATCATCATTATCAAAGAAAAGACTTGAAGGTAAGATGTTATAGTTGAAAGGGCTTTTATTAAATAGATGTCTATCTGGATTGCATGAGCGCAAAGAGGGTAATAAGTCTTTCTTTAAATTAGTTGCACTTTACAGTGATTATTCCTTTTCTTTCCTCTCACTGAGCTTCAATTCTTCTTGATTCGGGTACAGATCAGCTCATGACAAACTATTTAATCTGGTAAAATAAAAGCTTGGTGTCCAGTTAATGTTGTTATCAGCCCTCAGATCAATATTTCGTTTCCACTTGTGTCGTCACATTTCCTAAAGGCAATGTAACCCTCATTGCCTTCTCTGCGTCTCCCAGATCTCAGTTTGGTCAAACTTTAGTTAAGATTGTTTTTCCCATAATTATGGTACCGTACCGCGTTTTCCTACAAAACACATAGTCATTACACTTTACAGTAAATCCTGTGAAGCGCTTTGAGATGGCCTCCTGACGTGAAAAGTATTATATCAAATGCAAGGATTATTTTATCATTATATTCATCCATAGGGTGACTGACTCCAGCACCAATGGATTTTGGAGGCAATGGGGTGAACAAAGCAGCAGAGGTCCCTGGGTTCAGAAGCCACTTCCAGCCTGAACTAAAAAGCTATCATCTTTATTATTCCCTGTTTCTGTGGGATTAATGGCTGTTTTAGTGGAGGGATGAAAAGCCTCGCCTCAAGCTAATGAAAAGCAGATAAGCTACAGCAATGTATTGAGCTGCATTTTGGATTTATACAGTGGCCTTTTCTCTATCGAGCGCTCATTGTGGCTCTGCTCTAAGCGTGGATTGAAGCAGTGTGCGCGCGGAAAAGCAGCTCATGGATTAATTACGCTTATTGTAGCATTTTGACATTCAAAAGAAGAAAGCTAAAATTCTTTCAGAGGCAAGAAAAAAAAAGTTGCAATTGGTGCAATTTGGGGCCACCAAAGTCCCTCAAACTTAGATGAACCTTTGGACGAAGAGTCGCAAGCGGCTGGCTGTTTCTTCTGCTTTACTGACGGGATCCCAGCTGACTCTGAGAGCATTTGTTTTTTAGATAGCTCTGTTCCTGTTTCATGCACAGCGGTATTTGTGTGCACCATTTATACGGTGGGGCATGTAAACCAAGACAGCATCACAGCGGGAGTTGACACACAGCAGCAGCAGTACATGGCTTCACCCCATTCAACCGCTTTGTGGCAATAATTGGCTTTCATTACAAGTTGAGATGTTTCAGCCTCACGGCACAAATCAAGCCTGTTTTTACGTCCAATAGAGAAGGCACAACACTGAGAGCCTGTATTACGTGTTTCCTTCCCCCTTTGATTTCTACTTTAAGGGATTGATAGGCTTTGAAAAATAACTGGCGAGGAACCATTTCTGCTTGTATTTAACTCGAGGGACAAGAGGAACGTGAATTTAGCGTTAGAATTGGGTGCGTGGAAGGGGAAGTTAGGGGGAAAAAAACCCGACGTCGAGGATTGTCTTAAGTGTGGAGTGAATTGCCAGGCGCGGCTGATGATTCTTTGTGGCATCCGGGTGTCTGGCACACGTGGAAACCCATCGCTGTGCTTGCAATCATCCAAACCAGACTGAGAGTTGCCCACATGTACGCCACGTACACATGGAAAGCTCCCTGGGTTTGGAATGGAATACGCACTTTCCCCCCCGGAGGAACATACTCTGTGCATGTAATTCTAAGAGCATATTAAGGGCAGGTCGGCAAGAGCCAAGGCTTGGCGACCCCAGAATGTGTGTTGGGGAAACTGCTGGGATTATTAGTGTTTGTAATACTCATTAAAATCTTAATTTGCTTTGAAGTATATGACACACAACCCAGAAATGTAATCTTCAGTTAAGAGGGACTATTTTTTAAGACGGATAAACTAAATTATAAATGATAAAAGAACTGCGTGTCTTTGTCCATAATCATCACTACTGTGCAGTCTGATGTGCAAGAGAACATTTCTCGATGCTAAACTAAATTGCATATTCTCTCTATCAGAAAGCGGGCACACAAATGACCATGATGAAAATGGAATTGATGCCAATGATTAACTGTGAAATACCATGACGCTTTCTTCACACTTTTAAGGTGTAAGGCCATTTGTGGAACCCGGTTGTTAATTGATTGATGGATCACCAAAAAAAAATAATATAACAATTTGGTCACTCAATCCACGACTGTTTGTGGGGACGCTGCTGTGCGCAATTGGCTGCCGTGTTTCGCCCACAAAATATACAGTCAATTCACTTTACAGTATATTCTGCGAAGCGTTTTGAGACACGTTGCAAAGACGTGATAATGCGCTGTATTAAATGCGAGGATTATTACAATACAAAATTACATTTGTATTGCGCCTTTCACGTCGGGAGGACATCTCAAGGCGCTGGACAGTCAGAGATTTGGACCCGAGTGGGAATGGGATTGGGATCAGGGAAGGTGGTCGAAGGTACAGTCGAAGGGGAGGGGTCTTGAGACGTGCCTCAAATTATCATTAACCACTCCAGCACAAAATGATAGGGAATTGGCCCCGATGGCATTTGCAGAGGAGTTTACGTTTGACTGTTTCTTGCAGGTACCTACAGTGCACGGGAAGAGCCAGAGTTTGAGACCGCTCGCGCCGGTGACAGTATCATTCTGGGATGTGACGTGGTGCACCCAGTGAGCGGACAGCAGCCCCCTTATGTGGTAGAGTGGTTTAAGTTTGGAGTCCCCATCCCAATATTCATCAAGTTTGGCTTCTATCCTCCTCATGTGGATCCTGAATATGCAGGTAGGACATCAGTCAGTTACTCGCTCGGCTCAACGGACTTGGTGTGGGACGCCGAGACGCGAATCATACAGATGAAAAGTTTATATATATTTTAAAAAAAGACAATTTTAGTTCTTTTAAAATTGTTCGATTCTTCCATGTTGATGCTCAGTATGACACACTGCTATCCAGTGAGATAATGCCTCGTGACTTGTCCCATGGTTCGGTCTAAACTGTTCACTCGGAGATTTTTTGCGGGCCAGCGATCATCCTGATAGATAAATAACTTGGTCATTCACTTTAGGACTATTTCGGGGTCTGTGGTTGCCGGCAAATACGTATGCGCTACACGTGACAGGATTTATCTGTGAAGCACTTTGAGGTGTTCCAATATTGGCATTATGAGAATGTTATGCTAATTATCATTATTTATTATTATAAACTCTACTTTAGTTGTGAACAGCGTGAAAGGACCTTAGATTAATTCACCCTTGGACTTTCTCCCCCCCACATCTTCCCCCCCACCCCCCTCCCCCTCTCTCTCTCCCTCCCTCCCCCTCTCCCCCCTCTCCCTCTCTGCTTCTACCCCTCTCCCCCTCCCACCCCATGCCCTCCTATGCCCCCTCGCCCCCCTCCCTCTCCACCCCTCTCCCCCCACTTTTTTGACAGTAGAACCTTTCTCTGAACTGGAAAATCCCAATTCAGCAAATTTATCATATTTTCTTCAGAATAAGTGAAATCCTCAGTCAGGCTAAATTTATCAGGAATGTGACCAGTGGTACGAACGGATGGATCCAAAGCGAAATATAGAGAAAATGCCTTGTAATCACCTTGATTTCAGTTAGGATAAGCCACAATATATTTTACGGCCCCTTTTCAAATCACACAGAGAAGTGAGCCTTATTAGGTCATCGGACTTGAATTGACTGTAAAGATTAGCTTTGAACAAAAAGAGACCAAACCGGGACTGTGCTCCAGTTTACTTCCAGACA
The DNA here is from genome assembly GCF_018977255.1 of Callorhinchus milii. Classification (NCBI taxonomy): domain Eukaryota; kingdom Metazoa; phylum Chordata; class Chondrichthyes; order Chimaeriformes; family Callorhinchidae; genus Callorhinchus; species Callorhinchus milii. The sequence continues at coordinate 2,631,950 of NW_024704766.1, read as the reverse complement.
CTAAACGAGTCCTTCCACTGTTTTGATTCTTCCCCTAACTGGATAGAATGCCTACTTAAATCTAGTATTGTCGGGGCGAAACATTGGACAAGTTTATAATAACATTATATATATATATATTATTATTATTATAAGAGGTTAAACCTCTCCTACTCTGTTGCTGGGGTTGTTGTGACAGATTAGCAAAGCATCTCCTTGTGTTGGGACATGTAATAGGATTTTGTTTTTAGTTTCCTCCTCAATGAAGGCGGGAAGAAGCCGCCGCTCGTGTATCTGGCATTCTCTTGCACTCAGTCTGTTCGTCCACTAAAACCACAGCATTTCCACTTGGGAGAAATTAGTGCATTCAGCACCGCCTAAGAGTTCTCATCAAATATTGAATACTCTTAAGATCTCATCTGCAAGTTAATGATGATAACGGAGGGCAGAACTGTGTACGGTTGCCTCAATTGATGCAAATTTCGCCCACAAAACAGTCAATTCACTTTACAGTATATTCTGTGAAGCGCTTTAAGACGTCCAGAAGACGTGAAAAGCGCTATATCAAATGCAAGGAATATTATAGATTATCATAAATCTGGAACGAATTAGAATATTAAAAAGGTGGAGAAATAATGGAATCATTTTCTGTTCTTATTTGAAGACTGTTTATCTGAACTGACCAGTGTTCTTGAGCTGCCACAGCCCCCAAACTCTCCTTGTAAAACGAAAAGCTCAGTGTTACCCTGGCTCACCCTCGCCGAAGGTTGTGGGTTCAAGCCCCACGTCAACTCATCAGAGATCTGTTTCAAATCAATGTTTCGTTTCCAGTTCGTCTCGATGAAATATTTCTTGATCCACAAGACAAGAGAGACAGAGGTGCAGCAAGGTTGAGTGTTTTAAGTGCTTTTAAGCTATTTTTGGAAAGAACAGGGGAGGAGGGGAAGAGAACAGCGTATAGTATGTTGGATGAAAGAGAGAATTGGGTCATTTTATTTTTGAAGTGAAGGGCATTGATACATGGAGCATAGAATGAGAAAAAAAGCCATTCAGCCAATCAGCCTTCCACACACTATCTCCTGGGCAAACAAAATTCTGCATTAACATTCCTCGATGCCCTGAAGGTAATCATATTAATCTCTAGAGTATACATTGATTCCCAACTCAAATACTAAACCCTGGCCTAACAGCAACAGCAATGCAAGGTAACTGAGTTGAGGAGAATAGACTGAGCCTCATCAATAATAATAATAATAATAATAATCCTTGCATTCATATATCGCCTTATCACATCTTCGAGACGTCTCAAAGCGCTTCACAGAATGCACTGTAAAGTGAAGTGGCTGTGTACTTTGTGGGCAAAAGCGATGGGAAACCGCTTCACAGTTACGGCATTCAGCAAACGTTTAACACACGCTGAGTAACGTGTTGAAAATTGTTAACGTCAGCCGTTACGAAACACAGCGTAAAGTGCCTGAAGCCGCTATGCAAATGCAAACAAAGATGCTCGTGGTCTCTTACAAGCTGTCACGTCCTTTAATGGTTAAAACAAAGGGGAAAAGGGAGAGATTTGAGAGTGGAGCCGATCTCTCATTGATTGCTGACTTGACCAGAAATTTAAGCCTGGCCTCATATGGCGTCAAACAACAACAAAGTGGAAACCTATTTCGAGCTTCTCAGTGTGTAATGACTCCTTAGTAATGCTGAGCGATACTCTGTTCTCTCTCTCTCGCTCTAAAATCCTGAGAAACAGGCGGGTTCATTGATTTTCTCCTAATGCATCGTCTAAAGTTCCGCTTCAGAAATCCCATTCAAGTTCCACGTCAGTCGAATACATTATTAAGGTTTTGTCGTCTCCGAGGCACACATGTACACTACGATACACCGACTTCCTGAAAGGAACACCCACATCGCCTCAGAAAGTAGGATGTCTGGCATTTGAGAATACATGAGCAGCTGTAGCCTGAGACAAGACCGTGCTTTATCTCGAGCAGTGTGTGGGCTGAGGCTTCCTGGAGACTGAAAAATTATAGAAAATTGGAAGAAACTCTTTTGATCCATTCATTCCATTTCAACACATTTACGTGTCACACTTCAGGCAGTTTACCACTGTGTTGCCCCCACAGCTCTCGCGTTTATATTGGATAATGTGGAGTGTGTTGACAACGCTCTGTGTGATGGGGTAACAAGTCAACCCACCCTACAGCTGATGCCTTGGCACATTTTCTCAATATTCCACGCAATCTGCTGCAAGTTACACGCAACCGAATTTGCAGTATTTGCAAAAACTCGATTCGCCCCCACGCCCGCCCCGCCCGCCCGCCACACTCCCGCAGCTTTGGGCAAGAGGAAGATTGCATCAATCTCCCGACTGCACCTTCAGCCACCCTCCAACCCCCTACCGTCACTGCCCTCCGCCTTCCCTGACCCGAACCCCCTCCCCTGCATGGGTCCAAATCCCTGACTGCCCAGCGCCTTCGGATGTCCTCCTGAGGAGAAAGGCGTTGTACAAACGCAATTCTGTATTGTGTTCTATCAGAACAGCGCTCCCATGGGTCAGCTCAATGGATCTCCGGTTATAGGAACATCTGTTCCGCTTATTGAGGAATTCCATTGAATAAGTTCTTCTGGAATGTCTTTGACACAGATTCTGGAGGCGTAATGATCAGCGAAAATTTCTAATAAGCACTGAAAATAGTGACTTGTTGCCAGGGCAACACCAGCCACATTCCCATGTCCTTGACACATGCAACCAGAGTCAAAGCTGCTTAATCAACACAAGAGCAACATCTGAGGAACAACATTTTGCGTCACAGGTTTCCTGTCAGGTGCATTTAAGATCCGCAGCTCACAGCGCAACATGAAGCACCGTTACATTATTTTAATTAGTTGCGTACCTGTGGGTTTTAATCTCTCTTCCAACACACTCTTGTACCTAGACCGCTCATCAAGCAATTAAATTCCAGGCAGCTGCCTGGATGCTACCCGCAGCCTGGCGGGGAAGGTCATTTGAATGGATTTGTAAGATAATGAGATTTTTTTTTTGCCATTCTGGGGTTTTTAGACATCTTTTTTGAAATAATGACAATCGTTTGGACACCAGAAATTCAGATGCCATCTCACCCGCGCTTGGGATCACAGCTGGCGGATCTCACTTGGACCAGCAAGAGATTAGAGGCAGCGTAAATTAAACACTGTGCAGACTCCAGCGCAACACAGGACACCTGTGTATTTACCCCGTCTCAATTTATTGCCCCGCAATCTTTTTGTGCAGTTGCAGTTTTACAGAGGAGGTGTGGAAGAGGTAGATTGACTGTTGACTCAGCGCCTCAGACGCTGCCAACAATACTTTATCTTGGTTAAATCAAGGCAAGATTATTAACGTTTGAAGGCGTCAGCCTGGCTCAGTTAGAGGCACTCTCACCTGTGGGTCAGCAGGTCGTGTGTTCAAGCTCCACCACGTGGGAAGTCACGTATCCTCGACTGACGCTCCAATGTAATACTGGGGGAGTACTGCAGTGTTGGAGGTGCCATCCTTTGGATGAGATGTTTAATCGAGGTCCCTGTTCAAATGAACATTAAAGTGCCCAAAGCATTGGAGAAGTCAAGTCTGGAGGTGGCAAAGCCGTGGGTAAGGTCCAGCTCGACTAAGTGGCCTGTTCCCACACTCTATCACTCTTTGTCAGAACACAAGATAAACATTAACAGCAATGGGTTCCCCCGGGCTTTCATGTATGTCCAGCTACTGATACCCGATATTCAATCAACTATCATTCACCGTAAACCTGGCGAATGACACACACATACAGGAGACATTTGTGTTTTGTTGCGGAGTTGAGGTTGAGATATATTCTGTGGAAGCAGCAGGAAAGAAAGCAGCGCTTAAGCCCACAAAATATTCGCTTTACAGTATATTCTGTGAAGCGCTTTGAGACGTCTCGATGACGTGACGAGGCACCATATCAAATGCAAGGATTATTATTGCGATTATTACTTAACGTTTTTGTTCTTAAGTCTACATTCTTTTCAGCATAAGGGGTCCCTTCACTTCAACTTCCATTACAAATGAGCTGAGTATTCACAGCTGAGTTTCAGCAATTAAATCCATTCTAAGCACTGCAGAATTGTAAAGATGTTAATTTAACTGCAATATGCAGCACGCTCGTGTGATCAGCATATTTCCTCACATCGATTTAATTTCAACCTGTCTTTGAGTGTCAGAGATTGGGAATTCTGGTGGGATTCCTCTCTAAGAAATCTAGTTAAATAAAATGCAAATGAGCTGCTTTAATATCCGAGAAAATGCAATTATTGCACTTGCGAGAAAGATAAGTATTTGGAAAATGCCAAGAGTTCCGCACAGGCAGAGGTATGTTGTAATTGTTGGCTCAGTTGGTATCTCTCTTGCCTCTGAGTCAGAAGGTTGTGGGTTCAAATCTTATGTCAGGATTTTGAACTCGTGTCTCAAAGCACTGAAAGATTTGACACTCCAGTGCAGTGTTAGGAGTGCCCTTTGGATGAGACATTAAACCAAGATAAAATCGCTTCGCAGAATATTACTGTGAACTGACTGTTTATTTTATAGGCAACTGCAGCAGCCAATTTACTGATGAATTGCACATTAAAGATCCCATAGCTCTAGTTCGAAAAGAGAAGGGAATTTCTCCTGTGTCCCCGGCCAACAATTCCCCCCTGGATAAAATTGATCATTCACTTTCTTTTACGAAGGTTGTTTGTGAGACGTTGCTGTGTGTAAATTCGCTGCTGAGTTTGCCTACAAAACACACAGTCACTTCACTTGGCGGTAAAATTCTGTGAAGCACTTGGAGACGTCTCAACGTCTTATATTCTATTTAATATAAGGCTCTATATTAAATAGAAGGATAGTTATAGTTAGAAACTAACTTCTTTTAAGAACTAAAACGTAATCGTACATGGAATTTTGCCAGTTCTGGATGGGGTAGGATTATATGTAACGATTGAAACAAAGATGTAGAAATTATAAATGTTTTTGTCATCCCAACACCCTATTCTGCCATATATCTTTGTATTGTAAATGAGTCCTAATTCATTGACAGATTCTGCCCGACTCATATTCTACACACCTTTTTGTATTAAAATCTGCTTTCAAAACCTTTTACAATCAAAAAAAGCCACACACACACACCCCATAGCTCTCAGGCTAAATGGATATGCATCCTCACATATCATTTCAGCCTTTTCAACAAGATGCAGTGGGGAGAGTCAATTAGATAATATTAACAATCTAATAATCTTTGCGTTTGATTGAGCACCTTATCCTGTTGGAACGTCTCTAACGTTTCTTCTGTAAAGTGAAGCGAATGCATGTTTATTGTTAAATGCAGCAGGCAATTTGCACACAGCAATGTCCCACAAGCAGGCATTGAAAATTAATGACCTCTTTTTTCAATGTAGGAGATTTTTGGCCAGAATACCAGGAGAAATATGCTTCTCTATTCAAATAGGAAACCCGGCGGTTAGTCGTTTGGCGGATCACTTTTCCGGGGGTAATAATCCTTTCGCAAGAAAAACAAATTGGAAACAGGAATAATAATTTGGTCGCTAAATCCACGACTGTTTGTGGGACACTGCCTCCGTGTTTCGCCCACAAAATACACAGTCAATACACTTAACAGTATATTCTGTGAAGCACTTTGAGATGTCTTAACGACGTGATGAGGCACTATATCGACTGCAAGGCTTATCAGTATAAATAGCGCCATGGGATTTTCAACACCCACCTGAAGAGACAGACGGGACCTCAGTTTAACATCTCATCCTTTTGTACTAACGTTTCCCAAATTAAACTATATCTGCCACTGTTCCACCCATTTGGTCGATTGCCACTTTGCAGTTTTGTGCTATCTTCACAGTTCATGGTGTTCACGTCATCTACAAACTTGAATGTACTTTCCTTCATTCCTGTATTCAGGTCATATATCACAGATCAGTTGGATTTCAATATTTTCATCTGGTCTACATGGTTATTTCTCTTCCTGTTGCCCATTTGAATTTATTTGCCACAGCCTAATGCATTATCACATCGAAGTCACACAACCGTGATTAATAAGTAAGTCCTATAGCTCTATGTGTGGGGTGTGGGTGTTTTGCAATAGTCTATTCAAAACAATTCATTAATGTGATCGGTCAATAAAGCACATAATTGAGGAAATTATTGACTTTTCTCACATCTGTCCACTGATTGTCAACGCCATATTGAATTTACGTCTGTTTTTGCTATTTTTCCGCCTGGCTCTAACACCATTTGGCTGAGTGTGCAGTTTCTCTTTGGCATAATGCAGTTTAGTCAACTTTTGATGAGATTCTGCCACAATCAATCACGGGGCGATGCGATTCCAAGGTTAATATCTGTCACGTTTGGAGTCTCATGATCTGAGGCCTGACCGTGACCCTAACAGGCACTTCCCATGCACACGTTGGGGCAATATCCGTGTGTGTCCTGGCTCTTTTTTATGTGGATCTGCACAATCGTCTAAGTTAGAAGAGCTGATGCAAGCAGGAAGCAACTGATCGCATTGATGTGATTGGGTTCTTTAACGGAATAAGCAAGTGTGAGATACTTGTAAAGACGAGATCTGTTAGCACCAGTCTACTTGTCACTGTTGATACAGCGTGTTAGCACTTTGCAATAGTTGAATTATTATTGTTTCTGTCTTGGACTGATAATAATAATAAAAATAATAATAATCATTCTTGCATTTGATACAGCGCCTTATCACGTCTTCGAGACGTCTCGAAGCGCTTCACGGAATATACTGTAAAGTGAATTGACTGTATGTTTTGTGGGCGAAACTACGAGCCGTGAGCAGTCCAGGCAATAGATTGGAGCGCTCTCTCGATGAACTTGAACACCATCTAGAGCTCGGTGGTTTTCAAGGGCATTTGTTGTGCAAATAGAATTCGACATATTGTCAATGCTGACACAGAACAAACGTGTTATCTGTTAATCCTGCCGTGCACACACCCTGCACACACACACACACACACATACACACACACTGTTTAATGCCACTCATTGTCCTCACACCAGCCTCGGGCACAATAGATAACTCGTCGCATTTTGAGCTCCATATTCAGATCTGTCCTTTGAGTTCCTGGCAGACATCCAGAGATAGATCGACCTCTGATATTTATCAGTGGACGTTCAGGAAGAAAGTCACATGAAACTGTCCAGTGTGTGTGAAAAAAAAGCAATAAGTTCCTGAACATGTATTAATTTTGGGTGTGGCACATTGAGGATGCCTTTGACTTAAATTTCAGCGAAAATGCATAATTGTACCACAAAGGGGTGCGATTTTTACATGACAAATTGATCTTCAATGTAGTTGCAGAGGATCTGACCTGTATATCTCAGAATAGAAATGTAGTTTAGCCCCAGTCATATGTGGAACTGAGCCACAGATCAGAAAAGTCCAGGTTTGATCTCTAGTCTGTCCTCAATTCGCAATGGTTAGAGCATTCGCCTCGCAAGTTAGAGGACCTGGGTTCGATTCCTGAGCAGGACGAAACCTTAGGCAAATTTCCTTACTCCATATGCTTCTGTTTACCTCGCAGTAAGTAGGGACCCGATATTGATCGATTGGTGGATCGCTTTTCCAGGGATAATAATCCCTTTAAAAAAATCATAATCATAATAATTTGGTCACACAATCCACGACTGTTTGTGGGACACTGCTGTGCGCAATTGGCTGCCGCGTTTCATCCACAAAACATACAGTCGATTCAGTGTACAGTATATTCTGTGAAGCGCTTTGAGACCTCTCGAAGACGTGATAAGGCGCTGTATCAAATGCAAGGATTATTATGACGAAGCAAGATCAGGAAAGGAAGGAGGAATAAACATAAACCAGTGATCCTTGGCCTTAAATCTTATTGCTGCAGAGAATAGGAGGTCCACCTGTGTCTTTGATTTGGGTCTTGTGTTTGGTTTAAGTTTTCCTTTGGGTCTGCACTTAGTGCCGTGGGTTTCTCCCTTGGTCTCTTTCGCTGTAAATCAAAGAGAATTATATAATTACATTTCAATGTCTTTAAAGTCTACTTTGAACTCCAATATACACCAGCAAGAGCAACAAATCACATTTATTACTCTCTTTCCATGAAAGAAGCTATGAGAGAAGCCTCTTGCGTGTGAGCAAATGGCTTCTTTGTTTCTTTTAAATCACCATTTCAAATGAATTTTTAATAAAACGTGACTGTGGCCCTCTCTTACGGCGCAGTTAATCCACACAAATGCTTTCCCTTAAAGCAAAGTCTGGCTTGCAACGCAGCTAGAATATTGCATCCTCCAGCAATATTTTTCAATTCATACCCTTTGAAATGGCCCTCCTGTGTATTAAGAATGTTCTCATGTCTATCCCATGGGCCCTGTTATAAGGAAGGGTTCAGGACACAGATCTTGGTTCTAACAACTGCTCAATTTAGCACAGAGAGAATAGATTTTCTCTCTTCCTGCTGCAGTATTTCCCAAGAACAGATTCTGTGCCCCAACAACAATACAGTGGAGTTGTGTCAGGGTCTTCCCTGAACCATTAGTTACCCTTTCTTAGATTGGATTCTCTAAAACTACAAATGGAATTCATTAGTAAGGACTTTGAGTTACAAACGGGGCATTTCTTCTGGTAACCAGAAATACGAGACTCAGACGGTGGGATCGTTGGAGCAGAGTTCATGGGGTCTGCGTGACGGACTTACCGGGGTTACCGGGGGGCGGGTGGTGGGGTGGGGTGGGGTGGGGTGGAGGGGGTGGGGGCACTGTTTGTGACTCTGGTTCGTTCCTAGGAAATTCCATGCGGGTTAGCGGTTGTCACCGGAAGCCCAGAGTGTGGGGATCTGGGTGGTCAGAGCAGCGAGCAGATGTCCGTTCGCACTGCGAGCAGCCAACGCTGCACCAGAATTCCCGCTGTCAAATGGTTGATTTAACAATTAAGAAATGCTTGATAAACGCTCTTCTCACCTCGGAAAGCGAAAGGGACCCGGGTTCGATTCCCGAGCAGGGTGAAATGTGAGGCAAGTTTTCCTTACTCCACACACACACACACGCGCTGCTTTTTACCTAGCAGTAAGTAGAAAACGAGTTGTTAGTCGATTGGCGGACAACAAGCCCTTCAAAAAAAATAATAATTTGGTCACTCAATCCACCACTGTTTGTGGGGCACCGCTGTGAGCAATTGGCTGCAACAATTTGCTCACACAATATGCAGACAATTCACTTTACAGTATATTCTGTGAAACGCTTTCTGTGAAGGGCTACTACAACGATAATAATAATCCTTGCGTTTGATAATAGCGCCTTGTCAGGTCGTTGGTACGTCTCAAAGCGCTGCACAGAATGTACTGGAAAGCGGATTTTGTTGCCGGTGTACATATTGCGGGCGAAACGCGAAACTGTGCAGAACTCCGAGCAGCATTCTGTGCTCCGACCGTGCTGATTTGCTACAGGCTGGCTGCAATGCGGTTGGTGCTGCGTTTGCTTTGTAGTGAGTCAATGTCAGGTTACCTTCGTGCGACTGAGATTTTAATGTTAAATGAAGTGATGCTGGCAGGCAGCGTGGCACGAGCACAAGCAAGCCAGATTCCTCAACAGCTCTGGAAACCCCGTTGAAAGATCTGCGTTTGTTGGCTTTTCTGGTTTCTTATGACACCGAGGAGATGCTTGGGAAGAACTCTAATTATTCTGGCTTAACACAGACACCGCGACAATAATTGAATGCATTCTTGTACGAGAGACAGCCTCACACAGTAAACAATAAGTAACTGTGACAGCCAGCACCTACAACAACAGAAACAAATTGGACAGTTTCTGCCTACAAGAGTAAAATGCCTTCCTCCTTTTAAATAGGTTTGATTGAAGAGCAATAACTGATTTCTTTCGATGTGTGCTGGGAAATGAAACTAGGGGTATAGGAATTAGGAGCAGGGGTAGGCCATTCGGCCCGTCGAGCCTGCCCCGCCATTCATTAAGATCATGGCTGATCTTCTAACCTAACTCCATCCGCCCGCCTTATCCCCATATCCCTTAATCCCTCTCTCCTTTAGAAATCCATCAACCTCAGTCTTGCATATGTTCACGGACTGAGCATCCACAGCCTTCTGGGGTAGAGAATTCCACAAATTCACAACCCTCTGAGTGAAGAAGTGTTTCCTCAACTCAGTACGAAAGGGCTGACCCTTAATCTTGAGACTATGACCCCTAGTTCTAGATTCTCCAACCAGCGGAAACAGTCTCACACTGACTACTCTGTCAAGCCCCATAAGAATCTTATACATTTCTATAACATCACCCCTAATTCTTCTATATTCTAGAGAATATAGGGCTAGTTTACTCTCCTCATAGGTCAACCCCCCTTCATCTCACGAACCAACCCAGTGAAGGACTGAAGCTTGTGGTGTCCTGTATTGCACAACAGTGTTATTTGATCTGGGTATGACTAGGTTAATGGCTGGATAATAATATAAGAAGAATAATCCTTGCATTTGATACAGCGCCTTATCGCGTCTGTGAGACGTCTCAAAGCGCTTCACAGGATATACTGTAAAGTGAATTGACTGCATATTTTGTGAGCGAAACCCGGCAGCCAATTGCGAACAGCAAAAAAAAACAATTGGATCACTTAAGATTGTTATTTCAGTTCCTTAACGCCAGTGATGATCCCCTCGAAAACTCAATCTTGAAATGGTAATACATTCTTTGTGATCGATTCTCGCACAGAAATCCAACCCAGAAATGACAACGACAACAAATTACATTTGTACAGCGCCTTTCACATCAGAGTCACGACTGTATCAGCATCTTGAAATGATGAGTATTTCCCTTTTTTGTCTGCTCTCAATTCAGACGACAGCCAAGAGGATCGTTCTAATATTGCACCGACCGCATTCTTCCTAATTAGCTGAATGTTTATTTCTTATCATTTAACCATATACGGAGTGGAGTAGATATCGTCACAGGCGAACCACAATGAGAAAGAATTGCAGTTCTGTAATTTACTACGATTGGATGTCAAGTGAGCGGATTCTCACCTTTGCGATAAAAACGACGTGTGTCTCTATTTTGCTTTGCATTGAAACGTGTAATTTGGTTCACCTTGAAAGAGCGGTCACCTGTGCAGAGTGGCTGGTGCTTTCGCCTGTATTACAGCTCACACTTAAGGTGCATCTCATTTCAAAGCGTTGGGAGTTGTTTCATGGTGATAGGGTGCAATATTAGATGCAAGCATTTTTCTTCTTATCAAAAAGGCACGATCCGATTTCAAAGGATGCCATTCGAGTAAGCTCTACATACCTAACGTTCACTCTCCTTTCCGATCAGTTGTTTCGTGAACCTTTGGGACCTTTCAGTCATGAAAGGTGCTGGAATAAATGCAAACTTGTTCCTGTCACGTGGAACTGAAACTACAGTGCATTTGTCAGGAATATTTAATTACTGTGCCACTTAGAAGGTAGGAAGCAGTCGGATGGCATGTGTGTTCTCAGAAATAAAGTCAGGTTAAATCTGTTAAGAGCAGCTTTACGGATAAAAAGATCATCTTTTTATTTAATAACAGACTCACTTGTCGGTTTTGTGTTTTTTCAATACATTCAAGTAGTGATTTACACATTACTTAATCAATCAACCAGTTAAAAGAGTCCTTTTCATTTAAAAAAAAATCATATTTTCCTTCACGTCCAAATGCGCTGCTTTTAAAATTTATCAAAAAAAATCAATCTGAAGCTTCACGTATGAGTCAAAGGGTTTATTAAGTGAGCCATTGAGCTGTACGAATGGGGACGACCCAGGCTTGATCTTCAGTCTGTTCTGCATTAGTGGATCTCAGCAGGATCTCAGCACTAGACTTCCTAGGATTCATGTCAGTCCTCTGCTCAGCGAGCGGAAGAATCAGCCAAGATTTCTGCTATCCGGCGAGGTGTACATGTCAGGATAGGATCAGGCTCTTCTGCAAAGCGCTTTGAGACCTTTGCCTGAAGTGAAAGGCACATTGATACAACACAGTACAAAATTAATTTGTACGGCGTCTCTTGCATCGGGAGGATGTCCCAAAGCGCTGGACAGTCAGGGATTTGGACATGAACTGGGGTGGGGGGGCAGGGGACGGTAGGGGTAGAGGGTGGCCAAAGGCGGGGTCGAAGAGGAGGGTCTTGAGACATTCCTTGAAGGAGGTAAGGGAGGGAGTGGGGCGAAGGGACTGTAGGATGGAGTTCCAAAGGGCGGGAGCAGAGAGGCTGAAGGCTTGACCGCTGATAGTGGGGCAGGCTGGTCGGAGGATGTGGAGCAAGCGGAGACTGCTGAGCGGGGGGAGCAGGGCGCATTCGATATTGATAACCAAAAGCATTGATTCTTATTAAAATAGAACCTAGATCAAGCAGAAAAAGGAACAGTCCTAATACTGCAAATAGTACTCGCATTTATTATCGGCCCTCATGACATTGTTGAGATGTCTCGAATGCTTCACGGGATTTGACTGCGTATACGTAAGAAAATTTTCTGTCAATATGTGCACAGTAGCTGTACGTTGATGTTATCTGAAGATTCTTGGCCCGGCTGTAGGTTTGTAGCACAACCTATAATTAGCTGCATACCCTGAAATAAATTATAAAAAAATTGTAAATCACAGTAATTTTTTTTTGTGTAGCATATTATTAAGTTTATCTTAAATGGTAAACACTTAGATGGTAAATACTGAGGACACCAGAAGAATTCGCCTTCACCTTTCACATTATCGTAACCAGATTTGCAGGGAATTACACAACACAAGATGTTTTTCTGCTCCAGGAGTTTTTCATGTCGTCAAAAATATTAGTGTTTGCCTCTCGTGTACCAACACACCTGCATCATGTTACAAGAAATATTTAGTGTTGTCTGTCATATTCAAAATGTCAGAAAAAATCTCTGCATCAAAAGAAACCCAAACCAGAACTGCGATTTGTAGGATTTGATAAATGCCAATCGATGCCGTTCCCTTGAATGTTATTCTTCTAGTTTATGATGATGCTATCTTCTCAATTGGATTATTGATTTCTCATTCACACTGCAGTAATAGTAATAATCCTTGCATTTCATAGAGCACTATTGGGAGCATTGCTCAGAGCACTTTGCAGGATTTTACTGTAAAGTGTAGTGACTATATTATGTCGTCAAGTGCAGCAGCCAATTTGCCTACAGCGAGGTCCCACAACCAGCCATGGACTGAGTAACTAATTTTAATAGATAATAAATGTTATCTGTGGGAGACAACAGGTAGATGTTATCTGTGAACTGATAATCGACGAGTCTTAATTCTGCTGCAGTATTGAGTTGGGGATGCAAAGGGAACGGCTCGTGCAAAAAAAAACAATTGCTTGGTCGAAAAGTAATTTAATCCTTCTTGTTCTTGTTCTTAATGAGCTTGTATTATTCATTGACATAACACCTCCAGCAGGAGCCTGTGTGAGCACAGAGTGATATATTTTTTGGTCAGCCAGCTGGGTGTCTGACACATGTGGAAGCCCATGTCATTCAAAAAGCTGGACACATGTTTGCTTGTATCTTATCTTATCTTATCTTATCTTATCTTATCTTATCTTATCTTATCTTGTCTGTCTACCTCCCTCCCTCCTTCCTTCCTTCCTTCCTTCCTTCCTTCCTTCCTTCCTTCCTTCCTTCCTTCCTTCCTTCCTTCCTTCCGACCGACCGACCGACCGACGTGAATTCCTTTGCGTCTGTCTGCCCATTCTGCTCGCCTGTTTATATCTTCGTGGCTGTTTCTGGGACATTACTGCGAGCAAAATGGCTGCCGCGTTGGAGTACAAAGACGCGAACACTACACTTTTAAGAACAACTCTGTGAAATTGCTTGGAGGCATTGCGGAGTGGCAATCCTAATAATGGTTGCATCAGGTCATCACGGCAGCTCAAAGTGCTTTGCAGGATGTAGTGTAAGTCAATCAATAAAAATCTTGCAGAGCACCGTCACCACTGTAACGTGTAGTGACTGTGCCTTTTGTGGGACGGTGCTATGCAAGGAATATTTACCACGAGAGACCTGTTTGATCCTGGCTCGACTTGGAAGGTGAGGAGCCTGGAGGCTGTCGTACACCGCCACCCTTTTAATTTTAGCTCCAGCTGATGCCAGGTTATTGTTGAACCCTGTCATACACGACAGCTGATGTTTAATTTAATATCATTTCTAGGCCTCGTTGGCCTGCGCCCTGGGGAAAATCCTATAAAGAACAATGCACAAATCAGCAGTAAACAGCGACGCGTAAACCGTCAACAGCAATGCCTATATATTCTTAGCTTTCAGACGTTAAATGTGTCTTCCAGACCCAGAAATTAACAGCTCTGGCAGCCACGAGTGTGAACCGTTGGCATCGGAGGTGCAGTTTGTCAAAGTACAATACTCGATGCCGTTGCCAGACACAATTAGCGTGGCTGAATGAGTTCCCTCTCTGTGTGTTGACATTGCTGGCACAGCTTGCGCACCGAGCACAGTCAGCTCACTTTAACACAGAGCACTCGCTGTAGTTACTGCTCACAGTCGATGTATTACTGAGCGCAGCTGAGAAAAAATGCTTCGTAATTCACGGCTGGTTTCCTTGACGCGACGGACAGGGCCTACTCATAGCCAGTGGTGGCCAACTCATGGCCTGCGGGGCCGGAAGCCAGCCTCCCCCGAACATTCAGGCGAGTGTTCAGTCGCCAGTGTTTTCTTAATTGAAATGTTTTGTTGCTTTATGTCGCAATTCAAGAGATATTCAACCAAGAATTTTATTTTATTGGCCCACCGTAAAGGTTGGCCAAATACTGGCCTCGGACAATATGGCTTCCGATCGTGTCATAGCTTTCTAAGAGAAGATTGGGGAAAAGTGTACAACAACAACAACAGCAACAGCTTTTAGATAGTCCCCTCACAAAGAGCGCTTGTTGTACTAAACTTATCGGACTGAATGTGTCGACCTTAGCAAATTAAACTGTAAAAATCGCTGGTCCGAGCAACGTTCCATGTTTTATTATTGATTAGGAACATTTCAGCTCTATCTCACTGTCTGTCGCAACCAGAAGTGATGCTTCTCCTCTGATATCTTGAATCGATACCTGAGTGCTTTTCAAGGTCATTATGACGTTACTCCTGATCTTTCACCCACAGAGGACGTAGACGCTGGATTTATCTTTCTTTACAGATACAGCCCTGATTACAGCCTTGAGCCCTAATTACAGAAAGATGGAGAAACTAATTGCCACATAAAGCTATTGGCACCTTAGGCTCTGGAGAAAGCTTGCCGGAGAGCAATATCAATGCCAAACTATGCGATTTTAGCTGGTTAGACTCCAGCAGACTCCAACAGTCTATCTCTGGGATTCCCATGTGTAGGTGGGTGGGATGCATGGAATTCTCAGCTTGGTTGGAGACTCTGAAGCAGCGGTGATGGGTTTCCGCACTTGTCAGACACCCGGCTGACCAAGAAAAATCACTGTGCTTGTTTCTGTGTGCTCGTGGCTGCGTAAGTTGCTGCGTGTGTGGCTGTATATGTTTAACAGCATTGCAAGGAGCCTTCCACCCCCTCCCCCACCACGATTATGGAGATTAACTCTGTCAAGGTGAAAGCCTGAAGCACATGAACGTGGCAATAGAAGACGATGGTCTACTCTCAAGTCTCTGCCAAA
Organism: Callorhinchus milii; assembly: GCF_018977255.1. Lineage (NCBI taxonomy): Eukaryota > Metazoa > Chordata > Chondrichthyes > Chimaeriformes > Callorhinchidae > Callorhinchus > Callorhinchus milii. Next base: position 2,616,290 of record NW_024704766.1, on the reverse strand, counting down.
ACCTCTTTAGCAGGTGCTGTAAAGGGGATCCTATAATGAAAGGGTCAGGCTGGCTAAGCTCAGTGCTTCTCTTTGACAGCTCAGTGCAATGAGGAGTGAGGAAGAGTGTACAGTAAGCTGTAATTTTCAATAATAATAATAATATTGAGAACCGCACTACCAAATCCCACGTTTACACTCCGCTTGTGTGTGAGTTAGCGTTTGCTAAGCACTGCAGAAGGTTTGATGATAACCTTTCGATTTAGTGCAAACTCACGCTGAAGAGCAGAGCGAGGACTTTGGGGAACTTTGCCTTTTTAGCTCAGTGACATTTACAATCTAATGATCACTGCAGTTGGTACTGCAGATTAAATACAATCACCGCATGAAGCTCTTTAGAATAACATTAAAACGAGACAAAAGACGGCACTCGAAATCAAAGAAGGAAAATCCGGAATGGAAATCGATTAAAAAAAAAAAACGTTAACATCATAAAATTTAAATGATTTGTTTCAAAATAAGGTCCGGGCACTTTTTTTCTTCTCCTTTGCGTGTTAATGGCCTAGTCGGGAAATATTCAATCAGGAAAATTTGCTTTGTTGGCCGACCGTAAAGATTGGCCACCGTTGCCTTAACACGTAGTAACTGTGTGTTTTTTTGTGTGTGCGAATGCGGCAGCCAATTTGCACTCAGTATTTTCCCACGATCAGCCTTGAATTCAACGAACGATTTTATTTGGGGGATTTGTTGGCCAGGACAATGGGGGAAACTCCCATCTCTTTTCGAGGAGTGCCATGGAACCTTTAACCCGCACCTGAACGACAACACAAGTTGCTTTTATATATCGCCTCTCACGTCGGGAGGACGTCCCAAGGCACGAGACAGTGAAGGGGTTTGCTCCCGAGCTGATGGTTGGCGTCAAGAGGGGCGGAGAGCAAGGGGGCTGGAGGTAGAAGGATGACCAAAGGCCCGGTCGAAGAGGAATATCTTGAGACGGGCCTTGAAAGAGGCAAGGGAAGGGGCGAGGCAGAGGGGCAGAGGGAGGGGAACATGGAACAGCCCATAACTTTCTGACTTCAAAGCGTCAATGAGCGTACGTCATTTGCAATCACGGATGTGTACTATTGACAGGCGTTGACCACGGGAGCATTAGGAGTTCACCCACCTCCCTCCACCTCAATGTCACGTGTTCTGATTTCTTTCTTAATTGACCCTGATGAGTAAGGTGAGGAATTTTATCCCCAACAAGCCTGATGGGGGTATAAGGTGAACATCATTCTTACCACAAGACTACGCAGACCATCACCTTTTAAAGGCAATGAAACTGACTCCTCTTGACTGTTCCACACGGTTGAGTGTATCAACAACATGTATTTATATAGTGCCCCTCACGCATGGTAGTGTCCCAGAGCTATCGGTATCTGTGGTTTGAGACCCCTGGATTTTGCACGTGAATGAAATATTCTTGCCTTTTTTTTCTCTGTAGGTCGAGCGAGTCTGTATGAGAAGGCCTCTTTGCGTATTGACCAGCTCCGCTCTGAGGACCAGGGGTGGTACGAGTGCAAGGTGCTTATGTTGGACCAGCAATACGACACATTTCACAATGGCAGCTGGGTGTATCTCACAGTAAATGGTAAGTAACTCTGCTTGAAGCCGGTGAAACATGCTGCAGATGTGATCGACTGATTGCAGGTTCCATTTCACATCCGCATCAGTTTGTCAAACCGGGTTGTGTGTCACAAGGATGAATTCAGCGGCTGAGTAAAAATCACGCTTGATGCGTCGCTTCACTTGCACGTCGTTGATCTAAAAAGGGTGGCAGCAGATAGTCAATGACTCTCATGCATCCTGCCAATAGGGGAGAAATCCCACCTCGGTCTAGACTGACTCTATTTCAGAGCATTCAGGATTTGACAAATTGTTGAATTCAATTTGAATTTTGAAGTTGGTGACAAGAAAGCCAGCCTCACGTTGAGACTATTTACGTTGACGTTACCAAATTCTTCCCAGGACTGACAAACGTCAATCCAGTCAATCTAGACCCAAGTGCAGTTTCTACCCAAACGAAGGTAACGCTAGCAAAGGTATAATAATGTCTCTGTGGGCGAGGTCTCCCATTAGTATGGTTGTTTGATTCGTCTGATGTGATGCGCAATGTTCCATCACTGAGAACCATTTCCCAATCCCAAATACATAAAATTGTCATTCTGTATAGAAAATATTGTCGTGGCTATACAATGTCATTTTGTATTGCATTGTGTTGTACGTATTGATTGTAAGATAATATCGGGAGAGATAAAGGGGGAAGGAATGCAGCTGTTCCTCAGAGCATGTGAGTTCTCTGCACTCTCCCGAAAAGCAGAAAGGTTTTATGTGATGATTAAAAAGGCCACATTTTCCTCATGGGAGGATATTAAGGCTTTCTGCCCAGAATCTAACATTTGCGAGTGGTTCGGTAGATGTAAGCTGTGAAGAAAGCTTGCTATGCTAGGTTTAAAAATAGGGTTGAAGAATATCAAATCAATAAGGTGATGTTAACTTGTATGAATCATTGGTTATACCGCACTGTGTCCAGTTTTGGTCACCGCACTTCAGGAAGGAGGATAGAGAGGGTGCAGAGATTTACGAGGATCTTTAATTATCCAACCCCAAGAGGTGATTTGATATATGAACAGAGACTAGAGGACCTGGAGCTATTTTCTATGGAACAAAGCCAGTTGAGGGGAGAACTGTAGAGGCGTTGTAACATTATGAAGTGTTTTGTTGGCTTAGATAAACGTGACACCATTTGCACTGGTTGGTGACTTAAAGACATCAATTGGAGGTATTTAGCATGAGGGCAAAGGAGGAGATCAAGCTGATTGAGTAGATAATTTTTCTGGACATGTATTCAGTGAATGAGGAAGCACTGATCAGTGATTAAGCTCTGTTATAGTGCTGATCAGGGTCTTATGAACCTAAGTACTGAGTTATAATTGGGCTCCATATGGTCAGAACGGTGGTTCAGTTTATGAGAAATTTTATCGTAAGCCTTATTTTGACAACATAAATTCTGTAGGCCTTCTCTTGGTAGAAGAATCTTTGTGGTAGCACTATCAAAACATTTAATAATAATCTCATTGAACATCTTACATCTGTCCTAGGATCAGTCACTTTACTCCATCCCTTTCACCTGCATTGGACGTAGACTTACGTTCGGCTGTTTAATGTGGCGTTAACATCATCGACGTTCGTCTTAGATTGACTAAACATGTTGGTTTGGCAAGAGTTTGCAATTGGAGCATGTTCCTACACGCACACAGCAATATTTTCCACATGTCCTTAAATTTATGTCTCTGTGAGGTCGAACCTGCAGGTGTACACATCAGTTACTATGCAGCTGTGCTCAGACAATACAGTAAAACTCGCATAAATTTTATCTGTATAAATCATATAATCGCCTAAATCGTACTTAATAATAATAATCCTTGCATTCGCTATTGCGACTTATCACGTCTTCGAAACGTCTCAAAAACGCTTCACAGGATATACTGTAAAGCGAATTGACTGTATATTTTGTGGGCGAAACGTAGCAGCAAATTGCGCACAGCAGCGTCCCCACAAACAGTCAATTTCCTACTGGATCGATCTGAATGTATTTGCGCCAGTTCATATGAACAACAACAACAACTTGCGTTTATACGACGCCCTTCAGCCGAACGAGTCTTAATGACCACGTAGCTCGTAACACCACTACCGCACTGACTGTATCAAACGGCTCAGCTTCTCTGTACCAGCAGAGGGTTAAGGAATAGACGTAAACCGATCTACTTGGAAAAGCATTGCTACTCCACAGATGAGCGTGAGTCTTAGCAAGTAAAAAAAAGGGATGAATTGTACTTGATTCTTCAAACCAAGATATTAAGATCCTTCAGTTACAGGTCAATTGTAGTCAAAATGCACAAACGAAAGGATACCCGATGTAGACTTCAGTAAGTAATTGTTGGTGACAGTTCTAACAGAAATATCGTTAAAGACTGTTCGGGCAACAGAGCACGATATACTGAATTACACTTTCCTTTCTGTAACATGTGAAGCAGCACAATCCTATTAAATGTAAACTGTGCAATGTAATCCCAGGGCAATTTTCCTATTTTCCGTGGATGACAGTGCAGAGGAATCCTGTTAATATAAGCTTTTTTCTTTCTCTAATCCTACCCACTGTCATACATATCTGCTTTAAGGTTTTTGGTCAACAGTGAGCACAACAGTTCGTCTAATTCAATGTGAAGGACAGAAACGCACAGTGGAAACTGAGATTATCAGGTCTTGTGTCTGAGAGAGGTTTGTGTGCGCAGAGACAGCTGGGCATCTGATCCCACCATTCACATGGGCAGAGAAACGTTTACTTTCTCCGCTCGTAAAAGTCCAGACATGTTGCTCATGTCATTGTTGAGTAGTTCACCTGAAATCTGACGTGTCCTAACATTGTGGAAACTTCGGAGCACGTTGCCAATACCTGTACCATTGGCCATCTGTGCGATGTGACGGGGGCCACTGTGCATTGGGCTGTGCTCGATGCAAGCTGGGCAACTGTCGACATGCTGCTATTTACATTTATCAAATTATTGACTGAAAATGTTTTAATTAGGGAAGTGCTCAGGAGACTGTGACGAGATCAGGGTGGAGAGAGAGAGAGAGAGAGAGAGAGAGAGAGCTGGAGCTCGGAGGAGCAAGCTAGCCAGCGGGCCACGCACATGAAGCGAAATTGTCTGTTGGGATCAGAATTTTATGAGGATTGGGGTTTTAATGAGACTCCAATTTGAAGTTAAGTTTGTCGAGAGAATATAACTGAATCAACAGTTTTAGAGTAAGGTTCGAGTGGCAGTCAACATCCAGTACCTTTCCTCCACCTCCACCACATTGGGTGCCTCTGTCCGTATCTCCAGCCAACGTAGCCTAAATCCTTGTCCTCATCCTCCCAGACCAGGTCTCCCCAGCTCTGCTGCTAAGAAAATCCAACTGATTCAAAATATCCTCGCCCGAACAGTTAATAATAATCCTCGCATTTGATGTAGCAACGCAGCACGACATTGACACGTCTCAAAAGTGCTTCATAGGTTTTGCTGTCAAGCAGAATGACTTGGCCTCTGTAGGCAAGCTAGTTTGCGCACAGCGAAATGACACAACTATGCCTGGCAACGAAAGATCCATTGGCCTGATCTCAGTGATTGGAACGGTAGAGTCAACTGTCAGAAAGGAAATGGGAAATTACTCATCCAAAATTAATGTCATGAAAGCACATGTTCAGAACCCACCAACCTCATACATAGACTTTTTTAAGGAACTGACATCCAAAGTTCGCAGGGGAGAGCCATGCAACATAGTTTACCTAAATTTATAAAAGGCATTTGACCAAGTAGTGTACTGACCATTCACATCACTCGACTCCTTTACAAACTGATGCCATTAAGAATCCAGTTCCCACAATCACAGCTCCCAAACTCTAACAGAGTTTGATTTTACTGCTTTTACAGTTGATTTGCTTCTGACATTCCCGCTTCGTGTTAGATAGAAAGGCGTTAACAAGACAATAACATTTTATGGAGGAAATATAAATTTTATTACATTCTCCATGGCAACTCAGTGTGTATTCTAAAGGTTGTTGTGACCAAATCTGCGTTCTGGGCGATAGGAATAAAAAGAGACACTCGGGGAAGGAGTCGTCTATAGAAACAGAGAAACAGCAATAGGCCATTCAGCCCCTCGAGCCTGTTCCGTCATTCTATAAAATCATGACTGATCTGTACCTCAAGTCCAATTTCCCACCCTTACACCGTATCCCTTAGTACTCAAATATCTATCCACCTCAATCTTGAAGATGTGAATGGATGCACCACTTGTTAACAAGGCAGTGTACTGAGACCTTGGTGGATATACCTGAACTAGAAAGGGGTGAGAGATAGACTATTTCCTCTAAAAAAAATCCTTGCAGTTAATGTTGTGTCTTATTACGGAATTAAGACGTCAGAAAACACTTCACAAGATTTACTGTGAAGCGTAGTGACTGTATCCGTAGGTGAGCGTGGGAGTCACAAAAAACCAATTGACCAGTTTTATTTGGGAGGGGTGGGGGGGGAGGTTGTTGGTCAAGTCGCTACTTATGAAATGCTTTGATGTGTTTTTTTTTAAAAAAGCACGATTATAACCTGTTTGCCTCATATATTATGAATAGCTGCTTTGGGCAAGGAGCTGGTGACCAGTTGGAACCCATGGAATCATATCATTCATGGGTGACACCCTTGTCAAACAACAACAAATGACATTTGTATAGCGTCAGGAGGACGTCCCAAGGCGTTGGCAGGGAGAGAATCTGGGGGTGGTGGGGGGGGGGAAAGAAAAAGCAACAATCAGCAGATGTGCGGCAACGAGCAGATGGCCAAATCAAAAGCGAACGCAATTTCCAACCTTTAAAATACCTGTGAAATTGCTCCAGATGCTGGGGAACAAACAAGGCTTTGAAATATTGTTTTCACTCCGATGTTGTTCCCTGGCATTCTGTGCTGCTCGCTTGAGCACTAATCAGCTTTGCGCAGATGGAATAATGATACTGTCTGTGAATTTCCTGATCAGGAGCGTCAGCAGGAACAACGCCAAAGGATATCCTCGCCTGTGAATGAACTAGCTGTTGGCATGCTCCACAAGAATAAATGTCCTCACTAAAGCTGTGATATAATGAGTGAATAGAGATCATGCAGGAATAGGTAACACCTAACTGATTAAGCCTAGAGAGGTGTTGAAATTAATATAAAACTCCCTTTGCCTTGTCGTAAAAGTGATATGAATCTTAACATTTTATTGTGCGGTAACAGGCTGCTTTGTTTCATTTATACACTAATATATAATAAATAATAATAGCAAATTGGTCACTCAATCCACGACTGTTTGTGGGGACGCTGCTGTGCGCAATTGGCTGCCTTGTTTCGCTCACAAAATATACAGTCAATTCACTTTGCAGTATATTCTGTGAAGCGCTTTTAGACGTCTCGAAGACATGATAAGGTCCTGTATCAAATGCAAGGATTATTATTATTATTATTTAGATATCCAACTCTTACTGGTGGGGCTCATTCATTCAAATTAAAGGTCATCATTGGTATTTGTAATGTGTTCCTTGGTTCCTTGTTTGTGTGTCCAATTTTCTCCGCACCTCCTCCCAGGACATTGGACTCATTTAAGTCATATCTTGCAGATTTAATGGAAATACGGTAAATTGCTATAGTGGAAAGATGATCGGTTGATCTTACCTAAAGCAGCTGGCAATTTTCGACACTTTGAGATGTCTTTCTGATGTGAAGGATGCTATATAAACGTAAATGGTCGATTGCATTCTATGATGTCACCTGGGAGCACCTTGCTTATCTAGCCAACGCGTATGCAACAACAATTTGCATTTATATAGCGTCTTTCATTCAGGATAATGTCCCAAGAGTGCTTCACAAAGATGGGGTTTGACCGGTGAATAATTAGCGTGCTTCTGAGCAGCACCAACAGTGCCAGTCGGTACACAGCCCATTGGAACATAGATAAATGGTCTGACACAGATCTAACACCGGACGTTCAAACCACAGTCATCGCTGTCAGGCGAGGTGAATGTTTTATTTTGTGTGCATTTTAAGAAGAAGCTCACCATCAGTTTTAAATGATCCTTGTTAAATATTTCAGTGTGATTACATGCTCAATGATCACTGCATTGAAGTGTGTTACTGATGTTCTGGTGTTACCGACGCTGAAGGCAATATCGCTGTGGGATAGGAAGCCAGTGTGCATAAATCACATTAGAAATGACTGTATGTGCGAACAGACAATTCTTTGTGAGCTAAACAGATGCGGCGAGAAGGTGACTCTAATAATGAGGCCAACGAGGTGTGAAGTGCGATTCTCGCTGCAATTTGCCCTATCTGTAGCAGCAAATACTGATAATGTAATACTGATAATACTAATAAAAATAATAATGATTTGGTCACTCAATCCACGGCTGTTTGTGGGGACGCTGCTGTGCGCAATTGGCTGCCGCTTTTCGCCCACAAAATACAGTCAATTCACTTTACAGTATGTTCCGTGAAGCGCTTTGAAACGTCTAGAAGACGGTGAAAAATGCTATATCAAATGCAAGGCTTATTATTATAATGTGTAACAGACTGAAAGATAGATGTTGGGAATATCGGACCAATTGCATGATGCGAATATTTCAGTATTCCACAGCTGGGTACCGGATAGGGTTAAAAATAGTCAAACTGCATTCATTACAGTTCACTGGTAGGTTACTTGAGAACAGTCCTGCCTGGTGAATTTTTTTTTGCTGCCTTCGCAGATTTACGCTCTTACTGAAGGTTAAAGGGAGCATAATCCTCCTCTCCCACCATGTTCTGGTATATTTACAAGGGATTTACTGTATCGCTGAGTGGCTCAATAAAATTGATTTTGGATAGGCCGTGAACCCAGATCTGAGGACCGAATAAAGTAGTTTGAAACACTTGCCAGAAAATTTACATGCACCAAGAAAGGCCTGATCTCAACATGAAGGGAGTGAGCTTTGCATTGTTGAGGACTTCTTGTATGGGAGTCATTGTTTGTGAATTTCTCCGACTTGGTCCAACCAATTGAGATTGCCAAGTGACCTTCAGCGGCAGAGTCAGAATCTCATTTCGCTGTCTGAATCCTCTGCTGCTCATTAGCAGTCAAATACGCCTGGTAGCTTGTGCCTGTGTGCTCTGTTACCCACCTACGCAGACCAGGAAGGTCACAGCTACTTTGATGCTTGATCTGTGCAGTTATTTGATGTCAGGAGGGATACCGTGGGAGCACAATTGTGGCCCGTGACTGAGGAGGATTTGTTCAGGGATCCAGTCCTGATTACCATCCAATGCCACCCCCTACCCGGAAAGTGAACAGCCCGCCAACACTTTGAAGTCACACGTGAAGAAAGTACCAATGGGCTATTTTCAGTTACTTTTAGGAGAGAAAAGAACAAGTCTACTCATCGAGGGGGGCAGTCCGGCAAAATACAAAACACAAAAGAAACAAGATTATTTTTGAACACAACCAACGCAACTGAAACCTCATCCGCGCCTTCGTCGCTGGTTTCCCCAGGAATCCAGTTGTTAGTCGCTTGGCGGATTGCTTTCCGGGGGTAGCAATCAAAAAGAAAGTGGTCACTCAATCCTCGACTGTTTGCGGGACACTGCTGTGTGCAGTTGGCTTCATTTGGCAATTACCTGGCCCCGACAGTCAGCTTACCAGCAACTGAGCTAAACTGGCACTATAAAGAGAAAATTAATATCAATCAGATGCCTATTTCGAGTCGAAATATAGGATATTCAGGTTTGCAAAACTGTTCGGGGGATACCGTGCAACATTGATAAGACTAGTAGGTGTAACAGTTTGCTTCTGCAATGTAAATTTACGCCCACTTCACTGGCCAGGCTTGTTGGCCTGCAGTTCGATGGAGCCTGTGGGGAATGTTCCTGTTAAGACTGAGCAGAGGATGGATTTTTATACATGCAGAGCTACAAGCCAGAAGGTTGCCAGTGATCTTGCTGCCTGACCTAGTTAAAAGGGAACAGAATTTTCATCTTTGTGGTCCAAGGTCTCTTCAGAATCAGTGTGGCACACAGAAGGAGAATGGGAGATTACTGTAATCCTCCTCACGCGGCCTTGGAGCGTGCGTTGCAAATAATGCCCTTCCTCACCATCTTACCCAACATTTTAATTACTGATTAAGATGTGCCGATTTGATTCTTGTAGTAGAGTGACGGCGAAATTAATTACTGCTTGGAAAAAGCCGAGGCTCTTTACAACTCCGTTACTCTGTACGATTTGTGACTTTATTCATGCGTTTGAGAGTTTACAAATAAAACATTAATATTGTTGCAAATCAGACATAAATGGATTTGGAGAAACCATCTGATATCCCTTCTTGTTTTATGAAAGCGCATTTGTTTCCCACGATTTAAATAAAAGCCTCCGGATTTGCTGCTTTTAAGATATCTTAACTTGAGTTACTTACGAGTTTTTCAATCATTTGCAGATTATAATATTGAGACTTAGAAAAATTCCCTGGAACCGTTAACTGAAAGAGTTCTGGAACTCAATCAAACCACCAGCACAAATAGGATGAGATTGTAAAGAATGGAGGAGTCCAAACAAGCAGTAAATCCTGCTCATGGATTATGAATAATGAATGACGAAAGCTTTTAACAAATAATGTTTTTTTTGCACCGGAAAATAAACTGTGGAATTATAACAATATAATTTAAGAAGCTAAGAACAGAGAAAAGCCATCCAGCTCAATATTCCTCTTTCTCTTGTCTCACACCATGTGTACAGGAGAGCTCTGAAATGCCGCAGATGTCCTTTTCCAGATGAGATGTTCAGTCGCGATCCCGTCTGCCTGTTCAGATGGATGCTAACGATCTCATGGCGCTATCCAAATAAAATAAGAAATAAGGAGTTTTCTCCCAGTGTCCTGGATAACAAACCCCTCAAACAAAATTGTAAACTTGCTACGGTAAACTTCACAGGATTGATTGCAAAATGTACAGGAGTGCAAATGAAGTGAAACAGCCGAGAAGTGAATGCAAATCCTTTCCGGTTTCGAATAGCGCCATGGGATCTTTATCATTCACCCAACAGGCAGACAAGACCTCAGTTTAACGTCCGATCCGAAGGAAGCCACCTCAAACGATGTGGAACTGCTTTGGAGCGTCAGCTTAGAGTGCCAGGGCTCCAAATGCCACGTACAGCCTGAACCCACACTCATCTGACTCAGAAACTAACAAGCATCTGAGTCAGAGGGCTGCCAACTGAGCCCAGGCTGACACACTGCAGGGAATTATTCCAAATGATGTAAACTACAAGCTGAGAGCAATTTGTTTGCTTTTTTGGAACAGAATGACCGAGCACAATAAATGTGGACTGAGTTGGAATTATTCCCCCCTCCCCCACCCCAAAAAAGAAAAGGAACAGAGAGATGACTGATTCCGCAAGGAACGGAGGAATTTTAAGTGCTCTGAGTGACCACCCTGCGTGGAGGGGGCTACACAAGTGCAAGTTGTTGTTGTTGTTGAATTGGGTTTGGAACTCAGAACGCAAGGGAGTTATAGTTTTCTTTTGTTATTTTGAATTCCTGAACAGGAGCCCAACTGATAAGACGAGTTAGGAATGCTCAATGCCCCATTCTTGGGTCTCAGTTCCCTATGCCCTTTGGCATAATAGATTATTTTCTGTACTGGCAACTATTTCCGTGGCTGGAGACACACCAGGCTTTGTTCTCGTCGTCAATCTCATTAAGTACGGCACGGGTTGAATAAATGTTGAATAATTCATGTGTTGGATTTGTGTGACTCGATTCACCAACCCGAAGATTTTATTCTCCAAAGGGATCTGAGTCCGATCCCACTCGCACTGTTGATCGTGCTCGCAAGTCGACCATTCGACCAAGTGGGAAGCACTTTATGATACTTCATTGCGATCAGACATTAGACAAAATGCAGGGTTTTGAGTATCTCTGCATTTGGCTTATAATTTCATTCATCTTACCAGTTTCGTCAGCGCAATGTGCATAAAACTTGGAACTATCGTCTCATAAACCAACAGCTGAGCAGTATTAATCTCTCACTTAAGAGTTCAGTCAGATTTGCTGGTCTGATATGGTAGGACGCTGTGGCCACAGGCAGGATTACATTTGTGGGTTAAAAGGTCTAGAATAAATCAGCTTGCTTTGTACCTTTTAAGACTGACAATAATTGTTTCACACCAAATTACTGGAGCAAAAATAAGTTGCTTTCCTATTTTTGTCGATCTAGGAAACACAATTAAATCCCCGTAGAGAGAATCACCTACATAATTGACAGTATGTACCTCAGAAAACAATTTCCTGTGATTTTTATACATGTCTTTAATTGCTTGCTAGACTCATTAGTTAGAATTGGTTTTAATGGGAATCAAATGGGGCTGAATTCAAATGTTGGGATGAAGGTTTGGAAACTGCACCAAGAGTGATCCCAGAACTACGCTACTCTGAATTGTATTTAATTTAATGATCCCCACAATGTATACTCATCACAAGTACCAAATGCTCCAACGACATTAGCTGAGCTTCCTGCAAGCCGTGAAAGGTTTAGCGAAGGAGACAATCCATTCTGCGCATCAAACCTTTCCCTTCTCATAGCTCACAGCCTCAGGTCTCAGATGTTTCCAAAAAGGCAGGGGTTTAAATTGCAAACTTGAGCGCGCAAACACAGATGACACAAAACCGGCCTTGTGGTCCATTGCCAGGTGTGGCTCGAGCATCTTCAAACCCACGACCACTTGGTTGCAATAATAATAATAAATAATAGTCCTTACATTTGATAGAGTGCCTTATCACGTCTTCGAGACGTTTCGAAGCGCGTCACAGAATGCACTGTAAAGTGAGTTGACTGTGTATTTTGTGGGCGAAACTCGGCAGCCACACAGCAGCGTCCCACAAACAGTCGGGGATTGAGTGACCAATTTTTTTTGAAGGAATTCTTACCCCCCCGTACCGTACACTATTATACAGCAGTAACATGTCAGGTGTAACAGACATGTGGCCATCTGTAATAGATTGCCACACGTCTCTCATTTTGTCCCTCGGGCACAGCCTCAACATTGTCACAACTTTTTGGATTATGTTTTTGGGGTAACAATAGAAAAGCTGAATATGTAGAAAGAAACCACAGCAACCTGTTGACCTGAATCTGCACCATGCTGGCTCTGCATATCAGGATTCACTTTACTGTGGAAGGCTGCCAAACATGGCTCTTGGCATGAGGCCAAAGAAATGGATCTGTGTGCTTGTCAGTGGATGTGAAAGTGCTGAGATTTATCTCTCGAGAAACCCTTGTGACACAGCTCCTCTTTTAAATAACGCTGCTTTCAGACAGTAGAGTTTCAGTGATGTGGGTTTCAGCTGCACTGTCAAGAGGTGCCATCCTTTGGATGAGACATACAACCGAGTTCCTTTCTGATGTTAAAGATCCTACAGTTATAATAATCCTCGCATTTGATACAGAGCCTTGTCACATCTTCGAGACGTCTCAAAGCGCTTCACAGAATATACTGTAAAGTGAATTGACTGTATATTTTGTGGGTGAAACGCAGCAGCCCATTGCGCACAGCAGCGTCCCCACAAAAAGCCGTGGATTGAGTGACCAATTTATCATTTTTTTTTGAAGGAACCATTACCCCGAAAAAAGCGATCTGCCAATCAACGAATAACCGGGTTCCTACTTACTGCAACGTAAACAGAGACGTGTCGAGCAAGGAAACTTGCCTAACATTTTGCCCTGCTGGGAATTGAACTTGCGAGTGCTCTAACCACTGAGCTACATGGCTGTACAACTCGAAAGGAGAAGGGAGTTGCACTTGCAACAAGACAGAATAACAGGAGGAGATAGGTTTAGAGTTGTAAAGGGCTATTGAAGGACAGACATCAGGAAGTTTTTCTTTACACGGAAAGCAATCAGCGACTGGAATAGGTTGGCAGGAAAGGTGGTAGAGGCCAGGACACAGCTTGACGCTATGATGGAGGAAAGGAACGGTGGGTTTCTGGAAAGATGAGATCGGAGGGGTCAAGGAGCCACACCTCCCTTCATCCAAAACAATCTCGTGATCTCCTGAGTTATCAAAATGTGTTGAGCAGATAAACGCCTGGTAACCCTACGTTTCAACAGCACCATCTACAGCCCTGATATCAATCCATTATTCATCTCAGTAGTTTACTAGAAAGCACGGTGCATATTGTTGCAAGTCTTGCCGATCTGCTATGTGGGTCTGTTCTCGTAATGAATATTAACCCACCTTTAAATTTGAGGAAAAATCGGGTCTGTCAGGCACCGCTCTCATATCCATGTGCCCACTGCTTATTTCATGAGGTTCTTGGGTTAATTGGCTGCCTCGTTTGGCCCACCACATATGCGGTCAATTCACTTGACAGTATATTCTGTGAAGTGCTTTGAGACGACTCGAAGACGTGATAAGACGCTATATCGTATGCAAGGATTACTAGTAGTAGTATTATTGCAGTACTATACTACATACTACATGTACTACTATACTACATACAGATCTGGTCCCCGCAATGTAAGGCCAAGGCCTGGTAGCAGTGCAGAGGAGGGTGTGAAGCTGATCCCCAATCATACAGGAATCAGCTATGACCAACCGGCAAACAAGCTCTTCAGTCTTGTAAGAAGACATCTCAGTTGTCTTCGGACAGTTGTTCGACATTTTAAAATGAGATTGAAAAAGTAAACCCAGATCAATACTTTAGGATGCAACAAGAGGACATAGGTTCAGAGTTGTTAAGGGCAATTTCAGGACAGGCACCAGGAAGTTTTTCCTTACACAGAGGGCTGGAGCAGGTTGCCAGGAAGGGTGGATGTGCCCAGGCTTTCCAGGGTTAGGGATGGGGTGCCTTGGGGAACGATTGCACACTGTAAAACTGGTGAATAGAAACAGGAGTAAGCCCTTCAGCCCATTGAGCTGATCTGTACCTCAGCTCCAATTACCGCCCTTGCCTCATATCCCTTGATATCCTGACCTTGCAAACCAAACGATTGCTTACTTGCTTGTTTGTTTGTTTTCTTGTTTGTCTTTTTCTTTGCAGCACCTGGAACTCTAAACTGGTGAGCCAGGGAGGAGTGTGGAAACAGACCTTTGATTGGCAAGGCCACAGAGTTTCTGTTCTTGGGGATGTTCTTTCCTTGCATGCCATGCTGACGCCAATGAAGGCTAAGATCAGTGCAGGCACAAGACAAGTTTTATTCTTCAGCTGTTCTCCAAAGGTTTCCAGAGAGTTTGAAGACTTTTAAAGCAAGCCGGATATCTGTCACACCGTTAGAAATGTCATTTTGCTGCAGGAACATTTTATAGCGAGTCTTATCGAACTGAACTGAAGTGAGCAGTCATTAATACCCTTCGCTGAGTCGTGATAAACTGCATTGTTACAAACTAAAACTCCACACTGTGCAGCGAATGATTGTTCACGATACTCATGGAAAAGTTTCCGTAAGCGATCGATTGAATTTAATCAAAACAAATTGATATAAATAATAAAAAATAATCCTTGCATTTGATACAGCGCCTTATCACGTCGTCGAGGCGTCTCAGAGCATTTCACAGGATATTCTGTAAAGTGAATTGACTGTACATTTCGTGGGTGAAACCCAGCAGCCAATTGCGCACAGCAGCGTCCCCACAAACAGTCGTGGATTGAGTGACCAAATTATTAGATTATAATAAGTAAAACAATTTCAATCTTGAAAACTACCAAGAGGTGAGAGATGCTCTGTTTCTTAATAGATTCAAGGATAATTAGGGCTTTGAATCTGCAAGAGAACGTCTAACAGTTCAACTTGCAAATATAAGTAATTTCTCACCGAAAAACATCTTCTGGCCAGTAGCGAGAATCGTTAACATTGTGAGAAGGTCACATTGGGAAGATTATTGTGCTGTGATGGAAAGGAAGTTGCCAGATGAGGTTTCCAACTGCAACAGCTCTTCCTCAGAGCAATAAACTGCAGCGAGCAGATGGTCTGTTCAACTGCAGCTAATCGGAATACAGGACTTGGATTCTGTACTGCCAGCAATCACATCAGTCCCTTCATCAATCTCCTCGTTAATGCATTGAGCAACGCATTCGATCAGAAAGTATTGTACTGAGGGAGCTGAGGTGCCTCAATTCTTCATCGAGATTTGGAGCAAAACTATTTAGCGCAATATTTGGAGCCGAGCAAGCAGAATGACAGTGAGATCTTTTTAATGTCAATCGTTTTATAACAATACTAACAATAACAATCCTTGCGTTTGATACAGCGCCTCATCACGTCTTCGAGACGTCTCACAGCGCTTCACGGTGTACGCTGTAAGGTGAATTGACTGCGTGTTTTGTGGGCGAAAGGCGCCAGCCCGTTGGGCGCAGCAGCGTTCGCCCACGCACACAGCCGTGGATTGAACGACCGAATTCTTCTTATTATTTTTTTTGAAAATGTCATTCGTTGATTTTTGTTGCCAAAAAGGTATCTGGAATTCAATTGGCAAAGATGAAAAGAATGGCACAAACAATGCAAATGTGTAAGATGGGAGAGAGAGAGAGAGAGAGAGAGAGAGATTAACGTTTGCCTTGGATGCTTTGCCCCAGATGGAATGACTTCATCCTTTGTCCATTTCTCAATTCTGCCTCAGGAATTCAATCAGTTGCTTAATGGTAAAAAGAAAAAAAGAAGTATAGATTAAATGCTGCTGTTTTTAAATTAAACTCAGGACCACTTGATTAAAAAAGCTGTCTCAGTTGTACTCCAGTGAGAATCCTCCAAAGAAGGTAATCTGAAGTATGCATATTTACATATATTAATGTGTATGTGATTATTACATGATGTGTGTGTGTACATATATAAGTCCGGTAGCTCAGTGGTTAGAGCGCTCGCCTCTCAAGTGAGAGGACCAGGGTTCGATTCCCATCAGGGCGAAATGTTGGGCAAGTTTCCTTACCCCACACGCCTCTGTTTGCCAAGCAATAAGTAGGAAACCCTGTTGTTAGTCGATTGGCAGATCTTATTTCCGAGGGTAATAATTCCTTCCAAATCAATAAAAAATCATTTGGACACTCACTCCACGACTGTTCGTGGGGACGCTGTGCTGTGCGCAATTGGCTGCCGCGTTTCACCCACAAAATATACAGTCAATTCACATTCCAGTGTATCCTGTGAAGCGCTTTGAGACGCCTCGAAGATGTGATAAGACGCTATATCAAATGCAAGGATTATTATTATTATTATATCAATATATTCCAACCAGCACTACCACCTACTATGTAATGCTCTAGGATCCTCCCAGGTATCTGATAGAGACAACAGAATTCTCTTCTACAGCTCTCCAGCGCAAAGTCTCACTGTTTCAAAACATTTCTCTTCACTACAACGTCATTCATTGCACATATCCTCCATCTCAATCATGTGAAACACGAGTAACAATTCGAGGTGTCATTAGCCAGAGCATTAAAGGAAATTTTCTTGATCGCTGTATGTCTGGTAAATTAAATCCTTTTGTTGCAACTTATGGTGCATCATTATGGTTGTGTGGTTTTCAAGAGATACAATTCAAAGGCTCATTAATCTTGTTTACAATTGCTGAACATTCCTTTAGTGAAACAGTCTTTTTAATGCTCTTTATCTCTCATTTATATGGCAATTCCAGCAACTAAATACTAAATGTACGCTGATTCAGCAGACGAGTTGTTTAGTTTTAATGATCTGACCAATAACGCTGTCCTGTCTCATTTAGGAAAGAATTTATTCGCAGCCGGGTGTAAGAATTTAAGCTTTGTTGTACGGCACAATGGTGAAGCAGTCAAGCCACTTGCTGTTCCCATGCTGATTGTAGATTAAATCAATACAGCATCTACTCAATCAAACACTTAGCTGGTTGAGAAATGGTATTGAATCAAAGACCGGAATGACTAACCGGTGACTGTGCTTTGGGAGGAGTCCGGTCTCTTCGAAGCCAACTCAGTGGTAAACTTGTCAACAGCCGCAAACGTGTTGGCTCAGAGGCGAGAGTTGCTACTAACCGATCCCAGGCTGACACCTCGACGTTCAATTAATCTGAGCGCATCCGTTCTTTCTCTTTCCAGCGCCACCGACGTTCACGGAGACCCCTTCACCCTACGTGGAAGCCAAGGAAGGGAGCAGCATCACCCTCACATGTACAGCTTTCGGAAACCCCAAGCCTGTCGTCAGCTGGCTCCGGGAGGAAAAACTGCTGGCAAATGATCGGAAGTACACGGTAAGAGCAAGGATGAGGAGAGCTGTTCAGTAACTAGCACTTTTTTTTATAGAACTCATTTTTAGCTCTACAGATAATAATAATAATAATAATAATCCTTGCATTGATATGGCCCCTTATCACGTCTTCAAGACGTCTCAAAGCTCTTCACGGGATACACTGTAAATTGCAGTGACTGTGTATTTTGTGGGTGAAACACGGCGGTGTCCCACAAACACTTGTGGAGTGAGGGACCAAATTATTATTATTTTTATTATTATTATCAGTACCATCATTGCACTTCAATCAAGTTGCTATTTGACCTCCATTCACTTCTGTTGTTACATTGCTCAGTTCATAGCATTATAGGTTTCGCCCTGCTCGGGAATCCAAGAATATTATTATCATATTATTTATATTAATATATGCCAGCTTCTCCTTTCTCTCTCTCTTTCTACCTCTGCTCTGTTATCTCTGTGAATCTTTCTCTCTCTGACTCTTTCAAACTTTCTATTTCTCCCTCCGAACCTGGATGAAATATCAATATCCCTGACCCTGTCTGTTAAAGACTTCTGCTACCGGCAAAATAATTCTGTTGGTGTGTACGTGCAAAAATTGGTGGGCTTGCAAGAGAAATATAGAACCAGGAGGAGGCCATTCAGCCCCTCGAGCCATTCTATAAGATCGTGGATGATCTGTACCTCATGTCCGATTACTCGCCCTTGCTCCGTTAGGTCAGCAATGTACACACTTCTTCTGCTGGTGTTTTAACAGGCCCTTATTCAAACTGCATTGGAATCGTATGTTGATGAGCAAACATAGAGATAATTGGCGCAGGGATAACCTTCGAAGTCATGGAGTAAAAGCGGGGATGATTTTTTTGGAAAAACGGGCGACAGTGACACAAACGTGAGGCTGAATAATAATAATAAAGTGCCTAATGGCCTCATCTCCAATCACAAGTTCTCCCCTCAAAGTGACAACGCACTTCATTTGGTTGTCAAATCCAATACTATTTGATTTAAACCTTTTTCAAAATAAATTCAAAGTTTCATTTTTTTAAAACAAAACGTTTACGTGAAGGGAAATCCCATTCTGAGAGCACAATGCTCCCCGCACCTGTGGCCTGCAAGCTCAATGATCCAAGGTTTGGACATTACTTCAGTGAAGCGAGTAGAAAACGTACGGAACAGACTCCCTAGAGAGACGGAAGGTGGAAGCAGAAAATGTTGTTTGTTTCGAGAACAAATCCGATAGATTTCTGCTAGAAAATAACATCTGGGGATGCAGTATAGAGTTTGGGACGCGCCATGGCAAGCAACTGCCAGGATGGTTGGAAGGCAAAGTAGGCGGACCTTGGTCTTCTTTTGCCCAGCAACTTCTTAACGTTCTTAAATGTGTTACCTGAGCTGTGTAGAATTAACCGAGCATGTGTTACCTCGCGGTGTGCTGCTTGGCAACCGGATATTTCATTTCCCCAAAATGAGACGACAAAATTGTCTGAGGTAGGAATGGTGTAACTACCAGAGCTCCTGACTTATAAGCGAGGCACGGGAAGAACACAGCCTCTAATAGTCCGTTTAGAGATTCCAGTTGAGCTAAGGTTCTTCCGTGAATGTTAACTCACAACAACAGTCAAATTGGAGGAGCAAGCGCAACCAGAAAAGACACCAGTTTCTTCTTACACAGCGACTGAGTAAGAAGGCCAACGACAACTAAAACCTTCTCTCCTGCCAGAGAGAGAGACCACACAGCTCATAGAAGTGAGCCACAGCGCTGCACAGTAGTAACTCGAGATTTGTTGTTGGGCGAGACTCGACAGGTTTAGAGGCTTAAAAACATGCACTAACGTTCTGAGGGGATAGCGCACGTCTCATTAGCCGTAACATGACACATCGCGCTCTGGGAAACTCTTGACGGGTTGGGATAAACGGGAGAGAAGGCATCAGGGAAAGTCAGTCATTTGTGTGCGTCTCTCCAACAAACAGATGTCCCCACATCAACTGAATTTGGCTTTGGCTCAAATGAACTACCCCGAGAATACAGCTCGGTTTGGTTTTTGATTTGTTTTATTCGATGGGGGTTTAAAAGAGTAAAAGCAGGTTGGTGAACTGTGGGAAAATGGAATCTCTAGTCGCGGTGAACAAATGCCTCAAAGACGTTAGACCCACTGCAAATACACAGTCACTACATTTTATTGTAAATTCTGTGAAGCTGTCTTGACATTTCAACGATGTGATAATAATAATAATAATAATAATATGGTACTATAACAAGTGTAAAGGTTATTCACCCACAAATTGTACCGTCAATTCGCTTTGCAGTATATTCTATTCTGTGAAGCGCTTTGAGACGTCTCAAAAAAGGTGATCAGGCGTTCGATCAAAGGCAAGGATTGTTATTATAAATACAAGAACTTGATAAGTTGCACGCAAGTGGACTTGGCTTGTACAGCTGTGAAAACCTTTTCGTTTTGACACCCAAGGGGAACAAAAATAAAACACATTTGATTTGACTGAAGTGAATCTAGTTTCGTACATTCAGTGAGTGTCTATTTCTGGAGTGATTCACTGGGAGCAGTGCACGTAACAATGATAAATGCTCATGCCTTCGATTTTTGTCATTTTTTTTTAAAAGAAAAGAACCTTTTTATGATAAGCCAAATTTCTCATTTGCTCGGCTCGGTTCCCGACTCGTTCATCTTTCTTAAAATGTAAAGGCTTTTAGTGCATAGCCGGGTTGGCCTTATTATCAGTGTTTCGATTTGCAGGTATAAGAAATGAAATAAGCTTAATAATAATAATAATAATAATAATGCTTGCATTTGGTATAGCGCCTTATCACATCGTTGAGACAATGTGTACAAAGTTATATTCATCTTAAATCCAGCCAAGTGCAGTCCCCTGCCATAGCCCGATCTAGGCATCAGCTAAAGTACGTGCTTACACTGGGGAGCAAGCACCGCAGAATTTATTGTAACAGGTTGTCAAGACCTAAGGGACAGTAAAGGCTTTCAAAGGTTGCCATTAATTGCTTCATATCGTGCCCTCGACATAGAACGAGACGGAAGCAGGCACACAAAGGATACTGGAGTTAAGCTGGTGGTATTTATTTCTTCGGGTCTCTTCGGTGAGGTCCACTAATTGCTCAGCTTGCAGTGGAAAATTGTTGCTTTGCTTTGCTTTGCCGCACGCTGCCATTTCAACGAAGTGTCCGCGTTTGAAAGGAACAGCACCTCTTTATCGCCTAAGCTCGATGACGCCAATTGAGTTGCAAATTTTCAGCTGAGGCATATTTAAGGTCCCCTCGTGAGTCGTTTGAATTGCACAAATGGTTTTCGCTTTCAAGCCCGTCACAAAGCAACATCAAATCCTGACCTCTCGGACAATGAATTAAAGATCGCCCGGAGTGCCACCGCGCAAGGTGAAGACAATAAAGCAATGTGAGAACTGTGGCTACCATTCTCCTAGCGCTGTGCTTATTGCCATGGCTGCAGAAATAGCCCGTGGACAACTAATAAAGCGAAGCTTTGAGCAGGTTTCCTCGCTCCACACACCTCTGTTTACCCAGCAGTAACCCAGTTGTTAGTCGATTGGCGGATCACTTTTCCGGGGGTAATAACTCCTTCAAATAAAATAATAATAAATTGGTCACTCAAATCCACGACTGTTGGTGGGACGCTGTTGTGCGCAATTCGCTGCCGCGTTTCGCCCACAAAATATACAGTCAATTCACTTCACATTATGTCTCGAAGACGTGATAAGGTGCTATATCAATTGCAAGGATTATTATTGCAATAAAGGTCTTCATTCCCCTCATATCTCATGACTCCTACTTCCCACTCCACCTCTCTTGCTGTGGCTCTCTGCATTACTTCGTACGACCTAGAGAGAGAGAGAGAGAGAGAGGCATTGCTGAGAGCGACGGGAAAGTGGTGACACTAATAGCCCATTGCCCCCCCCCAACCAGCTGCTTGCATAGAACTAAGGACTCACCCCAAAATATGATCTGCCTTAGGGCCCCCAGATAGCTTAATCTGTTTCCCTGGGAACCTTGTCCCATCATCCAGCATATAAAACCCAGCAATGATTGACTGATATATATATCCTGAGTAATCCACCAACCGGTTTTATTACTTGTCCCATTTGAGGCCATTCTCATATCACAGTAATACCTGTAACTAGATTTATATACAATCTGTAATTAGATATACATGAAACCCTGTCGTGTTGCTTTCAGAGGTGTCTGATTCCCCTTTGTATTTGCTGATTTATTCTCTTAAGATCTTCAGGCATGATTTCACACAGAGTGAGAAAGTGACGACAGATTCTGATCCATGGATAGAGGGCGGCAGGCAAACTTCTCATGCCTGAAATGTCGTCTCACTTTGGCCTGAAACAAATCGGAAAACCAAGCTAAACAGAGGCAGATTACACCTTGACGTAACACGCTGTCAGGGTGTGTGAATGATGAAGTGATGCAGTGTTCTGTGTTGGAACACAAAGCGGTGGCTGACCAGCAGAGGTAGCGGTAAACAGTGAATACAAATGATGCTTTGTGTAAGGAGCCATCGTACGAGGGAGTGCAGCAGCGCAATTAACATGAGACATGGCAACAACCCGCGGAACGCAGTTGTCAGCTGTTAATGGTTGCTGAGCGCACAGGAACTCAGAAGACGAGCTGAGAATGCCAAACATCACTGCGAAGTGTCCGTTTCACAATCTGCAAATGTCACTCAGAACCAAAGAAAACTACTGTATTAACAGTGCAGTCACACACCATCACTCCCACACTGCAGCAAGCTTCCCAATTGTGGCATTGCTTTTAATCTTATTGCACAAATAATATGTGGTGGTTGCCTGAGAAACCCCAAATCCTCCCCCGGCCCCCCTCCCCCACCGCCCCCCCAAAGTATGACTTTTTTAGTTTTATCATCTTGTGCATTTTTTTCCAAAGATTAATCCGTCATTTTCTAAATCGCCTTTTTATTCTCTCCCCTCCATTATTAAAGCTCCCCACCTGACCTACCTTTCACAGACCCATGCTGGCTGACTCCCTGATCAGCTTAGTTTATCCAATTGTTCATTTATTCTGCCCTTCGTGATGTAATTCACGTTTCACAGAGGCGGTTTCAGACTTTCAAACTCTAAAGGGCTCAGCGCCAGCATTCAGTGAACCCACCCTCGCCCACACACTCCACAATAAATCTCTAAATCTCTCACGGTGAAAGCTTCTGTGCTTGTGCTTGTTCTCAAGAGGGTTGATTTAGGTATAAGCTCAGCTGTTTGGCTTCCCTCAGACATAGACTTGATCCCTCTGTCCCCGTGTGCAATTGACAGCCGCGTTTCGCCCACAAAATAAACGGTCAAGCGCTTTGAGATGGCTCAAATTATTATTATGCCCCGTGTTACTCCAAGCCTTTCTTGCTAGCTGCGTCCTTGATGAATTTCTCTGCGTCTCTTTCTAGAACGGCAGTATATCCTTCCTATAGGAAGTAGCCCAAGCTAAACACAATACTCCAGATGAGATGTATAACCGTTGTGCCTAGTTTTTAGCAGATGCCTTCTGATTCTCCTCTGTCTGTCATCCAAGTGGTTCTGTCAAAACATGCCATTAGGAAAGCTACATCTGACCTACCTTTCACAGACCCATGCTGACTCTCTCCCTGATCAGCTTAATTTATCCGACTGCTGATTTGCTCTGTCCTTGATGATGTGTTTCACGTTTTACAGAGGAACTTTCAGACTTTCAAATTCTAAATGGCTCAGTTGGGCTTTGCTGCTTCAAAAGGATCAGACAAGATACAAATACAACATTACATTTGTGTAGCACCTTTACGTCGGGAGGACGTCCCAAGGCTTTGGATAGTCAGGGATTAGGACCTGAGCAGGCGGTGGGGTTGGGATCAGGGAGGGTGGAGGGCGGGTAGGGTAGGGAGAAGGCTGACAGCACGGTCAAAGATGAGGGTCTTGAGACATCTCTTGAAGGAGGCAAGAGAGGGAGCGAGGCGAAGGGAAGGTGGGATGGAGTTCCAAACACTCATTTTCTTTTTAAAACTAATGAAATTGCATTTCTCACAAATAGTATTTGGACTCTCGTGTGATTTTCTGCAGCAGGTTGGATGTTCCTGTGCACTGTATCAGGGAAAAAAAAGCAGCTGTTTTGTTCAGAAGCCCGTTCTGTGACAACCTGAAACATAACTCAGTGTAGCATCCGAGTAGTCCAAATATTTGCTGGAAAATATGGTCCATTGGGTAATATGTAGGTAAATCATTCCTAAATTGTTCTTAACATCTGCCTTTGATTCTATGTCTGACAGAATGGACAATGATTGTAATTAAAGTTATAAATGAAATGCATTCAGACAGTCTCCATGGACACAACACAAAACCACCCACCAATCAACAGTAATTAGCCCTAATGTGTCCAAGAGAAATCGCAGTGTAAGAATCAGGAATTTAGGAAATAAAAATGTTGTGTTGACATATTCCAGGAGTACCAGGGGACACACCTCGGCAATTTACAGTGAAGGGCACACAATATTCAATGGTCTTCTTCAAGACCCTTGTCTTCGACAGCGCCTTCGGTCACCCTCCTTCCCCTACCCTCCCCGCCCTCCACCCCTCTTGATCCTAACCACTAGCTCGGATGCGGATTCCTGACTGTCCAACGCCTTGGGACGTGAAAGGCCCTGCACAAATGTAATTTGTTGTTTGCTGTTGCTATTCTGGCAAATACTGTTCTGAATACGAGTGTCATCTCCTGTTTTGCACTACTCTCCTTCATCTAACGTAGTGCACAGATATCTTGTTGGCTTGTAGCATCGGAATGTTCATTTTGGAAATGCCGTTGTTTGAGGAAATGTGTACTGAGAAGATGCCATTTGGTCCATCAAGTCGTCTTCCTACTCAGAGAGCAACACAAACCCTCGCCCTCTGAAAGAAGGTTGCACAGAAACAGTACAGAGCTGCAGCCAGTGCTCTTTTCTGAACACACCATTCATCGTGTCTGGTTTCAGACCCAATTTCTGATTTGTTTCCACGTGCCTCTGTTCACCCTAGCAGTAAGCAGGAACCCGGAGATGCTAGTCGAGCAATCACAAGGTTGTCTCTTAGTCTTTTTCTCGTAATTCTGCCACTAACACAGCTGTTTATCTCTTGACAGGTGAGCGATGGAAGTCTTACCATTTCATCAGTGGGCAGGAAGGACCGTGGAGCCTACACGTGCCGCGCCTACAGTATTCAGGGAGAGGCTGTTCACACAACAAGACTGTTGGTTCAAGGTAACCCTTTATACGCAGCGCTGATGGATGATTCCCCGTAGCAACATTCAAATATTTTGTCTGAACCTTTTGACGACAGACAGCAAGATTCTGTACCAGATGGGGGGGGAGCAAAATAGTTTTAAATAAAAATACTGTAAATAATTGAGCATTTAGAAACATAGGAACAGGAGGAGGCCATTCAGCCCCTCGAGTCTGTCCTGCCATTCTGTAAGATCATGGCTGATCTGTACCTCAAGTCCAATTACCCACCCTTGCTCTGTGTCCCTCAATACCCTGACCTACCAAATATCTCTCCACCTCCGTCCTGAAAATGTAAATGGATTTGCTCAGTTATGTTTCGTAAAAAGTCTGTTCTTTAGGATTCCAAACCTCCAAAGAGATTGGCTTCCAAACCTCTTGGATCTTCTTTTGCCTAAGCAAATTCTTATGTTCTTATTATCTGGGAATACAGTGTATAGTTTGGGATACGACGTGCCAAGCGACTGCCAGGATAGTGGCAGACGAACTAGATGGACCTTGGTCTCTTTTCGCCTCGCAAGTCCTTATGTTCGTATGCTCCCATTCCAAATGGAAGAGGTCCCTATCTATTCTTGCTACTGTGGCAGAGATAGGAGTACATCTTTAACGCCGTATTTATGCTGCGCTTTTCATGATTAAGACGCAGTACAATTTGGAGTCTGGCAGCATGACTTGGAAGCAATCAAGCATCATTGCCTGAAACCTCCTTAGGAGCCATTTTGGCATTGGATCAGTTCATCACAATTCCAATCTCAACACCCCGGATTGCGAATCCGCTCCCAAATAGGATTCGTTGGATGATCAGCTGTGCTCAGTGTCGGTAAAGAGCTCAGCACATGATTAGTTTAGATCACAATCCCAGATTTATAAGTACATTAACATGTGCTCCCACCCCCAACCCCTCCCCGCTCCCCCTCTGTTTCACAGGCTGTGCTTAGTGCGAACGCAAGGATCTCTGAAATGTTCGTGTCTAACAGCCTCCAGCTAATGCAATTAGTAGTGAAACATATAAATCAGGCTCGCTACTCCACAATGATCTATTCCTGCAGACACGATCATTTTGCTTCCAGTTGTAGAAACCAGCACCGGTCAACTGTGGGGCACAAGGCAAGTAATTAACGTCCGATCCCAGCCATCTAAAGCAGCCCTGTCAATCTCTTTGACCTGGGATCAGTTCACTTTTCTTCGACAAATGTGCTGTCTTTTTATTAATAAGCCTGTAGCTCAGTGGTGAGAGCACTCGCCTCGCAAGCGAGAGGACCTGGGTTCGTTTCCCAGGACGGGTGAAATGTTGGGCAAGTTTCCTTACCCCACACGCCTCTGTTTACCAAGCAATAAGTAGGAACCCAGTTGTTAGACGATTGGCAGATCTTATTTCCGAGGGTAATAATTCCTTCAAAATCAATAAAAAATCATTTGGACACTCACGCGTTTCGCCCACAGGGTGTACAGTCAATTCACTTTACAGTATATTCTGTGAAGCGCTTTAGACATCTCGAAGATGTGATAAGGCACTGTATCAAATGCAAGAATAATTATTATTGTTACTATGTTAGAGTGAATTAAATTGATTGCATTAGATCGATGAGTTGTGAAAAGTAAGTTAATAACATGTTGCAGAACGGTTAATGTATTCCGCTTTATAACACCGCCGCTGCATTAAGTCCTTTCTTTCAGTCCATCTCTTCTACAAATTTATCTGCCAGTGGAATAAATACACTTCTACCAATATCAACCATAAATATTGAGTCGGGTAAAGTTCTAAAGTGTTGCACTTTTTAGCGAATTGAATTCTGCATCTAATCCAGTTAAACTGTTTATTGCTCAAAGAAATGTATTTAAGTTTCTGTATCCAATCCACTTACCCAGGTTTATAAGATAATAACAGGATTAAACCTTGCTGGGATAGGGACGCCTTGACTCTGATGAGACTGAGACAAATGTCCTACCTAATAGATTATAAGTTTTCTCCGTTTCTTACCAATGCCCCAGGGACTCTTGAGAACCCACGCTGCGAGATTGAATATTGAGCCGCTATCTCATGCACAATTAGTCAAAGGTGAAATCGGCTCACGGAATTGATTAAGACGGGCGATGGCAAGTATTGTGTGGTGATGAGAAGTTCAATCAAGGGTTCTTGCACAAAGACAAATGACCAAAGCCAAGTTAGACTCCTCTCATCCCATCACTCCTTGCTGCAGACCTCCGCACTTGCTGTCTGACTGACTGTAATAAGGTCAAGCCTCCAATCACCTTCCCTTTTCACTCGACGTGTTTAGAAGAAAAGAAGGAAGAGAAGGGGACAGCCGTTGAAATTGTCCAACGCCTTTTTGTCTCTCATTCGCACCGACACTGACCTAAATGTCATCAACATCTCAAAGGATGATGTTGCTTATTTTCTATAATTAAAAGACCATGAACTTTCACGGATTTAATTTGGCATGTTACGGTTAATCCTTAATAACACAGTGGGGTGGGGGGAGGAGAAAAAGAGCAGTCAGGAACCTCGGTGATGCCGTTTTATCCCTTCTTGAGTGACACGGACTTGCACAAAGCAAAGCACTATACAGTGCCCAGCTTCCAGCTGTTAAACCATTCGAAACAACAACAAATTACACCCTTACAGCGCCTTTCACGTCAGGAGGACGTCCCAAGGCGCTGGACAGTCAGGGATCAACACCCGAGCTGGTGGTTGGGATCAGGAGGGGTGGAGGGCGGGGAGGGGAGGGGTAGGAGGGTGACCGAAGGCGCGGTCGAAGAGGAGGGTCTTGAGATGGGTCTTCAAGGGGAGAGATCAGGGCCCAATTAGTCCTCCCTTCCTTTTAGGGAGGATAAAATCAGCCAGGCTTTCTGCTCCTGGTCCTTCTTCAGCATTCTCTACTGGTTGTACACGTGGGTGACAGCAAGGTGAAGGCGAGGGGTGATGCCCCCTAGAGGTAAATCGCTTCGACTTTTGATTGGGATGGTTTCCGGGGAATATTCCTATGGACACCGTTAAACTAGAATTTGTAGAGTCCACATCAAAATACTACCGTCACTTGTGGATTTCCCTTTAACCTGGCACTGCGCGCAAAGTTGCTCAAGATTGCTAGAGTGCCGCTGTTAGTCGAAGATGTGATAAGGCGCTGTATGAAATGCACGGATGGTTTTCATTGCAGAGTGTACCTGTGACCCTCCCAAGAACACGTATGGTGTCAATTCTGACAATATTTTGTTTTTAATTTTTTATTCATGGTTTTAATATGGCTGTTTGCAGTTTTTACCATTGTTTGCCGTTGTAAAGCTGTTTCGACGCAAACAATGAGGACGATGCTATCTATAATTGAACGCCGCAGGGAAATGGGGGAACAGTGAAGCATTGTCGGGTTGACTGTACCGAGAATTCCTAGAGGTTCTCTTTGGTTGCAGAGCTCTGCAGTGTAGCGATTAAACCGTTGACTGTATACCTCGTGCTGACAGCTTCAGACCTCACTGCGGGTCCTTGCTGCTTGTGTCTGTCAGCTGCTCGTGGATTATGTGCCAACGGTTCATTGCTGGGAAGCTCGGTTCGTGAAAGCTTACGTGCCAGGACCTTGGAGGAGCATGAAAGCTGTCTTAACTCCCTCAGGATGCACAGTGTCCTGTCAGCAAAGCGGTGCAGAATGTTGTAACCTGCTAGCTATGCCCTCCTCCGTTTACAAGGTCGCTCGTGGGAGAAGGATGTAGGATAAGGATGGGAGAGAAATGCATCCCTTACCGTACGTAGCTCACTGTCCCTCCAAGAGTAAAATACAACACAACATCCACTGTTGGAACCTTATTGATGTCATTTAAAAAACAGGTCTGGATTTTACTTCTAACACCGCCGCCTCCTGATTTTTATTTCCACGCGATCAAAGCGGCAAAAGATTTTAAAATTGAAATGTAAAGTGGGTTAGTTCTATATATAGTCAGAGGTTAGTTGGATTTGGAATTAGGGAAATCACTGCTAACGATTTCACATGGGCTTCGAGTCTACAAAGATTTGCATTCGATAATCAGCCCGTATCTGTTACCTTGTTAGACTGACCTCGACAATAATTATCCGAGAGGCCAAAAGGTGTCGAAGAGCTTTCTTCATCGAAACCAACACACTTCGGAAGAGATAGATCTGTGATTGGCATCACATATGCTCTTGGGAGGGTCACAGTCTAATTTGACATTGAGAAGCCCTGTGTTGCAGTTTATCGAAGGCGCCCAATTGGCCTTTAACAGAGTGACCACTCAACAGATTCCTTCCATGTCAAGGGGGTATTGAGGGTCAGATGTGGACTTACTTCTTTCTGGCTAAAGAAAAGGAGAGCAAGGTTGAAGTGGGAGGGGGTGAAAGGAGAGAACAGTTATAGAGGTGCATAAGATGCAAACTGGGACAGAAATGTGGATTATCATTTAGGGATTTTCAGTTACCAGACTTTGTCAAGGTGACTTTTCTGTTACGAAGATTAAAAACTAGCTTTGTCGTGTGTTCCAGTTGAAGCTGAGGGCACCCACAGCACGTCCTGACCGACAGTATTTCCAGTTCTCTGCCCTGCCACCCCCATTTTTAAATTTGTCGAACGTTATCTGTGAAGCATTTTCTTTTCCTCTGTTTACCCAGCAGTCACACACCTCTGTTTACCTGGCAGTAACTGATTGTTAGTCGATTGGCGGATCGCTTTTCCAGTGGTAATAATCCATTAAAAAGTAATAATAATAATAATAATATTGTGGTCGCTCAATCCACGACTGTCTGTGGGACTGTGAGGTGCTGAATTATTAAGTCTCTTTAACCAGCCCTAAATTGTCAAATCATTGTGTGCATATTCCTTGGCAAAGTATATATGGGGAGAGATGCCAATTAAACCGGCTAACAGCCCTCATGTGTTTGTTCGAGAGAGAGAGAGAGAGAGAGAGAGCAATTCAGAATCTGACACTGAGAATTCTCGTGGGTTTAAGTGAAAACCTTTCCACTTTCTACAAAATGGCCTTTTTTTTTTTTTTCTTTTCTCCTCCCGAACACTTGTCTCTTCATCCTGTTCGGCGGTTTGTGATGGATTCTCCCTGCCTCTTGCCGATGGGGAATCATGTCCGCAAACAGAACGTGCGGCGAGGGATTCCTGAAATAGAAAGTAACTCTCTGCTTGTCACAGAATCAAGTCGTCGTCCTGCCTGCCTTCGGGTAACTGCTGTGCATGTTGTGAGAGAGAATAATTATAGCGGAGTCGTGGGACCACAAGCTACACTTTTGAAAAAACGATTAATCCTTAATAATGATCATGAAAAGGATGTATTTAGCGACTGAATGATAGCATCACTGGAAAAAGACTTAGTGCCTTTCACTTCATCAAGACGTCTCAAAGTGTTTCACAGGGTTTTCTGTAAAGTGTAGTGACTGTATTTGGAGGCAAATGCGGTAGCTAATTTGAACACCGCAATAGTATTCCTTGCATTTGATATAATGCCTTTCACATTGTCTGACAAATACCCGTGAAGCGGATGGTCAATTTTAAATACAAATCAAAATAATTTGCTCACTTTCAGTCCACGACTGCCTGTGAGACACTGTTGTGCACAATTCGCTGCCGCATTTCGCCCACAAAATACGCAGTCAATTCACCTTACAGCGCAGTATATTCTGTGAAGCGCTTTGAGACGTCGCGAAGACTTGATAAGGCGCTATATCAAATGTAAGGATTATTATTATTATAAATGTCCCACAAAATATCCACATTTTCAAGACGGAGATAGATAGATATTTGTTAGGTCAGGGTATCATGGATATGGGGCAAGGTTGGGTGATTGGACTTGAGGTACAGATCAACCATGATCTTATAGAATGGCGGAAAAGCTCAAGGGGCTGAATGGCCTCCTCCTGGTCCATATATCAGCTTGTCCTGTGCGTACAGGACACTTAAAAGTACTACTTACCCAATAACACTGAAGGCTTTTACTGTTCTCTGGGTCCTTTTGTTGCAGTGACTGAACCTGTGACTCGCTCTGCTCTGATTGTTAACCAGACGTTTGTCTTGTGTCCTCAGGTCCACCTTTTATCATCTCTCCGCCTGAGAATATAACAGTAAACATATCGCAAGATGCCCTCTTCACATGCCAGGCCGAAGCGTATCCCGGCAACCTCACGTACATCTGGTTTTGGGAAGAAGATAACGTCTTCTTCAAGAAGTAAAGCCTTGATTGTTTTTTTTTTTAAATCCTTTTTGCCGTTGCAACAGATGGGACCTGTTTTTTTTGCGGTTGCATTTGCATTCTGTTTAAAAGGGGCTTCCTTTCGGCAGCTTGTGACATCCATTCTTGCAGAAACTACGGCCACAGTCCACGTTGCTTGATGTGCAGAGTATGGGAGTGTTACCTACTGTGGTATTCCTCTGGCCCCTTTGACCCAGCGCCTTGGGGACGTCCTCCCTACGCGAAAGGCGCTCTACAAAATGTAATTCTGTGTTTGTGTTGCGTCTGCGGAACTCTGCAGGTGAGAGACTGCAATCTCTCCCAGATTCTGCTGGGACGTCTGGGGCGTCAGCGCTTTGGGACGTCCTCCCCACGTGAAAGGCGCTCTATAAATGGAACCTTGTTGTTGTTGTTGTTGTTGCTCTGTATACCTGTCCAGTGTGAGCTGCGTTCCAACGGGAGAAAGTGGGACGAGAGCAGGTTCAGAACCAAGGAATACAGTAATAATTCTTACATTCGATGGAGCGTCTGTCACATCCGGAGGACGTCTCAAAGCATTGAATAACGTCGAGTGACTGTATCTGTGTGCGTGTGTGTGTATGTGTGTGTGCGTGTGTGGCCAATGGCTACAAAATCCATTGGACACTGGCTGGGAGCCCGTAGAATACTGCACTTGAGGAACAGAGGTCCTCCTCGCTTGTGGGATATATTCCCTATTCTACAGTTCCCACTTGGGAGTGTATTATCCCAGAATCTTGGGAACGTGTGCATATTGCCACCTAATGGCACCATTTATGTACTGTACAGGCGGAGATTTTGTTTTGTGCTAACGTACCCAACCAATCTAAACGAACTCCCGCAATCACACAAGAAAGTAGTTTGACAACGGGACTAATGCTTTCTGAGAAACCAATGAATAATCCCCTGGTCTGCTTAATCCAAAACACTTAATGGGTTTTCTTTTCAGGCTCTTGAGCGTGGAATAATTATGTGACAGGATGGCCTGACCTCTCAGTTCAAAGATCTCTCAGTTTCAAGACGGAGTCGGATAGATATTTGTTAGGCCGGGGTATTGAGGGAGACGGGGCAAGGGCAGATAATTGGAGTTGAGGTGCAGATCAGCCATGATCTTATAGAATGGCGGAACAGGCTCGAGGGGCTGAATGGCCTCCCCCCCCCCGTTTCTATATTTCTAAAGGTTCCCCCTAAGCTGTGACGCTTTCCTGTCTCTGCTCTTTTTTTTACTGCCACCCTCACCTCATCGCGTAATTATTACTGTTTTACTTGGTTTCCTTCTGTACCACCCTCCATGCAATTTGAGATCCCTAATATTTTGGCTTCTCACCAATCTAACAAAAACCTCTTCGTGAAGGCCACATGACGTCAAGATGTAAAAACGCCGCATGAAACATAATAAAATATATTTAAAGAATTTAATTAAAGAAACGCACAGTCAGTTCACTTTGCAGTGTATCCTGTGAAGCTCTTCGAGATGTCTCCGAGATGTGTCAAGGCGCTGTATCAGATGCAAGGATTGTTATTATTATGATTATTATTGGAAAAGGATCTTGAGGGGAAACTTCTCATGGAGATTATCTCCTTATACGGTGTGCTGCAAGCCTGGAATCAAATATTTGTCAAACGGATAATGTTTTTATTGTCTGGTGCCTTAGGTGGAGAGGATTATTGTTTCAGGATATTCTGCTAGGAACTGAAACTGTATCTGAGTCACTCCCAACTGAATTTGGCCTTTGTTTCATCGACGCTTTATAGCACTGTTGCTTTGAGGTTTGCTTTGACAACATTAGTCGCGCATTTATCATTCTTCTTCCGTCTGCCAAGCACACCGCACTGCAGTGAGGGTATACATATTGCAGATCAGTTCACGCGCCATTCATCGGCAGATTAATCGTTCCTGAAAGATTAGGAATTCGGTGGCGTCACGCGACAGTCTCATATCCAGTGCCTTTCGGAATCTACGCTGGCTCCAAGCCCTTTTTTTTTAATAAAAGTCGAAATTTAGACTACGCCATATAATAGATAAATGCAGAGGCCACAGCATGCTACTGTCCAATACAAAATAATGAATTCTGGGATTCATCACAAAGCAATAATTTCTGTCAAAACCACTCTGATATTGTCGCTTGCAGCCACCAGCTAAAACCCGCACAGCTTGCCATTGATAGCTCGTGTCTGGCCAGCTTTCCTGCCGCATGTCCGGCAAGGACTCCACCCGTTCGGGCTTTGGCTGCAGGGTTAATAGGAGCTGATTGGGATGACTCCTTGCCTCCCCTCGGTGACTGGTCGGCTCTTCCAGGTCCTGTCGATGGGCCGGGCTGGGCTGTCATTAGTAGTGAGTGCCCTGGGATACTGCGGCCCCTCCTGGCTCAGGAACCGGACGACAGAAACCGCCCGCAGAGGGCTTATTAATTTGCCGTTGCCTCAGGCAAACGTCTCCGCCATTTCAACAGCGATTGGGATTTAGCTTTCGAGGTTCGACGCCATCGCAACTTCGTTGTGTACACCGAGTGAACATTTTCAATGTCACTTGTGTTCCAACCCTCCTGAAGGGTAGAAAGCCCAAGCTAGATTGCTCACCCCTGCTACAGCTGTTCGCAGTGAAGTTTTAGAGAAACTATTCAGCTGGGATCAGCAGAAAGGAGTTTTCAGCAGTAATTGATTTTTTTTCAGACCTCAGTGAACAGGGCCTGGGATCTAACGGTAATAATGAGTTCAAAGGCACGTATCTATAGTGCCAGATTATTAAAATGCCAGGCAATCTGTAGCTTGTAACAACCTCTCATTTACACATGACTTCTCCTCCATTATTGCTTAATTTAGTTGCAATATGGTAAACTGTCAACTGTCAATTTGTTGGCAAATAGTTTCACGTTACAAGTGGGGATTGTGGGAGTACGGTGTTTTTTTCAAGAGATTCTAACACTGAATTGGAAGAATTTTCCGCAGATTTGTGTCTCCACTGACGTGTTAAGACAAAATGGTCTGATGGCAAAGATTGAGGTGGGATTTTGTGCCTGTTGTTGGGGAGGAGAGAAGGAAAAACATTATTCTGTATCTGATGGTTCTGTACCCAGCGTGAACATTCCAGGCGTGATAGCAAATCAAAGGTTATTATTGTAAAATACAGTGAGCTGATTAATGCTGTGGTCTTTCTCTGTCTTCGAAGAGCAAGCTCTCTTCCGTCTTGGGATGCACAAGCCCGGAGAAGAGACGATTGTAAAGTTGCGTAGCCAACATTTTACTCAGTGGCATAATTCAACTAGAATATCGTTAATAAAAGGCAAAATTACTGCAGATGCTGGAAAGCTGAAGCAGAAACAGAAGTCGCTGGGAAGATTCAGCGGGTCAGGCAGCGTCTATGGGGAGAGGAAATTGAGTCAACGTTTCAGATCGATGACCTGAAAGGTTCTGCCGAAAGGTCATCGACCTGAAACAGTAACTCATTTTCCTCTCTCCATAGATGCTGCCTGACCTGTTCCCAGCGACTTGTGTTAACGTTTTGTTTTGGGGATCTTGTTGTCTTTCACAGTGACCTGAAAATGAGAGTGCGGATTTTGATCGATGGAACTTTGATCATCTTCCATGTGAAGCCTGAAGATGCCGGGAAATACACCTGCGTCCCCAGTAACAGCCTCGGGCGTTCCCCTTCAGCCTCTTCGTACCTGACTGTCCAGTGTAAGTGTGTCCTCTTTGGGGAGCGATCAGCTGAGCACCTTATTCCTATGTTCTAATTTGCACGTATTCTTATTGTCTGAGTTCAGCCAAGGCAGAAGGACGAGTGCATCGGATCAAGAATTTGAAGGGCGATTTTAAGATAGATGCCATAAAGTATTTCTATATATATATATATAGAGAGAGAGAGAGAGGCTAATTAAAACCTTGAACAGTCTAATAAAACAAGTACTGCAAGGCTGCAGCTTGGAAAATCAGGTTGCCTTTGAATATTATTTGCTAAATATTTAGACAAAATGATCCACTGCCTGGTCCAAGATTGTAATTATATCCCGTAGTTGTGCAGAATATAAATAAGACTCATTAGGCTTAGCTGTGCTGCAAATGGATAGCTCGGAGCTGCAGGGACGGCAGATGTGCACATGATGCTCTTACTGCAAT
Organism: Callorhinchus milii; assembly: GCF_018977255.1. Lineage (NCBI taxonomy): Eukaryota > Metazoa > Chordata > Chondrichthyes > Chimaeriformes > Callorhinchidae > Callorhinchus > Callorhinchus milii. Next base: position 2,580,871 of record NW_024704766.1, on the reverse strand, counting down.
CTTATTACTTCCCCGGAGCAGGAATAATGAAAGCAGCGTTGGAGTTTTCCCCAGGAGAGGTGGTAGAGGCCAGAACACTAGACTTGTTTAAAAAGCAGCTTGATGAGAGTAGGAGAGTGGGTGTTCTGAAGGGATGAGATTGTAAGAACCAAAGGGCCTTCGTCAACCGAACTAGCCTTGTGAACACAAGATCGCAAGATTAGCTGATGATTTAAACCTCCCTCTTACCCTCCCATCAAGCCTCTTGTCTTCCGATACAGGCTTCTGTATTCCCAAACAACCATCACTGCTTAATATCTAAACCAGCATGCTCACAGAACAGGATACCACGTGTTTGCCTGTGCACCTGCTCAAGGTTTAGAAAGATGAATACGGAGAGCTGCGAATATACAGGAGAGAGAATGAGCTGCAAATACCATATGGTCTCCACTAAAAGGCTGAGGATGGTAGATAATATAACAGGATATTGGATCCATTTGTTTTCCTGAATGAGCTCCAATGGAAACCAACCCAAGACAAGTAGAGAAAAGTACCTTTGGTGCGTGTGCTGTCACGTGTGCAAATTGATGTGGGGGGGGGAAAAGTAAGAACTTAAGAAATGCTAGAAAAAAAAGACCAAGGTCCATCTAGATCGCCTTCCACTGACCTTCCTGGCGGTCGCTTGCACATATGTCCTGAACTACCTTTGTACTACATGCCATCATGTTATTTCCATCTAGGAGTAGTCTGGTCGCAATATACAGCGATGCAGAGCCCGAACCCCAATTTAATATCTGAATTAATGCCTCATTCATGACTTTTCAGATCCAGCGCGAGTTATCAACATGCCTTCCATCATCTACGTGCCCGTTGGAATGCCTGGTTACATCAAGTGCCCGGTAGATGCAGATCCTCCAGTTACACAAGTCAAGTGGACCAAAGACGGCCGCCCACTAAAGATTGAAAAGGTAAAATGTGGGACATTCCCCGGTTACCCGCAGTACATTTCATTTTACAGCCGTTTGAGAGTCATCTCTGGAAACGATTGGAGATTCGCTAACGTTACCTTTACTTACATTACTTTTACTTACATTACTAGCTGTTTTGGTTGCCTTGGATCTCTCTCCCTCAATCCCTCCACCTTGCCCATTCTCTCCCCCTCTTCCTCCCTCCCCACCTTCAAATCCCACCTAAAGACCTCCCTTTTTAATCATGCTTGCGGTCACCTCCCTCTCCCCCCCCGGCTCGTTGTCAGACCACCACTGTCAAGCGCTCCGGGAAGCTACCCAACGCGAAGGGCGCTGTATGAATGTAAATTGTTGTGGTTGTTATCCTAGTTGGTTGGTTTGCATTATTCACAGTCACTTTTCCTTTCTGGCAGTATCCCGGTTGGCGTTTGCTGGATGATGGAACCATTCGACTCGAAGAAGCTACAGAGGAAACTCTCGGCACTTACACCTGCGTGCCTTACAATGCTCTAGGTACTATGGGACAATCTACCCCAGCTCAACTGGTGCTTAAGGTAAATATAACTTAATTAAAACCTGTGGGGGTTTTGGTGGAGGATGGGATTTCAGTCAAGAAAGCTCCGGTAAATGTGGTGAAAACAAGGACTTGCTTGAGACGTCTCAAAGCGCTTTACAGAATAGAATGTAAAGTTGAATTGACTGTGTATTTTGTGGGCGAAACTCAGTGTCAGATGTGCAAATAATCACAGATTAAAGAACGCAATGAATTTAAGTCTCAAAATTTAACTTCAGGGACTAGTTGGGGTTCTCAAGTTTCAACAAAAAAAATTGAAATTTTGGTAAAAACAGCTCTGAAGGTCCATTAGAGTATTAAACACTTTGTGCTGGATATCTCCTCAAATTCATACTCCGAACCCCTCACAGCTTTGACGCTAATTAGCCGGGAAATAGCCAAGACCACTTGTAAGAACCTCCAAGCGCTAAGCAGTTAAAATCAATCAGTGAACACGGTCTTAGAATTTTCCGTTCAAAGCCTTTCTCCAGCAGTAACACCTGATCATATGTTACCTTGTAATTGATGAAGGAGCCTTAACTAATCACCTTAAAATAATGACGACTGGAGGTGTATCACAGACCCCCAGGGAGCAACGAACAGGTACAGTAAGCCGTAATGGTGTATATACTGCTCATTTTATTTTTAAAAGGTAATTGTGCGTCCCAAGATATAAATAGAAGAGCTAACTGAAAAACTTTTTAAAGTGCCTCAAACTAACTGACACAAATACATTTTTTAGTACACGCTCGTGTTTGTTTCTGTCAATCAATTATTAATTGCAAAATTCCTGTGTTTTTTGAGGCATTTTGCAATGTTTTATGCTCTGGTTTGGGGTTCTATGCGTAATTGTATTCTCCATTGAATTGAAATTGAATTTAAATTAATAATAATCCTGGCATTTGATGCAGCGCCTTATCACGTCTTCGAGACGTCTCAAAGCACTTCACAGAATATACTGTACTGTAAAGTAAATTGACTGTATTTTGTGGGTGAAACTTAAACTGTACTGATACTGACACAGTCTCAATAAATATTAGATCATATCTTTTTTTATAAATGGAATGCTTCTGCAGCAGGAAGGGCCGTCAGTTCCAGGTTTGCGACAACAGTTTAATGAAAGTTAAATTTGACGAGTGTCACTTCAAGGTGAATTGACGGTGTATTTTTGTGGGCGAAATTTCATGGCTGATCTGTGCCTCAAGTCCAATTACCCGCCCTTACCCGTATCCCTTAATACCTGCCCTTACAAATATCTATCCACTTCAGTCTTGAAAACCTGAATGGATCCAACATCCACAGCCTTTTGGGGACAGAGAGTACCAGATTTCCACTACCCTTAGAGTGAAACACTGCCTCCTAATATCAGTGCGAGCTCTAATTTTAAGATGATGCCCCCCCCCCCCCCCCTTGTTCTGGATTGTTGTTTAAGTGTTAAAACTAACTTTCAGAGTTTCCTTTTTTCCAGGATCCTCCTTACTTTACGGTGCTTCCTGGCTGGGAATATCGACAAGAAGTGGGTCGAGAACTGGTTATTCCATGTGCTGCCGCCGGAGATCCATTCCCAGTTATCACTTGGAGGAAGGTATGTGCCCTTTGCTTCTCTTACTTACTACAGACTGACCAACTAGGGCCAGACCAACCCTGAGTGGCATTGTGGAGTCCTGTAGCTCACTGGTTAGACCGCTCGCCTCACAAGCGAGAGGACCCGGGTTTGATTCCCGTCCAGGCGAAATGTTGAGCAAGATTCCTTACTCCACATGCCTCTGGTTACCTAGCAGTGAGTAGCGAGTAGGAATCCGGATTGCTGATAATTCCTTCAAAAAGAAATACTATTAATAAACTGATCGCTCAATTCACAACTGTTTGAGGGATACACAACTGCTGTATGCAGTCGGCTGCCAATTGCACACAGCAGTGTCCCACAAACAGTTTCACCCACAACATACACAGTCAATTCACTTTACAGTATATTCCGTGAAGCGCTTTGAGGCGTCTCGATGACGCGATAAGGTGTTATATCAAATGAAAGGATTATTATTATTGATCTACAACTCACAAGTAGTAGTAAATTAGCACATGGTTGTTAACCCATTGCAAAATGTAGCCAAGAATATGTTCTCGCTGTTTGTACAATTACATAAACAGTTCTTGGCTATAAATTGGCTACCAAACACCTTGGGATGTGAGTTCTTTTTGATGTTTGTTTGGAAAATTCTGGCTTCTTCTCTTGCCCTGAAACGACTTTCCAATTTGGGTTTAGGTTAATTCAGCTTTCCCCATTGCCGCATAAAGAAAAGAACACCTTTCCCTTCACAGCGGCTGCTTTAATAAACACGAACAGATGTGTATTGTCGAACAATACGATCCTGAAATTGCATCGTGATCATTTATTAAATTATGAAACACAGACTATGGTTCCCCTGGCAGCTTGCAAACGCGTTCAGCGGTGCCTGGCTTTATGGGAACGTGATGCTTAACGAATCTCAGCAGTGCTTTCTCTCTTTGGCAGGAAATTAGCATAAATTTAACGTGCAATAGAACTGTAGCTGAGCCAACTCGTGACCCCTGAGGGAACGTGAGCCACAGTTGCAGTGCTGTATGTGGCAACGCAGTGACTATCTGAGCTCGTCGGACATTTCCCTATCTCTCCCCCACCCATCCCACAATGGTGCAAACAGCCAGTGTAACTGCTCCATCTTTGCTTATGTGGAAATAGGAGCCGGGAAATCTGCGTGAAATCTACATCGTGGAGTCCTGTAGCTCAGTGGTTAGAGCACTCGCTTTGCAAGTGAGAGACCTGAGTTCAATTCCAGGCAGAGGGCGAAACCTCGGGCAAGTTTCCTTACTCCACACAGAGCCTAATAATAATCCCTCCAAAACAAAACAATAATAAATTGGTCATTTTCAATCTACTACTGTTTGTGGGACATTGCTGTGCGCAATTGGCTGCCGCGTTCGCCCACAAATATACAGTCAATTCACTTTATGGTGTATTCTGTGAAGCGCTTTGAGAAGTCCTCCCGACGTGAAAAGCGCTATATCAAATGCAAGGATTATTATTGTTATAATTATTATTATTTTTATCATAACAGTCTGGACATATGAGGTATTATGAAGCAATAAAACCCCCAAATAAAACAATATATAATTTTGAAGTGAGTGAGTAAGCAAGCGGTTGGCGTAAGTGCGACTGAACTAATTCACACGTCTGGTTTTTATTGAATCTTTCAAGGTAGGAAAGCCTAGTAAAAGCAAGCACAACATCCTCCCAAGTGGCAGCCTGCAGTTCAAAGCCCTCAGCAAAGAGGATCACGGAGAATGGGAATGCGTTGCGACTAATGTTGTTACAAGCATCACTGCCAGCACACATCTGACCGTAATCGGTAGGTAATCTCGCCTCGGTAAAGCGTCAAGCTTGCTTCATCCACATGCATTTAGGATTGTCCATCACACCGAACCAGGTTTGTGTGGAACCACCTGCATGTGGTCTAACCAACTTAGTCACCTTTGGCAGACCGCTTTTTCCGGGGGGGGGTAATCGTCCCTTCAACAAAAAAAATGATAATAATTTGATCTCTCAACCCGCGACTGTTTGTGTGCGCAATTGGCTGCTGCGTTTCGCCCACAAAGACTCACAGTCACTACACCCTACAGTGTATTCTGTGAAGGGCTTTGAGATGTCTCAACGACGTGATAAGGCGCTGTATCAATTGCGGCGATTATGATTATGTTATTATATGCGTGGACCCCAACCAAAGCATTGTATTGTAGCAGGACTTCACGGTCCTCACGAGGTTGTCAGCGTCAGCCACTGTATATAAAGTGTTCTGATTTGACACTGGAATATTGGAGTGAATTGTCCAGGTTTCCTCGTCTCTAGCCTATGTCAAAGCGCAGTTGGCTCTTCCTGATATTGCCGTGAGAAGTGACCCCGCTATCTTCCGTCAGAAAGACTCCTTACATCAAGGAGTCTTTCTGATACAGACCGGTCATTATCCGCACGGGGTTTGATGAGACGCGAGAGAGGAACTCTTCAACAACAAAGGCTTTCAGTTTAATTTCACACTTGCCTGAGCGGTGTCCGAGTCTTGTCCCTCTGACATTTTATGCAGCCTCCAACGTGTTGTTTACCCGAGTGTGTAGCTGCCGGAATGTCGATGAGAGTTTCCTAACCAGGGCATTGGCAGTAAATTCTTTTCCTCGGCTCTGTGGAGCGTAAGTCCAGAGTGATTTAGAAGGTTGAAACGTTACGAGTTGTTTTATGTGGTTGTTGGCTATGTTTGGTCCCACAGTTTGCTTGCTCACTCGTAATTAGAATCACCTCCCTGGGTTTACGCAACGGAAATAATTTCAAGAACAATTCCAGCTCTTGAAAGTGCGAGAGGCGAGAGAGTGTGTGTGTGTGTGTGAGTCTTCAAGACGCCTCACAGCGCTTCACAGTAAAGTGAATGGACTGTACGTTTTGTGGGCGAAACGCAGGAGCCAACTGCGCGCAGCGGCGTCCCCACCCTGTGTCGAATGCAAGGATTACTATTATTATGTACTGACAGAGTGGGGCGGGCTGGGGGAGGAGGGGAGGATATGTGTCTACTCCATGTCTGTGCGATCTCTGTCTTTGTTCCTGATCATTTCTAGGCACAAGTCCATACGCTCCAATGGACGTTCGAGTCACAGCCACAATGACCTCAACTAACATCTCCTGGGACCCGGCGTACGATGGTGGATATGAGCAGACATTCACAGTCTGGTATGGCCTTGTGTGAGTCATTCCAGCATGCTTTGCTTTCCACCCTTTCCTTCTCAAATTCTTTGCTTACAAAGGAATGTTGTCTCTGTATGCGTTTAGGCTTTGACAATGATTTGCTTCTCAGTTGTAAAGCTGCAGGCTGCTGATTCGCAGGAAAAAGACTACTGGTTGGCTCCAATAGATCTTGGGGCTCGCTTGGGCTCACTAACTCCCTCCACATTTCGTTTGTCCTTCACCGTACCTTTCTGGTCGAGTTTCCCTGCTGTTCTCACAGGAGAGTGGCACGCTTTAACCTTAACCTTCTTAACAGTGAAACTCTCAGAGCCCACTGTGAGCTGAAGAACGTAAGAACGTAAGAAATGCTAGACGAGAAAAGACCAAGGGCCATCTAGTTCGCCTTCCACCTTCCTGGCGGTCGCCTGCGCACATGTCCCAAACTCCCTATGTACTGTAACCCATAATAAGAACGTCAGAGAACCTTCACCATTCAGTAAACATTTATCACCTCTGTCTGCGTTAGATTCAAGCCTCGATTCCAGGGAACACTACTCCAGCTCCATGTTCTAACACACTTCACCAGTCATTTCCTTGTACACTTAATCCTTGCCGTGTAAAACTGCGTCTCTTAAAAGTCAACGTACTGCTGGAAGCAGCACCTCCACACTGACCCAGGCTATGACTCCAGCTGAGAGTTGTGTGTGCGTGTGCGGACAGGACCGACCACAGCTGTGACGTGCTCCCAGATGGAATAGTTTGTTAACATTCACTGCTCAAGCTCACATGTCAGGAATGACCCCTGGGGTAGCGTAACAGAGGTCAGAGACCTTATCTCTTCAGGTGGGGGTGGGAAATGGTGGGGGGGGGGAAAAGTCAAGTTTAAGTTGATTAAGCTGGTTCAGGTTAGCTCATGTTGCAGCAAATGCACTGTGTAAGGACATACCTAGCCATCAATAATAATAATAATAATAATCCTTGCATTTAATATAGCGCCTTATCATGTCTTCGAGACGCCTCAAAGCGCTTCACAGGATATGCTGTGAAAAAAGTAATAATAATTTGGTCACTCAATCCACGACTGTTTGTGGGGACTCTGCTGTGCGCAATTGGCTGCCATGTTTCGCCCACAAAATATATAGTCAATTCACTTTACAGCATATTCCGTGAAGCGCTTTGAGACGGCTCAACGATGTGATAAGGGGCTTTATCAAATGCAAGGATTATTATTATTTAATATGATACTCTTGAGTGAATCGACTATATTTTGTGAGCAACACAACTGCTCTGATGCCGTTGTCCCAAATGCGCTGCTCCGCGCGATGGGCCATTTCGAAGTCTCCCAAAATAGTAACAGTAAGCTTCACGATCCAAAGGGCAGCGCAGTGAACAGTGGGGCCCGGCGAGCAAACTGTGAAACTCTTCCGGGACCGTGAATGCTTCATTCAAATCAACGTTACGACTGGGTGGTAAAGCTGTCCGACTGCACCTCACACAACCGTCAGATCAGCATCCAGCAGCCCATTAGCCTGCAATCGCTCACGGCCAGGGTGTGCTTGCTGGCCTCCCATCTAAAAGAAGTTAGCTGCAGGTGTAAATCAAAGCGGGGAAAAAAAATCTTCCATGTAAGCATTGTCCACAACCCGACCGCATCTCCCACCGCTACAATACAACTGCAGATTAAAAGCAATCCTCTTCCAAAGTACAAACCAGTCTGACTGGAAGCTCCAATGATAAATTCAGAAAAAGGACTAATAATAATAATAATAATGATCCTTGCATTTGATGTAATGCCTTATCAGGTCTTCGAGATGCCTTATCGGGTCCTCAAAGCGCTTCACAGAATATACTATAAAGTGAATTGACTGTGTATATTGTGAGCAAAAAAAAAGGAAATATCTATCGGAGGTCGAACAATGTTTTTTCTTAAAAACAGAGTCTCGAAACCAGAATGAACTGGGATGAGATCAGCAACGAGAGCTTGTCATTCAAAGTCCCCGTGTGCTAATGATGCACTTCATCGACCAAAAGATTTTCGCTCAAAAGTTAACGCAACCTCCTGCATTTTTTTCTCTCTCTCTCTCTCTCTCTCTCCCTTTCTCCCTCCATCTAATTTAGCATAAATAGAAGTGGCCAAAGTCAGAGTGATTCACAGGCTGTTCACGTAATGACTTTCACAGTAGTGAGTATGCAGGAATTCAAAGTCTTGCCTCTGTCATCTCAATATCGGTGTCGGGCTGATCTGAAAAGGAAGCTTCTTACAAACAGAGGAGCTGCAGAAAGCTCAGAGATCCTTACGTAGAAATGACAGAGAACTAGATTTCAAACCTGAAACTATGGAAGAGGAAAAGGCCGACAACTTGCGTTCGTACAGCGAACTTTCACGTCCCGGAGCACTTGACAGTGGCGGAGTCTGACCCCGAGAGAGGGGGAGAGGAAGGGGCGATGTGATCGAAAGCACGATCAAAAATGAAGGGCTTTAGTGAGGGGGCACCAGTTTATAATCCCTCGAATCTCATTGTTCCTCTTAAATCTATGCTTATTTGAGCACTGCATTTGTCTCCCAAGGCTCCTGTAACACCACCCCGATTAGATCATTTGGACTCCTAATTTAAGAGCTTATTTCCACTAAGGCCTGCTCGCCAACAACAAAACTGGCGTTCTTCTCACAAAGCGGTTCACGGGAGTTCGGTGTCGAGTGCCACAGACATAAGGTGGCGCATATAACACTCTGGGAAGACACTCCACGAGTTCTATTTAGCCAAACGGCATACTCATTACACTCACTGCTCCTGATTGACGCGTTCATCTGCAGGCTGCAAACCAGATGCCATTCGGCAGCTCTCGGCCAAGCTCGTCCCGAGGAAGCCCGAAGAACAAGGGCTGACACATGCGGAAACCCATCACTGTCTCTTAAGAGCCTCCAAACCAAGCTGAGATTTCCATGCATCCCACCTGCCCACGGAAATCGCAGAGATAGATTGTCGCACTCACTCACTCCCGAGAGGCTCGCATTCCTGCTTACCTCCGGGAAGTATTAGGCGCAGGTTGGCAGGAGCCGAGGCTTGGGGACGAGATTGGGAGGAAGAAATCTGTCATATGATTGAGAAGCTTCCAGCCCTACAGTGACGAGTCAAAAAATAGGACGCAGTCGTTCAGTAGGAGCCAGATCAGGACTGGGAACACAAGCAGAATGGAATAGCCTAGTTAACAGAGGTGTTAGCTTGTGTGTTCCCAGCCTGTGTGTTAACTGCGGTATCTCATTCAGCACCGACACCTTCACAGCCAGGAGAGTTTGCACTGCCGCAGCTGCAGTCTCTGGCGCAACCCAAACTAATGTGATGCGTGACTTTCATTTCGCTATCTTCCATTTTCTTGAAACACAAAGCTTTCCTTCCGAACAGCACGATGATTTACATCAGCCGACATGCCACGCTGCAGGTGGTGTGTTCACATCCAATAAATAATTCGCAAGTCTCTTTAAACGGGATGAAGGTTCCTCTTTACCTTAGCTCAAAAGCAAAAACCTCTAACGAGTCAAATTCATTAAGATTTTGGTATGCCGTTGATTCCTCATCTAATTGATACAGATGAATGCTCCAATGCCTTTTAATGTATTTCAGCCCAGTGATTTCCAGGGGAGCCCACAGTATGATATATTGCTATCTAATATATTGCAGTTCTTCCTATTCCTACATTTTCTGCATTGCACGTAGTTTTTTGGATTTGATTTTCATTACTAACCCTTTCATTAGCTCTAATCTATAGCATACACTGGGTAAAAGTTGACCTTGGTGAAACATCTTACGCGAATAGAATGCAATACAAACTTTGCCGTTTGTGCAAGAGACGTGCACTCTTTCCGCCTCTCCGAGACTCAATGAATCCTGGCTCCTCCTTTGCCACCCGGTCCCATTCGCAGATATCAACTGCTCTTCATTTGATGGGCACAAATGTGCTCAGTCTCCAATAATAATAATAATAATAATAATAATCCTTGCGTTTGATACAGCGCCTTATCACGTCTTTGAGACGTCTCAAAGCGCTTCACAGGATATACTGTCAAGTGAATTGACGGTATATTTTGTGGGCGAAATATTCGTGTCCATGAATTCTACATATAACAATAATCATAATAATCCTTGCATTTGATATAGCGCTTTTGACATCTTCCAGACGTCTCAAAGCGCTTCGCAGAATATACTGCAAAGTGAATTGACTGTATATTTGTGGGCGAAACATATGAATGAACTGCAAGCTTTTACCCAGTGTGTTCTGTATATGCAAGCTTGAGCTAAGCACCTTCACCAGAGCCAGCCATTTAAATAACCAATCTGCTGGTACCGATTAGTTTCTTCCAATTGCTGTAAAATCACAAAATGTTTATTTTGCTACAGAATTCTGTGCATCAAGCGTATGAGAAATGCAGCCAGGGATGAATTGTAGGAGCGGTTTGCCACAAAGGTGGCCCCCAATAATATTTCCCCCATTACCCCTCCCCCCCCCACCCCCCCACACCCACACCGCAAGGAGGAATCACTGAGCTGGCAGCGTCAGGGTTCACAAATCATAATATTCTTCAAATAAAAATAAAAATAGAAATTAAATGTATGATGAGAGCCCTTCTGTTTGAAATCTTGATTCCACAATATCAGTTCAGGCACTGTTTATTTTCTTGACCCTCCTCACTGGCTCCTCCTGCTTTCCCATGGGTTCCTCCCACTGGATCCCCCACTCCCTCGCTGGCCCCTCCCATTTCCCCCCTTCTCCCACTGACTCCTCCCCTCCTCCCACTCTCCCTCTCCATTAGAATAGCCCATAAACCCTCATGATTTCTCGTAACCTTAGCCTTAAAAGCCATTAAAATTGAGATACGTCCGAGTGGGAACGAGGGAGTGCGTGGACAGGAACGCTCCGGTTATCGGAGCGCGAACCAAGGTTTCGAAAGAAGAGCGTTAAGAGCAGTCAAACAGGGTGTAGAAAAGGCAAATACCTTTAATGCAAAAATTCTGTTACCGTCTTTCGTGCCAGATTGGTTCCACTCACTCCGAGCCGAGCACCGACGCAGCAGATAATGCTAACTATCTAGTTTTGCGTTTGCCACAGGGTAAAGAGAGCTATGCTGGGACCCCATGACTGGCGATCACTCCCTGTCACCACTGGCCTGACCTGGCTCCTGGTGGAAGGTCTGGAGCCTGAGACTGCATACCAATTCAGTGTGTTAGCACACAACAAGCTGGGCACAGGCCCCTTCAGTGAGGTCATCACTGTGAACACACTGGGTGAGTAGGTACAAAGTGTGCTCAACGTGAGCCAAGTCAACCCTTTTTTTTTTTTAATGACACTGTTGTGCTTCAACTACGTGCAAAACACAGTCGACAACAACAACACATTACATTGGGAGGACGCCAGGGGATTTGGACCCGAGCAGGGGGTTGGGATCGGGTGGGATGGAGGGCAGCGAGAGTAGGAGATGGAGATGGAGATTCCACAGAGTAAGTAAAGCTGATGATAGCTGGAAAGGGAGAAAAATTGGGTGGGGCGGGGTGGTGGGGGCCATTCATATAATACTTTTCGAGAACCCAAGTGTGTAAGGCAGGGCATAACCAAAAGGAACACACTATCAGCCAACTGGAGCATAAGAACATAAGACGAAAAAAAGACCAAGATCCATCTGGTTCACCTTCCACCATCCTGACACGTCGTGTCCCAAACTGTACACCGTATCCCGAGATATCGTCTTCCAGCAGATACCTCTCTCTACTGGAATGTGGGGTGCAGAAAGATATATAATCCTGCTTGTTCTTTCAGCTTTTCCCATTACCACGCGAGAACCACTGGTGCTGCTTTCTCCACCAAGGTGCCTAACAGCTAACCGGACACAACAAGGGGTGTTGCTGTCTTGGATCTCACCAGCCAACCATACTTATCCGATCGACCGTTATATCATGGAGTTCCGTCTGGGGGACAAGTGGGATATTCTGGACGAGGACATCCCCGGGAGCGAAACCGAGCTGCTGACCAAGGAGTTGAATGTGGTAAGATATGAGAAATCCGGTTACAAAGGTAATATCGCTTCGATATTTGCAGTGAGTACAGGGAATAAGTTGGTCACTCAACCCACGACTGTTTGCGGGACGCTGCTGTGTGCAATTGACTGCCTTGTTTCACCCACAAAATATACAGTCAACTCGCTTTGCAGTAGTTACAGTATATTCAGTGAAGCGCTTTGAGACGTCTCAAAGACGTGATCAGGCGCAATATCGAATGCAAGTATTATTATTATCTCTTTGCTTTACAAAAGCAAAGTATGATGGCATTTAGCCAACGTTTTTCCCGAGAAAAAAAATGTTTCTTTCACGTCGATTAAGACGAAGTGATTTTGGTGTGCGATGTTATAGTTTACACAAATCCAATTCATATCTTTTTTACTATTTCTTTCTGTCAGGACTCCTGGTATGAATTTCACATAATAGCTGTCATGCAGGAGCTCATCAGTGAGCCCAGTAATGTGGTTGGTGTATCTAGTTCAGGTGAGAAACTTATTGATTAAATAAACACATTTTAAATAAAAAATTGGTCGCTCAATCCACGACTGTTTGTGGGACGCGCAGACGTGATAAGGCGCTGTATCAAATGCAAGGATTATTATTATTATTATACTAAGGTCAAAGGTGCCCGTTTCTGGTTCGTGTGAAAAAAATAACTCAGCAAAGAGACACTCCAATTGGTATGAATTGTTTCAAGGGACCCGCAATTCATACGTCCAAGTCACTTGCGTTAAAACGACTTCCACCAGTGCTGTAACAATCCGTGTTGTCAGGGAATCAAGTGATGAAATGTTAGAGCCGTCATTCACTGTTGATTTTTACGTTCTCCTCTTTTAGATATCTTCTCACCGGCTGATTTGCCAGAGGAAGGTTTGGCTCGGCCGGTGGTGGCCGGGATCGTTGCCACCATCTGCTTCCTCGCTGCTGCTGTTCTGTTTAGCACACTGGCCGCTTGTTTTGTCAACAGGCAGCGGCGGCGGAAGAATAAGAGAAAGAGGGGTAGGTAGGAGCTTTCCTTCAAGTGTGCGGTGACGTCGAAAGGATCGTTTCGCTCACAAAATACGCAGTCAATTCGCTTTACAGTCTATTCTCTGAAGCGCTTTGAGACGTCTCGAAGACGTGAAAAGGCGCTGTATCAAATGCAAGGATTATTATTATTGTTATTATTCAGTGTGTGACTTGCCAATTTAAGTGCAAAGGTGCCACAGTGGGACTTGCGTTTCAGGCATCATCTCACAGTGTACCAGACTTCTGGCATCCATCCAAATACCCAAAGGGTATTTGGGTGGAACTGAGAAAATATCTGCGTACAAGTTTCGCAGAGTTTCACAGTGAAAACTCCCTCTAGGATGTACGATTCGCCCACAAAACACAAAGTCACTACACTTTACAATATATCCTGTGAAGTGCTTTGAGACTTCTCAAAGACGTGATGAGGCGCTATATCAAAGGCAAGCTTTATTATTATTATTATTATTATTATTACTACCCCCCTCACCCTTTTTCTATCTGACATCTTGGAGGACATGTGCCCACAGTTTGACTTTGATAAGAATCAGCCATGACATGAAATCCTTCAGTTTGATAGATGCCAAATCTTGTTATTCTGCTGCAGAGATAAATTGGGCTTGTTGGATGGATATAATGGTTGGTAATGGTTCACCAGGTTTCGATGCCGAGGTTCACACACAAAGAATGACTACTTAGGTAAAGGAATTAGAAGATTATACGAGCTACAACCAATCGCGAGTTCCTGCCTCGGGGAGAGAAACAGCTTCGCTGTTTGTCTTCTATTTGCCACATTAGTCATTCTAATGGCATTCTGATTCCTAGGGATATTGGCTCCTTCTGAGGAGATTGGATGACACAGTTTATTAAGTTGATCCTCAGTTTAATTGACATGGTTTCACAAACAGTCAGAAAAAATCTCCTCTCTCTGACGATGATTAAAATTCCCTTGGAATTACTATGAGGAGTCTCAGTTCCGTTGCCAGTAGATTTGTGCCCAGCACCAAACTATTGTCAAGTGTAATCTCACTCAGAGGGGCTCCAAAAATGTTCAAGAATTCAAAGTGACACAGGCATTATATACGGTCTTGTTTTGAGCCACATTATTAAGGCATCGAGGTGCATTATATCAAGGACATGCAGGACGTATTCTGAATTTCATACCAGAGTTTCCATAATTAACCTTTTGCCGCTAACTTTAGTCGCAGAATTTGCTCCTTTTCCCAACACAATTGCGCTCAGTAAATTTTACAACAAAACCGGATTGAGAGAGAAATTCATTGGATGTGTGGGGGCGCGTGTGTGCATATTTTCTCCTCCATTTTTCCAAATTTTCCTGAAGATATGTAAACTAAAATGTTGGGCACGTTTCCTTACTCCACACACACACCTCCGTTTACCCGGCAGTAAGCAGGAACCCGGTTGTTAGTCGATTGGCGGATCGCTTTTCCGGGGGTAATAAGCTCTTAAAAAGGATTTCCTCTCCTCTAGATTGTTTTAGTGTTACATTTGCCCACCCCAGCTGTATAAAATGTAATGTATAATGTTGCATAACTTAATAAATGTCCGGGTTCCTTTGTAACTATTTCGTTGTCATTGTGCTCACTGTCTTGCAGATCCTCCACTTTCAATAACACACTGCAGAAAAGTGTGGAATCCCCGTAAGTAACACATCCCTCTTAAAATGACATCCATGTTCCTTCCTCGTGTGATGAATTGATGTTTGTGTTCATTTTCTGGGCATTGGCCTGGCTTTTTAGGTCTGAGCGAGACCAGCATTAGACCTTGTTTTACAATAATGTCAGAAAATACTGGGAATGTTTATCTAACGTCTTGAGTCAACGGTGATACCTTTGGTTATTGTATGAGTTGTAAGTGCATTGAATAGTTGAAAAAATTGTTAGAACCTATTCATATTATAAAATGCAAAATAAATTCCGATAATATTTGCAGTTTCCCTACAGGATACTGGAAGATATGTTCTCAAAACCTTTGAAACACTATAGTGACGTAGCTTTTTTCTTAAACAGATGCCCTGTTGAGCACTTTGGTTCAGTTCCATGTGAATACAGCACGAAACAGCCATTAATTCTGCACTAACGGCTAAGCTATTGCTTTAATAACACACATCAGTTGGTAGTATCATTACACGATAATTCCCTGACCATTATCCTAAATTGTGTTAGTTATGATATCTTACCTTAACTCACGGTGCAGTGCAATGTTTTCCGAACGAGTGTTGAAGAATCGCGAACCGCATTGTAAATTTTTCCATCTTCATAACCGAGTGCGTCGTGTGACGAAATGACTTGTTATTAATGAATAATGCCCAACGGCAGCCGCCAGATCTATAAAGTAAATGGGTTTCTTCACTGGCGAAAGTAGCAAATTTGTAGATGTGAATGTTTACAGGGTTACTGTTGCCTCTGATTTTGGTCTCTCAGATCTTCCTCAGGAAAGGTGAGTCCTGAAAGCATCAGAACACTACGAGCTCCGTCAGAGTCCTCCGAAGATGCCCAAGCCATACATACCAAGATGAGTCTTGAGAAGGAAAGGGAAATGTCCCTGTACAAAAAGACCAAGCGAGCAATAACCAGCAGGAAATACAGTGTCTCCAAGCACGAAGCTGAGGCTGAAGCCACGACCCCTATTGAACTAATCAGTAGAGGCCCCGATGGGCGTTTCATCATGGATCCCATGGAAATAGAGACGTCACTGAAGACGAGGAGGATCGAGGGATTTCCCTTTGCCGAAGAGACGGACACCTATCCCGAGTTCCGGCAGTCCGATGAAGAGAATGATGAGACTGTAACTTCAAGCACTATAATGGGTTTGAAGTCTCAGCTTTCACCTCTTTCATCGAGTCAGGAATCCTACTTACAGCCACCAGCATACAGCCCACGATTCCAGAAACCAGAGGGAGGGATAAATAGCAGACTGCAGGCCACAGGTCAGATTAGGCGACCTCCTAAAGGGTACCCTCAAGGTCAGTTTTATAGCTATCTCACCACTAGCTCCGTAGACCCAGATGGACAGCCATTTTACATGCCAGATATCAGTCCCCTCAGTTCAGTAATGTCATCACCTCCACCTCTTCGCGAAGGACCTTACGGTCAGCCCACCCTCCCAGAGGGTCACGGAGAGATCGAAATACAACATTTGGTCGCTTCTAGTAGCACTTTGCCTTTGACACACACGCCAACCGCTCTGCGATCTCCCGATCCATGGAGAAGGAAGGAGTTGTCTATCAGCAGCATAGAAAGTTCTCCAGTGATGTTCTCACACCACCAGGAAACGTCGGAGAGTACACTGCCAAAGGCTGGTCTTCCAAGGGGTGGTCCCCCTTCCTCGCTCCAGGTTCCGGCACCTTACCATAGCGTGCTGCATCTGGAGGAACCAAAGAGTTGGACTAGCAAATCTCCCAGCAAAACAAAAGGATCCGTGTCTCTCGCTCCCAAACAACCAGGTCAACCTATGCAACAGACCAGTCAAGGGCAGCTAAAGCATACCAGCCATGGTATGGGTGCACCCACATTGCCTTATACTGAATCGGCCAAACAGGCTGGTCCTAGTGGCACAAGCACATTCAGTCTGGACACCAGGTGGTATGAACCTAGGCCCAGGCCCCGAGCCAGCCCCAGGCAAGGCAGAAGGACTGAGGCCAGTTTACACCAGGTGGTTCTACAGCCTTCCCGGCTTTCCCCTTTGAGTCAAAGCCCTATGAGTTCCCATCACGTCTCCCCAGAGATCTCATCCCGCCCGAGGCCTCGGCCTAGTTTCCTGCAGCACCCTCACAGCATCTTCCCTGCAGGTGTCTCTGTGGAGATGTCAGAAATTACCCTTCAGCCTCCCACTGCTGTTAGTTTATCTAGAAGGTCCTCTCCGTCCTCCTCACCAGCACAAAGCAGCACTGCTGGGCAGGGCAGCAGACGAGGAAGTCCCAGTTATAGACCTCCTCTGGCACTGACACCTTCGTCGAGCAGCTACACAGGATCCCCTTCTCCTGCAACTGAACGCAGCGAGTTTTATAGTCAAATCCCTTCCCAAAGGAGGAGAAGTGAAGACATCCCTCCTTTCGAACACCCACCTTCACACTTATCTACTTCAGGGTAGGTATTTGAAGAAGACCGTAATGTACAAAAAAATGTTGATCCAGATTAGTTGAAAAAGCAGTTTGGCTTCTTCCATAGTGTTAGGTGTGAAATGATTGTGTTGAAATATTAGAATAAAACCCTATAAATACAGAAACTAAATATAAAGTCACTTGCCATTATAGTTAATTTGTGTTAGTAATAAAACTGAGAAGAGCGACTGGACATCAGGAATTGTACGGCGTTCTATCAGCTCAGATATTGTGAAGAAATGTGTTTGTGCTGACGTTCTTAGAATTGCACCCAGAGAGAAGCATTTTAATTTCAGTTCCCGCAAGAATACAGAGCTCGAGTTCGAAACATCCATTTTCCATCAATGTTATTTGCACCAATTTGACAGAAACATTCTGATGCGTTGTCAGTCGTAGAATACTATAATTGTAGACTTTCGTCAGTCTTTATTGGGTGAAGTACCACACGGCAGAAGTGGTTGAATCCGATCGGAGAGTTTTGAGGTCTTGAAAAGAGGCTTTAGCGAGATAATCCAAATCAGACAGTGGTCTGTTGTCAAACTGAAGGTGATTCCTTGGAACAGCTCCGAGAAAGGGAATGAATAACGGTGTTGTGGTATTGACCTCGCACTCAAAGTGGTTTTTAGAAGCCTAGGTCAGTGATATGAAATGTTTGACACTGACATTTCAGCTCCAGTGTTGTGGAGATTTCCTTAAAACCAGATAATGCAAATTGTTCTTTTCACTTTATGACTGGAAGTTCTAGATTACTCCTAATTGCAGAATCTGGTTAAGTATGATGGTGTATTTTATGGGGTATAAATAATATCAGCGTGGGGCAGTGGGGGGGGGGGGAGGGATTTCCAAGGAAATAGCAACCTGAGCATAACTAAAAATGTTGTTATTTCAGCAATTACAGTGTCAGGGTTTCATTTCGTTTTGCAAAATGTGAATGAATAAAAATTGGGGGAAAAAAAAGAGTAAAAGGGAAGTATGCGAACCCTAAATGGCAAAGGTGACATTGAGGAACAGAAACATTCGAGAGTTGCGGTTATTTTGTTTTTCAAGGCAGAAATGTGGGTAGAAGAAGCCTTAAAAATACTAATGGGATTCTGGATCTTATATACACGAGCACAGAATACAAACGTGTGATGTTAAATTTATATTTATATATAAAGTTGCACTGCAGTTGGAGTATTGTGTGCAGTTCTGGACACACCGTTAGTTATAGCAAGGTCACCAGAGCTATATAGAGAGAGAGGACAAGTGCACAAGAATGACACCAGGAATAATGGGTTGTTTTCAGAGGCTTGAACCTAATTCAGGCTTTTTCACCGGAGCAGAGAAGGCTTTGAGATGATCTAACACAGATTCTTAAAAAATTTCAAAAGGTTTTGGTGAGGATAGATAGTGAAAGATTATTTTCACTGATAAATCAATAAATAGGGGCAAAAGGCAAAATATCGCAGATGCTAGAAACCTGGAATAACAGAAGTCGCCGGGAGCGCTCAGCAGGTCAGGCGGCATCTATGGAGAGAGGAAAGGGAGTTAACGATTCAGGTCGATGAGCTTTCGTCAGAACCGTTCTGAATAAGTAGAAACATATGGTCAGGATTGTCACTGCAAGAGTTAATAGGAAGTCAGAAGAAACATTTGCAGACAAATAATCATTGGAACCTAGTGGCTTTGCTATTAGTAAATATTGAGACAGAGACCATAACAGTGTTTAAAAAGGACTGAAAGCATTTGAAGAGGAACAAGATAAAATGCATCAGGAAGGAGCGGGGAATTAAGATCAGAGTAGATAGCTCCAGCGGAGGACTGGCAAGGAAATGTGCTTAATGGGCCAAGTGACCTCCTTCTGTGCTGTAATTTCTGTCATTATTTTACAAAGCCTTCCAACTCTACAGGTTAAAAGCACAACACAGTGCTGATTCCATTAGGGAATCTTGTATTATTACAAGTGATAACATGATTATTACAAGTGATAACTATCCGGGTGTAGAATAACATTGAAATGATGGATGAAGAATAATGCCCCTATGGGGATGTATTATTACAAGTGATAACATGAGCCTGACAGTGTAACAGTGATTGAGCTGTGGTTCCTATTTGATGATATTTCCCTTTCACTCTCACTTGTGAGTTACCTGCAACCTCACTGCTCACAAACTTGATCAGAACAGACCAGAAACAGGTCATTGTAAGAAAAAAAATAATGACGGAGCCAGCTTCAGTAGCCCATAGTCTTAAGCTTTGTGCATTTCGTCGGACTTAATTTGAATTTGAAATGTATCAAAAGTACTTAAAAGACCGATTGACCACAAAATATCCTCGGAAAAGCCAGTTCAGAACCTTTCTATTTGACAGTCCTATATATAAATAGATAAGCTATTGACAATTCCAACTGCTAATTACTTAAGATATGTATATATTGATGCACATATTAATATGTCAAGGCTAGATTTTTAGTCAAAGTATTGATGCATTCAACATCTTACCAAACTTTCAATGTAAAATTTTGCTGATTCTAGTACTATCTTTTTTTTCTATTTCTTTTACACACAGAAGTACATTTGTGCATATATGCACATATACACTCACAAACATATACGGATACCTGCGCCCCTCCAAGACGAGAAAATACTTACACAAAGACGAGAGAGACTCATCTGCTCCATGGGTCCAACCATTAGACCCTGGAAGGTACAAAGCCACAGAAAGTAGTAAATAAAATGGAGGGTTTTTCATCAATCAGCAAAAAAGGAGCCTCAAATTTTATGTTGAGTTCAGCTTTCCTTTGACCTTTTTTTTAATAACAGCAACTATATTTTTTGCTTTATTACAAGGATCCAGAATTGGACTCCTATAATAATAATAATAATAACAATAATCCTTACATTTGATATAGCACCTTATCACGTCCTCGAGACGTCTCAAAGCGTTTCACAGAACATACTGCAAAGTGAATTGACTGTGAATTAAATTGTGGGCCAAACGCAGCAGCCAATTGCACACAACAGTGTCCCACAAACAGTCGTGGATTGAGTGACCAAATTATTATTATTATTATTTTTTTGGTAGGAAGGGAAGGCTGAAACTACACTGGTAGAGGGTCTGCTTGTCTCACTGCAGGTACATCTCTCTTGGTGGTTAATGAGAATGCTCTCAGTTGCTGACATGGAGAAATCTATGCCTGGCCAGACTTGTAGTAAATCTAGATGCCACCAAATGGATCTGCAGAGAAGGAAAATGGAGAATGGGCTTTAAGAATTTCAACTGCAAAAGTGGACTCACCAAAAGAATGAATGGATGAAGGAATAATAATAATAATCCTTGCATTTGGTATATAGCGCCTCATCACGTCTTCTAGACGTCTCAAAGCGCTTCACAGAATATACCGTAAAGTGAATTGACTGTGTATTTTGAATTGAACGGGTGAACGCTGCTTCAAACGGGTTTGCTCTTAGGGTTCAGCAGCTTCCTAAAACTCGAGATTCCTTTGCAGGAAATTGGTAACTCAATGATTCGGTGGTAATTAGAGCCCTCACCTATGGCCTCGGACGCATTTTTCAACCCAGCTCATTGTCTGCTGGAGTCCTGGGTATTCAGCACCTCCTCAGCTCCGCTGAACCAGTGAAAGGAAGCAGGGAAAACAAATGTTTATCCCCAGCATCCATAGGAACAGCAGCAGGGCGTCAATAAAATGCTAAAGTCTCATAACTATTGGTCCCATGCTCCCTCCCACCCACTTCCCTGCGAGAAAGTGCCTGGCTTCTACTTAGCGACTGCCCACAGTGGAATGATTGAAATATTGGACCCCGCTCACATCCTGAAGTACTGCTTAGTCTCCCGAGGCCCAAACATTAGTGACTAACACTGCCCGTGAGCTGAAATAAGGAGGCATTTCAAACCGTTGTGAATGTTATTCTCATTCGAACGGGATGGTGAAGTGCTTTTCCTTTTGCACACCCTCCTGGATCTGGTTTCGACAACTGCTCCTACCTTCACCCCCCCCCGTGCCGACAGATCCAATGCAAACGACGTGAAAAGGAAACCGAGGAGGATTAGCGTGGTGTAGCTAACCTTTAAAGCCGATTCCTCTGATTGTTGTTTTTTAAACTTCCACATCCTCTCCTACTTTTTCAGGTATGCATTCGAAAACCCATAATACATTCACATATGCCTCAGCTTTGCTCTCGATGAGATCCACCACACACTGATCTCTTAAAATAGCGATCTTTCATTTGTTCTTACAATTGAATCTCCTATTCTAAAGAGTTCATGTAAATATTGCTGTTTTGGGTGATGGGTGTGTGATAGAACCCCCTAAGATATTTCTCCTGCTATTTATTAAACAATATCACTTACTTACAATTAATATGTTTAAACCAGTTAAAGATCAATTAATGATCTTTAAAATTAAGTCAATTAAAAATTTAATGATTTTCAGGAAGAGGCAATGGAGCGGATCTTTCCCAGTGATATCTTTATATCTAGTCTTAATTGATAAGAAGTGCTCAAGGGAGAAATTCTTCTTGCTGGCTCAGGATAAAGGTTCTGACCATGTTCAAACCGCAAAAGGGATTTTTTTTCATTTAAATGCATATTTTAATAACATGCAGTCGGAGGAATTTCACCCCGTTCAGTCAGATCCAACCTACCAACATCATCATCATATGAATAGTATCAGGAAGCAGTTGCTTCCAATCACATTCAGCTGTCTTGTCATAGAAATACCCTCAGCTGAACAAGAACCGAGTCATTCATTATTCAAGCTCTCTGATTGTCTGTGCTCATTCTGAAACCTTTAATTCACTTCTAAAATACCAACCAATAATGTTGTCCGTAAGCATAGACCAGGAGATGTTTTCGATATTTTAATTTGTCTACTTTCAAGATCGTAAATTTAGCTTTATTAATAGAAAGGTGATTTTTTTTATAGATAAGATCACAAATTGAGGAATCCCGGACGTAAACCAGTTTGATACACAGAATACTTCCACTAAAACAAATAACTTGTTTGCTCGTTTGCTCCTGATGCGTTGTGATATCACACTTCCTCTTGCAGTCTTTGTCTATCAAGTTAGGAGATTAATGGATTTACTGCTTCATTTCAATCTAATGAAAGTTGTCCTTATGCCTTACGCCTCAAAAATGCTTATGTATTGTAATTTGCAGTTGGTTATGATAGTGCAGCCCTAACTACAGCTTTTTGAAGTCTACCCCATTAGTTTTGAAAGTTGCTTTTCATTGGTGACTCATTAAGTTCATAAGGAGATTGTTAGATCTGAAAGCCTCAGTCTAAATTCACGTTGCCATGAGATTTATACCTACTCGTGTTTTGAGCCTGAGTTTAAGGTGCATACATTTTGGGACAATACAATACAAAATTACATTTGTATTGCTCCTTTCGTCTCGGGAGGACGTCCCAAGGCGCTGGACAGTCAGGGATTTGGACCCGAGCTGGGAGGTTGGGACCATGGAGTTTGGAGGTCAGGAAGGGCAAGGGTAGGAGGGCGGCTGAAGGCATTGTCGAAGAGGAGGGTCTTGAGATGTGCTTTGAAGGAGGTAAGGGAGGGAGTGAGACGAAGGGAATGTGGGGTGGAGTTCCAAAGGGTGGGGACAATGTTAGGAATTGAATCCTAACAGCAGGGAGAAGCTGAGCCGATCTAGTGGTCCCACTGCATTGGATCAGGTTCAGGCGGAAGCAACAGTAATGTGCAATGTTGGCATTATTCTGCAGAGTAATCTAGGCTAAAGTTTCACTTAGAAAAAGTCCCTCACGTCGAAATGGCAGTGAAAGGAAGTTATTCTTCTGTAGTACAATATAACGTGCTTCTGTTACATGTAACATTTCACTTTGTCGGATGATCTGTGTTGAGACTAAGGTTCATCATCTTCGTAAATCTCTGAAATTTAGACAAAAATATTAAATAATATCTAGCCGTCATTAAAAATGTCAGCGTTCGGCTTCAGAAGTGAGCAAAATGATACAAAAAATGAGAATTAATACTTCAATTTTTGCAAATATCCAATAAATATTTATTTGTTGAATTTATTAAATATTGCCCTTTACTGTATTTATTAAATACAGCCCAGCATTCCAATAGCAAGCCTGAGATAGAATTCAGCAATGGCTATATTTCTCCAGCACTCAGTCAGGGTATTCAACAAACTACTCTGGAATAGTGACATGCCTTACCTCCCAGGTGTTGGATGAGGAAGGATTAGCTAAATGGAGCCTGCCCTATGGGATAGCGAGCGCATGCTGCCAGCTAACATACAGAAAGATGCTGACATCAGCAGTGCTCAGCACCACAGTATACACAGGGCAATCCCGTTATAGCACAGTCACCGGAGTTAAAAGGGGGCGGAAAAAAATATCCGACTTGCAGGTCGTCAGATGACTGTTGACGTTACTTCTCTTAAGAGCTTAAGTGCTATGAGCAAGAAATGGCACTAAGATTCTTCATGAAATGCAGGGCACGAGAGGTGAGCTCATCGCAGGAAGCCACAAATGATCCCCTCTGTCAGCAAATACAAGACCAAGTGGTACAGACTCCATCCTGAAGTAAGGCGCTCAGTAACAGGGCTGCCTTGCAATAAACCCATAATAAAATAATTGATGCTGAATATGCTAGAGACAATTACACCACTTGCACTTTCGATAGTATTGTAAAAGCTTTTGACATCAGTTGACCCCAATTATAGTCGTGTTAGTGCACTTGTAATTATTTGCAAGTATTTCCTGTCCCCAGTTTAGCGTTCAGTCTTCACCAGAGACCAGGCAAGATTCTATTTCTCTTGGGTTCAATTTATGTCCTTATTCACACAGAAAAATAATTGCCTTTTCTCAGTTATGGTCAGAACTGAGCACAAAGGGTGTCACTGTCATATCGGTACTGAGACAACAACATATGTTCATTTGTATAGCACCTTGAAGGACATTCAATATGAATGTGTTTGATATTAACGTGAAATAAATTGCTTCATGGTAAAGATGTTGGAGGCAATGCTTGTGATTATGCAAAGCTGGTGGGAGGGGGGGGGGGGGGTGGTGTTCCTTAGACAGACAGACAATTAATTTTCTACCCAATTCTGAAATGATTCTATCACATCTCTGCCTAGTGCAATTTTCTTATATTATAGAAACTGTAATAATTCACTGTTCCTCGATCACTTGCTGGTAATTCCCATCTACTCCCAATTTCTGCTGTGAATTCTGAAGTGGTTACAATGAAGGCTTCATCCTGCCTTCAACTCTACGATCACCACTAAATATTTATCTTTAGTACGACTGATCTCTGCTCTTGGCAAGCGAGAATTTCCCGCAAAAGGGTATGATGCGGAACTATTTCCTCTGTCCGCCCACTTAAAAGGGAGCATAAAGAAAGGCAACATGAAGGTTGATGAAAACATGGTACTTGTTCAGCAAGGTCTGTCCAACCTGTTAAACATTTCCCTTTCATGGTCTACACAGGAGCTAAACACAATACTTTGAATAAGGTTTGCCCAGCGCTCATTTAACAGAAGGAACATTTCCTTTTATATTCAAGGCCAGCATCCAATTTGCCTTATTGATTTCTTTCTGCATGAGAAGAATATTTTTGAGGTTTATCATTTTATCAAGCTCAAGCAGGTGAACCAGATTCTCCTCTATGGCACAGAGGGTAAAGACGATGGAGAACAGAATTGAGTCCCTCAAATTCCTAAAGAGAGGTAGTGATGACTAGATTGCTGCAAAATTAAGTGCAGTACACACTGTGAACTTGATCAGAAGCTTCTGAAACGCCAATAAAATACACGCTTTAGCTTTTCCATTAAGTACAAGCTCAGTGGGGTACAAAAGTGGCTTTGGGTTGTTAACCGTAAAAGCTAAGACTATTGCAGTATACTCTTCCCTCAAGGAAATATTATTCAAAAGGTCGGGTTTCATTATTGCACCATTGTGCTGTGTTAAATTAATTCTCCAGCAGAATGTGAACTCCTGGACTCAAAGCTCAATTCTTCGCTCTCCCAGACACACTCGATCACAGCCTTGATATTATGAGATTGAAGGTTGACTTAATGTATCTTGAAACCTCATAACCCAAGGCCGCCTGAAGTTGTCAATCACCACAAAGTGTTTCGTTTTTCTGAATGAACACTTTTGAGCGCGTCACAGGTAAATAGTCCTGTTTTGTCGTTGTGCTTGAAAACGCCTCGTTTTTTAAAAAAATATATGATCTGAAAGTGTCTTAATATCATTTGATTTAAGATTCTGTTCCATCTTCATTGATGTCAGTGATGTGCTGTGCTGTGTGGATCCCAGTGGCATACCGAGCCTTCTGCTCATGTTCTGCAATGTCGTCGTTTGCCTAATGAATATTTCTTCTTTTTTTAAAAAAAAATCAATTGATGATTCGGAGTCTTAACTGCTTTGTTTTTGATTAATCTCAGCTATCACGGCAGTGTTGTTGTGACCAGGTCCTCAACACCTCAATAGGTAAGGGTTAATCCGTGTCTGAAAGGGGAGCACCCGATGTGGGGCTTTCAACTCATTTTTTTTTCCTTTTAAAGGGGAATACGATACTTGGAATGTGCATTACACACACACCATCATTTTCCATTGTTTGTGCTTCATTCTCCTATTTCTTTTGCCCCGCAATATTTTTTTCTCTCTCATTTGCCTACTGGGGAACTGCTGCTCCTTGCCATCTCCAGTGGGTTGGACGGAAATCAAGCACAGAATACTCACAACACAATTTCCCACCAGTGCTTTTCCATTACTTACTGGAGAGTTACCTTCGGTGGGCAAGACTCTGTACGTTCTTACTTCAAATTGTTGTTCCCTTTTTGGCAACCCCTCCTATCTTAATGAATGATGATATCTCACCAACATGAGTCTCCCACTAGGGGTTGAGAGCGATCAAGAAATGCTAAGAGACTTTGCGAGCGCAGGTTGCAGATTGGAGTTTCAGGTACAGTTGCATGGTCAAGAAGCAAGTGTCTTTAACCATCACGCTTCGTATTTCTGTTGCATTTTCCATGCTTCGTTTCCTCTTCAGACCAGGCATAGGTTTTACAAACTGTAGCATTCAGTGGACTTTTAATAAGAACATAATTGTGTTGAATTAACAACAAACTTTCACCTGGAAGATAATACAATCCATGTCCCACAAAAGGGCATATGGTATTCTCAAGAAAACACGGTGCAGGTTCTGTACACTTATCAATGTTTGCGAATTAGATGCCGATGCTGCTTAAATCATCCTATGTTCTAAAAGTGTGCTTGATGCAGTAACACAAGCATTTGTTTTAAAACTGAATTGGATTGGGCAGCTCGAACTTCACAACAAAACATTTTTTTTNAGAGAAAGGATGTAAATGCGATCACCGTCTCATTTGGAAACAGTTTGATGTTGGAATGACAAGATGGGAAAAAGTGGCTGCTCTGGAAGGGTGAAATAATATTCACATTGATAACAATAATCCTTGCATTTGATGCACCGCCTTATCATGTCTTCGAGGCGTCTCAAAGCGCTTCGCAGAATATACTGTCAAGTGAAGCCACTGCATATTTTGTGGGCAAAATCAAACAGGTCAAAGGGCCTTCTTCATCTATACCAACGTTGTGATCTAATGTAAGGTGTTGATAATTCTTAATGTGTCTGTAAGGTTCAAGGTCTTCACTCTCTGAAGATAGGCTGTACCTCTCCAGGCTCTTGGGTGTTGTTACCAAGTGCACTCCCCCGACCACCCCCACTCCCCCCCCCAAAAAAAAAACCTCTTTAATCTATGTTTTTTTCCTTTTGGTTTTGAAGTATTTTAGAGATTAAGGCATCGTAATATTCAGCGATCAGGGAAAGGTAGCCATTACAGATCAGAAGGATGCTGGTTCGAATGTTGGTCTTTACTGAGCTAGCTGGGTAAGGTGGGGGGAATAAGGCGGGATTGACATTAGGGTCAGATAGCTTGCAATCTGAATATTGCAGCTCACACATGAAGAATTGGATGATTTGGGGGTAAGGTCCTAGAGAGCACCTTTTAAGACCACGGAACTTCCCCCCCACCAGCGTGGAATCAACATCTCCAGCGTAAGAGCAGCGATAGGAGAGATAACTTGACCTATTTAGCTAAGTTCCCTACTGTTGCTGTGAAAGACTTTCATTTTTGACAGCGCACCCACTTGTAGGTTGGCATTGAGTGCTTTATGGTACGTCTGGAACTTTGAAACCTTTTGTGTTTTGAAAGCGCAAGTGTTCCCCTTTAAACTTACATCTGCTAAAGAAAAAG
The DNA here is from genome assembly GCF_018977255.1 of Callorhinchus milii. Taxonomy (NCBI): domain Eukaryota; kingdom Metazoa; phylum Chordata; class Chondrichthyes; order Chimaeriformes; family Callorhinchidae; genus Callorhinchus; species Callorhinchus milii. The sequence continues at coordinate 2,553,189 of NW_024704766.1, read as the reverse complement.
CTTTGCATGCTTCGGCTAAGTAAAACCGCGTTGTGTTTGTCTTCTAAGTGGCTATCTGTGATTGTTCCCTGAATCCCATTGTAGATGCATACTTATGTTGTTAAGCCACACATAAGTGATGCTGTGCTACACGGGAAGGCGATTTACTAACTGCCTTTAAGTGCCTTAGTCTTATTCTGTACATCAGAGCTATTTTCATCATACAAAAGCCAAGATTATTCTGATGTCTAGATTGCAGGAAAGAGAAACTGAGAAGTGTAAAGTCTGCAAATATCCCACTTTAAACAATAATAATAATAATCCTTGCATTTGATACAGCGCCTTATCACGTCTTTGAGACGTTTCAAAGCGCTTCACAGGACAGACACACTGTAACATGAATTGACCGTATATTTTCAGAGGGTTAAAAACTTGTTCGAAAAGCGTCCTCGAAAAAAAGCATTCCGCACAATTCTCAATCACATTCCTGCCTTTGTTCCCTTCAAAGATTTTCTCCATAACCTCTTAACAGCCTCATAAATCCAGCATCTATGTATTTCCTTTCTAAACGTTCCCTTGATCGATTTTTGCCTCTAAAGCCTTCTATGCGGTATAATTATTGAACGAGGTCCCTCCTTGAGCTTGCTGGTTATTGACAATTTTTAACACATTCCAGGCAGTTTCACATTGGCTTTAGACTCCAAAGGATGGTTTTATCTGCCCTCTCCTCTGACCCCCGTAAACTGGGTTCAGATTCTCCATTCCCGCCAAGAGAGGGAGGAATCTTTCACCTCATCCATGCTGTTTGGATTGAAACCCATCTCCCAGAAAGGCGACAGACCTCATGCAGATGCACTTCATCACTCAGTCATTGAAACATAGAAATAGGAGTTGGCCATTCAGCCCCTCGAGCCTGTTCCGCCATTCTGTATGATCATGGCTGATCTGTACCTCAAGTCCAATTGCCCGTCCTTGCCCAATAGCCCTTGATATCCTGACCCAACAAATATCCATCCACCTCAGTCCTCCTCGATATTTTGTTTAAATAATAAACTGCACAAACTCTACTGCAACAAATATACTTATACTGAAATATCTTCACCTTCACTTATTTCCAACCAGATTGCTTCCTTACTTCCATCAGCCCTGCGGCTAAAAATAGTCCTGATATCCACAGGTTCAGATAACATGTGGGCGACTTTGAACAGAAATATGAAATGTACTTTTAGATGTGTAACAACTTCTTCCTTTGAAATCCTGCATCTCATTAAATATGAAAATACAAAATCTATTCCTGAAAATCACACAAACCACAAGGAGTTCGAAGGTTCCTTCAACCCCGTTGAACCAGATATAACGGGATTGCTGACAGCATAAGACTGATGTTAAATAATTTACAATCAGTAATGTTTAGTTTACAAACAGACATCCACCATAAATGTGATCTCAAGACTGTCGTGCCTTACGTTCTTTCTGAACTAAAGTGCAGAGAAGGGCAGACGAGTGATGAAAGTTGTTTTTACTCCTATCTATCTATGTGAATCTCAAAAAGCCCAAACTCTCAGAGTTATTAACTCTATCCAGGAGCATCAGGCTTGCAAAAAATAGGAATTGCTGGTAGCCAGGTTAAAGCTTCTACGGCTCACACGCTTGATGATTTAGAGAGGGTAAAGGCAGGTTGCATTGCTGTGCGATCCCAGTCTGCTTCGTGTTTGCTGAGCTCAGTCGGAGCAGGAATTGGATGCTACAGTGCTCCCTGGAATAGGAAGAATACAATCCATCCCGAGATCACTTCTGGAAGATGAGTGTTTGTGAATACTCGGTGACAAGAGGATCAGTGTCAGCTGTGACGCCTCCTATGGTCACAGAGCACGATATTAAGGTTCGCGCAGGATTATTGGCGAGGTGATAGAGGGTAGGGAAATGAATCAAATGCCCTCAGGAGGGTAGGAGGGAATAGCGAGACAGTTGGAGAATAGAAATGGGCAGAGCTTTGTGAAAAAAAAAGTGATAAAATTTAGGTTTATAATCCTTTAAATTTAGATTGGCGTATTCTCCTGCTACAATAATGTCCTGAAGTTCAATTCTTATGAGGAATCGAAGAAACACGGTGATTGCAATGTCCGCGTAACTAACGAGAAGTCCCGGTGGAAACGTGCATGGGAACATTTACCACCAAATGGAACCTCAATAAACTGCCGTAGCTTTTTGGCATTTGACTTTTGAGGTATGCAGAGCGCGTCAGGAAGGGAATGGGAGGTTCGATCCAGCGGCAAAGCTGGGAGTGGAAATTTGGCCATTGCTTGTCCACCTTAAGTTGGTGCTCTCCCAAAATTTCCATTCCAAGCTACACCACTGGGACGAAAAGGCAGAAAGTAAAATCAAAGAGGCTGCCTTCTCTCTGCCCTCGGCCCTCACCGTAAAACCAGAGGCTAAAATTCCTCGTGGCTTCAGCATTTAAGTGGAGTTATCTTGAAATTTTTAAATGGCGCGAGCGTTCTTGAAAGTTCTGCAATCCGATCTCAATTCGGAAACCACCTTTCCACAGTTCGTTTTAAATCCCTTTCAAAACTACACCCAGAAAGAAACGGAGAAGTCTTAGTGCAGTAGTCAAGAACCTACGTGGTGAAAATGCTCTCCCTCTGAGTCGTGCTTCCATTTACAAAGCTTGTTGTTCCTAGAAAGAACTTGCTAGGTCTCTTATCCTGATCGATGGTATGTTTTGGCCCTTTAGCTGCCTGCCCGCTCTCAAGTTTCTGTTAATATTTCCAATCCAGCACTCCTGGGCACTTTAGTTCACCATTGATTGTTCAAACCAGCACCACTTTGTAAAGCAAGCAATTTCTTCTATGAAATCTTGTGTTCAGTGACCTTCTGGCTATTAGGGATTGGGATAAACGGGACCCAAAGAATTTGTTCAGATAATCAATGCTTTCATCATTTAAAAGTAGCACCAGGGTGTAATTTTTTTTGTTAATGCACCACTTTCGATCATTGAAAGTCCACTGGATTCTCTTTAAAACAAGTTTTAATAAAACTGTTCTAAAGTAAACACATCTATCTCATCCCGCAATTATTATAGGTGTGCATTAGAACTCATAACCATTCATTTTATTCAACACATCTCTCTCTGATGGCATTCTCCTGAAGCTTATACAGCATATCATTCTGAAAAATAATCAGGTATTATATACTCACCAGAGTATTAGGTTTAAAATCACTTCCAGTCATGTTTCCACTTACAATGCATTAACGCTTGTTGTCCCTAGAAAGAACTTAGGTTTTTTTTCTCGTGATTGACGGGTATGCTATTATACTTGTTCTTTTCGAGTTGATTTAATATCCATGAAGAAAATGTGTTCCAAAGCAACATGAAAGAAACCTGGCTGGTTCTCGTGTTGACTGCTGAGATTGTCTCGGTGCTGAATATTACAGGCTAGGACAATGCCTCCCTCAAATATTACTAATAATTAATATAAAATGTGTTCTCACAGCACTAATTCGGCATCGAAGAGTTGGTGTAACTTTGATTTCAAGCACAGGATCTAAACAGTATTCACCTGATGTTTCTAGCACAAGCAGCTTCCTACCAAAAAGTCAATAGCGACCCTATTATCTCAACAAAATCATCATTTTAAGACTTGTGAGACAGTGTAATGGTATCATGACTTTTTGGTCACCCTGTATTTAAGGGCCACCTCCCTCTGATTAACAACCATGTTGTCATAAATTTGGTTCCCCTCCATTGATTTATACTTGCCATAATAATAATAATAATAATTATCCCATCCGTGTGTTTTGTGATTCTCAGTTTAGCTGAGCTATCTTATAATCATTGCTTTCCGCACGTGTTACACACCCAACTCACCAAAGAAACTTACTAACAAATGCAAAGATATAAAGTAATAACCCCACTTTCAGCCGAAGCGACTGATGCGCGGGATACACAATCGTCACGAAAGAGGGGAAACCTCGTTATAGTGAACCTTTCTGGGTCCGTTAGCTCTTGTGGAAAAATGGCCGACTTCCCAGTCGTCAGATCGTTGTTCCATCACTTCCTGCGCGCTGCGGGCAGCGCTCGGGAAGTGATGTCAGTGCTGACCTGACGGGCATTTTGTCGTGAATGGAATCCCATCGCGTCGACAACCGTTGCCCGAATCCCACATTCAGAAATACCTTCAGGCTCGGAACACCGCGAGAGATTCCGCAAACCGGCAGGAATAGGGATAAAGCTAATTAATGATCCGCTCGCTTATTTATTTATCTATGTATTTAATTATTTGTAACCCCTCTGAAGGCGGGAAGTGACAGGGTCCATTAAAATACCACCGAGTGCTATTAAGGTACACGCATAACCAGCTGTGCCCCACCATTCTACTGTTGGAAGGAAACGATAGAATAACAAATAATTATCTAATTTTCGGAAAAAAAAGAGAACGCACAGCAAGGCTGGGCTCCACCGCACTGTGCCACAGAACGATAAGTATGGGGTTTGCCTCGACACACAGTCCCCTATGTCTTTGTCCCCAATTTGATCTGTGCATTTATGGGCAGAGTTCTGAGCGGAAACCAGGTACTTTCCCCTCGGGAAGGAATTAAAGCCAGAAAGAGTCCTCTCACCTTTCTCACACTTCCCAATAGCGTGGCCCCGAAAAAATTTGGAATCAGGCCCCTTTTTTTTGGCCAAGGAAAATCTTTGGCACAGCGAGAGGGAGGAATAGAATAAGAGTCTGAATGGTGGTTGTTCTTAATAAGGAATTCAAGTCACCCGAACGAGGGAGGGCCCCAGAAATATGTCAAGTCGAGCCATAGTAACTCTGCACAACACGTCTTTTGTGGAGCAAAGTTCCCGCAGATCCAAACGAATTGCACCAGTTATTCCTTATTAAGGAATCCCGTTAAAAACACCAGGAGTGAGACCTCAGTATACCTTCATAATACTGTCCCAGTCTGATAATGTGTCTGCCTTGCATCTCGCCAGATCATTTGGAACGGTCTGTTTCATCGACTGGTTCATTTGATCCAGCCGACCCCAATCACAGTGACATTTTGTTTCCTCTCCATTGTGTTATCCATTTAACATAACTGTTCCAGACATAAATGTTGCATCTGTTTTGCCTTAACGATCAATGGATGGATGGTAAACTATTGAAAATACTTTTTAATCAGACACAGAGCGACTGTTAAAGCCGAATTTTTTTTCCCCCATTTTGTTTCGCTTGATCCCCAGGAAGCCTTCAGATACACATGGTGCTGCTGCTGTACCTGAGAGTTTCGAAGCACTGAGGTACCAGCGCGTGCGGAAGTCCAAGGAAGCAGTACAAATCACTTTAAAGGCACGGCGGAAAAACAGTGAGTGACATCCCGGGTGCGGAAGGGCTGGATATTGGAAACCACTTTGAAGAAGATCATAAATGAGTAAAGAGGCTTAACTAGAGGGCGCCTTCTTCCTAAACAAATTCAGATTGGATTTACATGCATTTAGAGCAAGGAACTTCAGAGCAGGTTTAAAAACGTTCCAGGGCACTGCTGATAAGCGCGCAGCCCAGTCTGGCTCATCGGCAGGACCTGGAAGGGCAGACCAGTCATTGGGGGCAGGGAGTCATTCCTCTCAGCTCCTGTTAACTCCTCCAAGCCAAAGCCTTAATGAGTAGGGTGGTCCTAGCTGGACGAGCTGCGGGAAAGCTTGCCAGACAGCAACATCGATGGCAAACCGTGCGGTTTGAGTGGGTTAGACTCCAGCGGTTCCTCCCAACGCCCACTCTCTCTGTAAACGTTTCGACTTTGATCGTTTTGTCGGGAAATCATTGGGGGAATTGATTTGAATTTCAGCATTAAAATACAAGAAGCAAAAGGCGATTCCACTGGAAAGAAATTCTCACGTGGTAACTCGCAGGGCACACGCGGTGGGTTATCTCTACTGCTTTTAAGAGAATCACAATTCGTCCGATTGTTGAACTGAGTTTGGAATTTGAAGCCGTTTATTTTCTGTATTTCTTGAAAGAAATCGTACAGGAGAAGAGAATTGATGACTGTATTTATCAATTTGCCAAATTCTGGACACTCTAAAATGCTACAATATTGGGATTTGAGTGGTAAACACAAATGAATACAACAAAAACGGTTCCTTTTTTGGGACAAAATAAAGCAGGTTATCAATCAGCGGAGCAGGATATATGCGATGCTGATATCAAACTGATGATAACACTTATCGAGCTCCGCTTCAGCACCTCTACAACAACAACAAAATTACACTTGTAAAGTGCCTTTCACGTCGGGAGGACGTCCCAAGGCGCTAGAACTCTAGAAGCAAAATCTGCGATTAATTTAGATTTTGTGATCCAACAAACGGTATTTTGTTTCACTGACCTCATCGCTGCTCCCCGTCTCCACACTGCTTTTAGCATTTCATTCAATCGACTCATTTCAGATAATATCTTCCTTTCCTGAACGAGGAAAATAAAGTGATATTTGAGTCTGTTTTTCCGCCAGTTGTAGTTTCGATTTTCTCCTAATTTCCCCCCAAAAGAAAATAACATGTGCTGGGCGCATCTCCAAGGGCAACAGCTGTGGTACAGCTCTGGCCATTCTGCATGTTAGTCCAGCAGATGGCTTGACTCTTGAGTGCAATCATAGTTATTAATAATAATAATAATCCTTGCATTTGATATAGTGCCTTAGCATGTCTTTTAGACTGTTTGTGGGACGTTGCTGTGCGTAATTGGCTGCAATTTTGCTGCCCACAAGATATACAGTCAATTAACATTACAGTATAACTTGGGAAGCGCTTTGAGACGTCTCCCAAGATGTGATAAGGCGCTGTCGCAAATGCAAGGATTATTATTGTTGTTATTGTTATGAACTGAGTTATTGGAATCGCTTCGAAGTGATTGTTTTCGGCACTCAGCTTTCAGTGAACGCGAATAAAACGAGAGGAATGTTATACTTGTAGAGTGTAGTTATCGTTCCTGCAGTTTTGTATCAGTCAACATGATTCCGATGCTTCAGGGAATTGTATTACAACATTGCCCACTCATCAGCTTCCTGTACAATATATAAATAAATATTGCTACCATTCCTAGTCCTTTACAACCAGTGGCTATATTAATCACTCCCACCGTAAAGAGCGTTCAACATTGCGCTTCAAATATCTGCCCACATGGCATTTTTGGGGCTGAAATTGCGCAATTATTATGGAATAATGCAGTTTGTACCCTGCACTGATATCCACTGAAAATGAGCTGGGGATTGCACAAACTCATTTTATTCAAAACCTCCTAATAGCCATCACTTGGGGCTCAAATAAAAAATAAGTTTGAAAGGAAATCGCCAAACAAGCTGCGAGAGACAGAGAGAGAGAGAGATTCGCTGGCACATTCTACAAGGTGACCAAAAAGTCGTGATATCTACCCTATTATTATCTAAAATATATATAATACATATATATGTATCATTTCTTTGAGACTTTATTAGACATTGTGATGGTATCACGACTTTTGGGTCACCCTGTACGTTAACAACAGCATGACAGCCATGGCATGATTTCTGTGCAAATAAAGGTTGGATGATTAATTGCACAATTCGTGTTTTGCAGCCCAAGGTCACATCGCGCGTAAGCACCAAGTTGTACTACGGGCCTTTGGCGATGCGACCGAGGTCTAGAAAATAAGGTATTGAGCAATAATCTCTAGATAGTTTCATCCAGGCATTTTTGCTTATATCGGCTTTGCTGTTACTTCCATCTTCTCCAAACGCTGTGGTCATTTGTAATATAAGAGTTGCTCGTTTGAAAATTGGGCTCAGGCTTCTGATCAGAACACAGAGATTCAGATAATCAGAACTGGAGAGAAATTAAGCTTTACCAGCCCATCACAACGTGGTCTTCTGGTCTGTGGGATACAGACTTAATTCACCAAAACCTTGAGTCAGTATCTTGCAAATTGAGATTCCAGCTCAATCTGGGGTTGGCAGGTGCATTGGCTTCAGACCCAACTATTCTTTTGCAACAGAGGCAGCCAATCCAATTCACACCAATCTTAACTCATCAACTGACCTGGTGGCCCATATTTAGCAATGACGTGTTAATTATCACTTGTGAAGTGAGCAAATTCCAAGTTGCGATTTTCACCCCTTCTTTGGTAAGTTTCAGAGTTCCTGAAAGATTACTCCAAACACATCAGTCCTCGTCACCTAATAACCTTGAATCCTTTTAATTTTCAGGGACTTATCCAGTTTCTGTTTGAAATCCTTTATATTGCTTCAGTGCGTTGGGAAAGAAGTCTCCTTAGAAACATTATTTACTCTCAGAGAAACCATGGCAACTGTCCCTTGGCGCACTACAGTTGACAGCTTCTAGCCTGAGAGTTGGAATGCTGATGTGATTAAGGGCCCTGACTGCGTTATTCAGTGATAACTAAAATTTTGTTAGCATCTAACGGAATTCTTTTGTGTTTTTGGTTAGGTTTTTCAACCTCCCAGGTCCAGCAGCCCCATGAATCTCAGGTTCTCCAGTCCCAAGACATTGTCTACCTCCAGAAGAAGAAGAGACACTCCCTCCAGGACTCTCGTGCTTGCTTCTCTGCCCTGAAAGAAGAGTTTCACAAGTACAGACACCAGCTTGAGGATGAGAAGACCATTCTGGTTCGGGCGGATTATGACGAACAGGAGCAGGCAACCTTGTTATAGTACTAGCTAATAGTCTAACTATCTCCTTGTAATTTTTCTCCGTCCAGAGTAATCAGGTCCAGGTCCCTGTGGTAGAAGTTAGCCTTGTTGGTCTCAGTGGTAATAAACAGCCGTGCTAGCTACTTGCTCCTCAAAAAAGTATCAACACAGTATTATTATATACAGTATCCCGTAAAAGGTCTATCTAAAGGGTGGCAATATTTTGTCTTGTCAGCCTAACTGATTTAGTTTTAAGTGCTTATACAATTTGGTGTGAAGGTGCAGATTATTTTGTAATTATTTGATGTCATTCATTTGAAATTACATCCAATGGAGGGGGAATGAGGTGATTTGTCAGCCTGTCAACAGAACCAGAGCCCTTCCCTCCGGGAATCATTTCATGTAATGCCATTCTGCCAAAAGCCGTTCAACAAATGGTGGTCATATCCTGTGGAATGATACATGTGTTTGATAGATCCCGATACTTTGTGATGTCAAGTTACTCGATTTCCAATTTTATTGGGGCCACTTAATACGGTGCCACATCAGAAGCTTCACCTTCTTGTCTTTGTGCAGCAAAACCGACCGAACAGTGAAGTGCAATGTCTTCATGCGTGGTAAGACTTGAGTTGAAACTTTAATTATCAAAAGTACTTGGACTCGCTGTGGTTCACGGATATTTTCCATCTAACCTTTTACCACTCGCCTTTCGTTTTTACTGTTAAAAAAAATCTTCATATTGCATTAAATGTTCGAAGAAAAAGCCACAGCAGACCTTTTGTTAGATTCCGTTGTGTCCCAAATCGATTCGAAACCGTTTCCGATTGAGGACGATATGATTTTTGAACTATATGATATGCTTTCGCTCTGTACGTCATGGTATGGAGGCTGTGTGACATTTCTGAGTGGGATAAACCCCATTCGGAAAAAGTGTGCAACAAAATATTTTCAACTCACCCACGTAATTAACAAGGTTTTGAGCTGAGGTTCACAACAAGTGCAGCGGTTGTCGAGTGTCCGGGTGAATGCAATACGCCGGTGAAGAGGTTATCGGATGACACTATTCAAGGTAGAGATAACAGTGCAATTTGATTTCTTTCTGTCCCAAGACCTACACCAAACGGTCACTATGGGTTGCCATGTTGCTGTGTTTTGTGATGTTTCGATACAGTGAGGTGCTATGAAAATTCCAGTTCTTTCTTTCCTGTGAAAAAAATAAAACAACATTTATTATCTTTGTCGGTGTGTAGGGGAAGTTTTAAATTCGCTTTCATGGGATAGCGAGTCGGGCTTATTTACTCGTCGCACTTGTTAATCAAACCACCAGACTTTGTTTGTAACCTAAGTTGCTTTGTTTTTTTTTAAAAAAAAATATTCTCTGTGTGGTTCCAGAACCTGTGCACATCAATCCAGTACCTCAGCAGGTTGTTACCCACATTGGGATCTGGGTTGTACCACTGTGATAGAAAATGCCTGCATTGATTTTAACATGGTAAACCCATGACCTGCATCAGTGCACTTTTTGGAGACTGAAGCTGGCATTCACTATCACGGTGTCGACCAATAAACCAGTTTAAGAATGGTAGTGCTGGCGGCCGATGACTGAAATGAAATGTGTTAGGTTCCTTGCCTTGCAGTCGAGGTTATGTCAATGGTCAGGATCTGCATGTGTGTGGGAATCCCGCCCCTCTTTTTCTCTCTCTCTTCCCCTGGCTCGTTGTCAGACTCGGCCACGTCAAGCGCTCCGGGACTCTACCCTGAGTCTACCCTACCCTGTGAAAGGCGCTGTGTAAATTCAAGGCAAGTTGTCGTTGAACCAAAATCGCTTCGCTCGATCCAAAGACGCGTTGAATTTTGGCTCTCGATGACCGGCTCGAGTTGGGCACGTGTGCGCCCTTCGTGCGGTGATGATGGGATTCGAACCATGAGTTCTGAAAAGTGCTAACCGCAAAATTTACGTCGCTGGAGTAACATTTCATTTATAAATCTGTCCTTTAATGAAGTGACACCCGGAAAAAGAAATTACTGAAATAAATGAAACAAATCAAATTTAGCACCTTTTTAGATAATATATGTTTTTATATGTTTACAATACGTTTGCGAGGAAGGAGGGGGAAGAGGATGAAAGAGGCTAACATTAATGTCTGGTATTGGCCAGAATTAATTTGTAACCCCTACAGTCAGCACTTAGTTTGAGTGTTATGTGAAACGCGTTAATACACGTGACTCTTTTCGCTTTGACAAGCATATATTTAGGATCGCTGCAGGCAGCAGCATCCTGTCCCTGTTCCGGCTATCGTCTTTAAGGTTTGTTCGGGGGCACTGCAGCACCATCAAGATGCAAACTTCATTCCACCCAGAATTAGAGCTGCCTCTTAATCACAAACAACTGTCCTCTCCCAGCAGACGGGCTGTTAAATACACAAGATGGAAGCTGTGCGTGGGTGTGTGTGAGTTCTAGTATAGTAAAAACATCACTGCAACAGAGTGTGTGTGTGTGTTAAAAAAAAAATGTAATTCCAACAGATTACGTTAGATGATGCGATTTATAAAAATCCACTGGAGGAAATATTTGCCGATAAAAGGGAATTGCCGCTTGGAATCATGACAATTTATTCTGCGAAATATCAGTGTGGATAAATTGTCGTTCTGTGAAAGACTGCGGTGCGTGAGATGTTTGTGGTCTAAGCGCTCTGGGACACTACCCCATGTGAAGGGCCCTATATAAACGCAAGTTGTTGTTGCTGTGGTTTCACGGCTTGTCATCGCCAGCTTCTAAAACTCAGACAGGATGTTCTATATCTGAATCAGATGCAGAGAGACAAATACCTGTAGTGATTGATGTCCTTGGGCGAAGACTCCCACACATCCCATGAATCACACTGTTATTGCGCTGTATCTGTGGAGAAAAATGACTTAGATTGAATTGTTCAGAGTTGAACATCAGTGTGGGTGGTACGAATAGGTTTCTTGTCAGTGAATGGTGATTCCCTGAGTTATCCGAAACATTTCATAGTGACCTTAATTTTTTTTAAAAAAATTTTGCCTGAAAGGAATGGTGAATAAGCATCATATCATTTCACCGGATGACCAATTATATTGTCAAAAACAAGTGCAAAACATACACTTAAATAATAATTTTGCTGATTTGTATTTAATCGCCTCTCTATAAAAACAGTCATTTTTGAAAGTATTTTTTTTTTGGAGTTTAAAATATGAGTGTAATTTGTGATACGAGACAAATGAAATGAGAGCAGTTTTCGCCTGTTCCCAAAAATGTGGGTTAGATCATTTTTTTTCCCCCTCTTTATAGCAAAAAAAAACCCCTTATGCACTGAAACCATTCATTTTTTTTACAGGTGCTTTATTACTGATGCATGACACTTGTGTACAGTGAATAAATGTATAGGATGATGAAAGTGAATTTTGCCTGGAACAAAAATGTAGAAAGGAGTCGATTGTAGGATGTAGTGTTTAGCAGAAAGCAGAACGAATCTGCCACATGGTAAAGCTTCGGGGTGTAATTTTTTAATACGGGGAGGATTTCTTCAAGGTAATCGACCTTAAATTGGAGGTGGTCATTGAAATCGAGATGTTCTCTAATTCTAAGGATAGCGAGCGGTGTGATACCTTAAAATAGTGAACACGAGTGTGCGAAAAGTCCCAACAATCTGGTGCCGAATAGGATGCAATACAAAGTTAAATCTGTGGGTAGCGCCTTTCGCGTCGGGAGGATGTCCCAAGGCGCCGGCCAGTCAGGGATTTGAACCCGAGCTGGTGGGGTGTTGGGATAAGGTAGGGTGGAGGGCAGGGAGGGTAAATGTGGGTTTGAGTCACAGACGCAGCTACAGTACAGCCGCATTTTAACACGTCAGAAATGTGTTTGTAGCACTGAGATGAGTGGGACATGGACCCCTGGGCTTGTGTGTAGTCGGGTGACGTGCTTCCCATGCTTAAAAAATAACCGAGTTTGATTCCTGCGCCTTATGCTGACACGTGAAGTGGTGAACCCAAGGTTTAGCCATACACTATAACATGGCTGACTTCTGGGGCATCAGATGCTGCTGACATTACTCTCTGTTGCACTTACACAGCGGGCAAGAAGTGGCAGCGAGCGACCCCGAGACTTGAATCTCGGCCAGTGTTTTAGCGTGTGAGCACAGGGAAGTGAGCCAGGATTAACCCAGCTATTGTGACTTCTTTGTAAGGAAGATTGGGATTTGTGGGCCCTCCAACTAATGCCTACGAACAACACTGTACAAACTGGAAGCAATTTTATCAATTAATCTAAAGATGCAGTACTTACTGAAATGGAGCATTTTGAAGCGCAATAGAAAACACAAGGATTACCTGCTTTCCCCACGTTCCACAATCGATCCAACTTGTATTACTCCACATGACTCCATCGTTACATACCTCCAGACCTGTTTGTTACATGTCATACTTGTGACCTGGTAGAATGGTATCCTTATGATAGGAAAAGAGTACGTGGGATCAAATAGAAACATAGAAAAATTGAAATAGTAGTAGGCATTTCAGTCCCTCAAGATATTCTATCATTCTGTAAGATCATGGCTGATCTGTACCTCAAATCCAATTACCCGCCCTTACCCCATATCCCTTCATGCCCTGACCTGACTGAGGTGGATAGACTGACATCTATCCACCTCAGTCTTGAAACTGAGAGATCTTTGAAGTGAGAGGTCAGGCCAATCCAGTCTTGGGTGAATGGATCCAGCATCCACTGCCTTTTGAGGGAGAGAGTTCCAGATTTCCACTACCCTTTGGGTGAAAAACTGCCTCCTGATTTCACTCCTAAATGGCCTAACTCTAATTTTAAGATTATGCCCCCTTGTTCTGGATTCGCTCACCAGAGGAAGTAGCTTATCTGTATCTCGGCTGACCAATTAATCCCTATCCAGTGGGTTCCTGGAAAATCCATGTTTGTACATATTGGATTAGGTTGAGCTATGATGCTCCCCTTCCTCAACCCGGGTGAGGTACTGGGTGAGCACCTGGTGAATCAAAACCCAGCAAGATGTCGTCTTGCCCGAAAGCCAGAGAAAGTAAAGATGTTCCCAGTTGTATGAAGCACGGCTAAAGAAAAGTAAATTTATTCTCAGAACAGCAACAAAGATTAAGGGGAGATAGGATATGAGGTCATAAAAATAATGAACAAAATTGATAAAGTTGATGGTCTTTTGCAATACTTGGGTAGGAGAACGAGGTTATAAAGCTCTGTGATTGGAAACTGAAAGAAGGCGCAATTTCTTCTGCCTCGGTTGCCAATGGGTGGGAAATGCTGCCACCTGGTGCGACAGAATGGGCTAAATTCTGATTGAAGAGAGGATGAGGGTAACGTGAACTCGAGGTAAGAAAAAAAAAGATTTAAAAAAATAATCAACCGGAAAATTAATCATACAATTAATCTTGCTCAGTTTCTTGCACGGTTCTGGAGATTGGTCTCTCAATTGATCCAAACAGAAGAAACGCTGTTTCAATACTCCAGAGATGTCCTCCATGCCAATGTATAATGAATTGTACCATTGTGCAATGCTTATCAGGAGATGAGCACATCTGCGACCCCTGAGACTTTGTTATTGACGTGCAAAAGGCAGCCATTCAAATCCTCACCACTCGAGCAGAACAAACCCGACTTCCTGAACATTTTGGCCGTACAAGTCCTTCCTGTTCATGGTCGACAGAGGATTTCTGGTCAGAGTTTGGATAGTAACATCTATCGTTGCAGCCCCTGAAGTGGAAAAACCCTGGAAAGGAAACAACATGGTCAAAGCCAAGCTGTTGTTCTTTATCACTGTTTCCAAAGCTGATGTATCTTTGGGCTCTCACGTACGTCTGGTCAAACTGTTCAGTGAACTGACTGATTCTTTCCACGTCTTTCCCTGGACTTTGGACCGAGGCAGTCAAGTAAATGTTGAGAGCAACTGTTACTTTGAGGTCTATGGCAACACTACAGAGTAAGGCAGTAGATCAGACAGCCCCCTTCGAAGCCTGAAGCCTGTGCTGTTTCGAACAGCTGTATTGATAGTGTCTAAATCGCGCTCAAGATGATGTAATTTTCTACGTAATTAAAATTCTCCACAAACAGATGGAAATGTAAAGCTGTAGCTCCGCAAAACCCATGTTAAACAGCCCACAGAAAATCAGCCTGTAAATTTGCACTCGTTTCTTAATGCACTCCCCAGATGATGTGACGCATTTAAATTCACAATTGCTTTGTAGTGCAGAGATTTCCACCCCTCGGTGCCTATAAATGTCATGATGTTTCATTGCACTCCACAAAATTATTACTGTCGATGTAATAACTGTATTTGTGAGCAAACGAGACAGTCAGTTTGGCAATGGCGCTTGCTACAAATAACCATAAATTGAATAACCAATTTATCTGAAGGATTAATGGCCAGGATAGTGGAAGGAACTCCCTTCTCTTCAACATCCGCTGTACAGTCAGATGGTTTAACATCCGAGACAATGCTCTCCACAAGTCATTCAATAATGGGAATCATTCTCGATGCTCTCCTCTGTTCTGCCTCCAGGACGTACTTATGTCATGATGACTAGAGCTGTACTCTGGTTGTTATTATCTTGACTATGACCTCTGGTTTGAACTAACTGATTCGGCAATGCAGCCTGCCTTCAATCAGCTCACACCCCACTCCACTACCCGCCTCATTCACTCGGCTGGCACGAGTATTCTGTACGTCCCTCATTCCCTCCACTCCACCTTTAACGGCCTCACTTTCAGCCGCTGTGCCCCGAATCTCTGGAACTCCTTGCCTCAATGCCTCCATCTTGCCCCCACCTTTGCCCGTCTTCAAATCGCGCCTGAAGTCTCTCTTTGACCGTGCCTTCGGTCACCTCCCCATCTCTTTCCAGCTCGGCATCGAACCACGGTGCTGGCAAGGTGCTCCGAGATGCTACTTACGTGAAGGGCGGGACTCGAAAAAGGGGAGAGAGGGGGCAAGGCGGAGGGATTGAGGGTGGAGAGTGTTCCAGAGTTGGAAGGGTGAGTTTGTCCACTCCCTATTGAAATAAATAGTATTTCAAGTTCCTGGTGGAGTGAGAGTAGATGTGCGAAAAGGAAACAAATTTACAGCCAATGCACTTCTTAAACTGAAGTTTTCTTTCACTTCTGTAATGCTGCATTGATTTACAACGGCTAAAACCGCGAGGGTTACCCATTTTGGAGTTTTTTAAAAAAAAAATATTATCTTCCTGTTGCCTGGTGTCCTGTTTTGCCAAAAATATAAAGTTATAATTAATTTATTATGCGCCCCGAGACGCCAGCCGGCGCGAAGGGCGCTATGTAAGTTGCATGTTGTCGTTGTAGTTGTTTGGTTTTTCTGTTTGTTGCTAAAATTTATACTGTATCTTGATCCTTTCTGAAGATTGAAGCACGGTGGCTAAAACGTAGTACCGGAAATCAGACTCAATCGTTTTTATCAGCCGCCCCACTTCCCCCCCCACTGCGCATCTGTCCCATTTCCGTAGCCTTAGCACTAACAGAACATTTCTACGCTCAAAACATGGTGCTACATTTCAAAGCAAAGGCAGGTGACTTGTGTAACATTGGACGGTGATCTTACTGACTGGAGAGCTGGTTAAACTGTGGAGGAATCATACCCAGGTCACATCCCAACCTCTGTAAGTCCAGTCAATTTCAAGACTGGAAACCTTGACAATATTATTCCTTCCCGGAGCTGTTAAGGCCAATTCTAACCCCCGATAGTCACCTCAACTGAAATTAGTAAGCGATGGGTGAACCTGGGACCTTCGTTGGGTTCTGTGGCTCATACTTCACCACACATTCATTAGGTGTACAAAAATAACTTGTGTCCTGGCTGCTCTGGTAAAATAGGTAGTCTTCCAAATATGGAATTCTAATCATAAATTCCTGTTAACAATGTTAAATGTAAGATTGAGGTAGTAATCATTTCAGAAGTGTGACTTCAATCCCCTTAACAGTCGTTTGTGTGTCTGTTAAACAGTACCGAACATTTTCCTTAACATTATGATGAGTCACAAAGGAGTTTTTTTTTATATAAAGAAAATATCATCTTTGTGGGCCATTATAATTTTCTATGGAAGTGCAATACCGATTACTCAGAGAATGTTCACACTCTGCTGACCTCTTTCGATCAAACTATCATCGTAAAAAGCTTGGGTTGCAGCAGAATCCAGTAAAGTCGAAATGTATAAATATGAAAGAGAGCTTTGAGGTTAGAGAAGGAAAGTGGGACTCGATGGGAAGCTCTTTCAGAGAAGGGCACGGATATGATGGACCAAATGACCTGCTGTGTGATAGAAAACTCTATAAATCAATAGTATGTAGTGGTGCAGCCTTCTCCTGTTGTTCTGAGCACATCCTTACGGAGGTCGATTTGAATTCTCTAAAAATGCTTGCAAAGGGAAAACCACCAATACGTCTGCGTCTCTCAAACAGTACAAAAGCGGTCATCGAATCAAAGTTATGACATTCTGCTCCGAGGCAGTGTTGATGAGGACTGGAGAATTTCAGAAATAAAAATGCCGTCTAGCACATCCATTTATGTTTTGATTCTTGAACAAATAAAATTCCACTGCGGAAAACTAAGATTAAGATGCAAGTCCCTCCCGATGTTCGGTCTCCCCGCGGTTTTGAAGGAAAAAAAAAAGCACGCGGAGACAAGACAGAATCGTAGCTAATGTAAGATTTAAAATAAAACTAAACGTAAAGGGATCCTCATGGTGCACGCGAGTATTGTAACTGCTTGAAATGTTTCTATAGAGTCTGTTTCGAAAGAGTGTAATAAAGATAGTAGTCGATCATTTCTGCAGTAAAGGTGCATTTTTGTTTAAAAGCTGCCACGTGTAATTAGTAATTATCAATGTAAGTGTTTTTGATACGCAGCCTGCATAGACCAGAAAAGTGTGTGCTCTCTTTTTAATATTGATGTGGACATAATTTTAATATGAATGATATTCAGTTTCAGAATCGGTCTCATTTGAGAAATACATTTGATTTGTTCAGAACCAGCAGTTGAGGAGTTAAGGAGTTTTTTTTTTAACTGGTTCATATTGATCCATAGAGAGATATTATTTGACTAAGTAACACTGTATGAACAGTATATTGACCATATTTTGTGGAAATTAAATACTTCCCGTTCTGCTCCACTGTAGTGTGGGCCAATGGTTGCCTTCACTGCGGCTTATCGCAACAGACCCACTTTCAACCTTAAAATAGGTTCTCAAAAAATCCTCAGTTGTCATCGACGATGATAAATTTGAATGGAAATATATAATATAAAAGATATTCAATCTACAGTGAAAGTCTCTTGACATTTTGTCAAAGTGTGTTGCAGTTTATTGCATTGCAATGACAGGCCTCCACTTGCACATTTCAGTATAATGGCTGCGGTGTGCAAATGTTTTCCTGAAAAATATGGTCCGTACACTTTAACAGCATTTTTTTAAATAAACGCTTCACTCAGAATATCACTGCTTTGTAAATTACAACAGCAAACTTTTCTAGAGATAATTGTAAAGCACAGTTTTACAGAGGCATTAACCCTCTTAATGCTAATGCTTTTATCCGGCAATCGGTAAACAATATCATTGCTGTATTTATCGAAACCGATCACAAAATTAAATTCTTTGGGGGAATTTAATTGGTTCATTCTAATAATATTACGTGGAAATAATTTTATAGTCTGCCGTCTGGTTTATACAAATAAAATATGTGATGCATAAATGTATTTTTAAGGCAGGAGTGACTATCCATGGCATCTACTGCATATGTTAACTGAACTGTAAAGAGATGATGATAACAGTGTCATTTCTATCTGGTTTCTCTAACGTTAGCAGTGCACATGTATGTAACGTTTCAAATCTGGCCATGTCCTGGCAACCGGAGGGTTTTAATTGAATTATCTTCAGGTATATTACTGTTGTGTTGATTTTTTTTCATAAAAACGCAAACTGTTTGTGTGTATGTTTGAAAACAAAATGGTGCTGTACCAAAGCCTTATCTGTAGAATATTTACTGCTGTATGCCTAATTGAGCTCTGGATTTCCCCACCTGCCTGCCACCAACCAACCAGACTTAAAACCCTTTGGGAATTATGCAGTGGACTGCCTGCCCAGACCGGGCGCGGAGGGTACAATACAAAATGATATTTTTATAGCGCCTTTCACGTCGGGAGGACGTCCCAAGGTGCTGGGACGCAAGCGATGCTGAATGACTGCAGAACTGACTGACCGTTGATAAAATTAGTGAAATTATCTGACTGATTCTGGGAATACTGCAGAAATGTGTTTGAGGAAATCGCTGGATATGTAAGAGTAGAATATGCAGTTATGTTTTATGTCGTGCCTTTCGCATCGTCCAGAGGGCATCTCAAGGTGTTGGACACCTAAGCCGGGGGTGGTGGTAGGGAGGGGGCAGTGTGAAGAAGGTAGCTGAGCAGAGGGAGTAACTGTGTTTGTAGAGTGCAGAGGTAGCGTGAGGCCAAACCGTACAGTGATTTAAAGGTTAGGACGAGAGTTTATAGTTTATAAGTTTACACCAATGCAAACTTCCTAAAGTAACTATAAAGAAAGACAGAATAAGTGGATTACTTTAGTCGGAAATATTTTGATGTATTCTCCAGAGGAATTGCAAAATTCAGACACTCACAAAAGCAGAGAAATTAGAGGGGGGGAAAAAAAGCAGATTGTATGTGCCAGATCGCCAACAAGGAGGAGCGTGTGACGAGACAGGAGAATTTAGGGATTCAAATGACATCAAACCCAAGAAATTCAAGAACATGATTTTAGTGGTTTATCCGCGTCACTGCAACATGATTTTAATATCCATATCAATCAGATGAGGCCTTAAACCGAGGTCCTGTCTGCCTGTTTGGGTGAATGTTAAAGATCCCATGGCACGCTTCGAAATGAGAAGGGTTAGGGTTAAATTCCTCCCTCCCTGACATTGCAGTGTGCAACTGGCGGCTGCATTTACCCACAAATACAGTCACTGTACAGTATATTCTGTGACTCACTTTGGGACATCCTCCCGATGTGGGACATCCTCCCGATGTGAAAGGTGTGGTACCCAATGTAGGGGTTATTATTATTATTATAATATATGGTATAGCCTTGAAAGTCAGCGGCACATATTTGTGACGGTGAAATAACAGTGTGTATGTGTGCAAATATACATCAGAACGTAAACCCACATCCTGCACGAGTTCTAAATAAGACATTGAATTAATAGCTTCTGATAGTTCAGGTTCAGACTGTCAGTGGCAGGCGGTAAGGCAGTCCAGCTGATGTTGATTTCTAATCCTGTTATTTATTGTGATCATAAGGACAGAGCTGTCCAGCTTCTGTATTTCCAACTCTGCTCCCATCATCGATTCAAATAAACCTGCTGCATGTTCATAAAGAAATATGTGCGCTCAGCTAAGGACACGTGATAATCTGTGCATCAAAATAATAGAGAACGTTTAACTAAACGTAGTTTGGGAATTGCTATATGGACATTTTCAGCTGCTTAATAATTCCCATGCAACATTATTCTGCTTCCAAAATGTTTTGTATTTTGATATAATAAACCTTTACAAACAAAAACCCCTTTTGTGTGTGATTGTCCCTTTCGTGATCATATTTTTAACGCCTCCCGCGAATAAATAAATATATTGTTTCCACTGTGGCAATGACCCCAACCTTACTATACAAAGAGGGCACAAGTGTAGACTAACATTCACGAACATCCGAGATCTCAAAGCTGTAAAGTCAACCTCACTGTCGTTGCAACAACTGTTTAAAGCCGGTCAGAAACAGCCCAACTGAACATTCCCACGAACAATTGCAATCCTTGTGAATAAATTGGTGTTTCAGAAAGTGAAGGAAAATCGGTGGCATTTCATAACGCATTCAATATGATAACGATCACATTGAAGTGAATTATGAAGCACCAGCAAAAAAATTTCTCGGAAATAGGGATCTTAGGAGTTAATAATAATAATAATAATTCTTGCATTTGATGTAGTGCCTTATCATTTATCAGTGCATTTAACACATTTTTGATTAACATTTTGATTGCAATAAGAGTCCTTAAACTCTGGTCCTCAGTGCATCACTAGACCTACAAATTGCTTTGAGATGTCTCAAGGACATGATAAGATGCTGTATTACTATTATTGTCCTATTATAAGCTGTTGATATATCTTACCGTGTGTGCGGTGACTATGAACCTGATCAAAAAAAAATGGAAGGAGCCCTAAACTACACAATACAATTTATATTTATACAGACTTTCACATTCCCAGGAGGACATCTCAAAAGGTGTGGTTTTGATACTCTGAAGCACAACGATAGGTTTTCTGAACGTGTCAGGTATCCAACTAACCCAAAACATGTTTTATTCCCTAAAATAAATATCCCATTTCCTGAACATTTCCTAAGGCAGTGGGAAGAGTGATCTCTATTGTTCCATTATTGTCTCTCATAACAACTCGACCAATTTTTTTTTACTGGTTCAGTTTGTAACTGCGTAACACGCCAAGAGTGATTAGGGGGAACCAATTATACCATCCTAACTTTCTCAAACTAATACAATAGAACTCTGGAAGAGTTGAGAATCATTTTCTTACTCGGCAATTACGCCTCAACCTTATGGTTTTTTTTTCTGTTCAATGAGATTGATCGTTTTCTAAGATTATTTTCACAATGTGATTCAACCCCAAATCTAATACAAGAGTAATTGGGATATTTCCACTTCTCACTTTCCAGTTTTAATGATGCCTGGAAGATGAATTAGTACCAATTTGAACTGTTGACTCAGGTCCACTGGGAACCAAATGAACATCGCCTGAAGTAATAATTACATTGTGCCTTAACAGCTGTCAGAGAAACCCATCAACCCTTAACTGTAATATGAGCTATATTTCAATACAGGCCCCATAAGCTCTACAATAATTCCTTCAAAAACCATATCCATTTACCCACAATATTACACCCAAATCAATATACTGCAATGAGCATTTTTCTGTTTTCAGAGACCCAAAATATTTGATAACTTTTTAAGATGATTGCCCCATTTTCTAATATGATTATGAATAATAATAATTCAAGTGTTTATACACAAGAATGCCGGTAAACTGAAAAGAAAATGTAATACTTCAAAGGATTAATTATCCTGTTAATGGCTTTATTCCATACTTTTGTCTATTCACTGAAGAGATGCAACTGTAATGGGAAGCATTATGCATTCAGTGTGCAGAGAGCCTGAATTGGGATTAGGGCTATCAAGGTGGTGCAGTCATTCCAAGGTCTTAGCATAAAACTAATCAACTCTATTAATATTCAGAGTGCATAGTGCTGGAATGCAGTGACTTTGGGAATGGTGTCAGCTCGCAGTAAATTTTCAAACTGAACCCTGATAAAATTGCTTTCTGTTCTCCGTTAAATGTTTTTCCTCTGTTGCTTTCATGTAGAGCTCACTTGAAATTATCTAAGGATTATGAAAGCGTAAATCTATTTTATTGATAAATATTTAATCAGGATATAACAGGAGAGTCAAATGCGCTGTTGTATATTGAGCTGATTTATTTATCAACATCTAACAGTGTGTTAGTCTATCGATATAGTACTCCCAAACAACAACCCAGATCATGTTTGCTGTCATAAAACGACTATTATACGTACCGTTATTTAATAGCACATTTTATATTTTAATTTCTCAAGATTAGCACCTGGACTAATCCAAAATTAAACCATCTTTTATCTTAACAAATTGTGAGCGGCCCGGCTACTGATTTAACCTTTCATGCCTATCCTGACCTTCCTACGTCTAATTATACTGTAACCAGACCACCCACCCACCCAGGCAGATGCTGATGCACCGGATGCAAGTTTATTAGCAGAGGGGAAACTTCATCAGCACCAAGTGACAAGCCATACTCCCCCTATTGCTATCCAATCCCAGAGATAAACAAGCACCTATCTGTTTGTGTCCTGAGCGCTCCCCCCCACCCCCCCAGCCTTTCATACATACTTTGGTCTCAGAAAGGGCTCCCTCACCCTCTCTGAAACCGTTAATATTTTCCTTGCAGGTGATTAATCAGCTGTGGGGTTTCAGCATTTCTGTTTGGTGCGAAGCAAAGCAATGCTTCAAAGAAAATGCAATTATATTGATTGTGTAGAGCCTTCACAAACTAAATTTCCATTTGGTGCAGTATTGAATTCGAAAGCCCATCAACATCACCCCCTAGCGACTGTTCGTGTGTATGCAGATCAAGCTTATTCTAAAACCAAGTGGAACAGCTTGTGAACAATCACAGATGAATAGTGGGCACTTGGTCCAAGATTGTAAACCACTAAAATGCCCTGCTCACCAGTCTCCTTAGCTCCACCATCCATAGAATCCACTTAACCGAAAACTCTGCTGTACTGGCTCCTTGTCACCAAACGGATTAATTTCAAGATCTTCGCACTCATTTTCAAATCCTTCATACCCTGGCACCTCCCCAATCTGCTAACTTCCCAACCTACCACCCGTTGCCTCCGTTTGACTGGCTCCAGCCTCCTGCTTGTCCCTCATGTCTTCCGTTCCACTATTGACCCTTTCAGCCACTACTCCCCAAAACTCTGGCTCATTCTCCCTCACTCCCTCCACCTTGCCCCATTCCTTAGGTCACGCCTGAAGAGCTTACTCTCTGACCATACCTCTGCCTTCCTCACGCCCGCCCTCTTGGGCTCTGCTCCGCCACTGTCGATCTCACTGGGAGGTTACCAGGTCTTGTTGTGAAGTGAATTGTACCTCAATTGAAGGAAAACAAGCTTCCATCAAAACACATTAAGTCATTGAATTTAGCAGCAATACTAATTATTTTCTCCCTCCCACCTCCCTATTGGAAGGAAATGACCGATCACATACTTGCAGTGGGATGGATTTCAGTTCTCAAGACATGAAATAATATCTCTCTCACCCAGTGTTCTACTTTATTTACACCTGTAATACAAATTTCAACTTGAATATACATGTGCATAGAACTAGAATGGTGATTCAGGCGCTCTGGGATGCTACGCTGAGTGGTGGGCGCTATATGAATGCAAGTTGTTGTTACCGGTGATTATAAAGTATCTGGAAGAAAGCAAGATGCACACACAATGAAGAGTCAAGAATTGTTTTGTGTTTTTTTTACTTTGAAACACTGCCGACTTTAAAGTGTAAAGAAACAGAACGTAAGTACATTACTGAAAGTGACAATTTCTCATTTGCTGCAGCCTGTACAATCCTTAACAACTTTTCAAACCTATTTCAAATTCCATAGGAGTGGGGGAAAGAAATGCAGAATAAATTCCACCACTAGATAGCACAGAAGAGTAAAATCTATTAACAAGACGATAGATTTTACAGGCATATTCTTACTCAGCTACAATATGCAAAAGCTGTGTCAAAGTCTTAAAATCATGTAATATTCCGTAATCAGATTTTCCTACAAAATTGTACGAAATTTTATAAAAAGGCTTCAATATTAACAACGTTCATGAACATTACACCAAGCTGTACAACTAAAACAAACCAAATTTAGATCGAGGTACAGTATCATTTTAAAGTTCCACATTATTTTTTTCTTCTGATTAGTCAAGACACTGCAGTTAACATTTTTCTTTTGCTCAACAATACTGCATTGGGAAAAGTTTTTTTTTTAAAAAAAACACATTAAAAAAAGTAAAAAGTTTTGGAGTCCTGGAATGGTTAACAACATATTTGTAAAATTGGAAAAATGGTGAAAATGTATTTATAAACACATGTTTCTAACACATAAGTCAAATCGTTAATGAGTCCTTCAATTATCATGCATAGAGGTAGCTGCAGAGTGTATATCACTTGTCAAAAATCTTAGGAATGTATTTTTAATCAACTCTAAAACCAATGCAATGAAATCTCCAGTTGACATGAGGGTTACACAACACTGAGCAAAATATTTTATACTCTTAGTAAAGGTTTACCTTCTCCCTTATCCCTTAAAAAGCGATTTACTTGACGTTCCACAAATTTTAATATTGGTAATGGTGTAATGGAGACAAAATACTAGGCAACTCCCACACATTCATACTCCTGGTATTAAATGCAATTGTAAATTACGGGAGCTCACGTTTACTTTCTGAATACTAGTACGTGCCAGAAAGAAACGAGTGGCAAGCCTCAGTCAACGAGCATTAAACTAACCTAACAGGATCACTCACTTTGCTGAGATCAGGCTGGACATTGCCACTTGGCAATCTGCCACCCAATCACATCACACTCCATCCTTGTAAAGCTACGAAAGCAACTCATTGGATTCATAACTCAATCATTCCTGCTACACTTCTCCAGATCTTGACAGTGGTCGATCGTTTACTCACTAAACCATTAATTAAAAATAACATCCTTAGTCAGATTCATTTATTATACCACCGTACAATTATTCTGATATGAAGAATATGCCACCTTTCAGCAATTGTACACTTAACATTGTCAAAAAGCTCTTTTCATTTCTCTTTTATTGCTGTTAATATCATTTCCCTCAGCACACAACTTTAGGGGTTTGTAAAGCACCAACAAAAAAAAGTTCTGGAAGAATTTAGTTCAAACTCACGCCAACCTTGGTCGTAAGGCTGTTAAGATATTAAAGATATTCTTCTGGCTAGGCATACTAAAATAAAACACTAAATACTTTAGAATTAGAATAAACTGGAAGTGGAACGCAAATTGGTGATTCTATTCAGTGGATCCCATTTCCATTTAATTCTCATTTCACCAAACCACAAATTTAAATACAGACGGGGATTCAATTATACTATCAACTGGGTTTGCAACTTTTTAATGCCAGTTTGCTCGTCGTCTTTCACTACTAGAATGCTCCCTCCTGGGATCATATTCCCAAGTTTTGTTGTGGCGATATTCTGACTCACGGTTGCCCCTATAGCGTTGATCTGAACTAGATTCCTGGAAGCCCTCTTGCGTGTAATAACTGTTGTCCTGCTGATACGGCAGTGGCTGGGTTTTATGCCTGTGCATTTCCAAATTCCACTGGGTTTGAGTTGTAACAAATCTCGACGGTGCAGGAATGGTATAATTTGGCAATCCTGCTGGCTGGTTGGAGGCCGCTCTATTTGGCTGTTGCTGTGGTAATCGCACAGTTAGGTTTGCCTGCAGCCCTCCCAGCTGGTAACTGGATATTCCTCTTGATTGTTGTCGAAAGTTGTTCATCTGAAAGTTTACATAAAAACACTATTTTTTTCCCTAAAAAGTAGGGGAATGTTTTTCCCCAGACATACCTGAATTTGTAGCTATAGCTTATTTTAAAAGCACAACCACTATGATAGCAAATACTTAACAGGATGCTCCACTTAGCTCATACATGATAGCATTCACACCGATTAAGATTGACTGCACACCTTTCAAACAATAATCCCAAGTTTGTTAAAAAAACTCAACACATTTCAAAGAACACCTGCCTTTTCCTCAGCCATCTGCTTGGCTGTGGAATGAAGCATGAACAATATTTTCTCTTAAGTTACTGCATTGATACAAAAATCACAACATCTCCCCTCCAACTTTGCCTCTCAATTTCTGTAATCGGCTATTATTTATTTTTGGTTGAGTGGATTGATAACCACCATTAATCATAATTGTTCAATATAAAATGTAATAAGTAATCAGGTAAGATTGTACCTCTCACATATTTAACACATTGCAAAATCTAAGTTTAAAAACAAAATCAGATTTAGGGCCAACAAAATTAAGAGTGGACAAAAATAAAACATTTCCATAGTAGGTGATCCAACTTACAATTGCCTGTCTTTGAAGACTATCAGGTGAGGAAAATGATCTCTGAATTGTATGAGCCTTATCCATCCCCCTGTTAAGAAAAATGATCAAGACATTTCAAGATTTTACTGAAAATAAATTTGAATGTTAGGACATTTTTTATAACAATTAGTGTTTTTTCTTCGCTTCATCGCACTGAGGTATCGTTCCACGAGCCCTACCCATCAACATTATCGCGCCTTACAGTAAGTATTGTCAAATACTGAGTAGGAGATGTCAACAACTGGGAAATTAAATGGAATTTTACAGAGACAATGTTGAAGATTTAAAAACAGCGTCTAGCTTACCAGTCTCAACAAATGACTAACATGAAGCGAGGATCCACAGTCGCATATGATAAATGTAAGAATGTGATAAAAGGGCTGCGAGCAAAGGAGAGAAATGACAGCAGGGGCAAACTACCCCTCCGGGCCCCCATATGATGGTTGAATAGGAGCATGGGGCGGGTTAATGATCCAATGGTAGCGCATACTCACTGTAAGTACTTGAACTGACCGCACCAAAACCACAACTTTTAACGGACTGTGGCCGCAACCTTTGGAGCAAAAGCATCATAACTTTCTTACAGCCTTACACATGTGTAAATACATAAATAAATACAGCCAGGATATTGACAGCAAGATACCTTAAGTGGTAGTAACAGGATAAACCAGAGTCCAGTTATCGGGAGTATTGATTCATTCCAAAATTTGCATTGCGCCTTTCAGGTCGGGAGGACGTCCCAAGGCACTGGACAGTCAGGGATTTGGATCCGAGAATCCAAACCAAACTGAGATTCCATACATCCCATCTACATATGAAATCGCAGAGACCAGATTGTTGGACTGGAATGCGCACTCTCTCCCTGAAGGGTCCCAACTGCTTACCTAAATTCTTACAATTAAGGGAAATATTTGAAGAGTTACAAAAATGCTTTTACCGGTTATTATTGAACTGATTGGAGTATGAACCAACATTGGAATTTGGAGCCTGGTTTCCTTCCCGGGAATCATGAACACTCCCTGGAAAAAAGGGGCAATTCGTGAAGTGAACAGAAATTACAACTTCCTATAAAGTGTGCCCGTAAGGGAACTATTCTTGAAACTAAGATGAGAATTTGACAATTACACAATGAAATTTCAAACATTTTGTAACATATTGCTTTTTTAATGGAGCCTCATTGCATCCAAATATCTCAGAGCTTTAAAGTAATAAATTAAGCGTAGGCATTTATCTTATGGGACCATTTTGCTCAGAGCAAAGTCCTACGGGGTAACCTCAACGTAGAACCTAATCCTTACCCGATCGGAATTGGATGTTGAGAGCTCTGCCAAACAGTGGTATTCCATTTAACAGGTCCTTTCCATAATGGACAGACTCCTCGTGTTTGTAATTCACAAATGCAAACTGCTTTGTTTTCCCCTCCTTGTCTTTTGGGATTTTTACAGTAATGAGGGGACCAGCCTGTGAACAGCAAGTGAACATTTTGAATCCAACTCAAAACAAATACCGAGACACAAATTTAAGATAACTACAGCAACAATTAAACAGGAAGACAGAAAAAAATATTTTACAGAGGCTGTTTGGAACTTGTTTGCACCAATTGTTGACGAGGCAAAGTTCATAAATTATTTTAAAGGGAAATTAGATAAATCCTTGAAAAGGAGGAATATAAAAGCGTGGAATGTGGGATTAGATTAGGCAACTCATGGATAAAAACACAAGCACTGACAAGAGGGGGTAAATGATCTGCTGTAACATTTATTCAAACCGTTTCCTCTTTATTCACTGGTTTGAGACGTCTCTAAGACTTGATAAAGCTCTGTATCAAATGCAAGGATTATTATACGGCAAATAAATAAAGTGAGGGCACAAACAAAGTGACTGACTAATACTTTTTTTGAAGGATCCCAGGATAATAAAGCGATCCGCCAATCGATCATAACCGGGTTCCTACTTACTGCTAAGGAAACGGAGGCGTGTGGAGTAAGGGAACTCGCCTAACGTTTCGCCCGGCCCCGGGACTCAAACCCGGGTCCTCTCGCTTGCGGAATTATTATCCACGGCGGTTTGCGGGGCACACCGCCATCGCTGTGCGCAATTGGCTGCCGCGTTTCGCACACAAAACACACAGTCACTGCGCTTCACGCGATGTTGGCGCTGTGTCAAGCGCGGGGGCGATGAGTGAAAAGTGTCTGGTGGGCTTTTGGGGCTACAAACAAAGCTATTTCGAGCCTCGTGGGCGCCTCGGGTCGTCCTCCCGACGTGAAAGGCGCTATGCAAATGCGATCTTGTTGTCGGTCGTCTTCGAGCGCGAGTGCGTGAGAGAGCGAGAGTGAGAGAGGAGGAGAAGGGAAGGGAGAGCAACGGGAGGGAGTTACAGTCCAGTCACCGCTTTCGCAAGAGACGGTTTAGATTGACAACTTGACCGGTTTCCAGTTCTTCTTCTTCGTCGTCGTCGTCGTTTATTTAATATAAAAGTTAAACGACCCCCGAAGCGACGGGCGAAATAAAACGTCCCCAAGGTTCATTTTGAAGGCGGCTCGGCCTCCCCTCACCGCCCCCCACACCACCCCATCCTCATCCTTCCCCCCCCCCCACCCCTCACTCCTTCCCTCCCCTTCACCCCTCTTTTCTCCTCCCCCCCCTTAGCCCCCCCACCCTTCACCCCTTCCTCCCCCTCAACCCTCCCATTCACCCCCTCTTTCTCCCCATCACCCCTCTCTCTCTCCCTCCTCCCCCTTCACTTCCTCCTTCGCCCCCTCTCCCCCTTCACTTCCTCCTTCACCCACTCTCCCTCCTCCCCCTTCACTCCCTCTCCCCTTCACCCCCTCTCCTCCTCCCCCTTCACCCCTCTCCCCTTCACCCCTCTCCCTCCCTCCCCTTCACCCCTCTCCCCTTCACCCCTCTCCCTCCCTCCCCCTTCACCCCCTCCCTCCCCTTCACTCCCTCCCCCTTCACTTCCTCCTTCACCCACTCTCCTCCTCCCCTTCACCCCCTCTCCCCTTCACCCCTCTCCTCCTCCCCTTCACCCCTCTCCCTCCTCCCCCTTCACTTCCTCCTTCACCCACTCTCCCTCCTCCCCTTCACCCCCTCTCCCCTTCACTCCCTCCCTCCCCCTTCACTCCCTCTCTCCCCTTCACTCCCTCTCTCCCTCTCCACCCCCTCTCCCTCACCTGCAGAAACAACTCGTACAGAATCTCCTCGGTGACTCTCACGTCGAGGTTGCCGACGAACAGGGTTTTATCGGCGTCGTTCGAGATGCCCATGATGGCGGCCTCGGCCTCCCGCCCCCCCCACCACTAACGGCTCCCCAGCCTCGCTCTGGCTCTGCCCCGCCCCCCTCCCGGGCGCCTTTGCGTGCGTGCGTGCTGTGCGTGGGTGCGTCACAATCGGACGACGTCAGAGCGCCGGCCGCGGCGTCCGACTTACGCACACTGACGTGTCAAGAAAAGTTACGGAATGACATCAGTCCCTGAGCACGTGATGGTGTTCCTCTTGACTCAGATCATAACCGTTCAGCATTAAAAGTAATAATAATAATTAATAATAATAATAATAATCCTTGCATTTGATATAGCGCTTTTCACGTCGGGAGGACGTCCCAAAGCGCTTCACTGAACACACTGTAAAGTGAATTGACTGTATATTTGTGGGCGAACGCGGCAGCCAATGGCGCACAGCAATGTCCCACAAACAGTCGTAGATTGAAAAAGACCAATTTTTATTATTGTTTTGGGTTTTGGAGGATTATTATTAGGCTCTGTGTGGAGTAAGGAAACTTGCCCGAGGTTTCGCCCTCTGCCTGGAATTGAACTCAGGTCTCTCACTTGCAAAGCGAGTGCTCTAACCACTGAGCACTCTAATCCTGGCATTTTGACCCAGCAGAGCCTCGTCACGTCGAGACGTCTCGAAGCGCTTCGCGGAAAATACCGGGGAAAGTGTAGTGACTGTGCATTGCGGGGTTTTTTTTTTTCGCGGGCCGGCGAAAGGCGGCAGCCAACTGCGCCACTGCGGGAAGGGTGGGGGGGGGTTAACTTAAATTTTAGGTTTAAATTTAAAAAATAGGCACCACCAGCGCGACCCCCCCCCACCAAAAAAAAACGTTTTACTTCACGCACAGTGACAGTGGCACAGAACCCGCCCAATTGGGCGGGAACCCGCCCCGGAACCCGCCCCAACCCGCCGGGCCAACTCTGGGGCAGCTGCGGGTGCCGTCAAGTCTGGAGTGTTTTTTTTACGGCATCGCTGCGTTGTTTTTGCGACAGCGACGACGCGAGCCCTGGAACGGGATAGGACAGGGAGTGGGGGGGGGAAAGGAGCCGTAAACGGGATTGGCGCCGGCCGGCGGGAGATGCTGAGCGCGACGGTTAAAAGAGCAGCGAGTCGCTTGTCGCCCCTCTGCCCACCGCCGCCGCCGCTCGCCTCCCCCCCGTCCCCCTCCACCTCCCTCCGCCGCCTCCTTCACCCTCACCCGCCCGGGAACCGCGCGTGCAGGGCGGCGCCGCCTCCTCCTCCTCTCCTCCTCCTCTCCCTCTCCGGCTCGGCTCTCGCCGCCGCCGCCGCCCCGCCGCTGGCAGCCCGGCGCCTGGTCACCATGGCAACGGAGGGTATGGCCCAGAGGATGGTCTGGGTGGACCTGGAGGTAAACGATGATGGCGGCGGCGGCGGTGGTGATGATAACGGCGTTTAATATAACTCGCAAGTGGCTTTTTGTGGGTGAAACGTGGCAGGGGATTGATCCCTGGATGGCAGGCCCTTCCCTCCACCCACACCCCCTCCCCCCCGCACCCCCTCCCCCCCGCACCCCCTCCCCCCCGCACCCCCTCCCCCCCACGCACCCCCTCCCCCCCCCACGCACCCCCTCCCCCCCACGCACCCCCTCCCCCCCACGCACCCCCTCTCCCCCCCCCCCGCACCCCCTCTCCCCCCCCGCACCCCCTCCCCCCCGCACCCCCTCCCCCCCCGCACCCCCCCCCCCCCCCTACACCCCTCCCCCCACACCCCCTCTCCCCCTTACCCCCTCCCCCTCCTGGGGTAATCCAGGGGCGGGCCTGCCAGGCTGGTGGTAATAATAATAATACTAATTATAATTGTAGTAATAAGCCCTTGCATTTGACACCGCGCCTTCGAGACGTCTCCGAAGAGCTTCGCCGCGTAGGGGATTGACTTGACTCACGCGCGTGTTTTTTTTTTGGGCGGATCGAGTGACCGAACCAATAGGTAAACAGAAGCGGGCGGGGGGGGGGGTGTGGAGTAAGGAAACTTGCCCAACATTTTGCACCCACCCCCCCCCCCCCTCGGGATTCGAACCCAAGTCCTCTCGCTTGCCAGGCGAGCGCTCGCTCTAACCGCTAAGCCTCCGGCATCTAAATAAACTGGGTGCAGGCAACTTCAAAATGGGAACAAGTTCTGGTCTAAGTGCCCTAATTCCAAAGCATTGAATTATCTTAAATATCCTTTTTTTTAAAAAAAATCCTAAAGCAGCTTTCCAGGTTTTCCTGATGAATTGCTCAGGACGTGTGTTTTCTGTTGCTATGTTTTGCGAATTAAAATGCACACATTGATTTGTGGATATTGCTGTGTAGTTTATGTTGTGCGTTATTACTTGTAGGGGAGTAAATTTTGTACCGTGTCAGTTTTAGGTCTGTCGGTTGTGTGCTGTGGTCAGTGAACTGTTTAACTGAGAAAGGTGATGAGTCAGCTCTACAGAATCACCACTTAGCCATTTTATTGCATTACAAGAGGCCTCCATTTTCGAACTGCTGATCATGAGAAAAATGTTCATTAACCTGTAAAAGGCTTTCAAATATTTATCTGATTTTTTTTCGTTTACAGATGACTGGGTTGGACATAGAAAAAGATAAAATCATTGAAATGGCTTGCATTATAACTGATTCAGACTTGAATATTTTGGCAGAGGCAAGTTAAACCCTTTTCAAATTAAAGACTTACTGTTTTTTGTTTCTTAAAAATCAATTTTAAAAAAATTGACTTTCTTTTATCAGGGTCCACATTTGATAATTAATCAACCAGATGAATTGCTGGACAGTATGTCAGATTGGTGTAGGGAGCAGCATGGAAAGGTAAAGTGATGTTTGATTACCTACTTTCGGTTTACATCTGCATATAAAACCATCTGGTTTAAAATCTGCTGGATGGCAATCTTATAGCACCCCTTGATTAGCTCACGGTGCCCCCAACGCTCTATCCAGTGTTTGTGTCCAAGCTTACTTAAACAGCAGCTCTAAAGTATGAATCTGTGTAACAAGGTACAACAATCTTAGCAATATTGAGAGCATGATTATTAATATGATGATCCCAAACTTCAACTTTCTGCGATGCAATGTATATCATCTCTACGATGATCTAGGGAAAGAATCTAATCTAGACCTATTTCTCAGAGTTTGTATGAATGTTTCCTCTTTGTAGTCTGGCCTCACACAGGCAGTGCGGGACAGCAAGATGAGCCTGCAACAAGCAGAATACGAGTTTCTGTCATTTGTACGCCAGCAGACCCCACCAGGCCTCTGTCCTCTAGCAGGTAGGTTTGGTAGGAGAGTCTTGTGGAGCTTAGAAATGACTACCTCCAAATTATTTGTATAAGGTTATGTGCTCAATGGGAATAGAAGAGGTTAAGCTAATTTGATTAGATTTAAGTGATTTGTACGCTTTCATTAGGCAGCCTGTTTTGAAAGGTCAAGAGAATTAATCGAAGAAAATCTTCGGCTGGGGGTATCGAGGATATGATTTTAAGATTGTGACTAGGCGAATATCCCCTAGGGGAGATTTAGAAGGTCAAGAACTTCTCCCAGAGGGTTGTTGAGGTATGGAGTGATTTGCCAGGGATGGCTGAAGCAGGTGTTTGGTGCATCTAAAATATAATTGGACAAGGGCATACAGAGAGAGGGTATGAGGGAAAGAACATAATTTGCATTAGGACGGATGGCTTCTTCAATATCTCAAAGCACATCAGTTTATGTATGACTTTGTATTTTATTTGTAGGCAGAGGGGGAAGGAAGATTAGATTAATGTTCCATACATTTTGTTTATTTCTAGGAAATTCTGTCCATGCTGATAAGAAGTTCCTGGACAAATTCATGCCACAGTTGATGAGACATTTACATTACAGAATAATTGATGTCAGCACGCTTAAGGAATTATGCAGGTAAAGATTGCTGCTGTTTGGTCTTTTGCACCCGATGTTTGTTGCCAAATTAAACAACAAAAATACCGATTAGGGCTTCAGTCTCTACTATTCATTGAACCCCGGAGGGTGTCTAGTTTGATACACTATCTCTGCTGATTAGCTTGGGTAGCAGTAAGGCTGCTACAATTGGCTCAGTATCCCTGCTCTTGGGAGAAGAAAATCATCCATGGTTCCTGATTGGTACACTTTGTTTTTGTTGATATGTGTTGATGGGGTTGAGGGATGAGCAGGAGGATTAGTGTGAGTTAAAAGTAGGCAGTCTAGAAATGGAACTTATTTTTTTTATGCTTTCAGGCGCTGGTATCCAGAAGAATATAAAGAGGCACCAAAGAAGAGGGCATCACACAGGTATGACTACCTACACTCTGTTTGCTTGGAGCACTGATACAAAAAGATAGGGGAAGGGCGAAATCTCTCTGTTCTTTTACATCCCGATAATCTGAAGTGAAATGACCTGGAGCCTCTTAATCTGTTAGACCCCCAGCACTGCATAGGTGTGTCACCTTAGACTCTGTGGGTTCCAAGTTCGATTTTAGGTGGTGTCCGCTTTCATGTGGAAGTTGTGAAATTTGTGGGTGAAATTGCTGAGAGGGAGCATGTAAATGAGAAAAAGGAGGGAGCCAAGGATAGAGCCTTTGGGTATGCCACAGGTTACCGTGCGGGGGTGGGAGAAGAAACTGTTTGCAGAGGAGGTGGGTCAAGTAGGACTGGAACCAGGAGAGTGCTGAGGTGGATGAGGGAGGACAGGCAGTCGAGGAAGATGGCATGTTCAACTGTGTCGAAGGCGGTGGAAAGGGCCAAGGGGCAAGGAAGCAAAGGGAGCCCTGTCAAAGAGAGAGATTGCTATCTGACTTTGACAAGTGCAAACTATTAAAATTATGGCTCAGGTAGGACAATGGCTTCTGGAATAGATTTTTGGGAGCTGACAATATCCATGAAATGGTAGTATAGCACAATACTATAAATCTCTTGGTCTTTTTATTAGTGCCTTGAATAAAGTATTCTAGCGTAATTCTAATTCCATGTTTTTTCCCCATGTACCGTCTAAAATCTTTCCTCCAAATGTGCCTATCCAATTCCCTTTTAAATGTACCAATTGAATGCTCCCATCAGCCAATAAGTTTTGGACAAGAGTTTGGTTAAAAAATCTGCTTCTACATTATATCAACCTTTTTAAAAGGATTGTAAGTGTTTTAATTTTAATATTTCAGAGCATTGGATGATATTTGTGAGAGCATCAAAGAACTAAAGTTTTACAGAAAACACATATTTAAGGAAAACAAAATTGATGAGAAAAAGAGAAAAACTCACTTGGAGAATGGCGAGAATGAGAAACGGGAGAGCTAAGGAACTTACGTATCCAGAAGATTGTCTAACAAACTTGAAATGTCTGTTTGCATAGTTTTGAATACTTTAGGACTAAGATAATGTAGTTTCAATATTCAAAAAAGATTAATTTTTTTTCTGTATTTTGTTTGTCTTTTTCAAAGACTAAACAATTGTAATAACACAATTGATAATGAGTCACTTTCACTATTAGTTGGATTTTGGTTACAAATTAGCACTTCAGTATTAATTTAAACTACAGTAGGAACGAATGCAATTTTTTGCATTTATGGTGTGTAATAAATCTGACTACTTTTGTTTTAACCTTAAGTGCATTTATTGTTCTCTACTGTGGTTTCTTTGGGAAGGGGTGGAATAAATCTCCTTTCACTAAATACTACTTAGTTATATTACTGTTTGCACAGTGACTGCATTTCTTCCTCCTCTGGATTTCTGTGGCATGAATTTCATTTCTAATTGTTGCACGTCAGACCATAGGAAGGGACGAAGAGTTTCATTGACTCTGGTCATTAAAAACATGCAGCAGCCAATTTGCAGTGCATGAAAACTGATAGAATGCATATACTCTATAATACAATCCTAATCTACACTGAGAATGTGCTATCACTGAAGAAGGATGAGAATGACTGGAGTACCCTTCACCCCTTATCAACACAGTCCTGAATCTTCCATAATACTGTGTATAAGAAGTCTTAATCTGCAGTGTGGTTTCTTGTTGATAATGACTAGCTGGAAATGAAGTGTTGCACAATGTGATAAATATATTGTAATATAACAATAGATGTTCTACAGCCAGGCTAGCAGGCTCCATTACCGCTTGTGGGCAAACTTGTTTTGGGCAAAAATTAGCTCTCATTCCAGCTTGGTTCCTGTATTCTTAGTATTTCTACTGATTTTCACCCTTGACCACTAAATTTCAAAAAGCTAAGTTATAATAACTCAGCAGCCTGATTATATTCCTTAAGCAAAGATGAAATGACAAGCTGTCTAGGCTGTTAAGTCTCCGGTGTAATAATTTGCTTAATTATTTGGAAGAAGGAGTTTGGGTATCATTTATGTGCGTCTAGTTTCTGATTGCCCCAGTCACACGTTTTTATTTCTTTATTGCAACTTTTTTTTTACTGCAGATGAAATTTTGCAGACATTGATTCGCTTTTGGGAAACAGAAACAAGCAATATAAACAATAAATTAAAATTATTATTTTACTGGAGAATTGTTACAAGGTTCAACCCAGAACACACTGAATTACAAAAATATACATTTGCACTTGAAATGAGACACTTTTTTTACATTATTATTGTACTAAACC
Source organism: Callorhinchus milii (assembly GCF_018977255.1). Taxonomy (NCBI): domain Eukaryota; kingdom Metazoa; phylum Chordata; class Chondrichthyes; order Chimaeriformes; family Callorhinchidae; genus Callorhinchus; species Callorhinchus milii. The sequence goes on along the minus strand of NW_024704766.1, from coordinate 2,516,833 downwards.
AGTGTCATTTTTGCTCAAGTCATATGTATTCAAATGTGTGTTTGGCAATTCACAGATGATCTTTTGAGGACATAAGTGCTTTCAATATTACTGACTTCAAGCATTTTAGAGCAGAAGGCAACTTCATAAAAAGATTACATCTAATGAAAAGAACAGCACATTAGCACAGAGTGCAATAACTACCGATTGTTTTTCCCTTTAAACTCTCGCAGTGATTCTACTTGTCATTTAGTTAAGGCTCTGTTTCTTCCCTTTCTGCACATCCTTTTTTATTTCCACACGTTGGTCAAAACTTTAGAAAACACCAGTACAATACAAAATTACATTTGTAAAACCCCTTTCACGTCAGGAGGATGTCCCAAGTACTCCATGGATGGGATAGAAGTTGAAATCGATCTATGGGTCTGAGTTGATGTGTCGCTCACTATCTGAGGCAGCAATAAACGAGGCAAACAAGATGCTGGGCTATATTGCTAAATCAGTTGAGTTTAGATCCCTTTGGCTCTTTCTGGAATACGGCAAGCAGGATGCATTCCTCTGGGCAAGAGAGCATATTCCGATTCAGACAAGTGAAATTTTCTGCAGACGTGGACCTCAGTAGTTTGGTTTGGATACTCTTAAATATGGTGATCGGTTTCCACATGTGTCAGTCTAACCAAACTCATATTCTCATTTCTGTGTTATCAATGTATACCCACTCTGCTGTGTTGTGTATAGAGGAAAACAAGGAAGTATACTTTGTGATGATATTGCAAGCCATTTGTAGAACGTGGTAAGATTATGTGACAAATTAATATTTATCTATATAGTGTGTGTATATACACATATGGCGACAACATATTCAAAGGTGAATATGAGACATTCACAGCAAAGAAATTACATTGATTTAAAGAAGAAAAATGTGTCCTTCAAATCAATGAGTGTTGGGGAAACACAGGGAAATGGCTCTTATCATTTCATGCATTTTTATGTAAAATAATTTGTTCAGCAGCTTGGACAAAAATACACTTGGAAGCAAACTTGAATAGATCAGAGTGGCTGCCATAGGGGTAACAGAATGGCATTCTTCACACATTAGGAATTCACTCCACATTTTGCAAAAATTAAACCAGTGCTATTTGTATGAAAACATTTACAAAATGTCCCTCCTCCAGAATACAAAAGATTGTCTCTCTGCTTCCATTTTTCTTCCAATGACATCTCCCAACTCTGAGCTGTGTTGTAGTATTTCTCAATTGTTCTCAACCAATATTGGAATATTGTTTAAAAGTTTAACAAATAAAGTTAGAAAGAAAATGAAGCTCCAAATAATGGGTACCTGTTTTTGTGGAAGTTCTTCAAACCAACATACTGCGTCTGCTTACAGACAATTTCATCCTGTTTACTTGACATCATTTGCTCATGGCAGAATCAGGAAAAGGAAGATTGTCCAACCTTAAAATTATAATAATACCTTTGATAACAGCTCCTCATAATGCCTTCGAAACGTCTCTTAAGATTTCACAGAATTTTACTGTAAAGTGTAGTGATTGGATAATTTGTAGGTGAACAATAATTATTACTTGCTGAAATTCCCTTAAAGATCTCCCCTTTAGAAGCAAGCCGTGCTCACACAGTCTGGAATGCCCTGGTTTGGGCTGGTATCATAACTGGCACCGCTCCCATTCTCTTTATGTTTGCGTGGCTTGGTCCATTCTGGTTAGATGTAGCCTCTTTTGCTGGCACTTGTGCATAGGCAATGTGCGGCCTGACCTCGTCAGCGCTTAGTGTTACTGTTCGAGGCTGCTGGTAGTATGTGCTGTCGTTTCTGATGGACTTGACCGAACAGGAGCCAGATAGAGTGCTTCCTGTTCCCGATGAGGAGTGTGTGTTAACCAGCTTCACCTTCGGTGCTTCAGCGTCTTCCCTGTTCAACACAAAAAGGAAAAAGCACACTGTGCTCATTTAAGATTAGAACTTACAATCAGCACATCCCGTTCTATAACTTGTTTCAGAAAAATTCAGTTGGATTTGATTTGCAGCCATAATTGCAGGCACATGTGGAGTTCCTGACATGTGCTTATACAGTAAAACTCGGACAAGTTCTATCAGTCGGGACCATAATATTTAATATGACTTGCAGGAAGTTCGAGTTGCAGGCAAACTATAAGTCAAAGAAAATCCGATTTAATCAATAATCTACACTGCTCGTGCGTAATTCAATGCAGCCGGTAAAGCACGCATGAGGTGGCAGGTCAAGACTACATTTCCCGAGATTCAATGCGTCTTGACCCGTTGCTGCATGAGCACTTACCGCACTTAATGCGTAAGTCTTCAAAACCAATTGGATTCCTCCATGATTGTTTTGCATGTGTTAAGAAGCTGATTGAAACTCTCACCTAATCTCATTTGGTATTTCTACTTCCTCGTGCTTGTGCTTTTTCTTGGTCTGTAGCATGAACCATACGATAAAAAAGATTAATAATAGGCCGACTATTACTCCAATAATAGCACCAGCGACAACTCCGGAATCTTTCACTTCTACAAACGAAAAAAAAATAACAACAAATTAATGGCGTCACATTCTGGAACTAAATCTGAAGAGTTTTTTTTTAAAAAAGGCTTAAACTAAGCCAAGACTTTCACTGTAAAAGTCAAACCTCTTTTTAATATTCTTGAACGCACTGATATTTTTGTTTAACAAACATTTGCCACAGGATGCCTGCATTTCCTAAAGTAATCGCGTCGTTGCAATTCTGTTCTTACTCCCAGTTGCATTTGCTTTTGCAAAACTATGTTTGGGGGAAAAAAAACAGCTGATTGCGGCACAGAGACAAATGGGCCAAATAGCCCCTTCTGTGGAGAAAATGTTTAATTTTCTACATGGATTTTAGTTGTTTTTTTCAATGAGAAGAGATACCAGGAATTTCCAGAGGAGGGAGGGACAGGAAGGTGCTGACAGACACAACAACAGCAATTCGCATTCATGTAGCATCTTGTCTCGAAGCACTTAACAGTGATGGAGCTTGATGGCAAGCCTAGGGTAGAGGCTCGGTAAGTCTGAGATACTTTAAGCAATTTAACTCCTCATCCTCTCAACCACGATGTAGTTTGATATAGAGTCCATAAAGATGGACAAAAGATAATTAGTTAAACTTAATTTTAGCTATGGTGAGTAGGCTCTCTCCCACCTCAATCTTATTGGTACCATTTATTCAGGCATATAACTCACGCATAATTGTTACACGGATATGACAACTGTCTTCTCCTGCCTCGTTGAATGCAATACACCGGTACAGGCCAGTGCTCTCTTGGCTCAGGTTCTTCATCATCAGCACTTCTGGGATACTTGAATCTGAAAGTGAAACCACTGTTATTTGGACGGTGAATTCTAGATGGAAAAGCCTGTGGTTCAAAAATGACCCAAGAAGTGCTATGTATTACCATCTTACAGTATCGAGAACTCTTTAGATATAGCCCCTGTATCACATTGCATCTATTGCCCTTTCAACTACTGTGTAAACCAGAATTCTCAATCTGTCATCACATTATAACACATACGCCGTCATTGTATAAACACAAATAAAACTAACCGATAATGGTTTTGCGTTTGATAAAAGCTCCTGTGTTCAGTGAAATGTCAATCACTTACCTATGTGTGAACTAGATGGAAATTTGGCTTGGTGACCATTGGCATCTGAAACCCATTCCCACCTGTACTGGATGGGGTTAGTGCCTTTCTCTGATTTACACTGAAGCTTGATGTCATTCCCTTGCAGTAATTTTCCTTGGATTCGACACTTAGGTTTGGAAGGTTTCACTAAAATACAACAGAAGTATTTTGACATGCTAATGAGCTGTGGAATTTAATAATTGATTATCGTTAAATCCTTAAATTACATCCAGTTATAGTGCACATTGGGTTACGGTTAACAATTCATATACATGTGAAACCTGTAGCTATGTCGGTGTGCTGTGCGGTTAGTACGTGTCGAAAACAACTTCAAATGCCAATCAGAATCAAAACAATAATAAATTGGTCATTTTCAATTCATGACTGTTGGTGGGACAGACCCTGCTGTGCGCAATTGGCTGCCGCTTTTCGCCCACAAATATACGGTCAATTCACTTTACAGCATATTCTGTGAAGCGCTTTGAGACGTCGAGAAGGCGTGAAAATCGCTAAATCAAATGCGAGGATTATTATTGTTGCTGTGTAAGCAGGTGGAAATTGTGCTCTCCACAAGTCTGTAGATCAAACAGTCGATTTATACATCACAAATGTTGTATATTGACTGGTTCAGCTCAATGCCTTCAGTCGCCTGCTGACAATGTCAGAGGGAAGGCCACTTTCAGCTACGCCAAGAAAACTCCTCTCTAGCTGGTCAGCGAGTTTGCATCTTCCACGGATGCAAACAATAAACTCTTAACTGTCGGGAACGGGCGAACCGGGATTTGTTTCACCATTTCATGATTTATGTTGCAACAGCGATGATCTCTACGATCCTGATGGCTTTCCAAGTTACGTAGATTTACATAGTGTGCAGCACAGAAACAGGATTTTCGTTCCAACCAGTCCGTGCCTGCGTTTATGCCCCACATCACACTCGATCCCCTTCTCCCTCCATCCTTCTGACTGTTTGGGCAGCATTTGTTTGTAAGTTGTTGGTAAGTGACTCCGTGTAGTTACAGCAGATGGCGCTCCGGTTTACGTGGACCCACTCCTGACGGTTTCTTAAAAAACTAATGCTCATTTTCTCTGACTTTATAAGAGGGAGTTCAAATAGTGAAAGGAAAGCTATTTTTTTTCCCATGAAAGTAATTCGGGGCTATTGTTCAAACTCACTTCAAAGGTCAAGCGCTCCTTCAGAATCGAACGACGACAGATTGCATTTGTGCAGCGCCTTTCACCGTCGGGAGGAAGTCCCAAAGCGCTGGGCGGTCAAGGATGTGCTGAGGGTTGGAATCAAGAGGGATGGAGGGTGACTGAGCTGGAGTAGCAGCTGAGATTATGAGCTCAGGTCTCGGAATGGGGCTTGAAAATACCTTTGTGGTATTATTCTGTTCTTTTAATACTAGATCCAAGTTTATGTATTTTACAATGTGTCCTAATACGTGAGCTCGTCGTCCCCAGACTCCAGGCTGACAGTCGAATGCGGTACTCCGGAGTCACAATCTTGAGACAAACAGAAATGCAGTCTGCTTGCTTTTGGGGCAACATTAAAGATCCCGTGACATTATTTGAAAGAGAAAATAATTTTTCCTGGGTGGCCAAATCAACAATCTCCCACATTAATTAGTTATTCACCTCCTAACTGTTTGTGAGACTTGCTGTGTTTTCCTACATGCACTATACCTGACATTGCTTTGACGCATTTTGTCATGATAAAGTTGGATAAAATACAAATGCTTTCTCTATGTGAATATTTTCAGCAATTACACTAAATCTATTGAGGTGTAAATGGCTTTCTATTTGACACTCATGGACTTACCTAAAACGATCAGATTAATAGGAGATTTCAGGTCATAGACGCCCTCATTTTTCACTTTACATGTATAGAGTCCAGAATCTGTTGACTGTAGGGATGTTATTTTTATAGAAGCATCTCCCGTTAGATAATCTGCTGCAAAGGAGACCCTTCCTTTCTGCTTATCGCTCACATTGTTGTACACTGTTCTTCCTGAATATGTGATAACCTGTGTAACAAACAGAAAGTGATCAAATTAGCCTTTTAGGGGGTTGCTTTTATTATAAATCCAAGATGTTGTTGTTGTTGCTTAGGCCCTAGAGGTAGTGCGGACGAGAGCAACAAGAATGATCCCCTGTGTTTCTGAGCAATGATTAGACAAGTAGGGCTTTGCAGTCTTGGGAGAACCTGACTCCGAAAGGACCTCACAGTTACATCAAATTTTAAATCGGATTGAAAAAGTAAATCAGATCAAAACTTTTCCAGGAGAGTAGATGAAGAGGACACAGGTTTAGGGTTTCTCTCTATAACTCCTGGTGACATTGCCTTCCATATGTAACCTGAACAAATCCTGTCCTGCATTGGTTAACATGCACTACAATGCAGATTCTTACTGTGACTTTCCCATTATTTTCCAATTTTATTGTGGTTAAACAAACCTCCATCACGCAGACTTATGACGCTCGCTTGCACCATTAGGTTGTAAACATTATTTTGTTGAACGGGCGCTGAATGCAAGTCAGGACTTTGCACAAAGAGAGGGGCAGAAGATCATAGCTGAAGTCAATAAGTCAAGTTCAAACAGCTGCCAGCAGCTGGGACAAAAGCCGAACTTTGGCAGAGTGCGGGAGCAGGTTTTCAGCTCAGCCCCCGGCTACTGGGAAATTAGAGAAGGGGAAGGGGAGAAAACCCACAAACGGAAAATAGATTGGGGTAAAAAAAAACTGTAAAATAATACACAATGTGGTACGATAGCTAGTTAGCAATTGCAAATTTTCCTCGTGACAGAAACACAAACTGGTGAGTGGTGTTTCCAATGTTTGTCCATGTTTGATGATTATAGGGATTAACTACAACGAGCATTGCTGTTTGTTTTACATTTTAAAAAAACGGCAAAAGTACCATTAAAGTTATTAAACGAGCACTGGACTCCAAACGTCAGCATATCATCCCGTTGAACCGTCAAATGTTAGAACAATAATTGGCTGTAATATAAACTATCTGCAAAAGGATGCTCACCACTTTCTGACCGGGCTCAGAGTCTTGCAAAAGCCACTCGATATCCAAGTTTCCTGAAACCGAGTGATCGAAGCGATGTCGACATGGTAAAATGACGTCCTGCTCCTCAACCTTCTTTATTTCAGACTCAGACGCTACAGTCCGCAATCCAGCACAGCCTAAGGGTTAAACAATTTAAAAAATGGCATTAGAAAATTAGCAGCAAGAAAACATGGTTTGGATTCATAGTCCCATTGCTCCAAAAACAGTTTACTGTATATAGAAGTAAACATTTTCTGCACAAAAAAGGGTAATGTGTCTGTGCTACAATTTACTTTCACAAAACTCCCAACAAATTCCCGAGGGAGCTGCACAATTTCAGTGGTTGTTCTGTCAAATGATTGTCTAACTGTGAAGGCAATTGAGAGAAATCTCTACAAGTAATATAATCCTCATAATTCACCCTTGAATAGTCACACAGCAGATGCCAGTATAATTATAATTTTTCACCTACAATTGTAAATATGTGTGAAGGACACGAAAGTACATCCAAATTGTATTTTGGTTCCCATGGTGCTATTTGAAAAGAGAAAGGAGTTTCTCCCAGTGTCCATGGTCTGATTTTTGTTGAATATCTATGAAAAAGAATGTTAAGCTCCTATAAAATGGACACAAAACTAACATTACCAAAATCTAGTGTGAAATTATATTATAAAATTCAAGATTATCACAAAAACTAATTTAGACAGACAGTTGATAATAGCAGTGAAGTATAAGGGGAATTGAGAATGGCAAAGATCTATCTCACAAATGGTGGATAAGAGTCTATGGATGTTGTCTACATGGACTTCCAGAAGGCATTTGATAAGGTTCTGCACAAGAGCTTATTCGCAAAAATGAAAGCGCGTGGAGTCGGAGGTAACCTTGCGATGTGGCTTGGAAATGGACTGTGAGGCAGGAAACAGAGAGTAGGGATAAAGGGAACGTTCTCCGATTGGCAGCATGTGACAAGTGGTGTTCCCCAGTGGTCTTGTATTGGGCCTTCAGATTTTCACCATATATATAAACGACTGGGATGAAGGGATAGAGTTTTATATCCAAATTTGTAGATGACACAACGTTAGGAGGCGAGGTAAATTGTGTACATGGGAGCAGGAAGTCGCAAAGGAATTTAGACAGATTAAGGGAGTGGGCAAAACTGTGGCAGATGGAGTTCAATATGAGGAAGTGTGGGGTCATCGACTATGGATACAAAAGCCTAACGTTTTTTATGGTGAGAAACCAAGAACTGTGGAGGAGCAAAGGAATTTGGGTGTTCATTGTACATAAATCGCTAAAAACAAGCTCATAGGCAGTGCCTCCCTCCTATGATACTTCAGGTTTCCCTGATGAGAGCGCTGAATAAGTTGAATGTGTCTTATATTAATATAATAGTCTTCTGCAGATCTGAACTCACTTGATTAGGCAATGTCTCCCGGCATCCTGTTTGTCCTGTTAATTGATAGTGTAGCATGGAATTAGGAAGCTAGAAATACACATGAAGAAGGGAACAAAAAAAGTATTTGAAGGAAGAAGCGGGTGGAGACTCATGTGGAGTATAAGCAATGGCACGGACGGACTGGTTGGTGCAAATGTGATGTGAGAAGCCATCGCTGCACTGCAAACCCATTAGCCTGACCTCAATAATAGGAAAATAATGGAGTTGATTATTTGAAAAAAGGAAGGTTATCTTGATGAAAATAAAATAACAAATGACAGCCACCTCTACACAAAGAGAGGCTGTGTGACATCAGGAAAAGCAAACAGCTCCTCTTTCTGAAGCCACGCTGGCTGTCATTCATTAAATATTGCGTATAATGGCAATATATCCTGCCAGAAAAAGTAGGCTCAGCCGTAGCCTACATTTAGTATCAGAAATATGAAATGTTTTCAGTTTCTTCCGCGGTGTATAGCATATGCTTATGTGTTGAATTATGCTGTGGCTTCGGAAACGTATTTTCAAGAAATGTTTCATTGTCTCATTTGATTTTTATCTTGCGGCATCAAATAGCAATACTCAAGGGAAAGAAATGAAAGCAGAGTGAGTGTTTCTCTGAAAAAAATGACTCAGATTGCAAAGCAGCATGACTGACTGTGGTGTGTGTGCAGGGCTGTGAGGCATAATGCAATGTGCCCCCAACCAGCGAGTCTGTGCGAAGGAGGTTTGATCTGTTTTGGCTGAAAGCACTTCCTTTTGCTTTCCAAAGAAAATAAAATATTTTATATCCCAGAACCAGATGTTTAGGAAGATGAAGCCAGTCTTTAAAGTCGAAGTAAACTGTTTACACAGACGCTGAACGCAAAAGTGACTGCTTTTCAGTCTGTCTGGGCTGGGGTTTTTTTTTCAGTGCAGTTGCAAATATTGATGGCATAAAAGTCATTATTTCGAAATAGTAATGTGATGAAATATAAGAAGGTACCTTAATTAGCAATCATGTATCCTGCACTATGATTTAAACTGGAAAATATGCAGATTATCTCATATGACATAATTTCATTACATCCAGACCTGTCTGGTGGCCCATTTGCGCTTTAAAATCTCTCAGCTTTGATTGATCTACGAGTCTTGTTGACTAAAGAAAGAGTCCTACAGGAAACATGGAAATGGCAAAACATTTAAAAACATGTACAGATACCACTACTCACAACCAAACTCTAAAACCATAAAAGTTGAAGAGTTTTTCTTATGAAATTGTTGCATTTTTAAAAATACTCAAAAAGTGGGAGAAAGAGTAGATGCTGTGAAAGCCAGCGTTGCAACAGGCACATATTGCTTTCTGCTGTGCTGACATTTATATTGTTCTATCGGATTATAAAAGCTCCGTTCAGCCCGGTGAAGGTGGTCAGAGGCCTGACCCCAGCCGGAGCTGCTCCTGTTTTAGCAGCGCTCACATCAGCGTCACATCCCCAGGTACCACCATCCATCCGTTCCCACTGAGGGAGACACCAGTGGCCACTCCACCTGTATTGTAAGGTGACCAAAACGTCGTGCTATCTACCCTATTATCTAAAAATATATATATATCATCACTTTTTTAAAACTTATTAGACAGTGTAATGGTATCCCGACTTTTTGATCACCTTGTGTAAGATTGTCGCTGCAAATGTATGTAAGATTATATACAGAATACTCTGTGAGGCACTTTGAAACACCTCAATGACGTGATAAGGCACTCGGCCAAATGCAAGGATTATTACTAATTATTATTTGTGCGTACAATGTCTTTCTAATGTTGCTCAACTTATAACCAAAGAGCCCCGAAAAATGTATATAAGTCTGGCTCAGGGTCAGACTTCGCCACTGTCAAGTGCTCCGGGGTGCTACCCTACGTGAAGGACGCTATATAAACGCGAGTTGTTGTTATCTCCCCATATAGTGGGGGAGCAACAGAGAGTAATGTAATGGCTCGCGGTCCTGCAGATCAAAGGTGGGCAGACACGGGACTTGCCAACCTGTGTAACTGATCCCTGTAGATAAAGGCAGCAGTTTTCAAGTCAGGACGACATCCCACGGCCCGAACACTCCCTTGCACTCAACGAACCCCTTTCTGCTCCACTATTGGTGACCGAGTCTTCAGAGCTTATACACTAACCTCTAGCACTCCCTCCTTTTATCCCTCCACCTCACCCTCTTTCTTTTGGTCTTTTAAGTCCTTACTCAAAACCTCCCAATTCCCCACCCCTCCTCTCCCTTACTTGGCACTCCTCCCCATCCTTGTAAAATGCTTCAAGACATTGCCCTATATAAAGGACTCTGTATAAATTAAAATTATTGCTGATGAAAAGGTTTGGGAAGGTGCGCCACATAAGCTTCCTGGAATATGAATCTAGTTATGTGCCTGCGTGCAGTTGTTAAGGAAAAAAAACGTAAGCGTCTATTTACAGAGACAGAAATTTAGAAATATTTTGACCGTTTTAATCTGTTTTTGATGTCAGTTTTCTTTTCCCAATTTCTCCCGTCTATGCATCTATTGTATACACAGTACATACAGTGCTGAGTATACAAGTTCTTCTAAGACCTTTATTCTCCCAGTTCTCATTATCACTCGAGATGGCAGAATAATGTCACTGACTCATAGAAAGTGTCAAAATAATACAATAATAAGTTATATTAAACATTGTCTGTTCACTCAAATACCTGTTATACCTCCAGCCTCTAATACTTTACAGACTTGCCATAACGACAGTGCCAAAAATGTTATTGTTGCCTTCGCCCATTAAGTTTCATACTGTTACTATACATGGTCACCATGTGAAATACACTGGAGTGTGGACTACATACACAGACTGTTAAGTGGTTGTAAATTCAGACAAGAAGTATACAGGCTTGACATTTACAAAACTCCAGAACAGAAACAACTCGCATTCCGTCGGTCAAATCTGACGAACCTCAAGAAAACAATGTGATGCTGTTCAGATAAACAGAAAGCAGTCTCTCCAAAATTGGTTCCTGAAGCAGTCCTTTGGAGCTTCATGAAGTAACTCAAAACTCTGCATGTTTAATATCAGCAGCGCTTCCTCTGCACAGCGTACACGTCCAGTGCACTGGAAGTAACGTCGCCAGCATTAATAATCCCTCCAAAACCCAAAACAATAATAAATTGGTCATTTTCAATCTACGACTGTTTGTGGGACATTGCTGCGCGCAATTGGCTGCCGCGTTCGCCCACAAATATACAGTCAATTCATTTTACAGTGTGTTCTGTGAAGCGCTTTGGGACGTCCTCCTGACGTGAAAAGCGCTATATCAAATGCAAGGATTATTATTATTATTATTATCATTTCCTGGGCATAGGAAGTCACTTGAAGTCACCTGGCGGCCTTGAAGTGAGCCATTCTATCGCACCTGGTTTATAATCCAGCCACTGAGGCATGTGGCTGAGCCGACCATGCTCTAACATGCGAACCAGCCAGTGTATAAACAATATGAAAATAGTGATCTTTTCGTTATCTGCTTAGAGTTGGGACAGATAGTGAGAAGATCAACGTTTTTAATTAATGTCGACTCTGTTGCCATTTGGAACTTTGCCCTTGTACGTAGAAACTAAACAAATTGAAGTAGAACTTGCTTTAAACACAGTTACACACTAGATAATTTATATTAAAAGAAGACTGGTGAAGGTCAGACTAAATCGGTGAAAAACAGTTAATCAAGGGTATGCGAACAACATAATATACTGTATTAAATTGCTGTTATAACACTTCCAACAACAATAATAAGCCTTGCGTTTAATACAGCCTTATCGTGTCACGAGACATCTCAAAGCGGTATACTGTAAACAGCGACTGTGTATTTTGTGGGTGAAACGTGGCAGTCAGTTTGCGATCAGTGACTTCCCAACAAACAGCCATGGAGTAAGCGAATTTTGCACTGAATTTTATTGCACTCATTTTGTTTTAAGAAAAACTCGATCTCAAACCCCAGGCACAAGCATTCCGCACCAACTTGGCAGGTTTTGATGTATAAAATTTGATTTTCTACTTGGGTGGGCCAGGTGTCTTTCATTGTGAAATCTAATTACTGAACTTCTTGACTGCTGAGGTTTGTTATGTCCAGGGCACTCGCTGATTGAAATAATAAATAACCAACATCTGTGGATATTGCTGAGGCCAAAAGAATGTTCAACAGGCACAGATCATCGTGACTTGCTGAGTAAAAGTAGAGAAGAGAAATGCACAAACAAATATCTTGTGCAGTAAATTTTGCGAAAAAGTGCAGCACAGCGCAATAACTATCTTATGCTGTGATGTTTTCAATAGGGTTCAAATACTAGTAATCAATCTAACTAACTAGTAACGACTGTTCTCTTATTTTACAGCACACCCCACGGATCCTTTTTCTTTCCAATTAGAGAAAGTGTAAAATATGCAGCGGAACAAACTGTTGGAAAACACAGTTCCATCTGTCAAGGAACATCTGTGTCAGATTGTAGTCGTACTTGCTTAACAAAACACTATGTGACAGCCCTTTTAAATCTTGAGTACTTTTAAATTTTAAATGCAACAAATTGCATTTCTCCACCTTAACGGATCTGTCCTTGCTCGATTTCAATCTTTCTCTTTCTCATCGACTACCATTTGTTTCCACCAAAGGCTTCTCCTCCGGCCCTCGTACTGTCTGTCACGTGCTGCGTTCCTCAGGGCTCTGGCCTCGGTCCCCTCCTCTTTAACATTTACATTGCTCCTGCTTGGTAATGTCACCCTCAGGTACGGGCTTAACTTCCACACGCATGCAGATGACACCCATCTCGATCTCTCTGCCTCCACCCTGGACTCTTAAGACCACCGATGTCCTGGCAGATTATCTGTCAGACATCAAGTTCTGGATGAGAGCCAACTTTCTCCAGCTGAACGTTGACAAGACCATGACCCTCCTGCTTGGCTCCAATCAGCACCTCGTCAACTCAGATGCTGACAGCATCATGTTCACGGATCCACTCTGCACCTCACGGAGCCAGTATGAAACCTTGGTGTCCTGTTCGACCCTCAGCTGTCCTTCAAACCCCAATCCATGCCATGACCTATTCTGCCTTCTCCCACCTCTGCAAAATTGCCCGCCTCCGCCATTGTCTCTCCCCAAGGCCACCAAGAACCTCATTCACACATTCATCACATCCAGGCTCGACTACGCAAACTCCCTGCTCGCCGGACTCCCCACCTCTTTCCTCCCCAAGCTGTAGATTATCCAGAACTCTGCAGCTCATCTCCTCTCCCATACCAAGCATCCCCATCCTCAACCGGTTCCACTGGCTCCCCATTCCCCAGTGGATCAATTTTAAAATCCTCATCCTCACTTTAAAGCCCTCCATAGGGATCCCCGGCATCAGTCATTACCGATGCTAGCGATATTTAGCCAACTACACCAACTCTGCTCGCTAGACTTCCCAACTCTTACTTCCATAAGCTCCGACCATTCAGAACTTTGCAGCTCATGTCCTCTCCTGCAATAGGCTCCACAAGTCTATCACCACATCCTTGCCTTCTCCACTGGATCGCGTTCAAGATCCTCATTCCCTTTTAAATCCCTACCTGTGAAATCCCACTCTCTCCACTCAGCAGAGTGCCTGCTTCATATCTCCCACTTTGCCTACACCATCATTGGGAGTCGGACCTTCAGCCTTTTACCCCTTCTCTCTAGAACTCCATCCTGGAGTCCTAAGGGTCATCCCTTCCCTCACCTCCTTCAAGGTCCAGATCAAGACCTTCTTTGACCACTCCTTTGGTCAACTTCCCATCCCAACACCTCTTGGCTCCTCCTGAATCGAACCTCCAGCCCGGGTGCAAACTCTTGACTGTCCAGCAGCTTTGAATGGCCTCCTGACATGAAAAGCGCAATATGAATGCAATTTGTTGTTTTATCCAGACTGAAAGTTGGTGGCTAGTTGGAAGGTTCCAATAACTTTCTTCTGTCTTAATCCAACAGTTGGCTCTTTTGCTTGAGAATGACTTTTATTTAAACAAAGAAGCTGTCTCTGGCTGACTACAGTAAACTATAAAAAAAAGAATATTGTAAACAAAATTATTTAAAAATAGAAAAGAGCACTACCTAGGATAAAAGTCATGTGGCGTGCCTTTTCCCGTTCCAGAAGCAATGAACTGAATAGAATAGCCACAGCCATTGCTTACAACACTGGTCATCGATCATCACAGGACTGATTTTACCCCCTCCTCTGTGGGCATCCATATGGCAAGTAACATAAGCAAACAATGCAGTTGTCATTTTTCTAAAACAGTCAAAAAATTTATTGAAAGCTGTAGTCTCTGAGATTAGCGTATTTCATTAGCTGACAATACCTGTTAACCTAATACGCATTATGAATTGTTAGTTTGCTGATGTCCGATTATATATTCGCTGAGGATTACATAAACTGATAAAAAGTGTCAGCACAAATACCACAAAAAAAAGCATCATTATAATCCAGTTTGTTTTTTTAGTGAAGCAGATGCTCTATTTACATTTGTGATCAACAATCAAACATGTTGTAATTCATTCAGTAACAATGTTGACTAAATATCTTAAATAAAAAGAGATTTAAAGTAAGCAAATGTCTGTTCCAAAATATTTAGTTTACCGCCATCGACTGACAAAGAATGTCAGTGCTTTGAAAGCCATATATATTAAACTACTGTGTAAACACTGAATTAATCATTAAAACTGTTGAACAGAAAGATAGCTTAGTTGAAATAAAAGGACATTCCTTTTTTATGCGACCAGGAACATAGTGGATACCTTGAACATCATATACTCACTTTGTTGGAGAACGATAATCAGTATGTAAACAATAATGGGGAGAGGCAGAGTTTGTATTTTACACGAGATTGCCAGCTGAGATGTACAAGTACTTTTTTTTCCCCACAGCAGGAACGTTTCAAAATCAAACTGACTGAGAATAGGATGTAAATCTTAAGACCCCACTGCAAGTAAAATGTCTTAAAAATTGAACTCAATCTGAATTAGGTCAGCATTCTATGAAACCAGCACTGTTAGGCTGATTTCTGCAATTGCAAAAATAGTGACAGCAACCCAAATTAACAGGTTTGTGACAATTTTATATTCTTTGAGGATCAATTTTATTACAAATGTAAGGTTCAATATTCCAGTAGACAAAATATTCTGAGAGTTAATCACAGATTATTGTGCTGATTCAGTTGCGCTGAGATATTCTGGGGAGACACACATATTTCAAACGGCATCATCCAGCAAGTGGAAAGTGGGGCAGTCAATCGCGACCTGGCCTGCAAGCCGGATCTGCTGTTTCCTTCTGATTTTATTCTCTCAGGTTGTGCCTCCCTCCGCTCTGACCTGCATCATCGAGCCCTAACATTCGTGTTGATCTCTCAATAGCATTGAACAGCAAGTAAAACTGCCAAAATATATGTTTCATGGGGTCATTAAGGAGACATGTGTAAGATTGGCTTAGTGGTGGTACTGAGTCAGGAAGTTGTGGGTTCAAATCGCATGCCAGGACTTGAACGTAATAGTCCAAGCTGACATTCAAACACAGTGCTGGGGGGCAGGATGATGCATTGTCGGAGGTGCGGTCCTTCGGATGAGATGTTAAACCGAGGTACTGTCCGCCTGTTTAGGTGGATGTTAAAGATCCCATGGCACTATACGAAAAGGGAAGTGAGTTTCACATGGTATCTGGCCAACAATTCGCCAAATTAAATTGGCCACTCACTCCATGGCTGTTTGTGGGACAATTGTGCTGCCACATTTCCCTACAAACAAATCCTGATTTGTAGGCAAAAACAGGATAATTAATGACAATCGCTAGTTTACAATAAATCCTATTGAGACATCCTCCCAATCTGAAAGGCGGTATGTCAAATGCAAGGATTATTATAATGAAACACGGATGAAACAGATTTGATTCAATACAGAACACAGTCAAGTTTAAAGCCAGTGAATTCCACTTGAAAAATAACTAAACAAACATTGAGAAAACCTGTACCTTGATATAAGAGTTAGTAAAACACAACAGGGGAAGTAAAAGCATTGAGACAATTTTATTCAAAGATTCATTTTACTGTTCACAAATTCTTCAATACTTCTGCACTGTATTCACTGCAAATTATGTCTGTTTTCATTTTGCCTACAGCAGAAATTATTTATAATGAAGCCCCTCAAATGCAGCTGTGCCAACAAACACAGCTGCAAAAAATATGAAGAACGCCCAAAGTAGTTGGCCATAATTTCAAGCAAAACCATATCTTACTCATAAGTCTTCAAAAAAAAATTCCCATTTGAAAAGCAGATGGAAACAATATTCTTAGTGATGTCTCATCCAATTAAAATCTTACTGAAAGGATCTTTTTCACAAATCTTACCGGTTATAGTAGTGTTCATAAAATAACTGAACGGTAATGAAAAGCCCATCTTTCAACTTCCAGAAAAACTGAATAATATTATCTGACCTTTAATAGTGTGACATGGAATTAGGTGGTAGAGGGTATTTGAATGCCGTTTTTTTTCACCGATGAGATCAGGGTTTGAATATAATAATAATCATTACATTTGATATAGCGCTTATCACATCATTGAGATGTCTCAAGCGCTTCACACGTTTTCTTTGCTAATTTTTTGAAGGCACTGATTCTTCCTGAGGGTTCCTCAGGTATGGACAGCCCATTGGTACCAAAGTTGCGATTCTTCATGCATAAAATTAAACTGTGAATGGCAACAGGTCATTCCACCATAGAGCAACAAATTTGAGCCCGATCCTGGTATATCTAAATGAGCACTTTCCAGCAAGGATCAATTGATAATAATCAGGAATGCTAATTCTGGCTACTTTTGCTCTTCCCTAGACAGGAATTTGTAAATCAATCTGAATCGTCCTCACTGTTGCTGTGATAAAGATTACTTAGGTATCTAAGTAAAGCACTTACTATCTTGGTTTACAGGTGATACACCAGATGGCAGCCAATGTCACCATGAGACACCTCTATGACAGAGGAGGAGAAAAGAGAAGAAAACTGAGAAAATGACTCAGTGTTAAAACAAAATTAAATTTTTTAAAATATCTCCATGTTAGCAAGGAACCATAAATATGGATTTTGTTCAACTGACCCTTTTTTAAAATCTTTGCTTGACACTACTCCCAATTCTGCATAGCTGATTACATAGCAGAATTCCCTTTGCGTTTTCTTTTTAAATATTTCCTTATGTTCTTCACGTGCAAACTATTTCTGGAATGCCAATAACCATATCTATAATCCTCAATCCAAGATCTGTTAAAGTTTAGGGTCACTGAAGGTGGAAATATGTTTCTAATTGACTAAAATGTTCTCGTCTCTAAACAGTCTGCACTGAACTTGCGATGGTATTTAAACATTAAATGTTTTATTCACATATGGTCCAGTGTTTAAACAAATAATTAACTATTAATCTTGGGTGATGCCAAGGAGTAGAATATGTTTATTAAAATTTGTTGAGACAATATCTACTCTAAGAGCTGGATAACTCCTTCAGAAACGTTCGCTGGTCTATTGTGCAATACAGTACAGTTTATACTTTGGCTTCCTAGATACTCAAAAGGCCCACTTTCAATTGAAATTGGATGTCAAAGCGTATTGAAACATTGTTATTTAGCACTGCAATACATCTCTGCAGACCCAGATTGGAATTTACTGCAGGGGAAGTCAGCAACGACTTATTTTTACTGGCAAGTACTATAATTGGGGTTACATTAAGTTCAAGCAGTCTTAATCTGACCCAGGAGCATATTCTGTGACTAACACGTGAATAACTCTTAAAAATCTACACTTATTAATCACTTTGAGGCCTAAGAATTAAGACAATGCGTCTTACAATTGATCTGTGAGTCCAGATCATATACATATACAAGGAATAGGAGGGATCCCAGCACAGATCCCGGAGGAACCCCGCTTAATACCTCTCCCCAATTTGACCTAGCTTCCCTAACAAAGACGCTTCCTTCCCTTCAGCCAATTCTGATTCCATGTCCGTGTCTTGCCCTCGATACACCCAGTGACCAGTTTGTGAAGGAGTCTTTCAGGTGGTATTTTGTCAAAAGCCTTTTAGAATGCTAGATATACTTTATCAGATGGCATCCCAAAGTCAATTTAGGCTGTCGTTGCCTCATGAGATTGATCAGACAAGACCTCTTTCTGAACCCATGTTAGGCTTAGTTGGTAACACTCTTGTCTTCGAATCAGTAGGTCTACCCCCTCCTCGCTCCCTCCCTTCCCTCCCCTCACCTGACCATTTCCCCCCAATGCTCGGGTCCTGACCCAACTGTCCAGCGCCTTGGGACGTCCTCCCGACGTGAAAGGCGCTCTATAAGTGGAATCTGTTGTTGTTATGAGCTCAACCCCATGTCTGGGTCTTTGAGTTCATCATCTAGGCTAATGACCCGACAAAGCACTGCAACGGCAGGCGCTGTACTTGCGACGAGATATTAAACTCGGGTCCCATCTACCTGTCCAAGATGGGCATTACAAATTCTAAAAGTGTTCTACTAGGTGTTCTAAAAGAAAAAAATTTCTGCCCAATAATCGCCCAGATAAAAAAAAAATCGTTTTGTCACTTTTAGGGCTGTTTGGGACATTGCTGAAATAGTCCCTAGACAATACAGAAAACTTTGAAGAGCTTGGGAGACGTTTCAATGTGATAAGATTATTATTACACAAGGGAAATAGGATGAACCAAGGAACTAGTGGCATATTGTGTGCCTGATATCAATTTTAAGGAAACTGCTTCAGATCATAAGAATCACAAATCATTGTGGAATATTTAGAAGAAGAATGAAGAGGCAGAGAGAGCCCTCGTCACAGACAATGTTGTTGGTGACTTTCACCAGGGCGGTATCGGTCAGCACTGTAGGTTGGGAATGAAATCAGGTTGAGGAGGAGTGCTACGAAAGGAAAGAACGAAGCGATTTGTTCCAGTATCTTCGGCAGATTGGTGATCGGTCGTAGTTAGGGAACAAGGATGGGTCAGGACGTTTTTTTAAGATGCCAGTATGATTGTGCCAGTATACAAAGGTGAGTAAGTAAAAAAAAAAGGTAAACAGGAAGAATCATGAAGAATCTACTGGTCGGTGAGTTGGTATCTAGAGGGCATAAATTTAAGATAATTACCAAAAAAAGGGAAAGGTTAGGATTTTTTTTTACCCAGAGTTATTTGCCAACATGTACCAAAAATGGTGGTTCCCAAGGAATCATTACTGGCTTTTAAAAGGCAATTAAACAAATATTTATAAAAAGGAAAATATAGAGATTATGGGGAAGGGACGGTACAAAGATAATAACTATCCATTTATAGTCTATTTCTGTGCTGTAAGATTCTATTGATTCAAATTATTTTCCACCCTTTGCGATTGGTGGATTCTTATTTTGTACTATGGAATAGGTGTACACTTATTGATTTAGCATCAAGGTCAGCGTCCAAAGGCAGGGCCAAATTATTTGCGGAGGAATGTCCACAAAAAACTGGCCCGACCTGAAAAACTGATACTTACGTGCAAATAATGGGACAAAATCCCACGCAATGATTAACGTGATTCGGGAGAGCACAGCAGAAGTTCAACTTTTACAGTGAGTAATGATGGAACCGACGTTCAATGGTGGTCTGGCCAAAAGAACATTACCTCAGACGATTGAGATTAGACAATTGTGCTGGATAGTTGGGAGTCAAACACCCACGTATTACGAACACGAAGGGCCAGATGTCCTCCAAATGTGCAATAGATTCACATTGTTTCGTTAAGAAAAAATCTATCCCCCCAGCCCGCTGGAAGCCCCCCTCCCAAAACTCCCTACGCCTTTCAAGCCTTCGGTCACTAACCCCAACCGCACCCGCCCTACCTACCTACCCCACCAGCCCCCGCCCGCCCGGGTCTCGTTCGCCAATTCATGTTAAGCGCTTCCAGATGTTCCCCTCGAGGACGCTTGCCACCGAACAAGTCGTCGTGTAAGGTTTTCCCGCAGCATGCGCTGGTGGAAAAAAAAAATGCCCTGGCTCTTCAGCTCAGTTATTTATTGGGGGGGGGGGGCGGCGGTGGCGGGGTGGGTGGGGGGGAATTAGCCTCGCAAGCGAGAGGACCCGGGTTCGATTCCAAGGCGGTGCCGAAACCTTAGGCAAGTTTCCTTACTCCGCGCACACACACACACACGCACGCGCGCGCCTCTGGGGGGTGGGGGGGGGTTCGGGGGGGTGGGGGGGGGTTACAAAAAAAATAGTGACCATTCGGTGGCTTCAATCCGCGAGACCGTTTTGCGCGCGGGGAGGCCGCGTTGCGCCCGGCGGCCACTGGACTTGTGCGGCGCGCCCTGCGAAGCGCTTCCAGGCGTCTCGACGACGCGGTGGGAGGGGTGGGGTGGTGGGGAGGGGGTGGTGGGGGCGAGGGTGGGCTGGGGGGGCGGTGGGGGGCGCGGGGGTCCAAGGCAAGGGTGGCGATCATCTCATCCCTCTCTCTCCCCTTTGACCCTCGGGCAGCCTCGGATTATTATTATTATTAATAACATCACTGAGCATTGGAGGACTCCCCCCCACACAGACAAACACACCCCTCCCCCCCACCCACAACCCCCCCCCACAGACACCCCCCTCCCCCCTCACACGCCCCCTCCTCTTAGGCTCAACACAGGGGGGGTGGGGGGGTGTTGGGGAGGAATTGGTCGTGAGAGAAGCTTTTTTTTTCGAGAACCTTCTGCCCACCGATCGCCTCCTCGCGCCGGAACCGTTGGTGGTGGTGGTGGGGGGGGCGCGGGGGGTGATGGGATGGGGGGGGGGGGGAGCGGGTCACGTGCCGCCGGGTCAGGTCAGTTCGAGCGCGAAGCGACGTCGTCCGTCCGTCACCGTCAGTGTCAGTCACTCCGTCGAGGCTGTCTCTTCCCCCCCCCCCCCCCCATCTCCCCCCCACTCTCCCCATCTCCCCCCCACTCTCCCCCATCTCCCCCCCACTCTCCCCATCTCCCCCCCCTCCCCCCATCTCCCCCCCACTCTCCTCGCGTTCTCCAGGTGATAAAAGACTCGGTTCGCGTCGTGTTCAAAAGGCTCTTGAAGACCCCCCCCCCCCCCCCCCCCCCGCCATCCACTCCCGCCCGGGGGGAGGAGACGGGGAAACGGAGGTAAGCGCTTCAGTCCCGTAATCTTCTGAAGAGGATCATCATTTTCGACACATTCCTTCAACCCTCTCCCACACAACCCCGCTCCACCCCAGGACCCCCCCCACCACCCCAGGACCCCCGCCCCCCCACACCCCCCCGCTCCACCCCAGGACCCCCCGCTCCACCCCAGGACCCCCCCCACCACCCCCGCTCCCCCCCCCACACAACCCCGCTCCACCCCCACCCCCCCGGACCCACCCCCACACCCCACCCCAGTACCCCCCGCGCCCCCCCCACACCCCAGGACCCCCCCCCCCACCACCCCCCTACACCCCAGAACCCCCTCCCACACCAGGACCCCCACACCCCAGGACCCCCCCTCCCACACCAGGACCCCCACACCCCAGGACCCCCCTCCCACACCAGGACCCCCACACCCCAGGACCCCCCTCCCACACCAGGACCCCCCCCCCACACCAGGACCCCCACACCCCAGGACCCCCCTCCCACACCAGGACCCCCACACCCCAGGACCCCCACACCCCAGGAACCCCCCCCCACACCCCAGGACCCCCCCCCCACACCCCAGGACCCCCTCCACCCCAGGACCCCCCCTCCCACCCCCACACCACTTTATTCCCCCCCCAAAGAAACTCGAGGCACAATAATGAATACATCGCGGCGGCGGCTCAGACACACACTGACACACGCGCCGAGGTCAAGGGCTTTGCTGCTCTGCTCAACCCAGTGACAACAGCAGCGTTGACAATTCCTCTCTCCCCCCCGGGGGGGGTGGGGGTCAAACCCGACACACAACACAACCCCCCCCCCCACACACAACACACACACACACACACACACACACAGGGCAAATGTCATCGTCCCCCAGTTATCATTCACATCAATCTCCCTGGGGGATGATGGGGTGGGGGGGTGGGTTGGGGGGGGGGGCACCTTGTCTTTAAGACGTGTCTAAACGTATCTATAATAATAAGAAACAATTCCGTTTTTTTTTATATGAAAAATAATTAATTTTAATCAAAAAAAATCTCTTCGCATTCTCTTTCTCTCCCCCCCCCCCCCCTCCCCCCCCCCACCTCAAGTCAGTCTGGAAACTGTTAAGAAAACAACACACACACTCACTCACTCACTCACACATCTGTTTCCAATTTGGGTCGAGTTACATGGACTTTTTTGTGTGGGGGGGAGAGAGAACAATGCTGGTTTTTGTTCAATAAGTTTTGCCAGTAGGGGAGGTGGGTGGGGTGGGGGGGTTGCTGCTGGTAATGGTGGGCGGGGGGGTCTTTCTTTTATAACGCCCCCTCCACAACTACAAAAAAAAACATGTTCTTCTGCACGATTTCCTCACCATACAAAATGCTCATCGATTCACGTTGTCAACGTTGAGTTTGCAGTGTTTTTAACAGTGAAATCTTGCCGGGGGGGGGGGTGGGGGGGTAGGAAGGGTTGGGGGTGTGGAGTAGGGGGGGGGGGTTGTGGTGGTGGTGGTAGGAACGGTTGTTGGGGGGTTTTACGAAACGAAAACGATTTTTGTTAAAAAAAAAGCAGCAGCAAAAAAAAACGAAAACCCCGACAATAAATTAATAAATTGCAGAAAAACGGTACAGGTCGAAAAGCCAGAATCGTCCCAAGAAATATATTTCAGGAAATGAACCCCAAATTCCTAATCCTCTTAAACTCGCACATTGCATATCCACCCCCCCCCCCCCCCACACACACACACACACCCACCCACCCACTGGATCCCAGGTACTTATTTATGTATTTATTCATTTATTTCCACGAAGGTTTTTCTTTTAAAAAAAATGTAATTTGATTTAAAGTCCGTTTAATTCATCTCACTCACACACATTCATTAAAACTCCAGACCTTATTCGTTTCGGGATTTTTTTTAAAAAAAACACACACAAAACACACAAAAACATGATATATATACCTATATATATACATATATATATATAAAACAACCCCCCACCACCACCACCACCCAAAAAAAAAGGAGTGAATTGGCATTAAAACTCAAGTGATTTCCAAATCCACTCACCCAACACCAGCACAAAAGTAACGACAAACGACGACCAGTTCATGGTGACTTAAAATTCGACACTAATCCACCACCGACTTCTCTTTTCTTCTTTTTTTTTCCGTGAGGCACTTTTTCTTGGAAGCTGCTGCTCTCCCCCCCCCCCCCCCTCCCCACCACACACACACCCCCCGCCTCCTGGGTTGGTGGGACTGGAATGCCGGGACAGACCTGAACACATCAAAAAACGTTAGCAGAAGAGGAATGCCATTGTGAAATATTTACATCATCCCAACGCCAACATTGGAACATGCCCTCTATTCCACCGACGGTCCAGTCGTGCAGTCGACATGGCCAGACCCAAAGCAAACCAGTCTCGGGATTGCTTTCGCTCGAGTTTTGGTTGAGTTGAGTGACAGGTCTGTGTGACTGATTGCAGTGCTTCTCTCTTTTTTTTTCTCTCCAAGGGAAGCGATGATGATGGTTTGTGTGTGTGTGTGTGTGTGTCAGGAGGGTGGGGGAGTGAGGGTTGGGGGGGGTGACATTACACACATTTTCCTGTCTGGAAATTGTTGAACGCAAGTCTTCGCCACAAGTCTGTTTTAAGTATAGAGTGTCCTTCTCTTTCAAACCGACATCAGGATAAAGTTTGCTGACTTGGAGAGACGTGGATAATTTCTGCTTGCTCAATCCTCACTTCGAAAGGCGACATGAGAATTTCACTTTGTTCGGACATTTTTAGGATTTAATGAGATGACTGCCACGAAAAATTGGCCAAAGGGACAAATCTGCTCATCTTTTCTTTTCGCTTTAAGCCAATCCAAATAAAACTTTGCTGCAAATCCATGTCATTGTCGACTGTAAAGTGTTCATTATTACAGAAGGCTATTTTTTCGCATTTATTGACAATTATCAAGTGTGCAGTTTTCTTCAGGGATGGCTCCAGAGCATCAGTACCGCTTGTGTCACAAACTGTCAAGTGTAGACGAGTTCCACCCTACTGTCTTGCTGAACTCGGACACTTGTACGGAAGATATTAACACTACAGGATTGAGATCCTTCTTAAAAAGACATCACAATTCCAATCTAATTCAGTTCACAGAAAGGAAGGAGCAAGGCTTTGGAGGTGAGGACGAGGATTTTGAACTCTATCCTTTGGGGGATGCGGAGCCAGTGGAGCTGGGCGAGGACGGGGGTGATAGGGCCATGGACCCTGATGCGGGAGAGGACATGAGCTGCAGAGTTCTGAGTGAGGGGAGGGATAGTGGCAGAAGTGGGCAATGTTGCGGAGGTGAGGCCAAGCAGAATGGATCATGGCACGGAAGTGCGGTGTACAGGACAGTCGAGGGTACAAAAGAACACAAGGATTGGCTCGGTGAGCTGGAGAACCGTGAACAGCATCCACGAATGGTGATGCTCTCAGCGCCTGACAAGACAATTCATCAGGACACCAGTGGTCCTGGAGTTAAGGAGATGGAGTTGGGTGTCATCCGCATGCGTGTGGAAGGTAACTCCATACTGGACTGTAGATATCTCTGCCCTCTCCACATCCCCCGATACCGCTGCCTATCAAATATCTATTTGCCTTTTGAAATTTTCAGTTAGTTCGTCTTCCACTGCCCTCTGGTGGAGTGAATACCGCACTTACCACCACCGTGAGAAATGCTACTTCTTGATTTTTATGTTCCAGCCCCATCCTGATAAACACCAACAGTAATAATAATCCTGGCATTTGATAAAGCCCCTTATCGCGTCGTTGAGACGTCTCAAAGCGCTTCACAGAATGCACTGTAGAGTCGATTGGCTGTATATTTTGTGGGCAAAACGTAGCGGCCGATTGCGCACAGCAGAGTGCCACAAACAGTCGTGGGTTGAGTGACCAAATTATGATGTTTTTGATGGGATTTTTACCCCAGAAAATAGATTCACCAACTGGGTAAACAGACCTGTGGAGTACGGAAACTTTCCTAAAGTGTGGAACAAGGAAAGCTGCCTGTATCTATCGTATCCCAGAGCTGCGATCGATTGCGAATCTTCCCACTTGCTGGTGAGTATTAGCCCACAGAGTATTTTATGTTATTTAAACAGCTTAAAAAATGCATTTTACTTTTACAGTTCGGCTCCCGAATTTGTTCCCTATAAATCAGCGTCTCCACTCCAGATTGCTCTGCTGCGAGAAGCAAGATCTGAATCAACAGTTGGTCAAAATTTGGTTCAGTTTGTAACCATCTTTCTTTTCCGGGGACCTGTGCATTGCAGGAAGTACCGTTGCAGGGTCTGGGCATCGGGACCAAGTATCTACCCAGTTTCCTCTGGATAATAATCCCTCCAAAACAAAAAAAAAACGATAATAAATTGCTCATTTTTCAATCTACGAAATCTGGGCTCACTGAGAGGACAGGTCAGTCGGAGTTAGCAGGTCACAGAGGTAGGAAGGAGCGAAGCCACGGAGAGCTTTGAATGCGAGGCTGAGGATTTTGAATCCTATCCTCTGGAGGGGAGGGATGGGGATATAATATTAATAATAATAATACTTGCACTCGATAAAGCGCTTTTCACGTCTTCTCGACATCTCAAAGCGCTTCACAGAATAGACCGTAAAGTGAATTGACCGTACAATTTGTGGGCGAAACGGGGGGGTGGGGTGGGGGAGGATCCAAGGGAAGGACTAAATTGGTTTGGGAAAGTGGTTTGGGTGCAGTTCACGTTTCAACCCCCCCCCCCCCCAGGAATCGTCGTCTTCAAAGCCCCGAAGCGTGTTAAAAGTTTAAACGGTTTGGGATGTTCAACCTGTCCGAGGTGGGTCCGAGCACTGGCGAGCGCGCACCGTGGAGAGAGAGGGAGGGAGAGAGAGAGAGGGGGTGGGGGGTGTGGGCGACGTTGCCGGATCGGGCGTTTTCCAGCCCGTTCGGACGGGTTCGTCCCGCGTCGTGCCGTTCGCGCGGCAATCGGTCCGCCATCGTGGAGTCCTGTAGCTCAGTGGTTAGAGCACTCGCTTTGCAAGCGAGAGACCTGAGTTCAATTCCAGGCAGAGGGCGAAACCTCGGGCAAGTTTCCTTACTCCACACAGAGCCTAATAATATTCCCTCCAAAACCCAAAACAATAATAAATTGGTCATTTTCAATCTACGACTGTTTGTGGGACATTGCTGTGCGCCAATTGGCTGCCGCGTTCGCCCACAAATATACAGTCAATTCACTTTGCAGTGTGTTCTGTGAAGCGCTTTGGGACGTCCTCCCGACGTGAAGAGCGCTATATCAAATATTATTATTATTATTATCGTTGTTTCTTCTCGAAACTTGAAACCCGCGAAAGAAAAAAAAACCAACACATCACACTTTTTTTCTGCCCCCGGTTTCGAAAAGCACCGGTTTCAATCGGCCGCTCCGCGCCGCTCGCCGCCCGTACTCTCTCGGGCTAAAAGTATACGTGAAATAAAAAAAAACACACAGCCTCGGGCTAAAAATATCTATAAAATAAAAAGCGTAGTGTTGGGCTGAAAATAAATGTAACCCCCCCCCCCCCCCCCCACCTCCCCGTATTGGGCTACTTTGGAGGCTCGTATTTAGGCGGCTTTGGGCTATAAACGTACAGTCTTTGAATCTTTCGTGCCCCCCCCCACCACCCCACCGGAGATGGGGGGGAGGGGGGGAGAGAGAGGGGATGGGGGGGGGAGAGGAGATGGGGAGGGAGAGTGGATGAGGAGGAGGAGAGGAAATGTGGGGGGACGAGTGGATGTGGATGTGGGGGGGGGGGAAGAGAGGAAAAGGGGGGGAGAGAGAGAGGAAATTGGGGAGGGGGGAGTGGGTGTGGGGGGGGAGAGGAAATGGGGGGGGAGTGGGTGTGGGGGGGGAGAGGAAATGGGGGGAAAGTGGGGGTGGGGGGAGAGGAAATGGGGGGAAGGGGGAGTGGGTGTGGGGGGGAGAGGAAATGGGGGGAGTGGGTGTGGGGGGGAGAGAGGAAATGGGGGGAGTGGGTGTGGGGGGGAGAGGAAATGGGGGGAGTGGGTGTGGGGGGAGAGAGGAAATGGGGGAGTGGGTGTGGGGGGAGAGGAATGGGGGAGTGGGTGTGGGGGGGAGAGAGGAAATGGGGGGAGTGGGTGTGGGGGGAGAGGAAATGGGGGAGTGGGTGTGGGGGGGAGAGGAAATGGGGGGAGTGGGTGTGGGGGAGAAGGGAGGGGGTGTGGGAGTGGGGGAGAGGAAATGGGGGGGGAGTGGGGGTGGGGGAGAGGAAATGGGGGGAAGGGGGAGTGGGTGGGGGGGGAGAGGAAATGGGGGAGTGGGTGTGGGGGGAGAGAGGAAATGGGGGGAGTGGGTGTGGGGGGAGAGAGGAAATGGGGGAGTGGGTGTGGGGGAGAGAGGAAATGGGGGAGTGGGTGTGGGGGGGAGAGGAAATGGGGGGAGTGGGTGTGGGGGGGAGAGAGGAAATGGGGGGAGTGGGTGTGGGGGGGAGAGGAAATGGGGGGAGTGGGTGTGGGGGGGGAGAGAGGAAATGGGGGGAGTGGGTGTGGGGGGAGAAGGGAGGGGGTGTGGGGAGTGGGGGAGAGAGGAAATGGGGGGGGAGTGGGGGAGGGGCGCGCGTAACGTTCCCGCAGCCCCTGACGCGCGCGGCATCACCACCACCACCGCCGCCGCCATCACCGCCTCCTGAACGTTGGCCTCTCTCTCTCTCTCTCTCTCTGTGTGTGTCGCGCTCTCTCTCTCTCTCTCTCTCTGTCTCTCCGGGTTTCCCCCCCTTCCCCGCGGGGGCGGGCGGGTGGGGGGAGAGAGAGAGAGATGGTGGGACATCGGTCACGAGCGCTCGCGCGGTGTGTGGTGCGTTTCTTTTAAAAAAAAACCGACATTATCATCATTTTAATTTCTCTCTCTCTGAGTGTGTTGTTGTTGTTGTTGTTGTGTGTTGTTGTTGTTGTCTCTCTCTCTCTCTATATATATATATTATTATTATATAGAGAGAGAGAGAGGGAGAGGGAGGGAGGGAGAGGCCATGGCGTTCGCCAACCCCGGGCACCTCATCCCGCAGCTGAAGCTGGAGGACGCGGCCGAGGACAACTTGTTCAAGAACATGTCGCTCCGCTCCCTGCAGCAGGTCCAGCACCCGAGGAGCAAAGCCCCGTCCCCGGCCGGACCCCGACACCCCGGGTAAGGTGGGGGGGGGGCCCACACACCGAGTGTGTAGTGTGTGGGTCTGTGTCTGTGTCTGGGGGGGTTACCGGGAGTGATGTTGTTGTTGTTGTTGTTCGGTGTTTGCCATCGTGTCCCCGGGGTTTTTGGCGTCAAACACAAAAAGCAAAAAAAATGATATATGTGTATATATATATATATATGATATAGATATAACGGCAACCGATGACGACCGGTTTCAATGTCTGTCTCTCTGTCTCTCTCCCTCCACACACCCACACACTCCCACACCCCACACACACACTCCCCCCCCCCCCCCCCCCCCCCCCCCCCCACACACACTCCCACACACACACTCCCCCCCCCACACACACACACACTCCCACACACACTCCCACACCCCACACACACACTCCCCCCCCACACACACACACACTCCCACACACACACTCCCCCCTCCCCACACACACACACACTCCCCCACACACACTCCCCCCCCCACACACACACACTCCCACACACACCCCCCCCCCACACACACTCCCCCCCCCCCCCACACACACTCCCCCCCCACACACCACACACCCCCCCCCCACACACACTCCCCCCCCCCACACACACTCCCACACACACACACACTCCCTCTCTCCCCAACACACTCCCACACACACACACACACTCCCCCCCACACACACACTCCCCTCCCACACACACACACTCCCACACACACACACACACCCCCCCCCCCCCCCCCCGCCCTCCCCACACACACACAATCCCCCCCCTCCCCCACAAACACACACTCCCCCCCCCCACACACACTCCCACACACACACTCCCCCCTCCCCACACACACTCCCCCCCCTCACTCCCCCCCCCAATAACGACAACAACAACAAAAAAGAGACGACTGTTTTATTTATTCATCTGTATATTTATTTATATGTACATATATATGTGCACGTGTGTGTGTGTATTATATATATATTTTTAAAAACAAGTATTGGTGCAGGAACCCCCCCCCCCCCCGGTTTACCCCGTTCCTGACGGTATTTGGTTCGCCAGGTTTTTCGATGCGTTTGGGTTTGTTTAGTGTGTGTGTTTTTTTTTTGGGGGGGGGGTGTGGTTGTGTGTGGGGGGGACACACGAAGAAGAAGGCGCTAAAACCGTCTCGTCTGCTCAGGTTTTTCATTTTAGAAACGGTTTTGATGTGTCAAGTAAGTTCAGGTTGAATTGGTTGGTGAATTGGTCGGTGACGAGAGGGGTGGGGGGGGCGCGTGGGGTTTGGGGGGGGGGTGTTGTGTGTTAGTTTGGTCGGCTTGTCCTCGTCGGTGGCTTTCGTACTCGTGACGATTCGCTTCGGACCGATACGAAACGATGACGGTGCCGTTCGCGTTTATTTTGGCATCTTTCGCGTCTGGGGGGGCGTCTCGTAACTCTTCACGCGTGGGTGGGGGCGAACTGAAGAGGGCGA
The DNA here is from genome assembly GCF_018977255.1 of Callorhinchus milii. NCBI lineage: Eukaryota > Metazoa > Chordata > Chondrichthyes > Chimaeriformes > Callorhinchidae > Callorhinchus > Callorhinchus milii. The sequence goes on along the minus strand of NW_024704766.1, from coordinate 2,486,910 downwards.
GGAAGAAAGGTGACCGAGAGCGCTGTCCAAGCGACGAGCCTCGAAGTGATCTAAGAGGGGGAAAGGAGGGGCGAGTTGGAAGTATTTCTGGGATGGGATGCAGATAGCGGGGCAAGGGGATGGCTGACAGCTCACCCATCAGCGGTGGGGCTTATAATAATAATAATAATAATAATCCTTGCATTTGATATAGCGCCTTATCACGTCTTCGAGACGTCTCAAAGCGCTTCACAGGCTATACTGTAAAGTGAATTGCCGGTATGTTTTGCGGCCGTACATGATAACAACAATAACAACAACAACCAGATTACATGTGTATAGCGCCTTTCACGTCGGGAGGACGTCCCAAGGCGCTGGACAGCGTACAGCATTTTAGACCCGAGCTGGGATCAGGGAGGGAGAAGGGAGGGGAGGGGAAAGGGGGGTGACCGATGGCATGGTCGAAGAGGAGGGTTTTGAGGCTATTGTAATATTATAATAGATAAAGTCTTCTATTGCATGCAATTATTATTACATACCTGTGGTATGATGTTGACGGTCTTCAAGTCAGCAGCTGCTGTTATATATTTGCAATTAATGTTCCTGTAATTCGTGATTTACATTATCTGTTGATGCAATGTTTTGTTTTCAGGCTTCCAGTAACCACCGTAGGCAAATTTCTGCATGCTTGCTTCACAGAATTGTACAGCACAGAAGGAGGCCATTTGGCCTGTCATGTGCGTGTGGGCTCTTTGAAAGAGTTACCAACTAGTCCCACTCTCTCGCTGTTACCCCATAGCCCTGCAATATTTTCCTCTTTAAGCCTCTATCCAATTCCCTTCTGAAAGCTGTTATCCACCACCTTTTCAGGTAGCACATTTCAGACGGTAACAAATCTTGCTTTGTTTCGCTATGAATCAAGCTTCTGATAAAAGCAGCACAAAAACACTCAATGGCGTATTTTACAGGGTCCTTCAGAACTCGTTCAAATAGAGCTGTTCTGGAGTCGTTTGAAATTCTTGGTGCATCATTTAGCCTGGAGTGTAATCCTAAGCATCTGCAGGAAGATTGGAACAATTCCTCCTGCATGTAGTAATAATAAGGATAGTTGGATTTGATAGTTGCACCTTTCATGTTTGGAGGATGTCTTGAAATGCTTCAGAAGAAATACTGTAAAGTGGAGTGACTGTACTTTATAGATGAACACAACAGCTAACTTGCCTGCAGCATTGACCTACACAGTAATGAGGTCATTGTTGGTCAGGACACTGGGAAAAACTCTTTGAGTCGTGCCAACAACAACATGCATATGTATATAGCACTTTTCACATCGGGAGGACGTCCCAAGGTGCTGAACAGTGAAGGGTTTACACCCAAGCTGCGGGCTGAAGTCGAGAGGGATGGAGGGCAAGGGGATGGGGGTGGAGGGTAAGGGGACAGTGGTGGGAAGATGACTGAGGCACGGTCTAAGAGGAAGGTCTTGAGATGGGCCTTGGAGGAGGCAAGGGAGGGGGCGAGGCGGAGGGACTCTGGGATTGACAGGAAGGGTGGGAATGTGGATAAGAGAGGAGGTTCGCTCCCAGGGATCCCAACCGGTGAGCTTTGTGGTGGAATGGGGCAATTAGGGTGGCTGCTGTTGGACTGCCAACAGCAGTTGGAGGATTCCTAGGCTGGAACAGAAGGAAGCTGTGGGGCTATCCAAGAGTGGAGGCGGGGGGAGGGTGATGAGAGAGAAGAAGCAAGCAAGAGTAATGGAGGATAAGGGACAGGAGAGGGGCATTTGGGGAAATGGCAGCTTAGGTCAGGGGCAGTAAGCCAAACACGCATCCGAGACGAGGAGCGGGCGATCAGAGCCAGCAGGGTCACGATCAACCTACTAGCATGGGCAGGCCGAGGAGAGCAGCGCAGGGGAGTGAGAGAGCCTAAAGCGAGCGCAGGAAACAGCACATTATACAAACAGCAACAATTTAATTTACGGTTAATTGACTTAGCACCTCCTTCCCACTCTGCACTGAATTCCTACACTCTCCAAATTCAGTGGCAGTGTTTTCTCTGCCAGTATTTTCTATGTTAATTTGGATGAACTGCAAGTATTCAGTGTGCATTATATACCTATGCAAATGTTATGCTAATTTGTTCTTGTTTATTTTCTGTTTCCTGTTAATGAGTCGGCCTGAATCAGCGGTAGGACTGTCGCCTCTGTCGTTGTGTGTGGGTTTAAGCCTCACGTTGGAACTTGGCATGAAATAGTCCAAGCCCTATCTGAGAAACATACACAGGGCACACGAGCAATATTTTTGCGTTTCCTTTCCGGAAACATAACAACGTTCACTGCACGCCTTTTTCACGTCGGAAGGAAGTCTCAAATGCTCGACATTGTCTGCTGGGCACGTGAGCTGGGGTGGGAGCCGAGGGATGGGCAGGTGAAAATATGACTGAAAGTGCGCTCAAAGATCTTGATGAGGGTCTTGACGTGACTTGAAAGAGGAGATGCAGGGAGCGAGTCGGAGGAACTCGGGGATCGAAGCTCCCAGGGAGGCCGCGGTGGGATAGAAATGGTGGTGGGGGGGGGGGAGGTGAAGTATTAAGAGGAGTTTCTCTCTGGGGAAAGAGGGAGTTTTCTGCGAGGAAACTGTACGGCACATCGTTCGGTATCTGTACTCGTTATTTGTAGTCTAATATAAATAATTTGTCACCGTTTCAAGACTGAAGTGTTAAAGACCCACTGCAAATTGTGCTTCAGCTGCCTTTGTGTTTTTAAGGTTGCTATGGACACAACACTCAAATGATTTTATTTAGGGGAGTGGGGGGGAGGTGGGGGTGTGTAAGTGGGATCTCCTTGGAGCAGAACTGCACAATTCCTACAAAAGATTAACCTGTGTAATTGGTATTTGGTTCTTTCTATGAAAAGATTTGCTTTTGCACTTTAACAATACTGTGTTGGTTAAAATAGATTACAAATTATCTCAAGGGGAACCGTCACTGAAACACACTTCTTAGGGTGTAAAAACCTGAAATCTTTATCAGGTGTGTTTATACACAATACGAAAGGGGTATTTTTTTTAAAAAAAGGAGAAAGGCAGTGTACTAAGAATTGCTGAAATCTTTTTCTAGTGAAGATCGTGCTCTAAATTGGAACAATTGCAGCATTGGACAAACAAAGGCCGTTTCGTCAGAAATACCCCCAGCATTGAGTTGAAAGGAAGAATGGAAACCTGGAAGGAGTACATCTTAATCTTTGCCACTGGGTGGAAATCTATGTTGTCAATCATAGCTTTACTCCCATTAATTAGAAAACTGTCACATTAAATAGTATTGCTTGTGTTTGAACTGACAAAATTGGTCGGTGTTCGATGGTAGATATTGTTGCATAGGCAGAATTTGGGATTGTACAGCTCTGAAATGACTGTTAGGTGGCAGTGCTGTCTCCCATCATTTTCAATTTGGGGTTAAAATCATTTGAATTTCAAAGTGAGTATTTTTTAAATTGCAAGTTCTAGCTACTGAAACGATTTAGTAATAATAATCCTTGCATTTGGTATAGCGCCTTATCATGTCTTCAAGAGGTCTCAAAGCTCTTCACAGAATATACTGTAAATATACGGTATACTTTGTGGGCAAATCACCCACAAAATATAGTGCACGAAAACACTACTAAGATTGGGTTGGGAAGTAATTTGAATGACTCGTATTGTGCCAGATTAAAATTTTGGAATAGATTGAGGATTAAGCTTCACTTAAAAGCAATATTTTTTTTTTTAAAAATTGAATGCTGTTTGAAAATGTTCCACTGCCACCAGTCCTGACCTGCAATGAAATATTCATGTCGGATTACAGTTAGTGCAGTTCGGCACTGAGATCTGGTTACAACTTTTTATGTCTGGGATACTTTCCCAGTTAGCACCGAATACATGTTAGCAGCATTGTTTGGTCAGCCTGATGTCTGTACACGCGGAAACCCATTACCATGTTTAAGAGTATCCGAACTATACTTCGACTCCAAAAAAAAATAGGGTTTTAACTCTCAGGATTAAACAGGAGACGGGCGATGAATTTGTTCATCTTATGTTCTTCCAAAACCTGCTGACGAGTCAGGCTGGCTAATCCATCTGGTTTGTACTGCAGGCCTGCCTGGCTCAGGATCCAGACTATCAAGATTACCACAGAAGGTGATTCCATTGCCAAGTGTAGGATTGAACCCTCACTAGGTGGTTGGCATATGCCAGGAATTCCCTTCAGGCTTCTTGGTAAATAGCACAACTCAGCTTGAAATGCGCGAGAACAATGCACTGTTCTCCTCATCAATCCGACTCATCCTTACCCCATTAAGTGATGGTTTCACCCGTTGGAAGTGTGCAGCGTCACTAAAGCACCAATGATACCATTCAAAAACTATTCATCAATAATCGAAATAAAATGACTCTTCAGATAATCAAATAACAACCTGCTTTGAAAAATGTGGCCAAAGAGGAACAAACACAAACAGAATTGATGGTGGCTCAGCTATTCTAATAATGGATTAAATAACTGCTTAATGTCCACTGCCATTAATTCAACTAAGCATTGTTTTTTTAGATTGCTCCGATTCAAACCGTGTATGTTCTTATAGCTATATATTAGCATAACCTGGACTACACTCGGTTATGCTTCACCAGTACCCTAACATTTTTAGGGTTTCCTAAACATCGGCTCTTGCCAACCTGTCTTAATACTCTCTGGAATTAGATAATCGGGGTATGTCCCCTAGGAAGAGAGAAAAACTTTCCGGGCACAGGAAAAACTTCATTTATAGACTTTTGTATGTGAACTCTGTTTGCTTTGAATACTCTTAAGCATGATGCATGTTTCAGACACTTGTCTACCTGAAACAAATCTTCAAAATACATGAAATGCAAAGTGTGCTAACGTCCCTAATAGATGTATGAAAAAATGTAAGCTTTATATTTCAGCTTGATGGTTCATATTTCAAAATGAACACGGTTCTGCATGCAGCTTTACATATTTTACTGCATATGAAAAATGTTTGCATAAATGTTTGGTTAAACGTGATGCAGCAAATGCGATATCATATTTTAATTAGTATTGGATGCATTTGTTTTTCGTACATTTTTGTTTCTTTTCCAATAAAAGGTAATTTACCCTTTCGTCGTCTCTTTTCTTGACTATAATGCATTCATTATCAGTCATAGTTTTGTACTTGTGCCAAAACTTGGTAGTATAAGTTATGACGTTGGCAGCTAAAGCAAAAACACTCCCGCAAAATTTATGGAATCCTCCATATACTGCCTTCTCAATGAGCATATTGATAGTTAGATGAATTAAAAATATATCTACATTGTACATTATTCATCTTAAACAAATTGTTGTGGACTGTTTGTTCAGAAGGCTTCATTCCGAGCATTTTAAACAAAGTCCTTTTAGATGTTTCACACCATACAGTGTGCCAGTGATCTGAACTTGGCTCGTGTAATAAAAGTGCAGGATCCAGCAATGTCAGCAATCACAGATCCATGCAATGATTTTAAAGGTTTTTTGTGAGCTCCAACTACTATACTGCGGGTTCGGTTGTAATGTGGACACACTCTGAACTTGTGCCAACATGTGATACTCTTCCTGCTTCTTGTGCTGACTGGGTAGCTCCCTCTATTTGGGAAACCAGCAAATTTAACAACCATGCAGTAAGTTTGTGAATACGGGTTATACAGATAAGCCTTCCCCCCCGACTTCCCACCGGGAATGGGACGCTTCACTCGTCGGTTGATAAATCCTAAAACGTTTTCAATGTTTTAAAAACTTTTGAAACGAAAGCCATGCCGCGTTACTCTTCAACTAAGATTATTTACGAAATCATTCTTTAGTTGTGAAAACAAAACACAGATATCCTTTGAAAGTCAGTAAATGCCTAGTTTTATTAGAAACAGCTCAAAGCATTACATTCATCTGGTAAAACTAGGCAAAATACTGTTGTGGTATTACAATAATCTAAATAACTCTTGTTAGTTTAGTAGTACTCCTAGGATTCCCCGGTGTATTCCTTGCTACACTCTCAATTTTTGCTGCACCGTGATTCTATTAGGCGCAGTTTATTCATAAACATGTCAGTGCCATCTGCTCTTATTTGGTTTCAATATTGTTCGTTTGGGATTTTTTTTGTTAATATTGGCAACGGGAACTGAAGCTGTTCATCTAATTGATGCGATAGAACAACAGGTACAGCGGGTGAACTGGAGACGCTTCAAAAATGGAGCTGCTGTGACCTCTGAATTCAGATGAGTTACCAACAGCATTTTAATCTCTGAAATACATTTCCTGCAATAAGGAGAGTGAGCTGTTCAGTAAAACTACAGGAGTAAAGAAGGGTCGGATCGTAGAGCTTTAATCGACAAATGAAACGCAAGTGTAAGATGAGCGCTCTCAAAACTTCATTGTCGTGCGATCGTTCATTGTGTCACCGGTTCTTTTTCCACAGTCTTTTTTTTTTTCTTTTATGTTCTGTATTTGTGTCGTGCTGCACTTTTTATTTACTGTGGTTGCCCTGCCTTCCTCTATCTCTTTCTCTCTCTGCACCCTTTCTTCTCCTCCCACTTACATCATAGAAATTGATTTCAAAGCAGCTTTATCAAACGTTCCCTTGTTGCTTGACAGCACGCATCAGACTCTTCCCGAAGACATTGCGCCGAGAAGAAAAAGACCACATCACCCTTCTCGTATAATTCTCAGAACCTGTGAAAGGCATAATTGACAAAAGATAAGGTGTTGTACTTCGAGATTTTGCATACTGATGTTAAAGCGCAAACTTTTAAGCCGCGAATGTCTAAACGTATTCCCCGCAGGAGTCTTTGATCAGAGAAATACTGGGGTATTTGCGGTAATTCTTCCACTTTATTGAACGTTCAAGGCCAGGCTTACTCAACGCCAGTAATCCTGGTGCTCATGTCAGAGTTTTTGACAAATAGACTGTGTAAATCCAACTCTGTCTCCAGGTGCCACCCCCCCCCCCTCCTTGCAGTCGCTTCCCAGGTTTTGCCACGTTGAACATCTCATCTCAATGTCCGAGCTACTCCAAGGTCCGAGTAGCAGCGAGATTAACCTGATATTAAACCCAGCAGAACGCACGGGTTGTTTGCACAAATCAGGAAATTTATCATTTGCTTTGAAATGAATGACTGATGCTGATTTTTTTGATCTTCACCGGTAGCCGGGTATTCCAAACCAATCTACATTTAATTAATTAGGTGTTGCAATTTTGACAATGACTTGTTTCGTGATATTTAGACTCGGGTTAACATATTCACATTATTTGGCACGGTGGGATGTTGGTTCGGGTTAGTTCTGTGATACAGATTTACATTTGCATAGCTGCGGGTGGGAGCCGAGGAGGGCGGGGAGGGTAAAGATGACCAACAGAGGTAGGTCTGGAGATGGACCTTGAACAAAGTGAGGGAGGGAGCGACGTAGTGGGAAAGAGTTCCAGAGAGTGGTGGCGCATAGGCTGAAAGTCCAACCACCGATGGCAGATTGACAGCACAGGGGACATGAATGGGGCTGGTGCTGAGCGAAGGTTTGCAGAGACAGGGAGCCTTGTATTCGAGTGAAACGTTTTAAATATATATATTCAATGGTTCTGTATATTTCCTCGTCTGGACCTTCTGGCAGTCGGGAGCTGTTCTTTCAGCACCGACTGAAATATGGTTTATTTAATGTTTATTCACTGACAAATTGTTTTCTCTGAAGTCTTATGAGTTTGATTCAGCAGGCTGATCTTTTTGGAACGATGCATTCAAATGTTATTAAAAACAACTGCATGCCAGTGGTTACGCATTTCAGTGATCAGAAATAACCTTCAGCAGTGTTAAGTTTATTTTCATATGCTTTACATGTTCTGGAGTACATTTTACTCTTGATTTAGATGGATTGTTCTAGCTGACAAGTGACATACCATTTTCGTGATTCATCGTTTACCTTGGTTTAATTTAACGCACCTTAAATTAATAAATTTAGGGTCAATTGAAGTCCGTGGGATTAAAGGAACAGTGGCAGCATGGATATGAAATTGGATGGAGACGGAGAGCAGAGAGTAGTGGTGAATGGTTATTTTGTCAGACTGGATTTAAGTTATACGGTGGTTTTCCCCGGAGTTAGTATCAGGACCACTACTCTTTTTGATAATATAACAATTTTTAAGTTTGCAGATGACACAAAACTTAAAAACATGTTAAATAGTGAGGAGGACAGGAGTAGATTGCAGAAGGACATAGACTGACTGGTGAAATGGGCAGATAAAATTTAATGCAGAGAAGTGTGAAGTGATGCATTTCGGAAGAAGAAGAATGAGGAGAGTCAATATAAACGATACGGTACAATTTTAAAGAGGGTGCAGGAACAGAGAGACTTGGAGGTTCACAGTCACACATCTTTGAAGGTGGCAGGATAAGTTGATAAAGCTGGTTTTTTTTTAAAAAAAAGAAGCGTATGGGATCCTTGGAAAGGCAGGAGTAAAGTTGGGTGGAAACTACATGCTCCAGGACTTAAGAAAGTAGGGTCAGGTTTGAGATAAGCAGGAAGTGAGTGAAGTTTCACAAATCAAGGGTGTCTTTTTAGGAGGAAGTGACGATGACAGCAGTTTTGAAGGGGAATGGGTTTGCATTGAGTACTGCTGAAGTTCAACCAACTAAAACCACGTAGCTTGCCATTGAGAGCACTGTTTGGCAAGCTTCCCCATTAGGGCTTTGGCTTGGAGGGGCCCAGGCAGAAGGTTCCCCACTCCCTGGGTCCTGCCGACAAGCCACACTGACTGATCTGTTACCAGCAGTGCCTTGGAGTACTGTGGAGCCTCCTGGCTCAGGTACTGAGACCACCGCAGAGGTACGACTCAATTCCGCTATTCCATTGCCAAGCACGTAACCTTGGAGCAGGTCCATATAATCATAATGAATAGGTTCAACTGCAAGAATTAAGATAGAACAGGCTGACAAAGAGACGTGCACAGGAGCCTGGCTTCTTTATTTCAGACAGGTCTTGTGATGCGGTGTTTTTCTTCATTATGAAATAGCTACTCACACAAGTAAAACTTGGCAGGGACCATCCCCAGCTTTTGTTTTGTTCCCCGATTCAAGAGCCTGATGAGTTATATTGTACAGTTCTCAGAAGTGAATGCCATTGGAGGAAACTGCCAAGCCTGCTTCTCGACAGCTTCTCGACAGCTTTTATAAACATCTCAACATTCTGAGAGCATCACCTTATTTATTAATGTTCTCCGGCTAGAAAACTCAAGAGAATCCATTTGTTCATAGCAGTGTAGCACAACTTGTATTTATGTAGAACGCCTTTCAGAGCACTTCAAAATGATGTCCCGCCAATGGGGAGCAAGGGGGTCAGCAAAGGTGACCAACTTAACACTGCAGTTCTCCTTAGACACATACCAGGATGCTCACCCACGATAAAGAAAGTGAACCCTGATAGCATGCATTCTTCTTCAGGTGAGAATGGGATCATGCTTGACATGACTTGAACCCCTCATCCCTGATATTATCCGAGTGAATCTCCTGTACCCTCTCCGTGGTTGCAACGTTCTTTGTAACCCACGAGTCCACAAACTCGGTCCTCTCCTACAAGCCTATCAACTCCCATCACCCGTACGCTCACCTGGCTCCACTGGCTCCCCGCCCCCAAAGGATTGGGTTCACTTTTAAATCCCTCCACAGACTTCCACTACTGTACCTCTGTGACCTAAAACCATAGAAACAGGAGGAGGCGATTCAGCTCCTCGAGCCTGTTGCGCCCTTCTATACGATCATGGACTGATCTGTGCCTCAAGTCCAGTTACCCACCCTTGCCTCATATCCATTAATACCCTGACCTAACCCTACCAACCCGCCAGCTCCCCTCTGTTCGGCAGGCACTGGCCTGCCTCACATCCCCTCAGTGGCGTGAAACCCCCCCCCCCCCCAGGGACCCTGGTGCAAGAATAGATTTTGTAATCTAGCGTTTGGCTTACCTGTACACATCACTTGATCAGCAGCATTATAACATGAAATACGGTAAGCCATTGGAGGAGCCTCCGAACTTAAAAAGAAAACTCCCAGTGCATACCAAAGGCTATGTTCCACCCCACCACCCCACCACCCCACCCCCACACCACATTCTGCATCCCCAGCCTTCCCGCCCCACAGTCAGCGGTTGGACTTTCAAAACTTTGTGTCCCTTTCTCTGAAACTCCAACCTGGAATCCCATCCCCTCGCCCTTTCCCTCGCCTCCTTGAAGGTCTGTCTCAAGACCTTCTTTGACCAACCGTGCCTTCACCCCCCCCGCACCACCGCCGCCCCCCACTCCACCGCCGCCCCCACTCCCTTGTTGGCCCCCAGCCCTCCCGAATCCAACCCCAGCTTCGGTGTAAACCCTCGACTGGGTCCTCCAGATGTGAAAGCGCTGTGTAAATGGAATTTGTCGTTGGTTATTGGTACAATTGCTTTTTTGTTCCATTTCTCTACCGTTCCGCAGCTCTTTGCACGTGCCATCCGTGCTGAATAGCGCACTTCCCCAGGTATTTTAAGAACAATCTTCTTTCTTGGAAGTGCGGGCATACAGATAGCAGACGGGTAGCCTCCCGGAGCGCTAGACGGTGGCAGAATCTGACACCGAGCCGGGAGATGGGGGTCGGGGGGGGGGGGGGGGAGGGAGGGAGGGGGTAGGATGTGATCGTAAGTCAGCGCGATCAAAAAGGGAAGGTCTTCAGGAGCAATTCGAAAGGGCTCCTTCCTGGAAAACAAGAGCGGACAGTCACACACAGGAAAACAATCCAGTAAGAGGTTAAGTTGGTTGATGTCTGCGATGTGACGAGCCTTGAAGCTGGATTTTTTTTGGGTCCAGTTACGAGCACTTTACCCTGTGCGTGCTGCCTGATAGGTTGACTACAGTGGCCTGTTATATTTGCTCAGGATGTGGTGGGACAACCCAGGGTTTGCCTCGCAGCCCTGCGATTGGTGCCGTACGGGGCTGGCCGCTAGATATGGCCGCACCTAGGAAATGTCTGTTGCTCACTGGCTCCCCGTTACTCGTTGGCTCATCCTCCCTGATGACTTGCCACAGACTTGAATAGAGGAAACTGTCGTGTGTGGAGAGGGAGGGGAGGAGAGAGTTTAGTCCGGAACAGTAAGTGGCACAGAAATAGATATTGTCGTGTCCGACCAAGGCAGGGTGCAGTTATCTAGACGTGTATCCTGTTGTATTTCAAGTTGACGCAAAATAACCAGAGACGTTGCGTTCGGTGGGTTAAGGGGTCCCCCCCCCCCCCCCCCCCCCGACCGCAGAGCAGCAAAGGCTGCTGCAGGCTCTAACAGGAAACCTCAAGAGTTTCAGCAAAAAAAGAGACATTTGGGTAAAAGTGAGTCTTCGTCACTTTAGCAAAGTAACTCTCTCTGAGACACCGCTCACTCTCTCTCTGCTCGAGGTAAGTGAGCAAACACAAGCTGTCGGGGGGTGGGGGGGGGTGGGGGTGGGGGGGGGGGGGTGGGGGTGGCAGGGCGGGGGAGAACCTTCCATCCTCCAACATCAGGAAGAATAATTACAACTGGGATTAGTGATTCCCAACTGCAAGGAGCTACCCTGTCCCAGCGTGGCCTTTCCCCAGGACACCGGCACAGGCGCGCACCGGCACAGGCGCGCACCGGCACAGGCGCGCACACCGGCACAGGCGCGCACACCGGCACAGGCGCGCGCACCGGCACAGGCGCGCACCGGCACAGGCGCGCGCACCGGCACAGGCGCGCACCGGCACAGGCGCGCACCGGCACAGGCGCGCACCGGCACAGGCGCGCACACCGGCACAGGCGCGCACCGGCACAGGCGCGCACCGGCACAGGCGCGCACACCGGCACAGGCGCGCACACCGGCACAGGCGCGCACCGGCACAGGCGCGCACACCGGCACAGGCGCGCACCGGCACAGGCGCGCACCGGCACAGGCGCGCACCGGCACAGGCGCGCACCGGCACAGGCGCGCACCGGCACAGGCGCGCACACCGGCACAGGCGCGCACACCGGCACAGGCGCACACCGGCACAGGCGCGCACCGGCAGAGGCGCGCACCGGCAGAGGCGCGCACCGGCAGAGGCGCGCACCGGCAGAGGCGCGCACCGGCACAGGCGCACACCGGCACAGGCGCGCGCACCGGCACAGGCGCGCGCACCGGCACAGGCGCGCGCACCGGCAGAGGCGCGCACCGGCAGAGGCGCGCACCGGCACAGGCGCGCACCGGCACAGGCGCGCACCGGCACAGGCGCGCACCGGCACAGGCGCGCACCGGCACAGGCGCGCACCGGCACTTTCATCCACACAATATACAGTCAATTCACTTTGCAGCATATTCCGTGAAGCGTTTTGAGACGTGTCGAAGACGTGATAAGGCGCTGTATCAAATGCAAGGATTGCTGTTGTTATGCCTTTAATGTTTGCCGCAGTAGTTGTCATTCACTCAATAACAATTGAGTAATGCGCTTTACATACGTTTATTATCAATAACATCTTGTAAAGCACTTAAAACTAATTGAAAACAAGTTTCAGTAAACATCCTCCTTGGTTCCCTTTGCTTGCTGATAGTAAAAGTTATACTTAGTATAAACATAAAATATTTATCAACAACATGTTTTGAATTGGTTGAAGCGGTCAAACAATTAATTGTTCTATTGAGAAATCGAGTTTCAGATGGACACCGGGACTTTTCTTTTATTTGCGCAGATGATAATTGACATTTGAAATGAGTTATTAGTGAGGATAATTGAGTCTAGAGCACTGTGTGAATTATATATTTAAAAAAAACTTGATCCTGGAAGGCTGGTGTTCTGACAGAATAACGATGAATGTACTTAACATAATTAAAGTTAAGTTGGTAAATGTCCTCGATCCAAACCTCATTAATGGCAATGTGAAATTGTGAAACGTTTGTGGATTCATCGCTATTATATTCATGTATTTTACTTATAATAATCATATTTGAATTTGATATAATGCCATTGTTGCTCATGAGCCGCTAGTTGAACCTACGCTGGGAGCTCCAAGTCCGAAAGTGACACTTGAATTCATAACACTATGTCTCAGAGGTGAAAGTGTTAATGGCAGATCATCTTGGGGAGACAGACCAGTCACTGAAACCAAGACTTATTCCTACTCAGCTTCTGTTAACTCTTAAGAGCCAAAGCCCTATTGGGGAGAGTGATCCTAGCTGGACAGGCGTCGGGAAGTTTGATTAATTTGTCACAGCGTCTGCAGTGCTGGGAATTAAATACTGCAGGAACATAAAATAGGATGATCTGTTGCAGCAAACGGTGGTGCATGGAAATAACATGGGGAAGTGCAGAGTTCTTAGAAGTAACGTGTCAGTACCCAAACATGAAGTAGGTTACTGTATTCAGTTAAACATATTCGTGGTTTCTGGCTATTTAGTTTCTTGGATTTAAATTATTCACCGCAGCACTTAAGAGGGCCGAGTATTTTCTGTTGTCAGAACCTATCATGTGTTGTATGCTTGAGAGCAAAAGCACTTCAGTGCAGGGCTTAAAATAGCCGGTGTAGCACTAACAGTGACTATAAATTGATTCCAGACAAAAGTGGTGTTTAACCACAAATGCAACAGGTGCCAATTGTTTTGTGTAATGCATTACTTGTGCTTTTTTTTAAAAGAAAGAAAGTTATTTGTTTCTAAAGTAGTTGGATTTGCCGTGGTTCAAGTGTGAGCTTTAAGCGATGCAGTAAGTTTGAAATTGACATCTATTAAAAATCTAGAGTTTTCCCCTTAGAACTGATGATCATTTCCTATGTTTTTTTCAGTCTTTTTTCCTTGCCAGGAGAATCCGTAAGCTTTCAAAAGTGAATCTTGGTGTTGCCTAATCACCCTGATCCTTAACCGTTCAGCTGTAACTCAATTTGAAAAGACTTGCAAGACCGTTCTGTCACAATCCTGTGGTGTATGCACACGGAGGAGTAGACGCAATGCAACACCACTGAGAAATATCCTCATTTTTTTTAAAAAAATCTGATTTCGCTGAATATTTTATAAGGATCTCATGTACTAAACCAGGCTTTCCAAGTTAAATAATATCCTCCTTAATGTCAAGATGTGTAATGCCTTAGTAGTGGAGTCATATATATATATTTATATATATTCACACATTATAATATAGCACAGTCATTAATCTATGATATAATGTACTGTATAATGTAGTTCTACAATAATAATATTGTTGTGGTTTTCTTTTGAGGCCCCTTAGTTTTGTTATGAAACAGGATTTAAATGAAATAAAAGTTTGCTTTGAAGTAGCTCTGCAGCTGAGGGATAGTGGGTTCAGCAGCAACACGGTTTTAATTCAAGCGTGTGCTGACAAACAGCAAGCAAGCAATGACTTGTGAACGCCTAGTTTCCATTCGAGAGAGTGTTATTTAGCCGGGGCAGTAAGGCACTCGAGGCCTGATCCACTGTGAAAACTCCACCCTCTGCATTCTGACCTGAGCCATGCAGCTCTTTGTACGGTGAGCAGATCAATAAATTATCCTTGCACTTGATGTCATGCCTTTCACCACAGGAGGATACCTCAAAGCATTTCACAGGATACAGAGTAAAGTTGGAGTGACTGTTTTGTAGGCAAACGTAGCAGCCAGTTTGCATGTATCAGCGTCCCACAGGCAGCTCTGAAATTTTATTTGATCAAGACATCAGGAGAAATCCTTAAACCTTAAGGTTTACTTGAACAGGGTAAATGGGACGTCGGAGAAGGAGAAGGCAGTATACCCCCAGACTGCATTGGATTGTCAGTAGAGACTATATTGACTATATGAATTCCAAGTGCCAATGTAGGGCACTGTGACATTCTGCACCTTAGTGGTTAGAGCACTCGCCTCGCGAGCGAGAGACCTGGTTTCGATTCACAGGCATCGCAAAGCGTTAGGCAAATGGAGGCTGATATGACTGGTCACAGCTGACCACGTTTTTCTAGAGCTCGAGCATTTGGAAGTCTATCCACGCTTCTAGTTCACAATCTCCTATTGGATGGTCTCAGTGAGTTAGGTCGCAGCAGTATCGTTGGTGAGGCACTTGTTGTAGGAACTGGAACATTAAAATGTCTCGAAGAGCTTCAGATGGAATTGTAAAGTGTAGTGAGTGTGTATTCATAGGTGAACATGATTTGCACAAACAATATGCCACAAAACTTCTGAGCCTGAGACAGATGCACTACCAAACCACTTTTGGAGGCTCAGCTTCTGATTTCCTTTTTCGGTCATATGTGTTTTATGTGGTGAATTACTTTGACGTACAATGACGGTGTGTGCAGATGTGCCAGGAAAATCCCAACAGCCAGCAACGCAATTAAAGATTAAATTAAAGATACAATGGAAATATTTGCTTTTAACCAGCAAATTCACAGAGGTTTTCCTGAGGAATCAAATAACATCAAATGATGTGCATCCTGACCATTAGTGTAATGGTGAGATTATTTCGCAGCAACCACTTGTGTCGTCTCCAAATGGATACGCAGAAATACAACTGCAACCTGCTATTTTGTTATGTAAATAAATGCTGTACTAAGCAGAATTTATGTCACAGATGAATGTCTGGATATTTTTAAACCTGCGATGATTGGATGTCTTTCCATATGCCGGTGTTCACCTGCATTATTTAGAAAATGTTTCCCGTTTAATGGAGCATTTATTAGTTCTAAGAAAACCTTGCGTTCTGCTCAGGCACGTGATGAGAAAGAACGTCCCAGATGTTCATCAGGCGCTACACAAATGCAATCTGTTGTTGAGAAGACTCGCGTCTCTCTTCGGATTGTACTTTCACGTCCACCTGAACAGGCAGACAGGACCTCTGTTTAAAGTCTCCTCCTTGCGACGACACGCCTAACAAGGCAGTGGATTCCCCAGCAGTGCTTGTGGATTCCCCAGCAATGTTTGTTTCCAAATTCCCGACATGGGGCTTGAATCCTCCAACTTTCTCACTCGGAGGCAGGAAAGAGCTCTACCAACTGTGCCTGGCTAACG
This sequence comes from Callorhinchus milii, assembly GCF_018977255.1. Classification (NCBI taxonomy): domain Eukaryota; kingdom Metazoa; phylum Chordata; class Chondrichthyes; order Chimaeriformes; family Callorhinchidae; genus Callorhinchus; species Callorhinchus milii. The sequence continues at coordinate 2,470,899 of NW_024704766.1, read as the reverse complement.
GACGTCTGTTAATGCGAGGTCTTAAGTTCAGGTCAGGCCTCTCTCAAAACAGCGGTTCTGAGATAAATCATCTCTTTGGGCAGTTGATGTATATTTCCTGACTGCAGAGTAGTGCTCATAGTGGCATCTAATAGTGGCGCTCGACTCTTCCCTCAGCGATAGGTTCTCAAGAACGTGGATTGTAAAATGTATGATTCATAGAGAACTATTTATCCTTGAGCACGTAGAACTTTTGGTTTTGCCGCAAGTGATCCATTTAGAAAGGACTTGGTATTGCTGTACTTTGTATTGTAGATAAAGGCGTCAGTCAGTCTGATTTAAAAAAAAAAAAGAATTTGCATTCCTATGACATTTGCATCTTACCCCATATATATATACTGCGGTCATGACAACCCACTTTGATCCTTGATTTGGTACTTGTTCAAAAGGTCTTACAATGCCTCCTGCGATCTGTTCTAAAATGTCAATTTTAATAGCCTAATAGACTTGACTCATGTGCCATGGTGTGGTGTAAGTGCTTTCTCTCGCCTCCGCCCCACACCCCTCACTCACAACCCCCCCCCACACACACACAAAATTACTAGTTTCACTTTTGCTGCCATGTTGTTACTGGGAAGTGAGTTTCTTACAGATGCTAAACAGTGATTAGCTTGAAAGTATTAAGAGGGGTACTGACAGTCACGTACTTTTATCGAATTACCAAATTAGAAAAAAATAAGAAAGCCAGTAGCCCGTGACGGCAACTCACAAGAAGCCCATTCCAACTCGCTCTATTTTCGAAGTGAGATTCCCCCCAAGTCACAAGGCTCTACAACCAGAACGTACATCCAGTTACTGGAAGGAGTCACCAGACAGGTTCCTTAATTTAAAAATAATGAATCAACAGTACTGCAAAATCAAGCCAGCATGTGTTTTGGGCTCAGTCAGCAGCAATCATTCATACCTACTGCACAAGTCAGATCGTTGCATAGGTAAGCAGGTGAAAATATTCTTTGAGGGGGCTGTGTAAAACTCAGCTACAGGGTCGCACACCTTTAAGAAAGACCAGGCGATGTGGCTGGACAACAGGTCCACCGGCTAATTGGAGGTGAGCACTCTGCAGAGCAACGCGAACGAGTTGCAGTTTTTTTTGCAGTGCGATCTGAGAAACTAAAATAGACGGGCTGCCAAATAACACCCCACCGTTTGTCTTGACACCCCAACTCTAGAGAGGTTGAAAGTTTCCGCCCTGCTGGTCATGCAACCGTGCTCCTATCGAACATGGATTGCAACCAACACGTCACCATATCGCACGTCCTACAATCGCGATTTGCCTTTTATCTTCCACGTTAACCCCCAATGTCACAGCCAGTGATGGACTGGCTCCCCGAAAGGGCTCAGGATTGTCAGGTAAAACAGGCGGGCGGGCGGGGGTGGGGGGGGGGGTAAGGTGGGAGTGGCGATTTGCAGGGGGAGGGTTCCCGATTGGCATTCAATCTCCGAGTGTTTAAAAACGTTGAGGCTCAGATACAGTAGAACTTCCGAACCGGGGGTTAATCATTCACGGGGACCATTCAAGAGGATAATCAGGAAATTTCCCAGATTTTCCACATAGCCAGTCCGCGCTGCAGCTCTCCTATTGGCAGGGTGTCTCCTCACCTGTCAGATTGCTGCCGTCAGATAGGCAGGGTCACTCTAGCTGTGTGAGAGCGAGAGTGTTTTGGGTGGGTATTTAGTAGGTTCTTAACTTTTTGTTTAGCGTACAGTTTGAAGTTTTCTTTAAATAAAACCAAGCTCTCCAGCCTGCTCGCTCACTGCATGCTGCTGACCATTTACCTCCTTTGGAAACTAAAAGACACTGAGAAGTTGCTGTGTTCATATTTCCAACAGCGCGAGAACAGCTGGGAAAGACCAAGCTTCAAAATTCTTGGACTGCGGATAGAGAGAATCCTCATACAAATCCTCACACATTCTCCAGGAGCTTGACGTACATCCGCAATCTAGCTTGATGATTTGTGACGCTCTGCTGTGACAGTGTTTTGTTTTCCCGTTGTGTGATTTTTGCTGAGCAGCTACAATATATGGAAACTAGCGCTGGTTAGTAATCGCTGGGCGTTTCTTGCCCTGTAAGGGGGGCAACCTAAAGAGATGACAGATATGCTGCAGCTTCCTGCTCCACCCATCGCCTCTGGCACCGGGGCCTACTCGGTATCCTCTACGCCAACACATCGCAGGAAACGTTTCAAAATGAGACGCTGGAAGAAGGTTCGGAGTGAGAATGACCTGCTGGCCAAGAGCTTTGTTCAGGACTCCACAGCGAAAGAATTCCTGCGGCCTCCGTCCATTGAAGTCACCCCATCAAGTGACGAGGACACTCCTTGGTCAAGGTGCTCAACGCCAAGCGCGTCCCTAAGCAGTAAAAGCTTTTTGTTGAAAAAATGGCTGAAGGTCCAAGAGAAGAGGGAGGCTAGGTAGGTATCAAGATGGTAGATCAGCAGCGGGAAATATTTCAAATTGACTTGGGTAAGGTACAGGTGAAGTACATACCTACCAAAGTAAAAATACATAACAGAGAAGAAAACAAGAGTGAACACGACAGTCTTAGGAAAGAGATTAAAACGGCTGTTGGAATAGCATGAGAATAAAATATCAAGAACCATAAAAGTTGATAGTAAGGTGTTCTATAGATATAGAATACATCAGAATATACAGCACAGAAATACACCATTCGGCCCGACTGGTCTATGCCGGTGTTTACGCTCCACATGAGCTTTCTCCTGCCCTTCCTCAACTAAGCCTTCAAGCATAACCTTCTATTCCTTTCTCCCTCATGTACCTCTCGAGCTTCCCCTTAAATACATCCATGCTATTTGACTCAACAACTCCCTGTGGCAGCATGTTCCACATTCCCACTGCTCTCTGTGAGAAGAAATTTCTTCTAACTTCCCTATTTGATCTATTTGTGACTATTTTATATTGATGGCCCCTGGTTTCGGTCTACCCCACCAGTGGAAACATCTTCCCTATGTCGACCCTATCAAAACCTTTCATCATTTTAAAGACCTCAATCAGGTCACCCCTTACCCTCCTCTTTTCAAGAGAAGAGTCCAAACACGTTCAGCCTTTCCTTTCCAGCCTTTCCCTAATGCCTGGTTTGCCTTTTTTTTATGGCTTATTAACCTGCGATGCCACTTTTAGTGAATTGTGCATGTGTACCCCTTGGTCCCTTTGCTCCTCTACCCCATTTCGGTTTTTATTTTCCAGGATGTGTGTGACTTCCTTATTCCTTCTACCAAAACACGCTGCTTCACACTGTTCTACATTGAAATGCATTTGCCATTTAAATTAGTAACAAGTAATAAGTAATATATTAGTAATAGAACCGCAAAGATAGGGATAGGAGCTCAAACGGGTGCACAGGGTAATCTCGTAGAGATAATAAAGTAATAGCTGAAATACTGAGCAAATACTTAGCCTCAATTTTCTCAAAGAAGACTAACAAAAGAAATAAAGGGATAATGGATGGTGCAGGGAATGAAATGGCAGCAGCTAAGATAATAATAACAATAATAATTATTATAATAATCTTTGAATTTGATGGAGCATCACTTCGTTGAGACGTCTAAAAAATGCTTCTTAGGATAAACCGTAAACGGGATTTGCTGTGTATTTTGTGGCGAAACACAGCAGCCAGTTGTGGGTAGCACTCGCCCACAAACAACCATAAAACGAATGACCAAACTCTATTTGGGAGTTTGTTGGGCAGGACACCAGGAGAGAGAAACTCGCTCCTCTTTTTGAATAGCGCTGCCCGATCTTTAACATCCACTTCAACAGGCAGATGGGTCCTTGGTTTAATGTCTCATCCAACAAGGATACAGAGAAATAAGGGACTAGGTAAATTAGACAAACAATCAGGGAGAAGAGAGCTGTGTGTGTATGTGTGTATATACAGTCGTGCCTCAGCTATCTTCTCCATAGTATATAAAACTCAGTAGAAAAGAGATCGAGAGAATGTGTGTGAGAGAGAGCGCTCGAGAGAGACAGAATGTGTGTGTGTGTGTGTGTGAGAGAGAGAGAGGGTTGAGGGTGGTGGGGGGGAGAGAGAGTTTTGTGTCACTATGTACATATCCACGTGTGGATGTGGAACCTATGTCTATGGATAACGTCACATTGGAAGACCCAAAATGAAGAAAATGAATGGAAAGATAATAGGATGGTATTCTGGAATGAAGAGATCAACTGAGCTGAAAGATCTTCGTCTGAACCACTTTAACGGTCGTGTTAGGAGGAGGCAACGGGAGCACTGGTAGGTTGATTGAAAGAACTTTGTTGGTAACTTTAACCAAGGGAAGCGTCAACACTGGATTGAGGCAATGTTGTGAGAGGAGGGAGTGAACCTGGCAGATGACAAATATATATATTTCGCCCACAATATACGGTCAATTCACTTTACAGCATATTCTGTGAAGCGCTTTGAGACGTATCTGGAAGACGTGATAAGGAGCTATAGCAAACGCAAGGATTATTATTATTATTATTATGACGATTTTGTTCCACTATGTTATAGAGGCAAGGGCAGGCTGGGGATGAGTTGCTAATTGCAGAGCATGGAGAAGCTGCAATAAATAAGTCGTCACCTTCAGGGCTCAGTGGGGGAGTTGGGAGGGAGAGCGGAGAGCAGAGTAATATGACAAAGCGTTTGAAAAACAAACGAAAAAAATCCTCTTTTTACATCCTCATTTCTCTCTTCCCCCTCTGCAGTCTATGAGCATATCCAGCTAAGTATACGGCTGGTGGTATAACCGAGGCCAATTGTGCTAGAATTTTAAGGCCCACGTGGTTAACATAAATTCTAGTGAGGTATTGTAACTATTGGACTTGAGTTAATGAGTACGCAGCTTATGGGTTTAATGCCTAACCTGCTCCAGTTATGCTGTCATCTATTATAGCACCGGCTGATTGTGCTGGAAACTGCTACAGAATAGGCAGCTTGATTAAGCCATGTTTGGTGTTTCTAAGTCCAGGTAACGAACGACATTGTGAATAGTTATTTCAACACAATCTATCACTGCTTTTCGTATTTTGTCTTTGGACGTATGAATTTGTATTCGGAGAGGATCGCACGTCACTGTGTGTTTTGGCCTCGTTTAGAAATGCCTTCTAGTACAAGGTAACGAGCAGAAATGTATTTTCATACAAATCTTGTTTTATATACGTTTGTTTCTGAATTGCGAGCGGGACCTTGGAATCTGGAAAGGTGTTGCACTTATCTCATGATTTGTTTCATCTCTTCGAAGAGCCTTCAAACCGTGCAACCTGGTTACTCTCTTGCAGGATGTGGTAGCTTCGCTCAAATTGTTTTTGAGCGATCCTTTGGCTTGGACGTTAAATCAAAGTCCTGTCTGCCTGTCTTAAAGATCGCATGGGAGCATTTGAAAAGAGAAGGGAGTTTCTCCCGGTGGTCCTGGTCCACAAATCCCCCAAATAAAATTGGTCGTTCGTTTCATGGCTGTTTGTGGGAACACTGCTGCGTGTTATCCCTCCAGTAATAATCCCTCCAAAACCAAAAGGCAATCATAATAAATTGGTCATTTTCAATCCACGACTGGCTGTGGGACGCTGCTGTGCGCAATTGGCTGCCGCGTTTCGCCCACAAATATACGGTCAATTCACTTTACTGTCTATTCTGTGAAGGGCTTTGAGACGTCGAGAAGACATGAAAAGCGCTGTATCTAATGCAAGGATTATTATTATTATTATCATACTGTCCGATTGCTTGCGAATACACAGACACTCCATTTCACAGTCAACACTTTGAGATGTTGTTCTGACGTGATAAGACGTTATACCAAATGCAAGGATTATTATTGTTGTTGAGAAGGGTTTGAAGATGTGATGATGTGATTTGCGTTTTGTTCCATGAAGTTACCCTTCAAAGAAAATAACAGTGGTTTGGAAGAAGATCATCGCTCTAAAATGTGTTATAAGTTATAATGTGGAAAGGACAATTTAGTTGAGTAATTCACGTGGGAGGTTTATTCTTACAAGTCATGAAATTTACTTTCGCTAAATGATGATATACTGACATTCTTCAATTTTAAATGTCGAAATCTGAATGCGTATACGGAGGCATTGTATTATTTGTAAATTTGAACGTGGTGCTGTTCTATTTCTAATAGATTTTGGAGCCTAAAATGTGATTTGTGAATGCGAGTAATCAGATCTCTTTTTTAAGACCTGTATATTTAAATTGCTGGGGCCTCGTCACTTATATACCAAGTAGGGTTTGTGTACATTCATTGTCCTCCCAAAACTCAATACGGCATATTCCTTTGCATTGAATTCCAGGATCCACCAATTTACCCGCTTTGTTAACTTGTCTCTGACCTCCTGTATTCTTCTGCATTGCCAGTTAGTTTACCAGCCCTTCTGATTTGATTTAATCAGGAACAATAATAAATGTCCTTCCATTTCACTCAATGCCTTTCACCTGGAAGGATGTCTCCAAGTGCACCGCGTGACATACTGTAAAGTGTAATAACTGCACTTGTGACTGAAATGCGGTCACTTCAGTCCACGACTGTTTGTGGGACACCTCTGTGCGCAATTGGCTGCCGCGTTTCATCCACAAAATACACCAGTGACGATATATATTCTGTGAAGCGCTTTGAGATGTCTCAACAAATGCTGTGTCAAAGATGATGATTATTATTGTCCAGAACTCTGCAGCCTGTTGCCCCTTCTCGCACCAAGCTCTGCGAGCCTATCATCCCGTCCTCGCTCAGCCGCACTGCGCTGGCTCCCCACCCCCGGCGGTTCAAGATCCTCGCTCTCGCCTTGCAATTCCTCCATGGACTCGCTTACTGGTCACTCTCTTCGCTCAGCAGACACTGGACTGCTTCATATCCCTCGCTCTATCCATCCCACCTTCGACTGATGGGCTTTTAGACATTCCGAGTCTCCCTCTGACACATTCCCTCCCTTCGTTTTTCAAGGCTCTTTTGAGACATCCTCCCAGTCAGTGTGAAAGGCACTGCGCTGATGTCAATTGCATTGTATGTGATTTCTCCATGTTAAGCGAGTATTTGTGCGTATTGAGAGTAATGATGGTAAAAAGGGGATTGGAGGAGATGGAAGTGCAGAACTAGTAAATTTTAATTAAATTAAAAATTATTTTTAAGCTATTCCTTTAGCTTCATAGATCTACTAATGATTTTTTTTTAAATCTTCAGTAGTCAACAGAATAGCCCACAAAGCGTTCACGAAGATGACTCTTCACGATTCCTGACTCCGAACGTACGAGAGGAAAGGTACGTACTGATCCTCTAACGGTTTCTAATATCCCCAAACACTCCGGTTATATTCTGTTGTTCAGGTGAGTTGAGGAATGTTGGTGTAGAAAAAAAATGGAAAATAGCTCTGCGATCTGAGGAGTGATGGTACATCAATGTTACGTAAATCTGTACAGCAGACAATATGGCAAAGTGTCTCTTCTGTTTGTGCGTTTGTTTATTTTTGAAAAAAATAGAAAAGAAAAGGTGATATTGCCGAGAAACCGTCCGGTTTGAAGGGCACTATATAAATGTGTTGCTGTTGTGATTCCCAAAGATTTTGCAGCCGCCTCATGAAACCTGTGTCAAATACCAGATCATCATCTTGCTAAGATCCAGAGATGGATAATATGGGACTGAAATAAAAATAATCCTCTCTACGAGAGTGTTTTGTGAATGTTACCAGATTTAGTATTTATTGTGACTCGCTGGAGACAATCATGTGGGAAAATCACGTGTGGTTTTATGACTTTGCTCGCTTCCCTCGTTGAAACCTGCAGTATTTTCAAATTGATAATATTATGAATTATATGTAACTCCTTTTCTACGATTAGTCGAAAATCGAACACTAAAAAACGCGCCGCGTTTATTCAATGTTGCGGGATTCAGAACTGAAACGGATTCGGTGGTTTGAGGAAATGAAGGTCCGTTTAAGGACATTGCGTAGAGTCAACTTAGAGTTGGGGGTAGAGCAGAAAAGCTGGACTTGTTTGATATATTTACTGATGGGCGAAAGGATAAAAGTAAAATGGGACATCTTCAAGCATTGATTACTCCGGAGGTGTGGAAGAGAAATTGCCCTCACGGAAACCTGGCTACAGCTGGGAGAAGGCAAACTAAATAGATTTAGAATCTTTAGGAGCGATGGGGGTGGTGGGGGGGGGAGAGAGAGTTGGGGAGGGATAAGCGGCTGTTTGTTAAAAGACTCTCACAGTGATGAGGAGGGATATCGGAGAAGCGAATACAACTCTTTTTTTCCTCCATAAAAGTGAGGAAATTATAACCTGTGTAAGGCAGCCGTGATAGACTCCAGATTGTGGGTAGGGAAATTGAGATAGAAATGACTCTTAAGCAATGTAGAAAAGCTTGTCGGAATAACAGGGTAAGAATGGAAATGCAGAGGGTACTTTAAGAATTTCCTGGAACACTATGCTCACTACTTGGTAGGGATGATCTCTGATGACGAACGGAGGAGAAGGGGAAAGACACAGTTAAAGAAGTACAACAACAACAAGAAGATTACATTTGTATGGCGCCTTTCACGTCGGGAGGACGTCCCGAGGCGCTGGACGTTTAGGTGGGATTTAAGGCAAGAATTTATTATTATTATTATTATTATTACTAGACAGGGGTGAGATGGAGGGGTAGAGAGCTGCAGTATTTGTTATAGGTCCAGTTTGACACCCACTTATAAAATGGTACGGTACTGTCATAAATTATAATTTGCTTATAGTGTGCCTGAACTTTGTGGTTGGGTAACACAGATTACCCTATTGGGCCACAAGATGGTGGTGCTGTAAAACCATTGCAAGCTTCGGCAGACTGCTCAGTTCCTCACACGGTGCTAACACTGAGCAATGGAACCGTATAAACTTATTTCATTCCAGAAGTTGCAGCAATAATCTTTGCATTTGATATTGTGCCTCTATCGCGTCATCGAGACATCTCAGCGTGCTTCCCCTCTGTCTCCCTTCTCCCCCCCCCGCACCCCCCCGCCCCCCAGCACCCCCGTGCTGTTCCCCCCTCTCTCTGTGCTGCCCTCTTTCTCTCTCTCATCACCCTCGCTCCCTCTCTCTCATCTCCCTCTCTCTCATCTCCCTCTGTTTCTCCCTCACCACCTTTTCCCTCTCATTGTCCGTCCCCTCTCTCTCCCTCTCTTTGTGCCCCCCCACCTCCCCCTCTATCTGTGCCCTTCTCATTGCCCTCCGTCTCTCATATTGCCCTCTCTCTCCCTCCCTACCTACCTCTCTGTGCCCTCTACGCTCTTTCTCGGCCTGTTTATCTCTCTCCACCTTCTCTCTTTCTCTTTCAAAAGAGACATTTCAGCTTCTATTTGGAAAGACTGGATGATTCCCATTATGAAATTAAAAGAATTTTCTTCTCCTACCTCTTCCTTTCTCTTTTCCCCCCCTCCCCACCACCACCACCACCCAACACACAACAACAATCAATTTGTTTTGTGTCTGTGTTCAAAACAGTCCAAGGTCTTTGGATAATCTTTGGATAATTTGTGTGTTCAAAGTTCATGAATCAGAGCCGCAATGAATGCTTTCCCAAGGGATTGGCCTCCAGTGGTTTTATTTTTAAATTCTTGTTGAAGAAAAAAATTGCCTCGCTTTAATGAATGGAAACAGCAGTAAATCGTTAAGAGGAACCTCTGATTCTTTGAGCTAACTACACAAAGCACGTGACAGTTGGCTTAGCCTCTGAAAGAGCATTGCAGGCTGCTTGCTGTTAATAGAACAAAAAAACAGCTCCCGCACAATGGGCCCAGCAGGAAACTGCACTCAAGACTCACCTTAGCTTTAATTCTGCAGGACGAAATGGCTTCCTGCCTGTCCTTATCTAGCTCATCAGCGTTGCATTGTAGAATAATTGGAGCAGGAACGTTTTAATTTAGTTCTGAGGTCAGGTATGACTGGGATGATTGAAAGAGTATATTCCTGCTGGTCCGGCAGTTAGTAATGGATGCTGGCGTCCTGCAAACTGCAACCTGAGTCCGGGTACCCGGAAAAAAAAAAAACACCTGTGCTGCTTGCAAACCGACGCAGCTGTGCCGATGGATGTGATGGGACACCATGCCGAAGGTGCGAGGGACATCTGATGGTCTTCTCATTGCGTTCCGTCCCGTTTATAGCTACATAGGAAATATGCCTTTTAAAGCCTGCCGGGTTCGTTTCAGCAGCTTGGAGGTTAGTGTTGATTGATGATGGTTCAAACAGAGAGTGAAAAGTCGGAGCCAACTTCTTGCACGTCAGCTGTAAAGCAGGGCTGTCACTTCCGTGTCTCTTCTCTCAGAAAACGACTGTCTTTCAGAAGATCCAAGTAAGTTTTGGCTCGCGCTGCACCGTTTCACTTTACTCACTCGCAGCAGTTCAGCAGATGATTCAGAATTTACTTACGAAAATGCCAGCGGCCTTAGAGAGAGAGAGAGAGAGAGAGAGAGATAATAACTGAACAAATCTGCCTGCTGGGGAGAAGGAGAGAGCATTTCCTTGCGCCCTCCCCCTAATCTGTATTTTAAACGGATAATTAATAGAAAAGTCACCCAAATCATAGTCCGTGAGTCTTATTCCAGTGTGTTCCTGATTGCTTGCTTAAAAAACAATTGAGGCATCCAGTTGTCTTGACTGTTTTTTTTTTGTTTTAGGTCTCGAATAGCTTTACCTATTCTGCTGCTTATTTTAGGAAGTGACCCAGAAAGATGGAGTGGAGGATGGTGAGTTCATCCCCTCCCAGCTTCAGTGCTGAGCTGAAATAAAACATTTTTTATTAACATGCTTCCCTCGGGAAGCAGTCCTTTCACAACGCCTCCACAGATGAGTCACTGTGTCACTCATTGCCCACTGCAAAGTGCCTGCTAGGTATTTTGAGAAAGGCGAGGGCAGGGAATTGGGCAGCCCGGGAAAGAAGTGGAAGTTTTTTTTTAAAAAAGGTTTTAAGAAATAAAAATTGTATGTCTATTAAAATAGATCCGTGTAGTTTCATAAGTCATCAGGCTTTTGCTTTGTTTTTATAATAATAATAATAATAATCCTCGCATTTCATATAGCGCCTTATTACGTCTTTCAGACGTTTCGAAGCACTTCACAGAATATACTGTAAGGTGAATTGACTATATGTTTTGTGGGGGAAACGCGGCAGCCAATTGCGCACAGCAGTCGTGGATTGAGTTAGTTATTATGTTTTTAAATCTGTGATGCCTGGAATGATTCAGTGCAATATCACCGGTTAATCAAATTTATATTTATTGATACACCAAGTCCAGGCTCACACAGGAAAGATTGTCATTAAGGCATAGAGCAGAGATGTTGGAGTCTGTGAAACTGGACATTGCATTGTGCTTTCAGCAAAAGAGAATATTTAGCAAAAATAATGTAGTGTCTTTTTCCTACTGTAATCTGATTGCCTAGGTATGCGACCAAAAAAATGCCATCTTCATAAAGGAAATAAATTGTTAAAAAGAGAGGATGTTTTATAGTCACTAGAGATAGGACAGGACATGATTGAGTGTGATTAGATACAGCCACTGTACACACAAACAGTCACGTTGCACTCGCTGACATTTTGTGTTGGATCATTCTTTGAAAATAAACTAAGCTGCGAATCGGTGCTTGAAGTTGTACTGAACATTAAAGCCTGCGGTTCATGTTTCAACTTCACCGAAAGCTCGGCATCATTCTGTGCAGAGAGAGTTGACCGAGTCAAGAGGGTTGAGCAGAGGAAGTGGGTTAGGGAGACATCAGAGAGAGAGAGAGAGAGAGAGAGAGCAGTGCAAGGATGTGAAGGAATATTAGGTGAGGGTGAGAACCTTGAAATCAATCTGTTATGAGACAGGGAGACAGTGGAGCCTGGCGAGCACCGGAGTTTGGAGCTGGTGAGGATTTTTTTTGGGTGGAGGGGGACTGCAGGCAGTCTTTTAAAGTGCTCACCGCCCTGAAATGAAGCCGCCTCAATGGGTTGCTTCGCTGCACAAAAGAGCGCAACCACACAAGAACAACCTCAAAATCTTTCTTGCGCTGGTTGAAGTCTGTGGTCGGTCATGGCTGGAGGGGGCCTCTGGGTTTGTACCGGTGTTTGGTCAAGTCCAGAGTTACATTAGAATATACAGCACAGAAACAGGCCGTTCGGCCCAACTGGTCTATGCCGGTGTTTATGCTCCATGTGAGCCTCCTCCTGCCCTTCCTCAGCAAAGCCTTCAAGCTTAACCTTCAAGCAATTTCTACAAGTTCTACAATAATGAGGGAAACCCTGGAGGGAGCCTTATGCGGAGTTCGCTTCTGACCCAACAGAGATCCATCTGCATGGAGGATGGAAGAGCTGGCGGGAGGCATGGGACAGATTGAAAGCCTTAGTGACTCACTCCGCTGGGAGGAGGTGGACAGCCCACTGCGATGGCAAGGCAGCAGGTGCGACGGCAATATTGCTGAGTTTCTAAAAGCTGCTCAGAGAGAGGGGATGGAAAACAGTGTGGATCTCACAGATATCAGCCAAAACTTCCAACTTGCCTTGGAGCTTCCTTCCTGTCCTCGGTCAACAGGATTCTCTGTGAGGCACGCACTCCGTCAACGTTCCAGAGTGCAATTGTGGTTCTTATCCATCAGCACGTGACCCTAGTGAGACCAAGAGGAATCTCACTAATTACAGTAGCTCTTAAAGTTGTGCTTCGGATAGCCACTGAACCTGTATCACACTCTTCGGAGGCTCATTGTTTGATCGGGAAGGTTGCCCATTGTCACCCACCCTATTTGATGTATTCATCAATGACCTGTTGGATGGCATCACCATCCGGGTCTTTCTGACAAGATTGTGGCTCTTCTGTTTGCGGACGATATTGTGCTTTTACGACAAAAGAGTTTGCAGTTTGTATTTGCCGATGTAGATGTCACTTTACGAATGTTTTTGACACTGCCGGTAACTGACACTAGAGGCAAATGTTCATTTCAAACCTGGCGCTAATCAATCATCCATTCAGGTCAACTATGGATCAACCAAGAGTGACTATTTTGAAATTATTGTTAAAATCGAGTGTGATTTGCTTTGATTTCAATGAAGTCATTGAAGGTTTCTCGGGCTTTAAAAATTAGGACGAAACTGATTTAACAACTGTTCTAATGTAAGCCCCTTCGTTGATTTTACCTTGGACATCACCAATTGTATTAGGACAACCAGATTTTGGGGTGAAATGAATATTGTTTTGTTTGTTTTGACTTTGATTCAACTTTACAATTGTTATACCACATTTTAAAAAAGCACACAGATCTGAAACAACTAAAGTAAATTAACAATAGTGTTTGGGATCGTCGCGGGCCCGGGGGTGGTCAAACACTAAAGAGATGGAATTGAACATGCAAAGAGGGGCCCCCAAGACTATAATATTTGTACGTCCCTGGACCAACCTGCCCCACCACCAGCGGTCGGCCTCTCTGCCCCCACAGTCCCTTCGTCCCACTCCTTCGCCTCCTTCAAGGCACGTCTCAAGACCAGACTCTTTTCGACCGTGCCTTCAGCCACCCTCCCTGATCCCACCGCCCCCCCACCACCCCCACTTGGGTCCAAATCCCTGACTGTCCAGCGTCTTGAGACATCCTCCTGGCGTGAAAAGCGCTGAGTAAATGTAATTTTGTATTGTGTAATAGCCTTGGGCCCCATCGGGCTTAATCCAACCCTGTTGGCAGCTCTCCCAGTGATCGCACTAGCATTACTAATCACGTTAGTCATTATTGCTTGAATGATTCAGAAACATCAGTGCATCAATATAAACCCGAAAGTTCAAACTAGTTGAGATCTGTGTATCTTCATATTTTTAAAATATTTCTCGTTTCAATTTCAGGTCCGACAGCGCTGCAGAGAGGGTTGGGTGAGTGATTTTGGATTATGTCAGTCTGATCCGGAGTGAGATTCTAGATGGCGCTTTGAATATTGTTGGTTAACAATTGTAATGAGCTATTCAGAAGATTTGTGTTTGTTTCGAGGTCCATCTCAAAGCCTTCTTTTTGGCCACACTTTGGTCATCTTTCACACACAAACATACACACACACGCACGCACCGTCACCTACCGAATCCCAGCTTCAGCTCAGGTGCAAACCCTTGACTGTCCAGCGCCTTGATGTAAAAGGCACTAAACAATGCAATTTATTGTTGCTCGGTAAGACAGTTGTACAGAGGCAACATCACCAGTTAGTGTTGATATATTATACATTATTATACGGGTGCAAATTGACTGCCATGTTTGCCTACAGAAAGCAGCTGCAGTCTAAGGATGAGGACTGTATTAACTCGTGGCAGCGATACAATTCAGCAAAATAAATTTAATCTCTGCCTACTAAGATTATTTCGCAATCCATAATCTGCCAGAAGTATTGCATCGTATTGAGTTACAGCGCTCACATTTAAATGCCAGACTAGATATTTACAACATGCGTCGTTCAGTTAAACATCAATGTCGCTTAAAGATGCACCTCAATTAAATAGAAATCTTTTCTAATTGGTAAATCGTGCAATGACTGCATTGGCTTCTAACCTGATCGCTATAAACTCGGTAATTATTGTGGCTAAATTTACATTGCAGCTTTTGTCTTCCTCTGCACATGGCTCATTTCCAGGTGATGAAGAGATGCTAATGGAAGATTAAGGCAGGAAGAATTGTCTGGTCTAAAGATGGTTCTATTGATCTTCTCTTCTGGTAGTGTCCTGTTCTGTCAGGCAGAGATGCATTGTAAACTGATAACTCTTCAGAGGTCAGGGCTGCTCCACCCACCATCTTATTTCTCAGTAATGATGCTTGGGCCAATTCCTCACAGCTGGGAAGAAAGGAGGAGGCCTCCCAATTGTACTTTGAAATCTATAAAATAATGTATAGAACATCCAATATATATTTTAATCAACTGGGCGGCTGACACACACAAACCATTTGCCTGTGCTGAAGGATCAAAACCAGACAAACGTGCCACACGTACTCATGGAACTTTGACAGCCTTGCCTTTGGCTTGCTCAGTGTAGGTGACCGAAATCCTTGATCCCATTCTTCAGTCCCCCCGTGGGTCTGCTCGTAGACCAGGCAGAGTTCTGCTTGACCCCATCTTGGGTGGCAGGTTTTTGATGCCTCGGATGTCAGCACAGAGCACATTGCGGAGACGCCGGACACCACCTTTCCCCAGTCATTTGCGTCCTTTACCTCGGCCAGAAACGCAAGCCACCCCAGGGCCAATCCACGACTGATTGTGGGAGACGCCGCTGTGCGCAATTAGCTGCCGCGTTTCGCCCACAAAACACGCAGTCCATCCACTTTACAGTATATTCCGTGAAGCACTTTGAGACGTCTCGACGACGTGATAAGGAGCTGAATCAAATGCAAGGATTGTTGTTTTTATTAAAAGAAAGATTCTGCTCCGGTCACCGACATGATTCTGGGGGTTGTGTTGTTTTTCGAGGCCAGGACTTGAACAGATGAATCACTGAGGGGCTCGACACTGCTCTTATTTATCCCAGGAATGCTGAATGATTCTGAGTTTATATATAGAACATTGACAAAAAGCTGTGCGCAAGGACACCTGCACTGAAATCGTGCTCTGAAGCCAGAGAATTTGAACGGGTGAATGAAAAGTATTACGATTGCTGTATTCCTCGGGCTTCACAGATTAAATCGGAATGGTCTGACTTGAAGTATCTTTACAGGTTTCCTGGTTTAGTTAATATAATGCAACAACAAAAACAATATCTTGTAGAAATTAGGCGTAATTGTATCGCTGGAGTTTTCCTCTCGCACTGTGGAGCCACAGGAAGTTATGCAATGCAAAGACTGATTCCTGCGGCTGTGTGCGGATTAGAGCTTTTGCGTGTTGATTGGCAAATTAGTCTGATTTGCATATCTTTGGGGAGAATTAGTGGTATGTCTGAACTTGGTGATTTCAAGCATTTTATATTATCAACAGAGTAGAAACATAGAAACAGGAGGAGGCCATTCAGCCCCCCGAGCCTGTTCCGCCATTCTATAAATTCATGTCTGAGCTGTACCTCAACTCCAATTACCCGCCTTTGCCCCTTATCCCTTGATAATGCAAACGGCTATGCAAACGCTCTGCTTGTCGGCCTTCCCAACTCCTCCCTCCGCAGGCTGCAGATAATCCAGAACTCTGCAGCCCGGGTCCTCTCCCGCACCAAACTCCGTGACCCCATCTCCCCCATTCTCGCCCGACTCCACCGGCTCCCTATCCTTCAGAGGATCCAGTTGAAGATCCTGGTCCTCACCTACAAAGCCCTCCGTGGCCTTCAGCCACTCTGCCCCCAACCTCTGGAAATCCATCCCCCAATCACTCCACCTCACTCCCTCCTTATCCTCCTTCAAGTCCCGCCTCAAGACCCTCCTCTTCAACCGTGCCATCGGCCACCCCCTTCCCCTCCCCTCCCAACCCCAGCTCGGGTCTGAAATGCTGTCACTGTCCAGCGCCTTGGGACGTCCTCCCGACATGAAAGGCGCTACACAAATGTAATGTTGTTGTTGTTGTACCCTGGACCCAACAAATATCTATCCACCTCAGTCTTGAAGATGTGAATGGATGCAGCATTTATAGGCTTTTTGGGGTAGGGAGAGAGTTCCAGATTTCCACTGCCGTTTGGGTGAAAAACTGCGTCACTCCTAAATGGCCTCGCTCTAATTTTAAGATGATGTTTGTTTAAAAAAAAACACCAGCATTGCTGGAAGTCTGCACTAATGTATTTTTTTTCAAAACTCGACCCGCCGTTCCCTCCCCGAGGGCGATGGTCCACTTCAAAGCGTGTGCGGAATCCAGAACTTTTAGCTTATCTACAACTGCTGGAATTTCAAGGACACCCCCCCCCCCCCACTCCCCACCCATCACTCCCCCCCCCCCCCCCGAAGCCCCCTATCGACATGGGAGGCACTTTCCAACATCTGCTGACCTCTAGGTGGCACTTGGAACAACAAATCCTCAACGATGCTGAACCTTACTGACGACTGCACTTGTTAAGTTACTGAGCTTAACAAGTAGAATTTGCCAGGGGAGGCCAACACATTCCTGGAGGCTAATGTGTCGCATATCTGGAGGATAACATGCCGCACAATCAAATGGTTTCAAGATATTTCTCTTCTCCAGTGATGCGTGGCTGAGGTCACTGAGCAGTCACCTCCAACACAATGCACAAGTTCAGGTGTTCTTACAATCGCTAGAATTAAGGTGACCTTCCCATTGTGTTCTGAATCTGACAAAACCGGGACTGTCTCAAGGATATTGTTCCATTCAGCAACAACAAGGTCGTTTGCGTAAGCGCCTTTCACGTCGGGAGGATGTCCCAAGGTGCTTGGGACATCCGTGTCATGAGTTGAAGTTTTGAATGGTTTCACGCCGTAGATGACAATTGAGGTTCTTTCCTGAAAAGCGCTATATCAAATGCAAGGATTATTATTATTATTCTGTGCGGTTGACAGATGTGCCCATACAGCAAAGCTTCCCACAGCAATCTGCTTGGTTCACTGCATGATTGTCTGAACCGAGATTCCGTTCGCATGATTGCCTCTGGATTTATTTTTAATTAATTAACCTTCCCCAGACGCGACTTCAGTAATTGTAACATGATGTTGAACTCCAAAATGTAATCTCAGAAATCATTTTTGTTGACTTGTTTTCGTTGAAGTATTGTTGCTCACAAAATAGTCTCGGTGACCTTACTGGAGGATAGTAACTTCTACTTTGCTGCGTCTCGACCATATTAAGGGCTGCCACCAACGTTGGTAGAGACAGCCACTAACATAGTTTATCTCTTGTATTAATAGTATGAGCATTGCATTGAGATTTTCGTCAATCCAATGCCTTAAATGCTGCAGAGCGTTATTGAATCTTTAGCGTCGTTGTCTGCAGAAGTAGATTATCCCGGCTCATTTGGTAGGCCTCTTGCCTCAGAAGAGTCAGAACTATGTGGGTTTTAGTCCCATGACTTGAGCTGCAGGTGCCATCCTTTGCGAGAGACATTAAACCAAGGCCAATTCAGGTGAATGCCATTTAAATAGGAAAAGGGAGTTTCTCCTGGCCTCCTGATTGACAATCCCCATTGTATGCGGTGCAGCAGTGTGACATCTGCCATTGTCTGCTTTGTAAACTCCCGGTAGGTCAGAAGACTTAACTTTTTGTTTCCCGTTCTATTTGAAGTGAGGCATTGTCCTGTCCAAATACTGCATTTGATCAGGGTTATGTTTCATTCCGTTTGCATTGTGTTGCACCGAGGGAGAGCTCCGTTACCCGGCTCCATAGCGCTGTGAAGAGATCAGTGGTTGCCTTTTCCTGCTTACTAATTGTTTGTATGATATGCGAGGTGGCATGTCAACTTCCAGTGTTAAGAGCAAGTGTATTCGGGGCAAGATACAGTCGAAGTTGGGCAATGTGACTGAGGTGGAGGGAAGGGGGGGTTTAGAGTTGCAAAGGGCAATTTCATTACAGTCTTGTTTCTTTACCTGAAGGGTAATTACTGACTGAAATAGGTTGTCAGGAAGGGCGGTTGAGACCAGGACACTGTTTGCGTTTTAAAAACACATGGAATATTGTTACAAGGGCAGGTATTCTGGAAGGATGAGATCATATGGGCCGAAGGGCCTTCTTCATCCAAACTGATCTTGTGAACAACTTTTGAGATGAGTACTGGGTTTTGCATGATTTTTGAACTTCAAATCCATCTTAGAAAAAGGCTAATGCCTACCCACAGCACACTTTGGAAACTCAATTCATGTGGGATAAGGACCCTCATACTAATTGTTCATATAGTATGGGAGGCATCCCGCAGTCCTTCCGTCTCGCCCCCTCCCTCACCAGCTTCAAGACCCACCTCAAGACCCTCCTCTTCGACCGTGCTTTCGATCTCCCTGTTTCCCCCACCAACCCCTCCCTGCCCTCAGCTCAGGTCCGTAACTCTGTCTGTCCAGCGCTTTGGACATCCTCCCGAAGTGAAAGGCGCTCTACAAATGTAATTTTGTTGATGTTGAAGTGGCATTTCAACTTCCAGCGTTAAAAGCAGGTGTGTTTGGGGTAAGATATGGTCGGAGGTGGGCAATGTGACGGAGGTAAAGGGAAGCGGGGCTTTAGAATTGTAAGGGGCAGTTTCATTACAGACTTGTTTCTTTACTTTGACATGTACAGCTTGAGGGGAGAATTGAGTATTTGAATCTACTGTATTTTTTTAAATGAATTTGTCACCTGATATGTTGATCAGTGATCAATTACCTAGACTCGTTTGAATCCATTAGCCTCGGTTGATCCTATTACACCTTCACAAAGAGAAGGAAATTGTTCCCTGCATCCTGACCAACAATGTTCCAGCTAAATTGGTAACGGATTTCGTGGCTGTTTGTGGGACCTTGTTGTGTACAAATTGGCAGCTGTGTTTGCCCACAGATAGTTTGATGGCAATTACCTGTGAAACATTTTGAGATGTTTTGACACTTTAAGTGCAGTATGAAATGAAAGGATCATGATTATAAAATCATTTTCATTGTGTGTGTGTGTGTGTGGCCTTGCAATAAAATAGGTTCTGGCTTTTTTTCTTACCTGTAGCGGGGGACGAGGCACAAGGTTTGTGTGGAACTGACAGACGTTATGAAGGAGTTTATCAACACTGATGAGATTTCAACAAATTGGAATCAAGCAGATGTTTCCATATTCAAGAAAAGCGACAGCATAATCTGATAATTTCAGACCCATTTAGCCTGACCTCAATATTGGAAAAATCATGGAATCATTTTTCAATGCCAATTAACCTAATAAATGACAGGTAAAATGGGTTCGGAAAAGGTAGATCTTTTCTGACCAACCTCATGTACGTTTCTGGGGAGCTGACAGCACAATCTGAGCGTGAAAACTCATGTCACGTAGCGTATGTAGGCTTCAAAATGGGGTGATAAAGTACTGCATGAGAGACCCCTTCGAGATGTTTGTCTTTACCCAGAGAGTAATTAATGCTCGTTGCTAAGGATAAGCGCCCGGAACATTGGCAGGAGGATAATAGTGAATAATAATCCTTGCATTTGATGTCGTGCCCTGTCACGTCTTGGAGACGTCTCAAAGCGCTTTGTAGAATATATGCTGTAAATACTGTATATTTTGTGGGCTAAACACGGCAGCCAATTACACGCAGCAGCGTGGGCTCTTACACATCTTAAGTTGTTCTATGCTGCTAATCAGGTTCCTGGTACCTTGCTATTCACCTAACGAGGGCTCCAACATGTGCTTGTCAGATGTGAAATGACCAACCAGCAAGTATTCTCCTGGGGGGAAAGTAAATTGAGTCTCCTTGGAGCTGAGCTGGCTCCAGTGCGCTGTACTTAGCGATGGGAAATTCAGAACAAAACACGTGGTGTGTATAACAGGAGCATGAGCGCATTTCCTCCCCGGCTGCCTCAGCTAAGATCACACACGCACGCACACACACGCACACACACACACACACATTGAAATAATACTAACACTGGTCATTATGCTTTACCATACGAGCCGTTAGGAAGCTAATTATTGTTTGCGTTTTCGAACATGTTCAGGAAAATAGTGTTTAAGGTATTTATCACAAAGGGAACCGAGATTTCTGTATCAGTGAAGTTCACTGCCCTGGGGTTTTACATCATGGGTGGGTCAAAGGTGACGGTTAGAAAATACACCACTGGCCTACATGGCCCGATTACTTGTCCGAGATCCCACCCCTAGTCCCATATCCCACCGGTCCCCCATATCCCTCACCTTTATTCTCTCTTAACCACATGTCCAGTCTGTTTTGAATGTGCACACGGTTGACATCCCAACTACGAACGGTGGCAGAGAATTCCACTCTGTTTGAAAACGGATTATCGGCCAGGACAAACTCCTTTCTCTTTCCGAATCAAGCCGTGGGATCTTGAGTGTCCCGAACAGGCAGATGGGAGACCTCGGGTTAACATCTCATCTGAAGGACGGCATCTCTGACAGTGCAGCACTCCCCCCCACCCCCCCCCCCCAGCACTGCACTGCACAGGAGTCTCGGCTTAGACTGTGAGGTCCAAGTACTGGGAAAGCTAGAAACTGCAAAGAATAAGGAGAGAAACTAAGGCCACACTAATAACTGGAGCAGGAGAATATAATTAAGAACAGCCAGCATGGATTTATGAAAGGGAGATCATGCTTGACCAACCTTATTGAATTCTTTGAAGATGTAACCGATAAGTAGACGAGAGTATATTGGCCGTCAGAGAGTGTGTAGCGTTGATTTACCAGAACAATTCCTGGGGTCGAGGGCCCTCAATTATGATGAAAGGGTGAAAATACTTAGATTATATTCTCTCGAGTTCAGGAGGTTGAGGGGTGGTCTGATCGGTGGGTGGGGTATACAATTATAAAGGGTTTTGACAGTGAATAGTGAGCAAAGGTTTTCCCTGGCGAGAGAATTGAGAGCTGGAGGCCATAGGCTTAAACTTGAGGCTAAACCCCCGTTTAAAAGGGGAAGCAAGGAAGTATTTATTCCACGTAGCGGAGCGTGGAATTCACTCCCCCAGAGGGAAGTGCAAGCAGAGCAGAGTCCATTGAAGAATTTAAAAAGCAACGAGATAAATCCTTGATAGACGGGATATCAGGGGATGTGGAGAGAGGGCGAGGAGGTGGAATTGATAGGGGATCGACCACAATCCTGGAAGACAGTTGTACAGGCTCGATGGGCCGAATGGTCTACTTCTATAGTCCTAATAATGTAGTATTTTGTGTTTCGCGTCGTCACGTGGATACGACATTTCTATTTATAAGTTCCTGCGTTTGGGAGTTTGAGAGTTAAAATCCGACGACAAGTGATAGCAGCCGGGCTCCAGGGATCAGTACTGATCCCCCTCCCAACACAGTGATTCGGTCCTGATTAAGAGATTACGCTCACAGCTGCCACTAGCGATTTGCAGTGACGTGTGGTTCAGATGTCTCGATAAGGTCCTTCTAATCCTTTACTTCTTTGAGGACATTCTCAGCAAGGGAAGTTTTTTTCCTCTCTCTCTCTGTTTGTGATGACCAGCCTGCTTCAGTCGAACTACAACAGACGTGCTCAGTGTGCGATGTCGGTAGCAGAATGTGGAGCTGCAGGCTGAGTGCAGTGCGCGTGTGTTTCCGTGTGCAGAGAAGTATCAGCAGTAGTGAAGTGGCGAGAGAGAGAGAGAGAAGTGAGAACACCTATCTGTCTCCTCCTCACAACATAGACCACAAGAAGACTCCATGCACATCTGCGAATATCTCCTAAGACTGCGCTAACATGCTGTGGAGTGCTCATCCGAAAGAGTGGGGAGAAGAGGCTATGGGCGCCCGATACTGTCTGCACTGATGAAAGGCTTCAAGCTTGCCTGGTAAGCAGAAATGCCAGCGTCCCTCAGCTGTTAACCCAACCTACACCGAGAGCAGTCTGAAACCATTAAGTCAGCACTGCCTCTCTATTAGAAGCCGTTCCATTAACCCGGGAAATTGTGGCACGTAATGGAATGGCTTCCCGCTGTTTGCATTATTGTCGCAAAATGTTAATGGCCGGTGGGTGGTGCGAGAACTCTCAACCCGCTTGCCGGATCAAAGAAGGAAAAATAGGTTACGAGGGTAATTTATTATATGTTGTCGTTGTCAGACTCTGGGCAAATTATGCAGAGTGCAATGGATCTTATTTTATGAATGTATTTGTGACAATGCATTTCACAGAAAGTCAAAGCAAAATCATGTCTGTATGAGGATGTGATTTCAGATTGAATATCAATAATAATAATAATAATAATAATAATAATAGCCAAGTACGAAGCTGAAACTCATCTTCTTGTCGAATACAGTGGTTGCATGGCTTTGGTCAGATAACTAACAAAGTCTTAGTAACAAGGAAAAAGTTCTGTTTGTGAATATTTTCATCGTCATACTGTTTGTTATCGTCTTTCTGATTTTTTTTTGTTATTTAGACGTAACTTGATATTTCTGCACAAGAAGTGTCTGTGTGTGCCAAGCGACTCACAGCTGCCATGTCACAAGGAATGGTTTATGAAGCAGCTTTTTATAGTTTACCTGTTGACTGAAGGGCATCCTGAATAATGTTTGCCAGAATTTTTTGGGGGGTATTTTCTTGGAGTGTCTCGGTGGAGCTGAACTGGCTCCGTGGTGACATCTTTGGAACAGAACGTCAGGATTGAGTTCACTCTCTGTGGCGGTCTTGGGAGTCCAGTTCCTGAGCCGAGCGGGTCTGCAGTACTCCAGGCTGCTGATGGCAGCCCACCCGAGCCCGGCTCATCGTCAGGACTCGGAAGGACAGACCAATCGCTTAGGACAGGGATTCTTCCCATTCAACCCCGCAAGCCAAAGCCCAACCGGGTAAGGTGATCTTAGCTAGAAAAGCAACAGGAAAGTTTGCATGACAAGTGCTTTCCAAGGCAAACTATGCAATTTTAGCTGGTTTCACTCCTACCTTTCCCAGTGTCTTGGCTAACAATCCCCCTAAATAAAATTGATCATTCACTCTATGGCTTTTTCTAAGAACTTGAGAGGTAAATAGGAGTTCTGGGAGGCGGAGTCCTGTAGCTCAGTGGTTAGAGCACTCGCTTTGCAAGCGAGAGACCTGAGTTCAATTCCAGACAGGGCGAAACCTTGGGCAAGTTTCCTTACTCCACACGCCTAATAATAATCCCTCCAAATCCAAAAACAATAATAAATTGGTCATTTTCAATCTACGACTGTTTGTGGGACATTGCTGTGCGCAATTGGCTGCCGCGTTCGCCCACAAATATACAGTCAATTCACTTTACAGTGTGTTCTGTGAAGCGCTTTGGGACGTCCTCCTGACGTGAAAAGCGCTATATCAAATGCAAGGATTATTATTATTATTATTATTATTATTATTATTATTAGAAATCAGGAGAGAGCAGGGAATTGAGATAAGGATTCATAGCTTCATTGGAAGAGCAGCCCTGACATTACACTGACCATGGTTAGAATGGCCTCCTGCATTTTAAAAGCTTAATATACACAGTCAATTCACTTTACAGTATATTCTGTGAAGCGCTTTGAGACGTCTCAAAGACGTGATAAGGCGCTGTATCAAATGCGAGGATTATTATTAGGTTTAGTAGCTTGCAAATCAGTTTTGCTTCACAAGGAAGGTTTTCTACCTTGTCACAAAGAATATGTATTGTATTGTTTGTTGGATCCAGTGCAAGACTGGAGGTTCTTAAGCGATCAGACTTACTGGTCTGTACAGTCGGTTATAAAGCGGTGGTTTGCACTGTGTTACAATGAGTTATGTTGTCGAGCGAGCAGCTGCTGGTCAGTACATCTGGCTTGTCAGGTTGCCAATTACCGTCCTCGCTGAGTTGACTGAACCGGGAATGTCTACAGGAAGCTGGCATCGGTTACTGCAAGCATTTCTAGCATTTCCTGGGACGCCTTCTGCACATCCCGTATACCATTACCACGATCCACGACTGTTTGTGGGGACGCTGCTGTGCGTAATTGGCTGCTGCGTTTCGCCCACAAAACATACGGTCAATTCACTTCACAGTATATTGTTTGAAGCGCTTTGAGACGTCTCGAAGACGCGATAAGGCGTTGTATCAAACGCAAGGATTATTAGTATTAACTTGCTGGTTCCACTGTTGTTGCTGGGAACAGTGTAAAGAGTGAAGATAGTCATTGATGCTTCAACGGAACTCTAGACCCTGTGAAAGGTAAATGACTAATCCTAGCTACTGTTTTCAAATGGTTTCAGCCCAGACTGTAATTGTTCTGGTTCCTGTAAAGTTGCTGAAATACAATCCGAATAACAGAAAGGATTATTTAACATAGACAGCAGAGAGGCACAGGTCAGAGGTGTCGAATGCATCTTTTGCTCCAGTTTTCACGGTCGAAAGAGAGGTGGATTTGATGCCAGAAGTACAGACAAGTCTGCATCTGTCTGTCTCTTTATCTCTCTCTTCCTGCCTGTTCTCTGAACTCTCGCTCTCTCTCTCTCTCTCTGTCTGCCATCCCCCCCCTCTCTCTCTCTCTCTGCTTCCTTCTCTCACTTCCTGCCTGACCCCCTCCCCTCTCTTTCCCTCTGCCCCATCCTCTCTGCCCTCCTCCATGCCCTGTCCCGTGCGCCTTTCTCCTCCCTATTCTCTTTGACATTGTCTATCTCTGTCTTGCACTTACCCAAACAGCACGAGTGTTCTTGCTTCCGGCAAGAAATCCAGATCCTCGCCTGCTTGCCAGGCTGCTAAGGACGAGATATTCTTGCATACTAAATCGTATCCCTAGTAACCTTGAGGGAACTTCGGACATGTGCCTGACTGGAATTGCAATCTCCGGGTGTGCGTTGCCAGAAACCCGGAATATATTCAGGAAAAATTGTGTTCTTGTGGATTAGGACTTCCACCAAAAGAAATTGTATCACTGCGAAAATTGGTTGAAAACGGTCAAAAGTCCTAATCTAGCTTTATGGGTATATATAAATTACCATAATATAGGATAAAACAAAGAGTACATCCATGTTTGCAGATAGCGCTGTGAATAATAATCCTTTCATTCGATATTCTCCAATGAGTGCTGTTCTTGGAGACAATTCAACAACATGATGATCCACTATGTTAAAAAAAGGCAAAGCTTAATATATGGATAGATATCGTTAATGTTTTTACTGGTGATGTGAGGCTGATTTATACTTGCATTTTTTGGGGGGTGAATGTTTGTGTTCTGAGGATTTCAGTGTTGGAACATCTTTGTTGCCGAGTGCCAACATCAGTCATTTCCAGATCAGGTGCAGATCAGCGAGATATAGAGTAAAATTCCCACCGCTATCCCTTTGCATTGTGCCTTAGGCTATGACAGTTCACACACCTGCCACCTGTGAGATTGTCACACAACTGGGAGTGGATTGAGTGTTTAATCAGCAGAAACTTCATTTATAATTAAAATCCCAGCGAGCGAGGAACAGTGTGACTCCTGAGGCTTAAAAAGCACACATAATCTTATAACCTTGGGTTCATTTTAAGACCGTAGACTTCTGCCGTTCTTCTCAAGTTCTCGTTCCTTGTGTCTGACCTCTTTATACTGAAATATTTTGAATACAAATTCCTGTTGCAATATATTGAGTGATTTCAAGTTGGCAACCGGCAAAAATAACTTGCGTTTGTGTAGTGCCCTTTACAGAGGATGTCGTTTCGGAGAATTTTCCAAAACAGGATTAGACGCAGAGCAGCGGAGAGGTTAGAGGAGGAGTAGTAAGGGAGGCGGTAAGGTGGCCATAGGTGAATTCAAAGAGGTAAATTTTGACTCAGATGATCTGCAACAACAACAACAAATTGCATTTGTGTAGCGCCTTTCACTCGGTGAAAATTTTCCTCTTTGAGCGTGCTTATGGCCACCTCTCTCCCGGCTCGGAGTCAGGCTCCGCCACTGTTTCCGAGACACCGCCCTGCGTGGAGGGCGCTATATATACGTGCAAGTTGTTGTTGAGCCGATTCGGCGTTCTGTTAAATGTCAGCCGATGTATTTTCTCCCTGGAAGAAATGATGGGGTAATACTGAAGTACTGAAGTCTGGCTGATGAATGATGCCCTTATTGTAGGATCACTGGGATCAGTTGAGGCCAATTCCACTTCTCTTTTGTAAGAAGGTATAACTCGAGCCATTTCCATAGAATCCCTCAGCCTGACGGGGCCAATGTCCCAGAACCTCACGTAATCCATATTATCCCAAAGTGATTTGGATGGAATGTTAATCATTCAATATAGATGAGACATTTATTGTTTCCGAATTTCCTGCAGGATCGGTTTAAGGGTTTTCATTTCTGCAAAGAAAAAAGCAATCGGAACACAACTATCTAATGGTTCAACACTGAGCCTCCTCATCTCTCTTGAAGGACGGAAAGGTCCCAACGCAGTTTAAGCCTATGGTGTGCAAGGCAACAAGTCCAAACAGTTCTCCGTCAAGATTGTGAGCTCCCAGGAATGCGGTGGAGTCGAAGTTCCTATAGGCCCATTTGTTCCTCCGGGCCTGCGTTTACTTGTGATGTCTGGGAAGAAGCAATGGGGTGAATTTGTGGTAAACTGCTGAGGTGGCTGCAGGGAGAGAGAGAGAGAGAGAGAGAGAATCAGCTTCATGGCTGGTTCCCTCCCTGTTTGCCAAAGCCCCACTATTCACAGTTCTGATGCCCCCTCCCCCTTAAATTAAAAAATGCAAGTGCTCTGGGACTCTGCCCTGCGTGAAGAACGCTATATAAATGCAAGTTGTTGCTATTGTATGGGATGAGGAGGGGATCTAGTCAATTGGTGGGTGGGTGGGTGGGGAATATTTGTAACCCTGGTAATCTGTAAACTAGCGACATTTAGTCAATTGGTTTTAGTCACGAGAACCCCAATTAAGCACTTGGTGCTAAGTTTTCCTGGTACGTGGTATTGGACTTAAACCACTAAGACGTCAAGCTTCCCACGGGCTTTGTGTGAACAAAATCAAATATGGTCTGTTCGCAGAGTCGTTCCACTAAACAAAAAAGCATCGTTCCAAATAATTTTCGGAAACGTCTTTATGAATTAGTATTTTTTTTAAAAACAAATAATCTTGTCAAATCCGGCGTTTTAACTCGATCTGTGGGGTAACTACAGCGCTGCAAAAAGTGCTGCATTTCCAGTAGTACGTGGGTAGCTTTCTGGACAATTGTCCCATTAAAATTTCCAGGAAGAGTTCACAATGGCTTTTTATGCAGAGAGCAGTAATTGCCAAAAGCTCGTAGTTGTTGCAGTGAAGGGAGCAAAGTCATGTGTTCTAACTGCCTGCGGGACTGAATTCCCAGAGCACTGCAACATGTCAGCGTCTTAACTAGGCCACGGAGAATCTTTAAACCCATAAATCTGGATTAGTAGAATGTATTAACCCGAGGAGTGGCTTGTGTGTACTTCACCGGGAACGCTTCAAAACAAATGTCATCAGTGTCTGGTGATCACGTTGAATTACATTTTTCTGTTGGATAGAAGTGTTCTGTCGTGTGTTATCGTATATAAAATACCCGATGTTCTGGGATACCCGGGAGCGAGCACAGAATGCAGTGGTTTCCCTTTCAGTCAGTGCTGACAGTATCCGGCAGTCTTTGGAACACTTAAAATTACAAACTGCAAATAGAGTTCTTGTAGCTCAGTGGTTAGAGCACTAACCTCTCGCGAGCGAGAGGACCCGGGTTCGATTCCCCGGGCAGGGCAAAACCTCAGGCGAGTTTCCTTACTCCACACACCTCTGTTTACCCGGCAGTAAGTAGGAACCCGGTTGTTAGTCGATTGGCGGATTGCTTTTCCGGGGGGAATAATCCCTTAAAAATAATAATAATAATTTGGTCACTCAATCCACGACTGCTTGTGGGACGCTGCGGTGCGCAATTGGCTGCTGCGTTTTGCCCACAAAATATACAGTCAATTTATTTCGCAGTGTATTCTGTGAAGCGCTTTGGGACGTCTCAAAGACGTTTCAAAAAATACTGTCTTGTTCTGCTCCCTCGGCATATCTGAAACTATTATATTCTAGTTACATTTTCACTTGTTAAAGTAAAGCATCTGGAATAAGAGTTAACAAAAACACTTATAAAACCTGAACGAAGAATTTTCACATCTATTTAGCCAACGCTCAGTCAAACCCCCTGCCAGTCGGTCAGAATGTTCTCATCCGATCTTTGTCCTTCATGTCTTTCTCGCCTGTAAAGTCATATAAGGAAGGTGCATGGCAAGTGACTGTTGACATGTATTTTGCAGGCTGCTGTATGGAAGTGGTTGCGTAAGCGACACATCAATATCATTTAATGCCACTTAGTCTCCTCTGGTGACCTTGATAGAATAATAAAATGTTCCAGTTCTCACCAGGCTGCTGAAGCTCTCCTTCTGGTCATTCATCCATCAAACCCCAGTCTGTCCGCAGTGTTCAATGTGCTATTGCAACAACTGTTGTGTAAATTTCTCCTTTTATTCCGTACGTTTATGATTTATTCTTAATAAAACACTGCTAGGTTTAGCATTAAAACTGTTTCGCCCACAAAATATACAGTCATTTCACTTTTACAGTATATTCTGTGAAGCGCTTTGAGACGGCTCAAAGACGTGATGAGGTGCTATATCAAATGCAAGGCTTATTATCATTATTATTAAAATAGAATATTCTCTCCTTTCTGTTCTGCTAAATAGGTGCAGTTCCACAGTCGGTATCCAAACAAAACGAGGATTCTTTTTCATTACGTTATTTATCGGGAGCAGAGGAATTTGGGCGGTGAATCAAATGCTCTGTGAATGTTTTGCCCTCGTTTGAGCTTGAGTAGCCCATTATTCACAATTCTGATGGCTCCCCCCTCCCAAATGTATGGGATGAGGAGGAGGAGATTTAGTCAATTGTTTCGGTGGGCGGGCGGGGAATACATTTAGTAAATTGATGCAGTCAGTAAAACTGTTGCTGGCAAGTGTGATGTAAATGATTAACCAGCTCAGCCCTGGTTGTTAGGATGCTGGAAGCACATTTTGCCCAAACAAAACATGAAGCAATATGGTGCTGTACGTCGTCTCACTGAAGGCACAATTTAGGTAAGTTTTATTCAGGGAGCTTCCCGATGACTGCAGTAACCTTTCTACATTAAACATATTGATATTGATTATCTATGATAATAATAATAATCCTTGCATTGATATAGTGCCTTATCACATCTTTGAGACGTCTCAAAGCGCTTCACAGGATATAGTGTAAAGTGTAGTGACTGTGTATTTTGTGGGCGAAACGCGGCAGTCAATTGCACACAGCAGCGTCCCACAATCCTGGATTGAGTGACCGCATTATTATTATTATTAATAACTATACAGTGGTATTTGATAATGCATTTATTTTATTTAACAATGAGTTCCTCCAATCTCATCAGTAACAACCAACCGAGGCTCCCCATGAGAGCAGTATGTTCAAGTAACACTTGATTCATGGCACAAATAGGGTTCCCCTGCTACAACACCTTGCATTTATATTGCACTCTTCACACGGGATAGTGTCTCAGAGCGTTACAGTGGTGGAGCTTGATGCCGAGCCAGAGAGGGAGAGGGAGAGTGGAGATGAATGCAGACACGGTTTAAAAAAAAAAGGTCTTCAGGTAAGATCGGAAGTCGGACAAGGAGGAGGGTGGCTGTGGGTGTGTGGGGGGGATTGAGGCAAAGTTCCAGAGTCTCGTGCAGAGCTGAATACGCGATCGCTAATGTTGATCTAGAGAGACTGCTACCAATTTAGCCACTTTATAGTCAAACAGCGCAGTCTTCGAGGGTCACCGCACAGTACCGAGTGCCTCCAGCTTCAGGATACTCGGAAGTATTTCTTGACTTGGGAGGATAATCAGCGATTGGACCAGTTTGCCAAGAAGGGTAATTGAGGCCAGGACACCGGACTCATTTAAAAAAATAACTTGATACTGTGAAGGGAAGAATGTCAGGGCGGGTCATCTGAAAAGATGAGATCAAGTGGCCAAAAGGGTCTTCTTCAGTGCTTCAAATTCTTACAAAATAAGCTATGTTCTATAATTGTCACTTATTATACTTTGAATGCCTGATGACGAAAGGGCTAAATGAGTGTGGCCTCTGCCAAAATTACATGCAAAGATGGTTGTATTTTGAGCACACTTTATTGGCGGCCTGCAGTTTGAGGCTCAGTTTACGTTGGTGGCAATTATAATGACTTCTCTTTAGACGGTTCATTTTTTTTTTGCCCCTGATGAGACCCAACCCTGTTTACATTCATAGTTTCCCCCAAGACATGTGCAGTAGATTCGCTTCGCAGTATATTCTGTGAAGCGCCTTGAGACGTCTCGAAGGAGAAGATAAGGCTCTGTATCAAATGCGAAGATTATTATTGTTATTATATAGAGTGAGAAGCTTCGCCTTTAATTTGTAAACCTTAGAAACATTGCACAAGAACTGACTACTGATAGGAGCAGGGCGGATTTTATAGTGGGAGGACAATTTTGAATATTTTATGCAAGGAATAGCCAACGTACTCAAGAGGCCTAAATGAGTCATGAGACCAACGTTTAATCCTTTAGTCCATCTGGGCCAGTGCTCACTTCTATTTCACAGCACCAACAATGCCACCACTCAGGAATATCCCTCCAGGCAATGCCAAAGTGAATTGCTCTCGCTACTGTTGGCAGCTGGACTTTTGGAAGGTTATATCCATTATAATTTCGCAGGTTCCAGTGGGACTGTAAAATTGTCAGCGTGGAAAGAGTCATCTTTTCTAAAGCGGTGGGGTGTCTGACTGTCTCACTCAGAGCTATGTGATTTACAGTAATAAATGCTTTTTTGGGGAGCCGTGGGGGAGTTTCTGGTAAGTTATGTTATGTTTTGTGCTGTGGCCCAATTTTTTCTCCCTCTTTCTTTGAGAGGTGGTGGGGGGGGGGTGGGAGGGAGGCATGTCTCAATGGTCCAAAATGCTGGATTAAGAGGGTTGTGAATGTGACCTACAAAATAGCAGCCCTGTTTTGTTTCGATGTAACATTGGGAAGGAGCACAAATTGCGAGGAACAACGCAGCCAGATTTGGAAGGAAACTGAGGCTGTGGATTGGAAAATGCATTTCAGTATGGACAATAAGGTTTCGCTGCTAAGTGTTGTGACCGTATGTGTAGACTGTATTTTGGGGGCGAAATGAGACCCTCATCCATACTTCCGCAACATCCAGGCTTGACAATGCCAACTCCCTGCTCAGCGATCTTCCCAACTTTTTTTTTTGTTGCTGTTGAGACATTAAGTCACAGCCCCGCTGCCTGTTCATCAGGTGGATCAGTTTCTCCTGGTGTCGGGGCCAACAGTTCCCCAAAATAAATATAAATTGGTCATTTGTGGCTCGGCTGTTTGTGGGACATTGCTGTGCGCAATTGGGCTTTCACGTTCATCTACAAATACCCAGTAACGCCACTTCACAGTACATCCTGTGAAGCACTTTGGGATATCCTGGCGTGAAAAGTAAGGATTATTTTATTATTATTATTAAATATAGGACAGCCACACAACAGCACAGGGTTTGTTATGAGCTAGTCAGCTAAAGTAACTGAACGGAACACAAAGGACACACCATACTGTTCTTGAGAAGTCAAATGTTATCTTATTTTTTTCAGGATGATGGATTGTAGAGAGAGCAATGGTGTAAAATAAGGTCTCTCTACTTTTACCAGGAGATGACAAAAGAGAAAAACAAACCGTGAAGGACACGATTTGCTTTCATTTAAACTGGGGCTTCACTCCGAAACTACCATTTTAGAAATAATGAGTCAGTGCAGGGAATGCACCACAGAAACATTTAATGGTGGGAACAAAACAAGTTCATGATCTGCAGCACTTGAGAGAATATAACAAAACTCCTGAGTTTGATTACAGTTATGGACAGGTGTTGACTTCCATATTTTGTCCTATCTTGAACTATTGTGTAACTATACGTTATTTACATATAATAATAATAATCCTCGCATTTGATGCAGCGCCTTATCACGTCTTCGAGACGTCTCAAAGCGCTTCCCGGGCTGCACTGTAAAGTGAATTGACCGTATTTTGTGGGCGAAACGTGATAGGGGGTGTTCTAGACTTTCTTCATCTAAACCTCTTTTGTGACTTTTAGAACCTGTTCAGCAATAATTTTAAGATTAAATTCCCCCCGTTGCTAAAAAAAAAACACACTGCTTGCTGGAGAGAAGGGACATTCCTTAGCGACCTTGAAAATTCCCTTTATGTTGGCGGATCATCCCTACCCTTGCCCGGCTTCGCTGGCTCCTCGTCCCTCAGAGAATCGAGTTCCAAACCCCCGTTCTCATCTTGAAAGCCCTCCATGGTCTTGCTCCCACCCCCCACCCAAACCTCTGTGACCTCCTAACCCTATATCAGCCTGTCCATGCCTTCTGCTCGGCGGACACCGGCTGCTTCAGGTTCCTCCACGCCTCCCGCCCCACCGTTGGCGGTCGGACATTCAGCATCTCTGCCCCCACACTCTGGAAACTCTATCCGGCAATCCGTCCCCCTCAGCCCCTCTCCTTCAAGTCCCGTCGTTAAAAGGAAGGCGCTGTACAAGTGTAATTTGCTGCTGTTGTTGTTGATAGAATAATACATTCGCCGGGAGAATGGCAGGAGGCTGGGAGTGCATGCAAGGCAGGAAATATCAGAGCAACACTTAAATAGCTCCTCAGCGACATTTAACCCTTGTAATTGAGTTACGAGCCTCATGACACATTCCTGAAAACTCTTCTCCAGCGAGCAGTTTCATCGAAAGAGGTTGATGATTTGCTTAGCCGTTGCATTTTAACCCGAGTCTGTTATCGTGTAGAACACGATGGGAATAATTATTGTGTGAAAGTAAAAATAAATAGGGCTGGAAAAAAATGCGGATGTCCCAAGAGGAGAATATTTTATTGAAAGGCTGTATTGTTGTTATTATTGTTCTGATACTATTAAGACTTCCTTTGCCGTTGTACGGTTCTGAAACACAGCGTATAACATTTTTCACTGTAAATACATTATATGACATGTACTGCCAAAATGTGCTTTTTTTTTTTCCCACGCAGAAATAGATTTTTCCATCGGAAATTTCCAGAAACTGTATTGTGCTGCTCTCCTCGGAGCAGCCATGGTTAAAGGCAGGGAAGGGCGGTCTTGCAGTACTATCAGTAATGGGATAGATTGGCTGCTGAAGGCTTTGCAGCTTTGCCAGTGATGAGGCAGATTGGCTGAGCAGACAGGGATCCGGACGCCAAGCCCAACCAAACCAGCGAGAGGGGATGTAAATTAATCCGAACCGAATGATGTCACCTCCATTCATGAGGAACATAAATAATTCAACGACGGGCGGATTGCACCAAACAGGCAGCGTTTCGCGGAACTGTGCGAACCTGTGTGTGGGATTGTGAGGGAGGGAGGGAAGTGAGTGAGGGAGTGAGTGAGGGAGGAAGGGAGGAACAGCACTGAAAAGCCACACACTATAGCAATGCTTGAAGCTAATCAGACACAGCTGCCCGAGATCCAGCCACTTCTATTCAGACAAGCTGTGACAGCTTTATTCCAGGTCTTGAGATGGTAGTGGAGGTGAGTACCCCTCCCTCCTCCTCCTCCTCACAGACCCCTGAATGTATGAATGAAGCTGTAGGTGCTTATCAATGTGGTACAGTCCTTCATGGCTTCCAGGTTAGTTCTGTCGTTTAGCCATTCCATGTTTTATTATGCCTTTAGCTTTCTGCGTGAGCAAGAGCAAGCAGCTGGGAAAATGATTCTAGTATTGTTGTTGAAAGGCAACAGACGTGAGGGTTGTGCGAATTGTTGGTGATGTCAATGCAATCATTGCTCTTTTCTTTGCCCGGCCTCTCCCCCCCCATCAAGGCAATTTAATGCTGAGGTCTTTAAAAAGGGAGGCGAGATAAAAGAATTTGTCATCTTGAGGCTGTTATATAATTTGCTTTATTCTCTTTCCTTCCTCCTTCCCCCATCCCCTCGCCCCCCCACCCCCTCCCTTCCCCCTCTCCCCCACACCCCCCCCACACACACAATGATTTAATGAATGATTTATTTGCCTTCACGTTTTCAAATGAAATATCCATCCTATTCAAAAATGGATTTCTGAATGCGTCATTGTGGGTGGAAGGGACTGTCAGTGATTGTCCAAGTGCACTCTCCGGGGACTGTCAGTGATTGTCCGTGTTCACTCTCTTTGAGTGTGCGGCACAATGTTTAATCCTGAGAGATAAAATAGCGCCTGTGTTCAGCACGTCATTGTTATACGTGCTTGTTCACTCTTGCTTGATACATGTAGGAAATCGCTTCCTGTCCTTCTTAGAATTCTCCACTGCCGCCTTAACCTCTCGAGACTTCCACACGCCTTTGCTAGATTGTCCTTAATTTACACGGATGCTTTGTTGTGACGCGTTCCTACCGGTAAACAAACAGTCGATGATGATAATGCGTAACATTCGATGCAGTTTTTTTTATCGCATCGACGTCTCGAAGCGCTTTCACAGAGGTTTTCCCCCACCCCCCCCACCCCGTAAGGTGTGGTGATTCTGTAAGAAAACACGGCAGCCAATTTACGCACAGCAGTGTTCCACACCCATAACATGAATGACCACATTTTAATTGGGATGGGGGAGGGATGTGGGGCATTATTGTCCCAAGACACCAGTACGCGCTCGCTTCTCTTTGAATCGTGTCCTGCGATTATGGTGTGCAAATCGGCTGCTACGTTCACTTACAAATACACAGTCACTATACTTCAGAGTAAAACAAGGTGCTACATCAAATGCAAGGATTATTATTATTATTAATGTGTACCTGCCGGGTTCAGTTAATAGGACCCTAACCTCGCATTCAGAAGGTTATAAATAATATAATAATCCTTGCATTTGATATAGTTGCCTTATCATGTCGTTGAGACGTCTCAAGGCGCTTCACAGAATATATTGTAAAGTGAAGTGACTATATTTTTGTGGGCGAAACGTGGCAGCCGATTGCGCACAGCAGTGTCCCCACAAGCAGTTGTGGTTGAGGATTGGATCGACAGTCGGGTCCAAATCCATGACTGTCCAGCGCTTTGGGTCATTCCTCTCGACGTGAAAGGCGCTATACAGATGTAAGTTGCTGTTGTGGGTTCAAGCCCCACACGAGGTTTTGAACTAGCATAGTGCTGTGGGGGGGTGGGGTTTGCAGGTGGAGGTGCCGAGTGGTCTTGAGTGATAAGATTCAATAACAATTCATGTTCATCCAGTGTCCGTCGACGCCTCAAAGTTCTTCACACCCACTGATTGGGCGGAGTGGGGGGGGAGGGGGGAAGTGGCTGAGAGCGTGGTTGAAGAGATGGATCTTAGGATGTATTTTTGAAGGCGTTGACGGAGGAGGTAAGGCAGAGGAGACTCTGGGATGGAGTGGGACTTGAGTGGCCGAAGGTTTGCTCACCAGCGGTGGGATGGAGAATGAACCCAGCCGTTTGCTGAGCGGAGGGAGTAACTGGGACACTTAAGGTTCCAGGAGGTTGCGGAGGTAGGGTGCAACGAGGCATGGAAGGATTTGAAAATGAGGACAAGAATTTTGAATTGAATTCGTTGGTGGATCGAGAGCCAGTGGAACGAAATAAGGATGGAAGTGATGGAGGACTTATAATATTCACAGTTGCCATCACTGTGCTATATACACGAGAAATGCGTTGTATTCAAATCACTTGCACTGTAAACGGACCCATATATTCTAAATGAGGGGAACTGTTTCGTATGATCTTGAACAGTGACATATTTATCAATTTAATTCTTTATATAATTTCTTCTCAGTGAGTCTTTTCCTGACTGTTTTGTTCCCGTCTCAGAAGTGTTCATGCAGAGACAGCTCTTGAGAACCACACAAGTGAATGACTGCTTTGCAGTTTCTTAAATTTATGCGTAGGGGAAATTTATGCGTCCAAATACAGTATTATCACACTTGACTTGTTGTCCTCAGGAGTTCATTTAGAATTTAATTCTGTGCTCCCTCCACAAAAAAATTATTGCTGAAGTTATTAACTGTCAGCCTAAAAATGTGAATTAAATTGAGATTTACTTAACCTTCTGGGTAGATTAACCAACATAGATAGAGTAGCATACTTTGTCTTCCATTTTTGAACAGATCTAACCTTTGTACTGTTATTCTACTACATATCTGCACTAACTGATTATTAATAATAATAATCCTTGCATTGGAAATGGAGAATTTCATATTTGCATTGCCGTTTCTTCTGAATTGGCTGAAGCAGTTTAGTGTGAAAAGAAAAGGGAGTTTTATATTGGGCTCATACTTTTAGTAGTGAGCTCTCTATGTAGGGGAGGTGGGGTGGGGTGAAACCTTAGGCCAGTTTCCTTACTGCACACACACGCCTATGTTTACCTTGCAGTAAGTAGGAACCCGCTTGGTTGTCAATTGTCGGATCGCTTTCCGGGGGTAATAATCCCTCCAAAAAATCAAAATTCGTTCACTCAAGTCACGACTGTTTGTGGGACGCTGCTGTGCCCAATTGCCTGCCGCATTTCGGCCACAAAAAAANCAATCACTACACTTTACAGTATATTCTGTGAAGCACTTTGAGACGTCTCAAAGACGTGATAAGGCGTGATATGAAATGCAAGGATTAGTATTATTATAAGCTTGATTTCCATTTCACTGCATTTTGGTAAATCTGCTTTGCATCCTCTCCAAGGCCTTGACATCCTTTCTATAGTGTGGTGCCCAGAATTGGACACAATGCTCCAGCTGATGCCTAACCAGTGATTTATAAAAGTTTAGCATAACTTCTTTGCTTTTGTACTCTATGCCTCTATTTATAAAGCCAAGGATCCCACATGTTTTTTTTTTAAACAACTTTATCAACCAGTCCATTGCCACCTTCAAAGATTTGTGTAGGTGAACCCCCAGGTCTCCCTGTTCCTGCACCGCCTTTAAAATTATACCATTTATCTTATATTGCCTCTCCTCATTCTTCCTCCCAAAATTCATCATTTCACACTTTCACTGCATTAAATTTCATCTGCCATGTGTCTGCCCATTTTATCGATCTGTCCATGTCCTCCTGCTGTCTGCTACAGTCCTCCTCACTGTTTACTACGTTTCCAAGTTTTGCGTCATCTGTGAACTTTAAAATTGTGCTCCCTACACCCAAGTCCAGGTGATTAAGGTAGTGATGGAGCCCTGTAGCTTAGGGTTACAGCACTCGCCTCGCAAGCGAGAAACCTGGGTTGGATTCCCGGGCGGGGTGAAATGTTGGCCAAGTTTCCTTACCCCACACGCCTCTGTTTACCCAGCAGTAAGTAGGAACCTGCTTGTTAGTCAATTGGCGGATCGCTTTTCCAGGAATAATAATTCCTTCAAAACAATAATAATAATAACATTGGTCACTTCAATCCACGGCTGTTTGTGGGGACGCTGCTGTGCGCAATTGGCTGTCGCGTTTCGCCCACAAAATATACAGTCATTCCTTTTACAGTATATTCTGTGAAGCGCTGTGAGACATCTCGAAGACGAGATTAAAGCGCTGTATCGAATGCGAGGATTATTATTAGTAGTAAACAGTAGGGAAAATTGAACAAAAGGCCCGGCCCTGATTCATTTGTATTCTGACCTGCCGTAAATATGCCTGTTAATTCGGATGACAATCGGGTTAAGTTGGGCTGTCAATCGGTGGGGGGGGGGGGCAGAGTAACCGGGAAGTACGAGTGGAGATTGACAGTTGAGACACTTGTAAATGGGTGGAGGGCTCATCCAACCACAAGCGTTTGCAGGCTTATCCGGCTTCCACTGCATGTCAAAAAGAGCAGTGGTCCTAATACCGATCCCTGGGGGACACCACTGTATACTTCCCTCCAACCTGAAAAACACATGTTCACCATAATTCTCTTGCTTTCTGTCTCCCAGCCAATTTCATATCTGTGCTGCCACTGTTCCCTTTAATCCCATGGGCTTCAATTTTGCTAACAAGTCTATTATGTGGCACTTTATCAAACGCCTTTTGAACGTCCATACACACCAACATCAACCACATTAGCTTTATTAACCCTCTCTGTTATTTCATCGAAGATCTCAATCATGTTTGTCACTCCCGATTTGCCTTCACCAGATCCGTGCTGGCTGTCATCTATTAACCCATGAAAATTTATTTTGTCCATGGTTATGGTCTCTAGTGGTTTCCCCACGACTGACATTAGGCTGACTGACCTGTAGTGACCGGGTTTATCCCTCTCCCCTTTTTTTTTTGAACAGGGGTGTAACATTTGCAACCCTCCAGTCCTCTGGCACCACTCCTATATCCAAGGAGGATTGGCCAGAACCTCCACTATTTCCACCCTCGGTAATCTAGGATGCTTCCCATCCGGACCGGATGAAATTTTTAGTCGCTCCTCTCTTTTTATTTTTGTTCTCTGCCTCCGTAACTGTGACATTGGCAGCATCTTCTTCTTAAAGCAAGGATCCTATACCATGTTTAACCCCATGCCTACTAAAGCTGTAGGAGCCCATTCTTTCCATATACAATGCTGCACAGTATTGTGCCTCGGGTGCAGTGAACATATACTGTACAGCCGGAAGGGTTTCATAACAACCGCAATAGAATCTAAACGTAATTTGGGTTTAGCTGGAGTATCTGCATTGCCTGATGCCATGATGACTGGTCTTGTTCTGCGCATGGGGGGGGGCTTCTGATATTGCAGCCGTTAATTGCACAGGGGGTGAAGGATCCCATTCCCTCCCTACGTGATCAGGTGATGCTCAATCAGCGAGGTGGGTGGGTGGGTGGGGGGACAGCGGGGGAACAGGCGGAGTCAAATTGCAATTGATTGACGACCGGAGCCGTTTGTAAATGGGTGGCGGGCTCATCCGTTCCCAAGGCGCTGTCCTGTCCCTCCCCTCCCCTGCCCTCCGCCCCTCCTGATCCCAACCCCCTGCTCGCTCGAGTCCAAACCCCCAGCGCCTTGGGACGTCCTCCCGACGTGAAAGGCGCCGTGTAAATGTAATGTGTTGTTGTTGTTGTTGTTCTTGTTGTTGTCAATCACCTCAGCCCCGCCGCTAATTGGTCCCCTTCCCGTCCAATGGGAACGGCAATGGGAGGGAGGAAACACCGCCGCCACTCCTCCTCCGCTAGGTATTTTACAGCCAAACAAAGGTAATTATATTTTACTGAATTCTGTGCGAGTCCAGGATTTTAACTTGAAACTCCGAGGTTAAAATACTTGGTGCCCCGTTTGGCCAGTTAACATTTCGCCCAGAAAACGTACAGCCGGATCCACTTTGCGGTGTATCCCGTGAAGCAGCTTTGGGACGTCTCGAAGACGCCATGAGGCGCTGCATCAAATGTCAAGGATTACGGTTGTTATCATTGAAGCAGGACCCATATTAGCTTTCGAAAATCGATTGGACAAATAACTTGGGACACCGAGAAATAGGAAAGGGTTTGGAAGGAGCAGAGGAATGGAATAGTATTAAACAAACAGCTCTTTGAGTGCGTTAGTACAGGCACTGGGTGCTGAATGGCTGCCTTCTGTGCTGTAACACTCTATGAACTTCTACTCAGCACAGACCCTACACGGCACGGGTATAAATCAACTGCTCGCCAGCAAGGCTTGAGGTCGGAAAGAATTCCTCTTGTGCTCCCAGGTTTCGGGAAGGTAGATCCAAATAACGCCCTTAATAGTTTGATGGGAAGCCCCTCCTGACGTGAAAGGCGCTGCGCACATGTAATTTGTGCTGCTAGGATGACAGAACGGCAAGTTGGTTATACTCGCCTTGACTTGTGTATTTGTAGGACGATTGAGTAATATCTGACTGTCTGCCACATTTTGTCATGTGGAAACTGCAGTTGTGTTGTGTTCCAGGCAAATTGAGCGCAAAGCGATAGGAAATGGGACTTATAGACACATAAGCTTGTTCCGTACTTAAGATATTTTTAACAAATAAATTGACACTTGTGGGGGGTTGAGGCTGCTCTGTCACACTGACAATTGCTCGCTCTGCGATGTGTTGGTGTAGGTACTCCTGACCATGGCACCCCCCCTAGTGAGCCCGGAGGACGCATGCCTTCGCAGTCACCCCTTCCATTGGAGTGGCAATGTATCAGGAGTTCACTGTACCTAAGCAATTGGTTGCCACGTTTCGCCCACAGAATACAGTCACTACAGTTTACAGTATATTCTGTGATGCGCTTTGTGGCGTCTTGAAGATGTGATCAGCCGCTAAATCAAATGCAAGGATTATTATTATTATTATTATTACCTTTGGAAAAGATGAATATCTGGTTGTGAGAATGCGCAATGCACGAGCCGAGAATAATATAGCTACAAAATCAACTGGGGATATTTTAAAAGGGGTGCGGGGGGGGGAGAAAACTTAGGTGAATGATTTCAAAGAGCTGCCATTTTGGGATCTGGCGGTAGAGCAGTCTCAGCCAATGGAATGGTGTTTCCTCTCGCCGTTAGAACCAGAACCCCAAAAACTCAGGTCCGCTGGAGTGCGGTACTTTCCGAGGAGCTGGAAATGCGTTGAATTGTAATTTATCCGGTCTCCAGAGGAATGCAGAAGGGTCAGTGGGTGGGTGGGCGGGAGGGAGGAGGGAGGGAGGAGGGGAGAAACTTCACTGGAGAGGATATTGCGACGCAATAGCAGTTGTGTTGCTGGTAGAAGGCTGGGACCACGTGAGTGTTCTGCTTACTCACTGTAAAATGACGTCAGGCACTTACTCTCCTCCTCCTCCCTCCCCCTCCTCCCGAAGACGATGAGTGGGAAAGAAAAGCTGCATCAGCCACCAATGTCCTACTTTATGCCCTCGCTCTTTATGGAGCTTGAGCTGATGCTGTGTTGGATGTTGCCAATTAAAATGTTCAAGTGCGTGTCAGGATTCCACCGTCATATAGGTGAGAGGGGCTCTGACCTGTTTTGAGTAAACCAAATTTAGACTTCGAGGCAATTTCCAAATGTGCCCAGTTTTTTTTTTAAAAAAAAAGAAACAAACATTTCCTGAGGGAATTTATTAGCAAAAATAATTTTAATGTGGCATCAAGCTTCAAACGGCAGATGGCTGGGCTGTGATGTGATGTGGAAGATCCACAATGGATCACAGGCAATTTCAGAGCAGTTTCACAATTAAGGATGCATTAGACTGTATATTTTCATTGAGAATGTGTGTTGTGGCTTGTAGCACGAACAGGGCCATACATTTTGTTTTTCTGCAGTGGAAAATCCAACCACAAAATATACAGTCAGTTCACTTTACAGTGTATTCTGTGAAGCGCTTAGAGACGTCTCGAAGACGTGATAAGGCGCTGTATCAAATGCAAGGATTATTATTATTATAAACCATCTATACATGGGCAATAGTTAAGCCCAGACGCTGAGTGAATTGGACAGATCGTCCCAGCCCCAATTCATTTGTGTTCTTATTCGTTTTAAATATACCGGTTAATCCGGACCGAACACCGTGTTGGTCACTGCGGAGTCTACTCACTCGCGGCTTCTGTGTCTCGAAGGGCTCCATTTTGTGACCGCTAACGGCTTGCCCTCCTGCCCTCGCACCGTCACGAGCAGCCTTCCTCAGGTCTTTCCTCGATCCTCTCTTTAATCCTCTCTTTAGCTCCCGCTCAGTCATATCATCCGCAGGTTTCACTTCCAGATGTGTGCGGATGACGCCCAACTTTACATCTCTCTGCCTCCACCCTCGACTCCAGGACCCACTGCTGTCCTGACAGAATGTCTGTCAGAGCATTAAGTCCTGGATGAGAGCTAATTTCCTCCAGTTGAATGCTGGCAAGACCTGCCTTGCCTGTCTCCCCTCAGCACCTCCTCACTGCAGCCACTGACAGCATCACTATTCACGAATGCACCTCACTGAGCCAGAACGGAACCTTAAAGGTTAAAGAGGGAAGAATCCCTACTCCCAACATAAATGCTGGTTGGAAATGAAACGTTGTGGGGGGGAAATAGAAAAACTTGAAAAGAAACTTGTTTGTACGCTGAGATGAAGAACGGAAGGAACTGTACACTGCTGCTTAGTGTTTAAGTTGCCATATTCCCCTTGAGACCTAATGCCAGGGGATTGCTTTGATGTCTTTTAAGAAAATAATGCACTCGAGAGGCTTTGTCATCCATCTC
This sequence comes from Callorhinchus milii, assembly GCF_018977255.1. Taxonomy (NCBI): domain Eukaryota; kingdom Metazoa; phylum Chordata; class Chondrichthyes; order Chimaeriformes; family Callorhinchidae; genus Callorhinchus; species Callorhinchus milii. The sequence goes on along the minus strand of NW_024704766.1, from coordinate 2,428,240 downwards.
CCCCTTCCTTTCTCACCAGCACTGCAAGTAATTCTGCCCGGAGCACTCCAGCCTGCTCGCCCATCCTGCGGAAACGTTCACGATCCCCTACCCCTCAGAACCTAGAGGGTGAGAACATGGTGGAGAAGGGCTCCGACCATTCTTCAGACAAGTCTCCTTCGACACCCGAGCAGGGCATCCAACGGAGCTACTCCTCCCAGTCTGGCCGAAGCAGCAAGAACAACAAGGTGAGCGGAGGCTGGTGAGGAGGAGAATCGGGACACTTGATAGGGATCCTGTATGGCTGGGCTGTAGGGTCGTTGCATAACCAGTTGGTCTGTTCCCTTGAGGGGCTGCTAGGAGTTTTCTTAGTAGTCATTCTGAGGAAAGGCACGCTCAATACTTTGAACGAACATAACTGAAGTAATTAGACATTTTACAAACCCGTGATGTGAAAGGCCACGTTTTTTTTTTTGTGTGTGGCTCCAAAGGAATGCTCAGTTAGCAAACCGTTTTCCTGATGCCTGGCCTGCTTAGTTGTAAAAAGAAAGCTTGCGTTTGATCCGGCGCCTCATCACGTCGTTGAGACGTCTCAAAGCGCTTCACAGGATGTACTGTAAAGTGGAGCGACTGAGTATTTTGTGGGGCGAAGCAGGACAAATTGCGCACTAGTACTGGCACGATCTCCTTAGCAGGTCTGGTTTGCTTCGCGCCTTATCTGCTTCATGTCACAATGCAGAATGGACAGACACTCAGCTCAACATATCACTTGCCCCTGAACCTTTGCACTGTATAAGTGAGATGTTGCCTTAGAGATACTGTTACATCGTGGGATTGATAATTGATCCAACTGGGATGGATCTTAACTATGTAAATTAACGGAACTCCTATCGGGTTTACGTGTACATTAATGCTGAGCTCTTGTAAACAAGCCTTTTGCCTATTTTGTCCTCAAATTTAAACTCGGTTACTGCTCAGATGGGATGTTCTACAGGCTTTACTCTCTATCTGCAATTAATGTGGATAATATTTGGGTAAAAACATCCCGACTCACCCAGGAACAGTGCTAGATAGGGAAGGTGAATTAAGGGAACACTTCTCTCCTATCTCGATTGATGTATTCTTTTAAATTGTTTATTTTTTTAAAAAAAGTCTAATTGATGGGCGAAAAAAAAGATGAATTGGCAAAGGTTTCTGCACTTTTGTTGGCACATGACTATACTGTCTCTCTCTCCCTCTCTCTTGTGCGCACACACAGACACACACTAAAAAATTGCACCCACAGACACTGCAGGAAAAAGCCACATTGGCACAAATACAATCTCTAACAGTTTGTAGTATGCAATAACACAGAGGGAAGAATGGTTTAGTCAGGATATTTTATTTATGTGTCAGGATATGTTTTATCAATTTTATGTATGGATAGCAATCAGTTTTGCAAGGATTGGGTCCATTTTGCACGAATATGATGTACTGGCCCTACAAAAGCGTAGCTTAACACCTGCCTTGATCGCAAGTGGATAGTGTACATCAGTGCTGTTTCTTTTAACATTATTAAACCACTGGCACTTTAGTTTTGAAAACAATTCTGAGTGTTGTTTTTTGCTTCTGAACATAATTTCAACCAGTTTTATGTTGTGATTTCTTCTCTCCGTGCATGCTCTGTCTCTGCTAGTCTCACAAGCGACTTTCAAAAGTAAGCATTTTCATTTCTGTTTTCTAATAAAATACCATATTTTCTCAAATCTAAGGCGCAGATTGATTTTGGTGGGTTTCGGGGAAGGAGGGTGGGGGGGGGGGCATGAGGAAGGGGGAGTAAAACTTTCCTGCAATTCTAAGATGCTGTCAATTCTAAGGCACAGCCTAATTTTTAAAGTACATAAATGTGCCTTACATTTAAGTAACTAAAGTACGTGTTTCTCAGTGTGTCCATTCTCTGTACTGTTAACTATCACCCATCAATCAGCCAAAATACTCAGTCTATGGGTCGTATTTCATCTCTTATGTACTGAGAGCTCTAAGGACTAACGTACCCTGAGGTATGCAAGAACGGTACTTTAGGCATTAAAGTCAACTCAGGCAGGCTGCAAATCTAAGGTAATTACCACCTAAACTCAGAGAGACTTGAGGATTGATACCTTCAAATTTGATTTGTTGAATTGTGTTTCTGTCCTGATGCCTTTCAGTGTGCCTCTCCTACAGATAACAATGCAATAAGTACAGAAATACAGTAAAATGTACAAAAAACTTCAAACAATTCTTTTAAAAATGCTACGGGGGCTTTTGAATCTCCATACTCCGTAGTAGCATCCAAAGTTGGGGGTATTTGTAAAGCGAGTACACTTTCACGATGATTTGACCGTGTTCTTGCTAGTTTTATTTATTATTGGAAAAATTAAACCAAAGGCAATCCATTATTGAGATGCTTCCGGTGTGATTAATCTTCTCGAACACCAACACCACGAGTGACAGAGTTTCAGCCATCACCACTTCTACCCAGCGTACGTACGTCACTTCATAATGTTCTCTCCGGGCATAGGTTTGGACTGACGATGCTGCTGTGTGTCGAATCGGACAATCTGCGAATTTCATACACCAGTGAGATTTTAGTGAATAAGTCTAAAGTGCACCTGTGTAAACTGTTCACTGCTCGTGTCAGCACGGTCTACTAAAAATATACAGAACAGTATTCTCACTAGTTTACTATATGATTTATGTTTAATCTTCCCTGGTCTTTTTTCTTTCCCTCAGTACCTGCCCTGGTCGTCAACAGATGTAACTAGGGATGATTGGGGTGAACTGTCACCATATCTTGTTGGTGATTTTGTATAAAGTTTCCAGGAACCCGAGTCACCATTTGGAAGTTCTGACCCAATGTTCCAATAGTGTTTATGTTGAGTATAATGAATTCAAGTAAAAAAATGACACTGTGCAAAGTACTAGACAGTAATTCCAGGTAGTGACTTAACTGAGGGATTCAATCCATGCTATTTAAGTAGTTTTTCAAGCATTATCTGAAATTTGAGGTGAAATTATATCCTTGAATTCATTTCCATCTATCATTTATGTCTCCATACAGTGTATAAAATACTCTTTTGTGTAGTCTTCTATTCCAGTTGAGTCTTTTCCTGGGTAATGAGTGGTGAGTTCCAGTGTTGCCATGTACAGCTGTGATATAGCATTAATCACTTTGCTTATCAATCAGGTTAGGACCTGGAATTGACAGTATATATTCTGACACTGCAGTCGCTTTTGTTTTCTAAAATACTGCGGAAACCAACAACAATAATGTTTTCCACTTATAATAGCGTCTTTTACATGGGGTCGGAAGGTTAAGGATCTTTGAAAACCGAGCGGGAGCATTGTGAGGTGGAGAGACTTAAAGAGAGACTTCTAGAGAGAAAGGTCAAAGAAGATGAAAGCTTGCTCACCAATTGTGTGGCAGGGGATACACAGCAAATCCGAGTCATCACTTCAATCGAGGGAATCGAACCGAAGGAGATCAGAGGTAGAGTGAGGAATGATCATGGAGGCATTTGAAGGTCAGAACCAAGATCTAAGTCTTTGTTCTGACCTTGGAAAGCAGTGAGAATGGTGGACTCGCAGAGTATGTGAAAGGTCTGGGAAAGCAAAAGGGCTGCAGAGTTCTGGGCAATTTAAACCTTGTGATAGATTGTTAGGGAGTTGCATTGGAAGTGACAAAAGTGCGGGTAATAATAATAATCCTTGCATTTGATACAGCGTCTTATCACGTCTTTGAGACGTCTCAAAGCGCTTCACAGAATATACTGTAAAGTGAATTGATTGCATATTTTGTAGGTGAAACCCAGATGGGTTTAGGTTTGTGGGGAGAAATCCCTTCTCTGTTTGAATAGTGCTTTGGGATCTTTAACGTCCACCTGAACAGTCAGACTGGACCTCAGTGTCATGTCCCAACCAAAGGACAACACCTCAACTGCCCAGCTCTGCTTTGAGTGTCAGCCTAGACTGAGTTCAAAGTCCCAACTTGAGATGTGAGAAAGGAAGATGAGTAGAATTACTAATAAAAGGCAATCGTATCGGTTGAAAGAAGGGATCTACTGTAAACTCCTGATAACTCAACTCTTGGCTTAACTTGTCACCACCAATGAGATGAGCACTCTCTCTCCCTGGAGGGATGCAACCTGCTTACCTAACGCCAGAGAGTATTAGTCCCAAGTTGATAAGAGGACACTGCTGGTGTGTAACCAGCTAAACTCAAATACCTTGCCATTGAAAGCGCTGTCTGGCAAGCTTTCCTGTTGCTTGTCCAGCGAGGAGCGCATGACTGTTTAGGGCTTTGACTTGCAGGGTTTATGGTAACTGAGTGAGAAGAGTCCCTGCCCTCAGTGACTTGTCTGACCTTCCACGCCCTGCTGATGTGCCAGGCTCGCTGTGTTGCAATCAGCAGGGCACTGAAGTACTACGGACCTGCCCGGCTCAGAAACTGGACAACAGAGATCGTCACGTGAGGGCTGACTCGATTCTGACATTGGCTTGCCGAACATGTCATCTTGGAGCTTATCTCACCCCCCCAAGGACCATCGTGACTAGATGGTCACTTGACATCCGACAAGCACATGTTTGAGCCCCCACTAGGTGTTTGGCGGGTACCAGGGAACCTCCCTGTGAGCTTCCTGGTGGGCAGCAAAGCCGGGCATGGAATCTATGAGAGCATCTCTGCCAGCTGCTCGCCTAAGAGTGGGACCCACATCCCTTCCCATTGAGCGATAGTTCCACCAGTTGGATTTCCACCGACAATATTGAGCGAGTGCACATTGTAAAGTTGTCTTCCACTTGCACAGGTTCCGCTATTTGGGCTTCCTCAATCAGCACGTGTACAGTTTGGTTCAAAGATACTAGCGTTTTCAGTGTTATTGTCGTATTCAGACTTATTAAGTGAATCAAAGCAAAATGCACATGACCAAAAGGCAGGCGACTCACATGAACTGTAGCTATTTCTTTTCTTTCTAACTCTTTGCTTTCTCATTTTTATTATTCGCATTTATCTGTTTCTTTTTTCAGTGTGACCACCTAAACCTGATAAAAGTAAGGCCAGCTCACGTTTGCTTTTTCTCTCTCTCTCTCTCTCTCTCTCTCCTTTTTTTTTTGGTCCTCCTGTAAAATGCAGATCAAATTAAGTGGATAGCTATTAATTTGCTTTTTTTTTAAAAAAAACAGTGTTTTCTTTTGTGCGTCTATTTTATTTCCTTGCTATCCATTCCCCACCCCATGCTGCTGGCTTGTACATTATGTCCATTCTTCTATTGCCATATTTAGCCACGCAAACCTTACCTCATTTGTCATTTACCTTTTAATCAGTGTATAATTGGCAACTGCTTCATATGTATTGGCCACCCCTGGTGATTGTGAGAAGGAATCCTTTAAAGCTATCCTGCTCTCCAGGTAGGCAACAGATTACAACCCAAAATCTGATACATTTCCTTTTGAATGAAATGTATAAACAGAACCAATTAAACGGCAAATAGCAACTTTTTTTTTGTGAATGAACCATGCGATTAAACTATGTGTGACGGGATTACACATCAAATGTAAGAATTATTATTACCGCTATGACCGTACTGAATAAACCCTAAAGTACAAGGGATAGATAGAAGTATGTAAACATTGAGTCCTTTTTTGGGGGGTTATATATTCTATCCACGTAACTGCATTACAACTGCAGAATGTGACATTGCTCAACGGTCCTGCAAGTCACAGCTTTGAATCAATGCCCCGACTCTCTTGTTAATCTATCTCCAATTTACTGGGTGTGCCCTGGGTTGAAAAGGTTTCCAGTCCCCATCATCCCCAGTCATTCATACCTCCTGGAAACAAAGAATTGGTATGCATCTGTGATAAGGTTGGGTAAATATGGGACAGAGCTCAGCTGTGATATGCCCATGGTCAAATGCCTTTCAACACTTTGACTAGGCTGACACACGAAAAACGTCAGCTTAGGTGAGACTTTGCTGTATAAACCACTCAAATATCTCTATGCCTCATCCCTTGACGTGACTTCGAAATCGAGTCCAAGCCTTAGTTTGGTTCTCTGTTCTGTATTTATTCTAATTACTGGTGTGGATTGCAGACTCTTCTCACAACAGGATACATACCAGCCACATACACGAGTTCAGGGTCAGCAGTTAACTTTGTCTGAAGTACACGGTCTTTTTACAGAAACCAATCTGGATTCTCGTATAGCAGAACTGCATTCTACGACGTCAATGTTCATTAACTCCACACATCAGATAATAACGGGCTTATTACATTGCCAGGATTATGCCAACCTTGGATAGGGGGCTTTAGAATTTATTCAGCGGTTTTGTTTTCCGCGTTGCAATTTATTTTTTTGTGGAGTTGTCCTGGTGTCTGACACGTGGGAATTCACCGCCAAAGTGTATCCAAACCTCAACCTGAAAAGTGTGAGAGTGTTGCCACCATTTTCTACCCACAGCTCAGACACACAGCCCTTCTTATTGAGCTGATAGGGCAGTTTGGCAAGACAGGCTTGGGGATGTCGCAGTGTGCATTGGGCTGGGATAAGAATCTGCAATTGAGACTGGTGTCTCTTTATCTTCCAATCAATCTTGATAAGCATCAATAAACAATGTCCAAATTGGATGGGATTTACCAGAAACATTCATTTGTCTTCCCCAAAATACCAACGTTTACAATGATATTATTATAGCATCAAGGTTTTTTTAAAAAAAATACGACTAGGGTTCAGGTCTCGTGCACATTTCTTGGTATCGGGTTCCAGACATTAATTACTTAGGAGAGTTAGCATTAATTGTATGTAAATTAATGCTAACTCTCCTCAAATAGAAATAGTCACAAAATCACACGATTGGTTTGGATGAAGGCCCATCTGATCTCATCCCTCCAGAATACCCACCCTCCTGCCCCATAACAATATCAAGCTGCTAATTAAATGAGTGCAATTACCTTTCCTGGCAATGGAATGTTTCAGCCTTTAATTACATCTGAGTAAAGAAATATTTGCTTGGCTTACTTCTCTATTTAAGTTACCCCACATGAACGGCACTATATAAATCAAAGTTTTTGTTCCCTGCACTGCCCCTAGGTCCGAGGAGGCCACTTGTATCATAACGACAAGAATTGTACACAGTACTTTATGGTTAATCAAAGCACTTAAAAAAGTATATGCCAATGATTAATGTTAGCTAGTTAAAAGTGAAATACTTATTCACTCAGAAATGTGGGAGGCATTGCCCAAAATGCCTTAAAGGCAAGGTCGATTTGGCATGTTTGGGAGAGAGAAAGATATTTAGGAAGGAAGGGGATCAAGAGGTATGGAGGAAAGTTAAGAAAATAATAAAATTAATCCTTGCATTTGATATAGCGCCTTATCACATCTTTGAGACGTCTCAAAGACCTTCGCAAAATGGGATTGAGATGTTCGCTGATCTGCAATGCTGGTGGATGGGTCGAATGGCTGCCTTGTCTTCCCATGCTCCTATTTTGTAAAGTACACATTGAATCTGATTCTTAAACCCTCCCCCAACCCCCAAAAGGTTTGAGCAGTGGCACAGCCTAAATAAATGGTCCATATTCACATGCTTTAAAAAAAACATTCCCTGTTTTTTTGGGGGTGTGGAGGGGGATCATTTATGATGACATATTTCTGTGTTCTTTGTACCACTGAATCAGTGTAGAATGAATAGAGCCACGTAGAATGTAGTCTTAATGTAAACATTAATCGTATATTAGCAGCATCTCTTCCCAAAACAATTAGGGCAAAGAGCTATGAATGTGGTTATGATGCTTTGCTTTTCATGTCAAATTTTCCCCTTAATGTTGATTTTACTTGAACTGAAAACTGCTTACATACGCTCTTCTATTTACTGTATCTACGATAATTCAGCGTCTTTATGCTGCCAGGCTCAACAACTTCCTCAAGCCTAATGTCATTACAGTTACTCATTACTCATTTTTAAGTCCGACTAAACAGACTTTCTTCACCAGTTTGGGCAGAAGGCCGGATCCCTGAGTATCCCTTAGGAAGTATCCTAAGCCACTTGACCGTCCAATCTTATAAGACCCACTGTGCAAAAGAGTTAGAAGAAGGAGACAGATAATCCATTGTCCGTGTGACTCTTACTTTATATTCTAAAATAAGTATCGTTGGGGGCTAGAGATCAGTTATGTGGAAATGGAGAAAAATGGTAATGGAGCAGGACATTGGCCCTACTGGCTAAACAGTGGATGTTTTGATCTCTTTGGGGGAAATTGACTTCTTGCAGTGACTTCCTGCATTACATGGTGGAAGGGGTGGGGGTGGGGGGGGGTGACGATTATATAATTAACCTGGGGTGGTTTAGTGATTAACTTCCCCAAGATGAACGTCCAGACCAATTTAATGAGCGTTCCTGAATGAGACGAGCTGGAATCCTCGGAATCCAACTTGTCTCATTAGAATTCAGTGTTTAAACGTGTCATCGGGAAAACTGCATTTGACCCTGTTTCGCCTCCCTCCCTACCTCCTACTCCCTCCCCACCTAATTCTGGAGCGTATTAGCTACGGTTTGGCAAGAGCCAAGGCTTATGGATCCCAGAGTGTGTAGATTGCTGCCGGAGTTTAACCTGCTGAAGCAACAAGCCTGCCAATGAAAGCTTTCCTCCTGTTTGTCCAGCTAGATTTCTATATTTCCAACCATTCCATCTCTCCATCTTTCCCACATATTTAATTGTCGCAATTGATTCTGCGGCTGTGGCCATGCATGATGTACATCAGGAAAAAAAAGTGTTAACATAGTCCACTTTGGGTCAGAAGCTAATGGATTCAAGCTCCACGATTGTGAACTCAAATTTGAACGCAGCGCTGGGGGAAAAGCACATCATCATCAGAATGAAATGTTTAACTGAAATGCCACGTGCCTTTTTAAGATCTCATGGTACTATTGGAAAAAGTGAAGGAGTTTCTCCTGATGTCCAGATAAAATTGGTCATTCACTTTCCGGGAGCTGTTGTGGGATACGGATGGAGGATGTGCAATTTGGCTGCTGGGTCCCTCCACTTTACTGAAACTTGGTGAAGCGCTTTGAGACGCTCTAGGGCGCTATAATATGATATAGAATGCAAGGATTATTATTCGACTCGGCACCGTATTGCGGCGGAGTGTGTGTGAGAAAAATTAGATTGTACGATGGGGGGACTTCAACTGGGAATGTCCCTGTGCAAAAGACTGAGCTTTTAAATGTCGTGAATGACTGATTCCTGACTCAGTGTGTCAACAAGCCCACAAACCGCTGTTCCCTTCTTGTTTTATGGTCGGTGAGCCAGACACTATTCAGGAAATAGTTGATCCACTAGAGAGAGCAGAGTTGTCGAACCCAGATTTATACTGAGCCCGATCTGATTTTTTTTCTTTACTGCGTACACGTAACGAGCTTAAATAGCCGTTCACAGGTCTCTCTGTAAGGAAATTGTCAGCAGGTGTTTTCCCGAGGCACATGCTTTCCGCTGAAGCGACCATGAGCCACATTGACACCCTTCACAAGCCGCAAGTTGTTGTTGTTGTAGCAACTTTTGTTTATAAAGTTTTAAACTTCATTTGCCAGTTATCAGCCCATGTGCAGACTCTGTCCAGTTGTCTTTGTAGCACCTTTACTGCCTCCTGATTCCAAGCATTCTCCGACCTTCATGTCCTCTGCAAATATAACTATTTTACACTGAGTCTGTGAATCCCAGGTCATTGGTTCATACGAGGAATAGGAGGGGATACCCCAAGGCCCTCTGCTTAATACCTCTCTCCATTCTGACATTGTTCCCCTCCCAAAGACACTTTGCTGCCTACCCTTCAACCAATTCTGATTCAATGTCAATGTCTTGCCCTTGTCACCCAGTGTGTGAAGGACTCCTTCATGAAATACTTTGTCAAACGTCTTTTGAAAGCCTAGATATACTACTTTGTATGGCTTCCCGAAGTTAATACGGGCAAATAGTAATCAACAACTGAAACAGGTTGCCAGGAAAGGTGGTAGGAGGCCAGGACACTGGACTCATTTAAAGTGCGTTGGTGGGGAACAGTAGGATGCGTGGGGGTTCTGGAGGGATGAGATCAGATGGGCCTCTGGGCCTTCTTCATGCAAACCAATCTTGTGATCTTATTATCCAGGTAGTTACAGATTTTAAGGGAAGGGTGCCATCTTCAGGCTACATTAAAGTTTTCAATCCTAGCTCACGTTATATGATATTACCAGCTTGTTCCCTCACAGTATTGTAAACTTCACTCAAGTTTAAATGCCATTTACGGTTTGTTCAAGGGAATTATATTATGTGGATATGTGCCTTGAATAGAAAGGGATTTACTGCACTTTACACTAATGCCTGGTAGAGAATAGGGATCTTAGATTACCTCCAGACAGACAGACTCCACCTAACTTTTTGTCTTTGCAAATTAAGTAGACATACTCAGAAAAGTATAGTCAAAGCATCGTTCTCCTGCCTTACTGTAACCAATGGGGTTGTTAATTCCCTCGAGGGATTCTACTGTCCTCACATTTTGTATAACTGGACGACAGCAAATATTACAGAATCTTCTGTTATTAAAAATCTCAGATCGGCATCCTTGCATATCCTTTGTGCCCCAGCACCTCTGTACGTCCTTGGCTGGGCGGGAAGAGGTAATGAAACTTCTGTTATCCTCGGACGCCGCTTAAGCCGGACAAAGCAGCCGTGTCCGACTTAACCAGCTTCCACTCTGATTACACTTCTCTTGTGCCAGCATCAAGGATACCCATACTGGCTAACCCAATAAAATCCCTTCATAAAACCCCAAATACTGCAGATGCTGGAATTCTGAACCAGAAACAGAAGTCGCTGGGAGCACTCAGCAGGTCAGGCAGCGTCTGTGGAGAAAGGAAAGTGGATCAATGTTTTGGGTCAGAACGACATTTCGAGTACTGTGTACAGTTCTGGTTGTCACGTTACAAGAAACTTACAGTTTTAGAGGGAGAACAGTGTAGAATTACAAGGATGTTACCAAGGTTGAGTGGATACAGCTTTCAAGAAAGTTTGGACAAGTTGCAGCTTTTTCTCTCTTAGAGTCGAGATGATTGAGGGTGGACCTGAAAGAAGTTTTTCTAAGATTGTGAAAGGATTTGATAGAGTGGATGTAAATGGGATGTTTCCACTTACTCACAGCTAAAGGGCATCATTATAAGTTTACTGCCATTGTCTCTAATAGGAGAAACTTCTTTATGGGGAGGGTGGTGTTGAATGTGGAAGTCACTGCTGGAAACATCAATTTATTCTCAGGAGAATTTACTCCATACCTGAGGGTAAAGGAAATAGAGGTGAACAGAAGGAGTGGGAACTTGTGCAACACCAGCACAAGGGAGTTGGCCTGTTTCCGTGCAACATCATGCTAGGTAACCATGTTAAGATAATGCGGGGGGAAAAAGCGACTTGGGTTGAGGGGGGAATAATCATTGGCAATCGTCAATTGTCATAAGCTTGGATGATATTGAAAATGACACATCTACTGAGTCCCATTTTATACACATCTTAGCGTGCAAATCATGTTAGTTTGTACCATGTTGGACATTATACAGTAGATTGGTATTCGATTTAGTAAATAAAACCCACCTTGCACCCTGGATACATATGATTTGTGCACCAGCATGTTACTAAGGTCAATAGACCGAACTTAAATCTTGTTTGTGACACTTGAGTTTCTGCCAAACAGATATGTATGTGAATTGCTCTGTTGATTACTGTGTCTCCTTCGGTACCTTGCTTGTGATTCTTAATACTTACATTATTTTTCCATTTTGTTGTTTTACAGAAAAGCCAGAGCTGGTACAACGTAAGTGTCCTGTTTAACATCTCTACTTACTCTCTTTGTGTTACTCATCCATCAGAACAAACGTGATTCAATTGGCAATTATTTTGGTCACATTTTCTCATAATTATCTCATGTGTTTGGGTCTAATTGACTGTGTTTATAATGAGTGGATAATTTGCATCAAATGCATTGAAATCCTGGAATTTGTTTCCTGGGATCAACTGAAGACCAATCTCGGACACGAGATTTCTTTGTACAGAAATTTTTCCCATTATATCGAGGCATGCACCTTCCGAATTAATTCTGATGAAAACTTTATCTCCTTACAGGAAGTCTTGCTGGGAAATGAGAGCTTGTTGTATAGTTTGAGTACTAATTAGAGCAGTAACTGCACATACCCACACCAAACTCCATACCCTCATCACCTAAGGCCAAGTTAATTTCCTTTATTTCCCAGCAATTTCAAGGTGCTTGCCTTCGTCTATAAATCCCTTCACACCCAGCACCTGCCTATCTTTCTGATCTCCTCGTTCCCCACTCCTCTGTTTGCCATCTCTGCTCAGATAACATGGGCTTACCACTCACCCAATCCACATTGTTATCAATGGCCAAGCCTTGAGATAGTTTGCCACTAATTTCCGAACTTACTTCCTCTATCCTTCCGTCTCATCTCTTCTGCCATCTTCGTTTAAAATCCGCCTTAAAATCTACCTCATCGATAGCGCCTATGGTCTGTCTCTCTTTTGCCCCTTCGCTCTTTCCTCCTTGACCATCTCCCTTCCCACACCATCCCAAACTTTATCAAGTGCTCCGAGATATTATCCTACATGAAGGGTGCTGTATAAATGCTCGGTGGTGATGGTAGTCGCTGCTTGCTGTTGTTCTTGTAGTAAACATGACTGATCTTGATGTGGTTATATCACGACAGGAAAAAGCGTAGCGATTACAATGTTTTTGATCCACCACCATCACAACTTTCTGCAGCTGAATGTTGACAAGATGGAAGCCATCTTCCTCGGGTCCCTCCCATCAATGTGGCTCCAACTTTCTTAATCTCTCCAGCCTATCCCTGAGACTCACTCAACCTGCGCCCAATCTAGGTGTGGGGTTCGATCCAGACCTTACTCTTCCAATCCAACACTGCTGAAACCCTTATTCACACATTTCTTACCACCTGCCTCGATATTTTCCAATGTCTTCCCAGCTCCACCACCCATAAAATGCAACTGATTAAAAACTCCGCCATTCATATTCTCACCCATACCAAACTCCGCACTCCCATCACCCCAGTCCTTGCAGACTCCGCTGGCTCCCTAACAGATCAATTTCAAGATCCTCACACTTACCTTCAAATCCCACTTGAGCACCTCCTTACATCTTTGCCTGCATGACCTGCTTACACCCTGCTCCACCTCCAGCCCACTTCCCTCAGCTGGCTCCAGCCCTCTACATGTCCTTCATCCCCCTCCGCTACGTCATCGGCAGCCGTTTCAGCCACGACAACCCGAACTCTGGAACTCTCTGCTTCAATCCCTCCACCTTGTCCATCTTCAGATCACCTGAATACCTTCCTCATCGACATTGCCTCCAGTCACCTCCCCCTCTCTCCCAGGCTTGGGTGGCGAGCTCTGCCAGTGCTAAGCACTCCGAGAGACTACCCACGTGAAGGGCGCTATATAATCCAAGTTGTCGGTGGCATTAGTGGTATTGGTGTTTGTTGCTATAAATCGCTCAGTCTCACTCTGAATGCTACGTTTGTCATTTGCGGCCTGAAATCATCACGTTAGGCTTTGGTTTGCTCGAGGCTGTAGGGAGAGCATTCCAGCAATCTGCTTTTGCGTTGCTCTGTCTTAGTCCTGTAAAAGTTCACGCACTCTTTCAATTAATTTCACCCCAACGTACCAGGTCAGAATAGTTGAGTTCAGATCCTCAGAAGTCAGACTCGAGCTACAATACTGCTGCGGTCAGACAGCTCCAAGAGCGCTGCAGACAGCTCTGGTCAGCCTGACATAATGGAAACACCTGAGCTCTTGAGGCAGTGCAGAACCCGCCATCTAGGCGGATACTCAATTGAGGTCCGAGGGATGTGCTGCGTTGTGTTGAGGTGTCAGGGTTCAGATGAGGCATTGAATCAAGTCGATCTGTCTTGTGCAGTAAATCTTGTGAAGCACCTTTTGAGTGGTTTCGACTACAACAGCAGCAAAATTATGTTTGCACAGCGCCTTTCACGTCAGGAGGACGTCCTGAGGCGCTGGACAATCCTTGTTTTGGACCTGAGCTGAGGATCGGGGAGGGTGGGGAGGCGGGGGGAAAGGAGGTTGACCGAAGGCACGATCGTAGAGGAGGGTCTTGAGACGGGTCTTTACGGAGGCAAGGGAGGGGGCGAGGCGGAGGGTCTGCGGGATGGAGTTCCAGAGGTTGGGAGCAGAGTGGTTGAAGGTCCCCCCCCCGCCAATTGTGGGGCGGGTGTGGCGGGAGACATGAAGCAGGCTGGAGCCCGTGAGCGGAGGGATGAGACTATGTGATGAGACGCTATATCAAATGCAAGGACTATTATTAATTATAATTGTGACCGAACCAATATTTTTTGAATTCCAACTTGGCTTGTAATTGAATTCGTCCGAGTGTACGCCCTGGTGAAGGGAAAGATGCTGTATCACATTGTAAGGATTATCATTATTCTATCTTAGCTCAAAGACTGTATAATTGGTCAAACACAATCTGTCTTTGCATATTCAAGTTGACTGTCCTTGGTAAGTGTGAGTGTGGGAACTGGTCAAGACTACATCTCCTGCGATTCATTGCGTCTTGACCCATCGCTGCATGCAATTCGTGTGCCCACTTACTGGCAAGCGTTGGAATCGCATTGAGTTGCGGGAAATGAAGTCCTTCTGCTCATGGGTCGACGGATTAAGACAACGTTTCCCGCGATTCAATGCAGCCGGTAAGTGCGGGAGTAATGGAGGGTAGGGGAGCAGAGTTAGGGGTTAGGAGCTGAAAAATCTAAGTTGATTTGAGAGGAAAGTGAATGGAACTCAGTTGAATATCCGATTTAGGTGATTATACGATTTATACATGCAGTCCTGTAGCGCTTTGGTTAAACTCGCCTCGCAAGCGAGAGGACCTGGGTTTGATTCCCGGCAGGGCGAAACATTGGGCAAGTTTCCTTACTCCACGCGCCTCTGTTTACTGGGCAGTAAATAGGAACCCGGTTTTTAGTCGATTGGGGGATCGCTTTTACTGGGGGTCATAATCCCTCCAAATTTTTAAAAAAAATAATACTAATACTTTGGTCACTCAATGCACAACTGTTTGTGGGACACTGCTGTGTGCAATTGGCTGCCGCGTTTCATTCACAAAATATTGTCAATTTACAATACATTGTGTGAAGCGCTTTTTGGAGACGTCTCAACGTGATTAGGCGCTATATCAACTGCAAGGATTTTTATTATTATTACTATAAAGATCGAGTTTTACTATAGTTTGTTTTATGTATGTTTCCTGGCTGTTAGAACCTTTATTTTGATGAAAATTTGGACCCCATCTGGGTGGGGAAGGGGAAGGTGCCCAAAGATGCGGTCGAAGAGGAGGGTCGTGTCTTGCAGGAGGGAGAAAGGAAGGAGAAATGGAGTGAGAGCAATGATAGCTGACATTATGCTGACAGTGTATGCACCTGTATTGGTCACACATGACTGCGTCTCGGCAAAGCTTTATTTCAAGTGGATCTCTGCTCTGTTAGCAAGACAGGAGAGAGCGCGCGTGAGAGAGAGAGTCAGTCTGAACTTTGTTGAAACCCAGGTGTTGGGGGTAAAAACACAGTACTCTAACTCTGTGTCCAAAGAAAATATTATATGATGGAAATGTTAACCAAAGAACTCGAGGTTAAAACACTTGACAAAGATTGGGAAAAGGGAAAATGAAAAAAGGTTAAACAGCGTTAGCATTGAAGTATGTGAAAGGTGAAATGGCTGATAAATGTTGTTTATTGGGCCAGGATTAATGGCTTATTATGCTGACGCGATGCAAATCAGTTTGTTTGATGCAAACTGCAGATAACTAGGACTGGGATGGATTCTTGTGATGAGAACTCTAGATACAGTATTTCAGCATGAATTTTGAAAACTCTTCATTTCGCCATCCCAGCCCTTTCCTGACCTCCGAACTCCCCCTGTTCAGGGACATCCTCAACCTTTCTTTGTCCACATGCACAGGTGCTTCATTCTTACCTAACTCTCGAGAGTCATTACCCCATTCCTAAAAAACCTTGTGTTGACCCATCCTTATTCTCCTAACTATCATCCCATCTCGAACCTGCCTTTTCTGTCCAAGGTCTTAGAACGAGTGGTAGCTTTCCAGTTTTGCTCTCTCCTTTCCCTGCATGAACACTTCCAATCTGATTTCTTCCTTACCCACAGTACCATGACTGCCCTCGTGGAAGTTACCAACAATATTCTCTATCTGTGGCCATGGCGTTCACTACCTCCTCATTCTTCTTCTTCTTCTTCATCTCACTGTCAATCACGCTATCCTTCTCCACTGCCTCTCCTACATGCTCCTGCGAGGTGAAGTCATCTGCAGGCATGTGGCTAACTTGTGGTTGACATTCAACTCGTATATCAGATTCCCCACCCCTGCAATTCTGACCAATGACCTAGGGTCCGAAACACTGATTGTCCAGCGCCTTGGGACGTCCTCCCGACGAGAAAGGCGCTATACAAATGTAGTTTTGTTGTTGTTGTTGTTGTTGTTGGACATCAAGTCCTGGATAACTCTTAACTTTCTTCAACTGAACACCGACAAGATAGAGGCTGTCCTGCTTGGCTCCCGTCAGGGCCTTTTCCCTTGGCTTCCTTCAAAATCTATCTCAAGACCTTCCTCTTTGACTGTTCCTTTGGCCGTCTTTTCTCCATCTCCCCCCCCCACACGCCTTGGCACCCTCCTCTGCTGAATCAAAACTCTCAACTGTCCAATGCCTTGGAACTTGGAAGGTCTATGTAAATGCAATTTGTTGGTGGTGGTGGTTGTTGCTGTCAGCGCCTGTGGTGAGAACCTCAAACTACTTGGATGCACACTCCACCTGTGCAGAACCTGAATCCTGTTTCATTCTCAACTGTCTTGACTGGCTCCGCTTTCCTCCACCTCTATAACATTGCCCGCCTGTGCCACTGCTTCTCCTCTCGGGCCACAGTGACCCTCATCCGTGCATTCATTACCTTCAGCCTAGATTACTCCACGGACTCTCTGCTTGCCAGATTACCAGCCTCTTCCCGTCACAAGATCCAGAACTCGCAGGTCGTGTCCTTTCCCGCACTGGACTCAGCAAACCTATCACCCTCATCCTCACCTGGCTTCCCGTTCCCCCATCAGATTGGAGTTCAAGTTCCTCGTCCTAACCTTTAAACCCCTTTGCAGACTTGCCCTACCCTCCCCTTACCTCTGAGATCTCCTCAAACCTTTCAAACCCGTTCTCTCCCTCTGCTCAGCAGGCAACAGGCTGTTTTCTGCCCTCCCCACTACTAGCAGCCGGAATTTCACTCCCAACTCACCCCTTCAAGGCGCCCAAGACCTCTTTGACCACACTCTCGGCCCCTTTAAAAGAGTCTAGGTTTCCAACCTCTGCTTCACTGCAAAAGAGTTCACTTTAGATTAAGCGACTATATTTTACAATACTGACATTAAACGATCACAAATTCTGATTTCCGTGTTGTTTTCTCCACCCGCCAGCAAGTGAGGTGGTCTCTCTCTCTCACCCAGCAAGGGGTCTGCACTGGCAAGAATGTGTGTCCGATCAACTTCATGTGGTTGTGTTTGCTTTTCATTTTATCTTTCTTCATTTTTGGAAAAAAAAAGTTCAGCCGTGTTGTTGAATCGTATCTATCTTATGTCTCCTTTCTCTTTTCTCCCCTAACTCTCCTTCCATTAGCACGAAAGGCAGCACATCATGAGAGTAAGCATCACCTCTTTTATAATCACATTATGTTAAGATTATGTGCTTCTGAGTAGTAGTATTGAAAGCCAGAATGTTACCGTAAACCTAGAATAGTGGGTTTCAAGTCGTTTGTGATCCCCTTAAACATTAAATGCTGCATGTTTTGGAAGTATTTCAACTTATGGCATTCTACATGTTCGGTATCGAATTAAGACCTAGTTTAATTATAGGGTTCAGATCACATGAACCACAAGAGTAAAGCTCCGATGGTTTATAATTTGTTTTAATGCTCTAGCTTTGTCTTCTCTCGCACCCAGCCATCAGTCACTTTCTGCCACATGTTATGTTTTTGCAATGCATGTTGTTACCTCAGTAAAATTGAAACCTTGCTCAAGACCGTTGGGAGTTATTCTTCTCCGTTCTCAATGTCTAGCAATTTTTTTTTTAAAAAATGTACACTAATACTAGTCAAGTGGCTCAGCTCAGTACAGACAATAGAGAGAAGGCTTTCCCGGGAACGCAGGTCTGTAGGAGCGAGTCTTTGGTAGCTAGTGTAAGTATAATTTGTGAATGAGTCTGTTTGTGTCTGTGATTCCTGTCCCACACTTCCTGTCCCTGTCCCTCTATCGACTGTCCCTGCGGATTTGTTTTCTGTGAGTGTTACTTAATTTTTTGTGTCACTCTGTCTCCCTCTTGTGTTTGTCGGTTTTTTTTTTCTTTCTCTCTGCAACACTTTCCATCAATCTCACTTGTTCTTTCCCAGTTGAAGAACAACTTAGATTTATACGGCGTCATTCAGGTAGAGTTAACATGTCAGGAGTACTTTATCCAGACACACACCATCAGCGTCCAAAAACGCAATTGTAATATTGATACAGAAGAAGGGTACCAATGTGAGACTGAGAATTATGGAGGAATCTGACTGATTTCAGGAGCTCTTAAGTTGGTATTTCAGATAATTAAGGCACGTGTATATTGGATGCATTGGAAGTCCACTGTTTCACGAGGAAGGAACAGGCTGAATTCCATTATCATGAGCGTGGGGGGACAGGTTATGGCTTTGTAATATTTATGTGGAATGTTCGAGGTCCAACATATTCAATAACTGATTAGTTTACACCGAGAGGGATGGATTTGGTGTGTCCGTGTCTGACAGAGTTGCAGCTCTGCTATTGGCAGATAATATTGTTGGCAGACTGACCTAGGGAACTTGGGCACTGCACTCGCCATCTCGAATACCTGGTTACTGAGTGGCCCTTGATGCTGGGCTTCCACGCATTGGTAAGATGCAGCTCAAGAAGGCATTACCTGGAAGGTGCAAAGACGTCTGTCCCAGGTGTTTCATATTGGTATCTGGAGGTTGTCGTGGACAAGATTTCCTTGAGCACTGTCCTTCAGGACCATGGTAAACAGGGACCAAGGGAACTCCGGTCATTCTCATCGCGCTTCAACAATGGCAGTTGAGATGAGGGTCCCCCTTGTATATTCCCAATCAATATCTTCAAGGTCCACTCTTGAGCAGCGCATACCCATACCATGTTTTCTGCCCTGGCTCAAAACCTTTCTTTTTCCCTTCCCCAATCTTTTCAGCATTCACCTCCCTTTCCCACCTCACCCCTGCCTGTTCCATCTCTGCCGACTTGCCTCGCGCAATGTCCTGCACAGCCATTAGCAATCCAGATCGCTTGGAAGAAAGGGATTTTAACGCCAGTGGTTTGTAAACATTTGTTGGTACTCCTCGTGTACTTGCCAAACAACTGCGTTCACCAAACATTTCTTACGTAGAAAGTCAGCTTTTTGAAATATTATACAGTGCATACACTATTCGGTTTATGTGGTCTTGCTAGATTATAGGACAACTGGGTTAAATCTCTAGACTTCACCCACCAAGCAATGGTGTTTTGTGCTCTGTGGTGATGAGTTTCCATGGCAATGACTGCACAGTGATTTCAGTTCTAAATTCTGAACAGCTGAACAAAACCCTAGACATTGCTGCAGGCGCCTCTGGCTATCCACCCGAGTTACTTGTACATTGACAGAGAATCTAATACAGTGAATCCAAGCCTCTGCAATCAGATTTCCTTTTATTTCTCCTTCTGAGTTCTACCCCCACCCCCTCCACACACTCCAGTTACACTTGCTACAGACCACACTACCCCTTCACATTTGCCAACCTTCTGCTAACTCTCCGAGATTAGGAAAGCAGAGATTGCACACTCCATACCAGCCAAAGGAAACTTGTACATGGAACTCCCTCAGTGTTTGCACGACGATTTTCTTTTTCTCTCTCTCTCTGCTCGTGCCAATGGCCCGATTGACCGAAAAGTACTTTGGAAAGACCAGGCTGAACATTGGAACCTAGAGGTTCTTTAATGCCTCAATTGAGTTGATCGTGATGCAATGAAATGATAGAAATAAAGCGATTAATATTTAGAGAAATCTTTTTTTTTGGAATCATTCAGGGAACGGAGCTGCATATTCAACCCTGTAACGTTCCAGGATGTTTGTATTGGAATGCCTGCTGTGTACATCGGTAGTTTCAATAGGTTACTAAATGGTACCAGATGCAGCCGCTAGAGTACATTCTTTGAAACTGAGGCTCTACCAGGAATCCGGGCTCCCCAGGCAACCAGTTGAATTGCAATCATTTATTAATTTGTACGTGCCAGAGAAAATATATTTTTCCCCCCCCCCCCCCCAACTGTTCCGATCTCTTGGTTAACGGCCATTGGTGAACTTGGTCTGAGCTCCAAACACCAGAGATGTTGTACAGAAATGTTGTACATCATTATTATTATGATAAATAAATAAAAACAAGTCACTGGGAACAATGGTGTCAGGAAAGGCAGCGTCTATGGAGAGAGTTAACATTTAAGGTCGATGACCTTTCGTCAGACTTATTATTATTATTATTATTTCTGGTGAGCTGAATTATTGACACGATGGCTTAAGTAATGATGATTAATTTAAGTATCTTAAATTAGTAATAATCCTTACATTTGATTTAGCACCTGATCACATGTCGAGGTGTCTCGAAGAGCTTCACAGAATATACTGTAAAGTGGTGTCACTGTGTATTTTGTGGGTGAATGCACAGCCAGTTGGCCCGCATCAATGGAATGAGCCACAAATTTTATTTGGGGGATTGTTGGCTGGAAACTAGAGTAAACTCTATTCTCTTTAAATAGTACAAACCGTCCCTCCCAAAAAGTCCTCTTCTACCGATATAGTGTCCCAATTATTGTTGACTGGTGGATGATGGATGAGGATGGGTGGATGATGGTTGGTGTTAAAGTGCTCCAAGGGAAGATAAAAGCCCTCTATCTATATTGCTGGTAAAGTTTCGCACAGATTTCCCATCTGTCAGTGTGGTGTGCTCTGCATTTTATCAGGATTACAGCACAGTGAAACCTAGAGTTCATTCACCAGATGAAATTAGTGCATCTTCTTCCCGGCAATAAATATCACATTTGTTTCTCATTTCATCTGAGAGTCCAACCTCCCATTGACTGTTTTGTGGTGCCTTGTGTCCTCCTCCAAGAAAAGTTTTCTGTGGGGGAAAAGCTTTACATCTACTGTTTTTCCACAAGGGGTTGGTTGAGTTTATCTGAGATACTGTCTGTCCAGCCAGCTCTTTGTGAACAAAGGGAGGTTCTGTTTACGTACCGATACGTCCCAGGGTTTACTGTTTGCGCAATGTTTAATTGTGAGAGAATCCAAGCCAATTTTAATATTGCTAAAGACCGAGGGTGGTCAAATGTTTGCGGAGGGAGCCGCTTGTCAGCTGCTGTGAATTTTCGTTCCTTGAGCTTGGTGGTTTAGCTTCTTGGAACACATGTGTTTCTCCTTCTGCTTTGAGGCAACATCTGTATTTAAGAGAGTTGAGGTTACTGTCAGATTGTGGGGGACCCACAGAATCGAGACAGTTGGATGCTTAATTTGTTTCACGTGGGTGTCGAGCTAATCAAATTTTATAGCTTTTCAAACTGGAGAATAGTAAGCAACTCGTCTAAAAGTGAGGAGAGCAGTCAGTGTTAACCACCCGGTGCAAGTTTTAGACCAGATTTACGAGAGTCATTAGCCCAGTGTTGGAAAAGGAGTAAGTTGTATTCTGAACGAGAGATTGAGTATCATTCTGATCAGGTGTCTGAGGCTGGATATTTGCTGAACATGCAGTATCTGCAAGATGTTGAGACCTGGATTGACCTGAATGTGGATACAGAAGAAATCCCAGCAGTGAGTTAAATGCTGTCTTATATTTAATAGATTTGTAATTGGGACAAGTGTCCGACTTCAGCTTTTCTAATACGTCATGTTATACGAAACAAGATTGTGGGCATTAATTGAATTCTGTTTAGAAATGTATTAATTTATAGAAGTTGAATCCGTTAATTTATTCCAGGAAACAAAATCGCCGTTAATATTGCCTGATTAAAAACAAATATGGAGATGAAATCTAACTTGCATTTATATAGGACTTTTCACAAGAAAGGCGTCTCAAAGTGCTTATCACTGCTGGCTTGGCAGCCAAGCTGGAGGGGAAGCCAAAGGAATTGGGTAGGAGAAGGATCACTAACAGTGCAATTAAAGAGGTGAATTTTGTAGGTGGATATGGCCTTGAAACACACCTTAAACAAAGTGAGGGAGACAGCAAGTTGGAGGGGCTCCAGTGGTGGAGTCCCAGAGAGCGAGGGCAGATTGGCTGAATGCCTGCTTGCCGATCGTGGGGTGAAGAGTGAGGGGGAACCTGAAGCCCATTTCGCTGAGCGAAGAGAGTGGGAGGTGATGTTAACACAAGAGGCGTCTGTGAGTGCTTGCATTTGATCTTAGTTCAGTTGTCAAAGGGACGTAAAGGGCAGTAGATTTAATTTATTTGCCAATCATTCCAGTGCTGTGTGGAATGGGGGCACCTTTTAATTTGGGTTAAACAGCAAATAAAATACTTCTAAGTTGATTCAGTGCCTTTCAAAGTGGGGAGGATGTCTCAAAGCCTTTCAAAAGATGTACTGTAAAGTAATGTGACTGCACATCTTGTAGGTGAATACGGCAGCCAATTTGCACACAGCAATGGACGACAAACAGCCGTGAAGTGAATGACCAATTTCTATTTGAGAGATTATTGTCCAGGACAACAGGAGAAGCCGCCTATTTTGGGGGGATAGTGCCGTGGGATCTTTAACATCCACTTGAACAGGCAGACAGGGCCAACAGTGCAGCTCACCACCTGCACTACTATCTTTTCTGGGTGGTGGCAGCCGGGTGCCTGATGCACACGGAAACCCATCACCGTGCTCAAGAATATCCAAACCGGACCGAGTGCCGTGCATCTCACCCACACATGGAAATCCCAGAGATGTTTGTCGGAATGGAATGCCCGCACTGTCTCGAGAGGGACCATGTCCCGCCGACCTAATTCAAGGAAAGGTGAGGCGCAGGTTGGCAAGAACCGAGGCTTGGGGACCCCGAGAGTGTGTGTTGGGGTACTGCTGGCGTCTAACCAGCTAAGAAACAACCCCATTGAGAGCACTGCCGGGCGAGCTTTTCTGCTGCTTGTCAGAAACTGCCGCAGAGGGTTGGCTTGATACTGACATTCTGTTGATTCGAAGATTATTGACTTCCGGGACATTGAAGATTATTGAAGTAATAACCCCCCGTTTTGCAAGGCTCTGGGTATCTGGTATTCGGACCTTGCTGGGTCAGGCCCCAAACCAAAACAATTAAAAAAAAACTTATTATTATTTATGATGAATAAAATCGGAAGTCGCTGGGAACACTCGGCAGGGCAGGCAGCATCTATGGAGAGAGGTCAGTTAGTTAACGTTTCAGGTCGATGACCTTTCGTTAACTCACTTTCCGCTCTCCATCGTTGCTGCCTGACCTGCTGAGCGTTCCCAGCGACTTCAGCTTATTCACTAACTTCTGCTCGCGGGATTCAAAGCATTACAAGGCCGGTCCCGGCATTTACTGGCATTTTTCAGTTGGGTTGGTTTATTTCTACATAAAAGTAAATTCTGATATATTAAGTATCATCTCCCCATCATAAACATAGGTAGAGGTGGATTATTAGCATTGAATGTATTCTTCAGTCACTTGGAGGCATTTGTTTTCCATGTCCACATGTGGGAACTATCAGTGAACTATAAGTTTTCAAACATTGGAGCGGAACAGATATTCACCTGATCATCGCTCTGAGAAAATAGACACTTGAAATCGGAAGATTGGCAACTCATCCCTGTTTAATGACTGAATTGATAGAAACTCCACTTTCTCTCACTATTAAATTCAGTCCCCACAATGTTGTTGCCAGTATTTACAGTCTGAACGAAAAAAAATTCAGATACAATGAAAGAATCAGACTGAAAGAAACACAATATTAAAAAAAGTTAGATTTTTTAAAAAAAAAACTTAATTAATGGTAAATCTCACTCTTGAAATTGTTCAACTCTCTTAACTTCTGCACTTTTTTTATATATGGATCAGTCGTAATAATTCAATTGAAATGTATCTTTTTGCCCTCTATTTTCTTCCTTTCCTTTCCTACCCTTTCCCTCCCCTTCACCCTCCCAAGTCCACTCACCCCAATGCATCCTCCTTCAGCCGGGAGGGCAGGCCGGTCGGGGCTGCAGACTTCTCTATGACGACTATCGCTGATGGTGCCTCATGTTCAGTTGATAGGACATGCGCTTGCTGTGGGGTGAGTTGGACGATGTCAGTCTTTTCACCGTCCCACTTAACGGCCAAGTTGAGAACTTGACTAAAACTGTCACATATGTTGCTGACATATTGCAGTGGCAGCAGATGCTGGGACTCTTAATCCACAAGTGCCAAAGCAAAACCTCTCTTCTGGGCCACTCATACTTAAATCTTAGTTGTAGTCAACTCTGCTATTGCACACAAGACTCTTCTGACCATCTTGGTTTCAATGATACCAATAGTCTTGGGAAAATTTTGCTTTCGCCCACAAAATATACAGTCACGGCACTTTACAGGGTATTCTGAGAAGCGCTTTGAGATGTTTTGAAGACGCGATAAGGTGCTATATCAAATACAAGGATTATTATTATTCTCTATTCCTTGACGATCCTGGGGTTTGGAGCCAAAGGGCAAAGATGGCGGAACGCGTGGTCAAATAGCTATGTTTTGAGATGTGCATTATTCTTTTCCCATTTGCCTGCCCATTCTGCCAGCCTGCTTGTCGTCTTATGTTGTTCTCTTCAGTCCCTTTCACTGTCATTGCAAATGTTGACGCCATTCCTCCTATACCCGAATCCAAGTCATTTATATTTTTGGTGAGTAGCTGTCGTATCCCTGTGGAACACCACTTGGTACCTCTCGCCAGCCTGAAAGATACCCTTACCTCGTGTCATTTGCTTTTGGTTTGCTAATCATTCTTTCTGCTACCTCTCCCACAGTTCCACATGCCCCTATTTTATGAGCCTCGCTGTGGGCACTTTTTCTAGAAGGCCTTTAATATTTCGGATGCGCTGCATTTCCCTCATCTACTTTATCGTTTGTATCTTCAAAGAATCCGATAAGGTTGGTCAACCTTGGCCAGACATTGGCAAGCTCTGTGGTTTTAGCTGGTTAGACTCCTGCAGTTACCCCAATGCACACTCCGGGGTCCCCCCAAGCCTTGGCTCTTGCGTCTAATACATCACTCCATTGCACTTTACATTCCAGCAATCTATCTCTGGATTTTCATGTGTAGATAGGATGCATGGAATTCTCAGTTTGGTTTGGAGACTCTTAAGCAACGGTGATGGGTTTCCGCACGTGTCAAGACACCTGGCTGACCAAAAAAACGAAACGAAATCCATTCCAGGGAAAAGTGTAAATGGCATATATAGGTGGAACTCTGACTGCTTTGGATGCCTTAAGTACGGTGATAGTTTTCCACACGTGTTAGACACCCAGTTGACCAGAAAAAGCTTGATCTTAGTGTACTTGACATGAGAAGTTGCTCAGTTTTCCGGTGTCAATGTCTCTCATCTTGTTGAGCACAATATTTGGTCAAATCAAAATCCCTCGTCCCCATCAGATAGACGTGAAGCTGGACAATAAAAGCTAGGAGTAAAATGTTCCTGGTTTGCGGCAGTAAAGGATAATTCAAAGATCACAATAACTTTCAGAACGGAGGCTCACAAATTAAGAAAAATGATAACTTTTGATTGGAAAAGATGGTTGGAGTTTGTTCACGGGTTGAACATATTCACCAGTTTTCAAGTGATGAATACAAGGCTATGTTCTGGCGACGTACAGCATTCAAACCTACACAGTATCTCTTGAGGGCACTGTATTGCAATATCTCCAACCATCTTTCTAAATGATTTTAAGAATTCAAGCAAACTCATGAAATATATTGGGTAAGTTGCGGTTGTCTCATCTAACGGTGGGGTGGGTGGCTGTATATTAGACGTACAGTGTTGCATACCATCCAAATATGTCAAAAACACGCTGCAAATTATTGGCACACCACAATTTTATATTTTTCGCACCAAAAAAAGACTATTTGGTCAAAATAAGTTGAGTGTTTAACTTATAACAGAAGCAGCTCAATGAACCGTGGATGCTGACTAACAACAGCATCTTGATGTTTCCCACTTTAAACAATAAAAACTCTTCGATCATAATCGTGCAATGATTGGTCAGGTGTCAGAGCTACTGCGTTTTCGATCCTTGCTGTAGCTCAGTTGTTTTTGCTGTTTCATTATGTTGAAAGGATATTAAGGCCTTAAGGTACAAACGTATTATTGTGTTGATGTGGTAGAACTGCAGTAGTCTATGGAGGCTGAATTAAGACGTGCTCCAATCAGAGACTCCATCACTTATTTATGAATTTCAAATGGCGACATTATGAATCTGCGAATTAGTTTGTTGCTTCGCAAAATCCAACGTGCAGTTTGTGGTCGAGCTATTATTTTAGAAAAGGGACGTCTTCCAAACAGTATCTTATCATCATTATTATATTATTATTATTATTTGTTTCCGCAGCAAATGTCAATTTCTACACGTAACACCTCTCGGGGAGCATTAGCCTTAGCAAGAAGGCATCTCTCGACCAGAAGCTACCCCCTCGATAGCACAGCAGAACCCTGTTATAACTTGCTTCATTCTAACACAAATTAGCTTACCTTCTATTTCGTTGCGGCATCGACCACCATATTTGCTTTGCAAAGGATCAAATCCAGAGCGGGCGCAGGCAGCTGACTTCAAAACACTGGCTAACGTTTTGCGCAAAACAATGACTAACTTTCAAATCGTCAGGGCTGCCTCCACTGTCATCTTAGATGTTTAGTAATTCTATTTACGTAAGTCGAGTTTTGGCCCGTACATTGTTTTTAATCGGAATTTAATTGTCTAAGGCTAACAGGACAAACAATATTTCAGAGCAGAAGTTTTCTGAGTGTGCTGTACCTAACGGGACTTTTTTGTTTTCTTGCTTTACTCTACTGTGTGATTGTGACTTCCATACGGTCCTTTGTGATGAATAATATATTCATTAAGAAACCACAAACATTTGCTCCTCACTTATGTTGCCCCCAAAGCTTATTGCCGGGCAACTCCGAGATTATATAGTGGTTTGAGTTCATATACTCAAACCAACAGGTTGAATAAGTTTTGTCTCGTATATTGTTTTCGGGACCTTCTGAGTTATCAGGTCGCTGCTGTTGTCACCCTGTGAAGCCTCTAAGGTCGCTCTGTTTACAAAGTGCCATTAGCGGTGGTCTGTGCGCTCAGCTCAGGCAGAAATTAGATCATCAATGTGTATAATGAATACACAGGACATGATGCCATCGGTGACCTGACAACAGAGAAGGCTGACGTTTTTAGCTCAGGAAGCTGGCTCGTCAGCATTGAAGATCAATATATTATGCTTTTAGTCCATAGTACAGGGACTTGTGCTAAACTATGTGCTTTACAAGTGAGTCACTTATTATTTTTGAATGCTGAAATAATCCCTGTCCGTTTTGGGAAAAAAATTGTGTTCGATATTCTTCTTATTTTTTTTAATTCAGGTTTTGAGTCCAACCTACAAACAGCGGAACGAAGACTTCAGAAAGCTGTTTAAGCAGTTGCCAGACACTGAGAGGCTCATTGTTGGTAAGGAAGCACGTTCGGCTTGCCTTTCGAAGCATGTGCTCTCTTGCGGATCGATGTGAGAGGGGGAAAAGAAAGGTTTTAGATCAAAACAAGATACTTAATAAGTTATTAAAACTAGGTACATGCGGCACTTGATAAGAGCTCAGTTGGCACTTCTGTTGTGATCTGTTTCCACCCGTTAACTAAAGCTTTTAAAAAAAAACATGAACTTATTCTACATTGTTCATTCTATGACTAAACACGAGCAATTGCAACAGCGCTTGCGTTTCGATTACAAAATAAACAGTCACTGCAGTGTACAGTAAACCCTGTCACGGCTTTGAGCCATCGCCCTCAAGTGTTTTAGGGAAAGGCTCATAGTTCATGTGTGTTCGGAGATATAATAATGACAACATGCTGGGCAGGACTGTGATACTGGTGTACACATTGTGTGTGGCAATGTCCTTCAACCGTTGTTCTCTGTTGTCACTTGACCTTAACCAGATTACTCCTGTGCCCTGCAAAGGGACATCCTTCTTCAAGGCCGACTCTACCTCTCGGAAAACTGGATTTGTTTCTATAGCAACATCTTCAGATGGGAAACACTGGTAAGCATTCTGGAACTGTTACTAATCATTTCAAGTAGTAGCTCCCTCAACCCTTCTACGCTCTCAGGGCGAGTGACGCATTCTCTGACTTTCCTCTCCAAAGTGCTGGAACAAGTCACTGCCTCCCGGCTTCGCTCTTTCCTTCCCCAACACTCCCTCCCTTCAATCTAGTCCACAGCACCGAGATTTGCCCTGGTTGAAGTCACTAACTTTGGCATTTCTTCCATCCCAGGTGCTCTTTGCCTCCTCGTTCTGGTCTGGTTGCTTGTTTCTCACTCCCTCTATCCAACCAAGCATTCAGCTGCCACTGTACTCTCTCTACCTCTGGAGCGCTCTTCCTAAACCTCCTTGCTTTACCTCCCCTCCCCTCTCCCCTGTCCTTTCTCCCTCACATCCGCACCACAACTGGCACCGCCTTCCATCACCTCCGGAATATCGCCAGACTACGGCACTACCTCACCCCTCACGCCGCTGAAACCCTGGTTCACGCCTTTGTCACCTCAAGGCTGGACTATGGGAACTCTCTCCTCGCCGGCCTTCCCGCCACCTCCCTCCACAAGCTGCAGGTCATTCAGAACTCTGCAGCTCGTGTACTGTCCCGCACCAGGCTTCGCGATCACATCACTCCCACCCTCGCTCGCCTCCACTGGCTCCCCATCCCCCAGAGGATTGATTTCAAGATCCTCATCCTCACCTACAAGGCCATTCACGGCCTTGCTTCCTCCTACCTCTCCAACCTACTATCCCCCTACCTACCTGCCCGTACCCTCCGTTCCTCTGGCTCCGGTCTGCTCCACGTCCCCCGCCCCAACCGCCCTACCATCGGTGGTCGGGCCTTCAGCCTCTCAGCCCCAGGCTCTGGAACTCCATCCCCCAGTGCCTTCGCCTTGCTTCCTCCCTTTCCTCCTTCAAGGCCGGTCTCAAGACCTTTCTCTTTGACCGTGCCTTCAGCTCCCCTCTCGACTCTCTTCCTCCTCCTCGCTCCCTCCCTTCACTCCCCTCACCCTGACCATTTCCTCCCTCCTCTCTCCCTCCCTTCCATCCCCACACCCTGACCATTTCCCCCCTGCTCGGGTCATGACCCAACTGTGCAGCGCCTTGGGACGTCCTCCTGACGTGAAAGGCGCTCTATAAATGGAATCTTGTTGTTGTTGTTGTTGTTGTTGCCCTCTAAATTGTCTGAAAATCACAACTCTTTGACCGCGCATGTTGTCAACACCCTTAATTGTCCCGTAGCTCCCTGCTCCCTCTCATGTCTGGTCGGTGTTTGTGACATTCATCCTACGTGAAAGCCACTATATAAGAAAATAATATCTCGGGAGACAGTGTAGAGTTTGGAACAAGAAATGTCAAGCGACTGCCAGGATGGTGGAAGAAGGACCTTGGTCTTCTTTCGCCAGCAAATTCTTATGTTCTTATAAGTGAAAACGTTTTTTTTTTTTGGTTGCAGATATCTACATTACGTAACAATTTCAGGCAGGAATAGACTGTGGGTCCGTAGAATTCCACACAGGTTTATCTATTTGTTCCTCATAAAGGCTGGTTTTATTTTCAGATATATTATTTATTTATGGCGTGTAATTTTGGAAGACTTGATTGGCAAATGTTACAAAATTCTATGGGGAATGACAACATTCTGTGCAATCCGATCTCAATCCTCAACAGGACGTCGGTGTTTCGTGGCAACACTCCTTTCAAATCTGCATTCAATCAATCAAACCAAATCCTCAGCTGGTTTCAGCAAACTGGACCTTCTTAACCGGGTGGGACTGTTCCAACAAACTAACTGAATCTTTGACCTTTTTCTTGTGGTTGTGCAGCTCACAGTACGTCTAAAGGATGTTTCTTCAATGACAAAGGAGAAGACAGCACGTCTCATTCCAAATGCCATACAAATTTGCACTGACACTGAAAAGGTAAGATCCCCTTTGAATCTCCAGAAAAGAGAGAGAGATGAAGTCGCAAAGTGCTTCACGGGATTTCCACACGAGTTTTACCTGTTTGTTAGCCCATTTGCGCACAGCAATGTCCCACAAACCCAGCATGAAGGGAAGACATTTTATTTGGGGAGAAACTCCCTTCTCTTTTTGAATCGTGCCATGGGATCTTTAACATCCACCTGAACAGGCAAACGGGATCTGGGTGTAAGTGTCAGCTTGGACTGTGTGAGTTGACGTCTCGACACAGGGCTCCGAAGACAGTGATAAGTCGACCCAGCAGTAGGATTCTGTCGCGTTATACTTCTCACTTGCTTTGAAATCGTTCCAAATTTTAATCAGCAACGGGATTGTCTGTGCCACTGTGGGTCTGCAGCGATTTTCTGTGCTATCTCTCTCCTCTTATTAAATCATCCGCAGTTCGTTATCTCTTATTCCTGTTGCAAATCTGCAACGTAGGTAGTCCAAGTGTAGATAGTGTGTTCTCTTCTCTGACCCTTCCATATACCCGAAAGCTCCTTCGTACTGTGTGCAGTTGGACCTCCTCCCGAAAACGTGAAAGGCGCTATACACGTGTAATTTTGCGTTGTATTGCAGCGAGTGATTTTTACCTTTTATAATTTTTGTAGCACTTTTTTACTTCATTTGGAGCTCGGGACAGAACCTTCATGATGATGTTCAGACTCTGGCAGAACGCACTCCTTGAAAAGGTAATTTTCAAAAGCACGGAGACTGAAGGTGTATGTATAACAGTGTGTCTGTAGCTGATGAAGTAACACGGCACCTAAGGCATTAAGAGCCATTTTGGAGTCGTGAGGTTACAGATCGATTCCCGTGACCTTCCTAAATTCTCAGTCTGTGCAGCTTTTAGGCACGCACCCTCAGAGAGAATAGGAGCATTGACGGGAATGTTAGTTCCAGACCAGTGATTACCCATTCCCGCCTTGCCCTCCACCCCAACGTGACTCCAGCCGGCATTTTATTTGTAATGTAATCTCAGATTAATGGGGCGGAGTGTTGTCCTTGTTTCAGAAGTTTGTATAAAAATGTGTATTTGTGTATATAAATGAAATGTAATGCATCTGTGTGGATGTCACCCATTGTTTTACAGCCTCTTTGTCCCAAAGAGCTGTGGCACTTTGTTCACCAGTGTTATGGAAATGAACTTGGTCTGACCAGCGATGATGAAGACTACGTTCCTCCAGATGACGATTTCAACACAATGGGGTGAGATACCTTCCTTTACTGAGGTTAAGTACAAATTGTTGTAGTAAGAAGAGCTCTTGCATGTGATGACACTACCCAACACGAAAGGCGCTTCATAAATACAAGTTGTTGCTGGTGTTAGTGGTGGGAAAGGTATAATTGTCATGAATTTGCAGATTGAATTACAGAAAAATTTACTGCCTCACAATCATGTCATAAAGGTTTAAAAAAAGAAATACCTTGGGGCAAATTAGCAAGTAAATCCAAACCAAAGGCGCTGTATAAAATGTCATTTTGTTGTTGTTGTTGTTGAATAGTGTACATTCTGCTCCTGACAGGTTCTGTGAAGAGATCCCAGTGGAAGAGGTAGAGGTGAATGATAACTCATCTAAAAGCAGCATGGAAGCAAAGACTGATGCCAGTCCACAGATGCACAAGAAGTCAGTCATAAACAGCACTGTAGCCTCCACAGGGAACAGTGAGGTTCCTGCCTCAGTATGTGAATAACTTGGACATTTTCAATTTACCGCACGGCAAAGCCAACACACTGATAAGATTGGAGCGTTTAAAAACTCTGTCCCTGACCATCAATCATCCCGGTGTCAGACACACTCGCAGTCGTTTCTGACGGTTTAGCAAAGCCGAGGAGATGAGTACAATTACACGAGGATCCTGAAATTCAGCACGAGCGATAATTAACGTTGGTTGGGAAAGAAAACTCCAGTTCTCTTCTCTGCCGGCACAATTTCTTTACAACTTGATTGGACTTATTCTCTTGCCCCCCACCCCCTCCCCCACCCCCCAACTTAATTATGATTGAAAGTCAAATCAAAGATTTGAAATCCGAGCTCCTGATAAACTTACAGCTTTGAGGGATATACAGTGATTCAACAATAACCACAGTGGGTCCTAAAATACTCTAATGGGGGAGAAAAACAAACCTCAATTTCAAGCAGATTAAAGTGTTCGGAGCAATCATCCTTATTGGCATTTTAGTGCAGGCTTTTCCAGAGTTCGAGACTACGTGACAAACTTCTCCCCCAAATATTACCGTGACCTCTTAAGATACCATTTGGTCCTGATTTCATCAGCTGCTGTGCCTGACTCCTTTGAAGGGGACTGTGCATCTGTTTTTAAAACAAATCTGTGGCTTTACTTTAGTTAATAATTTGCCTCCTTCTACTGCACCTAGCGATAGAATCGATCTATCTTTCGCTTCAAAACACTTCATCTTCCCCTAGTAACCCATTCCTAGTTCTTCCCTAGTTAGTTAGACAGACCTTGATAATTGCTTTGTTTGTCCCCCCCCCACCCAGCTTTGGCTTTAGTGCAAAGTAGACTTTTTAGTGAAAGATTGTTATCTGACCTCTTGCATTTTTGGCGTCCTTTGTAAATAAATGTTTGTTTAACTGCCCGATATGACAGTTTTTATTTCTGACGTGGCAGTTTGATGGTATTCCAACTGAGGAGGAGACCGAATTCCACATAGAAGGTGAAATTGCTGCACTTGAGGTCATTGACAAGAATGAAAACGCCTTACCAGCGAGCTCGCCCTCACTGGACTTCAACGATAACGAGGACATTCCAACGGAGCTGAGTGACTCCTCCGAAACCCATGATGAAGGTATGTCATTGACCTGGCACCTCTGCTGTCACACTCGCTTCAAAGGTAGGCAATCTGTATCAGAAAGAGCGGGTTAGGGGTGAGGGTGGGGGAGGGGGCAGTAAAACCAGATTAGCAATCTTTATCATTCCGTTATAATAATCCCTTCAACAAAAAAAAAGTGGTCGCTCAATCCACGGCTGTTTGTGGGGGACGCTGCTGTGCGCAATCGGCTGCTGTGTTTCGCCCACAAAATATACAGTCAATTCACTTTACGGTATATTCTGTGAAGCGCTTTGAGACGTCTCGAAGACGTGATAAGGCGCTATATCAAATCTTTTCATGAGATTTTCCTGTCTCCATTCATTTCAGTGGGACTAACTACAGCTGATTTTAAAAAACTGAGAACAGGTATGGAAACAGTGTTTAAAAGTGAACTTTAAATACATTTAAGATTATTTAACACACATCACTTCATCGTATTGTGCTTCAATATTTTTTGGGGGGTATTATTGGCCAGGACAAGAGGAGAAAGCTTTTTGGATAGTGCCAAGGCACCTTCAACAGTACTGGTTTCCTCAGGACTGCATTGCAGTGATAGGCCTCAGAGTCCCAAAATATGTCTGCGAAACAACAACCTTCTGACTCGGGCGAGAATGCTACCAACTGAGCCTGGCAGATATCGAGCAAAGGGAATATGAGCAGAGTTGGAAGTCCCTTGTGTGGGACGCTGCTGTGCGCAATTGGCCGCCACGTTTCGCCCACAAAATATACGGTCAAATGCACATGACAGTAAAATGCTTTGGGTCAATTATGCCGACCCGTTATAAAATACACTATTAAGCATACCAGCAGCAAGAGGGAAGCTCTCTTATTGTGTTTAAATCGACTTTTAACCGTAGACTGTGTAATGAAGTTGTTTATACTGATTACAATTCGAGTATTCAGAAGGTGGCTGTCATCATTGCGGGGAATTTAGGTAGTTTTTCCACCTAAACCTCAAAGCTTTTGTTTCATTGTTGGTTCAGTTGTATGTAGTTCCTCGTTTTCCGAGCAAGGGAATTTTTGTATCATTTTATTACATCTGCGGTCTCCCCTCCCTCTCCCCCCTTCCCTCACTGCAGGAGAAGTACAAGCATTCTATGATGATCTGAATGGCAGGCAGTACATCAATGAGGTTTTTCACTTCAATGTGGACAAGCTGTTTGATCTGCTCTTCACTCAGTCCCAATTTCTCCAAGATTTCTTTGAACAGCGGAGGTTTTCTGGTAAGTTGGTCTTTATCATCGCTTGGCAAAGGCCTTTTTTGTTTGTTTCTCTAACGTTGACGCATCAATTGATTGACTCCGGGTTCTAGGCGTGTGCAAACCGTTAGGAAATCGACTGTTTGACGCGGAATGGGATAACATAAATCAGATTGCACATTCTCCACTGCTGAGCTGCCGGAGCGAAATGCAAGCGATGTAGAGTGACGGGCAGTGGGTTCTGTTTGCCAGCTTCAGTGACCAGTTGATCAGACGAGGTGCCTTTCCTTTCTCTTCAGACATGGTGTGTCATCCCTGGAAAAAGGAAGACAATGGCAATCAGACCCGGGTGATGCTTTACACCATCACTCTCACAAACCCACTCGCGCCAAAAACTGCCACGGTCACCGAGACCCAGGTGAGACTTAACCGGCTGTAATAGCGTAACAATTGGGCTTGTCTTTTGGAGACTAATACCAGGCGGGTAACCTTATAACTAAGGTACGTGAGGGAGGGGGGGGAATAGATTGAATGCACCCACCATCGTGTCTGTTGAGCACGATTTGACACGTGCGCTACGTTTCAATCATGCAGTTGAACATTTATAACTATTAAGTCCCGGGGGAAAAAAAAGATATTGTTGCTTATATTTCGTATTCCCTGCTTCCTCTCCACCCGCCCCGATCCCGACCCTCTCGGGGCCGAAACTCTGTCTGTCCAGCGCCTTGGGACGTCCTCCCGATGTGAAAAGCGCTTTACACGTGTAATTTTGTTGTTGTTGTTGCTGCTGTTGAAATTGGAGAGTTCAAATCCCGTAAGATCTTAGTTCTGTTTCCTTTTGATTAATGCAATTTGTACCTATTGACAGACCTTATACAAAGCAAGCCAGGAGAGTGAGTGCTATGTAATCGATGCAGAGGTGCTTACCCATGATGTTCCATATCATGATTACTTCTATACAATCAACAGATACAGCCTGACACGAGTAGCAAAAANCAAGAGCAGGTTGAGGTGAGGAAATGAACTCAGACTGTGTTTATATGTGGGATTCCCTGGAGGAGGAACTTTATATCTCTCTATTGCTTTGCTGGTACCGGGGTCTGTTCAGTGGCAATGTGGTTCCATTCTTTGTCAACCTCACTGTAATAATTTAGTCACCCAATCAACAATTGGCTGCCGCGTCTCACCCACAAAACATACGAAAATTCACTTTAGAATAGATTCTGTGAAGCGCTTTGAGTTGTCTTGAAAACGTGATGAGGCGTCGTATCAAATGCAAGGATGATTATTATATATATGTGTATATATTGATAATGACCTGGGTGAAGGAGAGCATGTACAAATTTGCAGAGGAGGCATCATAAGTTGTGAAGATGGGAGCAGAAAATTGCTAAAGGATCAGGATATCAGGTTAATTGAAATGTTTAAGAGGGAAGTAGATTGATATTTGGTAGGCAGGGGTAAAAGAGACGGATTACATTAACTTGTAGATTAGCCATAATTTAACAAAATGGGGGAACAGACTCCAAAGAGCTGAATGGTCTACTCCTGTTCTTATGTAACTGTTTCCATGCATATAGGGTATCAACAGAACTGAAATACAGAAAACAGCCCTGGGGTTTGGTGAAATCCTTTATTGAGAAGAATTTCTGGAGTGGTTTAGACGACTACTTTAGACATTTAGGTAAGAAACATTGCGCTGAAGCAGCTGTGGCATTTGTGAGTGAATTTGTCAAGTTGTTAATAATAATAAATCGGTCACTTCAATCCACGATTGTTCGTGGGGCACTGTTGTGCGCAATTGGCTGCCGCGTTTCGCCCACAAAAATGCAGTCAATTCACTTTATAGTGTATTCAGTGAAGCGCTTTGAGACGTCTAAAGATGTGATAAGGCCCTGTATCAAATGCAAAGATTATTATTCCAATGAATTGTCTTCTCCAGCGTTATTGTGCAGCAAAATACACCGAGCCTGGTTTAGAAGGTGCACTCCCATCTTTGAAACCTTCTCGCTTTTGACCCCCTCAGATATTGAACTTGCCAAAGTAGAGAAACAGTCGACCACTGAACTACATAGGCAATCCCCGAAAGAAAAACCCAACAAATCTTCCACACTTCGGCGGAGAAAACGACCTCACACGCACGTGCGAAGTCAGCACCTCGACGAAACAGTCAGCCCTGTCACTACCCCGACTGATGAAGAAGTAGTACAGAGAATTAAACACGTGGCAGGTAAAAATAAGTTGATTCAATGGCACGTCTCTGATAAGGGGCCTGTAGGTCGTCCCTCCCCGTGCGAGGCGCGAT
This sequence comes from Callorhinchus milii, assembly GCF_018977255.1. Taxonomy (NCBI): domain Eukaryota; kingdom Metazoa; phylum Chordata; class Chondrichthyes; order Chimaeriformes; family Callorhinchidae; genus Callorhinchus; species Callorhinchus milii. The sequence continues at coordinate 2,391,519 of NW_024704766.1, read as the reverse complement.
ATACAATGTCATTTATTGGTGTGTTTTTTTAAAGAAATCCTTATATAGTGAATGACGTATCGTTCCTCCTATAATGTTTGAGGAGCCTAGGAGATGTGAAAAGCGCTATGTCAAATGCGAGGAGTATTATTTTATTATTATTATGTTTTTTCCATCAGGTTCCACTCAGACAAGACACATCCCAGAGCAAATTACTGGAGGAATTCAGCTTTACAGTGTTTCTAAATTGCTGCTGATCATAAGCTTGGTGTAAGTGATTCCCTACCTGCTACCATTTCTACTGCTGAAACTTTTCACCCACATTCAGGGACATTGGGAATCCTATGAATGATTACCATACGCCAATGGGGTGTGTTGATGGCTGTGAGGAAGATCATTTATTGGCTTCTATATCTATACATAATCATTATCAAATAATAAACTAAACGGCATCAAAGCATGCTTTGGAAAATTCACCTGTATTCAACGACATTTCAAAGACATAGGCACTATATCAAATGCAAATATTATTATTTATAATTATTATTAAATATATTAATTTGACCAAACAGTAGGATTCGATGAGGCGACTCATGGAGGAGAAAACACCAATGTACACGTAATGGCCTCTCCAAGTGGCCTGTTTCTGTCCTGTAGGATTCAGTGCTCTTACCTCTTGTTTTAGCCTCTTTCTGATCAGCATTTTCCTTTTCTCTGCACTGCTTCCTCTAGGATCTGTTTAAGGTTCGTTGCTCTTCTATTTCTCCCCTACTTTCTGTAAAACACTCAGATTCCGAGTGAAACAACAAACCGGTTTGGATGCTAAGCATCTCTGAGTTTCTAATTTGGTGGTACATACATGTTTCTAAGGAAGCAAATCACTAAATATCTATTATGAAGAACTACTGCATCATATTGGGAGGTAGGAGTGTTGTTGGGCAAGGGAGTGTGTTCTAAAGTCTCCTGAATATTTTGTTCCAGGCAACATAGTTCTTCTGTGCTGAATGTGGTGGCAGCGCACCTCTTCCATGTTTTGTAATTCATGTAATATTAAAAACAAGTCAGTTGATAATAACTGATAATAATGTGATCTTGCAACATATGGTCAACCTACTATTGCACCAAACTGGACTGGTGCTAGAGCGGACTAGCAAATGTAAATTTTTTTAAAAAATGCTATTAATTATTGTATTGTTTAAATATCAAAGCATCTTACTGTTGCCTCATAATCCACATCTTTCCAACATGATCGTCAATATGGTGATACGCTCTCTCTCTCCTTTTTACTGCAGCCTGGTATTATTAGTGTTCCTTAATATGATGCTCTTTTACAAGCTGTGGATGTTGGAATATACAACACAGAGTCTCACGTCCTGGCAGGGGATCAGGCTCCAGGAGAGGTTGGTACATTGTATTTTACCTCTTATTATTAGTCAGAGGTTAGCAAAACCAGGCTAACTAACAATTGACACCAACAGGTACCACAGTGTAACCTTTTGTACACACACAAGCTATTGAATATTCTTGTAACACAGCATGAAATTCTCCTCTCTTCCCGTACTACATAAGAATGTGCTCGGCGCAAGACCAAGGTCCACCTAGTTCGCGTTACGGCATCCTGGCAGTTGCTTGAAATATCGGGTCACAAATTATAATAATAATAATAATTCTTGAATTTGATGGAGTGCTTTTTCACGACATCGAGACGTCTCAAAGCGCTTCACAGAATATACTGTAAAAGCGAATTGACTGCATTTTTGTGGGCGAAACGCGGCAGCCAATTGCGCACAGCAGCGTCCCACAAAAAATTATATGCTATATCCCCAGTTATTATTTTCTTGCTCACTCTGTTTTTCAATTTAATATAAGCCACCTCCACACGCCAAGGGACAGAACATCTTCTGTTTTCTGAATAACGATGAAACTCTTCGTAACACTTTTAAACGTGTATATTTTACAGCAAACTCCCCCAGTCACAGATGGAATGGGCCCAACTGTTGGAGTCACAACAGCGTTACCACGACGCTGAGCTACACAAATGGAGAGAGATTTTAAAATCATCAGTAGTGCTTCTAGATCAGGTAAACCGATATCCTATTCATGCAGAATTGTGAGATATATCTACCACTGACCTCAGCCATAATGTGGAGCCCTGTAGTTCAGTGGTCAGAGCGCTCGCCTCGCAAGTGAGAGGACCTGGGCTTGATTCCCGGGCCGGGCGAAATGTTGGGCAAGTTTCCTTAGTTACTCCACACGCCTCTGTTTACCTAGCAGTAAGCAGGAACCCGGTTGACAGTCGATTGGCCGATCACTTTTTCCGAGGGTAATAATTCCTTAAAAAAGATGGTCACTTCAATCCACGGCTGTTTGTTGGGACGCTGCTGTGTGCAATTGGCTGCCGCGTTTCCTCCACAAAATAAACAGTCAATTGACTTTGCAGTATATTCCGCAAAGCGCTTTGAGACGTCTCGAAGACTTGATAAGGCGCTGTATCAAATGCAAAGCTTATTATTCTTTCGCCTAGCAAATGTTCTTATTTTTCACAGACATTTTGTTCCTTAACAACTGAAAACGCTTTCAACGTTGCTTCCTTTTATATTTTTCCAAACGCCAGATGTGTTTCCAAACCTAAGCTTTTATTTCATCTCTTTTTCATTTGAAAAAAGCCTTCTAAAACAATTACGCTTTTTAAACGGCTGTGCTCACACAAACGACGCGCTTTGTTTTTCTGATTCATCTCCACAGATGAGAGACTCCTTAGTAACTCTTCAAAAAGCCATCGGTTTACGCGATTACAGCTCTGAAACAGACAAGCACGAAAGGTTTCACTGACGGGCATCACCAAGGCTGAAGAGGGAATAGTGTGCAATATAGTTATGTATATAAAATATAAATATATATAATATATATTAAAAGAAAACTGGAACCACAGGTGAGTTGGACTCTAGGCTGCTGCCCAGCCTGCAGCATCGCTATTTAAGAATTTACAAAACACGAATCCTTATTGATTACAAAACAGAACGAGGTTCTGACAGCACTGAAACATCATGGGAAAGACAGCAGCTACACTAATCTGCCTACACACTCCTGTTGTAAATCCTAGGATGTCGTACTGTACGCTTAACAAGTAACAATAGCATGTAATATTCTGTCTCTGTCTCTGTTGCTGAAGATGTGTAACTGAAGTGCTAATGTACTCTGTGTATAATGACGTATGCAACACAATAGTAGGGGGAAGGATCTTGAGCTGTTGCAAACCATTGCCCCTTGAACTCGAAATGCAGCACTTCTACATCTGGTTAATAGGAAGAGAATTAATCGGATGTGTTGGCTACGGCTCCAATAAAGAAACTGTGAATAACTTTATTGATAAAGCTTGAAGACATTCTACGTTACAGGTAAAAGTAACTGGAAATCTGATGTGACTGACTTATTTATTGTGTGTATATGTGTGTGTATATATATGTATATATATGTGTGTATATATATATATATATATATGACCCGAGCAATCTATCATAGGCAGGTTGGAGAATATTTAAGGGAAAGGGAGCCTGTGTTTGCATTCTGGCATTGTAGCATGTCTACCGATTGCTTGTTCGATGCTTGCGGTAAACACTCTTATGTTTGTGCTGATGTGGTTACGGAGTCAGCACCATTTCTGTTTTCTGGCATCTCTGGGGTAGTGTGAGGCAGCTGAAAATGAGACGCAGGTTTGGGTGTTCTGCAGGTGTGTGACATTCCAGTCTTTTTGGTTTCAGATCTACAGTTTTTACAGTATGAAAAGCTATAGATTTGCGTAATTTTTTAAAAAAATATTTGTGTACATTGCCCCCTCCTAAAATGTCAAGTAAGATGTAAGGTTTCTCTGCAGTAGGACCTGATTTATAGTGAGCCGTGATTTGAAACCACACTCCTTCAATGAATGTTTGTCTTAAATAAGTTTTCTGTGCAATTTGATCCACAAACTTTGTTTCAGTGAGATTGTTTCCAAGATTTTGCCGAGGCTTCTTGTATTGTTGGTAATACAGTGTATGGAGCAGGTAGGATGGAGTTATTTAGTGACCAAATTTCAATGAGATTGACATCTTCAAACCAGAGACCAATTTATTTAATATAAGTGTTGTGTTCGAGACACAGATTCTGTGGTGGGATATGGGAGGGAGGCAGTAAAAGTATGTGGCAAAAGCCAAACACTCATAGTGACTTCTATTTCATTTCAGAACTTATATATTCTGATTCTTCGATCATTAATAAATAGTTACATCAGTTGATGGACAAGTAACTAAAATTCAGAATGGATTCCAGGGCATTTGACCCCACCCTAAACTATCTCGGAACATAGGATACAGCTGGAAACTGGCCAGCAATCTGCATTTAAATAATTGATCCGCTAACACCTTCAGCCCGTAAATTAAAAATCAATTCTATTGATTAAAAAGTTGTGAAGCAATTTTTGTTTCTGATGTGACAGTGTTGGAATGTGATGCGATTGACGGTGCGCACTGCGGTTGCGTGCTGAATTAGTTATGGATGTCCATTTTGTTAAATACTGACCAGTATTTTGACCTTCCATTGCAGTAGGAAACCCCGAGGGTGTGTTTACAAACCAGGGCTTTGGGATTTTATGAAGGGGGTTAAAAGAGGAAAAAAAAAACTGATATTTCAGAAGCCAAAAGCCAATCTAGTGGTGATTTAGCTACAGTTACCATAGCTCCAAACCTCACAGAATCCTGATCTTTTCACTTGGTAGAGGTTGACTATTGCTCTCAAATTCAAACTTGCCATGAATTCTGGCAAAACCCTCTTCTTTTCAGGGTTTAGAATGGATGTGTCTTCCATTGCCTACACCAATTCTAGTGATGAGCAGAACCTTATCTGATGAGGATTTCCAAGCGGACACTTATTGGGTGCATTACACACACTGCCAGTGTGTACCCTGTTCGATTCAGATACCAGGTTTGATGTCAATTACTGGTTTACAAGGTGCTTTTAATATGACTTTTTTTTTTAAAAAAAAGCTTTCTTAAAAAAAAACTATTTATTCGTAAGTTTGTTGATTAGAATATTTTAAACGGCTCCGTTGAAGTTTGTGTGATCAATTGGCTGTCTTGTATTGTACAGGTTTCCGAATGCATCCAAGCTACATAGCAATACACTGTTAGATCTCATAATGCCCTCTCTCTCTCTCTCGCTTGTCTGATGGACAGAACCAACTCGTTGTGAGTCCTTTCATGGACTTGAGCTTCCTGATAGGAGCAGAGGAAAACAGAAAGCTCTGGTCGATTAGCAATATTTCAGCCATGTAGACGTTTACAACCAGTGCCCACACAGACCTGTATTACATAGTGACATAGGCGTTGAATTAGCCAAGACATTCAACCATTTTGAGTAATGTTGTTTAGTTGTTTTTCTGAATGCAACGCAACCCATTTCCAACTGCATCGTTGCATCCACATTTTGCTCTCTCTTTGCTTTTTGCAACACTCCACTTTCAAAGATGCTTTGCGGTGATACTATTTGAGATGCTGTACGTTTTGACCGGCCGCTCATGAATTCCTTAGGTGGCAACGCGTTGATGAGCTGAAGTGATAATTAATGTGCTTTGTTTTAATTCAGAGCTCTTACTGTTACTTACACACTACTTACTACCGCTCAGAATTTCAGTTCTGCCTTTTAAAATGGGGTTAATGTTTTCAGCTGATCAATGCAAACCCCAAATTCCGAAAATAGATTTGCACTGTTTCAAAAACACAGACAGATTACGTTATACCACCACATTGAGTTGTTTTTTTTAAAAAAAGCAGATAACGAATGGGGTCCGAAACGTTGGATTATTTTACTGAGGAATCCTTGCATTGTATTTACAACTCTCTTAATCGAATTGATGGGCACGATTTCAACTACTTTGTAGGATGTACCTCACTTGGATTTCTTAAATTAGGAAACTCGTTAGAAATCCACTGAACCGTAGAAGCCCACGGCATAGTAGGAAGCCATTTGAGTTAGTCTAAATCCCGTCAAATTCCCCACAGTGGACTAGAGTTCTTTTACGATTTAACACGATGAGTCGAGTTTGAGAATAGTGTCGGGAGCAAAAGATTTTTCTGTGGTCTGAAGAGTATGTGTATAAGCCTCAGAATAGGTTTGTGTGTGTATTTGTGGGGTGGAGGGGGAGTTGAGAGATTAAATGTAAATTTCTACACCAACCATTGGTGAGTAACCCAGATATAAATTTGAGTTTCACTTCGGATGCTGTTGCACAAATGGGAATGAAAATGTATTCTCCAGAGTGAGATTGTTGCAATGCTTAAGATATAGACGTTTCAGTGTGTTACCTTAACTACAACACTGTCTATCCTAAGCATCATTGCAGCGACTGATTTAGTTCTTCCAGATTTTTAGGACAAATATCCGATAGGAGAAATTTATACTCAAAATAGGCTCCTACAGATAAATTACAAAATACACAAAAGATTTTGGTTTGTAAGTGTAGGAAACTAAATTTATTTCGTGAAATTTACCTGCTTGTCCATTGGCTTCATCCCTTACTCTTTATCTGTGAATTGAGTAATACTGTGAAGAAGGATTTTGTACAAGAATTCTTGCAATTTCATAATTTTTTTTTAAAAAAAACGTAGCATTTCTAGCATTTGATCTCGTTGCCACAGATGTAGAAAAGTATCTCTTGTGCCTGAACATAAATTCTGATCAAACAAAAGTAATTAAAAACTACAAAGCAATGGAATGAAGGACACAGAGTAAGTCTAGAGTCTCTTTTTAGATCAATTGTTACTGATCATTTTGTATTGGAATGGTATTAGGGAAAGATCCATATCAGCATACTGGTATTTCTAAAACAAAAATGTATTTCCCCAAAAATGCTGCCTTGTCTAAATATAATCCTATGAAGCACGGGAACTTGCTTATGTGAAATAGCTTCTTTGTTCAGATTGTACTGACACTCGAGTTCTTGGGCTAATGCACTTGTCTTTTGGTTCTGTTTCTGTTGGTCATTCCATAAATCAGCGTAATTCAAATCTACAACAAACAGCATTTGTATAGCGCCTTTCACGGCGGGAGGACGTCCCAAGGCGCTGCAATTATAGGCATTGAACCCTCTCCCCTCCTAACCAACTACTGATGGAGCTGTATTGTAAGCCAAATCAGATTGCGTGTATTGGTTGCCGAGTTCATTCCTGCGGAGTTTGTGTAACTTTTTTTTTTTTTTGCAGTCACCCTTTGTCAATCCACGCGAGCAGTGAGCTAAAGAAATACAAACTAGTTGTATTCCATCCATTTCAAAGAGTTTTTTTTTTTAAAAAACAGAATTTTCCTTTCCTTCTTAAAAATAAAGTATTACTTCCGAAAAAAAAAAGTCTTGCAGAGTCATCTTTACCCTTTTTTTTTTGTAACGAAACTACCTGGATAACATTTAAGCCCAGTTTAAATGTTAAACTCTGTCGACTACCCAAAGTGTGCGGTACTAATAAGATTATTATTCAACCCATAGAGGAATTTTCTGTTGAGGCTGTTGGGGCCTGTGTGATAAGATTTATATTAAATTGATTGCTGTAGTGTGACAGGGCAGCACACGATGATCACTGTATTGTACACAGGATTTGATGATGTGACTATGATGTGAAAGGTCTAATGTCTGCCTCAGCTGGGCTGAGAAATTGTGTGTTTCCTAAAGTAATGTAAGAAAACATAATTAGTTGGGATTACCTACGTTGCATTAACATTTCCACACTGTTGATCCAGTGCATGCTGTAAAATGATGTGCATTAAATTTGTAGATGAGTGTAATACCAAGTATGTTTGCTGGATTGATTGGGAGGGTTTTGCAACCAACCAACCGACCGCACAATGTTTTTAATCAATTCAGAAATGTGCAAAACCTTTCCCCTCTTGGGCGTACGATAGGAATAATTACAATTGGGCAAAAATACCGCACAAAGTAGTGCTGGAATGCAATTCGGTTGCAGTTTGTACAGTGAAAACCTTATCGGGAACATCCAGCTGTATACAAAACTCTCTTTAATTTGTTCTTATTAAAGGAATAGAATGAATTGGTGCCTGAGGAAAAAGTTCCCCTTGAAATCAAATGTTCCCATTAAATAGAGTGCCTGTTGACTGAGCTGTACTGTCATGTACTCCTGTTGAAATGAAGCTAATCCTCACCAACTGAGGCAGACATTATCTTTATAGACATAATGCATGCTATCTAACGTTAGCCTTGGGGAGGGGTGGGGGGGTGGGCGGGTGTGTGCGACCTTTTCCAGATGAGATAAAATTGGTGTGTTTGGCTGACTTTGCCATGGCATTATGTAATAAAGTATCACAATGTGCATTCAAGAATAAGTACTTTTTTTAGATCTGTTTTGATCTGTGTGTATCAAACTCGAACTGTAAACCCTGCGCTGTGCGCGGGTTTAGTTTTAAATAACCTTGCTTAAATACTAGAGTTTAGGTGACTATTGGCAACCCACATGTAAGCTAATGTAAAGTAGAAACAAGAGTATGAATAAAATGTGTTGACAAATTACAGTTCCAAGACTTGCGCCTTTTTTTTATTATCCTTAACGCCTCAACACGTACTATTCATTTTCTTTAAAAAGACACCGGAGATGAAATGAACAAAATTTATGAAACTCGCAGACGTGAATATAGTGTACAGTATATCTAACTGTCTTTCCTGTTGTACATAGAGTGGCGAGGAAACCCAGAAACGGGAGAAGGCCATTCAGCCCCTCCAGCCCTGTTCCACCATTCCATAAGATCACGGCTACAACAACAACTTGGATTTATATTGCGCCCTCCGCGCCGGACGGCGTCTCAGAGCGCCTGACGGCTGATCTGATCACACAATCACAAAGTTCGCACAAACTGGCTTTTCGGCTTCACAGAATACACTGCAAAGTGAACTGACCGTATATTCTGTGGGCGAAAAGCAGCGGCCAAACCGAGGCAGACTAAAGCTGAAAGATTCGTAAAGACGTGCTGCACAACCGGAGAGTTCAGATTCTCGTTTATGACTTGATAACAGCGAAGAAGAAGAATGAAAGTCACAAGCAATCGAGGCCAATCAATGTTCCTGCTTCTATTCCAGTCTCTCCCTGTCTGGTGTATTTAAGTGGCTGTCTAGACAAACAGAGAAAATTGTGACCCAGAAGGAGGAAGCTACAAAATGCAGTAAATACAAATATATATATAGAATGTGTATATGTAGATATAGGCTAAAAATATTCTTTCTTCTCTTCGATTCATCATCCAACATGCATGAAACATATAACGTAAGTTCTGGTTCTTACCAAGTTGTCCAGCGTTAAAGCTTTTCTACTCCTCCACCAGGAGTGTGCAATGGTCTGTGTTTTCAGAGGGTATGGCCAAGTAGGTTCTGGAACTGTGATTAGAGCCAAAAATACAAATCATCAGTCGTAAAATATTTGTTTTTGATCAACAGAAATCCATTCACATGGTAAACAGTACGCTAAGCATATCGACTTCTGAGTGACCAAATTATAATAACCATTTTTTTAAAAAAANGATTAATACTCCCGGAAAAGCGATCCGCCAATCGACTAACGACCGGGTTCTTACTGCTGAGCAACCAGAGGCGTGCGGAGTAAAGAAACTTGCCTAAGGTTTCACCCTGCCCGGGAATCGAACCCAGGTCCTCTCGCTTGAGAGGCGAGTGCTCTACCCACTGCGTTGCAGGGTGTCACTTGTGCTCAAACATTCTATAAAACACATTCACGGAGTCTCAGTGGTTATCGTACACATTCGCTCTCTCTCCCACACACACTCACTCGTGTCAAAACAAATCAATGGAATGACTTACGCTTTGTCTCTTGCTGCTTTTTCTGATCTCAGTATCCTCCGATAGCAATATATCATCTCTATCACAAGCCACCCAGTGAAAGAAATCAGGACAACGTACATCAGGATTTGTGAGATGTAGGAGACGAAATCTTCAAGGACTGGAGTAAGATAGAAAATAAAATGTTTAAAATCATAATACATTTCAAGACGTCTCAAAGAGCTTCACGGAATATATTATCAAGCGAATTTTGACCATATTTTGTGGGCGATTTTTAAAACTATTTAGTTTTCAGACTCCCAAGCATCCTGTGCACGTGTTAGTTTGGGCAGAAAAATGATTACCCGAATAATATTAACTGATATAGTATTACCTCTCCTGTTACTTGTCAGTTGGATTGAGAACTGCTGGATTCAAGGCACTATAGGGTGTTGAGATTATCAGGGCAGTGAAGTTTGTTAAAAAATATTTAAGAGAATTGGTCTGTCTGTGTGAACAAAATAAAACATGTTTGTGGCCACGAGGACCACATTCACTGCCACTTCACTCCTTTTATATTTTTTTTAAAAAAGAAAACCTTAAATGAAATGCAATCGTTTGGAATGACATCGTTGCGAGTTAATTTGCGCGATTTTTATTTTGTTATCATTTACTTGGTCTCCTCACCGTCCTCGTGCACTGTGAGTTGCACGTCTTTGACAGCCGTTATACAAGGTCTGTGCATCTTGTAGTTGAAATAGCGGGTGACCCTACACCGGTACAGACCGCTGTCGTTGAACGTGACGTTCAGTATGAAGATGGACACATCTTGGAGGTCTTTACTTCCGTTCCACAGAAGCCGGCCGTGAAAGGGCCCCTCTAGTTCTTGGGGCTCTTTGTCGTACTTGTAAATCTGTCGCAAAGACACAGAGTTCGTGAGCCAATTAATTTCTCCCCTCCGCCCCCCCCGATTCAAAAGAGTTTTCAGCAGAACTGGAGTCAAAATTGTGGGGGAGGGCAGGTTGGGATCAGGGAGGGTGGAGAGGAGGGTAGGGGTAGGAGGATGGTCGAATGCACGGTTCAAGAGTAGGATCTTGAGACAGAACCTTGAAGGAATCGCCTCCTCAACCCCAAGACTTCCATCAAAACAGTTCAGCCTGAAACCTGCCTCCGTCACTGAACTTGCTGGTTCCCAGGAGGGATTTGTATTTGGTTGAATTTTATCACAGGAGGTGACACTAAATGCCACGGGCTGAAACCGTCAATGGCAGCAATGGGTGACCCAAAATTTTTGACCCAAGTGGCCAGACATTGACGAAGTGGAACTTTCTCCGACGCGATAATCCCAATTGCATCAATATTACATCACATGTCACACCACCACCACCACCACCACCAACTTGCGCTTATCCTGTAGCTCAGTGGTTAGAGCACTCGCCTCGCAAGCGAGAGATCTGGGTTCAATTTTCCTTACTCCAGGCGTTTGCTAATCATCCCTCAAGAAAAAAAAAACAACAATAATAAATTGGTCATTTTCAATCTACGACTGTTTGTGGGACATTGCTGTGCGCAATTGGCTGCCGCGTTCGCCCACAAATATACAGTCAATTCACTTTACAGTGTGTTCTGTGAAGCGCTTTGGGACGTCCTCTCGACGTGAAAAGCGCTATATCAAATGCAAGGATTATTATTATACAGTCAATTCACTTTACAGTATATTCTGCAAAGCGCTTCAAGACGTCTCGACCGCGCGATAAGGGGCTATATCAAATGCAAGGATTATTATTATTATAAGTGCATTCACACCTGAAGGGTCTCGGAGCCCTTAACTAAAATTAGATGCACCATTTACCTTAACTTAACTCAAAATGATGATGATGTACAATCATTGACAAGCATCTACAAGTATTTGATTGGCGATTGGCAGATCGCTTTCCCGGGGGTGATAATCCCTAAAAGCATAAATTTTAAAAATAATAATAATAATAATTCGGTCACTCAATCCACGTAGTGGTTTTCGCCGGCTTTGAAAATCTACTTACTAGAGTGTCTTTTCCATCCGCGTCGACGTACGACCACTCAACAATAGTATCGGTTTCTGTCTCCTCCCTCTTCGTACATGAAATACAGGTGAGTTTCATATTGGTTTGAAGCTCGGCTTCTGTATCTGAATCAACCTCAACGCAAACCGACCAGCAGCAATGTACTTAAGAGACAGAAAGAGACTATTGATGTCCGCTCATTTAATGACCAATCTCTCTCTCGCTAGTTACAACAACTTGCACCTATTCGCTGCCCTTCGCGCCTCAGAACATTTTATTTTTTTTAACCATTATTTGATTTAACTTTATTTAATTTTCTTTGTTGCATATTCCGGGGTCCTTAATCCTTGGGCTCTTGCCAACCTGTAGCTCAGTGGAGTCCTGTAGCTCAGTGGTTAGAGCACTCGCTTTGCAAGCGACAGACCGGAGTTCAATCCCAGGCAGAGGGCGAAACCTTGGGCAAGTTTCCTTACTCCACACAGAGCCTAATAATAATCCCTCCAAAACCAAAAACAATAATAAATCGGTCATTTTCAATCTACGACTGTTTGTGGGACATTGCTGTGCGCAATTGGCTGCCGCGTTCGCCCACAAATATACAGTCAATTCACTTTACAGTGTGTTCTGTGAAGCGCTTTGAGACGTCCTCCCGACGTGAAAAGCGCTATATCAAATGCAAGGATTATTATTATTATTAACCTGCTGTCCACCTTATTTAAATAGGATGAGTTCCCTCCATTCCATTACACGGGAATTTCCAATGCTCAGCTGGGATGCCCGAAACTCTTAGTCTGGTTCGGAAACTCTTAAGCGCAGTGGTTGGTTACCTGACTGACAAAACTCATCCTGCACCCAATCTGCCTGTCAAACACCTGTGTTCTGTTTGGTTTCAAGCTTTAAATTGAAGGTTAAATCATCCATCCAAGGCTTATAGCTGTACTATTTTCCTGTTCCCAGTAAACACTGCGACAATTGGGTAAAGCCTCTTCATATCCAAACCACACGAACTTACAACAAAGAAAATACTGCTGCACCTTAACCGTCATCGCCTGCCATCAAAAGCACTGCCTGTATTTCCCCCTCCACCCCCCTCCTTACAGCTTGAATTTAGAAAACGGCAGTTGATCTAACTAACGCCCGTTAAGCGGACACACGTAGCACTTTAGTTAACGTCCTTACCCATTAGGATGAACGCCAGTGGAACAGAATAAATCCTCGCGTTCAAAGGAGCCATAAGTAGCGATAGGTGAAGCAGACGCGGTTTCGATGCGAGTTGAAATGCCGAATCCACTTGTTGTTGCTTCGTTGAGAAGTCAGGACTTGTTGCTGCTGCTGATCCAGGCACAGCCTCTCAGGAGAAGGTCCATAATAAATGGTCCAGCGGTTGATTTTTCCCAATCTCGGATTGTCACACTGCCTGAGCAACCTTACTCTTGCCGCCGACTCATTTCTTTGTGTTGTTTTGGAGATCGAGTACACAATACACTCAGGATTTCAGCACCTCAGACGCGAATGTCACATGAAAATACACTGGAGACAAAATGCGCGAATCCCTTTTCACATTGCACTCTTAATACTTACCCCCGTGGCAGCCAAACGCGGTGAAATATAGTCGTTGAAACCCAATATGTTGCAACGTGCAATGATATCAGTCCTAAATATGACCGATCTGTTTCCGGACAGGTGCGAATCAACCATTATTTTTAAACCGCTACAGTTCTGTATAGTTTAATCTCGACACTCTTTAAACTCTACTTTCTTCACACTCTTACTTCTTGAGAAATTGCAGTGTTCACAGTGTTTTGGAGACCACTGGGTCTCACGTTCCCTTTCTCACTCAATCCAGGGCGTGGGAGCACGCGGACTGGTGTAGCTCCGGGACTCTATCCCGCGTGAAAGGCGCTGTATTCTACGCTATAATTCTATCATTGCAATTAGTGCGTTGGTAAAGGGTGTCCATACATATGAAAAACATCAACTCGGTTCAGTACAAGGATTTGATTTTTTTTTAAAAAAAAAAGAAAAAGGTTAAATCTGCCCTGAAACATTCCCGACGGAATTAGCAATTGTAGCTCTAAACTGTTACCGAATTTCTAAGCAGATAGTTATCTAACACATTGCACGTTACCAGTTGTGTTTTCTTTTTTAAAAAAAACCCAATGCCACGAGCGTGTGATCACTAAGCTGTAAAATGATAACTCCGAGCTATTTTTAAATGACAATAGAAAGCAATTTGAACCATGCATTGCAGAGTGAAGTTTTCTCAAGAGCTAAACTCACTGGCAGATAGTGAGCAGTGGGTGGAGGGAATGCGTTAATGTGTGCGTAATTATGCTACTGCTACGCGTTTTGCCCTTTGATAACGTGTGTGAAGTACAGTATGTTCTTTTGCCCGCAGACAGAGAGCTTACACAGACTGAGGCAAGTTCAGGATAGCATCCCACCGATTCCGAGAGACGCTGTATATGGACTCGGTATTTTTTNGGGACGCCTGATGTTGGGCCAAGTTCCATGATGTTGAACTGCATGGAATGTAGTGACAGAGAGTGAGGAGAGCCGATCAGCGTGCGAGCTCCCGGAGCCTGAAAAACATGTCGTTAAACCCCTCAGCCATCGCCTGAGCCCTCAGCGACGAGCAGAGAGAGCGACTCGGTCACACTTGTTCTTCGAGAAATCAGAGAAATGCTAAGATCTGCATTGGTGCACAAGCCACAGAGTGCTAAGGTTTAACTTACAAATTCAGTTACTACACTTGACACCGGTAATTACAGCACTCACTAATGCTAATTGCTGGAGCTCCCTGTTAATCTGCCTACTGGTAGATGTTATTCTAGACTTGAAATGTTGTGTCACCATTGCACCTGCTCCCTTGTTTACTTGCCTTGTAACACAGAGTGTTTTACCTTCATTCCCTGTGCCACTCTGTCTTGAGACAGTCCCTAAAGGAAGGCTAAGTGACGGGAGTTCGGGATGGAGTACCAGAGGTTGGAGGCAGAAAGGCTGAAGGTAGTGGAGAAATTTAAAAGTGAGGTCAAGAATCTTGAACTTGACCCGAATGAGGCATTGTACTACAAATTGCTCTCATCACTCTGCCTCTGACTAATAATAATAGTGATGCTTGCGTTTGAGATGGTGCCTTATCACGTCTTCGAGACGTTCTCAAAGCACTTCACAGAATGTACTGTGCAGTACATTGTATTTTGTGAGGGAAATGTACGTGACTTTGTTACGGTCGTCAATTACTGTGTTCTAAAACACAAATGACACCACACAGGCTCAGTAAGAGAATATGTGGAAATCACCATCAGGTTATTTTTGCGACACCACAGGCTCTGGAGTCGGACACAGCTGTCGGTTTAATTTTAGAATATAGCCAGTAGCTCCAGGAAAGCCTAATAGGTATAAATGGAGGTGGAAAAGGACGTAAAAACAGAAGGTCAATTCTAAATTTCATTGCAAAGGCATTAAACAATTGAATACAAAAGATTAGCTAAACTGATACAATACATTGGCGAGGCTACAAATGAAATGCTGTGTACAATCCAATGACACAAAAAGTATCTGTGGATAACTAGAGATTAGAATGATGAGCGTAGGATCTGTTATGCAGTTTTAATTAGAAGAGTTAATAGTCAATCCAACATCATTGTTAGAAATGCTTCCAGAGAAACTGAAACCCGCTCATTTGACCCATCGAGTCCACAGCCTCTCACCAGCCTCCTGCCCTGTCTTAGAATAATAATGATAATCCCTGCATTTGATATAGCGCTTTGTGTCATTGAGAAGTCTCAAAGCATTTCACAGCATATACTGTAAAGTGAATTAAATGTATATTTTATGGGCGCTAAGTGGCAGCCAATTGCACATAGCAGTGTCCCACAAACAGCCGTGGATTGAGTGACCAAATTATTATTGTTATTAAATATTTTTTGAAGGGACTATTATCCCGGGAAAAGCGACGCGCCAATCGACTAACGACATACTGCTCGGTAAACATGAAGACGGCAGGACTAATTAGTTAACGAATGCTGGTGGTCAGTATTGTGAAAAGAATTAAGTTCAGGGTCTACTGACACAACAGTAGTTCAGATTCCAGCTCAGCCACTCTGCCCATCACACAGCGCCTTTGGAGGCACAGCATCAGGACGGCATCTTTTGCTGTTGAGAGTTCTTGCAACAAACGACTGGAACTTTCCACCTTTTTACCACCAGGCTCCTAAGGCGGGAGACATCAAAACACAAACGCACAAGTTTCATTACCTTAGAGAATATCCCCCCCCCCCTCATTATTCAACCGCTGGTTGAGATACAACAGCAACAACTTGCATTTATACAGTGCTCGTCGCTGACACCGTCAAAAAGGAAGGTCTTTAGGTGGGATTTTTGAAGGTGGGGAGGGAGGGGGGGGGAAGGGAGGGAGGGAGCAAGGCTGAGGGATTGAGTTCCAGATCCATTGAATAGTTAACGAGTTAAACATTCCAACACATCCACAGAATGTGTTCCCGTAGCTTCATCGCGAAGATACAACGTGTTTCTGGCCACAAGATAACATCCGAAGTGCTTTGATAACGATGACACTGGATGGGCCATACCTGTGCCAACTCATCCCGTCTCCTTAGCTCCTGCTGCAGTCGCTCAACCCCCCGACTGTACTCTGCAATCCTGGTTGTGTACCGAGAGTACTCTTCGTTCATTCCATCCAGTTCATGTTCAATTTCTGCAATTCTGAACTAGAACCCAATAAATATTAAGCTATTTTAGAAATCGGACCCGATTTCACTGAAGGGTTAATTTACACAGGCGTACGCAATGCAATTTACATTTATAATCACTCCTTTCACGTTGGGAGGATGTCTCAAAGGGGCGGTGTGGGGTGGGGAGGTGGTGTGGAAAAGGTAACTGAAAGCGTGGACAAAAGAGGGAGCAGATGGGTTGAAGGGAGTCAGGGCGTGACTCAATAGGATAACTACAGAGGAACTATTTCCTATGGTGGTGGAATCCAGAACGGTGGGGAGGCGGTGGGGGCATAATCTTAAAATTAGAGCTCAGTCATTTAGGAATGAAATTAGGAGGCAATTGTTCACCCCCCAAAAATAGTGGAAATCTGGAACACTCGCCCTCCCCCAAAAGGCTGTGGATGCTGGATCCATTCACATCTTCAAGACTGAGGTGGTTATATGTTTGTTAGGTCAGGGGATTAAGGGATACAGGGTAATTGGAGTCGAGGTACAGATCAGTCATGATCTTATAGAATGGCGGAACAGGTTCAAGGGATGTGAAGGTGAGAAAGAGGATCATTGGCACAATCTGCTGGGAAAGGGGGAGCCAATGGAGCTGGGCAAAGATGGAGGTTTAGGAGAGGACAAGGTTCTTTATGATCTACGCCATTGCTAGAGTACCTGGTTTGAGGTTGCAGGATTTTCAGCTTCCTCTTCAGACTCTGACAATGAAAGAAGTCGATATCATGAAATAATCTTGAGATTAACCCCTATCGAGGGGGCCTCCTGAATCTTGCTCCTAAAATCTACAAAGATGCTTCACACAGCATGTTTCTAACGCATTGGCTCATGTGCGGCTATCCTTTTTGGGAAGGTGGGGGGGATGAGCTGGTCAACAGGGTCTCCTTGAAGCTGAACTGGTTCCATGGTTTAGCTGGTTATGTTTCAGAGGTCACTGAAGCACTACTCTGGGATCCCCAAGTCTTGGCTCTCGCCAATCCGCACCCAGTAGTACTCTCTGGCGTACAGTAAGCAACATGTTCATTATCTCTTAGGAGAGGCCGCGTGCATACCATTCCACACACGGGAATTTCCACGTGTCGAAATACGTGAACCTCCGTGTGGTTTGCACACTATTAAGCCTGGCCCGAGGTTCTTTGCGTGTGTCAAACATCCGACCGAGGAAAGAAAATTGTACGTGAATTGAGGGATATTTTCTTTTACGATTCCCATCAGTTACCTTTGCTGACATCGACGATCCATGGAACATTTCTCTTCACGGGTTTGGAAGAATTTAAGCCGGCAGATCTCGGGACTCTCTCCAGCACATCATGCAGCATAAATTGCTTGTATTGTTTGAGTCTGGAAATTACAAACCAGACAAATAATTACAAATGATAATAACCATCATCATTATATGACATGGTTTCAAGTGGCATAAATCACATGATCAAACCTTTGACTCGCGTGTGCAGGAACCAATAAATACTGTCGTTTATTTGAAATCCACTAAACTTTCAAAGCCGGTGGTCAAAACGAAAGGCAAATCTCTGGATTAGTTTTGCTGGTTTCAGCCTCGTTTGTGACTGCGCAGATGAATTCATACTTCAATATGCATTATCTACTGAATTTCAAGAGGCTCTGAAAGCATTCTGCACTTTTATTTAGTACATTTCTTTTGCCCAATACGAACCTTTCCTGTAGGATTTCGTCTGCAAACTTTGTATCTGGCGGCACTCTGATACTGATCAGGTCTTCAAAGATTGATGGAGCCGGAGAAGCTTCATTCCAAGTGTTTAGGCCCTTTAATATGAAAGCAGCAGTCACTGATAAGAATGTGCAGCCCTTGTTCCTTTTTATTTCCCGTAGATATCTGCTTGATGCTGAGTTAAACATTGCTGAACGTCACCCCAGAAACGAAAGCTTCTATTTTCTGTTTAGTTCTATTTACCGTTATTTGATTATCTCTGCATTCTGTTGTCGTGTGATCAGGATGGTCACGGTATAAAGTGAACAGAGCAGTGTACACAGCAGCGATCACATGGTGAAACTCTTCAGTGAAAACAGGATGATCATCATTGACCTGAAAACCTGAAGACAATCAGATGGAACAACAATAAAATTACATATATATATTATATATATAGCGCCTTCCACATCGGGAGGACGTCCCAGATGTAAAGACATGGACGAACTTCATTTCAGACACACTCAATTACGTCAGTAAGTTTCCATTGATACATAATATATTAAATAACCGGAAGTATTTTCAATGCATGAAATAGTTTGGGGCATTTCTGAATGATGAAAAGGTCTGATCTTTAAAATATCTCCTCTCATCTGAGCCCCCAAATTATATTGGCTTAAAATTGAACACTGCTACTAATCTTTGCACTTGATACAGCACCTTATCACAAAGCACTTCACAGGATATACTGTAAAATGGCAAGTGAGTGAGCGTGGGATGGAGTTCTAGTGTTATAGTGAGTGCAGTGTGTATATATTAATGTACTGTATGATAAAGACAGCACTAGGAGAGTAGCTTTATTTTATTTAACCTTGGGCAAGTTTCCTTACTCCACACGCCTAATAATAATCCCTCCAAAAAACCAAAAACAATAATAAATTGGTCATTTTCAATCTACGACTGTTTGTGGGACATTGCTGTGCGCAATTGGCTGCCGCGTTCGCCCACAAATATACAGTCAATTCACTTTACAGTGTGTTCTGTGAAGCGCTTTGGGACGTCCTGACGTGAAAAGCGCTATATCAAATGCAAGGATTATTATTATTATTATTTATTTACCTGCTTTAATGTGCGTCAGTGCATGCAGAATAATCACAGTGAAACCCCCAATGCTTTCCAGCCACTTTGACTTGATGTATAAAATTCTGTTGCGATTGTCGTAGTAAAAGTCCCTCTTGTACGAACCGTCCTGACACCCGAGACCCGTTCCCGTGGGAAGACTGTCAGCCAGGAGGAGAGTGACGAGAGAACAACCGCGTCTACTCCGAAGCAAGCGGACAATGTAATCCCCAAACCGGTAGACAACAAAGTGGTGTGGCGGAAGGTGGAGAATATCAGTTGGAACCAGATTGCCTTTGCACCGAACCCTTGCACGGCTTTCTGAAGAGAAACAAGGATCAATAAGACAAACTGGGCACGTACTCAAACGATAGAAGCAATTGCAGAATTGTACAATTTTGCGAGATTTTTTTCTGCTGTCACATTTACCGACCCAAATCGTAACACCTCGTAGCACAAGAGGCAATTCGGAAGGAACTCTTTTTTTTTTTTTTGTCTCGTCTCAGAATTTATTTCAATTATAGCTGCTTGCTGCACGTCGCACACAGCAACGTCCAAAAAAAAAAAAAAAACCCAACAGCTGTGAAGTGAATGACCAGTTTTATCCGGGGAATTGTTCGCCAGGACACCGGGAGGAATTGCTGGCGAAGTACGTCAAAACTATTCGGATTTGCCTGGGAGTTCTAAGAGGATTTATTTAGTCTAAAATATAAATCTCTGCAAAAATGCCTTGCTTTTGTACTCAACCCCCTCGGTTTATAGTTTTCAGAACAGAACTTCGCGGATCCCGTTTCTGGAGATAAGTGTTTTAAACTGTGTGACGCAGTCGTTCGGGTTAGGATCGAGATCGAACACAGCCCCTTTCCTGAGGCACGTTGTAATATCAAAGCATGTTGCCCGCACTCACCCAGCACTGGAGATGAAGTAGCTCTCTGTTGTCTGTTTTCAAAACTGCCTGAAATCACGTCAACATGGGGCGAAACTGCTCAGTGCAACGCACCTGCTGCGGACGGCAAAAAAAAAAAAAAATGTAAAGAAAGTCTTTTGAACAGCGGATTTAAACTCGCCTGTGCCTTGCGTTTGTAGGAGTCCTATAGTTCTAACTGTTAAGATCTATTCTATAGATCGCAAGAGAGATTCAGATGAAAAAACAACCCCACCCTCCACAAGATCCAGCTGATAATCTTTACCTTCCGAGACTCTGTCGCAGTTCCATCTCGACTGGTTGTGCTCAGACGACTTGAAGACCGACGTGCCTTTTCAATCGTATCCTTGACAACAGTGGCTTGTCCGCAGTTGAACTTGTCCACCAGGACCTGGAGAGCTCTAACGACCTCTTCCAGGCCGTGTCTCGGCCTCCCTCCAGAATGAGAAGAAAGGGAAATTAATTGGTGTAGGAGATTCTCTCTTAGTACATACGACACGCGGGGACAAGCAATACTAAAGTGAATGAAATGCGATTGGATCTCCTCGACCTGGCTTACTCTGTGGTGGTAGCCTTGCAGTGCCACGGTTGTCCACTCCATTGCTGTGTGTTAAACTGGGAGCCTCAGCCTTTGGACTGGTGATAGTCTTCAATTCCTCCACTCTTACCCACTTTCTTATCACCTCACGGTCTTGGCGAGGACCCAGGCACTGGATCATCTCCTGTGTAAAAAGGTACAATCTTAATTGAAGGCGGGCGTCCTACTGGATTTGATTGTTACCGTAGTTGTAGAATTTCTATTTTACTATTTCTTCAAACAATACTGGATAATAATGATCAATAATAATAATCCTGGCATTTGATACAGCGCCTTATCACATCTTCGAAGTGTCTCAAAGCGCTTCACAGGATATACTGTAAAGTGAATTGACCGTATGTTTTGTGGGCGAAATGCGGCAGCCGATTGCGTTGATGGGGTAAGAATGTGTAAAGCATGAGGTTAAAATTCAGCACAATGTATGCATTTCCAACCTTCAGTTCCTGAGTCTGTTGACTGATGTGTCGGTAAAACATTTGTACATCACTCTTGTGTTTAGCCAGCTGGGAAGCGAGATGAAGATTCTGATCCTCAAGTTTATCATACAAGGTGCGGACATTAAAATCCTCCAGGTATCCTTGTTTTTTACCTAACAGAATATAAAAAAATATATAAATTTCTTGCACTTGGATGAAAATGAATCGAATGTCTCACACGTGGGTTGAGAGACGCTCACAAACACAGAAGTCTGAGGCTGGAAAATCCGCGTGCAGACGTAGCTGGTGAAATAGAAAATATTTTCAGGAGCAAATGAACCCGTTAACTGATGCAAAGGAGGCGAGAGAATCGTAAAGCCTTGTGGGCTTACCTGTCATGAACGCAAACTCCTCTTTATCCTCCGCCCTTCCATTGGAACCTCGAAGCCCGAACGTCTCGTAAAATTCCAGACTAAGGAGAATAAAAAAAAGATCAACACAATTCATAGTTCGTGTTGGGAGGACGTTTCAATGTCCCTAAAAATGCTGGGTGGGAACCCGAGCTGAAGGGAATTTAAAACTGATCACTCACTCCGTGGCTATTTGTGGGACACTGATGTGCACAACTGGCTGTCGCGTCCACCCACAAAGATATACAGTTACTCTACGGTATATCCTGTCAAGTGCTTTGGAATGTTCTTACAATTTTTGGGGTGGGCGGAGAGGGGGGAAGTGGTCAAACAGGTGTCTGACCCATCACTATGCTTAAGAGTAGCCAAACTGAGAATTCCATACCACCGTTTGCCTGAGACGGTAACCGTTTGCCTGATACAGCGCCTCATCAGGTCTTCGAGGTGTCTCAAAGCGCTTCACAGGGTACACTGTAAAGTGTAGTGACTGTTTATTTGGGGCGAAACGTAAAACCTCCTTTGCACCATGAAATATATTGCCAGACAATATTTATTGTACACCTTTATCAGGAATTACTTTTCCAACTGTTTGATGGACGCACCAATCCCTTTGCTATTATTAAACAATACAACGGTTTATTTATCCGAGCTCACCTGTCTTTTACTATGATGTACTCGGGTGGTACGTAAGGCTCCCCCAAGCTACGCCATTTTGGTTTCCAAGCCTTAAGAGGGTTTAAGGCGACCTGAATAGGCTTCAGCACCAGAATGGCCACTGTAAACAGTGCGGTGATCAGGCTGATCAGGTAGAGGATACCTGCGTGGGATAAACCGCCCAAATCAGTTTCATGTAACAACAATATAATAATCCTGGCATTTGATATAGAGCCTTATCATGTCTTCGAAACGTCTCAAAGCGCTTCACAGAATATACTGTTAAGTGAATTTACTGTGTATGTTGAGGGCAAAACGATACTCACTAATAAAGGTACTCACTGATTAAGATGTAAATCAATGTATTTTGGCGGAGATTTTACCGTACGAGTTAAAACAAAGTACCTTTACCTGAAATGACGGCCCAATCGGGTGCCAGGTTGAGTATCTGCCATTTTTGAATCCCGTGCCTCAGCAGTTGGATGGGTGAGGAGGGCTGGAACAGTGAATCACACCCAAAAGCACTGACGCTCACAATCGCAATCCGATCCAGCTTCACATTATCGGCAAAAACATATTTTCCAGGTTCAACAAAAACATGGGCAAACCTAATTTCACAAATAATTGACACGATGTTTAGTACCGTCTTACAACACAAATGTATGTTATTAATAGCAATCCTTGCATTTGATATAGCGGCTTATCACGTCTTTGTATTGTATATTTCACATTTTAGCACCTGGTGATGTTGATGTTAGTTTCTCTGATAAAATAATCCAGTTTCCTGAAAGATCCAAAGTCCCAGTGTGGGTTTGTGTTGAACAGGTGGTCTTTCTGGTAGACGGGATAGTGACTGGAGTTCCGATCTGTAAAACAGAATAGGGAGCTGTTGACGGCCACAAGGTTTGCTGATCTCGCCGTGTCTGACACGTGCAGAAGCCCATCATCAGCCCTGAAAATTCTACATACGTATGCCTCTCAAACACGGAAATTTCCCTGCGTCTGAAGTGTAATGCACACTCTCTCCTTGGAGGGATGCAATAAACAATAGGATTATTAATATCGGTGAGGATTATGGCAGTTAGATATTCAATCTCATATCACCAAAGTACCATATTTAACAATACTGCTAAATTAAGGAACTCTAAATCGACTGTGAAATGTCCAGCAATGTAATCCTTGCATCTGATATAGCACCTTATCACGTCTTCAAGACATCTTAATGTGCTTCACAGAATGTACTGTAAAGTGAATCGACTGTGGAACCGACACTCACTGCTTGGGTTGATGCTGAGCTGGAAGAGGATCATATCGTTTGGTCTCAGGCAAATAATAGGGTTAGCAATTTTTGGAAGAGAACTATTGATTGTAGTGGAAATAATCCTTTCCGGACGGCTCTGTGATCTTGACGAGAACTCCGAAGTTTCAGGCACATAGAAAAACCCATACTCTGCAGAAAAAAAAAGTCAAGATTGGATTGTGTGAAAAATCACTGAGAGTCAGGAGACGCTGATGAACAATAGTTGGTACTTCTGTTGGGATCATGAAACCGGAATACGGATTTCTGAACATAACAAGACTTCTTTCCGTTTGCTGAGTCGTTAGACACAGTATTACTAAAAGAAAATTTACTGCTTCTTTTCTCTCTTCAGATGCTGCTGCTTTTGTCCTGCTGACACCTTCCAACTCACCGACTACTGTATCGCCTTATAACAACAGCAACGGTTTCCAGCGCTCGAATATGTTCTGTGTAACTGACCGTGAACCTCCCAAAAGATTCTTTCAACACATCTGCCTCCTTAGAACTTCTTTTGAAACTTTGCTACTTGGGACGTCCTCCCGGAGCTACACAAAGCTATTCAAATGTTGTTTGTTGGTTTATCACTGGGCTAATGTCAAAACAACAGGGGATTTGTTGAACGAAAATGAAAAGGGTTGAAATTATGGTACGGTGATGTGCTTCTGTATGTCACTCACCCGGCTGACCAACCCAAAAAAATCTGCCCTATATTTCTAAAGTACTTTGAGCACTGACCTGTGAGGAATATGTCAGAGGTCAAAATAAGACCAAACACTCCGGCAGACTCAAAGTGAGTAAACAGGACTCGAGGGCTAGTGGTAATGTGTCTCTCTGGTCCAAGGACATCAGCAATGCTCTGAGATGCAGAAAAACAGCATTAATAATAATAATACTAATCCTTGTATTTGATATAGCGCCTCATCACATCATTGAGACGTCTCAAAGCGCTTCACAGAATATACTGTACAACGAACTGACTGTATATTTTGTGGGCGAAACACGGCAGCCAATTGTGCACAGCAGCGTCCCCACAAATGGTCGTGGATTGAATGACCGAACTAATACTATTAATTTATTTGGTTTTTTTTGAAGGGATTATTATCGTCTGGAAAAGCGACCCTCCGATCGACTGACAACTGGTGAACTGGAGTAAGGAAACCTGCCCAATGTGTTGCCCTGCCAGGGATTCAAACCCAGATCCTCTCGCTTGCGAGGCGAGTGCTCTAATCACTAAGCTACAGGACTCCACATTGGTGTACAATGAAGTACATCACCTCAGACTACGTTAAGACCACACGATTGGTTCTTGTATTGTTAGATGGAAAGTGAGCGGATTATACACCCATCCTCTCAGCAATGGCGCCAAGTGGAGTGACAGTGGAAACAAAATAAATTATTAGAGTTGTCTCACCCATCTCCTCCTGTCATTTGGTAGTCTGCTTTGAATGATTAATGTAAGTTGTCCAGCAAAACCAATCTTTGCAGAGATATTCAGTGCTCTGGACAGACAAAATATGTTGCATTGTTCTTCAGCGGAGATGTATTTATTACAATGGCACCTGAAATAAGAGAGAAATTCCTTAAATCCCGGATTTACCATCAAACAGATTGTACATTTTGTACGTTTTACGTTTTCCCCACAAAACATATCGTCAATTCACGTTAAAAAGTAGTCGACAGGTGATCTGACCCAAATACACTGCAGGACTCCACATAAGCTTCAGGACTTCAGCTAAGCTTCATAAATAGAATTATTTATTATCTTAAACTGCTTCATTTGGTGCTCTCTCTATCAAACGTCAAAGCGCATGCCACTAACTGATCACGCCGCCACTATCAATGCGTGTGATGCTGTGGGTCGCTGTGTTATTTCCAGGTTATAAACCACTGACATTCCAAACTCCACGCTCAGTTTGCCCCCGGAGTCCCCACACACAGGAGTGCAGTCATAGCGCTCTGGGTCAACACATCTTCTGGTCGAAGCCAATCGAACACGACTTGCACCACAGCGATCATCTACCTGCAGAAGCACCAGACGAGTAAAATGTGTCTTAAAAATAATACAATACCAAATTACATTTGTATAGCGCCTTTCACGACGGGAGGACGATCCCAAGGCACCGGATACGTGTAACGAACGCCTGCTATCATTGATTTTCATTCAACTAATGGCTTCACCCACCCAGGCCTTGCGATACGATTAAAAAAAGACGCTGAGTGCTAGTGCGGTTACTGTACTTCACACTAATCATGTGGAAGACACTTGACCCAGAAGGTTTTGGGGGAAAAGGGGATGATGACAGCGATTTCGAAAGATGCGAGAACTGTAACAGAGCAAGGAGAGGGTGGCAATGTCATTTAGTGAGATGGGCAAGGAACGGGAGCTGGGTGATCAGAAGAGGTGTTATAAGTGTAGTTATCACCTGGTCCTAGTAATATTGACCGGGTTATGAAACACCACTAAATTTTCCAGATAGATCTACAGCCCTACTCCTGTGGCTATGATTTCCTGAGTGTCTGGATGATCGAACGCGAAGCTCCTCTTACCTCAGGCTCACAATCCATGTCACTGTTGCTGTTTGAACTTTTCTGATCGGCTTCATTGTAGTAGATATATCTGGTCTTGCATATGCACGATCCATCCGATTGTTGGAATGCACGGTTCAGACCACGACACCTGCACGTCGAAGAGCCTGGAAGAGGCAAGAAGAAAAAATAAAAAAAGATCGCAAGATTTGTTCGGACGGAGAAGGTCCCTTTGGCCCATCTAATCTTAACCTCCTTTTATAAGTGACCTTAAATGCCCGTCCAGATAATCTGCTTTGATTGTTAATTACCTTCTTGATAAAGGAAAAAAAAATCCTCCGATTCCACGGTTTCCCCAAACCTGGTGTCGTTTGCAAATTTGGGTCAATAATATACACACACACACACACAAACACACGGAACAGGAGGGATTCCCAGTAAGAAACTGACCTGGTGCTGCATAAGAAGTACTTCCACATGGGAAACAAGCACTCTGAGCATATCGATGGTTAAACGTGTTTATTGGACAAGGATAGCATTCACTGCGATGTTTAGCGTGACTAGTATTCCCATATGAGCCGGGAGGACAGGGCACGGGGATGTGGGTCAGTTCAGAGCAGTAATATCCAGCTGGACAGGGACTGGCAAGGTAGTTGTCAGTACCTGAGGAAGCAAAGAAAGAACGTCAAAAGGTTTCGCAAATCTGCTGAACAAAGCCAGCAATCCTACAGTGTCCAACGCTCACCTACCCTGTGGGCAGTGGAAGCCTGGTGGACATGGACTACAGTGGAATTCAGTCGATATGCTTCTCCGATATGTCCCAACCTCACAGATCAGACAGGCCTTGTCCAGACTGTCTCTCAGTCCTGTCACATTGACTGGCCTGGAGCCTCCAACACAGGACAACATCTGGGAACTATTTACAGGACAAAAATATGGGAAGACACACCTGGAAAATGACATGAAATATTTGTTCGGTTACCTTTTCACTCTCTTTTCGAATGAACATTTTTCCTAACCTGTAAGATTACTGGGCTGTGGAAGTAACTGAACTCAGAAGTTTATCTCAAAGACGTGATAAGGCGCTATATGAAATGCAATATTATTATTATTATTAAGTTGCAATGCCTTGTGTGGCTTCTTGCAACACTTCAAACAAAGTTCTTTCCTCACCTCTCCTAAAGCATCACCTACGAATCACTCCAAAATAATGATGAAAATTAAAAAGTAGAGTTCAGCATTTGTCAGTATTAGAAATTCCCAGACAGCTCATACCAAACCTGGACAAGTGGCTATATTACGATAAAGAAGATCTAAGCATATGAAAAAAAAAACTGCATTAACTTATAGAGTGAATCCTCAAGCAAGTGCAAGCTGAAATTATAGATTTGATGTGACTGGATATGTCTGTACCTTTGTTACTTCTTCCCATGTTATTATTTTTTTTTAAGTGCATTTTGTTAGCATTGCCTTTTAACACACAACAAAAAGGTTCTTACAGCTGTTCTGGAGTGTTGTAGGCGTGAGAGCCGAATGGACATAAATATCCTCCAGGACAGACGGTTGGAACATTAGTTCTCTCTCTACAGTAGGAGCCTGCTCTGCACACCAGCTCGTTCACTGAACCTGCGAGTTTTTTTAAAAAAAAAAGTATTCACATTAACGTGCCTTTTCCCCTTCATCTGAAATTCAACCTGAATTCTTGAGCCAAGCAATCGGTGACATAACTCGCCACATGTGGAACTGTGGGATGGAGTTCCAAAGGGTGGGGGCAGAGAGGCTGAAGACGGTCTGTGGGACGCTGCGGTGCGTGATTGACTGCCTGCCGCGTTTCGCCCCGCAAAATACACGGTCAATCCACTTTACACTATATCCTGTGAAGCGTTTTGAGAGGCCTCAATGACGTGATAAGGCGCTGTATCGAATGCAAGGATTATTCTTATTCTTATCATCATCATATTGATAAACTGATAGTGAATTATTCTACTGGATATGTTGCTTTGCCCTACCTTTAGGGCATTCAAACCCAGCTCGGCAAGGCACTCCGTTAATATTTGGTTGTCCAGTTTCCCTCGGATCAGGGCAGTAGTGGCCAGAATGGCACGGTTTACATTCCTTGATCGAGGCCCCACCAGGCTCACTTCTCATCGTTCCTCCAGCGCAGAGGATAGGCTCGGCATTCCCAGGACACCAGTAACCCACTGGGCACAAGTAATGCTCATACGTGGTTAGCCCTAGTAAAACGACAAAGGACCTACTTGGATTGGTATTTCTTAGGTCAGGTTTACGGGGAAAGGGCGGGTGAGATGACTTGAGGTACAGATCAGCCATGATCTTATAGAACGGCGGATAAGGCTCGAGGGGCTGAATGGCCTCCTCCTGTTCCTACGTTTCTTTTATACACTATCATTCTTGGAACACCAGCAAATCGGCATCATTATTAAACATTGGATGCAGGCAATGTATTTTGAGGGCCATGTGGCCCATCGTGACTGTGCTGCCTCTTTTCACAGCAGTGACATTTATCCTGCCTTTTCCACATACCCCCACCCAGCACGGCATTTCATATCTTAACAGCTCTGCGCCTCAAAACATTCTCTCAATCTCCCTATTTGCTTGTTCGTCAGGCAATAAAATATGAAGGTTGCTCATTGAATCATGCTACAAAGTTCTGGTTTTATCGCTAGGACTGACAACGTACCTGTCCGATTGCAGTAGTATCCTGGAGGGCAGGTTTGGCAATGTCCCTGACTTGTTGCTCCTCTCGCAGTTAAATAGGTTTGTTCAGGACACAGGTGAGGTCCACCGGGGAATTTAAAGGGAATCTGAGTGACGCCATCACAGTAATGTCCCGCAGGACACAGGTGAAGGATGGGGTCACCTGAATTCAGAGAAATATTAGATAAGATTAGCTCTTTTTCACCCTGACTGCTTGTGATCATCAGATGTTCAATAGGTAATGATTTTAATTGGAAAACATTTTAATAGTTGGCCCAATGGATTTTCATGCAAAATCACAACAATCTTTGAAAAGGTATAATATTAATAATAATAATCCTCGCGTCTTATCACGTCCTCAAGACATCTCAATGCGCTTCACGGGAATATACTGGAAAGTGTAGTGACTGTATTTTGTGAGCGAAACGCGGCAGCCAATTGCGCACAGCGACGTCCCCACAAACAGTCATGGATTAAGTGAACAAATTATTTTTTTTTTTTAACGCGATTATTACCCCCTGGAAAGCGATCCACCAGCAGACTAACAACTGGGCTCCTACTTTACTTCTATGATACAGTCATCGTTTAAGCTGGTTTCCTACCTTCTTTACACCAGTGCCCAGGAGGGCAAGGCAGGCAATCTTCCTGTTGTTGAGCACCTGGCCACAATCTGATCGTGTTTGCGGGGCAGGCTATGGGAATCTCAGTCCCCTTAGGACAGTAGTAACCTAAAGAATCATTTTGAAAAATCACGGGCAAATCTATACTGCTGAACGGACTCTGTTTAATAATTATAATCCTTGCATCTGATATAGACTCCAAGATGTTTCAAAGCGCTTCACAGAAAATGCAGTAACATTTCTATTAATGAACGAGTAGCAGACAACACACATCGGTGGTGGTACAGTATAACTTAATGATAAATATGGCACTCAAACATTACCTCGAGGACACATTCCACCTGTGCTATTTTCCCGCTGAGGTGTTGGTGATTTTGCTCGCAGGATGCAGTAATAGCCGGGTGAACATTTTCCACTCGGCCTCGTTTGGGCGAAGTCTTTGCAAAACCAGCCTCGTGGGGGAAGCACACAATGCGGAACATTTCACAGATCCAACCATTAAAACCTCTGAAAAGGGTCAATCTCAATGCATTACAATGGAGCGGAAATATACTGAGTTCAAACTTGCGATGGGTCTAAAATCAGAGATCCTCAATCAACCACAACAAGTTGCTTTTACACCATGCCCAAACCAAGGTAACGTGTCAGCAATGTACAGCGATGGGGTTAATTTCCAAGCAAAATAGAGGGGAGGAGGAAAGGAAGGATAAGCACAGTTGGAGAGGTAAATTTTGTTGTGTGGACATCTCTCAAATAACAATTAAATTACTTTTCAACTTTATTGTAAACCCACAACCTTCTCTCTCTCTCCCCCCACTATCAATCCCCTTTTTTAACCGGCTTTGTGTCCTTCGAATGGATTTGTAATCCCGGTCACATGTTTTATCTCTGATTACCCACACTACAATCACCTGTTTCACATCTAAACTTATACAACAGATGTCAAAGCAGGATTTAAAGACGCATTGAACTGTGGCTCTGCTCTCCGATGAACAATAACCCTTGTGGGCAAGTAATACGCATGGAACTACATCCCAGGAAGAGGTGACCAGACCAGGAGCAGAGAGGCAATAGGTCAGTGGTGAGTCAATTAGAAAAATAATTGGACCCTGAATTTGTTTTGTTTTTTTTAAAAATAAACCAAGGCTTTGCATCTTTGGGGTACAATTACAAAATTACATTTTATAAGCAGCTTTCACGTCAGGAGGATGTCCCAAGGAGATGTATGAAGGTGTATGAAAGCAATTCATCCATTCTGCTCAGGCACGAAATACCATCCACCTAATATTGACCCGGGGATACAGTTTCGATTATAATAATAATAATACATTGGTTACTTCAATCCACGACTGCTTGTGGGACGCTGCTGTGTGCAATTGGCTGCCGAGTTTCGCTCACAAATATACAGTGAATTTAGTGTATTCTGTGAAACTCTTTGAGAGGTCTCGATGGCGTGATAATGCGTTGTATCAAATGTGAGGATTACTATCATCATCATCATCATCATCATGATGAGGGAGTAAAGAAGGATTGCATCATTCTTACGTTCAGCTTCTTTCTTGAAAGTATGAGATGCAGTGAGTACTACAACAACTTGCATTTATATAGGGTCCCTTTGGTAGGGCAGCATCCCAGAGCGCTTGTACCTGCTGGGCAAGGAAGGCAGTCCCCCACGCCAGTGTTCTGTGAGCGATTACTGTAGTAACCAGCTGGGCATGGCTGAGGGATAACTGTTCCACTGATACAGAAATGTCCTCGAGGACACACATTCCCAGATATCCCATCAGTTGGAGCTGGAGTTGTAGCTTTTACAGTACAATGATAACCAGCAACACAAAGACCTGTGACATCTCTTTGCCCTGCTTGCTCACAGTAGTAACCTAAGAAGAGAGAATAATGATTTCATCCTTGTAGAGTCAGAGAATTATATGTATTGGTGTTTATCTCCACATGAGCCACCTAATCTCATTTCACTCTCCTGATCCTTCCCCTTAAATTTCTTCTTTTCAAGCATCTATCCAATTCCCTTTCAAAACACGTTCAATCTGTCTTAAAATTGTCACAGAGGTAGGGAGGGGCAAGACCATAGAGGGCTTTAAAAGTGATGACGAGGATGTTAAGCTCGATTCTCTGGGGGATGGGGAGCCAGTGAAGCCGGGCGAGGTATAGATGTGCTGAGGTACATTTCCTCTTAATGATCATTTTATAAAAACCATGTCCAAAAGTACCCTCTCATTCCCACGTCCGATGAATGGTAGGAATTCAATAACAGTAGAATACAAAACATCATCTACACGAGTTGCGGAAATGAAAAATTAACAAATGTAAGAGCCTTTTGATTAGTAAGACGTATTGGTATTGCATCGATCCTTAACTTCTGTCATACGTTTAATACAAGTGTCAGAAATTAGAGCCTGGATATCTTTAGTTCAATAACTTTTTACCTGGATCACACGGCAAACAATCCAGGACATTCCTGCATCCCGACTGATTGCTGTACGTCCCTTTAGGACAAGGGAATTGATACTTGGATGTGGTTCCTTGGGGACAGTAATACCCGGGAACACAGACGTTGCCTCTGTATGATGAAGAGTTTGAAGGGCAGAAATGCCTGTAGGAATTCAACAGAAATAATCCGAATCTTACAGTGAAATGAATGGCCAAAATACTTAGCCTAATATTATTCAGCGTACACTTGATTAGCATGGGTTTGGGTACAAATGACGGACATATGTCAGACAACGACTGAGCAAAAATAAGAGCTAATAAGGGCTGGGGTTTGTCCCGCTTGGATCCTGAATGTAAATTACCCTTCAACACATGGAGTGCAGCTACTTGCAGCTTCACGATCATTGTAGCTTCCAGCAGGACATCCAATTGGAAACGTTGTGCCTCGTGGACAAAAATGACCTGCAATATATCATGCGTACAATTAGATACCACAGAGCTACACACACTGGACATTTACCATCAATACAGAATGATGTAAGCGTCGAAATGAACAACATTCATATTGGTGTACACGTGGATGAGTACATGTGGGACATGGTAAACGTATCTGAAAGAGCAATCAGAGCAGAATGAAGTCTAAAGAGTCTGACAAGAGAAATGGGCAGAAAGATGGGCTCATCGTTTCTAGGGAAGTTCCAACGCATAACATGTCGATTTCAGAATATTCTCAGTACCTGAGTAACAGGGCCCTCCAGTGTCATCTTTAAATGGATTATTAGGAAGTTTGGCTCCTTGTAAGCAGTAGAAGCCTTCCCAACATTCCCCTGAAGGTACAGCAAGTCCCTCCGAACCACAATAATGGCCATAATTACATGGGGTGCAGTCATTCTAAAAGAGAGCCGGACGAATAGGAGAGCAGTGGATTATAAAATACTGTTTGGTTCACCTTTTTCGAATAAACTTTGGACAAAGCATTGAAAATGGGGGTGCGGGGGGGAAAAGAGCAAAAAATAGCGCTTTGCTTCCCTTTCCTGGGAAGGTTTAAATGCATCCTGGCTTTTCCAGGGTTAAAGAGGGAGAAACAAGTCAGAATTCTTGCTCCACAGCATCCACCACAGGATGTATATGTGTGTGACAACTGGGTGATGTCAGCTAACATTCGACTGTGATGCCCTCTACAGTCGATTCGTCTCTCGACACTTATCACCAAAGCGAACACATGAACAGTGCCAAAACTGTGCGTCTTGTGGCTGGATAAAATTTATCCTCATAGTAATGTTAATTCATCATCTCATCTTTCGCATGTAGTATAATGTCTTTCACGCCAGAAAGACGACTCAAAGCGCTTCACAGGATTTACTGTGAAACGGAGTTACTGTGTATTTGTATTGGGAGATTTGTTGGCCAGGACACCGGGAGAAACTCCCTTGTCTTTTCGAACAGCACCACGGGATCTTCAACGTCCACCTGAACAGGCAGATGGGACCTCGGTTTAACGTCTCGTCCAAAGAACGGCATCTCCAATAATGCAACGCTGGAGTGTCAGCTTAGACTATGCGTGATCCAAGTGGGGCTTGAACCCACAACCTTCTGACTCAGAGGTGAGAGCGCTACCCACTGGGCCAAGCTGGCACACAAATAAACTTTTACACACTTTTGTGTGAATGAACACTGCATTTCCTATTCAAAAATGTACTTTTAATGTTTAATACAGTACCTGTGAAGCCATTTTTGTGGAGTTACTGAAGGTTCCTGGCGGACAGGGCAGGGGGATGGAAGTCCCAACGGGGCAATAATGTCCCAGTGGACAAGGGCCAGCTTTCCCTGAAATACAGTGATACATTTCAAGTGGAACATTACACATTGAGTGACTGAGTTGTAAAAAGCAAATGCAAAATTATTTATCGGATTTGTTAATAACAAGAAGCCAAGGCAGTCCTAATCACCTGAAAAAATGAGGTCATTTGGTTAATAAACCCTTCAAAAAATTTAAAATTAATAATAGGGTCAATCAATCCACGACTGTTTGTGGGACACTGCGGTGTGCAATTGGCTGCCGCGTTTCGCCCACAAAACAGTCAATTCACTTCAGTGTATTCCGCGAAGCGCTTTGAGACGTCTCGAAGACGTGATAAGTCACCATGTCAAATGCAAGGATTATTATTGTTGTGTAGATTATCGCGGCCAAGCGCCTTTGGAGTTTACCTCTTGCATTGAACTCCGGGGAGGGTGAATCAGATCCTTGCCTGCAGTAGTACCTCTCCCAGCATTCTCCCGTAACTTCCGTTGAGTTCTGAATTGAACAGTATTTTCCTCCATCACACAGCCTACACTCAGAGATGTGCACCAAGCCTCCCACGGGGCTGTAGGTACCAACGGGGCAAGGTTGCCAATAATAGCTGGTTCCTTCTGGGCAGTAGAATCCTGCAAGATAAATTACAAACCTTGATATGATTCGGCAGATTCATTTGTTACTTAGAATTAATATCATCTTTGATTCTTGCGTTTGCATACGCAAGCATTAAACCAATCATAAATGTGCGTCCAAGTTACCGACAGTAAGTCTGGGGCGAAATATATATTAAAAAAAAATCTATCGGTTGTGTTCCTCACCTTCAGGGCAAGGTTGTGGTTCTAGCCCAGTCACGCAGAACCTGCCCCCGGGGCAAACCAAACACACGGTTGCGTGTGTAGCTGTCGTGTAGGTCCCAGGCGAACAAGGAATAGGATCAGCAGTTCCCTCTGGACAGAAGTGGCCAGCCTCACATGGGCCTCCGGTTATCCCGTTGGTCGGTTTGGGGGAAGCAGCTCCTCCAGTACAGAAATAACTGTCAACAGGAAGAAAGCGATGCAGAGGCTACAACAACAACAACTTGCATTTATGTAGCACCCTTCACGCGGGGCAGCCTCTCGGAACGCTTAGTCTACACTCCCCTTATTCGCTATCTTTTTTTTTTGAGGATACGATTGCAAGCAGTGTTTTCACAAGAGGCCAGAAGTTCCCCCACCACATGGAGCCCCCGATTTCATGGAGTTCGGGCCCAAAGGTGAAGGGAAACAGCTGTATTAATTCACAAATTGTTCTGACTTACCCAGGTGCACAAGCTCCTGATGGTGACTTTAATCCAGCACGGTCACAGAATAAGCCCCCTGGACACAGGTGACAATCATCTTCAGTTGTACCACCTTTTCTGTCCGTCCAGGAGCCAGATGGACATGGAATAGGAAGAGCGGATCCTGACAGAGTCAAAATGTTCCATTGATTTACAACCCTCGAGTGACACATTCTCACTTCTGCTGAATTAACAATAAGTTACACGAACAACAACTTGCATTTGTAAAGTGAATTTAACATAGTACGACGTCTCAAAGTGCTTCACAGTTGGCAGGGTCAGACACTGAGGAAGGGAGAAGAGAGGGAGAGGTGATCATGGGTGTAGCTAAAGAGGTTTTAAGGTGGGATTCAAAGATAGAGAGAGAGAGGGGGGTGAGAGGTGGATGGCGTGGGAGGTTAGGGGCAAAGTGCTGAAGGCTCATCCACCAATAGTGCTGCACTATCCGTGTCTGTTCAGTATCATTTCAATGCGAATTATGTGCTAATTCTTCCACAAAAAAAGATGCAAGGTCACGGGCACAACTGTGGTGGGCTGGACAGTGCGGAAGGAAGACTCACTACAGTCAATCATACACACAGACAGCTCATAAACTCTTATCACCTAACTTGATGACGACACGTACCTGATGGGCAGTAGTTGCCAGCAGGACAAATGCTCCCCGTCTTCTCATCAACCGGAGTTTCAATAACAGCCCCGTGTTTACACCAATAGCCAGCCGAACAGTTTCCTGACAGGAAATCAGAATAAAGAAAGGTTGACTTCAAAACGTTTTACTTAAAAACATTTTACTTTACGTTCAAGTGCGACGTGGACGATTCCCAGTGTTAGAGGAATGAGCAGCGATTAGACAAGCGAGGGCTCTTCAGTTTTGAGAGAAGACGACTTAGAGATGTACAAATGTTAGAGGGGATTGACAGAGTAAACCCAGATAAATGCAAGTTGTTGTAGTAGGAGTAGTTGTGTTCAATACTCCAAATGAAGCCTGGCCAGGCTCTGTAGTTAAACAGACACGTGGATAACTGGCGTGCAGATAATCAGCATATGATTGAGAAATGTTTATCATCTACCTCAATAGTCAATGTTGTATGTTCAACAAAAAGAGGAATTTTACCTTGTAAATTGTTAGACGTTGATACTGAACTTACCTGAAGGTGCTTTCAGTCCAAATGAGGCACAGTACATCCCAGGAAGGCATGGCTGGCAGTCACTACTGTTCTGTAGTCTTACATTGGGACTGAAAGTCCCTGGTGGGCACCCATATTGAGTAGGAAAACGAGTTGCCATAGGACAGTAATATCCTTCTGGGCACCAGAATAATTTTAAATCAAGAACAGGCCCATTACTGTTGTCACAATAGTAGCCTGTGTCGAAGGAAAAATTGCAATGTGACAATGATGCTGCTCATTTATCTTAGATTAAGAATTAATTTCATGTCAAGTTGTTGGAACATGGAAGACTTTGCCATTTGGCTAATGAGGAGAGGCTATAAAAATGGAAACCTATCAATATTTGAAGAATTGTAATTTTGTTTTATAGTTGGAGACGGGCAACATAAGTGACAGATAGTCAATGTGTGTGATGAGATGACTAAAGAACATGCATTTACTGAATGGGGAAAATGATAGATCCCTCAGTTTTAATTTCCCTTAATTATCTTGAAGAACTCCGGAAATGTTTTCTTGTTAAACAGTATCTAGTAGATTAATAGACAAAGATCCAGCCCAACTATTTCACCACAAATGAGCCCTGCGACAAATTCACTATAGTAACAAAAAACATTTTGTATTAAAAAGGGAGATAAGATACCTGCTTCGCATGATTTACATCCACCCTGGCCCATCAAGTTTTGCCATGAGCCTGATTCACACAGTAAAGGACTATGACATCCCTCTGGGCAATAGTGTCCTATGGGACATTCAACAGCCTTACTCACACTATAGCCTGGTGGGCAGTAATATCCTAGGAGCAATAAATATATGTATATATCAGATTAGCATTTAAAAATAGCAGATCAGGAAGGCAGAGTATAATTAATGTCACTGCAATAATTAATATGAATTATAAATTCAAGCACATTTAACAAGCAGCTTCCATCCTTCTTGGTAATCTGTTCCACCTCTGTGCAAAGAATTATTTCCTGGTGTCTATCCCAAACTTATCCTTCACAAGCTTGATTCTCTGTCATTCTTGTTCTGCAGGCCTTGTGGTCCTAAAGTAATGTTTTAGGGTTTGTTCGCTCATATCAATTAGAATCTGTTCAACTCTCACGTGTCTTCAAACCCTACATCTTGTTGGAATATAGATTATTTGATCACATCTGGGCAAAACAACATTTAAAAGGAAAATTGATAAATAACTTAAGTAAAAAAAAGTACCATTAAAGGGTTAGGGCAAAAGAGCAGGGGGAATGGGATTCGAATAGATAACCCAGTAGGGAGCTAACACCAGCAACATTCATCGATGATCCAGCAAATTCTAATTAGGTTACACCGGACAACACAATCGCCAACTGAACCCAATGTGAAAAGTTCTGCCGATTGAAATGGATAATAGTTTAGCACAATGAGGGTATGATCTTACCCTCAGAGCAGACACCAGTCGGAGTGGTGAGGCCAGGGATCTCACAATAAAATCCAGGTGTGCAGAGTAAACACTCCGAAATATCACTTAGACCTTGAACGTTGGAGAAAGTGCCAGAAGGACATAATGATGGTTTGTCTGACCCAGGACCTGAGAATTCAGATCGGAACATTTACAATAGTGTTACTGAACTATAATAATAATTATTATATCATAATATAACTGAATGTTTGTAAAACCCTTTGCTTGCAGATTGGTGCTTTCATGCATCAGTGACAAAATCTCTTTCATAAGGCGGACGCTGCTTCAGTAATCATAAAAATAGTTACTCGCCGTGTCAAAAAGGAAACAAGTCACCGGCAGTCTTTAGCGACAGCACAAAAGTCCTCACAATCAACATGAAAATCAGGTCAGTTCTCCCTTTCACTCAAAACCAATTCAAAGTGCCATTGGGTTGGCTCATCAGTGCATTTCATTTGCAAATATTATTATTTAAATCATCCAAGAGGGGACCGTACCTTCTCCTAAATTGCATTCACATCACTGACAATGACTCGCCCCTTTCTTGTCTGCTCATGCGTTATCAGATCCGAAATTGCCTTCGGATTTAAGATCGATTTAAGATTCAGTTTTAATTTAGAATCCGGTTTTCCGCGAATTTCATTCGGGGCACTGTGGAAAACCTGCTTCTAAGTGAAGAATTTTACAAAATTCTGGATTCTTTCCAGCAAATTTTAAGACAACCAGGAGAAATCTCAGGCCTAAGATGTTGCGTCAAAATCATATGTCTATCCATCTGATCCGTCAAATGTACGTACCACAATATGACCCTCGGGGACATATATTACCAGTGACACCATCGGTGGTCTGTGGATGAGTGGCCTCTCCTGTACAGTAATAGCCAGCACTGCATTTTCCACTGGGCACTGCCAAACCTACAGCGTAGGGATGGTGCGAATGAGGAGAACATGAGCCAGTTATATTAATGACATGTACAACACAAACTGCTATCAGCTGAGGAACCTGATGCCCGTTATGTGTTGCCCAGAACAGCCCAGAGACTATGTTCCAAACAACATCTTGTAAACACGTAACGTTACCTCCTTGCTTTTGCTTCCAATGCCCCTGAAATACAACCCAGAGGTCCATTTACTTTTTTTCGCATATCAGCGTGGCTCAGTTGGTAGCCCTCTCACCTCTGGATCAGAGGATTGTGAGTTCAAGTCCCCCTGTCAAGGATTTGGAGTTCAAAACTTGCCCGTCTCCATTTGCTCTCCACAGCCCAGTGGATTGACTTCAAGATCCTGGCCCTCATTTTCAATTCCCTCCACGGTCTTAACCCCACTTTACCTCTACCCAACTGAGCCACTCCTTTCACTCAGCGGGCATCAGCCTGGTTCATGTCCAAACCCCTCCCACACCATCGGCAGCCAGGCTTTCAGTCTATCTTTCTTATATTGTATTGCATCTGTCCCTTCTCTCCTCGCTTGGGTTGGAGCATTGCTTTTTTCAAACCCTGATCCCATCTCCAATTCAAGCTTCAAAAGGAGGTTCTACCAGTCCTGACGCAGGGATTAAATCCACAGCCTTGTACTGCAGAGCTGAGAGTAACTCCAGCTATGTCAAATGGAAAAGTAGATGATAAAATGTTTAACAAACCTGAATCGTTACAATAAGCCCCCGGTGGGCAGGACACAGGTCCAACACTTCCCTCGGGGCAGTAATAGCCAGGCTGGCATTTACCTCCTGTGGCCGTGGCTGGGCAGAGACAGTTTGCATTTGTGTAGTTATCGAGGTCAAATGGCTGGGATGTCCAGGCAGCGGATACACAAAACCATCCTAAGGTAAACCGAACACATCAGAAGATGCCACATGCAAAGCTATAGCCTTTCCAGATAATACGATTTAAGCCAAAGCAAACCCAGGATTGTTTAAACGCCTCCGTAAAATTACTTTCAACTGCAGCATTCCACCAGCAATGCACTGAACACAATTTCATAGTGGTTTGTGGGTGCTGCTGTGTCCAACTTGGCTGCCGCATTTGCCCACAAAGTACACTGTCCGTTATGTGCTCAGGTCCTCAGTGAAGCTTTCACCCATTACCTTGGAACTCAGAGGCAAGAATTATATTGTATTATTATTATACTGTAGTATTTCAGTAACCCAAGTATCGAGAGGTACCTACCAGCTTTGCACTTTCCTGATAAAGTCGTCAGCTTCTCTTTCTCACAGTAGTGCCCTGGAGGGCAGGGCAGGCAGCTGTCCACACTCTGGGTCATTGGCTCTGGATTGTAGTATCCCCTTGGGCAGGGGAACTCGGTGGCGTGTTTTGTTCCTGTGAACGCAAAGCTGAATGTTACACGGCCAGACTAGAGTCATTTAGGCACAGAATCAAACAAAGCAATTTATAAATCTTACCAACATGTTCGCTCCCTCCGCTCGGCGGGCACTGGCACTGACACGTCCATCCGCCCCCACCCTGTCCACCCCACCATCAGCAGCCGGGCCTGTCAGCCTTTTTGCCCCCACCCTCTGGAACTCCGAAACCTCACTGCCTCCTTCACGGCCCGTCTCGAGACCTTAGGAGTTAGGGGGTCTTGCGGTTACCTCAGATTTCCGTGCTCAGATTGGTTTTGATTTGTGCATAAAATTCTGATGTGCAAGCAGCCCATTTAATGATCTATCCTCGGCACCAATAAAAGCAGTGAATGATAAAAAGGAACCCTTGCATTTGATATAGCGCCTCATCACGTGCTCGAGACGTCTCCAAGCGCTTCACAGGATATAGTGTGAAACGAATCTAGTGAAACGCTTTGAGGTCTGGGTCTACGTTCTTACCGTTGGGGCAGTAGAATCCTGGGGGGCAGGGATAAGCAAGGTATGTGGTGGAGTTCTCTGGACAGTAATATCCTGCGGCACAGGTAGAGCAGCTGGCTTGTCTAGAGAGGTTATTATAGGTGCCGGCTGGACACGGGATGGGCTGTGCAGTGCCTGCTGGGCAAAAATGGCTCACGGGGCAGGGTCCTCCAATGTCACCCAGAGCTAGAAGCAGAATAACACCAACAACATACATTTGTACAGCGCCTTTCACGTCAGGAGGACGACGCAACAACATTGTACGAGATCATTGTTAGAAAGCGTAACACTTTTCAGATACATTTTCTTTTCTGTAGATCTTTCGGTATATTCTTTCTTTTCTGGAGATCCAAGATATTTACCAATAGGGAATTGAAGTGGTTCTTTAAATACATCCCCACTCCCGAAAAAATACATTATGGTTCCGAACTAGTGCCTGCAATGCCTTGTTTTACGATCTAGAACAATATGAGACATCACCTGTTGTAATAACAAGAACTGCAGAAAATCAGCCTCCGAATTAAGACTGAACTTAAAACTAATCAAAAATCCTGCACGATTACATTGTAAGGCAAGACAAAAACCCATAAGAAAGTTTAGTCCTTTGGAGTAGAAACCCTGGCTGATTTTCCTCAGCCCAAGTCAACTAACTCAGCTAAGATCGTCTGTTCTGCAACTACATAGCGTTACACTGACAGTGGCCGAGCCAACAGTTCATCTCGATTCAAATTGAAAGATCTTTTGAAATAATGACAACGATTTCTTCATACTGTTTTGTTTCTTCTCATTATCCAAAGCCATAAATGAAAACATCTTACGCACCTAAACTTGCCATTAAGATCAAGCAACTTTTTAAGAAGTTTCGGAACATACTTACCCCAAGGAGCTGGCGTTGTGGCACTGGAGAAGCAGTAGAATCCTGGATCACAGTTTCCTGAGGGTCGGGTCAGACCTGGTGACCCACAATACATTCCTGCCCGACAAGCAGTGCAATTAGAAGCAATTGCCAAACCCAGTCTGTGACACACACAGAGAGCAACAACCATCAGCTGCACATAACGGCTCCAAATGGTTTGCAGAAACAAGGTTCAAAACCTTAAGTTAGAGGATAAACAATGCTCCAAACCCTCTTCTCACAGCAGCAAATCAAAATATCTGGCTAATAGCCAAATGACATTAAAAAGAATGCAAAGCTGCAAATGAAATTTCAGCAATTACTATACTTGTTGGGGAGTCCGTAACCAGGGGATTCAAATATAATATAGCGACTAAGGGGAGTCAATAAAAGGATTTAGGAGGTTGCAGGGTTAATAGTTGTTCCTGTGCCACTTGGCTCCTGTTAACTCTACAACTCCGATAAGATCTTCTGTTCTGCAATTACAAGTCCTCATTGTCCTGCCAATGAACCAGGCTCGCTGGTCTGCCACCAGTGGTGCCTTTGGGAGTCCTGTGAACCTGCTAAATGAGCCGAACTACTGAGATTACCACAGAGGACCAATTTGATTGTGATATTCCATTGCCTGACATGTCATCTCAGATCCAGCGCAGTCCCGAGAAGGTTCTGATTCTCTTTTCCCCTTCCCCAAGGAGGATAGTCACTGGGAACCATGGAGTTCACTTACCTCTCTGAATAGGTGCCCAATGGGCAAGGCAGGGGCACAGCTGTAGCAGATGGACAATAATAACCTATTGGACAGGGCCCTCCTATTCCAACGCTGATGTTACCATCTGGATTCTCAATATTCACACCTAATTGACATTAAGAGGTCCAAAGTTAATTCTCAATGACGTGACAAGGTGCTATATCAAATGCAAGATTACTACTACTATTATTATTAGTTAATTCAAAATGGAATAAATGTGGACAAATAGACAGAAAGCGTGTTCTCTGTTCTGGGTTAAATTGATCCAAGAATTTA
This sequence comes from Callorhinchus milii, assembly GCF_018977255.1. Classification (NCBI taxonomy): domain Eukaryota; kingdom Metazoa; phylum Chordata; class Chondrichthyes; order Chimaeriformes; family Callorhinchidae; genus Callorhinchus; species Callorhinchus milii. Next base: position 2,349,083 of record NW_024704766.1, on the reverse strand, counting down.
ATTTGTGCACATTCTACCGGATATCTGGCTAATCAGTTAGAGCTGGAATTAACGAGAGTACAAATACTGAACCTGTTGAGCAGAAATATCCCCGCTGGCAGGATCCAGATGGAGTTTTTAATCCCCACTCGCCACAAAATCTCCCTTCAAAATAAAGACGCAGAACAGTAAATTTGCTCAAAACATGTATAAAACCAGGTATTTGTTATACATAAAGCAGTTTCAAAGATATTTATCATGAATATGAGATTGAGTATATATCTGCAGTCTGGGAATGATGCCTTCACTTCACAAAATCTCCCTAAAGTACCTTGTGGCCCATTTGATCTTCCCTTACTATCATCCACCGCACTACTTCTCATTACACCATCAAATGAGTCTTGTCATCATTAAGTGATTTCCAGCAGCTTTCCTGAAAATCCATTCCAACTGTTATCAACCCTCTGTGCAAAGAAATACTTCCTTGTATTGGGGAATTCATAACAAGGGGATATCAATATGATAGTGACTAGCAGATCCATGTGTTTATGTAATAGAAATTCAAAGCTACTAAGGCCCCACACCTAATGCTTAATGGAATTTGAAACCAACTAAAATAAAATTACCCTTTGTGGCCTTAAACTTCTGTCCTCTTGTTCTGCTGCCTTTGCAGGTCTGAAAGGATGGAAATTGTAGAGAAAAGACTCCTGGAGTCTAACTCTACCTTATTTGTGCCTCAGAAGTGATAGACTGGAAAATGCCAACCAGATTTGATGGAAGATAATCATTAAACCTGATTGCTTTGACTGACCAGGAGAACATGGAAGACACTGTTTGATGTTGGTTAGTCCTGCAACTGGATTGTAAGTTCCCGGTGGACAACGGAGATAGTTTTTTCCAGTGTTCCTTATGCAGTAATGCCCTCGTGGACAGGGTCTTAATGGATGCCCTTTGACGCAGTAAAACCCAGCAGGACAATCAAAGCACTTCTCTTGACCTAAATTGAGCATAAACATGGAACAATCAATTGGTTTATTGGTTGAATACTCTTAAATAACATGAAACCACATATGACAAAGAAACAAGAAATTCTACTGGACTGGAAAAGATGACTATACGCTATGTGGCTTGACCCAAGGTAAAGGAAAAACACACAGTACTAGAGCAAGAAAAGCCTGATCTCTCAAAAGAGTCTCGGGAGATAGCAGTAACCTTCAGAAGCAGCTCGTTGAGTTTACACGTTGCCTCTGACGTTAGGCCTATTGCCAGAAATAGTGTAAACGACACAAAACCGAAGCTATCTGCTCACCTTTGATATTGTTGTAAAATCCGTCACCACATTGTAACGGTACTGCTGTAGCTTCTGGACAATAGTGACTCTCTGGGCACACATTACCTGTTACTCCATCCAGAGGCATTGGTGTTTTAGCTCCCGTTGTACAATAAAATCCTAAATAAAGCAGAAGACAGTTAACCCGGTTCCAATGCATAGAGTTGCTAAGTGCATAAAATCTGGGAGATCCTCACATGTTCACTTCCTTTGAAAATAAATAAATAATAGGTTTAACGTCTCATCTGAAGAATAACGCCTTCAGCATTGCAGCACCTCCCCACTACAGCTCAGACAGGATGGCACAACGATGATGCAGGCTATGATACTAAAATGTTAGAGTAAACTAAGAGTTCAAAGTCCCGACCTGTCGCTTGAACCCACAACCTTCTGACTCAGAGGTGAAAGTGGTATCACCTCAGTCAGCCTGACACTAAACATTCCAGTTGTAGTCCATTCAAGTTCATAACACAATTTGTAGACTTCTTAAAACTGTCAAAAAAAAATTGGCGCGTTGCAGTATAAGAAACATTCAATTAGCTCCGACTAATCTGTGCCTTTGTTTTTCCATCCCCACCTTGCTGAACAGATTCTCATCAGTTGTAATAAGATGAGCATACCTGATGCACACAATCCATTGGGTTCCCTCAAGGCAACACCATTGCAGACTAATCCAGGAGTACATGGGAGACACGAGGCAATATCTTGGGCGCCTGTAAAATTATTCCATGTCCCTATTGGGCAGGGGTGTTCAAAAGCATGTTTGCTCCCTGAAGGACAATAGTAGCCAGCTGGGCAAATGTTACCAAAGGACATCCCCAACTAGAAAATAAAATGAGAATGAATCATCTTCAAAGGAACCTGAAGTCCGTAAGGTGTGAGTTTTTTTTTAACAATTATGGTAAGTAAGTTGTGGATGTTCAGACTTGAACAGACTTTTTTTTCCAACCAGTTCCTCACTGGTCTCCCTAGTTCCACCATTCACAAGCTGCAACTCATCCAAAACTCCTCACTCAAACCAAACTCTATACACCAATCACCCCAGTGACCCAATCATTATTATTACTTTTTGAAGCTGTGGGTTGGATTCGGGAGGGTTGTGGGGGGGCGGGGAGATGACCGAAGGCACGGTCAAAGAGAAGGGTGTTGAGACGGACTTTGAAAGGAGGCGAGGGAAGGGGCCAGGCGAAGGGATTCTAATTGTGAGATACTTTGCTCTTCGGTTGAATTCTGTTTTTGTGAACATACAGGTAAGGAAGTGTTGGAGCCTCCTGTGCAGTAATATCCAGCTTGACAGGGTCCTTCTGGAGCAGTCAGGCCTCCTCGACCGCAGTACATGCCTATATCACAAAGCTTACAGGAACTAACGTCCTCTGCTCCCATCTGATCCAGGTAGTATCCCTGAAAGAATAGGTACAAGAGGAATTAATGACTCATGCAGCTCAGCTCGTCTTTGCAATACACTTTGAGCCATCATACTGGCTAAGCTACTTTAGCAAAGAATATTGATATCCGTTAACCACTCTATCCACAAGATTGTTTGCGTGAAGAAGGCCTTTTGGCCCATCCAATCTCATATTTCCATAACTCCCTCTCCTCCAACCATCACTGCATCAAATTACTTTTTAAAGAAGTCCCAGTGTCCTGGCCTCAATCACCTTTCCTGGCAACCTGTTGCAGTTGCTAATTACCCTCTGAGTAAAGAAAATCTTCCTGGTATTTGTCCTAAAATTGCCCTCTATAATTCTAAACCTATGCCCTCTTGCTGTACTGTCTCATCGCATCCTAAAGTATTAATCTGGGTTTACGTTTTCAATCCCATTTCCAATGTCAACCACCTCTATATGAGGTCCCCTCTGAGTTGTCTTCTCTCAAGACTGAGGAGCCCGAGTTTGTCTAATTATTTAGATTACTATGACATAAGAGCTATTACCCTTTTCCCTTCACAAAACACCCACTCATCCCAATCATGTTTCAGTTTGCCTCACTTGGTAGAACTCTTGTCACTGCAACAAAAGGTTGTGAGTTCACGTCCTAAATTGTGTCTTTTAGCTCAAGTGCAGTCCTGGTCCTTTACCTGTTAAAATGGGTATTAAATAATCTAATGATATTATTTAAAATGAATAGGAACTTCTTTACTGTTCTGGCCAATCATCACAAACTGAATCAATTATCTGTGGGACATTGCAAGTTGCCTCACACCGTTGCCTGCAATGGGAATTATTTTAACGTGCTTTGAGATGTTATCCGGGGTATATCATTTGCAAAGATTATTGTTGGCTTACCACAGGGCACGGAATTGGTAAAACATTTCCGGAGGTGCAGTAGTGACCTGTGAGGCACAGCAGTGGATTGGCCAAACCAGTTTGGTTACAGAACCATCCCCGCAAACAATCCTGACAAGATGATTGGAGAGGCGCCTGTCAGATCCAAAAGCAAAGATATAAAAATCAGATTCATATTACAGAGAAAGAATTTTATATTTTAACACTATTGAGCAATTTCTACTTCATACAAACTGACCAGTTTGTGGTTATAGACCACGTGGAGAAATCCCTCAAAGAGGCAACATCAATCATGATGAACTGACTTTGAAACGTCAAAGGAAGACTTGGAAAGGGAACGCAGCGTATGGGATTGGAGTAGATTTAGAATATATTGGATTGTGATCGAGACTCAAATAAACTTAGCAACACACCAGTACTTTGCAAGTACAGTACTTATCACAGACAGAAAAGCTTTGTAAGTATTAGAAAGCAGTTTGAAAACAACTACATTATTAGAATTGCACAAAGATCAGGATCGTACAAGTCCCAAAATTCGCCCCAGAATGTGATATTCACACCTTTTTAGCCTTTTTTTTAATTTAACTGTGAATCCCCGACGAGAAAAGAGTTTGTGCATTCTCAATCCACTTTCCTGTAATGGCCAAACCCACCCACCAGAGGATGGTGCAGAATAACCATCTGCTGCCTCACGTTTCCAAAGCACAACAATATTACACAAAATATGTCTCTGAGAGGCACAACAAAGATTATAATCCTTGCATTTGATACAGCGCCTTATCACGCCTTCGAGACGTCTCAAAGCGCTTCACAGAATATACTGTAAAGCGAATTGACTGTGTGTTTTGTGGGCGAAAGGGACACAGCGTACGGGACTGGAGTGGGTTTTGGACTATATTGGATTGTGCTCAAGACTCAAACAGAATCAGTAACACACCAGTGCTTTGCAAGTACGGCACAAGATTACAAAACACGCCTGAATCATTTCATTCCAGAACAAATTCTCAATAGATTAAACGACACATACTGATTGATAAGTGCCCAATGGACAGGGCTCTGGTTTGTCAGCTCCAGCGAGAGAATAGTGTCCCTCTCTCACCCCACGCTGAGCTGGAGATGAGGCACCACCTGTACAGAAGTATCCTGGTTTACAGAGACCCGACACAGCTCGGTTACTTAATCCAGCGCAATAGAACCTGCAACAGAGCAAGACTGTTAAAATAAGGCTACTGGTTAAGTGGTCAACATGGTTAGATCAATCGAGTAAGAATGCTGGAGTGAAATTGAGTCTTCACATTTCATGTTTGCTCAGGGCTATCCATCTTATTATTAATAATAATAATAATCCTTGCATTTGATAAAGCGCTTTTCACGTCGGGAGGACGTCCCAAAGCGCTTCACAGAACACACTGTAAAGTGAATTGACTGTATATTTGTGGGCGAAGGCGGCAGCCAATTGCGCACAGCAATGTCCCACAAACAGTCGTGGATTGAAAATGACCAATTTATTATTGTTTTTGGTTTTGGAGGATTATTATTAGGCTCTGTGTGGAGTAAGGAAACTTGCCCGAGGTTTCGCCCTCTGCTTGGAATTGAACTCAGGTCTCTCACTTGCAAAGCGAGTGCTCTAACCACTGAGCTACAGGACTCCTATTCCCCACTCATTGTACCGCATCTGAATGTTTTGGACTATACCCTTATGTGCAATTGTCTGCCGTGTGTGTCGCCCACAGAAATGTAAGTCACTTCACTTTACAATATATTCTGTGAGGCGTTTTGAGTCATTTCGAAGACGTGATAAGGTGCTATTATCATATGCAAGGATTACTGTTATTATATCTTTATACTAAAAAAAATTAAAATACAATACAATTTACATTTTATAGCGCCTTTCATGTCAGGAGGATGTCCTAAAGCTCACCCAGTGAGGAGAAAATGACCAAAAAACACAGTCAAAGAGATCACAGAGAGTTTTGAGACTTGCATTGAAAGAGAGGGAGAGGAATGAGTCAGAGAGACTTCGGGCAATATGTCCAACTCCACAGGGCTTCCCATTCCTGCTATGGAATGTTAATCTACCCTGACCCCAAGTGGGGACTGAGCCCACAATTCTTAGTGCACACCTTCATATGAGAGAACTTTTGGAAGACATGATAGTAGAGCATCGTACCCTGGGGGACAGGTCTCGCAGTCTTTCGAGCTCCTCAGACCACTGCTATTGCTGAAGGTACCTGCTGGGCAGGGCTTGGGGAACGCTGAACCAAAGGGACAGTAACCCCCAGCTGTACAGATATCCCCAGTGATCCCATCAGACGGGGTCTAGAAAGCAAAGACACACAGGACTAGTTTGTGTTCAACATGTTATAAATACTATTTTCTACCTACAGCTCTGTCTTGTTGCCAACGGTTCTTCTGCAGGTCAGAAACACGTTCTGCCTCCTCTGGCAATATCTGACTAGTTACCAAGAGTCCACTCTGTTTGTCTACGGTGAGAATACAGATCTGGACATTAATAGAACAAAACTATAACTAAATATCAGGCAGATATGACTTTGGGTTACAGATATGATCATCTGGCACTATGATAATTCCTGTGAGTCTTTTGCTTCAGACCTTTTTTTTGGAGAGTTGCCGGTGTAATCCTTACACTTATTGTGTAGGTCACAGCGTAACTAATGACTAAAGGGATTATGATGGCTTGGCGGGGATTTGCGGGTTGTAAATTAGAAACTCGGGACCTATATTTGACTCTTACCGCTGTAGTCGCTCTTTCCCTGCAATAGAACCCAGCCTTGCAGTAGCCAGTTGGTTTAGTCAGAGCTACATCAGCACAGTATTGCCCACCTCCACAAGGCAGGCACTCAGACACTGTCCGACGGCCACTTCTGCTGCTGTATGTTCCAAGGCCACAGGAGTGTGGGTTCACGCTGCCACTCACACAGTAAAAGCCCTGCGGAGGGAACACACCGAGCTGGTATGAAGAATATTTGAAACATAGTAAGAGAATAATAATAATAGTAATCCTTTTGCGTTTGATATTGTGCTTTTGCCGCATCATCAAAAAGCACAGGAAGAATCCAAATGTGTTCCGTTGTTTAGAAAATACTCACTTTCTGGCAGAGGTTTGGCTCTTTGGAACCGTAATGGTTGCAGTAGAAGCCATGTGGGCACCGGAAGCAGCTCTCCTCTGTCTCTGCTCCAGATGTGTTCAGGTAGAAGCCAGGTTTACATGGGAAAGAGTATGGGTTCCCCGTCCCCAGTGGGCAGTAGTGTCCTCTGGGGCAGTGTCCAGTCTATAACAACAACAACAAACAACAACTTGCACTTATATAGCGCCCTCCACACAGGTAGCGTCTCAGAGCGCTTAACAAAACTCTCTGAGACGCTCTACAACCAAAGGACGTGAGCTATTTGCTATTTGCTCTTTAGTAGCGTCTTGTCCCATCGTCCCATCTAAAGACCTTCCTCTGTTAGTGTACCTTTAACATTAGTTATTTAAAAGTTCGAAACTTTTTTCGGAGGGGAGTTTCACATTTTGGGATCCACACCACTGTTTTAAGAAGACGTGTTAAATCTCCACAGGCTCTAAAGTCCTTCCTATCATACTATCATAACAGCAGTCTCTAATGTAATGAGACCTCACAGAAAATACCCTAATGTCTGTTAACACTTTTCAGCCGTGTCTGCAATGCTTGATTACTCACAGGCCAGGTGATCGCCGCAGGTTCGGTCCCTTCACTGAAACAGTATTTTCCAGCGGGACAGAGAGCACATTGGGACACACTTTCTAGTCCGTGTAGATTGCTGTAAGTACCATTTGGACACGGCTTGGGGGTAGACTCCTGCGGAGAAAAAAGGAGAACCGAGAGTGCTAAAAGGTCTTAAAGATAGCCGTTCAAACAATTTCAGTTCAAACAATTTAAGCCAATTGATATATTTATATCATTTTCAACAAAATACTTTCAGGATTATATTTACACCACCACCAACAACAACAACGCCGACGACAAATTACATTTGTACGACACCTTTCACGTCGGAAGGACATCCCAAGGCCTTGGACAGTCAGGGTTCTGGACCTGAGTTGGGGTTTGGAATCAGAAACGGTGCAGGACAGGGAGGGTAGTGTTAGGAGGATGACACCAGTCAGTACTGCTCACCTCTATCAGGTTCCACAATCGATATCATTCAACAGTCAAAATTCATGATAAAAGCCAAATATTAATGTACTGTACTTCAGTAAAGCTGTCACTGTAGGATCGTGAGCTACTATTTCACTGTAGGTTTTAATGCTACTCTGATTTCTTGCCGATTGAGCACTGAGTGGTTCAACTATAAATTATTCACCTCAATTAAAATGCAAGAGCAAACATAACTCAAATGAGGAAACTTTGCAATCAGGAGGCACAGGTCAATGGACATTATTAATTGATGGGTTTTACATGACAGAAATCAGACTCTACTCGACTAAATTGGATTCCCAAGCAACACATTCGAAGACCGGTATACTTTCCCTTTTCTATCATCCTGCTTTATTGTTTAACTGACTGCCACTTTAATTTCAACGCTACTATCTGCTTACAATGTCCTTTTGCTGTTGTTGACACAAAGCAAAGGTAATGAACAATAGGTATATACATTGTCTTTCACGTTCCTGTTGCCATTATTTTAATCACTCAGTAAACATTGGACACAATATTTATACTGCGCTTGTTTTCTGAGTCGTGCAGTTCAATAGTTGAGAGTAAAAGGACTTTGCCTCAGCAATGCCTCGTGGCAGGAAAAAGGAGAAGCCATTGAAAGAGATAAAATGGAGGCGATGTGCTCACCTGACATTCTGTAACGTTATTTTTCTCAGCAGAATCAATGCGTGGGCCGGGACAGCATCTCCTTGGGTCTGCTCCTCTCCCTGGGCAGCTACAACGCGGGAAACAATCAATACAAAGGTTTTAAATCCACGTCAAAAGTGAGACTCACCCACAAAATACACAGTTAATTCACTTTACAGTACAACCCCTGAAGCGCTTTGAGACGTCTCAACGACGTGATAAAGCGCTATCTCAAATGCAACGATCATTATTATTATTAGAAAACAAAGAACAAGACAAGATCGATTGGTATGCTCACCCCACAGACTGCAGCACGCGTCAACTCCCTTAACATAGGCTCTGTGCACACATTTAATTTTAATATATAATTTATTCATTTAAACAGAGCTACGCAAGATTCAAACTCTTCTTAGAAACACAGGAAATTCCCAGACTACTGGAGAAGACCATTGTGTTTCATCAGACTGGTCCTTGGTTAGTTTGAAACAGCTTATAATTTTCTTTTTTACTTTGAGACCAGGTTAACGTACAGACTAGTTGGTCATGAATTCGTACAGAAACATTATTTCTCTGGTAGCCAGAGGCTGGTAGTACCTTAAATCCAATACGTGCAACCAATAACAGCTAAATATCAGAACAAAACACAACGCTGTACTCACTAGAATCCAGGTGGACATTCAAGGCAGTGACCAGATGTGTAGTATTGTCCTTTTGTACAGTTGATAAGAGAGTCTGCAGTACAGTTTGTTGCAGAGTGATCAGCAGAGGACAAAGCTACTACAAAACCTACATAAAATAAAGCCAACGATAAAATCCACGCTGCTCGCAAATTATTATGTAGCATCTCGAAGCTTTTGCAGCCCATATTTTCAAAATAAACTCTGCAGTACATAAAATGCAATAATACACCAACTGCCGCATCTACATCATTTTAGCAGCAGTTCACCGCCAAACGTGAAGCCAAAGCGAGTGCTCAATTCACATCGCAACTCAACTCCTGGCACCACATTGCACCAGATATAATGCCTGGCGTTAAGCTTTGACAGCAAGCTCCGCCAAGGCAGAACATTCCCTAATGTGCCAAACAATTCAGTCTTAAAACAATGAAATGGCAGTACTACTTGATGCCCACGACAATTTTGAAATGACCAAAAATAAAGTGACTCGATCCAAGGTTTCACTTTGGTCGAACACCTTTGCGATGTTTCACATTTTGAAAGAAAAGGGAGACTTGAAGTAGGAAAGCACTGAAGGGACTACACTGCACTGGATCAACAGCTGGACCCCAAAAACAGAGTGAATATTTGACTTACCAGAAGCAAGGAGAAACGAAAGGCTTACAAAGATAGACATGGCTTTGATCAACATAAAAACATAAGAATTTGCTGGCGAAAGAAGCGCGAGGTCGACCCAGTTCGTCTTCCACCATCGTGGCAGTTGCTCGACATGTCGTGCCCCAAACTATACACAGTCTCCTGTAGCAGCATTTTGGGACGTCCTCCTGACGTGAAAGGTGCCGTACAACTGTAATTTTGTATTGTATGTTATTTTCCAGCAAAAATCTGTCTAATTGGTTCTTGAAACAAACAACATTGTCTGCTTCCGCCGTCTCTCCCAAGGGAGCCTGTTCCACTCAGCATAAAAATACTTAAGCGAAGGCTCGCCATTAAATTCACAGCATAGATTTTACAGTTATGCGGTCATGAGCAATTGGTGAGAATCCAGATATGCTGTAGATCAGGGTATACACAGCTTTTAGTATCTTAGTGTTACCTGAGATCAGAGTGAAATAAACACCCGCTGAAACGAATGCGCTTGTGAAATTGACACTTGCATTAGTAAACTTCAGAAAACGGAAGCCACTTAAAAGCAAAAAAATAGAGAGTGTTGAAAGCAATGGAGGCAAAGAATAGTACATAAAACTTTGTAATGCATGTAAAGTGGCCGCAAACATGATATCCCTATTTATAATTAAAATCTAACGCAAAAATAGTAATTAAATATATGTAAGCATGTTTGTTTGTACGTATGTCTGTATGATGTACACTCTACAGAGCAATTAGCTGACTGATATTCAGGCAGCGGAGTTGTCTCGTTTTAGATCAGGACAGCACTAAAGCAGATCAGTGTTACACACAGCAATGTCACATTGAAGATGATTTTTAAAAAAAGTAAAGAGAGAATTTAGGAGGAAGGACAATTACTGATCATTTTCATTTTAGGAAGCAAAAGAATAATAATAATAGTATTCATAATATTAGTATAATAACAATACTATTAATAGTATTATTACTGATAATAATATAAATAATATTATTCATAATATAAATAATATTATTCATAATATTAATACAATACTATTAATAGTATTATTAATAGTACTATTAATAGTATTATTATTAATTGTTATTAATTGTTATTATTAATATTCCATTGTAACATATAATAACATATGAATATATAATATTAATATTATTCATAATAATATTGATATACTATTGATATGATTGTTGTTATTTATTACTAATATGCAATAATAATAATAATAATCCTTGCATTTGATAAAGTGGCACAAAAGTTGTCCATCATCCTCCCCCACCAGTGTTCACAGCTTGCGCATGCTCCATGGCTGGCGCGCGTTGCAGCCTGGGAAACGTAGTTTCTCTCGCCCGACGCACGGCTGCGTTTCCCAGCGTCCCTTTCGGGGCGGGGCCCCGTGCGGCGCATGCGCGTTGAGCGGCGCTGCCTTTGGGGCCTGAGCAGCGGGAGAGAGCGTCACAGCCTCAGCCCCGAGGGTGAGTTATAGTGTCTGTGGGGCTGTGTCTGGGGGTGTGTCCATCTCCCTGTCTGTGGGGGGGTGTCTCTGTGGGGGGTATCTGTGTGGGTGTCTCTGTGGGTGTGTGTCTCTGTGGGTGGGTCTGTGGGGGTGTGTGTGTCTCTGTGTGTGGCTGTCTGTGTGGGTGTCTGTGTGGGTGTGTGTCTCTGTGGGTGTGTGTCTCTGTGGGTGTCTGTGTGTCTCTGTGGTTGGGTGTCTCTGTGGGTGTGTGACTCTGGGTGTGTGGGTGTGTCTGTGCGCGTGTGTCTCAGTGTCTTTGTGTGGGTATACGTCTGTGGGTGTGTGTCTCTGTGTGTCTGTGTGTGTGTCAGTGTGTGTGTGTCTCTGTGTGTCTGTGTGTGTGTCAGTGTGTGTGTGTCTCTGTGTGTCAGTGTGTGTGTGTGTCTCTGTGTGTCTGTGTGTGTGTCAGTGTGTGTGTGTGTCTCTGTGTGTCTGTGTGTGTGTGTCAGTGTGTGTGTGTGTCTCTGTGTGTCTGTGTGTGTGTCAGTGTGTGTGTCTCTGTGTGTCTGTGTGTGTGTCAGTGTGTGTGTGTGTCTCTGTGTGTCTGTGTGTGTCTGTGTGTGTGTGTCTCTGTGTGTCTGTGTGTGTGTGTATAAGTAGGAGCTGAAGTTTCTGCCTTATTGTCCACACAGAAATAACTCTTCTCTGACCCGTGAGGGACAAAGGTACTTTATTATAATAATAATAATAATAATCATTGGATTTGATACAGTGCCTTATCACGTCTTCGAGACGTCTCGAAGCGCTTCACGGAACATACTGTAAAGCGAACTAACCTGATTTTTTTTTTGGGGGGGGTGGCGGGGGGTGCGAAACACAGCAGTCAGTCGCGCGCAGGCAGCGTCCCGCAAACAGTCCATGGGTTGAGCGACCAAATTGTTATCCATAATTACAGTCCTATCCACGATTACAATCGCGTTCATCGTCCGGGTTCACGTGGCCGCTTTCATGTAAAATGTACGCCTCAAAGCTAGAAAATAATACAGTAAAATAATATCTGGGATACAGTGTGTGTGTATATGTGTATATTCATACATATATTGTTCGGAACACGACATGTCAGGCGACTCCCAGGATGGTGGAAGGTTGACACTCAGTTGAGTCGTTAAACTGAGGTCCCATCTACCTGTTGGGATGGATGTTATGCATTCCGTGGTACTATTCGAAAAGAGAAGAGTTTTTCCCCCGGTGCCCCTGGATAAATATAAACGATCATTCATTTGTGAGACATTGCTGTGCGCAAATTGGCTGCTGAGTTGGCCTCCAGATACATAGTCACTATACTTTAATAGTAAATCCTGTGACACACTTTGAGATGTCCTCCCGATGTGAAAGACACTGCATCAAATGCCTATGATTTCTATCCTGATTTAATTTGAACTGAGGTTTAATCCCTGCTCATAGAGGGAATTATTTGAAATTCAACAAGTTTTGGTGAGTCACTGTGCTGACATGGAAGTTAGTTCTCTGAAGCATATAATCGCAGAAATCTGACTCATTCGTAGCCTAAACTGTGAGTCATGCTGAGTGATATTCATCGCTTACCTGCTACGAAACATATAATTCTTCCCCGTAGCTATTGTTCCCGTCACAACCTAAAGGATGAAGCTCCACAGCTACTTGGCTGTGACTGATCTGTCCATGTCTCTGTCTCTTTGCTGCTTAGATTTCTGAACTGGATGTTGTCCTCCCAGGATGAGATGGTGCTGTGAGGTTGCTGTTGCTATGGTGTGCAGTTGATGTCGTTGGCGCTGCTCTTACAATGGCTGAGAGTGTTAGAACGTTCCTTCTCGATGTGGCAAAGGTAAATGCTCTACATAATAATAATAATAATCCTTGCGTTTGATACAGCGCCTCATCACATCTTCGAGACGTCTCAAAGCGCTTCACAGAACATACTGTAAAGTGGATTGATTGTATATTTTGTGGGAGAAACGCAGCAGCCAATTGCGCACAGCAGCGTCCCCACAAACAGTCGTGGATTGAGTGACCAAATTATTTTTTTGGAAGGAATTATTACCCCTGGAAAAGCGATCCCCTTACATTTGCCTTGAACCATTTTGAGTCATTGAATCCAAAGGAAAATTCCCCGGAGAAGTCGTTTTAAACACTCAATGATGTGGAATTGCGAACCCCGATTTTCGGTTGGATTTGCCTGTTTTCCAATCAAATAAGATAACGAAAATACACCTCAGCTCTGGCTGAGGTGAGCTGGTGATGCAGATATAAATAAACACAATGGCTCAGTAGCACAGGAGGGAACGATACTAATAATAGTAATCCTGGCATTACGTGACGTTTCAAAGTGCTTCACGGAATATACTGTGAAGTGAATTGACTGTGTGTTTTGTGGGCGATCTACTGAACCAGCATTGGAGTTGTTTATCTTTTGCTAATGAAAGACGTGCACCTCATGTTTTTGAAAGTCATTCAATTTTAATGCATCCGCACGCTTTTATTTCAGGGGATAAAGGATTCCATTTTTGGGATACGGACGATATCTCAGCTCGATGAGCGTATTCACCAGAAGAGGGAGGAACAAAGGAGAAAGAAGGAACAGCAGCGCGGAGCTCTGGCGCATCGGAGAGCACACATTGAGGAGAAAAGAGATGAGAAGTGAGTAAATTGTGCCTTAACATCCCGAGGCATTGAATAAGCCTCCAAACTGGTCACTTCGCTGCTGGACGGGTTCCACTGTATCACTGCTGTCGCATCAAGAAAGCTAGAAAAATAAAAAATAATGTTTAGTGTAACTATATTTTCACGCAGCGAGTGGATCAGGAATGCATTGCCTGAAAGGGTGGTGGAAGCCGATTCGATAACCACTTCCAAGAGAAAAGTTGATAGATATTTGGGGAGGACAGATTTGCAGGGCTATGGGGAGAGAGCGGGAGAATAGGATTCATTTGGACAGCTCTTTCAAAAAGCCGACACAGACACTGTGGGCCGAATGGCCTCCTTCTGTGCTGTATAATTCTATGATTCTGTGATTTACGAAGCCAAAGGAGCAGAAACCGATACTATGGCTTTAACAAAAACACATTTATTTTTGGATCAAGTCTGGACACTGAGTGAAGGTGATTAACCCCATTCCCTATTCCTTAATAAATTATACAATTGAAGGCTTATCTAAATGTCCTCTCTCATGCTCTGGAATCTTCTGTAATCTGTCCAGTTGAAGCTTTTCTTCAACCTGGATCACTTGGAACTGCTATAATATGAAATATTGTATTGTGAATTTCCAATGTTTTTCAGTGAGCCTCGGATAGCAAGCCGGATCCTGCAGTGCTGTGCATGGAATGGAGGAATATTTTGGGTAAAGCTTGCTTTTTTCTCAAATTTAAAATGTTCTCACTGCTCAGCCTTTAAAATGATAGTTATTTTCAAACTAGTGGGAAGTTGCCTGCCCCAGAATTGGATATAAGGGAGTAGGTCTTACCTGCGAATGGAGGTATGCAGTGATGAGTTGTTAGTGCGGGGCAAAGAGCTGAGGCAGCCCTCGTCAGTGTCAGAAATTACGTGCTTTCTTTCTGTGACCAGGGCTCCCTCTGTCTCCCTGTCCTCCTGGGTCTCTCCGCTGCCTTCGACAGAGTCGACCACGACATCCTCCTCCACCATCTCTCCTCCTTCATCCACCTCACTGGGACTCCACACTCCTAGTTCGAATCCTACTTCATCCACCGGCATCGCTTTGTCTTCACAAACAGTATCTCCTCCGGCCCTGAATAGTCACCTGCGGGGAGAGAGAGGCTGAGCGACCGTACCTGTATGGTTTGCACACTCCAGGAATGTTATTGGAATGTCATTATAAGGAAAACTCTACAGAAGATTGCGCCTCCTCTTTGCTTTTAATAATGCTTGTTTCTGCTTCTCCTCACAGCTGAGCATCTTTGTCTTTTATCGAATTTTTATCCCTCTGCTTCAAGCCATCACTGCACGCATTATTGGTAAGTAGAGGTTGGGGACTAAAGGGAATAGGGATAAGTAATAACCCTTCCATTTGATATAGCGCCTTATCTCATTGAAACCCGACAAAGTGCTTCACAGAGCATGGCGAATTATACCCTTGTAAGTATCGTGACAATGTCCCACAAACAATGTCCCACAAACAGCGATGAAGTGAATCATTTTTATCTGGAGGATTAATGGCCAGGACACCGCGAGAAACTCCCATTTCTTTGAATACTGTAGGATGTTTAACATCCACTTGAACAGACAGAACAAAAGTAGTATATTTAATTCTCCATACTGCTCCCTTTATGGGATTGTACTTGTGTGAAATGCTGTCTTTGTCATGTGCAGGTGACCCATCATTGCACGGGGATGTCTGGTCTTGGTTGGAATTTATCCTGAACTCTACATTCAGTGCGTTGTGGATACTTCCTCTCTTCGTCCTCAGTAAGATAGTTAATGCCATCTGGTTCCAGGTAAGTTAAGGTCACTGATAAAGCCAAAGCTGTTTGTCTCAAAACTGCCGGAAATTCAAGTAACTGGGATTTAGTCAATTGTAAAATGTCTAGTACAACTGCTGGGTGCCTGACTCATGGACGGAAGCCCATCACCACGCTTGAGAATATTCAATACAATACAAAATGACCTTTGTATAGTGCCTTTTGCGTCGGGAGGACGTCCTAAGCACCCGTCAGACCTACAATCCCCATCATTTCCGCAACCAGGCTCAGGTGCACCAGGGTAAAGGGTAAGGGTACCGTTTATCCCTTAACCCAAAAGGTTTTTACCGACTGCCGTTAATGTCTGTACCTCAATCCTGGTCCCTTCTTGTGCCATGGTGCAAGTCACCAAATAAAGGACTGACTGAGGACGTTCCTCAGTGTGATGTGTGGTGCAGTATGCTCGAATAGTTGAGGCGTGCCAGCAACTACCAGCTAATCATTACTTACTGGTCAATTCTTAATCTTAACCCTGTCATTATGAAGAGGGAGAGTGGGCACTTTTCCCACAGGGAAGAGAGTCTTACTCAGGCTCCTCGAAAGCACTGCACAGTAATCCGTTCAAAGTTCCACTTGGCGGTGCATCGGAACGTGTTTGTTCATCTACGGTATCTATCAAGAGATCGTGAAGTAAGATTGCGGAAAGGATCTTATTCACAGGAAAATACAATAGCTTTTACTTGAATACTTCCTTAAATGAAATTGCAAGAAGTCCGAATTAGTATTTGAATCCGACTGATTCGACTCCGTTATAATTGTGTTTCTTATTTACAGGACATTGCTGACTTGGCATTTAAGGTATCCGGTAGGAAAGCACAGCCCTTCCCCAGCATCAGTAAGATTATCGCCGACATGTTGTTCAACCTGCTCCTCCAAGCCTTGTTCCTCATTCAGGTATGATCGTATTGGGTTTATAGTCATAAACTAACTCATAAAATGTTCACTCTGTCTGACCAGGGCTTCCACTACCTCCCCGTACTTCTTGATCTCTCCTCTGCCTTCAATACTGCCCAACCACTCCCATCTTTCTCCACCGTTTCTGCTCCCTGCTCCACCGTCCTTTCCCGGGTTTCACTCCTACCTGTCCCAGCATCTTCACTTTGTTTCTTCTATTGGCTTCTCCTCCGATTCCTGCACACTTCCTCAGTCCTCGCTCTGTCCTCAGTCCTCTTCTTTTCACATGCATGCCGAGGTATCCGGAAGTACAGCATCCTGTAGGCATGGGTCTACTTTCCACATGTTTGTGGATGATACCCAATTCTATCTCGCTACCTCTACCCTTAATTACAGGACTTCTGCTATTCTGATCGATTACCTGTCAGACATCTAACACTATTGACAAGACTGAGGTTCTTCTGCTTGGCTCCCATCAGTACATTCATTATTTTGCAGAATATCATCAGTTTTGTGTGTTGGTTTCTTTGATCATATTTGACGAAGGACTTGGTGTCTGATCTAATTTTCTCGGTTGCCTTTTCCCCAGGGAATGATAGTGAGTCACTTTCCTATTGAAATCATCGGACAACTGGGCAGTCTATTTCATATGTCAATGTTGTATTCTCTCTACTGCTTCGAGTACAAATGGTTCAACAATGGTAAGTAAATGGGAAATGTGTTAGACCGGGCAGCAGCAATGTGCCCAGCAACAACTACATTTCAAGTGACAACTGTTGACTGTACAAGTTGCCTATAAAATATGCAGTCACTGCATCTCACAGTAAAATTCACACAGTATAAAGCTTTAAAACGTCTCTGAGGTGACAAGGCGCTATATCAAATGTAAGGATTATTATAATATGTCAAAAGCATCAGAGAATGTCATCCAAGTACAACATTTACGCTGTTAAAACAAGGTTTATGTCAGGAATGAGTCATTTCTGAACATATTTTGTTTTTTTGTGTTTTGCAGGGGTGGAAATGCACCAGCGTTTATCCAACATAGAAAGGAATTGGCCTTATTACTTCGGTTTTGGATTACCTTTGGCTATCCTCACTGCCCTACCATCATCCTATGTGATCAGGTTTGCAGTAATCCTCTTATCAATATATATTAAATCTTCATTGTTATTCTGCTTTTTGTACGTACTGTGATTGTGCTCACGTTTCCTATCTCCCCGGCTTGGAGTCAAGCTTTGCCACTATCAAATGCTCCCAAGTCGCTACCTGCATGGAGGGCGCTATGTAAATACTAGTTGGTGTTGGTTGTGAGTGGCTTAGCATTGAATAGAACGTGAGGGTTTCATGGTTCAAATTGATGCAGTACAAAAATTTGATATGCAAATAACTGTATTGACATATCCCTGTGTATTGAATAATTGTAGATAGTGGAGAATAATCCTGTTTCTCTTCTGTTTTGCAGCGGCTGCTTGTTCTCCATTCTCTTTCCTTTGTTTATAATAAGTGCAAATGAAGCAAAGAGTCCAGTGAAGCTGTTGTAAGTACCTTTCAAATCTGATCTTCAGTGTGGTTCTTAAATTGGAAATGTGTTGTGTGGTTCTGTGACATGGTTTCCATATCCCCAATGTCCCAATTACCGTACAATATAACATTTACATAGCGTTATTGGAGGTTGGCTCAAAGCACCTGAAGATGCTAGCTGGACTCCTGAACTGAGGGTGAGCCCAGAGGGGTGAGAAGAAAGAGACTGAAAGTACGATGAGTATAGGTATTCAGCTGTACTATATCTCCCATCTGAAGGAGGTTATATGGGACAAGCGCCCATGCAGGGGAAAATTAGACATTTGTGTGTCTTTAAAAGCAGATTCGATAGTAGGTTTCAAAAGAAAAATGGATATGTAGTTGAAAAGGAAACATATTGCAAGGCTATGGGGTAAGAGTGGGGAAGTGGAATTCATTGGATAGCTGTTTCAAAGAGCCGGCATAGGCATGATGAGCCGAATGGTCTCCTGTTGTGCTGTTAAGATTCTATGATTCTCTGATAAAAGTTTGAATTTCTTTGTTATTCGACAAATGGAAAAGAATGTGCGTGAACCAATTATAATGCGAGCTCCATTCTTCCTCTTTCCAGTCATTTCCAGCTGCACCTCTTTTCCTTTGTGATCATGCTCAGCAATAAACTCTTTCACAAGACGGTTCACATTCAATCTGCCATGACAACGATGGGCTCATCTGAGCAGCTATCATCATCTCCTCATCCATCCCCTGCCAAACAGAGATCCGCATCAGCTCAGTAAACAACGGTTGAGGACAATGTGTTATCTGTCATTCTGTCCAAGGTACATTCGTTAAAAAAGAAGGCAGGCTAGTCCTACTGGAAAAGTGGTTGATAATTAGCCGTGATTCACATATGTTTCCGAACGCAGATTGTGTCTGTTCCTCCATACCTGCCTTGTACCTATCCACATCCGTCTGACTCGCCATGGAATACATGCAGCCTTCCGTTTTACAGTCCTGGGAGAATAGAGGATTTTAAATTTCGTGTGATTTTCAAAGTGGTACATTTTTATGTGAATAGCATTTTATAGAGAGCGCATGTATCTGTGTGAGAGACTAGACTTCACAGCAAAGCATTAGCTAACTTGTGCCTAAATGTTACTTTCTGTATACGTGTGCCAAGTATGTGAATTTCAGAACGCATCAATGCTATTCATCGTTTTGAGGGGGTAACAGGCGGAGGATGTTGAATTACCACAATGTTTGGGTCAGTATTAGTCTCAATCCAGATGACCATCAGGGAATGTCATGATGAAAAGGTAGCTTGTATTATTGTACAATATTAAACCAATATTAATTATGATAAATGTATTTATGATCCCACTGAGATAATGAAGAAACATGATTGTTTTTGAAAATCCAGTGATTGTTTGTGAAGGCAGACCCATTGAAAATGGAGGGATGGGGTAATATGATGAGGACTTTGCAAAATCTTGTACCTTAAGAACCAATGGATCAATTAATCGTATGAACCTGATTTTGCTATAAAATTATTTTGTTCAAACTGGGCCCAACAACTGGTTTGGTTCTGCTCCAGAACTACTCTGAGCTTCGTCTGAATATGCTCATAGCGCTGAATGGGGAAGGTTGACGCTGGTTTAAGTGTCACTAAAAGTAAACTTGGTTGCACAATTGTTCCTAAATTTATATTTAGGGAAAGGAGTTTTAAATGTTATAGCATTTCCCAATCCCCAAATATCTTACATGATGCTGCTTCTGTGGACTATGTGGCAAAGAGGATTAGTTACTTCTGCAACAGACTGTATCTAGCCTTTGCTGAAGTTCTGCCGACCTTTTCCAACAGATGATTGAATGCCATTAACTACCCACCGAAAGGGTTACTGTAATGTCTTGACCAGGAGTTCCCAAGAAAATGGGCATTGCCCCTTTGTTATTTCAACTGCTCAGATGTATCAACAGTTCTGAAACTAGCAGTATTTCTTCTTTACAAGGGGCACGGCTGCAAAACCAGAACTAAGACAATTAGAACTGAAGGCACAAAGCATTTCTTCACAAAGAGGGTTGTGGCCCTATGCAACGCTCTGCCCCCCCCCCCCCCTCCCCGAAAGCTGTTAGAGGAATGTTAAAACGAGAGACCGACAAATTCTGAGTTTCGTAGTGGTATTAAAGGTTACAGAAAAAGGGATTAAAAGATTTGCCATGATCTAATAAATTGGTAGGACAGATTTGATGACCTGAAATAACCTTCTCCTATTCCTGTTTTCCGAAACACCTGTATTTAGATTCTTCATCAAGTTCCCGAAACATTAAGAATTACCAGTCAAACGTTGGTGTAGTGACAGATTTCTGCCTTTAATATCTTTAGCATGCTTTTGTAAACGTGTCCTGCTATTTGGTATTTATTAAATCTGCTGATATCATCCAGCAGCACAACAGCCCTGTACCAATACAAGACAACTGTACAAATCTTTATTATTGACCCAACAGTTCAATTTGGATACTTAGGACCTGTTTAATGTCATCGGAACACAGGGACAGATGTATATAGGTAGCTCAAACCTGTCTCCAATATATAGTAATTGTAAACGTAGCACACTGCAGTTGTTCAGCCAATACTGTCCCACCCATTATGGCTCTCCGGGTTGTAAGTGAACTGTGGCATCTCATCAAATTGTCCTGTTATAGTTTTTTTTTAATAAATGAATCGACTTTTGATCAATTGATTCAAATGAATTGACTTATTGCCTAAGCGATGAGACGTACCGGTCAGAATCCGAATCGAAACCTTACGAGACTGTCGTTCTCTGAAAAACGTAAGCGGAAGTTTTGAGTGAATTGGAAGACCAGCGGGTGGGAGAGGGGTGGGGGGGGGGTGGTCGTTGGTTGAAAAAAATTGAGGCAGGAGAGAGAGGTGGGGAGGGGAGGGGAGCGGGAGGTTGTGGGAGTTCATGTGGGGTATAATAATAATAATCCTTGCATTTGATATAGCGCTTTTCACGTCTTCTGGATGTCTCAAAGCGCTTCACGGAATGGACTGTAGAGCGAAGTGACTGTGCATTTTGTGGGCCAATTGCGCGCAACAGCCGTGGATTGAAGTGACCGATTTTATTATTGGGGTTCTTTTTTTCTCTCTCTCTCTCTCTCTCTCTGGAGAATATACCCACAAGTGTAGGCTCCATGAACCCCCTCCCCCCCCCCTCCCCCACCTCCTAATCACCTCCAGCCTTGCCCAAAGCACAAGGCAAAAAAAAAACCGCCCGATTGGGCGCGAAACCCGCCCGATTGGGCGCGAAACCCGCCCAACCCGCGCTGACGTCGGGGAAGTGACACGTACCACTTTGCGCTCTCGACCTAACTTGCTGGCTGGCTGGCAGGGCGCCGGACCGGAAGCGGGGGTGGGCGGGCGGGGCGGTGACTGACAGCGGCCGCGGCCCAATCAGGTGACGGCCTGCCCGGCCGGGGAGGCGGGGAGTGGTGGGGGACAGCGGCGGGAGGGCGGGTGCTTCCGGCCAGCAGGGGTAGGTTGTAGGATGAGCGGGAGAGACGCGGCGCTGAGGAGAGCAGGTAAAGCCTAGGCCTCGGGGGGAGGGGGAGTCACACACACAGAGAGAGAGGAGGGGGAGAGAGAGAGAGCGCCAGCGGGGGGTGTGGGTGAAGGAGAGGAGCGGCTCTGTCCGAGCCCCGGGTGGGTGGGGAGGCCCTGAGGAGTCACTCTCCCCTCCCCCCCCCCCCCCCTTCTCTCCCCCTCTCTCTTTACCCCCCTCTCTCCCTCCCCCTCTCTCCCTCTCTCTCTCTCTCCCCACTCTCTCCCCCCTCTCTCTCCCCCTCCCCCCCCTCTCCCCTCCCCCTCTCTCCCCCCCACTCTCTTCCCCCCTCTCTCTCTCCCCCTCTCTCCCCTTCTCCCTCTCTCTCTCCCCTACCCCCTCTCTCCCCCACTCTCTCCCCCTCTCTCCCCCCTCTCTCTCCCCCTCTCCCCCTCCCCCCCTCTCTCTCCCTCCCTCTCTCTCTCTCCCCCTCTCTCTCCCCCCTCTCTCTCTCCCCCCCTCTCCCCCTCCCCCACTCTCTCCCCCTCTCTCTCCCCCACTCTCTCCCCCTCCCCCTCTCTCCCCCCCTCTCTCTCCCTCTCCCCCTCTCTCTCTCTCCCCCTCTCTCTCCCTCTCCCCCTCTCTCTCCCCCTCTCTCTCCCCCCTCTCTCTCCCCCCTCCCCCACTCTCTCCCCCTCTCTCCCCCACTCTCTCCCCCACTCTCTCCCCCTCTCTCCCCCCCCCCTCTCTCCCCCCTCTCTCCCTCTCTCCCCCCTCTCTCCCCCCTCTCTCCCCCCCCCCGTCAGAGGGGAGTCCGGCCCCTTCACTGCTGTAGCCTTGGGTCAGACCATCACAGTCAGTCACAGTCGCCGCCTGTCTCATTCTATACACGATTAACGATCGATTATTATCAATAACCCCCACAATGCCTGAACCCCCCCCTCACCCCTCCCCCCCGGCGCGTCCGCCGAGACACGTCCCGAAGCGCTCCGCGGGGCGCGCCGTTAAGCGCGGGGACCGTGCGTTTTGAGGGTTTGGGGTGGGGGTGGGGGGGAACGAAAGGCACAACGGCGTCCGCGTCCCCCCCCAAACCCCACACACGCGCACAGTCGTGGGTCGGAAGCGCCCAAATTATTCGTATTGTTTATATATTTATTTATTTTCCGCAGGGGTTTATGTTTGTTACCGTTTATCCTCGTGAAACCGCTCCCTCTCCCCCTCTCTCTCTCTCTCTCTCTCTCTCTCACTCGCTCTTGAAAAGAAAAAGAAAAACTTTTCTCTCTCGTCAAGTTGCCGGTTGGAACCATTGACACGTCGTGCTATTCGGTCCAGCCTTTCCAGCCTCAGTTCGGGCAGGATTCTTCGCTGCGGAGTGTAGTGACTGTGTGTTTATGTCTGAACACAGCAGCTGATATGATGAGTGCGCAGCGGACGAACGCTACATCCTATTAACCCCTATTAAGATCTTCCCTTGTGACCATGCTTTCGGTCACCTTTCTTCCCTCCTTTCCTTTGGGACGTCCTGCTACGAAAGGCGCCAATTAAGTGTAAATTGCAGCGTAACTATTATTGCAACTGCTACGAGTTCCCGCAATCGGCATTTCGTAGCTATTCTCTGCACACGTTGACAAATGCCTTACCATGTACATTTATAAAGTGCGTTTTACGTTGGAACGATGTCTCAAAGTGTTTGGTTCCACCAACCTGACCTCTTATTTATTTGAATAATAGTTGTAGGAATTGAAGCACATCCATAGCTGCCTCTGCCCCTCTCCCTTTTCTCTCTTCCCCATCCTCTCTCCTATTTACTCCATTTCTAGCAGCGATATCTCTTATCGTGATCAGTTATCAAAGCATGAATTCAAAAAAGAACATATTTTATCCAAACATGGTTGTCTTTTTGCTGTTACTGGCTTAATATTTAATGTGTTTTTTTTCTGTTATAATTGTCTAGGCAATTGATTGTCTGCTGTTGATACCAGACCAAAGATGACGAAACTAGGATTCCTGCGGTTGTCTTATGAGAAGCAAGACACACTGCTGAAGTTGCTCATTCTGTCCATGGCAGCAGTGCTCTGTGAGTCCCGAATGAGCGTCTCTTTACACCAAAAGGCTGGAAATTCTCCTGTAGCCTCGTGTCACAACCAGGGTTTGGCAATGTTTGTGGGAGGCAGCGAAGAGTAAAACCAGAAATGCATCTCGTATTAATAATAATCCTATAATCCTTGCGTTTGATACAGCGCCTTATCACGTCTTCGAGACGTCTCAAAGTGCTTCACAGAATATAGTGTAAAGTGAATTGAATTGACTGTATATTTTGTGGGTGAAACGCTGCAGCCAATTGCGCACAGCAGTGTCCCACAAACAGTCGTGGAATTAGATCTATAAGATAGTACATCTTACTTTAATGGAAAAATACTATGTCCTGAAACACTCTTTTTTGTCTACAGCTTTTTCCACCAGGTTATTCTCTGTCCTGAGGTTTGAAAGTGTTATCCATGAGTTTGACCCGTAAGTATGTTTTGGCTTCGCAAGTAAAACTTAACCAAATTCTGCCAGTAATGAGTTAACATTTATTTTATAGAAGGGAACTGGTAATCTGCATTACAGTAACTGATACATTGATATTAAAGATAGAATCTCGGTCTGGAATAATAATAATAATCCTTGCATTTGACATAGGACCTTATCATGTAGTTGAGATGTCTGTGTATTTTGTGGGTGAATTGTGAATCAGTAACGCTATCTCAGCCGTTAATTTTGGATACATTTGTATGTTAGGCATAATAAATAAAATTGTGATTTCTCATCATTTTCTGTGTTTTTTTGCTGGAGTATTTGATGGACAATAAGCCCCGTAATTGCAATGTACATGTTGATGAGCAGTGGATGCCAAGATTTATTTATTTATTGAATGCAGTGGATCCCACAATATATTGTATATTACTGTTCTTAAAAAAGAATGTTTATAGAGAACTTTGTTTCTTTCCCCTCTCAATGTATTATAGGTACTTCAACTACAGGACCACTCGCTTTCTTACTGAAGAGGGTTTCTACAAATTTCATAACTGGTTTGATGACAGAGCTTGGTATCCACTGGGAAGAATTATTGGAGGAACAATCTACCCGGGTTGGTACACAACCTAATGACAATAATAATCCTTGCATTTGATGTAGCGCCTTATCACGTCTTTGAGACGTCGCAAAGAGCTTCACAGAATATACTGTAAATTTACTGTATATTTTGTGGGCGAAATTTAATGCTTGTGGGTAACTTTACTATTCAGAAACCAATTTGTGCACAACAATGTTCCACAAACAGCCATAAAGTAAAGTAAATAACTTTTATTTTGGGTGATTATTGGCCAGGACAACAAGAAACTCCCTTCTCTTATAATGTCCACCTGATCAGGCAGACAAGACTCTTGTTTAATGTCTCATCCGAAGGACAATACATCCTCACTGCTTTGGGTGTCAACCTAGACATAGTAATTAAATCGATATATGGCACAGATGAGATAGATCTGATGTGTTTTTGAGGGCAGGAATATTGTTTTCCAGAAACTCAAAACCGCTTGTTTAAAATTTCCAGGTCTCATGATAACCTCAGCCACCCTCTACCATGTCCTACACTTCTTTCACATCACAGTTGACATCAGGAATGTGTGTGTGTTTCTGGCTCCGCTTTTCTCCTCCTTTACCACCATTGTGACGTACCATTTAACAAGAGAGCTGAAGGTAAGAAGTAAAATAACACAAGAAGCTAGGTTTGGCAGTCTGCGTTTCTTAAATTCAAAAGGTCTTTGAAAACTTTCCTTGCTTTAAGGTCTGTGCAGAGTCACACAAGACGACCCTTCTTCTGCGGGCTAAATCTATGACTTACAACACTTGCCTTTTTGTATCAAGCAGAAAGAGACATGGAAATGTAGAAATAGCAAAGTAATGAGTTTGAGGGAATCTCACTTAAATTCAGTGCTTAGTACAAGTCCATTACTGCCTGTAATTGCCGTTACTGTGGGTTCGGCATCTTTAAAAGTGAAAGTAGTCCTCCACCTCTATAAATCTTTGAACAAAATGAAAATCCTGCAGATGTTAGAAATCTGGAGGAAAAAACACAAGTCGCTGGGAGCACTCAGCAGGTCAGGCAGCATCTATGGAGAGAGGAAAGTGAGTTAACGTTTTAGGTCTCTGACCTTTCGTCAGAAAGTTCTGACGAAACGTCATCGTCTAACGATAGGTCATCGACCTGAAACGTTAACTCACTTTCCTCTCCATTAGATGCTGCCTGACCCGCTGAATGTTCTCAGCGACTTCTGTCTCTAAATCGTTGTCTAGTCTGTGACTGTGACAGATCGTGACGATACTATTTGTGTTTCAGGACGCAGGTGCTGGCTTGTTAGCTGCTGCCATGATCGCTGTGGTACCTGGATACATTTCACGTTCCGTGGCTGGCTCCTATGATAACGAAGGTGAGAGTACAACCTGGAATAACCTTGTAACACTTGCCTTACATTTCTTCTCGGTCTGCTTTCAGAATCCTTCTGTAAACCCACCTCTCTCCTACTCCTCCTCTATTTCCTATCCTGCTTGGGCACCCAAGCATCTCTGCGTAGCGCTTTGAAACATTTCCCGTGCCTAAAGCCCTATCTTTGTGCATTTTATTTATGATACATATATCTGCAGGTATTGCTATCTTCTGCATGCTGCTCACATACTATATGTGGATTAAGGCCGTAAAGACTGGCTCCATCTACTGGTCATCTATGTGTGCCTTAGCGTACTTTTATATGGTAAGTGCTGACTTCGGTTTCTTTTAATGGTTATTCTGTAAACCTGTTTATACAATAGAAACTCGGGGACACCTCGGACAGCGCAACACACAAACCCAGCGCTGCACTGGAGCATCAGCTTAGAATGCATGATTCCAAGTTCTGATGTGGGGCTTGAACCCACAACCTTCTGACGCAGACGAGAGTGCTGCCAGAGAGGCAGGCTGACACACAGTGGGAGATAGGGGTTAGGAGGGAGGTCACCGAATGTGCAGTCAAGGAAGAAAGCAGAAAAGAGGACAATGGGTTTAGAGGAAGTGTTTCAGGGCTTCGGCAAAGTGTTCCTGTTGTGGGTGTGCCTGCACTCTGTTTCATTGTCTCTCTCTCTGATCAATAAGTAGAACTGTGTTGAGAACTCACTTCCAGTGCAACTTAAAGGTAATGTGAACATATTGAGATGTGCAAAGTCCAAAGGATGAATTGGATGTCTGGCCAACTTTCTGTATGCTTCAAAAAAAAATTGATCCCTCAATCCAGACTGTTTGTGGGACGCTGTTGTCCGCAATTGGCTGCTGCGTTTTTCCCACAAAGTATACAGTCAATTCACTTTACAGTATATTCTGTGAAGAGCTTTAAGATGTCTCGAAGACGTGATAAGGCACTGTATTAAATGAGGAATTATTATTTTGCTGTTTCTTCTAACCTTGTTTGAACTCTTTCAGGTTTCCTCGTGGGGTGGTTACGTGTTCCTGATCAATCTGATTCCACTTCATGTTCTCATCCTGATGTTGACTGGTCGGTTTTCGCACCGCATCTATGTTGCCTACTGTACTGTCTATTGCCTGGGAACCATCCTCTCCATGCAGATTTCCTTTGTGGGATTCCAGGTTCGTGAAGTTCCTTTTATTGCAGGAGTTTTGTTGTAACAGCAACAACAACTCTCATTTATATAGTGCCCTTCTCGTGGGGTAGTGTCTCAGAGTGCTTAACAGTCGCGGAGCTTGATGCCAAGCCAGGGAGAGGGGGAAGATGGCCACAGATACGGTCAAAGAGGAAGGACAGGGAGGGAGTGGGGTGCTGCAAGCCAGAAGGATTGAGGCAGAGAGTTCCATAACTGTCGTGAGTTATGCCCTCGGCCCCCCCACCCCCAGCTCGGCTGCAAAAGCTGGCCTTCCTGCGGATGTGAAAGGCGCTGTACAAGTGCAAACTTTTATTGTATTGTAAGTCACTGCAAGACTCTGGCTTGAATGCTCGCGAATTTTGAACGCTGGGAAAAAAAACGTCATAATCTCCAATGCCGTTAGTGTACAATGCGCCTCTGAGATAAAAGGTACAGTGATGCGCTGAAATTAACTGTTGGTTTCTTTCTTCCCCGCAGCCTGTCCAGTCTTCAGAGCATATGGCTGCCCTGGGTGTGTTTGGCTTGTGCCAGATCCACGCCTTTGTTGATTACCTGCGCAGCAAACTCAGCACACAACAGTTTGAGGTCCTGTTTAAGAGCGTCATCTCTCTGGTTGGGTTGGTTGTGCTAGCTGCAGGAACCGTGCTGGTTCTGACAGGTACTATAAATATGTAGATGCGTACATCATTGCTTATGGTACAGCAAAGGTGGATTTGTTGGGAGTCACTCGTCGCTTATTTAGAAACCGTTTGGGGATCGTATTTTAAAATGAGGTGACAGTATTAGGAAGCAATCGGTTTGGAAATTATTCAGGAAATTGTAGAAATGCCTTTGTGGCTAAAGCTGCTAACAATTTACCAAAATAACACAGGGAAGAAATGTATAGTTTTTTGGGAGCCTCCGGAATTTACATTGGTCGAGTCAATGTCTCAAAAACAGGCATTACTGCTTGAGACATCCCAAAGCGCTTCACAGAATATACTGTGAAGTGAATTGACTGTATATTTTCTGTCATGGAATTCTGGAACCCCCAGATACTTTTGTTTAGCTCCTGTAGCACTGATTCTGTTTGCCTGTTGGCTTTGTTGCAGGTAAAATTTCCCCATGGACTGGGCGTTTCTACTCATTGCTGGATCCGTCGTATGCGAAAAACAATATTCCAATCATTGCCTCCGTCTCTGAGCACCAGCCCACCACCTGGTCATCGTATTACTTTGATCTACAGCTCCTTGTTTTCATGTTCCCAGGTACTGTAACCAAGAGTGTGGGAAAGTAACACAAGCACGCTACTTCCTATGCACGGATTCTTAGAAAAGGCTGTTTGAGATGTCGAGATTTGCATCTGGTTTCATCTGACAAGTGGACTTGTGGCTGTTAAGCAAGCTGTGTGTTTTGACTGTTTCAGCCGTGTGCTCACCCGTATCGTTTTCCTTCAAAGAATTGGAAAAGTGGATTCTGTTTACTTTATATCTGACTGAACCTAAACATATTCAAGATCTATATAAAGATTAAAAAGTGGGGAAGTTTGGAGTTCCCATCAATGCTAACTAGCTGTTTGTGGACTTCACGGGCTGTTTTGAATGTATATTTCCTATCTTCCTTTATACTAAGTTTACTAAAGCTATACTTTAACAAATTGCAGCAGTCTTCACCGAGTTAACATGTCTTGGAAACATATAACTTCAGTATGTTAAAATCTGCTTTGAGCAGAAGAGGTATAGCAAGTAAGAGTATAACCACATTGTTGTAGCCTGTCTGACTCTAATGGGACTGGGGGTGCAATCCCGGGAATCCCGATCCCATATAATGGTGGTCCCGAAATCCCGGGATTTATAGAAGACTAGATTTAAACATATAAAAGACATGTAAATTGGGTGGGATTCCTTCTAAGTGCTACTCTGACTACAGTATCTGTTTCTCCTACAGTCGGTTTGTACTACTGCTTCAACAACCTGTCAGATGCCAGGATTTTCATCATCATGTACGGTGTCACCAGTATGTACTTTTCCGCTGTGATGGTAAGCGTATATACATAGGCCATCGGTCTCACAACTGTCCATTGTTCTTTATGATCATAGTTTCCCAGATTACTTCTCCTGAGGTTTATTTTGATCCAATTTTCAATCCCACGACTTGTGATGTCCTTAGAGCATTACAGCCAATCACTCTCTATGTCAATAGACTCTATTTTTTGTTACAATTTTTCAACCTGCTTTTACTCCACAACACGTGGCCTGAGTGTAAATTTACTCAGTGAAAAGTTATTGTTCAGTTCTTTCTGATTTCCCCCAAACTAGATGTTTCCCACTTCTCTCCTCATTCCTCAAGACAAAGGGCCCCCTTGTCCTCGGTGTTAATGGTCTTGAAACTAGCAAAACATGTTTATTCTAACCTTGTGTTTTATTAATTCTCTTGTTTTATTTTTTTATTAACTCTACAGGTTCGACTTATGCTGGTGTTAGCCCCTGTAATGTGTATCCTGTCAGGGATCGGTGTATCTCAAGTTCTGTCAACTTATATAAAGAACCTGGATATCAGCCGCCCAGATAAGAAGTCAAAAAAGCAGCAGGATTCTACCTACCCGATTAAAAATGAAGTAAGACTCAGTCTTGACTGCCTTGGGATTCAAAACTTAGCTATGCTTTACTGCCCTAAAGTTGCAATCAGAGATATTTCAAACTGACACGGTAAAGTGCTAATATGTTTCTATGGGCAACCATTTTTAGAGACACTCGAGGGTTAAATTTGACGAGAACGTTTATTAACTATGGGACTACGTTTGTGTTGGAAGGATGAGTGACATCTCTTGTACTACATTGTTGGAGGTGCTTTATATGGAGTAAAACCAAGATCCTGTCGTGTGCTGTCTCCATTGAACCTGTTTTCACTCAACACTGCTTTACAGGAGAAACTTGAAATCGAGGATCCAAAATTGGGTTCAAACATAATTGCACTTAGGTGATTGTGTCTGAGGCAGACAGAGAGAGAGAGAGAGAGAGAGGGGATTAATACAACTGTTTCCATTGCAGAAAGTTTGTTAAATTCTCTTCTGTACTCTGCTGTAATACAGGTGGCGAGTGGAATGGTCTTCGTGATGACATTCTTTCTCATCACGTACACCTTTCATTCCACGTGGGTGACCAGTGAGGCGTATTCTTCTCCCTCCATTGTCCTGTCTGCCCGCGGAGGAGATGGAAGTAGGATTATCTTTGACGACTTCAGAGAGGCTTATTACTGGCTAAGACACAATACACCCGAGGTAAGAGTGATTTCCGCGCCACTGTGTTTAGAAATGGTAACAATGGAGTGGGAGAATTATCTTGGAATGTGTTCCTATTACCTCTTTAAGGCTGTCAGCAGTTGAGGGCGTTTTTGTATGAGGAAGATCTATAAATACGGATGGAACTCTCTTGGTCTTGTCTTTGTCCTAATTCATGATTATTATTATTATTATTATCCTGTTCTCTTACAGGATGCCAAAGTGATGTCTTGGTGGGATTATGGCTATCAGATCACGGCAATGGCAAATCGAACCATCCTCGTGGACAACAACACCTGGAATAACACTCATATTTCCAGAGTCGGACAGGTGAGCGAGCCTCTCGGTGCCTCAACATCTCAGTAGAAACTAAAGTGGCTCACTCCTGTTAGAGCATTTGCAGGTTCCAGTTCCACATGTCTCTCACCGTACTTGTACCAAACAGCTGGCTGCATGTTCTTGCTTATCTTGCGCTACAGGTTTAAACTTGAGAAAAATGTGTAGTTGGTCGAATGCAGACAAGTAAGAATTTTACCAACATTTCAACCATTTTGTTACACCAGCACCTCATGCCTGATGCAGAGAAGCAGACATCCAGTAAACCCCGCGGTTTACAATGCAACGCATCGACAACTTCCATTTATATTGAGTATGTTTATTTTGCAGGCCATGGCCTCTCCAGAAGAGAAAGCCTATGAAATCATGAGAGAGTTGGATGTCAGCTACGTGCTGGTAATTTTTGGAGGTCTAACAGGATATTCCTCCGATGGTAAGATTGTTACTGTATAATGAGGTGAATACACTTATAAAATGTTAAGAACACACTTTGTTAACGGCAGGGATAATTCCTCTTCAACTGGACCAGAAGGTTCCAGGCTCGTAAAGCACTGTCGATCTGAACACAAATAAATACTGTACACCGTGTGAGAGGAGAATGAAAGTTTACAAATCAATGTTTTCTTTTTGAAGTTCCAATTAATACGCGTTTCATCCTTTTACTTTTACTCCCTAATTCTTTGTAATGTACAGTACTTGTACAATTTTTATTTTGGAAAATCAACTTATTTCCCCCCCCCCCCCCACGTGGGAAAAGCTGAAACATCTCACGCTCTTCCGTGACTTTCGAATGGATT
Organism: Callorhinchus milii; assembly: GCF_018977255.1. Lineage (NCBI taxonomy): Eukaryota > Metazoa > Chordata > Chondrichthyes > Chimaeriformes > Callorhinchidae > Callorhinchus > Callorhinchus milii. The sequence goes on along the minus strand of NW_024704766.1, from coordinate 2,317,372 downwards.
TCAATTTGCCGCTTTGCTGGGTTGTGGAATTCTAGAGACTCGAGATGCAGAGGAGAAGCAGTTTGATGTTTAAACTCGTTCTGTGATATAATTCTCTTTATAAGATGTGTGGAAAAAATGATTTTGTCTTTAGATATCAACAAGTTTTTGTGGATGGTAAGAATTGGAGGCAGCACAGACACAGGCAGACATATCAAGGAGCATGATTATTACACACCGACAGGAGAATTCCGCGTGGACCGAGAGGGATCTCCAGTCCTACTCAACTGCCTGATGTACAAAATGTGCTACTATCGCTTCGGCCAGGTCTACACAGAAGCAAGTGAGTGAGGGGGAGTGTGCGCGTACCACCCACCTGAGTACATAGCGAATTGCATTAAAGATTCATTTCGTATTTAGTTCATTGGCGAGGATAGTCTGATATTCAAGCCAATAGTTTTGCATTTTTTTTATATGGATTTCCACGCCAGCTCTGACTGCCGACTGGTAGTGCCAGATCCGTGGCTCAAATATGCTCAGGACTCACGTAATAGGAACTCTGCTGAGATTCCCATTGGGCAAAATTGTAATCCTGGCTTCAAATTGTACGATTATTTCTTAACTAGCGCTTTGATTTCTCCCGACGCAGAACGCCCACCTGGCTACGACAGGGTAAGAAATGCGGAGATTGGAAACAAAGACTTTGAGCTGGACGTTCTAGAAGAGGCTTACACCACTGAGCACTGGTTGGTGCGTATATACAAGGTGAGTGCCGTACAGGAAGCGACCAACCCAGTTCATGTTGGAAACCGAAATGGGTCGATAACGCAGGACAATCTTAGGTGGAACAACAGAAATTTACGGCACAGGAGGCCATTCAGGCCATCGTACTGTGTTGGCTCCCTCAAGCATAATTCCTTTCAGTCCCATTTATCTGCCCTCTGTTTCCCATCCTTTAACTAACTTTGTATCCATGCTGCCTCCATTATTTTCATTAATACCATGTACCCAATTTTTTTTTTTAACTTGTCGAAAGCTTTTTGAAAATCCATGTATCTTATACACCACATCCGCAGTAATATCTTCAAAATAAGAGCAGCAAGAGAGAGTAGGAGGAGAGGTTGTTAATCAAGGGTTATGGTATATTGAAAAGAATACATAAGAAGTTGCTAGGCGAAAGAAGACCGAGGTCCATCTAGTTCACCTTCCACTATCCTGACAGTCACTTGACATGTGTCCCAAACTATAATATTGTATCCTGAGATTATTTTCCATAACAGCACACCGTTGTACATAGTTCACATTTCTACTGCTTTACAAAGTCTGTTTGTCTAAATATAGTATATGTAGTTCTGGGCAAATAGATTTTGCACTGTTGTACGAGATACAAGAAATAGTGCTATTTATTTGATAGCTTACAACGAGATTCAGTACTTGGAAGGGTTTTCTTCTACTCATCCATGTTTTTGTCTTCAGGTTAAAGATTTGGATAACCGTGGCCTCTCAAGAACGTAAAAGCACAAAACAGCTCGACGGAAAACAGCACTGACTGATGCCTTGTCCTGGGAAGAGAGTTGTATTTGGGTTTTTTTTATACGCTAGTTTGGGAATAAAAGAAGAAATCAAGAGTTTTACATGTTGCGTTGTGTCTGGCCAACTGTTTCAGTGATCAATGATTTGTACAATTGCTGGCAAGTATCCAAAACAAAATTGCGCTGTTTTAAGTTCCACAGTGCGAAAATAAAGGGTTCCAATGGACACTGGGAATTAGGCTGTGATGTGTGGTTTTGTTCCTCTTGGGGTTGGTGAGAGGCAGAGGGAATGAGCTTTGCTGTAAAGTGTTTGGTGGATTTGTAGTGCAAATATTGTTGGGGGGAAAAAAATTGGATTCTTAAGGGAAAGCCTAATTTACTGGAGAAAGATTCCTATTGCATCGACACATCATCAGTCAGGTAACACTAACGTGCCTCGCAATGGTCTAAACTGTAAACCCAGCTCACGGTCCCTGTTAGTGGGTGTCCCATACCTTGCCTGCCCCACCATTGCCTTCAGCCTCTCTGCCCCCACTCTTTGGAACTCCATCCCACAGTCGCTCTGCCTCGCCCCCTCGCTTGCCTCCTTCAGGACCCCCCCCTTTTCGACCGTGCTGGTGTCAAGTAAATGTCCCAGGACAAGGTTTGAATGGGCTGAATCTCTTCCCTCTCCCTGTGACCCTGGTGTCGGCGGCCGTGACCCTGGGATGGGGTGTCAGTAGCTGTGGCCCTTGGTGGGGTTTGGGGGGTGGCAGTGGCTGGTGCCCTGGGTGGGGTGGGGGTGGCAGTGGCTGGTGCCCTGGGGGGTGGCAGTGGCTGGTGCCCTGGGTGGGGTGGGGGCGGCAGTGGCTGGTGCCCTGGGTGGGGTGGGCAGTGGCTGGTGCCCTGGTGGGTGGGGGTGGCAGTGGCTGGTGCCCTGGGTGGGGTGGGCAGTGGCTGGTGCCCTGGTGGGGTGGGGGTGGCAGTGGCTGGTGCCCTGGGTGGGGTGGGCAGTGGCTGGTGCCCTGGGTGGGGTGGGGGGGGGGCAGTGTCTGGTGCCCTGGGTGGGGTGGGGGTGGCAGTGGCTGGTGCCCTGGGGGGTGGCAGTGGCTGGTGCCCTGGTGGGGTGGGGGTGCAGTGGCTGGTGCCTGGTGGGGGGGGGGGGCGTTGGTGTTGGTGTTGTGGACGGTTTGAATTCCCCGCCAGAGGTGACGGATGACGGGAGGATGACGATGAGTCTGACGTCATCTTCCTGCGACGCGGAGCCGCTTTGCTTTTTTTTCTTGGCGCCAAAACTCAAACCCGTCTCTGAGAGCGTCGCCGAGAGACAGAGACAGAGACACTGACCCCCACCCCCCGGGGCCCGGGGACACCGGCGGTGCAGCGGCGGGTGAGGCCGCGGCTCCCGTTCTCACGTTTGTTTGAGGTCTTCTCGATGGTCCGGAGTTTGGGATTAATTGCCCTCCGGCGGGTGGGGGGGGGGCGGGTGGGGGGGGGGCGGGGCCTCACCGGGGCTCCGGGTACAGAGGGGGGGGGGCTGTGTGTGTGGTGGGGGGTGTGGGGGTGTGCGTAGGGGGGTGGGGTTTGTGTGTGTAGGGTGGGGGTGTGGGTGGGAGGGGTGTGTGTGTGTGTGGGGGTTTGTGTGTGTGTAGGGGGGGGGTGTGTGGGGGGTTTGTGTGTGTGGGTTTGTGTGTGGAACAGAAAATGTCATTTGTTTGAAGAGCAAATCAGATCGATTTCTGCTCGAAAATAACATCCGGGGATAACAGACGCGATCGGGTTTGGGACACGACCACTGCCACTGCCACTGCCAGGATGGCGGAAGGCGAACCTCGGTCTCCCTTCACCCACCGCAGTCTTACGGCGGCTATCGGGGTTCGCAGGAGTCGAGCGGGAGGAATCCCTGCTCCCCGTATGCCCTGGAGTTTGTTTGTGTGTGTGTGTGGGTTTGTGTGTGTGGGGGTGTGTGGGGGGGGGGTGTGTGGACCTCCCTGGCCTCAGGAACCGGACTACCAAGAGCTGACTTGGTTCCAACAATGCCAGGCACTCTCTTTTGCCCCCTTCTCTCTCTCCACCCCCCACTCACCCCCCCCCCCCCCCTCCCCCACCACCACCACTCCGGTCACAAAATGGACATTTAATAATCGACGAGCAAAGGATATCCTTCACGATAAGAAGAGCATTCTGGATTTCTCGTCCGATGTGCAATGATAAGCGCTTTGAGACGTCCAGAAGACGTGATAAGGCGCTGCATCAAATGCAAGGATTATTATTATTATTATTATATTATTACAATGAGATTGTGTTCACGAGGAGGGTTGTGCTTTTCAGTTCTGTGCTGATTGACTGGAACGATGGCTGTTCCATTTGTGGAGGACTGGGACCTGGTGCAGACTTTGGGTGAAGGAGCCTATGGGGAGTGAGTCTTCGCTGTTTATCAGTGTTGTTAAATGCTGTTTGAAGTCACGGCCCTCTTCAAAGTTTTTTTTTTTCCGAAGGATTGTTCAGACTTCATTGGGATGGTTTTTGTTTTGCCTTTAGAGTACAATTGGCTGTAAATAGGCGGACGGAGGAAGCGGTGGCAGTGAAGAAAGTGGATACCACACGGGCTCTGGACTGCCCCGAAAACATCAAGAAGGAGATCTGCATCAATAAGATGTTAACCCACAAAAACATTGTGAGGTTTTACGGGTATCGGCGTGAGGGGACTATTCAGTACCTGTTCCTGGAGTACTGCAGCGGAGGGGAGCTGTTCGACAGAATAGGTGAGGAATTCATTCAGCTCCTACAGATTTTTTTTTGTGTCGAGATGACCATAATAGTGTTAATAAAATAGAGGTTGATATTAAGGTAAGAGGTGTCACCTGTTATGATGATAAAATATACCCCCACAAAATAAACAGTCAATTCACTTTACGGTGTATTCTGTGAAGAGCTTCGAGACGTCGCGAAGACGAGATAAGGCGCTATGTCAAATGCTATTATTATACGATTTATGTTCCTGCAGAGCCCGATGTGGGGATGTCAGAAGTGGACGCTCAGAGGTTTTTCCAACAGCTGATAGGAGGCGTGGTGAGTAAAGACAGTGATCCGTGTTTCGCACCTGGTTTGTAAGTCAATACATAATCAATATTTGATATAGCGCTTTTCACATCTTCGAGACTTTTATGCGTAGAGTTAACATTTTTGGGTACAATAGTGTAGGTCAGGGTCACAAACCGATATATCAAACTATAATTCTGCAGCTTGTGGAAGGAAATGTTTATAGGTGGATAGACAATGCAAACTGCTTCTCATGGTCGGCCTTTGCCCTCTTCCAGGAGTATCTTCACAGCCTTGGAATCACACACCGGGACATCAAGCCGGAGAATCTCCTCCTTGATGAGAGAGGTACTGGAAATGATTCGGAATTCACCGATTCTCAGTGTTAAACCGACATTCCTTTTGACGGGCAGCTCTCAGTGTCTTAAAGTGGCCTCTAGAATTAGGTCCTGCGCAGTTTATTTTCTTCGTCTTCTCCTAAAAACATTGCTGGCACATAATACGCCTTTCTCACGCAAGGCTGGAGATGATGTAGAACCCAAACTGCGTGGCTCACATATTGATAATCCTGCACCAATTACTCTTTCACCCACAAAACATACAGTCAATTTACTTGACAGCACATTCTGCGAAGCGTTTTGAGACCTCTCAAAGACGTGATAAGACGCTGTATCAAACGCAAGGATTATTATTTTCATGCTTGCTTTTTTGTAACTACTGTACTGATATTCTGCTGTATTTTGTTTCTGTAGATAACCTGAAGATCTCAGACTTTGGTTTGGCTACGGTCTTCAGGCACAACAACCGCGAGCGATTGCTGAACAAAATGTGCGGCACGCTCCCCTACGTGGCTCCCGAGTTACTGAAGAGGAAGGAGTTCCACGCAGAACCTGTGGATGTCTGGTCGTGTGGAATCGTTCTCACTGCCATGCTGGCTGGAGGTTTGTTGTTGTTAGAAAAAAAGACTTGTAATTTCTATTGGGTCTCCCACATCGAAACACTTCACAGGTAATTACAGGGCAACTGCTTTATTCAGGAAAGTTTGCTTATTGGAGCTGAACAATGCGAGAGTCTGATTACAACCGAAAGCCAACATTCTGTAACCAAAGGTGTTATCAGAGGTGTCGGCTTTCACTTGAGCTGTTGAGTGGTGAGGGAGGGAGGGATCGAACAAATTGCCTGACTGGCTGCTTCCTGCACACTAGGTATGCTTTGGTTATAATGGTGTTTTTTAAGGTAAAGCCAGATTCTTCCTCTGTTCAGCTGTTCGAGTTACGCCTTCCTCTTTGATCGCGGCTTTGGCAATCTTTTTCTTTTTTCGCTCAACCCCCACCACCACCATCCCCACTCCCCTCAGCTCCCAACCTCCAGCTCGTATGCAAACCCTGGACTGATCAGTTCCTTGGGACGCCCTCCTGACCTGAAAGGAGCTGTATAAATGTAAAATTGCTGTTTGTTGGCCTACAGTTTGGGTTCCCCCCCATGTTACTTAAGGATGGCTGCTTTTTTGTTGCAGAGTTACCATGGGACCAAGCAACTGACAATTGCCAGGAATATTGTGACTGGAAGGAGAAGAAACTGTACCTGACGCCTTGGAAGAAAATCGATCCCATACCCCTGAGTAAGGTTTTATTATTCATTCTTTCAGATGTCCTAAAGGAATTTACTGCTACTGTATTAACTTAAAATTATGCTGTCAGAATGTCACAGCCAACAAATCTTTGAAACGTAGGCATCACATTAGATTACATACTTCAGTCCCTCTATCAGACTTGTGCCTTTGTCCTTTCCTGACAATTAGCGCCTCTTCCCAGATAGATTTCACACCACCAATGTGCATTAATTCTCTCTGAAGCCAATCAGTCTGTGGACCTATTCAATTTGAGCTAACCCTCAACATTTCTCAACTAATAATAATCTTTGCATTTGATATGGTGCCTTATCACGTCTTCAAGACGTCTCAAAGCGCTTCATAGAATACACTGTAAAATTAGTTGACTTTTTTGGGGGTGAAACTGATATTTTAATTACAGCAAAATCCAATATAAACAAAGCAGTCTCATTCACACTTTGTTGGGAATCAGACTTTGGAGAGTAACAAAGATATTGGTGTTTTAAAATGCCTCTGCGGTTTGTTTTTTAAAAGATGAAGCAGATTTTTAAATAGTTACAGATGCAATTAGCTCAATTTCTGTAACTGTAAGAACTTTTGCCTTTTGACGTTTCTGTCTTTGGGAAGTGCAGCTCTTTTGAACAAGATTCTGGTTGAAAGTACCAAGAGCAGAGCTACAATTTCAAGCATTAAAAAGGAGAAGTGGTTCAGCAAGCAGTTTAAAAGGGGTAAGTTGGCTTTGTTACATTCACACAGTTGAGGAATTTCTTTTAATACACTGGAAATCTCATAAGTCTTATCTTTATAAATCATAAAATCGTCTAAGTCGTACATTCACCCACATCTCATTCAGTTTCCTATCAAAACAACTTAGATTTCTTTGCACTAGTCATATTAATCACCTCCTGACTCGTAACACTTTTGGGAGGAACAACAGAAGAACATTTTGGATGGGTGTATTTTTTTGTGTCGATCACGTTCATACGTTCTGTGGTTTGATTGCAGTGTTGTGAGCATCTGTTGTTCTTTCTTGTAGGTGTGAAGAGACCTTGTGTGTCTTCAGGCAGTCAGAATGACTCCCAGGGACCGTTTTCTAAACACATTCATTCTGCGATGGGTCTGTCTCCTGTCAGTAGTGAACTTTGGAGGTAAGCAAACCTTCTAGGATTATACTGACTGGTTAGTGAAGGGAGTTTCTCTGTGCCATGGGATCTTTAATGCCCGTCTGAACAGAGACAGGACCTCGGTTTAACTTTCCATCCGAAGGATAGCACCTCCCCAGCAACACAGCACGCCCGGCACTGCGTTGGAGTGTTAGCGAACCTGAGTATGTGAGTTCAAAGACCTGATATAGGGTTGTAAGCTTCTGCCTCAGAGATGACTGGACGACCAACTGAACTGTGCTGACATTTTCTGATCGCAGTCAGAAATTGATTCCAGTCATCATCTGCTTTGACAAATTGGGGGTTCTCGATTTTCTTCTCTTTTCTAAAGAAAAATCTCGCGTTTACACAGGTTTTGTTCGTTAATTTTTTTTAATAAAAAAAGTAGTACTGTCGAGGGAGAGAGAGAGAGAAAAAAAGCCTTTAATCGCCGGTATATATTCTCTGCCACTTTTTGACATTTGCGTGTTATTGCAGCGAGGACCGGACCAGGTACTCAAGCTCTCAGCCGGAACCTCGCATGGGGACATCGTCATGGGATTCGAATCACTCCGAGATTGACAATCTCGTCCAGGGCATCAGCTTTTCCCAGCCTGTCTGCACCGAACACATGCTGCTTAGCAGTCAATTACAAAGCACACCTGGATCATCACAGGTAAAAAAAAACAGGGAGAGCATTCTGCGACAAAGGAAACTTGTACTTGAAACAAGCCCTGAAATGTGTGTTCTACATTTGTTTAACTGGTACAATAGCTGCAATAAGATCATCCATAACAGAGGGCATATGTTTCCTGGGAGAACGTTGCTATGAGCAGATTCTCTGACCTCGTGTATGAGTCTCTCTTCTGGGATAAACCTTTCATGTTCTGTTACCCTTTATTCTCTGTTGTCATCGACCACACAAGGAAAGTACAGATCTCTATTGTTTGCCTGACACAAAGGCCGGAGCTTTGATAAATCTGTTTGGGAACGCGGAAAACAAAGCTATTTATGTTCTGGCCCGATTCCAGTACTCTTATTTCGCCCCCAAAATACGTAGTCGCTCCACTTTACGGTATCCCGTGAAGCGCTTTGAGACGTCTCAACGACGTAATAAGACGCTATAATCAAATGCAAGGATTATTATTATTTAGTCCTGAGATTGTAATGGCTGAAAATCCCACCCCTCAAGAAATTAATTAAATAATATATTGGTATGTTTGCTTTAAAAAAAAACACATCCTTTACTGTTGCACAGAATCCCTGGCAGCCCCTGGTGAAGAGAATGACTCGCTTCTTCACAAAGCTGGGTGCTGACCAGTCTTACTCGAGCCTGAAGGAGATTTGTGAGAAGTTGGGCTACTCCTGGAAGAAGAACTGCAACAATCAGGTACGATTGTGAATTAATCTCCCAGCTCCTCGGGAAATCCTCCTGGTGCGGAAGGCACTACATATGACTAACAATTTGTTGTTGTTGTTGAAGAGTCGACTGATTAATTAATTGACAAACTAAATTACATTAAAGGTACAAATGAATACAATTTTAAAGACTTAGTGACCGTGTCAAACCTATTAATCTGATTGAATGTTCAGGCCTAGACATTAAACGGGTAACGTATAACATTCCTGGCTTTCCAGGTTACTGTATCAACAATGGACAGACGGAATAACAAGCTGATCTTCAAGGTGAATCTGATCGAGATGAATGAGAAGATTCTGGTGGACTTCAGATTATCCAAGGTGCAAATTCTTTCTGCCGTGTTTCCTTTCGTCCTTTCAGTGCACCAACATATTTAAACAGCTTTGCCCTCGTCGGGCTGAAAGTTTTAAGTCCAGTCTTTCGAGTTTTCTTTTCACTCACAAATTTCTTTCTTCTGGCAGGGAGACGGGCTGGAGTTTAAAAGGCACTTCCTGAACATCAAGCACAAAGTGAATGACATCATCTACACTCAGAGAGCTCCGCTGGCTGTCACCTGAGCTTACAGCGCGGAGTGTCTGCCACGATTCAGGCTGCTTGTTGGTCGGAATTGCGTGGGATAATAGCCTTTTCTGTACAAACTTTCTTTCCAGCCCACGAATGAATCTTCGATCACGTTTGATCATACACTGAAATTAATGTTCGGAGTCCCCTTCAATTCTTTTTGTCACATGCTGTAGTGCTCTCCAAATCTCACTGTGCCACTCGGCCACGTCCAGTCTGTGTTGTGCCGGGCTCCTGGCATTAGTACATGCGTTATTAAATCAGTATTTTCTTTGCATACGTTGCTGAGCCAGATCAGGTTGGACGAGGAAGGTTTTCCTTTCAGCAGATTGTGAAACCCTGACGATTAAGAGTACAGATTGTGTAGAGTGGGCAGATCCAGATTACTGCTAAATCATGTCTTCACGCTTAGCAGTAGCGTTCCAAACACACACACACCACAGAATCATCCGTTAAAATTACACAGATCGGTTGCAATCCGTGAAACAATATCAGACTCGCCATTTTCTAATCAGATTAGACCTTTTTACCTGGATACCTCACAAACTTTGAAACTCTTTTTTACGTACGAAAACAAATCATGCGTTTGCAGGAACTGACAATGTACATTGCTGGTTATCACTAGAACACCTATTTATATAGTCTGGATCTGTAGTAAGAGTAAACTAATAATAAATCTTGCATTCGATAAACCTCGTCGCGTCGTTGAGACGTCTCAAAACGCTTCACAGAATATACTGTGAAGTGAATTGACTATATATTTTCTGTATACAGTCAATTCACTTTACAGTATGTTCTGTGCAGCGCTCTGAGACGTCTCAAAAAGACGCGATGAGACGCTGTATCAAATGCCAGGATTATTATTATAACTTCAACTGTAGCCCATTGGTGTCGAGGAGCAAAATGCCAGGAAATATGCAACCATTCAGATATAGTCGTGTGTGATTTATCTGTGTGTGCGCACGTATAATATTTATACTTGCTCTATGTGTGTTACAGGGGTTCAGTTTGTTTGCATTGGTATCAATATTACTTCTTTTATATAAAAAAAACACTCACTCAAACCAAGTTACTTTTAAGTGAATAATGGGAAAGGTCAAGTTTCGTTGCTCTTTTCTGCACATATTCCAGTTTCGTTGTTAAGCTGAATTGTAGTTTTCTTTCTCCCTCGTTGCCGTCCTCCCGTGCGCGATCTCGCTTGGATTTGCGTGTGCGCTGTATCGTGCGTTGCCCGAGCTCGACGGTTTGGTCTTAGCGTTTGGGAGTACGTTTCCTTCTCTAAAAATGTGAATCGAAATTTGCCGGATGAACAATTCATTATTTACCAAAAGGGCGAAGCCTTTTCTGTGCCCGTTACAGACTCCGCTTGCGCTTCGTTGCGTGTTGGAGGTAATGCGTTACAGGTGTATTTGCGTGGAACCGCCCGACTGCTGTGCAGGGAACTGACTGACACTTCCAACGCATTTCGCAAACCAAACTGCATACCTACACGACGACGGGAACGTGGGCTCGAAACGTCCACGAACCACACAGCTACACCTAACCTGCAACTGCCAACGAAACTGGTTATTTTCTTTTTTTTAGCATTCACATAGCGTTCCATAGATTTCACATAGATTTGTCATTTATTTCTGTTTAGATGTTTTGCCGACTGTGCTCGGAGCCTCGGGCTGGGTGTTTCGGGGGGAGAGAAGTCATTGCTTATTTAACGTAACGACTTGTTTGAAAGATTAAAAAAAATAAAAGTCACCTTTTGAATAGACGATAGTTTTCTTTCATTAATCTCGTACAAAGTGTGGGCGCAGTTAGAGTAGCGCCACTTGCCTTCGGGTCAGAAGGTTGTGCGGCTGACGCTTCCACGTAATGCTGACCATCGGTCTTTCAGATAAAATAGGTTGTTCGCTTCGTCTGTGTCGGATATTATTGTGGAGTCCGGTAACGTGTTGGTTGGAGCACTCGCCTCGCAAGCGCGAGGACCTGGGGTTCGACCCGGGTGAGGCAAAGCCTTAGGCAGGTTTCCTTACTCCACGTACAGTAGGTAAGAACCCGGTTGTCAGTCGATTTGTGGATCGCTTTCCAGATTTATTAAGTCCTTCACCCAAAACGAAATCAATTGGATGGCTCAATCCACGCTGTTTCGCGGGGCAACGCTGTGTGCGGGATACACAGTCGATCCGCTTCACAAAACATTCCGTGAAGTGCTTTGCGACGTCCCGAGGACGTGTTAAGGCGCTGTATCCAACGCAATGATTATTATTATATATTATAAAACTGGGATTACCCCCCCAACTTGCCAATCGGCACCTCGGGGAGAGAGAGTATCTGCATTCCAGACACAGGGATTTCCACGTGTCGATGGCATTATTATGGAACCTCAGTCGGTTTTGGACCCTCTTTATGCTCGAAGAGGTTTTCTGCGTGTTTCGGGCGCACAGTTGGCCTGAAAAAAATTGATGTAACTGAAACCTCTGAATTCACCACATTGGAATGCGTACGGGTTTGTTACCCACACTCCTTAAACAAGATACAGAGTTTTACCTTTTTTTGTCAAAACAAAAGGTCACTCCACCTCACATTTTTACCGGCCCGACCTCAAGAAGGCATCGCCCCGACCACGTCAAACAGTGTGAGGCAACAAACACGTCAAAAACGATGTCGAGTCTTATTGCTAAATGAGTTGAGCGTTGATCTCCGGTTGCGATGTTCCCTCTAAATGGGATTGAAAAAGTAAACCCAGAACCACACTGCACAGTAATCTTATCATTGCTCCACGCGCAGAGCATTACACAGAGTGCTGACCGGTACAACACATTGCACCCACAGAACATACAGTCAATTCACTTCACGGTGTATCCTGTGAAGCGCTTTGAGACGTCTCGAAGACTGTATCAAATCCAAGGAGTATTATTATTATTATTATTATACGGGGGCTTCCCGGGCAAAACAGACGGCGCAGACGAGGGCCACGAGGTTTGATCCCCAGTGTTAAGGGGAATGAGCTAACAACAAACTGGGGCTTTTGGGTCTTGAGAGAAGTCCTCTTGCGGGGGGACCTGACAGAGGTGTGTGAACCTCTAAATGGGATTGAAAAAGTAAACCCAGAACAAAGCTTCTTCGGAACAAGATTTACTTAAGAGCTGCAGAGGGAAATTTCCCAGAGGGTAATTAATGACCGGAGCAGCTTGTCAGGTGAGAGTGGGTTGAGGTCAGAACATGACTCGTTTTAAAATAACTTAAATCTTTGCGCTGAGCAGGGCGGGTATTCTGGAGGGAAGAGATGGACTGGAGCTAATCCTGTGAAGGCTCGTGTTCCGCGCTTCGGAAAAAAAAGAAAACCTGCCCGACCGGCTCAGCCACTTCATGCCAGAGAGATGATCTCTGAATTCACGAGGTCGGAATGTGGGCACGATCTCAACAGGAAACCGACAGGACAGGAACTTAAACGTCGCTGCGCCAGAAAAATCAATGCAGTTTGGAGAAAAAAAGGACAGAGCGGCTCAAGAGGGGGAGAGGGAAGACACCGAGACGGAATGATCGAGGCCGGGAGAGGCGGAGGAAGAGAGAATGAGTTCGTCTGCGGAAATCAGTGAGAGCTAACGATGGATAGAGTGAGATGCAGACTTTGACCAAGAAAGAAAGATAAAAAAGAATGTGGGTACAAGCAAAAATTACGATGACCGTTTGAAGATAAACCACAAAGGAGATAGAGTTGAGGTTTGACTGATTGGCTTCTTAGTGTTAACCCATCAGTCTGTGGTGCAAGTAGTTTCAGGTGACGATGAATGCTTCCAATCTACTCACCGCGGAGCAGTTGGTTCCTATTGCCGCCCAACAAAATGTCTTAGTCGGCTTAGCTGATTTCTGTATGCCTGCCTTCACTGTCAGTCTGTTGTCAGTCATCAGCCTCCTAACCTACTTCGATGTTCTCGAGAGCTTCCCTTTCTTCCACTGGCTCGACAAGGCAGGGGCGCTGCAGAAGGTAAAGTCACTTTATTTGTTAACCGTTAAGAAGTCAGCCGGTTGCCATCGAACATTAACGTGCGTCTTTCAGCCAGAGTAAGTTGGAAGCGTTGCGTTTTTAAAGCTATTTTTCTGCTGTAGCTCGGTCGGACGCGACTCGCAGCTTCACATCGCTCTCTGAATGACGTGTAACGCGAGTTAAATTCTGAGAATTGTTTAAAGTCCTGTCTTAAAACCTACTTCTTCAACTGCATCTATTCAGTCCCTCTTTTCCCCCCACTTTCTCCTGCTCAGCATCCAATGTTTTATGACTTATCTGAAAGAATATTACTTTGTAATGTAAAGCAGACTGACAGTATTATTATTATTATTATTATTACTGGAGCTATAAGCAACGATTAGACGAGCTGGGGCAATGCAAAATACTCTAACAACTTATGAAATACATTGGGTCGTCTAAATGTCGTAATTTTTGCCATCTCAAAGTTACATTTATGTTGTTCCAGTTACTGTGAGAATTTTGGAATATTCTTAAATTCTGCAAGAACGCGGGGGCCGTCTTTTTTCACACTCGTTTTAATGATAATCCTGGCATTTTGATTTAGCGCCTTATCAGGTCGTTGAGATGCTGCATCAAATACAAGGATCGTTAAAGCACTTCACGGGATATATTGTGTATCCTGTGGGCGAAACGCACCACGTGACACTGGCTCCCGAATTAAAACTGGGGTTTAAGAATTTGTTTTAAAAATCTGACGCCGTCTTAAATCGTAAGACCAATAGTGTTGAAAGGCTGAGACCACAGGTACCGTCACCTGTGGTTCCGTCGTGCAGCTTAAGGTCGGCTTCAGGGTCAGCCTCGTGCCCGTCCGTTCCACCATCTGTGGCCGCACTTTCAAGCCACTTTCACCCCGAAACTCTGGAACACTCTTCCTCTATCCCTCTGCCTTGTCCCTTCCTTCCCCGCCTTCGGCCGCGCGCTCCGCCGCTCACGGGCGCTCTGGGACGCTACCCCGCGTGAAGGGCGCGGTGTAAATGCAAGTTGTCGGCGGCGGCGGCGGGTTGAGTCGAGGAGAAATTGCTTGTGTTTTAGTAAGACCCCCGTGTGTTTTTTCACGCAGAAGCGCAGTTTAGGATTAGGAAGGAGCTACGGTGACAACTGCCTCGTGAAGGCGGAAGAAGAGTAAGTACCGAACCTGTACATAAAAAAACTTTACGCGCATTGAGGATGTGATGAGGCGCTATATCGAATGCAAGGATTATTATTATTTTATTATTATTATTATTATTATTATTTCGGAACGGGGCTGATCACCACGTCCCCGATCACAATTTCACCCGTGTTTTGAAGGCGTCACTCTCGGGGAGGAAATTAGATCAATTGCCCCGGTTTGCGGCTGTTTGACCGTCTGCGGGCGCGGCTCGTGCACGTCAGAAAGTGATGCGGTGAGGGTGGGGTTTGCCTCAATGGTGTATTTTGGGAAGAAATGTAGAAAAGGTACCTTTACAAAAGCCTGGCCTGCATTTTGCAATTAGGCTTTTAACAGGTGCAGCTGACAGGTTCCTCCCTGTGTGTGAGTTAGTTGATGAGAATGCGAGGAGGCGACTATTTGTGTGAAGCGTTCGTTGGCTGAAGTGCACATTCCTGCGCTCAGTTTCGCACCGAAGGTGGTTATACGCCTCATCCATTGTACGTAACTCCTAAGCCTTCCCACTCCCAGTGTGCGTAAACCTCACCTTTTGTCGTTGGCTGTTCATTCTGACTTATTTTCTACAAAGCAAGAGGGAAAAAAAATAAAATCGAAAGAAAACATTTGTTGCTGGAGAAATATTTGCAGAGTCTTTTAGTTTATTAGTTTCTCACTGAAGTGTATAGAGAAAATCGATCCAAGATTTTATATATATATATATATATATGTGTGTGTGTGTGTGTGTTCGTGTGAATTTTTCTTCTGGTCTAAATTTCATCAATCCACGACTGTTTGCGGGTGACGCCGCTGTGTGCAATCGGCTGCCACGTTCCGCCCATAAAATACACAGTCGATTCCCTTCACGGTAAATTCTATCAAGCGCTTTGAGACGTCCAGAAGACCTGAATAAGGCGCTGTATCAAGTGAAATGATCATTACAATTATGATTATTTATTTGGAGTTGATTCTAACAATCTTCCACCTTCACTGCAGATGTTCTCTTGCCGTGTCCACAGCACCAGCTACTGTCCACAATGTTTTATCAGCTGCCCAGAGGG
This sequence comes from Callorhinchus milii, assembly GCF_018977255.1. Classification (NCBI taxonomy): domain Eukaryota; kingdom Metazoa; phylum Chordata; class Chondrichthyes; order Chimaeriformes; family Callorhinchidae; genus Callorhinchus; species Callorhinchus milii. Next base: position 2,301,897 of record NW_024704766.1, on the reverse strand, counting down.
TGAGGCTGCTGGAGGCTGACCTGTGTATGGATGATTTTCATCAGCAGAATGTTGACTTGTGTAGGAAGAAATGCGACGTAAGTTGTCGGCTCATGTACTCTCTCTGAGGGGAACGCTGTGATTGGGATAACCTTTTTCCCTGGTATTCTGCCATCGTATTTCGCCCACAAAATATTCAGTCAATTCACTTTACAGTATACGCTGTGAAGCGCTTTGAGACGTCTCGAAAACGTGAAAAAGCGCTATATCAAATGCAAAGGTTATTATTATTATTATTATGTTATTATTGTCTGGACACATCCTAAGCATCCGGGTCAGTAAATGTCGTTCATCGATTCTCTTTGATTTGAAGTGATTTTAGACAGTTCTCAACAATAATAATTGTTGCATTTGATAGAGCGCCCCATCACTTTGTTGCGACGTCTCACAGCGCTGCACAGGATATACCGTCAAACCGATGGACTGTGTAATTTGCGGGTGAAAGATTGGACTGATTTAGCCAAGACATTCACCGACCAACCATCAGAATGAAGATATTTGGGTTTGAGGACTTCTTTTTTCCGATGTGTTGGGAAATAGAGAGTAAAGCTTCTCACTTACGTACGCCTGGTATGTTACAGACGCTATGGAGGGATCTGAACCAAGTGGATAATGTGCTGCTACGACTTGGGGGCGAGGACCTGCCAGTCAAAGTGACTCAAACGCGTGAGCTCGTGCCTGACACCAAGAGCGCCCCCCATTCGCCAGCGAGCGAGGGGGATGCTGCGGTACAGAAAGACACAACGATGGAGAAAGAACCTACGGCCGGGAGACACGCCCAGAAGATTCAACTGCTAAGAAACAGACTTCAGCCCATGAGGACCTACGTGGAAGAAAGGTGAGGAGTCATTGAGAGAGGGGGCGACGTAAATAACACAGGGAAATAAGGGGAAAGATGGAAACAACAACAATAGCAGCTCGCATTTATATAAGCGCCCTTCAAGCTGGACGGTGTCTCGGAGAGCTTGAAATAAAAACAGAAGCCGCTGGGAACACTCAGCAGGTCAGGCAGCATCTACGGAGAGAGAGAGAGAGAGAGAGAGAGAGAAAGGAGGGAGGGGAAGAGAGAGAGAGGAAAGCGAGTGAACGTTTCAGGACGTGAGTCAACCGGTTCTGACGACAGGTCATCGACCCGGAAAAACGCGAGCCCATTTTTCCTCTCTTTCTCTCTCTCTCTCTCTCTCTCTCTCTCTCTCCCTCTCTCCGCAGACGCTGCCTGACCTGCTGAGCGCTGGCAGCGACTTCCGTCCTCGCTTCAGTTTTGCCGGCCTCTCCAGCGTGCTGCCTTTTACTTTGATTCGATTTCAGGCTCCAGCTGTTGAAGACCTTCTCGGATTATTTGGAAAGCTATCGGATGGGCTACCGTCCGCTGCGCAGTTGGGTCACCAGCACCTACCAGTTTCAGGAGTGGATTCATTCCATGGACTGCGACAGCGACTTCCTGATTGTGAAGAGCCTCGGTCACCAGAAGGTGCAGATGGTTTCTGTGGCAACTCAGATATACCTACAAAAATAATAATAATAACAAATCGGTCACTCAATCCACGGCTGTTTGTGGGGGACGCTGCTGTGCGCAATCGGCCGCCGCGTTTCGCCCCTCTTGATCCCAATCCCCCGCTCGGGTCCAAATCCCTGACTGTCCAACGCCTTAGGGACGTCCTCCAGACCTGAAAGGCGCAGTGAAAGTGTCATTTGCTGTTGTTGTACAAGATCTCCTCTGTTGAGGATAATTAGGCTGCGTCTTATTTAGTTGTTGCTCGTATAGCTCTGCCCTCCAGCACTGAGCATCAGTATTGTTCCTCTCCACTCCACTCCCTTTGGCAACTATCCCAGACCACAGCGATTGGACCTCTCCAAACACATAAACACCGCTGTGAATGTTTGAGTGCAGCGCGAGGCGAACAGGACAGGTTTCGTACACACTTTACCCTATCAACGAAACGCTTCGAAACACTTCACAGGTTTGGCTGTGAGCGCAATGACTATCACAAGTTGGGCCCTGAATACTTTAAGGCCCAATCAGGAGAGAAATCTTTCTCACCACTTTTGTTTCATTTAGAGAATTGCACGAGAAATTGAAGAGAAACTTCCCCGGTTTAACGACTGCTTGCAGACTCTGAACGAATGCACTCGAATCTCGAAGGTAAATGATAAATAAGGTCACCTGTCGTTCTTTGCTCTTGAAGTCCTTGCGGACTGTGCCTCGTGTGAAGAGTCAAAGAATCTTACAGCGCGGAAGGAGGCCATACGGCCCATGAGCCGCCCACTAACAAATTAACGTCATAGTTGTTTCCGTTGCTTTTCTTGGTGCTCAAGTGGAGTTATCAGTGTGAACCGATTTGGTGGATTGGGGAGCCAGACTGGGCTTAGAGAGTATTGTGTCCAGGTTGGACACCCCAAAGTCTTGTCAGTGATTTTTACCTTCATATGCATTCACTATTTGCTCGTTATTTGATGCTTTTATTATTCGTTCCAAAAAAGGCCAAGTAAATCAGTCATGGCTGCAAATTGGTTGGTTGTGTTAGTCTGCAAACATCCCTGTGCTAACAGTAATTATCTGTAAAGTGTTTTGAGATGTTTGACAATACAGATGCTTTATCAACTGAAGGGTTTTGTGATTTATTATTATTAGTAGTAGTAGTATTGTTATTATCATTATTAGCATTTATTTATCGTTATTATTTATTAATATTATTGTAGGAAATCCAGGCCCAAGCTGTGACCTTTCATCTGAAGATTAAACCGGATGGAGGTACTCCTGGTGAGATCCCACAGCAAGCCGGCATCTTGGACTCGTTCCAGCGAGAGGTATCCAGGTTCTACGTTTTATGGCTCATTAGCGTTTATTTTGAAATCTGTGCTATGAGGTGAATCCTTTGGACGCTCCTCACGATGAGGATAGTCAAGTCCCACATCAGGTGCGGGCGGGTGAGATGGAGAATCATCCTCTTAATTTCCCTCAACACCAACCTCCGAATAGCACCCTGACTGGACAAGAGGGTGAGGCCTGAAATCCTCCCGAGGGTTAGTGTTAAGACCATTATAGCTTAACATTTGTGATTGTGCGTCTTATCGGAAAATTCTTCGATCCAGTCTTGTCGCGAAACCGTTCTCAGGAATTTGGGGCCTCTCGAGTGTCTTTGCGGCTTTCTCGAAGTGTCCGTCAGATAAGTGTTTCTCGTTCCTTCGAGACCTGCAGACCCGCCTGGCTCGGGAAGCGACGTTGGGGGTTTTCCAATTGCCAGGAACGTCACCTCGGAAAGAGTTCAGCCCCAAAGACACCCCGCTTTACCTCACGTTCAGAGCCCAGCTCCCGGTTCTGAAGCCGTGCGGCAATTTAGAAGATAATGAATCAATCAATTAATATCGCGAACGCGCATTCCTCGTGAGCGTACGGTTTGCTTTACGTTTAAAACTGTTTTAATTGTTTCCAGTTTTTTGATACGAAGCAGCAGTTTCTTCTGTTGGTGAAGCTCACGCAATGCTATGTGATACACCTGCGAGACCTGCTGAGACTGAAGCGCGGAAACAATGCCTTCGTCAAGAGAGAGCCGGAACATCCGAAGGAAAGAAGCGGATTGAAGACATTCCTCAAAGGAAAACGCCATTAGCAAAAAAAAAAAAAATCTCCGCAGCCTCTCAGATCAGATTCATCGCACCGTTACCTTAACATTTCAGCTATGGTGGGAGATCAGAAAATAATATTAATAATGATAATAATAATCCTCGCATTTGATTGACGCCTCATTATATCTTCGAGACGTCTCAAAGCGCTCCACAGAATAGACTGTGAACTGAATTGACTGTATATTTTGTGGGTGAAACACGGCGGCCGATTGCCGTGTCCCACAAACAAGTCGTGGAGTGAGTGACCAGATTATTGTTATTATTATTATTTTGCATTTACGTTCACACTTAAAACGTAAAATTTAAAACTTAAAACGTAAGACTTCCGACTGAAAACTGGAAGCAGAAGCTTGTCAAAAGTTCTCTCCGTTGGCTCCGCTGCTTTAGGTCAGGTTCACGACTCAATCAAAGACCGAAAATTGACGGATATCGTTCCGATCCCAACTTCAGAAGAAGGGAAGCGATGAAAGCAGGAACCAGCCCGGATCACTCACACATGATCGATGGCCTGTGTCGTCACTCACAGGATTAAAACCTGTCTTTTGTAGGGAGATAAGTCATAGCTTGACGCTCTAATTAGAAGACACTTGGGTGGGTATTTTGGAAGGTAGAATGTGCGAATGTGTGGAGCAACTGCACTCGTATTGATTAAATAATACTAATAATAATCCTCGCATTTGATATAGCGTTTTTCACGTCGGGAGGACGTCCCAAAGCGCTTCACAGAATATACTGTAAAGTGAATTGACTGTATATTTGTGGGCGAACGCGGCAGCCAATTGCGCACAGCAATGTCCCACAAATAGTCGTGGATTGAAAATGACCAATTTATTATTGTTTTGGGTTTTGGAGGGATTATTATTAGGCTCTGTGTGGAGTAAGGAAACTTGCCCAAGGTTTCGCCCTCTGCCTGGAATTGAACTCGGGTCTCTCACTTGCAAAGCGAGTGTTCTAACCACTGAGCTACAGGACTCCACAAATGGAGAAACTCAAGGTCGGTTCCAACAAAGAGAGGTCGGAAGGTGAGAGAGGGATAATTTGTGAAGGATACGGTTTATAACGAGACCGATTACTGTTGATTATGGGAAATATCTATATTCAATATCTATTCTAAAGTATTTGGATGCATGATTGTCAATGATTGAATTGTTTATGGTAACACTTATTAGCGCAGATGAACAAAATAAACATTGAACGATGTAACTTGATGCATGATACGCAGTCACTGTTTTGCAGTATATCCTGTGAAGCGCTTCGAGACGTCTTGAAGACGTGATAAGGCGCTGTATCAATGGTAAGGATTGTTATTATTACATCCAGTCGCACAGTGTAATGCTAATGTGCCCTACGTAGCGCGTCAGCCCGACACAGTCACTGGGGTTGACCAGCCTCCGCTCCCCCTCCCTTGTTTGCTTCAGGCAGCTCTTTCCACACCTGGAAAATCCCTCTCTGGGCTATAAATCGGCCGAGTTTTCAGGAATGAAACGCAAAACGATCCTAAATTAGGAAACGCCACGTAGCAATTCTGAAAAGAAGAATTTTCTGAAAAGAACTGCGGGACAAAGGCAGGGACTCGGAGAACACTTTTGACCACTTACTGTCGATATAAGCGCTGAAATATCATTCCTGAACAGCCTCACAGATCTCCGCTTCCACAAGTTACACTATCACTCCATCGCCAGAATAAAGCCCTGAACGGATTCCTCCGATCTCCGATAATTCTCACTATTTTTACTTTCTGATTGTTTGGGTGTTACAGTGCATTCATTCTGTATCGAAACCATTCGGTTTCATTCAAAATTTACGGAGAACCCTGAGACGTCCTCCTGACGTGAAAGGTGCCAGACCGATCGCGAGGATTTATTTTTTTTTAATCGTTTTAACTCTTGACGAGAAATCATTTCTGCTGGAGGTTCTTTCGCCGATAGCCTGTTACTGCAAATAAAGTGCTTTTGCAGCTCATTTTAGACGCCCGGCATTATAGGGACCGCTCTTCGGGTACTTAAACACCAGAGGGTACTGTTGTTCCAATAGTAACCGGAATCCTACAGACGCGCTCAGGTTTCTTGAGAAGCCCATTGAAACGGTGAGCGCAAAGCACAACTTAAATCACAGCACTCTCATCGACCTGCGATAGTTGCTGCCACTGTGAGGCGAGCGGCTGACTGTACGTTCTGCGCACGCTGGTGAATCTGTCGCTCGACAGTGTTTCCACAAGATCACAGCACTTTTTTTTCGGAGGAAGAAGAAAGCCCTCTTTGCCTCTCTGATTTCTTCCCTCCAAGAGCACCGCACGGCCACAGCGTCCAGGTATTTTCTGAGTCCCGGCGTCCAAGCCCTCCACCACCTCTCCCGACCACCTCTTCCGTTCGTTAATTATCCTCTGAGTAAAGAAACAAAAACTCTGACACCTGTCCTGAAATTGCCCGTTGCCATTCTGTCGCCCACAAAATACACAGTCAATTCACTTTACGGTATATTCCGTGAAGCGCTTTGAGACGTCTCAACGACGTGATGAGGCGCTGTATCAAATGCATAATTATTATGATTTATTTTTGAAGTGTATTTTTTTGTCCCTGTAATGCCAGCGCCTGTACAGGAGGCTCAGTGACACGTGGTGGGAGAGAGGGAATTGTGCTTCCTTTCTGTCTGTAAATTCTTGTGGTTCTTTCATTCAAAAAAAAATTGAATAATAAAGTCAGTATAATAAAACCAGAGAGACATCAAGGCCCTCATTCCCTATTATTATTTAATCTTTTTTGAAAAACGAATGAAAGAGCAACACGAATTTACAGACAGAAAGGAAGCTCTGGGAGGTTAGTGGTGGATATACGTTTGGGAAGATACTCAACACCAACAATGTGAAGCTGCTCTCCTCTTCTGATCTACCTGTACATCCCAGATCAGCCCCTCATGTCCTCTCCCCTTTGCAGCCCTTCAACGGACAACCAATAGACAGCGGCACCTCCAGATATCTATATATACAAGTTGTTGTTGTGACTGAGCTGTTGGAAGGTGTACGTGAGTGGTGTGTGTATGTGTGGTGTACGTGTGTGTGTTTGTATGGTGTGTATATGTGTGGTGTGTGTGTATGTGTGGTGTACATGTGTTGGTGTGGTGTATGTGTGGTGTGTGTGTGTATATGTGCGTGTGCCGATTCCAGTTGAAGATGGGAATCGGGAGCTCGTTCTTGATCCTTAGACGTGAGGGAGGTCACTCAGGAGAGGAGCCGGAGGACAAGCTTTGCTTTCAAAAGGAGGAGAGAGAAAAAGAAAAGGACATTGAGTAAAATTTGCCTGAAACATTGTGCGCTTAAAGCACGTACACTTCTTTCCAGTTTTTACCCGAGTCGGTCCTGTACGCGAGGGATTCCTTTATTTTCTTTACCGAAAACATTCAAGTCGGTTTGATTTTACGCCCGGAACTGCCTCCGTGGAGTTTATAGCATGTTCGGCGACATAGAAAAGGATTTGCAGCTGGGCAATGAAAACCATTTAAAAGCATATTATCACAGTGAGGATCTCAAATCAAAGCCCAGAATGGAGAATAATAGCGGCTCAGTCTCCAGCGAAGAGCTTGTTTGTTCACAATGATCCGCTTATTAACTAATAACTGCGTTTTATCACATAGCACGAGATGTTAACAGCAGTTGACAGCAACCTAGAATTCCTTAGCAAACGGGGACAAGCCAGGAACGGGGCCCACATCCGATCACAATGCCGCTCATTGTTAACAGGGAATGCGAACTCAAAGCATTCTCAGGCCAATGAGCTGCGCCGCTAAAAGCAGCTCTATTTAACAGATGACTGCTCGTGTTCATTTCTGTTCCTTTCTCTTGCCTCTTCCCCTGCAATCTTCTCTCCACAAGAACAGTGAGGATGGCACTGAAGTGTTGGCGTTGCCCCCCCACCCCCCGCCCCCCACCCCGCACACACATTAATGATAGGACAGTCCCTAACGTCCGTGTTGGTGCTCCGAATCGAGTTTGCAGACTTCCCGAAACATTTTCTGAAGAGCAAGCGAACGAACGAACGAACGAGTAAATATTCTGTTGGGACATCCTCCCGACGTGAAAGGCCCTGAACAAATGTAATTTAATCTGTACTGCATTTTGCGAGGGAATATTTGAGCGTGTGAGTGTTTTAAGTGCGTCAATGAGTGCGAGTCAGTGTGAATGTGAGTCAGTGTGATCATCAGATGATTTCACTTCAAATAGACATCTCTCAAGTGTTTCACAGAATAAAATTAATTGGAAATCACAAGCGACGTTGTTATTGACGAGTAAGAAGACAACACAATTGCTGCGCTATTAAATACTGTAGAGTGATAATCCTGGACATGGAATGGAAATACATCTGGAATCAGTCACAGTAACAGGAGCAGCTACGTGGATTGTTTCAGATTTCAGTCTTCATGGGTTTCCTCCTAATAATGTTCACTTGAAACTCTTGCTCGGTGAGGAATTACATTAATTCTAGGGTACATGCAATTATACCAAATAGTAAGTATAACCCAAACAAAATGACCTGAAGGGGAGTGGGAGGCAGTCGCAGGGACGTTGGGGGTATCTTTAAGTGCTCTGAGATGCCGTCCGGCGTGGAGGGCACTATATAAACCCAAGTTGTTGTTGCTGTTGAAGCGCTGGCGGGGCCGGAGAGCGAGAGAGACAAGCGGACACAATAAATACAGAATGAGAAGTTCAGAGTGCTGCGTGGCACCGAGGCAGTACCGATCACTGCTGCAGGCAGCAGCATCAACTTTAATATTAACATTATCTTACAAACACATAGCATCTCGCGGACCTACCATATTAAAAGTATGTACAATTTCAACAAGAATATTACAACCTTTTATGAAAATATAGCATATTTTCTATATAGTACAAAAACATGCATTTTTGAAAGGCAATGCTACTTTGCATTTCCATATAGAGCGACGACAGGTCATTAAAAAAAAACACCAAAATATAGAAATTCTTTTTTNAGGCAGTTTGAAATTCTTGTGAACGAGCCATTACTGACAAAAGGATTGAAATGAGACGATACACATTGGTGGTACATGAAGATTCACAGCTGGAGCAACTACTTGAAGCTCTCTAACCAATACTGGAGTAACAGGATTTGGTGTCCATCTCTCAGGACCCTTTTCAACAGTTGGATGTAGGTTTCAAGTGAAAAACTGAATACATTTGCCAATTGCACCTTTAAAGTCGTATAAATGGTTTCCAAACACGACCCAGTTATGGCTTTTGGAGATTAGTGTGTGCTGTGTAGTGTTGAATATTACCCCAAGTATCACACATGGGGGAAAAAGGCCATAATATTTCTGTTTTTCGTTAAAAACAGAAATGGTTAATTTTTACTTCCTTTTCAAAAGGGAATTTACAACGGTCGGATTTTGAAGAGCTGAAATTGACTGAGTTCTTACTGTCATTTATGAAATGTGAGCAGTTCAGTGCAAACTGGTTTGTGATTATCCAAAATCTATTTGAGGAGTTGCTTTCAAAACAGATTAAGAAGGTCCGATGCCCCACGGTCACAGTGATCCTCTCTCAAGATGGGTTACTTTTGAGACAGGGTTTCGGAAGTTTTACGATTTTAACTTTACAAATGATCCGACTAAACGTAGCTGAAATATTGCACCTGGACAGAGGGTTACAAGTTGGAATCGTCAAGTCTTGATGTCAACTCGAAACGCCCTCAATAAGCGAGTTTCACAACCTCTTCGGGACGGCAAAGAAGCATTTCGCAATGAGTTAGCCCCGCCTGGGGGGACGGGGATGGAAAGTTGCCCCTTTTCTCCAGCATAACCAACAGTGAAAACTTACTGATGAATCAAAACCAGTCACAAAAACGGCAGTGTGTGCTGCGAGCCATTTTACGGCTCTATGCATTGATCAGAATACGCTCGAAAGGCACACAGTCTGTGACTCAAGGTATCTGAAGCCGATGCAATGCATTCAATCCACAAAAATATAATTTACCACAACGACACCGGCTCCACAAATCCAGACGACCCAACCTGCAATATATTAATATGGCTGAAGTGTTCAAACAATTTTTGCGTAGTGTAATGAAGCCACATTTTTGCCTCTCTCAAACATGTTATGACATTAATAGCAACTGTAACCGCATCCAAAACGTGCAGCGACACCGCACCTCTTACGTAGCTGTCCTCAGTCCTATTACATGAAGCATTACCGCAACATTGACTTGTTTAGCTGTTGCACATGGAACAGCAGCTTGCCTCATTTGTCCGTGAATTAAGACAAGACGTGGGGCTGTGGGTGGTCAGCTCCTCAACTCCACTGACTTGGACCTCAAAGACTTATCCACTTGGAAACAAAATCGAGCTGCTTGGTTTCGTCAACCCATTAGCCAGATTATATGCGCAAAAAAGGATTCTCAGGTTTAGATGGATAACATCCAGGCTGCACATTTAGCACGAGTGACAGTGAACATTACTGTTCCAATGAGCCACATACTTATGTGCTGGGGGAATTGCCTTTTGCCCTAGTTTCTTGAGCTGCTGCTAACAGGCACAAGGTAAAGCATCGTGTGGAAATACAGTACCGTGCTCACGTTTGTTAAAGAAAAAAAATCCATCAGCCACATGTGCTTGCTTTAACTGAACCGCCAAATGCTCAGAGTGCCATTGTTTGTGGAGGGATCAAAAAGCCAAGTATCCATACACAACCCCTAGCAACTCCACAGAATAATGTGACGGGTTGGGGGTGGGAAGATATGCCCTACAATAGAGGTGAATGAGGTGGTGGGACAGAAACCTGAACTGCAATGATCAATGTGAATCGAGTCAGCCACTTGCTAGAGTGCAGGGCTGCATTGAACAAGACAGTTCATCAGCTCCTTAGCTCAGTCTTACTACCAAAGGCATCAATACCATGTTTAGTGTTTAATAACTGTGTTGATGTGTCACACATCATGTTAGTTATGACTCCATCCTCCACTTCCATTATCTACTGTTCGAGTCAACCTTGGCATTAGGTTCTGTGCTTTCATGCGGTGTATCAAGTCTCATAAAGTCCATTATTTGAAGTGCTCCTCATTCCATTCCACCACAATTGTCGTGGTTCATTATTAACACTTTCTATAGCTTCCTCTTTTTATATTATTACAAGACTTTATACAAAACAAGGCTAAAACTTCAAGTTCTGCAGAGAAGGAATTTCTCATCTGAAGGCATAAATAATTAAAAAGCAACGAAATCTTTAAACCAGATACATTCATATGGAATAATATTTTAGTACTACAGAAAAATAAATAGTATCGATTTCTGATTTCCCTCCTTGGTCCTCTCAGCGACAATTACTGGCTTCAGATAAACAGGAATCGACTCTTTAGGCTTCCTGTAGTTCTGCGTGTGATGGATTATTAGAAGGGTTGTCCTCAGTGGGTTGTGTTGGACTCTCAGCTGTTACACTATAACAGTCTATTGGAGCAGCAACGAGAGAGGAAGGAACACAGCTCAGCGCCTGGTTCTCAGTCTCCAATTCAGGATATTCTTTACCTGCGAGGAAACAGAAGATTTAACAAAAGATGAGCATTTCGAAAATAGATCTATGTTACCATTGACAACTATTACTTGGAAACAGCATTTATCCTCTTGATGAATCGGTTCACTCATGCTGGGTAATGAGGTGTTCTGGAACTTCGGATAAGTGGCCATTTTTCCCTGTTATTCCCGGTGGTGGATGAATTGGCACCAACGGGGCTCAGGATTAGGAGAGTTAAGTGGGAAATTAGAAGAAACGTTTCTGTGCAGAGAGTTTAGACAAGTGACTATTGAAGTCAAGATTATAACAATTAGAAGGTAAGATTAAGAACCATACAAATTACCAACACAGTAGGAAGCTAATTCGACCGACCCATTGTATTAGTGTTTGCTCCTCCAATGAGGCAATTTACCCTAATTCCAATTTCCTGTATTTTACTTGTACCTTCCATTAACCTCCCACAAACAACTCTTATTTGAGAATTATCTGAAGAACAAGTTTACCACGCGGAAGTCCGAGACCCTACCCTGCGTGAAGAGCGCTATAGAAATGTAATTTGTTGTTGACCCCCCCACCCCCAAAAGAATCACACCCATTTGTGTGTTATTTTATTTCTCACCATTTCTAACTTGTTTAGCTCTAATTTTATGATTATGTCTCCTTTCTACCAGAGGGAAGAGTTGCCTATCTAACTTGTCAATTTTCTTCATTATTTTAAAGACCTCAAACAATTCATTCTTCTGAGTTCGAGGAATGACGTTTGAGTACAGGCATTACTGGCATTGATCATGTCTATTAACAAGCACATCATGTGAGATCAGTTGTGGGGAGGATGTGACCCTTTTGACATTTAACCAAACTGTTCAAGACTGATGGGGAATTCATGTTTCGGTGATACCCTGATTGAAGAATGAAGCTAGAAAAATGTACAATTTGGGTTTAAACAAAAATAAATCATGTAAATAAATTCATTGTGGTAAAGAAAGTGAACCAAAGAGCATTAATGATTATCATCCACAAAATACACAGTCAATTCACTTTACAATGTATTCTGTGAAGCGCTTTTGAGACATCTCGAAGACGTGATGAGACGCGACATCAAATGCGAGGATTATTATTACCTTCCGTATTGTCCAGGCACAAATGGTCCACATGGTCCTGGCAGCAGGAATGTTGTGAAAGAGACTGCTCTGTATTTTTGTTTGGATGGTCACAATCTTCTTCTTTAGTATCTTCAGGGACGGAGTCGGAACACATCGGAGCCAGGGTGTGACTGAGGGACACCATCTCCATGCTGTCCTGGTGGCAGGACGGAACCCGATGCATTAATGGCAAACTGTTGCTCGGAAACGTGCCGTTGGTTTTGGTGAAACATCTGCTAAAAGGGGAAGACCAGGATTTAACTTGTAGACTACAACCTACACAATTGTGCTCAAATGATGCGATGTACAGGAGCACTTTGAGACGTCTCTGAGATGCTATAAGGCGCTATATCAAATGGAAGAATCACTAGAGACAATTTGGATCTAACTGCATCTCTTATTCAGATGCTGATCAGCTGTCATGTAAGTCAACGATTGCCAAGATCATTTAACCCACGTTCCGCGCAAGTCAGTTTTGTCTAAACAATCAGACAGGCATTCCAACATCTCGGAAAAATTTGGCGAGTAACTGCGGATTCTTAATTTCAGCCTGGACAGACCCAGCAAAGGATAGAGTTTCTCTTGGTATCTAACTGGGATTTGGGGTCTCTGCATTGCCAACTCCAAAGAACCGAATCAATCTCGCTGGCAAAGCCATAGTTGCCAATTCAGCCAATTGCATCAGCATCGGACACAAATATACAATGTAATCCTTCAATGGGCTGTATTTTCAGCACAAAACTGATCATTTTTGCGGACGCTCTCGGTTGCAGTTGAGCAAACGCAAGATCATTTGGAAACAAAAACACTTTCCTTTCTCCATAGATGCTGCCTGACCTGCTGAGTGTTCCCAGTGGCTTCTGTTTTTGTTTTCAGTTTTTCAGTATCTGCAGTATTTTGTGTTTTGCAAGATTATTTGGCATTAATTACAAATCTGTTCCGAGCCGAGTATTTTAAATAATTTAAAAGCGTCAGGGTTACCTCCACGAGAAAATATTTGGCAGAGGGGCTTTGTTTTGCTCTGGGACCTCGGAGCAGGGTTGTGTACAACCGTCAGCACGACAAGACTGCTGCTTCTGTGAAGTCAGCCCAAATAATAGATATAACATAACCACAACTCTGTAGGAAATCCCTTTTGAGTCATTAGGGCAGACCACATCGTCCTCTTACTTAAAGGATATTTTCCCATTGAGCAGCACGGTAAACGTAGATAACTCAAACAGGAGCAGCCCCTATGAACGAGCCACACAACTGCACACTGACCTATTGTTGTTCCTGCAGTTACGGCAGTTGATGCACTCGGATTGTTCCGTCTGCGGAAGCGCAGTGTAGATCCCACCTCCCTGTCGATACAAAATTCACAGGCAGGGTTCAGCAATGGGCATCAACAGGCACAGCTCGAGACACTAAGCAAAATGCTGACATGACAGAACATCGACACATAACAAAAAATGAGCATCATTGGAGTGGTATTATAATGTATTTGGTAGCAAGAAGAAGTTTATTATCTTTGTGAAATATGAATAGCATTCCTAATTGATGTTCCTAACTGCTGTACACATGTGATGCAGACGGGACAAGAGAGAAGAATAGGCTGGAACTACTTTCTGTACTCCCTCCATCCTGCCTTTAAAATAAACTTTCCTCCCAAGGTCTAAATAAGTGCTCCTATATTCTGCAAAATAACTGTTCTGTAAATTTATTTAAAATTTTATATCATCTTTTTGTTTGTTAACAAGATGAAGTCAGTTCAAACTACAGCCAGATGTATGAGAACATTTATTGTACTGTGGCCTCGAAGTAAACGTTTGACCTCAGAAAAGCTGTTTATTTATTAAATCAGACTAAACAGCGAGAACTGGCAAATGAACTAAGAAGACTTAAGACGTCATGTCATTCGCCTTCTCCCCTCTGGCCCCTCCATCCTATTCTTGTTCTTGCTCCCTTCCCCCACTCCATCCTCCTCCATCCAACTTCCATTTATCTCTCTCCCCCACCACCCCACTCACACCATCTTTTCCCCAGGGAGAAATACATTGTGCAGATTTTGTAAATCCTGTTTGACGCACATCTTTATGTTGAAAACTGCAGGAATGATTTGAATGTTCAATGGCAGGCCGTGCCAAAATACCATCAGAACGTTCAGACTCTTACTTACATTCATGATGTGATGAGAATGATCGTAGTCTATGTGAGACCTTGGTAGAGAGTTAGTGTGGTTGGGGTACAGCCCTGTCCCTCCATTCATTAATCCGTTCATCCCATTTGATACTTTATGGTGTAGATGTGGGCAGCCATTGCTGAGGTTTCCGTTGCCAATAAAGCTGCCGTGAATGCTACCATTGATCCGACTGGTCCCTGGGAGTGTAGTGTATTCCATTATCTGGCCATTGACTTCTTGGCCTTGGTAGTGGTAGTTAGGAGGATCGTATTCTGAAAAAAAAATTATTTCAGGATGAATCTGAACCTATTTTTGGCTGTGAACTTCAACCATTCAACCCAGAACAGCACCTTCCTTCAGGAGAATTGCAGGTAAGAGTTATTGATGGTTGTTGAATGGCTCCTCTGAGCACTTTCCAGCATCATTCAATGCTACAAGATGCTTCTGGCATCAGATTTAGAGTGACATTCTGGAGCTTCATTCCTGCAACAGATTACAGCCACGGGACATCTTTGATACCTCTCACATCTCAACTTCACTCTTACTGTGTGAGATCATGATAATCGCAGGTATAAATGCTTTTAAATGATAAGTCTCCATCTTAATACCAATATGATTTGAGGTCATGAAATATTCTGACACCTCATCCAATTGGTCATCCTTCATATGTGATCCTGAACATGGGGGGAGGGGAAGAATGGCTTAGCTGAACATGGGGAGGGGGGAGGGGAGGAGGTGAAAGGGTAGCTGAAATGGGGGTGAGAGAAAATATTGGTTGAACATGGGGAAGGGAGGCCTCAATACCTGGGCTTCTACCCAGCATTAGATTTGATGCTGATGTAAACTATTAATCCGCACAAATAATCATCTAATCATGTGCAATAATAATCCTTGCATTTGGTATTTGCACCTTATCACATAGTCGAGACATCTCAAAGCGCTTCACAGCTGTAGATGTCCTGTAAAGTGGTGTGGTGCATCGGTATGCATTTTGTGTTCCAACTTACTCTGCATAGTGGTCTGCTGGCGGTTCTTCCAAAGGCACATGGCGATAAAGATGATGAGGATGAGGACCATGATCCCCAGCACTGACCCCACAATCAAGTACAACATGTCGCTGCTGCGTGTGCTAGAGGGAGAGGCTCCATAACCATTGCCCGGGGGTTCTGCCAGATTGGACTGGGTGCTCAATCCATCTCTCCACACTTCAGAAGATCCCGAGTGCCTTCGAGCTGATAAGAGTAAGAAAAGAGAATAAGTGGAAACTCAGCTTTCTCAAGACTATTTATAGAATAAATACTAATAACCAATGTATTTGATTCAATGCCTATGAAACGTCTCAAAGTGGTTTATAACAGTTACTGGGCACGGACTATTCGTTTGTATGAGAGAGGCAGCCAATTTGCATGAACGTTTGAATATCAGTTTAGACTATATGAGTTCCAAGTCCCAATGTAATGCCTGAACTCATAACCATCTAACTCAGCGACGATAGTGCTACCAACTGAGCCAGACTGTCACACAAATGACAACACACTACCTTTGCATTGTAACAGGAGCTCTATGTACTAGAGAGGTAAGAGTTGAGAATGTTTGATAGGGTTGATTGGAAGATCTGTAAAACTCCTCCTACCTTTGGTCTCACAGATCATGACATTGCTGAATTCGCTCTCTCCACCCTCATTGAAGCACTGCATCTTGATGTCGTACGAGGTCTCGGGTTGAAGATGACTGATCTGGTGCCATTGTTTGTTGCCTAGGTTAAAGAAACTAGTCAGCAGGGTTCAGGGCAAGAGAACTGGGAAGTGAATCGCGCTGCACATTCTATCTCTGACAACCCAATAGTGATCTCAAAACTGAATGCAATAATACTGTATGAACTGCAAGGATCTGACTCTCTAAACTGAACAGGAGCAGTGCCTTGAATTGGGCACATGTGGCGTTGGCTTCACGTTTCCAGATTAAGTGTCTCGTCCTCCATATGAAGGCAGGAGGATTTTTTAAAAAAAAATGACAAGTTTAAATTTCTAGCAGTCAATAATCCAATGCAGACATACAAACAGTCAGTTGTAAAATGCAGAATTTTTTCCAGACCTTTACTGAAATTAAATGAGAAGCATCGAGTTCTAGATTAGGCTGATACAAATCTCTCTCTCTCTCTCTCTCCCCCATCCCCCTACCACAATAGCAAAATCCACTGTTACGACTTGAGCAAAGCTTCTTACAGCTTGTTGCTGCATTCCTCAGGGGGAGATCCCAGAGGAAAAGTGAAAGCAAGTGAATGGGTTCCTGCTGTCTCCCGGCCACAGACTGCTTCTGCCTTCGGTCAGTGCACCAATCCAAACACGGCAGTCACTACGATCCAATTAGTGTTATTTTTTCTGGCCTGTACCCAGGCTGCTAAACCCTCCCAAACACTTCTCTTTGGAAAGCAATTTATTGAAGGTGGCGGGGGAGGGGGCAGGAGGGAGAGAGAGAGAGGACGACAACAAGATTGTACTGATTTGTAGTGTACTTTAATTAAACTTTTTTTTGGGGTGGGGGTGCGGGAGAGAAAGCAACTGTCGAACAATGTCCCTGGCAGAAATTCCTCCTGAGGGTTCACCATGGTAACAGAGAGCAGAGGCCTCCCTCCCGCCTGTTGCTCTATCAGTCAGGCCTGTTCTCACACTGACACACTTTGCTCTGAGTGAGTAACCTCAGTTGTCTTTATCATCTGTAACAATCTTTATTGCAATGGTGATGTTGTTTTATGTTGACGGCATCTAGTCGAGTGGAAAAGGGAAATACAAATATAAAACATTTGAGATTCCTTTTTTTTAAAAAAGAGTTGCTCAGTTGTGCAAGGCAGGGTGCAGCAGGAATGCCTCCTGTCTAGGTTTTTGAAGTTTCTAAAATGTAATCTGGATATCATTAGGCCTGATTAGAAAACGCAAGACTATTTGCTTCTGTGTCTCGGGATGTGTAGGCATCAGTTAACTGTTTCCAGCAGCAAAGCAAACTTCAGAACTGGAACTTGTGCAGGTTTGGACAGAAAGACAGTGGCAACCAACGGCCAGGAATGTATACTTATTATTATGTCTCTGTGAGAGGAGATTAATTTCTTTTTCTACTGCCATCCTGACTGGAGTTTGTTCAAACATAAGCAGATGGTGACAGTCAGTAATATAGGGTGACCATATTGTGTAAACCAAATCTGGGGACACATATATAAAAGAAACTGAACTCACCACAATTGCAGATGCTAGCAGCTACTGGAGAAGCTTGTTGGATTAGTGGCTGTATTTGTCCTGATGAGTGTCTGTTTTAGAATGGTATTGTTCTTGCTCAGTTTCTTGCTGAACTCAAGACAGGGCAAATTTGGCCCCAGGGACACAATACCTCATCCGGGGATTGTCCTCGGAATTGGAGACGTATAAATGTGACGAATACTAAGAATTTGTTTCAGGTATTTTATGCTAATGGGAGTGATTTTAGCAGCTTCCCTGAGTGGTTCAGTCTATAAAGGCACTAGCCAGTCGGGGAACAAGATCAACGGTTGGATCGATGGTCTTTAATTGATTTGGCTTAGACAGGACCACAGTATAGATGTTCAAAATGCATCAGTCAAAAGTTCTTGAGTTCAGTAACAAACTGAGCAAGAACAATAAAATTCTAAAACCGATCACATAGGGAGACAAATGTCTCATTAACCTGTAAATATATGACTAAAGCTACAGTAGGTCACCATTTCCTTTGCGTACCTTCCACTACATCTCGCTTGTAATCGCTGTCATTATCACTATCAGTTGGCCGGTAATAGATGTAAAACCCCTGGATGGGAGTGTTGTTGTTACTGGATGGAATATACTGTGGATACAAACAAAACGGAAGGAGAAATCAGCAAAAAGTACAAAGCAACCGGTCTTCCAGACCGTCTCGCTACATCAAATTGTTGAATTTTTTTTTAAATGAGGAAACAGCTGAGAGTTCAAAATTAGACTGCCTGAATCTTGGGGGATGTGGGGAATAGAAACTTGGTTCAACATCTCATCCGAAGAACAGTATCTCGTCAATACAGCACTCCCCCAGTGCTCCAGTACTGTACTGGTGTGCCCACCTAGACTGCAAGTTCAAATCCCGATGTGGGGCTTGAACCCACAACCATCTAACTCAGATGTGAGAGTACTACTAACTGATCCAGGCAGACAAGATCACGCTGATAGGTTTCCTCAGGTGTTTGATCCCCCAAAAATCCTTTGTCCAAATAAATGCTAATTTCACATCTTGACCTGAGAATGATGTCCTTTATTAAATGTATAATATTACCCTTACTACTTTTCTTGAAGTGTTCAAGATAACATGTTACCCTAAGCCTGGAAATGAGGCATTAAGCTGGAAATTACAGATCACTTAGCCGAATACAGTGAAGCAAATGCTCAAAAGCATTATACAGGATGCTATTGATTCTTATCTGGAAGGCATACATTTAAAATTAATAGTTCATTCCTCACAAATCTACCGGAATCCATTGAGGAAGTTACTGAAATAGTAGATGTGGATTTAGAGGGGGTGCAGAGGAGGTTTACAAGAATGATCCCGAGGATGAAGGACTACAGTTATGAGACGATTGGAGCAGAGACGGCTGATAGAGGGTACAAAATTATGAGGTATTTTTGACAAGGTAAATAGGGAGTCAATCTGGCTCAGTTGGTAGCACTCTAACGAGTCAGAAAGTTTATAGGCTCAAGCCCCAAGACAGGACTGTGAACTCACCTACTCGAGGCTGACATTCCAATACAGTGCTGGGGTTGCACTACACTGTTGGGAGGTATTGTCCTTTATTAAACCAAGGTCACTCCTGTTTGTTCAGGTGGACTTTAAAGACCCTACAGTACTACACTATAAAAGGGAGTTTCCCCCGGTGTCCTGGCCAACAAATTCTCCAGATAAAAATGGTCAATCCCATGGCTGTTTGTGAGACACTGCTGTGCATAAATTACCTGCTGTGTTTGGCAACAAACATACAGTGACAGCATTTTACATTAAATGCCGGGAAGCACTTGGAAACGTCCTTTCAATGTGAAAAGCATTCTATCAAATGCTAGGGGCATTATTATAAATACTTAATGTATTATTATAAATAATTAATGTTATGTAAATTAAAATATATGTTAGAAACACTGAGAAGAAGTATAATGCTGCACAAGTTTACTCTTCTTGCTTTCAACATCGGACACTGGGTCTGGTTACACTTCCAGCTTCTAATTGTCTAAATTGTATTCCATTCCTTCCAGAGTTAATGCACTCAACACTGGAAAGCCTCCAAGATAATCAAGCTACAATTAAAATAATGGCCAATCTGATGGCTGCACTATCAATCCATCAGCGCTGTGCGGGAGGGAAACATGACATAAGGGGGAAAACATTTGTCTGTAGCCTTGCGTGCCTCCCGCCAATCTTGAGTGATCTTATCAACCCCACCAAGAATGAAACAGATTTGTCTGGTAAATAAAGGTTCTGTCAGTTGGAGCACAGCCTCTTCTACTCTGCCAGGAAAGGACTGATTGTAATTTTTGTATTTAATGATTGCATGAATGAAGTGTGAGGTCACAGCATGCAGGGTTTTGCAACTAATAAGTGCTCCCATCCCCCATCTCCCTCATCCATCCTTTGTTATGCTCAACAAGGAGCAAAACAGCACATGTGTGAGCTTGGCTTAGCTGGGAGCACGTATCTTACCGTCCATTTCAGCATAATGTCTGTGGCACTGATCGCCTCTGTGTAGGCAATGTGAGGACCTGTGATTGGCCGTGTTGAAAAGCGACTGCTGAATCCGGCCACCTGATAAGGTCGGGAGCCAGCGCTCCTGGGGCTCTCACCGTGGGCATTAATGGCAATCACACGAAACTTGTAAGTGGCACCTAGGACACAGGGGGAAAAAAAANGGAACCGTAAGTGCCAATTGGACGTGCAGGGATAAGTGTCTGGCATGAAGGGTGCTATATAAATGCAAATTGTTGTTGTCATTGATGAAACCTAATGTCTTCCTGTTCCAGAGAAGTTTGTACAACTACATTGATGAGCTTGGTTATTACCCAGCAGGTGGATTCTCTAAAATGTTAATGATTCCCTGGGAAAGAGAGAGAATGACTCAAAGAATCAGGTTGCCCATATGTACCTCCAAAAGAACCAATTCCCGAGCCAGGATTTATAAGGGAAAATGAGACCTAAAATGCTGAATGATCCTTATCCAAACCTCTCTTGTGAACAGTGTGGTCAACAATGCATCTAAATGAGTCATTTTAGATTAATAGGATGAAAGGCAATTTAGAAAAACGGGAATGGGTCAAATGGCCTCCTTTTCTGCAGAACATTTTAATATGTCTTTGTGAAATACATTTTCTCCCAGACTGCGATAATTTCCTGTTCAGGTGGTGCACTCGTCTAATCCTGTTCTTCTCCAAGTCTCAACAATGTGATCAAGAGCAATATCAAGTGCAAAGATTCTTACTATCATTAAGCTCTTACCTGGTTCGAGGTTGCGTACTTCCACGGAGAGTTTTGATGGAGAGATGTTCTCTGCTGCCACGAGCCAGTCACTGTTCCTCCCCATTCGTTTGTATTCCACTTTAAATGAGGTGATGGGGGAGCCACCGTTTGCTCTTGGAATCCAAGTCACATACACAGAAGTCTCAGACGCAGTTGAGATGGTTGGACGATCTGGCGCTTCAGGGACTAAACAGAGAAAACGACATGGTCATTATTCTGTTTACCACTGGCTCAATAAAACATAAGTCACAGAGCCTCTTAGCCACAGGATAATAAATCTTGATTTGAGTTCCAGGACGCAAGAAAAAAATGAAATATACAGATGGTTCCTAAAATGTGTGGTCAGTCCCCATGTTTTAGGAACTGTCCTCTTTCTTGTTCTTTCGTAGCTTTTGTTAAAGTGCTATAGTGGCACTTGGAGAGATACGGTTCCGCACTGAGAATGCTTGCAGCACTCAGTATAGCAGGAACTTTCTGCAAAGTAGTAGGATGGTTTGTGAAACTACCGTGTTCACAGTTCAACATGTGCCAATCAAACAGACAGGAATGGCAATTCTTGGCAATTGTGGCACACGACAGTTAAGCAATCATTAATCAGAAGTCGAATTCTATAACCAAATGAATTATAACATTTCCAAACAAAAAGCCTAATTTTAAGCTACTCCTTTTATCCTTTTTATAAAAAGCAACATATACATTAACCCCATGAGTACTGGAATTTGTGCCTTGTTCGCCAAATATATGACTGTAATTTTCCACAATACAACAAAAATATAAACTAATTTTCTCAAGGTCATAAATTGGAATTGTAAAAACATTCAGAATTAAGAGAACACTTTTACTCGCAGTAAAATGAATAAACAGAAAGCATCAGACCCCAATACTTTTGGTCTAAAAACTTTTGGCCTCTTTTCAAGGTAAGGAGAACATAACATTTTCTAATTTTAGGCACTGTGCGTCCAGATCAGGTTCATAGATAAAAGCTTAATGCTAAAGTAAAACACCATCTTTTCTGCTCAAAATGAGTGAAACCCAAAAGAGCACCACTAACTTCACAAAAGTGCTCTTTTCATTCACACCAACTATCCTCCAGCCTTGCTGAGTGAGATTCCCAATTTAGCGTCCAAGTAGAAGTAGTTTTGTGCTGTAGATTCATGCCTACTAGAAACTTTTTTTAAAATCATTTTAGTCCCTTACAGACTTTACCCCACTGACTTGAGTGAAATTTGAACTGAAATCCCAGAAATAAGAGACTAATGCTTAGCCACTCCATCAACATAAGTTTTTTTTTAAAAAACGTTGGCATCAACATATTCACAATTATCCTCAAACTGTTAAATACATTTTACAATTTGAACATGACAATATTCCACAGTTTAGGAGTTTATCAATACAATACTTACTGAACTCAGAGGAACTTTAGAGAGCAAAGAAGACAGAAGAAGAGAGTGTTAGTAACAGCATTTACTCAAAGCATTAATTAACAGAAAGGTAGTCGATTGCACAGGGCAACGGACAGTTGACATTCTATCTAAACACTTCAGAAAGGATCCGAGATCTCCAAATTAGACACTATTAATCTACTGCAATAAAAAGATGATGCAATACTAGTGTTCTGCCACTAGATATCACTAACACATATGATAAAGATACCTTCCATGTGAAAAAAATCTATATGTACTAGAAAATACTATCTCAGAAATGAAGTGAACATCAAGCAGCTAATCTATATCAGCAAAGTCACTCTAAACAGGAACGGGCAATTTGAATTTGAAGGTAGAATGTCAAACATCAGAAAAGCATGTAAACAATTTAGATTAAATCAGAAACTGTAGATTCAAAGGTTACAAAGGGGGAAGAGTTGAGGAGGAGGGAGGGTTGATACTAGGATTAAGGCCGTTCAGGGAGACGAGAAAGAGAAGAAAATAAAGAGATTGAGATGGGAGGGAGCTGGGAAGGGACTGCAGGTGGATATGTACCTCCACTGTGCCGTGAAGGATCGGCCATTACTACACCGAATCGACTGCCGTTGTTATCCTCCAGTGCTGGTTGTTTGGGAACTCCCAACGGTTGTGATGGCGTCTGCGTATTTTTCTTCGGGGCGGACGCTCGCTCTTTCGAACAAAAGAGAAATATTTCTCAAGAGACCGTTCGCTGCTTAGCTGTTGCAAACGGTCACTGAAACGGCTCTTACAGCCTTTTCTTTTTTCTCCCTCAAGTAGATGTACATTAAAGATGAGGTAACAGTTTGCCATTTTGAAAGGGCTGATCTTATGAAGATCCTTTTTTTACGTTTCTACACAGATAAGAGTCCAATGAGGTTCTAAAGGTACTGATTGTTGGTCAGGTACTGTTCCGTGAGCACTGGGCACCATTTGATATCTTACACAAGAGGCACATCCTTCACTTGTAAGCATGAGCTAACAGACTATCAATAGCGTAAGTGTGTTCAGGCTGAGGTGGACTACAACCCGGACTTTCCAGCAAGGATCAATGGAGAGCGATCAGGCTACAAACCTCTGCTGAAACTTCCTCTCTCTGATAGACCAGGGCTCAGTGAAACCAATTGTAGCTGCAACTTAATGGCAACCATGGTTGAGCTTGAACTGATTTCAACAAATACTGACCTCTAACCTTCTTGTGTATATAAACTGTGTGTTTATATCCGTCTGTGTGCGTGTGCATTTATGTCGACTCAATGATGTAAAATTGAACAATTTTAATTATCACTGCAAATAGTTCAATGAGTAATTTGCCGATTATCAGTGTTCAATAAACTTGTTCAGTCTGATTTGCTGAAATACGTTACGATACATAGAACTGTACACCTAAATCAGAAGTTCAGTCGCATTTTAACTGAACAGTAGATATAAAAGAGCTACTGTGGGTTACAGCAAAATGTTCATCATCAGTACCTTTACTGGTTCGGAATGTCAGCATGGCAGGTTGGCCCTCCCCTGAAGCACTCCGTGCGACCATCAGCACCTCATACAGACTAGAGGATTCCAGCTCGCTGAGTCGCAGTTCATTCTCACTTCCAGGAACACGGATTGTATGCCAGCTTCCCACCATATTTCCACCGTCATCCAGCTACAAGAAAGAAGTTAAAATAAAAAAAATCCTCGTCTGTCCTGTGAGGCGAGAGTGTTGCCAACCGAGTCAGGCTGATACCCGATTTATTCCATGCATTCACTACTGTGCGTAAAGAAATTAAATCAAAATTGTCTAATCGTCTTTTCCCTGTGATCCCTTTTTGAGTTATCTGTTCCACACACAAGACAAAAAGGCCAATTACAGAGACCATAACAATCAGGACCAGTGGGAATGACCAGCAACTTGAGTTTATACAGCGCTCTTCGGGCAGGTAGTATCTTAGACAGTTAAGTGTAGTGTTTGATGCCGAGCTAGAAAGCGAGGGGAGGTAGGTGACCGAAGATACGATCGAATGGTACGTTTATGCACCCGAATGTACCTTTCGATACTTGACAAAATAGGCATTGATGGGTGTGCCGCCATCTTTCCCTGGGCGCCACACTAAGTCATAGGTGTCTGGCTTGATGGTCTGTGGGGGGCTGAGAATGATGGGAGCATCGGGTAGGGAGTGGATGTTGACCTTCTCAGTTTCGGGTACAGCTGTTTTTGTTGGCTGTCGGTGCAATAGGCCCGTCTTATCATAATCTGCCCCTTCGTCACTCTGAATGATGTCGGAGCCTCTCCCGAGGGGCGTGGGACTTTGCTCATCGACCCTGCTCCTCGTTTCTGCCAAGACAGAAGAAAGTAATAATAATCCTTGCATTTGATATAGTGTCTTATCACATCTTCAAGACGTCTCAAAGCGCTTTTGGCTCAAAAGTAAAGCCACTTTTGCCAATTTCACGGAACCGCAAACACATAGAACATAGGCTGGGCTCCCTTCACGTTCTTTCTTGTCCCAATTAAAATACCATCAATGCAAAGTCATAGGCTTCTTATTCTGTGCCAGAAGAAACCTACTTACGATCCCAGATGTTAAATGCTCAGCCTCTTGTGTGAAAACCGAGGAAAACTATCAAGAGCTTCTCTTCTAATTGAAGCCAGACGGAGTTTGCTCTGGTTTATTTATTTAGGTTACCACAGGCAGCAGCAGGATAGAAGAGATGGGCTGCACTTGTTGAAACTGGCACAGTTTTCAACAACAAAGAAGCTATCAATTGTGAGGAGCTGCCAGCAACTCTCAGCTGCTTTATTAGCATTTATACCGTGGAGCATTCAGTCGCAAACATTCAATTACTTAACTCAAGGCCCACTGACTTACGTTCTACACTTCACTGAGCTAGTCTTTTGCAGAGCCTGGAGTTCCGATGGCCGTCAAGGAATTCATTGCCTTAGGAGCATTGGAAGGGTTTAAACGGCTACATAAGCGTGGCTGAGTACATTTGTTTTGTGTGCTTTCGACAGCATTGTCGATCAGCCCTAAAGGGCAAGCACCCATGGTATAGGCCATGGCAATTACAAGGGAACAAATAACGACACACCTGTTAATAAATAATAAGCTACACTGTCCAACATTTCTTACACTATGACAACTGTTGATTTCTAAAGTACTAGACTGTCATACAATCTTTTAAAAAATTTAATATAAAAAATCCACGACAGTTGATTCACTTTGCAGTATATTCTATGAAACGCTTCGAGACGTCTCGAAGATGTGATCAAGACGCTATATAATGTGCAAAGATTTCTATATTAAGCAAGAATTTATATGGCCGAACAAAAAAAGGTCCACAGTTGTAATTACAGAAGAGTTTCAAACCAAGATAATACAATGATGATGCATACACTTGCATCTATGCATCAACCTCAATTTAGAGTTGCACAACCACAAATTCTCCACACCATCAATTCTGCTCTAGCTTGTCATTATTTCCTTCTTACGTATGCTTCATGCATCCTTTGAAAATGTATTCTGGATCCATCCCAATACAACATGGAAGCTGCTCTTCCAGTAACAAGCTTCAAAAAATGACAACCACTGATGGTTAAGACATCTCTCCACACCAAGCACTTGCTCGGTAAAAGAAACAAAAATACAAAAGAACTCACCTACTGACAAAACGGCCTCTGCTTGTACTGTGCCCAGATTGTTGGAGGCCATGCAGATGTATTGCCCGGAATGTTCCACAGTGGCCTTGCGTATGTACAAAGAACTTGATCCCGCTCTGGACATGGTGAGGGGACTACCGGAAGTGGCACTGCCCATCCCGGATAATTGAGAAGGTCGCAGTTTTGGTCGGAGAATCTGGGATGGATGACTAGTTATTGGTCCATTGCTATCCAACCAGCGAATAACTGGTGCAGGCTGGCCGGTGGCATTACATGTCAGTACAACAAATTCTCCTTCAAACACTCTGGCATCTATGGGCGGAGAAATGATTACAGGTTTCGTGCCTCGGTCTGTGAAGAATGGAACAAAAAAAAGTGTCACTTTCTGAAAGAAATATGCTTATGAATTAACAAGATTCAACACATGTTCACACATGTTCTTTGGAAAAATACAGCCGTGTCGACACAGCAGTTCCTGAGGATGTTCAGACTCCTCCTAACCTGTTCAGGCTCTTCCTAACCTGTGCAGCTTAACTAAAAAACCCTTACAAACATTTTGTTTTCCCTGCTCCGTTATAATCAGGTACACATTTCTTTCCCCTGTGGGCAAACCAACTTTAGCACCAGCTAGCCAACTCACTTTGTGAGCTCAGTTATATCATTGCAAAATATATCCACTGCACTTCTCTGCACATTATGCTTTAAAAACACAACAACATTTAATTGTGTGGTGCATGTGCATCCTTAAATTGAGTATCTGGCATTAAGTCCTCTCTTTCTCACCTATTCAGAGGCCAGAAGGTAGACTTCTCGTAATAACCAAACATTTGTTGGCTGAGGCAAGCATTAAGGTTAGGGTTTTCCCCAGGGTTAAAATGAAAGTTATACAACTGAAGTTCCTTTGGCTGATTTTTTGCTCTACTTGTCTCTCAAAAGGCAAGCGCCACCTACAGCTGGAATACCAAGGTAGCCTCTCCCACACTGCTACTAATTCTGCTTTCAGACATATTCCAGAACACGCACAGGATTTGCTCATCCCTCTGCTGTCTCAGGGTGATTTCTAGCCTTAGCCATCGACCCATAAAAGTGTGCCCGAGATCAGACAGTCAGCAGAATAAGGCGGAGATAAATTTGAAACCATATCTCTTCATGCCGTGTGGTGAATCGCTGTTTAACTTTTGTGCATCAAACCCGTTTAGAAATCCTTAAGATCTCTATCCGATGTAATTCACACCTTGATTACGTACCTGACTGGATTGCTAGTCTTGCTGAGGATTGAGCAGAGCCGATTCCATTTTCTACGATGCATTGATACATCCCGGCATCTTCAGCAATCAGTGCCACGATCTTTAATCTGCTTCCCACGATCAGATGCCGAAGGCCCAACTGTACAGGGGCAGCGTTGTGGAACCAGGTAACATTAGGCTTTGGGTTTCCACGTGGATTGCAAGTGAAGCGTACTGTGGATCCCAATGGTACAGTCACATCGCGCAGACCTTTGACAATTGCAGCTGGTTCTAGAGGAAAAAACATCAGAAGTTAACAGGAGTGGTGAATAAAAGTATTTAGCTTATCAGCAATAGGAAATAATCTGCTGGAAAGCCATAGAGGGGAAAAAGTTGACCAACATCAAGTATGTGTTAACGAAGACGGTTTCACTTACCGTGAACTGTCACTGTGTAGTTGGAAGATACCAGCACTCCAGCTTCATTCTCCGCTATACATAAATAGTTTCCTGTATCCATTTCCACAGCTCGATCCACTATCAGGTTAGTACGAAACAATCGTCTTCTTCCACTTTCAAATGCATCCACTCCATCTTTTAGCCATCGGACGTTGGGGGTCGGACTTCCGCTTACCACACATTCCAGGGTCAGAGGACTATGCTGAATTACGGTAACATTTTGTGGGGTTGTGGGGTAAACAATGTGTGCAGGATTGTTTGAAAAGCCTGTGGGTTAAGGTAGATAAGTGAAGA
Source organism: Callorhinchus milii (assembly GCF_018977255.1). Classification (NCBI taxonomy): domain Eukaryota; kingdom Metazoa; phylum Chordata; class Chondrichthyes; order Chimaeriformes; family Callorhinchidae; genus Callorhinchus; species Callorhinchus milii. The sequence continues at coordinate 2,273,824 of NW_024704766.1, read as the reverse complement.
TGAACAGTGGGTTAGATACAGACAGCAAAATCTATAAAATGTACACACCTGTACAGAGGAAAGGCACTTTGAGCTTAACACATCCATATTTTTATCATTTCATTGACAAATCTAATGAAACTGAAATCGATATACCAGTGGGACTGCCTTGAAAGTCCATGAATTCAAAACGAGAATATACAATACTATACAAAATTACATTTTTATAGCGTATTTCATGTCGGGAGGACGTTCCAAGGTGCTGGGACATAGCTACAATACGCAACTGCACATACACAAATAGTGTCAGTGATTCTATCACTTCCCAGAGATGCCGTCCTGAGATGTTAAACCAAAGTCCTGTCTGTGTCTGTTCAGATGGATATAAAAAGATTCCATGAAACTATTTGAAAAGAGTCTTTTGAAAAGAGTCTTATTTGAATGTCTCCCTGTGTCCTGCCAACAATTCTCTGGATAAAACTGGTCATTCACTTCATGGCTGTTTATGGTAATGTTTAATGCACTCTACAGTGATTTGAGAGTGAGGGGAGATCACAAATGTGCGATTGAGCAAATGGACTTCACTTTGACAAGGTTTTACAAGCATTCTGTGGAGCACTTGATTCCTGAAGCAGAAGTACTGACTTGGACAGTAATAGGAAAAGAATATCCTGGAAACACATCCCAGTTACACACTTACGTTTGACGAGCACTTTGTGAACTGAAGGCTCCATCTTCATCTCATGAGTGACAGGATTGTATGCTCCACACTTGTATGCTCCTTTATCCTGCTGCGTGGCATTCAATATATGCAGGTTACCCGATGGTAGGATTAAATAGTTTTCTGGAAGCAGTGAAAAAAGTGAGCAGCAGACCACGACAACAAACCTTCTGAAGCTATAGACGTTCGCTAAACAAGTATCAGTTCAAAGAGTAATGAACACAAATCAGCCACTGTGGTTTCAGGGAACTGAAATAACGCTTTGTGTGGAGGGCGCTATATAAGTGCAAGCTATTGTTGCCTAAAAGCTGTTTAAAATATAGGTATCACGTGCTGATATTTCATACAGCTGACTTGGGAGCCTGCCCTTTGGGGAAAGGGATGGGGCTGAGGAGGGTGGGGAAATGTGACCAGAAGTGTGACCGAAAAGATAGATCTTAAGGCCGACTTTAAAGGTAGGAGGGAGGGTCGATATGGAGGAACTCCATAGGGCATGGTCAGAAATGAGCGAAAACTTGTTTACTGATGGTGGGCTAGATCAAAAGAGGTACGTGAAGCAGGACAGTGTTCACTGAATGGAAACTGTGTGAATATGAATTGCCTGGTCCAGCCTCGTTACAAGGCTGAGAGATCACTCACTTGTAGACTGCTCCAGCCATTTGCCTCTCACTCGATAGCGGATTAATGCAGCGGGTTTGCTGTCAGGTAAATGGCACTCTATGACTCCTGTGCTTCCTTCACCTATTGTAACTACACGCTGGTTATGTGGCTGAAAGTCACTTACACCTGAAAAAATTAAGAAACAGTTTTAACAAATTTGAAAAAAGCACAACCACCAATATGACACTGTCATAATGAGGGTGAATTTTACAAGTTACTTTTGTATTCTGGGGTTTTTCTACAGACAGACTCACTGAATGCTACAGTTGGTTCTACAAATAACTTGTTACTTTACATTATATAAAGTTTTGAATTGGTGCCTCCCATCCACACAGATAATTTCTTTGTGTGTTTTCCGGTGAGTGTTGTCTTTGGCTATACTCTGTTATGTAAAACATAAATTTACACCCCACCTACCCACTTCTAGTTAAATTATTACTACTATTATTAAATACTCACTTGCAATGGTGACGGAGGAAGGACTGCTGACTATTGCACCAATAGGACTGCTCACCACACACTGGTACCTTCCAACATGGGATGTCTGTAGATTTGAGATCGTTAAGTATCCTGATTGCATTTCTATTCCATTCTGCCCACTGTCCGTTAATTTCTGACCACAGAAAAGCCATGTAACTTGTGCTGAGACGGGTTCTGCACTGCAGTGTAGCTGAACTCGTCCCCCTAGTTTCTGGAGAGCTGAGAAAGGCTCCGTTGAGAACCGAGGTACTAAGTCTGTGGAGGAGTAGATCAGATTTAGATATTTAACAGGCAAATTTTCATAGGCATTATCCTACAGACGGTGTTCTACCTCCCAGAACTAACATTTGTCACTTTTCACACAAGTTTACCAACCCACCTGCTTGTTCCCAAATCTCCTGCTCAACAAAACACAGATTGAAGCAAAGGTTCCACATCTTACCTGCTGTGACGGAGGAAAGAAGCACGGTGAGCCACATGTAGAATACGGACTGCAAATGTCTTGGCTCTGGATCCATTGCACAGCCGCAAGGAAGTAAAACTAAAGAGTTTCACAGCGAGGCACAATGGCCAGCACAATCTAAACAGAGCGAGAGAGAAAGAAACCAGCATAAACAAATGTCCTCTCTGAGTGGGCAGAAAAACATGAATCTGTGCTGAAAATGATTGCTGAATATGATGACATGTCATATAAGTGAGATCCAGCAGCCAGAAAAAAATTCTTTAGTCAAACAATTTTGTCCAAATAAATCTCTGCTTCTTGATTTCTGAAGATAAGTGGTGAAAGAAGAAACACATTTGTGTTTTATGAATTGTACGACTTGTTCTGTCCTTAAGATCGTAAGAAATGTTAATGACACTCTAAAATGATTACAAAAACATACACGCACACTCACCCTTGTGTGCCCAACCATCCCCTTGTGTCAGGATAGACAACAAACTATAGTACTTCTATCTGTTTTAGTACCATAAAGTCAGAACTTTCTGAGTTCAAGCTAGGGACGTTTTTGATCAGCTGAGTGTCTGTCACATGCGCAAACCCATCACCGTAATCCAAATCAGATTGAGAGCTCCACATGTACACGCCACTTGTGCAAGGAAATTTCCATGCCTGGAATGGAATGTGCTTTCTCTCTGGATCAAAGCACCAGAGAGTATTACAACAACTTGCATTTATATAGCGCCCTTGATGCGGGGTAGCGTCCTGAAGCGCTGAAGGCACAGGTAGAGAAGGGAGCTCCCAGAGTGCGAATCGCAGCAGTGCTGGAGTTTAACCAGCTTAAACCTTGCCATTGAGAGAATCATTGAGGTAAGCTTTCTCCTGCTTGGTCCAGCTAGCGCCACCCTGCATGCTGGGGCTTGGCTTGCAGGTTTGTAGGAACTGAACTGAATCACAGTGAACTTCCAAAGAATTTCAGCATGAGAAGGGAACCCACTCTATAGCGAGATGTTACAACAGGATTGTCCGATAGTATTTCCCTGTGACAATTAAGATTTGTACCAATACAAGCCTCAACATGACAGGAAGTCCACTTTACCCCAATGTAGCTGAAAGCCTGTATTGCTGGTATCATTTAGGCCTTCCTACAGGTTATATGACCTTACAATACTGTAGATCTACTGTGGATCAACATTGCCATTTTCAAAGACTTTTCCAGGAACAGCTACAACAATGTGAAACTCACTGCTGAGCTGCAGTTTTAGCCAACCCCATTATCTACTGCAATGGACTGCATCGCGGTCTTCGCAAGAGCCTATAAATGTCAGAAATTCCCTGAATGTAAATCATAATCCCAGTTCTGATGGAAGCATCATTCCCTGCAATTTTCAATCCAATTTTTCTCCCTCAAATCCTGATTGCCATCCTTTTGTGTTTCAAATAATTAATCCACCTACATTTTAGTTCATAAATCTAAGAAAATATAAAAGTGGAGACAGGATCAGTATAATATAAACTATATGGAGCGGTACCTTAAAATGTGTGGGCATATAAAAAAAAAATGGAAACTTTTAAGGTATTTATTTCCTCCCATGCCTGCAAAGACTGTTGAACGTCACCTTTCTTAAGTCTTCCCTTCCCCCTATATTTTATACATGTTTAAAAGCCCTATTTTGTTGTAAGTAAATCACCTTTTAAAGACCAAAGCCCATCTTTTCTGGGTTTTGGTCTTTGACTTTGGTCTCTCAATAACAACTTCTCTCCAAAATTCCCTCTCAGGTAACCATTATTCTGTGTATGTAATGTTTCCCCACCCTCCACCGCAAAAATCATCAGTGAAATCTTGACCCAGGTACATTTCCCCATCAACACTGTACAAGAGCTGGTTCTGTTCATTTGTCTCAGCTGTCAGGAAGGCCCCGCTGTGTGTGAAGTGCTACATTTGCTTAAACACTCAGGGCCTTTGCTGGAGGAAGGGCTATCCATCAGGAGTCAGTGCCAACCCGCACTGAAAGGAAAGCAAACACTCCAACCCGTTAACACAAAGCACTGCTCACCAGAGTCAGCATGGAGCTCTGCAATGTTACAAAGCAAACACCGCTTCAATGCGGAGACTGATCAGCTACCTTATAATAGTGGTCTGACTGTACAGTCATTCTATTGGCTGGTTGTGTGCTCGCACACTCCTCAAGAGCTCATGTAACTACAGGATTTCTTTCTTGCAATACCAGAGCGTAGTAACAACAGGGTGCAGTCGGAACTAACTGTAGCAAGGACAGATGGCCCTTGAATTTGGTTCTGCTGGTTGCTGGGAGGGCAGAAAGATTGAGAAATTTTGCTGGGGTCACCAACAGGTAACAGTTTTCTCACAGTCTAATGCATGCTCCAGCAACCCGTGTTTGGCAAATACTGGTTAACAAAGAGAACTAACCGCATGTGCATTTACTGCCTGGGAAAATCCCAGACAAAAATAGAATATGGAGATGTGGGCCCTGTTTGGCATAAAGCACTACGTGAAGCTTTCGGGTACTCTGTGGCAATATTGAACTTGCATTGAGGTGCAACTAACTGCAGCACTTCCTACCTCGGGAACTCTCAGATCAATATGAACCACGCCATGAACACATGCACTTTATGCTGAGTGGAGCTGCTTCGAAGTGCTTCACTAGATTTACAGTAAAGTGCAGTGGCGTGTGTGTTTTTTTTTTGTTCGCAAACATGGCAGCCAATTTGCGTGAGCAGTGTTCCACAATCAGCATACAATTCAGGAGGCACACAGAGGAGTCTTAAAGCGCTTCACGTTGCTGCTGGTTGGGCACCCAAGCTGGAGGGGGGAGAAGCTGAAGAGGGTGGGGAAGGAAAGGTGACCGAAAGAGCACTCAAAGAGGTACGCCTTGAGGCTGACTTTGAACGTGAGCTGGGACAAGACGGATGGATTCCAGGATGGAGTTCAAGACCGCGAGTTCACCATGAATCACTGCCTTCAAGGAGAAGGGAAATATTTGGAGGGGGAGGGATTGAAAAACATAAGCGTCAGTCAGTGTTTGTATTCAAGTTAAAGGACTCAAGCTTTATTCTTTCAGTTTCTGTGTTCGCTGTAACTGTAGTATAAGCTCTTTTTCCCTCATACCCTTCAACTCAGTAAATCCACCTGTCCGGTAACAGTGACGTCACCAGATCTAAAAAAAAACTATTCACATCCATTACTTTACCCTCGAAATGGACAGTAAAATTTAACAGATACAGAAGCTAATCATTTTTATGATGATGTGATTTTCTGTTTTAAAACATCAGTATATAAAGTAAAAAGCCCTTGGGAAGAAGTTCTCCTGAAACTCTTCTTTTATTTCCCATCGTCACGAGCTTGAATTCATGCCCTTTTGTACCCGAATCCCCTACTAGTGGAAAGAGTTTTTCCACAATTAATTCTCTCAAAATATCTCATTCTTCTTCATTCATTGCCTTTCATTCATTGCTGTGCACAAATTGGTTGTCAAATTCACGACAAATTACAGACACTACACGTTACAGTAAATCTGTGAGCTGCTTTGGGACATCCACACAAAGTAAAAGTCACTATATCAAATGCAAGGATTATCATCTTAAAATAACTCCATCATATCACCTCATTTTCTGTTTTAACAGGAAGAGTTCTACCTCTCTAACCTCGCCTTGTAGCTAAATTCTTTGATCTCCTGTAGTTTGAACTAAAAATGCTCCCTCTCGATAAATTTAATATCCTTTCTACAATGTGGTGCCCAAACCTGCACACAATATTCCAGCAATGTCCTGTGCAAATTCTTTATCAGTTTCTTACTTGCACATTTCAATAGTTTATATATATATATATATACACATACACACACATATAGATGTGTCCCTCCAGGGTCAGAGTGTGTAATCTTTTCCAGAGACAGGGAAATCTTCACATGTGGGTGACATATCTGGTGGGAAATACCTAATGTGTAGCGCTACGACACTCAGATAACCCAAACAATTATACCGGAAATTTCTGATTAGTATCTTTTTAGCAGGTAAAGGATAGAAATATTTTACCTACTCGCTCATTCTAATAGGTTAAAGGGAAATCTATAACATATTCCTACACCACTGTAAGTTTGGTAGAAAAATCTTTTGTTTACTATTCTGGGTCTACTTTTATTCTCACTCTCTACCGCTTTCGTCCACAAATATACAGTCAATTCACTTTACAATATATTCTGTGAAGCGCTTTGAGACGTCTAGAAGACGTGATAAGGCGTTATACCAAATGCAAAGATTATTATTATTTGTACTCATTCCTCTACCCACTTTAGTAACTTTCCCTTATTCCATGTACCTTAATTTTGATCGTAAGTCTTGTATGTGGCACGTTATTGAACTCTTTCCTAAAATCCAAACAAACAACATCTACTTCATCTCGCTTATTCACATTTTTGGTTACCTCTTCAAAGAATTCAATTAGTCAGATACGATCTTTCTTTTAGAAAACCATGCTGGTTATCTTTTATCAGTTCCATCTTTTCCAAATATTCACAACGACATCCTTTATTATGACTTCAAGCAGCTTCCCTACTTCTGACATCAGTCTGTAGTTTTCCACTTTCTCAAATAAAGTGAAAATAAAATAAATAAAATATTTGCCACTCTCCAGTCCTCTGTGACAACCCTTGTGTCTACACACTTCTGGAAAATGGTAGTCAGAGTCTCTTGACTTCCATCAGTATTTTTTGACACATTCCATAGGGACCTGAAGATTTATTTGATTCAAGAACAGCATTTATATAGCATCCTACACACAGGCCAGTGTCTCGGAGTGTTTAATAGTGGTGGAATCTGATGCCGAGCTAGGTAGGGAAGTGATCATAAGCACGAAGATCTTCAGGCATGATTTGCAAAAAGGGGAAGGAGAGGCCAAGGCGAAGAAATTGTAGTCGCTGAAAGCACAGCCACTGATAGTGAAGCGGAGGGGACTAGGGACAAACAGGAGGCCGAAGCTAGCTGAGCGGAAGCAGTGGGCGGTGAGTGGGGACTAAGTAGGTTGGAGAGGTAGGGAGATGTCAGGGGTTAGTAGGTGAGTGTGAGAATCTTGAAGTCAATCTGTTCTATGATAGGGAGCCAGTAGAACCTGTCGAGGACTGGTGTGATGGAGGTTTAGAGTGGATAAATATACAGGCAGCAGAGTTTTGAATGTACTAATGCCTATCAAATTCTTATCAAATTAGGATTGTTTTATTACTGATAAAAATATTACTTAGTGTTCCCTGACAGTTTTGCTTCCTAATGTCTCTTACTCCACTTTCTCCTATGCATCTCTTTGCCCACTTTCCCATGCACCGTCAATCCTCACTTCCAATTCTAAATGCAAGAAGATGATGAACTTCCTTGGCTACAAAATCAAGAGGATTTTATCTGCTGTCTCCGTCTCTCCTCCATCCTCCTTCCCTCCGGTCTCCATCTACTCCTTGCTCCACATCTCTGACCCTGTCTCTCCGGCATTCCCCTCCTCCCTCACCTCTTGCACGAAACCCACCAACTGCTCTCTTGACCATCTCCACTTCTCTCCTGACCAATCAGCTTTCCCTCCTTATCCTCTGCTAGTGGACATCGCAAACCTCTCCTTCCTTCGAAACCATTGTGTCACACTTCCATGCCCCACCTAGGAAGTCTCCCTCGACTCTTCTATGCTCTCAAGTCACCGACCCATCTCTAACTTGTATCTCTATTATGTCTCATCAAATAGCTTTTCCTCTCGCCGCCCCCCCCCCCCACAGTCACATGCTGCATTCCGCAGGGCTCTATCCTTGGTCCTCCCCTCTTCATCCTTCATAGACATGGAGTTTACTGGCACATATACACAGATAAGATGCACCTTTGTCTCTGCCTTTACCCTTTACTCTAGGACACCTGCTGTTCTGACTGACTGTCAAGACATCAAGTCCTCCATGAGCTTTAGCTTTCTTCAGTTAAATGTAGTCAAGAATGAAGCTCTCCTGCTTGGCTCCTGTGAGCACACGCTCACTTCAGGGACTGTAGATGCGCACTCCACTTAGCAGAACCAGTGCAGAACTATGGTGTCTTGTTTTGACTCCCAAATGGTTGTTCAAACCTCAGCTCCATGCTCTTACATGCTCAGCTTTCCCTCACCTCCTAATATTGCTCACCTCCACCATTATCCCATCGCTCCCCTCATTTAATGCCTACAAGACATACCCCTTTGACTGCACTTTTGGCCATCATTCCCTTCCCCACCCCCCCATCAGCTACGACCCCCAGGCCTCAGGTACCCAGCCAGCAGTGTCAAACGCTTTGAGATATTCTCCTAATGTGGAAGGCAATATGTAAATTGTATTGTTATTTACTTCTCTTTGTATGTTACTTTGTAGTTGCCTCTTTTCTTGCTCTTTATTCTTTGCTTAAAATCCGTCCCACGGTGGCCATAAGAATACAGAAAAATCCTAAATATACTTAGCGACTCAATTTTGATCCCTGCAGGCACCAAACCTTGTTTATGAAGATTCACCTTTCTATATCAGTTTGCTGTGAAGAGACGAACATAATCTAATGTAACGCCCTCACTTGAGAGCGCATTATACCTGAATCACTGCCCCAACCCCCACCCATTATTTCAAAATTGATGTGTGGTAACGAAAAGGAGGTGTCAAAGTTAGTGACCAGTTGTTGGTATCAGATTCAAAAAAATGTGCTTGATAAAACAATTCAGAAAGGAGCATGAGAGGAAATTCAAATCTATTATTTTTAACCAGAGAGTGAGAAACTGTTGCCAGACCGTCCATCTCCCACTGCTAAGTAGGAATCTTTGCATCTGACACCCAACAACTAGTTGTATGATGTTTAAGAGTGGCTTTTCGAAGCCACACGCTAGGCCCTGGGGATAGAGAAACTGGGATTACTGCTTCCCCTTTTTGTCTGCTTGGCAGTCTTTGATCAATGCCATCATTCCAAGCTGCAGTGCCTTTTTTTCTTCTCCTTTGCTCTTATTCCTGGGGTCCAGGACAATGAGCAGAGCAGCTGTGGGCTGGCTAGCGAGTGTTGCTTGCTGTCCACAGTCTCGTTGTATTTCACAAACTCCCCCCACACCCCCCCCCCCCCCCACCCACCCACCCCCCACCCCCATTGGTGGAACCAATCAAGCATGCAAACTCATCCAAATGCCAACAAAAGCATTTCTTTTCATGCCAGCCAGCTAAGTGGGAAGAAAATGGAAGTGACTCGGATAAATTGTACCAAAGGCAGGGAAACAGAAAATAATCAACTCCGCATGATCCACTTCTGTCTGCACAATGGCAGCCTCTCGACCTCCTGGTAACCTGGGAGAGGTCACTGCCTGGGTCGGAGGTTAGTCACAGATAAGGCAATATTGAGTGGCTGCCAGTTACAATAACAGTCAATGTGTTCTTAATTAGATTCAAGGATGTGCCTCAACTCTGAACACTATACCAGCATGGCACCTTCCACTGATGAATACTAAAAGATGTAAAATTAACAGCCTTTCCAGCCCTCTAGACTTTACACTCTGGGATTTTAATTCAACAGATTTAATCAACTGTTAGAAATGATCGAAAATAAATTTGTTTCTGGAAGAGCAAGTATGGATTTTTTTTTTGGGGGGGTGGGGGGGGAGAGAGGAAGAGCCTTTCATGCGACTTGAGTGTGTGGTTGCGCCTGTAAAGGATTACTGCTGTCATGCTACAGTGCTTTACATATAATTCAGCACATGCACTACACATTACATTGTTATCAATAAATGTTAATCATTTAAAATAAAAAGTTAAAAGTACTTCTAGTGGAGTGAAGAGAATAATAATAATTAAGCGTTCCGGGACGCTACCCTGGGTGAAGGTCGCTATATAGATGCAAGCTGTTGTTGTAATAATACATTAAAACCATCTAGCTGGACCAATTGTGGGGGGGTGGAATAGATAATCTGGTCCGACGAGTCAGAATTTCTGGCTAAGTATAATTTTAATGCCGGCACCACGGGCCTGCCTTTTATTTATAATTTTTCCCATTTTGGGCTCAGTCTGGTTTATAAGGACAGCACTTCTAACAATGCAGCACAGCCCCAGTCACACCACTTCCTGGAATCCCTACGATTTGCCCCTTCCCTCCCCTCCATCAAGGACCATCTCAAGACCTTCCTTGTTGACTGCACCTTCGACCCAACCTCCTATATCAAATGCAAAGATTATTATGTCACGGCGAAGGGCTACAAGGTATGGGGCAGGTGTCAGCGAAGGGTTAAAAGGGTGGAGCATGTAAAGAGCACTGGTCAACTGATAATGTTCCAGTGTACAGAAAACATTACAGTGAAAGACATCAGGGTGCGTTGCAATGAATGGGATAGGATATATCAGAGGATTAAATAAGATTAGGTATATTGGAGGCAATGGTGCATCAACACTTAATCACAAAACAAACAAATGGAAGAGCATCCGGCAGCAGCATCCAGTTACTAACTCATTTGCAAGACATTCACAGAATCACAAATCCACATTACAAGTTCTCATTCATTTTTTTAAAAAGAAAGATAACCACAGGTCTGCAAAAGATGCGTCGCTCACTTGCAGGCCTGACACAAATATCTTAAGTGCATAATTACCAGTCACTATGGTGCACTAGATATATAAGTGTTAGCTTGGGTCAGTAGCACTCTCACTTCTGAGTCAGAAGGTTATGGGTTCAAAGCCCAAGTAAAAACTCTCATCTTACAGTCTAGGGTGACACTCCACTGCAGTGCTGGGGGAGTGCTGTATTGTCAGAGGTGTTGTCCTTCAGATGAAATGTTAAACTGAGGTCAAGTCTGCCTCTTCATGTGGACGTTAAAGATCCCGCAGCACCACTTGAAATAAGAAGAGTTTCTCCCTGCACTCTGGACAGCAATCCCCCAGATTAAAAAAAATGGTTATTCACTGCATGACTATTTGTGGGATACTGTTATCTGCAAATTGGCTGCCACAATCAACTACACATACAGTATACATTTTACAATAAATCCTGTGAAGAGCTTCAAGATGTCTTGATGATATAATGTGCAATAACAACTACAAGCATTAGTATGTTATTACACAGAAATCCAAGCAGAATTTAGTTTTCAATCTTTAGTAGTACTTCATTAAGCATGAAATGCATTTGAGCATGAAGGAGGCACTTGGCTCAATAGATATCAGGTTGCAATTAAGAGATTGAGATACATACATTATTCTTGTATTGACTGTAAACTGTATTGATAAATAGTTATTTCAGCATAGTTGGACTGATGCCCCCATCCCTGCTTTGCTCCAAACTACGGTCAGAGTAAACAGCACAAAAGTTTTTTTTTAAATCAAGTTTTAGTGTTTATGATATTTAAGGGATATCAAATGAGCATTGTTAGATGAACTCTCCTTCCCACCCAATCCTGAAAAATCTTCTAGGCTGATTATGTATGTATAGCTAATTATATGTATAGATAAATCTTAGCTAAATTAATAACTACTCTCTTCATGGTTAACAAGGGCTCTAAACAAAATAAATTATGGGTTCCAAGAGAGTTAAGTGCAATACTGTTTAATCCAAGTCATTATACAGATTTACGTATTCTCAACAAATAAAAATAAAGAAACCTTGCATAAATTCACTTTTAAAACACTTGCATTGAGTAGAATAACTGTGCTGCTTTAATCTCAAGAGGACTGACTGCAATTTACAGGTTGCCTTGCAATGTTTGTCCCCCTCTGAGAAACTTTAATGTGGGTTTTTTCATTACTTCTTCCCGGTGAGTTTAATAATCCTGGTTCCACATGGTCTGATTGATGGAATGTCAGGGGACCCAAATGAATGTCTCTTCCCTCCCTTTTTTTTCATTTCCTCCCTATTTCAGACAGACTGCCTGGCTCCAGCAGCCAAACACACACTGATATTGCCTGCCCAACTAACTTCTTTAATACGATAAGTGTCAGTAAGGATTATCTGAGATGAGTCTCTACTCAAAAACTGGGTAAATAAAACACTTAACTGTAATCAAGAAGCAACATTTAAGGACAGAGAAGCACCAGGTTTGCACACTACCCTTTCACCTTTAGGAAATGGGGCACAAATACAGCCCAGACAGAGGCAATGAAAGTCTTCCCTCGCTGTTGTGTTGGGGTCTTTAGTGAAAGCACTGCAAGCAAGCCCAATCAACACAACTGGCTGACAGCACAAAGTTCCTGGTAGGAGAAGTCTGTGGATGGAGTTCACACCATGATGTGTTATTAAGGAAAAGCTGAGGAGGTAACGAGCAGGAAGTAAGTTGAGGTCTGATTACAAGGCACTCTATGGCTTCTCTCACCAAGCTTGAACAGAAGTTCTGGTTCAGATAACTTCCCAAACCTTGGTTAATTAAAGTGCACCAGAGTTCTGGGATGTTTATTGATGCCCACAAGACGTCAATTCTGAGTATAGTACAAGTTAATTATAAAACAGGTTAATTTTATGTGGATTCTCAGTTACTGAGCGTGCGATGCTGCTAGCCCACTGTGTGATGGTCATGCCGGGGTCAATAGATCACTGACATAATTTCCTGTGCCATAAGCATGCATGGCACACAGAAAGTGACGACAACAGCAACTTATGACCCAGAAGTCTTTTTCACATATGTGTGTGTGTGTGTGTGTGTGAGAAGTAAACTGCCTGGTTGCATGCATGGTGGACATGTCAATGAAATAATGCCGCATTATAATACGAATTGGAATTTTATAAGCCTGAACCAGCCATCACATTATAACATGGCTCTACTATACAGTAGGGAAATGCCAAATGAAAGCCACAGAACGGGAAAGACTGTTTTCATGCACATTCTAGCCAATGATTTCAAAACACTCTCTTCGTCCGAACAATGAAAATGTTGCTAGCCCAAGTAGACCAAGTTAAGACAAGAATGGACATGATTTCACAACATCAAAGCTTAGATGGCTCTACAGACACAATAGACATGGCATGCATTCACATTTGACAGAAAGTTCATAAATGGTGATATTTAACAAATTAACTTGCAGACAAAGTCCAATCTCACTACCACTTTCCATTGACACAAAAATAGGAATATCCTTTTGTGTAAATAGGTGAGAACTAGAGTACATTACACTTCTCCTCTACCCTTCTAAAGGTACTTTTTAAACAATAATATTTCTCTTTACTGCTAGAGTGTCAGTTGTCCTCCAAACCCTTGACCAATAGGTCATTCTTCTTGCCAAATGTTCTAAGCATGGCTTGAATGGTTGGAATAATATTTTCTAGCTTGGATTGATTACGGTCAGTGATAAATTTCATCTTTAGAGGTTTCAGATTTGGCAGCTTGACTCCTTCTGAGGATTGAGCAAGTTGACAGAACCAGTGATGGTAAATTGGACAAGGTAAATTAGACAAGGCCTATGGAGGTACCTGCTTGATGGGTCAAATTACAAGTTAAAAAGATCAAGAGCCATGAAAAGAAGGGACTTACTGGAATGCATCCAATCTGGATTAGGCTCTGCTCAACCTAGTCTCATACATCGAACTATCCTCTTCAGATCTTCATAGTTATCAATTATGAAACTAGTCATTTCAATACCTCTCCCTTTGCCTTCTCCCCCTTCTGTCCATCTATGCCCTGGTCCACCAGTCACTCTTCCTTCCCCACCGCACACACCATTTCCATCCTCTCTCCGGATTTCTCTGCCCCTCCCCTCCTTTCTCCCCTGCCTGAATTTCTCTGCCATTGCGTCATTTTTCCTCTCACCATCTCTATTCTTTTTTCTCTGTATAACAATCCTTACAACAACAACTTGCATTATATACTGCCCGTCTGGAGGATGTCTCTTCCCTTTTCTCATCTGTCCTTTTCTCTGTCTTTCTCTCCCTCTGCCCATGTCTCTTTCCCTTTTGTCTCTTCTTCTCATATTTTCTTTCTTTCCCCTTACACAATATGTCACTTTCTTTCTTCTCTCACCGTCTAAAAATTATATTTGATACAGCACCTTTCAAATCAGGAGGTTTTCTGTCCCACCCCATTCCTTTTAGCCATCGCAACAGTTATGACACCATGGTTGGCTTCACCTCCCTAGGGCTAATGTAGAGAAGAAAATGGACAGAGTTGCTGCTCCTCATCATTCTCTAAGTGATCCCCATCTGGAAATTGCATGAATGTACAAAGTAGGTAAGCAGAGTCTCCTGGGGTTGAAACAGATCAGAGGACAAACATGTGCCAAAGCCAAACAGGATCACAATAATTCAAGGAGACATTGATGGTGAGCCTTCAAGGCAAAGCCATAATGCTAGGCCAGTGTATAGGCGAGTCCTAAAGGGGTAAGTGCTGTAGTCTATGTAGCGTTAACATTATATCAGTTTTTTGCAATTTTCATATATGTGGAAAGGGATTATAATCAGAAACAGAGGAATATTTAAGCAATTTAATACAATTTCCCAAACATTTTATCCTAATGTGTTTTATTATCTGGCATACTCAATAATAGCCTGAGAAAAATTAATTAACGAGGCCTACTATACTCAATAAAACTAAACACAACAACTTGCATTTATACAGCACCTTCTTGAGGTCTCCGAGTGCTAATGGTGACTATTACTGTTTTTTGAGGCAGTCAAAGAAAAAGACAAAAACATTTACAACAACTTGCATTTATCAATTTTGATGTATTTATTTAATTTGTCCTACTGCAATTGGGTATGTACTTGTCATGCATGCTCTGCATAATGTTCAAGGATGCCTTACTTATCCTTAACTAAATTATCCACAAATAATGAATTGCAGTCTATATCATTTAGCTCAGCCCTCATACCTCTGAAGTGTATCTGGTACACACAGGATCAGACTGGCTTCAGGAAACCATGGTCAGGTCTTTGAACTCCTAAAATCCTGGATAACATGTCAACACAGTGATGGGGTTTGGTGCATTGGCAGAAGGGCTACTCGGCAGCCACTGGCCTGAATCATATCTCCTACTCACTATAGGTAGGTAAAGTTTCACATATCTGCCCTTACTCTGTGGAACTCTATTCCAGAGGCCCTCTACCTCAACCACTGCCCCCCCCCCCCCACCCTCCCACTATTAAAAGCCTGCCTTAATACCCCGATTTGGTTAACTTCCCCCACCCTCCACCAAGGTATCCAACCAATGGAGGGAGGACAAATGTAAGATGTACTCCCTCCATCACAGTGCTATATGAATATAAATAGTCATGTTTGGCCATCCTGCTATGGCTTGAAGGGTAAACAAGAGCTGAGTATGAAGAATCCCTGCCCCTCCAGGTCCTGCCAATAAGCCAGACTGACAGGGCTATTATAAGCAGTGCCCTGGAGTACTGTACACCCACCTGGATCAGGAACAGACTGCCGAGACCGTCACAGAGGGTTGGTTCAATTCACTTACGAAACATGCCACCTTGGGGCTAGTTTAGCTCACTTGGTACATGGCAAGTACCAGGAATTCCCTTCAAGCTTCCAAGTGGATAACACAGCTCCTCATGAAATGCCTGAGAGCACTGCCACCATCTTCTTGCTCGGGTACACATCCCTTCCCATTGAGAGATGGTTCCACCAGTTGGAGGTCCTTAGCTTGAGCAATGGCTGCTTACCTCCCTGCAAACCAATCAAGGTAGATCCCAAGTACTGGATGTACGAATGGGAGTTCATAAGCTTGGACTCCAGGTAATGGCTTACCCAAGCCTCAGAGATTCCTCATCAGTTATCTGACATCAGGTCAGGGTGGTTTGAAAGGCAGTTTGATGTTCTCGAGGTCCAAATCCAATAACTCAGCACCACCTGCTTAATCCAGATCCTCATGTGAGGGGCTTTGGGAAGTGGTAGCCGCTGTGAAGATACTTCCAGGATGTTCAGTGACAGATCAGCGTAGGCCAGAGCTTTCCCCTTCTGCAGCCACCTCCCTGCCTTGCCACAAATCCACCTCACTGCTTGATCCTCTCTGCTGCATCCCCAGGAGCACAGAACCATAAAGGAAAACAGTTTGCACAGATCATATATGTCACAAGCTTGACCTGTATTGGGACATTGCTGTTCTTGGAGACAAGCACGACCAGAGTGCCCTTCGCCTCTTCTCTGCGCGGTCCTTCAGGACGTTGTCAAAGCAAAAGTTAGTGTCCACCACAACCCCCAGGTACAAATCACGTTGTGCTCCACCAGCTTTTACCAGAGTACGCAACCGAATACGCTTTTATACCTGACCAACCATTCAAATGATTGACTGACACTTAAAAAGAAAAGAATCTTACTTTCTGAAAACTTACTATCCATTATGACTTCGACCACAGTGAGACAATTAACCAAAATCTATCTTCCTCCCAAATCTTCACCTTAGCTCCTCTCTACTGGTGGTGCTGAATCATGTCAGTGGCAGGGATTCTTTCTACTCGGATTCAATTAACCCTGAAAGCCAAAGCCCCAACTAGTAGTCCAAGTTGGACAAGCAGCGGCAAGCTATGCAATTTTAGTTGCATGGGTTTCTACAAACGTAGGACATTCAGCTGAAGAAAAAAAGCAGACACTGATTCTTCATTTCGCAGACAATAAGTACCAACAACATATTCAATCATTGAATATTGCAGGCAGTGCAGATAAGGCCTGAGCCTCTCCCAAGTATAGTTTGTGTCACTCTAATGAGCAATTCAGCTTCACATCATCTGACATCCTCCCCAGCTCCTGTTAACCCTGTAAGCCAAAGCCCTAAAGGTTAGGGTGGCTTAGCTAAACAAGCAGTAGGAAGCTTTCCAGACAGTGTTTTCCATTGCAAGTTGCTTAGTTTTAGCTTGTTAAAACTCCGGCAGTACTCCCAACCCACATTTTGGCGTACCCAAGCCTTAGCTCTTGCCAATCTGCATCTGTACTCTCTGGAATTAGGTAAGCAGGATGCGTCCCTCTAGAGATAGAGTGCGTATTACATTCCAATAAACACAAAAATTCCAACACAGGAATTTTCATAATAATAATATACTACTACTAACAATAAATTAATAATAAAAATAATTAAGTTGCCATGAAAAGCAACTCCATGACTTCCAGAGTTCTGTAGAGGACATTTACTGGAATAAATATGTAAATGCAAGTTGTTTTTGTTGTTATATAGTGCCCTTCACGTGAGGTAGTGGCCCAGAGTGTTTAGAAGGATGCCAGAGAAGAAAGTAGAACCACTACCAATCTTGTGTTGTTTCAAACAGACTCAGTTATTGGTACATTTTCAGCATTCCTTTGCCCTCACCAAAATGCTAAACACCAGCCTTCATCTCACAGGCAATGGATCTACATGTTCCCAGTTTGTGTCACTCGAACGAGTGATTCAGCTTCACATCCTCCGACATTTAGGAGGTGGGGCATGGTCATCAGCAGGATTCTTGCTGTGATGAAGGAAACCCAGGCCCAAGATTAGGGATAAACTGCCAAACTTAATTTGGAAACTGATGGCCGTAAAATTCATAATAAGTCATCAGACTGGTGCTCTGCTGTACCCCATCACTTCAAATCCAACATTCCGAACTCTATAAAACCCATTTTATTTCTAATCTTTGTTTCAGTAAAAAAAAATAATGTACACACATAACTTGTAGAGGTTTGTACTACGCCACAGTGCCTGCTGAGCTCAGAGTGGATGGGTCACAGCTAGGCGCTGGCATTATAGTTAGCTTGGGGGGCTGGGCTCGTATGGAACTCCTACCGAGGTGATGAATGTGTCTTTAAGAGGTTCTCATGGCAATTCTCTCTCCTCCTCCTCCTCCTCCGCTTTCTAAACTTGCAAGATTCTACTTTACAGTTTAAAATTTGTCTAATGCAGAGATATAAAGGTGGAAGGTGTATTTGAACAAGAGGAATGGACGTTGGACACGAAACAGTGTTAATCCTGCCTGTGGGAGGATCAGATATCTTCAACAATTTTTTTTTTTGAGAATCGGCATTGGATGTTGCAGCAAAATAAAAAATATTTGTTACAGCCTTGAAGTTAGAAACAACTACTTCTACCTCACCCCCTAAACACTTTTAGAACCAAACAACAAATTGTTAAACAAACCCCTTCCATTAACTGTGGCAAATTAAACTAAGAGTGGGATTTTCCCCATATAGTCAAACTCAGCACACTTTGCCGGAATTTCTTTCCCAATATCTAAGAAAAAAATAAGAGCTCCCAGGAATTTTGTATTTTGAGTAACGGATTCAAAACTCACATACTGCGATCACAAAAAGCCTTTGGAGACATCCTTCCAACATGTTATATCAAACGTAAGGGTTATTATTATTATAAAAATATTAAACAGTCACTTACAGAATTATCTTTGCATACACCAGATTGGCCACATATTGCTCAGCTCCTGGTTTTCAAAGGACGAACTTAAAAAAAAAGACTGATATTTGCTTATTTGAGCTCATCCTTGAAGAGTGCAGGAGTCACCAGCAATGATGTGCATTTTCCATGAGGATGTGTAACATTAATGGTCAGACCCAAGCAGAAACCAATGCAAATAGTAATATGGGAAGGATTCCACACACTAAATACAGTGCAATTGTACAATTGATTGCATGACTTTTCCCCAGCCGCATAAAGAAAACACTATTTGTTCGCTCACAATTATGGATCGCAAACTTTAAAGCCCACATTATTGCAACAATTGCAGCAGACTGGCACAAGAGGAAAACACAGAAAGAACATGCCTTGTAATAATACCTACTGAGCCACACACAAAAACACAGTGCTCGTCAACATTAACTACAGATTTACAAGAAAAACAATTTTAATTCGCAATGAAATATTCACCTCAAAGAGTCTTCTGGTACATTTGCATTGAATAATTATGCATGCATCGAGAAAGCTTAGAGAATTAAGACCACCACAGTACATCTCAAGCCATCCAGTGTACTCATTTGGATGGATTAAAGCGTGACATTTAATTAAACGGACAGCCACCAGTTTCTTGGTACAGCAACCAATTCAAACCCACACCACTTTCCAACCCACACATTCCAAAACATTCCTCAGCCTTTGGAGAAAGATACCGAATTAAAAACTTTTAAAATATATATGTTATATATTAAAATATAATTTTTTTTTACACGCATATTAAAATATACATTAAAAAATTCTCCCTCGAATCTGGTATAAAGTGATTGTAGACGTAACGCCTTTTTAAAAAAAAACACAGATTTGGGCTCTGTTAATTTAATGATTAACAGTAAAATCGAATAATTAACAGGGGAAAAAAATGTTAACATTCATGCAGGCCGGGGTTAAGACTGTGCTGGAAACAGTAAGTAAACTTTCCTCCTGAAGGAGACTTGAATGAAGAGTGAGCAATGCTGTCAGACTGTAATATAACCCCCATGATGGTCTTGTGCAGACGGTCCCTGGAAAACTCAAAGGGCTTTTTTTCCGGCTGTGCCTCCAACTACTACCACCAGGTCTGGCATGTCATACAGCAAAACGTCTGTCAACAGTACCCACATACCCTCCCTCTCTGCCTGGCAGGGGCCAGGCATGAACCCGGGGGAATGGGGGGGGCGGGGAGACTAAATCTCCTCTCTCTTTCTCTCCCTGTTTGAGAGGTTGGGTAAGAAACTGGGGTCTTCTTTCTCTCTCTCTCTCTCTCCCCCCCCCCTCTGGCTTTGTTGTGTTGTGAGGAAGCGAGACAAGAGACCGATACGACCCACGCGCACCCCCCCCCCCACCCCCAAAATAAAGCGAGTACAAAATGAACGCAAACAAACTCTCTCTCTATCTCTCGAGGGAAGGAGGAGTGTGTGTGTGTGTGTGGGGGGGAGAGAGAAACATTTAGTTTTGTCTCGCACATTCATTAAAGAAAGCCGAGGGGGGGGGTGGTGGTGTGTGTGGGGGGAGAAGGTATGTGGATGTGTGTGTGTGGGGGATAGGAGTGAGTGTGTGGGGGGGTCGGTGTGTGTGTGTGGGGGGGGGAAGGAGTGTATGTGTGGGGGTAGGTGTGTGGGGGGATAGGAGTGTGTGTGTGTGGGGGGGGGATATGAGTGTGTGTGGGGGGGGATATGAGTGTGTGTGGGGGGGATAGGAGTGTATGTGTGGGGGTAGGTGTGTGGGGGGGATAGGAGTGTGTGTGTGTGGGGGGGGATATGAGTGTGTGTGGGGGGAATAGGAGTGTATGTGTGGGGGGGGATAGGAGTGTGTGTGTGGGGGGGGGATAGGAGTGTGTGTGTGTGTGGGGGGGGATAGGAGTGTGTGTGTGGGGGGGTCGGTGTGTGTGTGTGTGTGTGTGGGGGGGGGGCATTGGAGTGTGTGAGCGTAGGAGTGTGTGTGTGTGTGTGTGTGGGGGGGGGTGGAATAGGACTGGGTGGGGGTGGGGGGGGGGGGAGAGAGAGAATTTGAAGCAAAAAGCCGGGGCCTACCGCAACCTGAGCTCCAGCACCGACTGACTTTCCCCCCTCAGCCGCAGCCGCCGCCTCCGCCGCGCGCGCTCTCGCTGCCCTCCCTCCCTCCCCCCCCCCCCACCACACCGCCGCCTCAGACGGGCGGCCCTCCCTCCCTCCCCGCTCCCTCTCCCTCTCTCTCCCCCCTTTCCTTACCGCTCAGTGCAGTCGCTGCCCAGGAGCCGGGCTCCGAGCGGCCGCATCTCCCCGCTCCATGGACTGCGGCGCGAGGCTGCCCGGGGGCTCGAGCGCGGTGCCGCACTGCGCCTGCGCCCGGGTCGCGAGGGCGGAGGGCGGGAGGGCGGGGCCCCACTCTCAACGCTCAGCGAGCGGCGCCAGCCCCGCCCCTCCACCCCCCCCCCGCACCTAACCGTCACCAGAGCCCCGCCCCCCCACCTAACCGTCACCAGAGCCCCGCCCCTCCCCTTCCCACCTTAACCGTTATCAGAGCCCCAGCCCCGCCCCTCCAAAACGTCATCAGAGCCCCGCCCCCTTCTAACCGTCACCAGAACCCCGCCTCCCTCCCACCTTAACCGTTATCAGAGCCCCAGCCCTGCCCCCCCCCAAAAAACGTCACCAGAGCTCAAGCCGCGCCACGCCCCCCCCAAACGTCACCGGAGTCCGCCCCGCCCCCCCTCATCGTCACCGGAGCCCCGCCCCCAATCGTCACCGGAGCCCCGCCCCCAGCCCCTGACCATGTGCAGGTGGGATGTCAATCACTTGGGAGCACTACCCCTGTGTACACTGTGAGCCAAAGCGCTTGGGGGTGGGAGGGGTGGGGGGGGGGGTTAGGGTGGTCCTACCTGGGCAACTTTTTTTTAGGGTGGGGGTGGGGGTCAGCCGAGTGTCTGACCCGTGCGGAAACCCATCACCGTGCTCCGCGAGTCTCCAAACCGGGCTGAGAATTCCAAGCATCCCACCCCAGACCTGGGAATCCCAGGGGGGGGGATTGTTGGGATGGAATGAGCGCTCCCTCTCTCGCTCTCGCTCCCTCTCTCGCTCCCTCGCTCCCTCTCTCGCTCTCGCTCCCTCTCTCGCTCCCTCGCTCCCTCTCTCGCTCTCGCTCCCTCTCTCGCTCCCTCTCTCGCTCCCTCGCTCCCTCTCTCGCTCCCTCGCTCCCTCTCTCGCTCCCTCGCTCCCTCTCGCGCTCCCTCTCTCGCTCTCGCTCCCTCGCTCCCTCTCTCGCTCCCCCTCTCTCTCTCGCGCTCGCTCGCTCCCTCTCTCGCTCCCTCGCTCCCTCTCTCGCTCCCTCGCTCCCTCTCTCGCTCCCTCTCTCGCTCCCTCGCTCCCTCTCTCGCTCTCTCTCGCTCCCTCTCTCTCTCGCTCCCTGGAGGGCCGCTCCCTGCTTACCTAATCCCGGAAAGTGTATTAGTCCCAGGGTTGGCAAGACCCAAGGCTTAGGCGGAGGGGGTGGGCGGATGGGTGGGTGGGTGGGGGGGGGAGCCCAGAGTGTGCGTTGGGGGTAACTGCTGGAGTCTAACCAGCTAAAACCGCAGAGTTTGCCATCGATATCGCTGTCCGGCGAAGCTTTCCAATGGTTACGCTCCAGTAGAATCCCAACACACGCTGGGGCCCCCGAGTCTCGACTCTGGCCAACCTGCACCCCATAGATTTGGGAACTTGGGAAGATGGGTGCGTTCCTGGGCAGAGAGTGTGCATTCCATTCCCGACACAGAAAGCCGCGATGCATGAAACTGGCTGTTTTTCATACTCTTGGCATGATGATGGTTTTCTGCATGTGTCAGTCACCCTACTATCGCCAGCGCGAAAAAAAAAGCAAGTGGTGTTTCTCCCAGTGTCCTCATCAACAATTCCTCAGATAAAATTGGTTATTCTCCTCATGACTATTTGTGGATATCGCGATGCACAAATGGGCGGCTGCTTTCATCTACAAATCCACAATCGCTACGATTTACAGAAGACATTTTAATGTGATGAGGCATGGACTATGTTTTCTAAATTCAGTTTGACTCATTCAGACAGAAAAGATTAGTCATGAAAGAGATTACGACCTGACTTCAGCTCGAATTCCTCTACTAACTGTGTTAAGACTTGAAGGGAAAGCAAACGTTTGCGGATAGGCTGCTGCTCATTCCAAGCTTTCCACTCTTCAAATGCTTATACTGTTTTCTCTCCCGTTCCCGATGCTATTCACTGACTAAGGGGGAGGGCGAGGGGGGGGTAGTTGTTGGGAGGATGCTCTGCCTCTGCCCATCCACCTGTGATAGCAACTTTGCTAAAGAAAATCAGATTTTTAATAAATAATGATCGTTGCATTTGATTTAGCGACTTGCACATCAGGGGGAGTTCCTCAAAATCCAGTGACTGTACATTTTCAGGTGAGCGCGGCAGAGTCTGTGCACGGCTACGTCCCACAAAAATCCACAAAGTGAATGCCGAATTTTATTTGCGGGATGGTTGGCCAAGACCCTGGGAGAAACTCCCTTTGTGTTTTTTTTTTGGTGCCCTGGGATCTTTAACATCCACCCGAACGGACAGGCAGATGGGTTTTCAGTTTCTTCTGAAAGATATCACCTTCAACAATGCAACGCATTCCCATCACTGTCAAGACTTGACGACCCAAAATCAAAGCTCTGACGTGGGGCTTGAGCTCACAAGCTTTCTGAATTAGTCAATTGAGCCACCCTGCCACCACTTTTACTTAACTTCTAAGAGGTTCTGTTTTAATTTGATCCTTATTGAGCAAAGAAATCATTCGCTGGCCTGAAACTATCTTGTTTTAGCGCTACAGTTGAGGCGGGTTGAGTGGTGTCTCCTCGAAGCGGAGCGGGCGTCAGGGTGACTTGCTTGGCAATAGAATGTCAGAATTGAGTCGATGCCGGATTTAAACCGATTAAATCAGTATTTTTTTTACTGTTGTTTTGGCTCACAAACCAGGAATGCGTCAGCTTTAGTTACATTGAAAATACTTTCACTTTCCAAAGTCTGGTGGCAAAATAGCAGGCGGCTAAAACTTATTCTGGTGTTAATCCACTCGAAGGTGAGCTCTCAGGCTGCTTACTACGATGGCTGATAGGAAGTGAGCAGAGCGGTCTGTCTGACGGCTGTTCGGGTAGCAATCAAATCAAATGAGCCCAAAATTGCGATCTGCTTCCCCTCCCCTACCCTCTTGGCTCCCACCCCCGGCTCGGGTGCCCAGTCACGTTGTTAAGTGCTTTGATATACCTCCCGATGTGGAAGGCGCTCCGCAAACATAAATTGTATTGTATTTGTTTTCATAACATCTGACTCCAGCTTATATGCTGGGTTGGCAGGCATCAGCAAGGAAAGAACTCAAAAGGTAATAATAATAATAATCCTGGCATTTGAGTTAACTCCTTATCAAGCTTCAAGACATCTCAAAGCGCTTCACAGAATACACCGCAAAGTGTAGTGACTGGGTATTTTTGTAGGCCAATGGGGCAGCCAATTGCACACAGCCATGTACCACAAACGGTCATGGATCGAGTGACCAAACTATTATTTTGTTTGGAGATTTAAGATTGGTTTAAACAAGTGCTTTTTGTGGTCTGGCTCTTTATGTTTTAATACTTTATTTGAATGTGTCTTTATCCTGTAGCTCTGCGCTGAGGCACAGCTCTTTGTTTCCTGTGATCCATGTCGTTAAACCACATACAGTTTTTAAAGCTGCTTTGTGCGTTTTCAGAGATTAGAATCTGTTAGCTCATTTCCGCAAGGATTCTCTTTCCAGGTCCAGAAGTGATTGAACGTCTTCTTGAAGCAGTCGGACTGGGAAGAAGCTGTGGGAGTGTTCTGATTCCTCTTCTCCAAGTGAACAGCATGGTGCATTCTCTCCATCCTAGAGAGAGGGTAATCCCACTACAAATCCAACTAAAACCCAGTCTTGGAAAGCTTCCACAATGCCAGTAACTACGCTTCTGGATTAGGTCCACGACTTAGATCTCAGTACCTGCAAGACCTATTGCTAAACCATTGACCAACAGTTATTTCTTAAAGCAACTATGCCAAATTCCTGGCAATGCTCTTCCTCCACGCTGTTTTGTCTCAATGGGCTTTGCCAAGAGCTCAGCAAACAGACAATTAAAATCAACCCACATCCGATGAATTCGCCCTCCGGTTTCATCAGGACCTGTGAAAGAACCTGCGAAACCTGATTAACAAACCGTGTGGCTTCAGGCTACCCCTTCTCCACAATCTTTGAATTTTCGACTGCTAAGAACGAGGTTCTGTCAAAGCAACAAACTGAAAACAATAATATTTTGGATCCGTTAGTGAGAATTTAATTTAAACCCAATAGACTAAGGAAGTTTTTCTCAAGTGCACAATATACAGGCTGGGAGGTTAAGTGGACAGAGGATAAACACAGAGATAAAAACTGCACAAAATAAACACTGATGCACTGAAAACAGCCCCGTTGCATCATGTGGGACTAGAAGGACTGAGGAGAAAGGAGATATAAATAATAATAATAATAATCCTTGCATTTGATATAACGCCTTATCATGTCTTCGAGATAACTTAAATGGCATTAAGCTTCAAGTCAGCGACTCATGGAATCTAATATGCTATGGAGTCAAATGCAAGGATTATTATTATTATTATTATTACACCTCACAGAAACTTTGCGAACCACTTTGATATGTTCTCCTGCATGTTGTTATGTTATGTTATGCTATTATGGCATCTTTAACTTCCATCTGAACGTGCGGTTGTGACTCTGATTTTAACCTCTCATTCAAATGACGGCAACTCCAACAGTGCAGCGCTGTAGCATAGCACACCATTGATGACAGCCCAGCAAGCCAGGCTCATGGGCCGGACTCGCAGGGGCAGACTGGGGCAAGGATTCTTCCCACTCAGCTCTTGTTAACCCTGCAAGGCAAAAACCCTCACAGGTAAAGTCGCACCTTTCATCCCAATCCCTGACTGTCCAGTGGCTTGGGATGTCCTCGCGACGTACAAATGAAAGGCACTGTACAAATCTCATTTGGCTGATCTTGGGTGGGGGGGCAGCCTTGCTTAAGGAGGGGCTGCTTTCCTAATTGGAAAGAGCGGGCGAGTGGACCGGGTGAGAGCAGAACCGGCCTCGCCTGTTTCATCCCCCTCGTTCCCAGCTGAATAGCCCGTCGACACTCACTGTCTGGACTCACACAAGAAGAATGGCCGCTTGGGTGAGATACCAGAGGGTGACTGGCGTCTGAGGAACGGCACCCCAGCATGCGTCAGCTCCTTCCCGAAGAGGAGGTGAATTTATATTAAAAAAAAAGTGACCGCATTTTTTTTTTAAGGGGACAATAGACTGCGTGGGTTTGAAACAGAACAGCACAAACCGTCCGGTCTCTGCTTTGTGAGGCACGGTAGACATTTGTAAATAGTTTCTCTTCAAAGGTCCCTCAGGCCTTATTTTAGCAGTCAGACGATTCCCAGTGCTCAGCAGTGCGGAGAGCTCCCTGTTCACACACTCCTGTGCCACGCATCTTCCATGGGTCACCATGTCGATTGGACACACACTGCATTCACTGCATAATGAACATCAGAATATTGACTCCGGCAGCACTAGATGGGGCCTGCGGGATAGCCTCCTGACAATAGGGAGGCAGGCCGACACTGTATTGCAGATGAGACAGGGAAAACAGCCGTAGAACTGTCTTATAAGCAGCAACACAACAACGGAACGATCACCAAAGCCCATCGTGCTATGAGAATTTGTGTATCCAAAGCTGTCTCGCTGCCTGCAGACAGTGAGCAGCTTTTCCCTCGACATTTGAGAGGATCTATCACTTTGCGCCCCACCACACACACACACCCACAAATCCCCCCCCCACCCCCACCACCATCCCATCCCCGCCAGAAAGTTAAACGATTTAAAACCGTTTCCACGACAGCAGGAAGTGTCAGGAATCTTTCCCCATCCCCATCATCTGTTTGTCATAGAAAAAAATCTTTATGCATCACTGTGCTGACAAAGGGGGTGTTTACTCCGGGAATGAGTATGAATACTGCCTGTTTTTTAAGGCTTTTGCCATTAATGAATCTTATCAGGTTTCAGTGGAATTAAACCAAGCGACAGGACTGCGATACAGGCTCTTAGCTCTAAAAGACATCAAAGTAAATGAAGGGATAAAGTAACATTTGCTTATTCTATATACAGCACAGCATTGCAAGAAATAAAGTGGGTAATATATTCCTATTCTGCACTTAAAAGGGCTCAGTGTTATCAGGAGTAAATTTAGCAATAACAATAATCGGTGCATCTGTTATAATCTATGATTTTTGAAGTGTTTCAAAAAGCTTCACAGATAATTATAATCCTCGCATTTGATACAGCGTCTTATCATGTTTTCGAGACGTCTCAAAGCGCTTCACAGAACATACTGTAAAGTGAATTGGCTGTATGGTCTGTATTTAAAGTCTATCTCATCTGAAGGACGGTATTTCCAACAGAGAAGTATTTTCCCAATATTGCAATTAAATGGCAGCCTGGATAATCTTTTGACTCGGAGGCGAGACGGTTAGTAACTCAACCAAGGTAACACCTATCGCTTGTCACTGTGGGTGTAGTACTGGGCACTGGAGAAGCAGAGTTAGTATCAGGGCAGTAACAGTGATACCTTATGGGGGGTGGTGGGTGGGTGGGGGGGGAATGTTATTCTGGCGTTCTACTATTTAAGGTATAAATATCTGTCCAATATTTCAACAATAACAATTTGGTCACTCAATCTTGTGGGACGTTGCTGTGCGCAGTTGGCTGCCCGCAAAATATACAGTCAGATTAACTGTACAGTACATTCTGCGAAGCACTTCGAGATGTCTGGGAGTCGTGATGAAGCACCGGATCAAATGCAAGGATTATTATTATTAAGGTTCTGGCCTGAGTGCCTTGAGGATGCCGTGCTCGCTCTTGTCAAGTCTTCAAATGACCTATTTTTTTTTTCTTTTTTCTTTGCGTTTAATGACTTTTCTCTTGTCTGAACATTGCCTTCTGGGAGGCAGACAAGAGGCAACAGCATGAAGCCAAGCCTTTGCTTTTGAAGATGCTGAGGTATTCGGAAAGACTGACAGCTCCTGCGTTCGCTTCAGGGGATTGAAGCCTGCTATCCTGGGGCCCTGAGTTCCATCCAATTGAAGCAGGCTGAGGCCAGCCTCGAATGAAAGATTATCAGTCACTCTTCCCTGACCTCCTTAACTCCAGCCTCTCTCGCCTATTAGTCCCGTCCTCCAAAAATGCACACTTAGAACAGCTCTGGGATTTGAGTTCGAAATAGTTCCGGGACATCAAAGAGCCAGGAGATTAGATGTTGCTGTTGCTACCTGCAGGAGTGCGAGGACAAGTCAGGCACAGGATCACGCTTGTAATTCTATCCACAGGTACAAATCATTTTTTTCAAAAAAGACGCCTCACCGTGCGAACAGTTAGTAATTGCTGGACGGTCTCCTCTTACAGTTCTCAGACATTCGATTCAGATCTAGCGATGGGGTTGCGGGTGCTAATGTGCTGTACTAATTAATGTATATAGTAATCCCATTCGCACAAGCGGGCAGAGTCCTTCCACAGCTGGAAGTGTGCCACACTGACCCAGGGGCAAGTACTTTCACACTCGATCTATTTCTGGGGCAGGAAGTCGACGGCAATGCTAATTCACAAAATAGCAATAATAACAATAATAATCCTTGCATTTGATATAGCGCCTTACCACCTGATTGAGACGTCTCAAAGCGCTCTTCACTGGGTTATTATTCTTCAGCTGTAGAGCTGTACGAATATGGCTCCTGCATTGCACATCGCCCAGTATCCCAGGTACACTCTCTGTCCAACTGATCACCGTCCACCCTACCTGTCAGCGTTGGCTTTGCTTTTTATTTAATTGATTTAATTTTTACTTCACAACAGTGGTCAGTGGTCATCTAAGCCACCATTTACCATCCATTTTCTCTGTCTATTCCAACTTCTGATACATCCCACAGCCTGCCTGAGCCTCTGGGGTTGAGAGCTCCTGCGCGTGCGCGTTCCTCTCCGCTATCATCCTCCATCTCCCTCCCCTCCTCTCGTTCTGCCCAGACACAGTCTGCCGAACATGGTCCCTCCAACTTACCTTTCCTCACCTAACAATCACCTGCTGTTAGCTTTACTTAGGGCTGAAGAGAGATATGCGGATGAGCCTCCGACAAATAATTGTCAAAAAAACTATTTTTATGTTTCACAAACGAATGTTTCACATTCACGAATTGTGAATAAAGTATGGATTGGAATAGAGCTGTGATTTTCTACATTATTCCAGTTCAGCATCTTAGCAGAGCTAAGGGAACAATTTGCTTGCGTTAGATCCTGGCAAAACTTGTGTCTGTCTTTTTTGCTGTTTAATTTTCTCTCTGTACGGTGCTGCCTATTGTTAATTACAGCCCATCCTCTCATACCCCAGTTGTGTTCGACGAGACACCGAGTATCGACAGGTAATGTGATTACAGAGAACATCCCACCCAGTTCAATCTTGCCCTCCGTTGACTCTTGCCCTTTCGAGCAGGAGGTCACTGGATGAAAATCAGGAGAGGATTGCTGACAAACTTTTCTGGTCCACAGACACTGAGGCCAAATGTAGCACCTCTACCACTGCCCTGGTTCGTAATCAGTTGATTCGGCACAGATTAAACCTCGTACCTTAGAAACTCAGCTCAAACACTACAAGCTCAGGCTTTGCTGGTGATGGAGAGTCAGCCCAGAGCGTTGGGGGGGGGGGAGAAGGTTGTACATGTTTGTCTGGAGTCTAGAGTTTAGATTACATGTGCTGCAATCTATTCCCAATTACCCACTTACCATGGATTAAACTAAGAATAGATGCTGGCTGGGACTGTGCTATGTGCCGCGGTAAACAAGGTGTTTTATTATAGGTTTCCTCTATTGGCGAGGGAGCCATGTGTGTTGTAACAAGAGGGTTACAGTGAAGGGTACGTTACAGGGAGAGTGTTTTATACGATCCCTCTATAAGTGAGGTAAGCAATGTGCAAGGCATCAGAGGTCCCTCTGAGCGGCTCCCATTGATGACAAACAGAATGATTCCAACTTACCAACAGAGAGGTAAGTTCCGCTTCTAAGGCGCTACTTTTCAGATGGATTGTCGTGACCAGCTTTAAGTCAGCCACCGACACTGTTATTGGGTCAGGATTCGCGCCCTGGACACGTATAACTGGACACCTCCAAGAAGGTATTACTTTACCAGAAAGCTTTTCTGGGTATTTTTAATGATGCAAATCCCAGATGCTGCTGCACAATTGACTCCCCTCCTGTCCCCACTTTAGCCAATAAATTGAAACCCGTCAATGCGCTGCTCGTTCTCTGAAGGGCTGCGATATATAGCGGGTCGCTTGCTGTAAATCAGGAGAGACAGGCCGGGACAGCACCTGGGCAGCGACATCTGGTCACGACTGTCCATTCACGTGCGGTGTTATTTGAAATATGTGTGCAAGGATCACAATGCATGCAAGGCTTTCTTCTCTCCTGATAACACAATACAGCTGGCACAGGCTGTGTGACAGACTGTATACTACAGTATTAACCGGCCCTCCTCCTCCAGTCCAGCAAGCAAACCAAATAAGGTTCACTACACACCAGCAATCTTTGTGGGGCTCTTTCTTAAACACCTGTTTAAATAGTAATCATCTTTGTGTGATCTATGTATGTGAGTGTTTTGTGGCAGGAGTTTGGAGGGGGTGGTGGGGGGAGTCTGTTATGTGTATCTGTCTGTATGAGGGAGTAATGTATATGGAACTCTGTCTGCGTGTGTGTGTGTGTGGGGGTATGTGTGTGCGCGTATGGGGGTGTAGTAAGAATTGCATAGAATTTCCTTACATAGAATTACAGACGGTTACAGCGCGGAAACAGGAAAAGAAAATGAAATGCAACAAATTCAGAAATTACAAAGACAATCTGCTCCATCATAGCAGATATTTGAAGTTATCGCTCCTCTTCCGAAGTTATTAACTTGTGCTGAACTACAGTCCACAGGCAAGTAAGTGGCCATCCTTTGTAAAAGGCAATTAAGAAAAAAGCCAATGAAATACAGGCAGGAAGTATAAAAGGGAATCCTGCGAGTTGTTGTTTGTTGGGATCGTTGGATTGTTGTGAATTGAGGATAAAGGAATTATTTCATACACCAGTATTGTGGATTGACAATCGTTACACCGATCAGCTAAACAGTGGTAGACTTTCAGGTCATTTGGTTGCCATCGGCGTCACTTCCGACATATTTCCTTCGCGACGGAAGTGATGTTGGCGATGCTCTTGTGCACGGTGCACTTGGACAGCGAGTGATGTAAGAAGCAATCTGACAACCTGGAATTCGTCTATTTTGGGAGGCTCTCTGTTGACGTCCCATCTGAGATATTGGATCAACACATCCATGAGTTGCTCTGTAGTTACTCTTTGACCTCCTCATCTCTAGTGGAAAAAAACCTCAACTTCTCAAGTCCCTCTTCATAACTGACATTCCTCATTCCCTGGTAATATCTATTAAACTCAAAGGATGATGTTGATCAGTTGCATTTCCAACACGACTATGCCTTTTGGGTTAATTTCATCAGAAATCTAATTGTTATTGACAACTGTGCTCAGGAATGTCGAACGCTTGCAAAAAAAAAATCACTTTCCTTTGATCTGTGTTGTGACAGTAATGCTCACCTACTCCTGACCCTAACACCTCACATATGCTGGTGTCCCCAGTGGCTGACAAAGATTTATGATGGCTTCCAATTGCCCTCCGACTGAAAGGTCTGCAGGTGCAGACCACCGGGTAGGAGGGAGGAGGTGGGAAAATTGTTCTTATGCGTCCTGAATGATGATGGATGTTTCTGGGAGACATTCATAAAGATGCACAGAGTCCTGAGGCTATTTTGGGTCTTGGTAGTGTAGAGAAACTGCAGGACCAATTGCAGATAGCAACCCAAATGAAAGAGACATCGCAGCTGAGCCTGATTCACCTTTAAAGCCCTCTTGCTCCATGCTTTCAATCAGCTTCCCACCTCCACCTCCTTGTCCTCCACCTCTCTTGACCCTAGCCCCCATCTCAGGTTGCAAACCCTTCACTGTCCAACACCTTGGGACATCCTCCCTGACGTGCACTATATAAATACAAGTTGAAAACTGATTTCTAAATTAAGACTGCGTTTAAGAACTTTCCCAAACTCTGCACAATCTTAATTTTAAAATACGGACTTAATCACCTTAAAGACCAGGTGGAATTTCAAGGATCTAATGTCCACATATCTGTACTTCCTAGTTTGGCAAAAATCTCTTACAAACTGCCATTCATCAACGGAGTCTTCAGAGGAGTATGTTTGATAACGTGGCCACATATTTGCGTCCCATTTTTTAAGCAATTGAAAAAAACTGTTGTGTTGCTTCTGTCCTTGACTTGGTTGACCTCTAGAACGAATTCAGAATAGCTTACCATATACTAAACGCATAACATAAGCACAGATGGGCTGTTCCAAAGAAAAAGGCTGAATGTTGAGAGCTTTCAGACATCTGAGATGAGAGAGAGAGGCACCTTAGGAATAGAAGCAAGTACAAAGTTACTTTGAAAGGAGAAAATCCTAGTCCCCAAAGAACAGATTGTGTTGACAGCTGATGAACAGTTAAAGGCTCAAAGACCAATCATTTGAATCAAATGGAAGATCTGTGATACAGAGGAAGCTTGTTCCCTTCGATGTACTGTACACGAGGCTGTTTGTCTCATAAAACAGTCGGCCTGGACTCCTGAAACATCACAGCAGCTGCATCTTATCTCCTTTCATTTAATGATTGCACTGAAGGCTGTTAATGGATAGAAGACCTGAGAAAAATGTCATCATTCAGCAACCTGAAAGTGATCTCAGACACAGGCTGGGTGAGTGGAATCCCAGTAGAAAAATTGGTTTAAATTTAGCTTAGAAAATATTTGAACTTGCAATGTCTTTACTCCATTCCCGAACTTGATGGTTCCTTTACCCATTAGGATTGGTTCCCACTGGAACCAGTGTCTCTGAGAATGACTGAAGATGTGACAAAAATCAGAAGTATATACTGTGGCAGCCATCCTGCACATAAAGTCCTCGACTTTCACGCAATCATTCTTTCCTGTAAGATTATTGGCTAAAACATCGGGAAAATTGCCTTCTTTATTCAAATAGTGATCTTTACCACACACCCGAAGAAACCTGGGTTTGAAATCTTATCTGAAGGGCAGCACCTTTAACAAAACAGAACTGGAGTGTCAGCCTGGGCTCCGCGCTCAAGACCTAACCCAGTGCTTGAACTCAGGACCTTCTGACACAGGTGAGAGAGTGCTAACCCAATGAGCCAAGCTGACACCTGGACGTGCAAAGCAGCCAATCCAACTTCTCTGGTTAACTGGCATTGCCGGGGGAACAGGTGAGGAAAGAAGAAGACACTTTGAAACAAGTCGTAAACTTCCTTCCCCCACTTGTGATCAATGAGAATAATGACGGGACTTGTTCATACTTTACCATGAAGTTTAAGTTACGGTTTGTGACCTTTATTTCAACCTAAAGAGTTCTGAAATTCCACTGCTCTTCTCACAACACGGGTCTGTTTCTCATCACCTCTCTCCACGTCTACAAGAATGCAACTTAATACGCCGATGATGACCATCTCAACAGCCCCGTGAACAGCGGTCGCTGTGTGTGTGCGGTCATTGTGGTTCGGAGGGAGAGCAGTGAGTCTTGAGGTGGCACCTGAGGTCATTAATCATTAGTACCATCCAGCTCATCTCTCCTTACAAATAAAAAAATGTATGGCTCAGGCACGATCCGACCATCAATCTACAGTGTTTAGCTTGGTTTTGTAAAATGCTGATAATGATAATAATCCTTGCATTTGATACAGCGCCTTATCACGTTTTCGAGACGTCTCAAAGCTCTTCACGGAATGTACTGGAAAGCGAACTGACTGTGTATTTTGTGACGCGGACCACGTAGAATTTGTAATTCCGTTCCACACACGAAACGGAACGTATACGATTTTTTTGAACGGAACCATTTAACGAATCATCACTTCCATTTCACTGTCAAGATCCCAAAGAGAAGTTCAGATGACCTCAACCTGTAGACTGCCCGTCCTGGTGTTGTCCCGGTATTCCATTAAACCGCGTGTTTAATGAGTCCAGTGTCCTGTCCATTTACCCATGTATAGTTCAGGCATGTTCAGAGCCTCCAAGGAGTCAAAGTCATCTTACACAGAGCAGTCTGGCTCTACAAGGATTACTGAGTGCAATCTGATCATGTGCTACAGTAAGGATATTGGACACCAGAGCGAGAGTTTTCCCATGGGCTTGAAAAGTGCAAAGTTCCTCGGCTGCTTATGTCCCTTACTGTGGTGTTTCGCCCACAAAATATACAGTCAGTTCACTTTACAGTATATTCTGTGAAGCGCTTCGAGACGTCTCGAAGACGTGATGAGGCGCTGTATCAAATGCCAGGATTATTATTATCTGTGAAGCTTTTCGAACATTTCAGCATCATGGACTATATCAGATGCACCAATTATTGTTATTGCTACATTTAACATCTACTCCCGATAACCCCGAGCCCCTTTAAGCGCAGAATAAGAGTATAAGGATTATTATTATTATTATTACAAAAGTTACACTGTTTTTGTACGGCTACAGTGATACAGCTATCAGCTGTAGCTATCCCTGTTTTTTTGGTCAGCCGGGTGTCTGATACCTGTGGTAACCCATTGCCAGGCTTAAAGTGTATCCAAACCAAACTACTCAAGAGTTCCTCAAACCTGTGGAAATGTCTGCCTGATGTGCAATGCGCACTCTCTCCCCGGAGGGAACACGCCCCACTCACCTGATCCCGTGCAGGTCACCAGGAGCCAAGACTTGGGGGCCCCAGATTACGCACTGGAGTTTAACCAGAGAGAAAAAAAATGCACAGCTTCCCATTGTGAAGCAGTATCTGGTAAACCTCCTGCATCCTATCCAATTTACACCACTATACCTGTCAGGGTTTTATCAGGAGCTAAACAGAAAGAATCCTTACCCCCATTGACTGGTCTGCTCTTCCAATTCCTGCTGACAAACCAAATGGATTAGTCTATCATCTACAGATAGAGTACTGTTGACCCATTTGGCTCAGGAATCAGATGACAGAGATCACTGTAGAGGATCGCAATATTCCATTGCGACAGATGCCACCTTGGAACCAGCTCAGCCCCAAAGAGATTGTCTTATCTCCGCTCAAAGGAGGATAATTAGATGTTCATTACTCATCTGACAAGTACAGGCTGAGTGAGCCCTTGTTAGTTGGAGAGCTGGTACCAGGAACTCCTTCCGAGCTTCATGGCAAGCAACACAACTCAGCATGAAATTGCCACCATCCACCACAGGAAAGAATGCTCGATGTTCATTTAAAATGTGTCACGATTTCAAGAGCCAAGCCGAATAACATGTTTCGCAATAATTATAGTCTACGCAAGAAGAAAGAACTCTAATTTAGAAAAGCAAAGTGAGCCGACATGGCAGGTTTAAATACTTTTTCAATAAAGAGTCGTGGATTGATGATATGGTTGAAGCAGAGAGCAATAATGGCTCAGGCAAGATGGGCTAAATGGCCTCCTTCTGTGTTTGCTACTACTTTGAATTATGTGGACATTGGCTGTCTGAGGTGCTGGAACGAGCAAAGGTTGCATAAGAACATGAGAATTTTATTATTATTATTATTATTATTATTAATTTGCTCGGCGAGAGAAGACCGAGGGCCATCTGATTCGCCTTTCTCCATCTTGGCAGTCGCTTGACAAGTAAGTCGTGATAAAACCTACTCGGCTAAGTGCACTCGCTGCCAATCTCCAAAGCAGACGCATAATAAGAGGGATACAATCTAATACGCACAGTGATCAGCTCCCAAGAACCACGTTGTGAGAGGGATTTGATCTGAATCTCATTCCCACTGCACCCAAGACTACTCCTTCCTGCCTTCGTGTTCACTAACGTTCCCCCGCTGCTGGGTTTGAAAGGTAACGTGTTCACAGGCTGCTTATTGTCGCCACTATCAACCGAAAGGTAACAATAATTATCCTTGCGTTTGATCCAGCGCCTTATTACGTCTTCGAGAGGTCTCCAAGGCGCTTCACAAGATACACTGTAAAGTGTAGTGACTGTGTCTTGTGGGCGAAAATCCAGTAACTAAACACAAGATCCGTTGTGTTTAGTTACTGGATTTCATTGAAAATCTCTGGCAAAATTTCTCACTGCTTCTCCTGTGCACTGCGAACAGATCCAGCGGGTTCTACAGGGTTAAAGCGACAAAGTCAAATGATCTGAGTTAAACACGAGCAAGGCTTGCCAGCATTCTGTCATGTGCGATCTGTGAAAGCGATTCTGTGATTAATACCTCTCTGTGAGGAGGTGTGACACACAGAGACTGACGGAGCATGCTTTCTGAAGTGTCTCGGAATAAAAGCACTTTAACCCTGAGCTCTCCTCGCTACTACTCGGTTTCAGTGCAACGGTCATGAATAGATGTTTTTTTTTTCTCTCTCGTTTGTTGCTCATGATCTCCCATCTTTCCGGAGAGTGGGCCCTTTTGCTCCAGAAATAGTTACTACACTTGATAGTAACTATACAGCGCTTTGAGAGGTTGCAACTTGAAAGAGTGCTAGAAATGTTTTTTTCTTTCTTGCTGGGGCAAGATTCTACGGACACCATGTGTAATCTGATCCAAAGCCATTGTTTTCCTGGGAGCCTGGATGGCGAGTGTCGACAAGTCACTTAACTATGGGGGCATCCCATCCAAGTCCAATCCTGTCCTGTCCTCACTTGAATTCTACACACAAGTGCTTTCCAGCAGGAGTCACTTGATAACAATCAACCATCATGAGTAGAAAGAACCCTTGGCCAATCTTTCCCTTAGCTCCTCAGATATCATAGGGGTTAATTTGCAATGTTTGACAACCAGATTTATTGCCACCTCCAATACACAAGTATGGACCTCACGGTGAGCTTGCCACCTTTGCCCAGACTTTGCCACCTTGGGATCCACAAATTTCCAGCTTCGAATTTTGCGATCGGCTATTTTCAACCAGGAATCAGAATAACGCAATGAATCTGTTTCTTTCATCAGATTGGACATCTTTGACATCTGCGGAAACCCATCACAGACCGAGTATTGAAACCAGACTGAGAGTTGTATGTATCTCTCTGTGTGTGTGTGTGTGTGTGTGTTTGTGTGTGTGTGTGTTTGTGTGTGTGTGTGTGTGAATGCCACTTACACATGGAGAGGTATGGAATAGGCAAACTTTCTCTGGAGGGACACATGCTGCTTAACCAATTCGGGAGCATCTTGGGAAGCTTGCAGGTTGGCAAAAGCCAAGATTTGCCGACCCAGAGTGTGCGCTGGGGTTCAAAGCCGTGTTTGTTTGTTTGTTTATTTATTTGTGAAGCGCTTTGAGATGTCTCGAAAACACGATAAGGCGCTACTTCAAACGCAAGGGTTATTATTATTATTTATTCTCATCATTATTTATTTTGTTTGATTGGGAAAACTCTCCACGCGGCAGCAGGTGAGCTCCAGCTCCGGATTGTGCCTATCATTCCCCTCTCTGGTGTCTGCGGGTACCTGCACCCTTTTTGATTGTTGGCTCTGGGATAGTGAGGGCCCTGGGCAGGAATCCAAAAATATTTCTTTTGAAATTCCACCTATTATAATTATCATTCTCTCCAGCACCAAGTCTCCATCGGGAAAATCCGGTCCCCTACTGTTGGTTAACACAAGGTGTCTGGTCACCTATTAGATAATAATAATAATAATCGTAATAATCCTTGCATTTGTGATAGCGTCTTATCACATCACTGAGTCAGCTCAAAGCGCTTCATGAGATATACTGTGAAGTGGATTGAGTGTATTTTATGGGCAAAACACAGGAGGAAAGCAATAGAATTGTTAGAAAATGAGTTCAAAAGGCAACAAAATACATTCTCGTACCAGAAGAATTGGCGAAAATAGTG
The DNA here is from genome assembly GCF_018977255.1 of Callorhinchus milii. NCBI lineage: Eukaryota > Metazoa > Chordata > Chondrichthyes > Chimaeriformes > Callorhinchidae > Callorhinchus > Callorhinchus milii. The sequence goes on along the minus strand of NW_024704766.1, from coordinate 2,236,148 downwards.
AAAATATGAGCTATTCGGGAGCAGAAGGATAGATTCACTTTGTCTAATTGCCATTTCCTGTACATAACCGGTCTGTATGTTATGTTCTGGATGTGTACAGCTCAGTGCCACAACATCAACACTGAGCCACTGACAAAATGAGCGTTTTAATGAGAAAATAAGTATGTGCGCATGTAAAAGAAAGCAGGCACCTGAGTATTTGAAACATTCTGCTGGAAACGTAAGAACATTAATAGTGTGAAGCTTCTGCTGGGTTTGGGAGGAGGGGGAGAGGGAGGGGAAGAGTGGTTTATTAACTTGTCCAAAAGGCATGTATGTCTTCTTTGTGAACCTTTCAGGCGAGGATCAAACGAGGAGAGTCCAATTGTGTTCTGGTACAGTAACTGCCTCATTTTTATAGGCCTTATGAGATCTGCTGCTAATCTTCTGATTCCTCGCTCCAGCCATCTGACCAGAGAAAGCCAGTTGAATGAGGGAATTGAACTGCACCTTGTCAGGTTCTGTCATGGGACAGAGCAGCCGATTAAAGAAGAATGAGACTCGGAGCTAAGTCAGTGGGCGCACTGCTCAAATCCAGTTAGTAAAAGCTGATCAGCCAAGCAAGCGGAGGCCAGCTGTATTTCATCTCTCCACATCTCCGGGATGCCTTGACATAATATCTCGCTTCTCACAGCTCTTTGCGAGACAGACAGTCAGACTGTATTAAATCTCCCAAACTCGGCGCAGTCAGTTTCCATTTGAGCCAATACTTGAGAAGCGAAACAGTATTGTCGAGTGGAAAAGAAGCTGAAATTCCGCGATTGATTTCTGCCGACGGCTATCGCACTTCTTGTTGTCTCCACGTTGGCAGGACTGAAGGGTGTTGTTCCCTATCAACCCTGCTCTACAAGTAAACCCCAGGAAGTGCAGAAGAGTGGCAGCGGAAGGGGCAACTTTCCTAATTCTTACTCCACTCTGTTGTAAAGTCCAGCTGAGATTTGGTGCCTGCTGTGTGGTGAATGGCAATTGAGGTTTATTTGCTGCCATTTCAGGGCACAGCAGTTTACAGCCTAACACAGTGCCGTCCTCTCTATTCTCTATCCCTCCCGATTCTTCTACAAACGCAGTCACTACACTTGACAGCAATTTCCAGTGAAGCGCTTGGGACACATTTTGATCCTGTGTCGAATGCAAGCATAATTATCATAATTATGTCAAGCTGCGACAGCATTATATAAAGAATATAACCCTCAGCTCTTAGTTGCTTAAAATTCATTTAAATGCACATACAACATCTGAATCATACAAAATGCAGGATGATAATAACAATAATAATCCTTGCATTTGATATAGCACCTTATCACGTTTTTTTTGAGACATCTCAAAGCGCTTCACGGAATATACTGTAAAGTGAACTGAATGTATATTTTGTGGGCGAAACGCAGCAGCCACAATTGCGCACAGCAGCGTCCCCACAAACAGTCGTGGATTGAGTAAGCAAACTATTGCTTTTATTTATTTTGAAGGGAGTATTAACCCCTGGAAAAGCGATCCACCAGTCGTCTAACAACCGGGTTCCCCTTGATGAGACATTGTGATGGTATCACAAATTTTTGGTCACCCTGTATCTTAAAAAGCAAAGGAACAACTTGCCTGTATTGGTGAGCGATTGGTAAGCGTCTGGCGGCTGATATTGCTGAGTTCAGGAGCTGTACATTTTCATCCTCAGAAGAGAGTGATTTTCACTGGGTTTGGCTGGTTTCCATTGTATTGATGCGTAGCAGCAGTCAGAGCAATTGCTGACACACTCATTGATATGTTACCTACTGCTGGGAGCTGGAATGTGTGCCCTGCTCACACTGCAGTCGGCCTCTCTGTCCTCTATCTCTCTCCGTTCCGCTGTGAATGTTCTTACTGCTCTCTATCTCTCTTTCCTTCTCCTGCTCTGATTTGTTTTGGAACGTCATCTCAACGTTCTCCATCACATTTTTCTTCTGATTTCCCTCCTTCTCCGGTTCCTCAGTTTGGCTTCTTTTTCTACCGTCTCTCTCTTTCTCTCTCCCTTTTCTTTCTCTCTCCCCTCTCCTCCCTTCACCGTCTCTCTCTCTCTATTTATTGGCATTTAGACTCTCTGTTTTGTACTCCCCTAAAGGTTCGCCACTGATTACTGCAGTTTACAGCTATGGTTCTCGTTCTCTTTGATGCTGCCCTTGCTCTTTGACACCCACAACACCATTCGGCTGTAGCTCAGTTTACCAACGCAAACCTGTACCGAGTGCTCGCCACATCACTGGATGGGTCACACAGGCATTCACTGAAAAGCCACTTCATTCATGTCTTTCTACTTGTTTAGATACGATGAAGATGGAAACCGTGTCTGCATTATAGCCACAGGGCACGGTAGTGTCAGGACACCCTGCTTTGCTCTCATTTGGTAAATACCATTTCACCATGTCTCCTCGCCCTGCCCACACCCAGCGGGCACAAGATGCCAGCTTACAGCCTGATGTAATACTCTGTGTACTCGACACATCACCTTATCGCAGCGAAATGCCTCAAAAGACTTTGGCACAACACCTTTGAAGTGCAGTTGCTCTGATGTGCTTTAACACAGCAGCTGATCTGCACCAGCAACAGCCCACACCCAGCAAGAAGCATGTGCCAGCTCCCTTTTTGTTGAATTTAAATGAGAAATTCAAAGCTTTCCGAGACGCTACCCTGTGTGGAGGGGGCTATAGAAATGCAAGTCGTTGCCGTTGTTTTTTTTAAAATAAATTACCGGTTGGGGGACAAAAGCATATCGAAACGCACTACACTGACTGGAAGAACAGCTTATTACAGCTGGTTTACCTTTCTCCAGTAAAATGTTCCGAAGGTCATGAAATCTTTTGTCCAAAATTCAAACGTATAACCGATTCCATGTTTTTTTTTTCTTCGAAGACGTCCTCTTGTGTTTCCCCTTTTTTTTTGTTTCCGCGTTATGAATTCTTATTCATATTTCGCCCACAAAGTATACAGTCAATTCACTGTATACAGTAGGCATTGGGTGCAGTGAAGAGCTTTGAGACGTCTCGAAGATGTGATAAGGCGCTGTATCAAATGCAAGGATTATTTTATTATTAATTATAAAAGCCTGACATTTCTAACTAGGGAGAGGCTAGCTAACACTCAAGTGTTGGGCAAGGTGTTGGAAGGTACCTGGCACTAGTAGAACCAAACTCTAGTACAAGTCTGCACCTTCCGCATGAGAAAGAGAGGAGTGGAGAAAATCTGATATGAAATTGATTTATATAGAATCATAGCCTTTTTACGCTCAGGAGGCAGGTGACTTGGCCTATGAAGTCTACTCCAGCTCTCTGAGGGAGAATTCCACCCACCTGCTCTTTTCTCACACCCCTTAACACATACAGTGTATCCTTAAAATACTTGTCTTTTAAAACCAAGTACGGAATCTGCTTCGACCACTGCTTTTGGTTCTACGCATCCTCATGATTCTCAGTGCAAAATATTTCTCCTAACTTTTCCCTTTGTTTTTTTTTGGAAACAATTTTCAAAAATGGCCCTCTGACTCACCTACCAGTGAATATGCAGTAGTTTTGCATTTTATTTTACAGAGAGATTTGGGGTGACAAAGCACACAGTCCTGCTGAAATAATAATAATAATAATAATCCTTGCATTTGATATAGCGCCTTATCACGTTGTTCAGGCGTCTCAAAGCGCTTCACAGGATATATTGTAAAGTGAGTTGACTGTGTATATTGTGGGTGGAAATAAGCCATCAGAAAGTCATTCAAATAAGCTTGTGCTTTGCCCATAATTTCCCTTGTGACCAGTTAATCATTCTTAGTGGAGAAGCCAGGTATTGTGTGAAAGGTCAGTAGCACAGGGGCAAAGACAGACAGACACGTGACACTGCTGTGTGTGTGACCGAGAGCAACCAGGACATCCAGCCTTCCATCGTTAATCCTATCATGCTGTATGGTATATTAAAAATAATAATAATCCTTGCGTTGGATAGAGCGCCTCATCACGTCATTGAGGCGTCTCAAAGCGCTTCACGGAATACATTGTCAAGTGGATTTGACTGTGTATTTTGTGACCCAGACCCACATAGCGTTTGCAATGCCACACATTTGCATGAAGTGGAATGTGCACGATTTTTGAACGGGATCACTTAAGGCAGGCGAAACGACTGCACCCACAGCGGCGTCCCGCAAACAGTCGTGGATTGAGTGACTAAATTCTCTTTTTTTTTTTTGGAGGGATTATTACCCACAGAAAGCGATCGGCCAATCGACCAAAACACCGGGTTCCGACTTGATAAACAGAGGCGGGTGAAGTAAGGAAACTTGCTTAAGGTTTCACCCTCCCGCCCGGGAACTGAAATCAGGTCCGCTCGTTTGCTAGGCGAACACGCTAACCACTGCACGGTTTAAACCTAACAGAATGAACATTACGATGAAACACACATAATCTGCAGGCAAATCAGAAAGGGATACAGTAGAGGGAGTTGCGGTTGAAAAAAAATCCCGCGGTTTATATTCTGTAACGCTTTACAGTGAGACCCTGAAACTGTCAGCAGAGACTGATCTAATTCAAAGTTAATCCAGAAAGATTTAACTTTCCGGGTTTGGTGTGCGTGCGCGTGTGTGGGGTGTGTGTGTATGTGTGTGTGTGGGGTGGGGGGGTTTATGGGGAGCATATTATTTGGAGGAAAATGCGGCTAAATTTCAATTCCTTTTTGTTGAGCGACACATAAGCTGACTCTCAGCGATGTCCAGCCTGTGTGTATGTGAGTGCCCAGTGCTCTGCCTGCACCCCCACCCCTGCCTGAGCTGTGTCACACACACACACACCAGCTCCCAACACCGGGCTTCCTACTGGGAATATCCCATCCCATCCCAGGAACACAATCAATATACATAAAAACAAATAAACAAGCCCTTGCTTCATCCTCCCGACATAGCCAAATGCCAAAGGGATTCAGTGGTGCCTGAATAAATACTGTACACACCTTAAGATACAGCCTATTAACAGGGCAGGCTGCTCGCTCGCTCACTCACCCACCCACCCACCCACCCACTCACCCACCCACGCACCCACCCACCCACCCACTCACCCACCCACTCACTCACTCACTCACTCACTCACTCACTCACTCACTCACTGATAACCCGGGTCTGGTCAGATATAGTCATACAATGTCCAGATGTTTTGACTCAGAGCCTTATGTCAGGCTATATACACACGGGGTGTCCAAAAAGTCATGATACTATTACAATGTCTAATAAGTCTTAAAGAAACAATGATTTTTTTTTAGATAATAGTTTAGATAACATGACTTTTTGGTTACCCTGTATATATATATATATATATATAATATACAGTATATATAATGAGATAAATAGGCACTTACCGTACAATGGAGACAGCGAGTTCCCGATGACTTTGCACGTTTCCAGTAGAGCTAGTCCAGGTCCCCAGCCTGTGTTCGGCTGCGAGTGTACGAGTTGGTGAGTGTGTTTCTGAGCCTCTGTGCCTTGCTCTCGCTCGCAGCTGCTGTCACTGTTAAACAAGCGGCGTGTGAGTACTGTAATGCACACTGACCAACACAGGCAGCAGCTTAAACAGCAACAGGCGCTTCACGCTGGCAAACTAACGGTGGCGATGCCATAATTTATAGCGATCCGAGACGGAGGGGTGAAAAACATTATTTCAGTCTCTCCTCTGCTCTAAGAGAAACCAGATGTCGGCAAAAGGGCTTCAACAAAGACTACATACAGTCAGCCTCGCAGTAAAGTCATCATTAGCGGGTTTACAGGCTGCTGCTTGCTGCCTGTCTAAAGGCTCAAGGCTCACTCACTGTGCTCGAAGCAGAGACTATCTCAGTGTCTGTCTCCTTCAATTCCTCCGCATTGCCCCCTCCTTCCCTCCCTCCCTTCAAATCCTGCCTGAAGACCTTTCTTTTTGATCGTGCTTATGGCCCACCTCCCTCCCCCCCTCCCTCTCCCCCCTGGCTCGGTGTCAGACTGCACCACTGTCAAGCGCTCCAGGATGCTACCTCTGTTTTTCTTTTTCTTTCTTTCTCTGTCACTCTCTCCGCCTCAGAATCAGTCAGATCCCAAGTCCTGTCCTGTTTACCTGTTACTCCGTGATTAATTCACTCCACCTCACACACAGTCTCTCTCTCTCTCTCTCGCACCTATCGCTGCAACCCTTTAGCCTGAAATTTAACAGTAAAACTACCTGAACAAAAAAAATAGGATAAATAATTAAAAGCACACATTGCCTTCAAAACTGCTGATTAAAGCACAGTTTTATTTGCACGACTTGAAACTACAAACAATAAATAAAAAATGAAGTCCAGGAGAGTTGTAGATGCCGGTGATTCCGACGTCTATTGTGAGATCAGGGAGGGGAATGGATTTTGAGGAAACAGTTCGTCAATTGTTGAGTGTTTCTACTGGAAGTGCATTTGGTGAGACTGTATTCAAGGGATAAATAAGTTTGGGTCAGATTCCACCACTGTCAAGTGCTACGGGAATCTACCCTGTGTGAAGGATGCTGTATAAATGCAAGTTGTTGTTGTTGTTGTTGTTGAAACGGGAGGATGGTACAGAGGGAATTCTGGAACGTGAGATCATATGGACAGAAGGTATCATGTGAACTTCTCTTGTGATCCCGTGAATAAGGAGTCCAAGTTGTACAAAAGTACGTCACTTCTCCGATCAGATCTGCTTCAGAGACGTGGCGGGACATTTGAAGCTAATGGGCGTAGTTAAGGATTTTAGTTGACTTTTCCATAAGAATTATTAATTTCAGCAAACTATACAGCTGTAAATAATTTTAAAATAATTGTATAATATCAGAGAAATATTTTTGATCTTAAAAGGGAAAGATTCTGGAACAGGAAATTCCAAATCCCACCGGCTCGGTGGTTACACAGAGCAAGTAGCGTGGCATTGAGCCCAGCACCTCATGTCCTGGGTTCAGGGTTTGTACTGTGCTGCGTTACACCATCTTAGCCACAGCGGAGGGGAACCTGACTATTACCATCGGTGTCCTTGGGCTACAGAGAGGAAATCAATCAGCCGTGATTCTCACTTCTAATTACTATTACTATTATGAATGACCCTCACTGGAAGTTTGATGTGATCAGGGCTTGTCTTACATCGTAAGGTCACACGAAAGGCTCAGATGAAGATAAAGATCAACAACTTGCATTCATATAGCGCCCTTCACACAGGGAGAGTTTATCTACGGAGCAGGTTTGAGTCCGAGCTGGGGAGAAAGAGGAGGTGACCATAGTGAGAGGGGCTGTGTCGGGGAGAGTAGGTGTGAGGGAAAGAGGGGGTGAGAGAGAGATGGTGAGAGGATGAGAGAGAGGGTTGTGAGGGAGAGAGAGTTTGGAAGGGAGCGATGGTGTGAGAGAGAGTAGGTGGAAGGGAGAGAGTGGGAGCAAAGATTTCACTGTTTTCCTATCTGAGCTCAGCAGCCGATATTCCACGCCCACTGTATGATGTAACGCCGGCGAATATCTTTCTGTGTATAAAGTTTCTGCATTCTGTACGAGCTTCTATACACAAGGCCTTGTCATAACAAACAAGCCCACGGCTAATCACTTGGAGCCAGTAAAAATACACAGCACAATAAATCCCTAATAAAGACGGAGCGAAAGAGAGAGAGAGAGAGAGAAAGAGCTGGCCCGTGGCACTTTCTCCTGATGCTAAACCAATTGGTTTGGGACTCACTGTTACTCTTCACTCTCCGCTCAGCGAGTGGGGGCGGGGGGTAGGGGGGGGGGTCACAGGGCATGACAAATATCATCCTCTCTTAGCTGCCGGTGTTACTGCGAGGCTTTCTTGTAAAATACGTGTTTCCACAAGACCTCTTTGGCCGTCCTGAATCATAGAGCGCTATATCTCAATCCAAATCTGTTTCACAAAAACAAACATATGTTTTGGGTCTCGCTGTAATGTAATAACAACGGCAATGTGTCTTGTTCACAGAGCCTAACTCGGGCGCGTGTGTGTGTGTGCGAACTGCTTGATCTTGTATCATAGAAAATTAACAATAAGTGACCCTTGTATTTGACACAGCATCAAATGTACGTACAATCCATCACATCTATAACATCAAAGCACCTTCGAGCGCTTTGCAGCGATTTATTGACAAGTGCACTGAGTATATTTTTGCAAGCAAACTCTTACAACAACAACTTGCCCTGATATCGTGCCCCTCGTATGGGTAGCGTCTCAGAGCGCTTCACGGGGGAGTGGTTTGAAGTCGAGCTGGAAAGGGAAGGGAGGTGACCGAGGGCACGACCGAAGAGGGTAATCTTCAGGTGCGATTTGAGGACGGGCAAAGAAGGGACAAGATGGAGGGATTGAGACAAGGAGTTCCAGGGATTTGGGGGATAGTGGCTGAAAACACGGGCAGAAGGAATCGCTGGACAAGTGATCAGAGATGAGAACATTGGATGATTCTCTCATTTGCTTCCCTGGCTGAGAGCAGCTAACTCAGTAGATAGATACATACTACTAATCCTTGCATCTAGTGCCTTTCACAGGGGAGGGGGACATCGCAAAGTGCTTACTGTGACGTGTAGTGACTGTACATTTTTGTAGGTGAACGTGCGAGCCATCTCAATGCGAGATAAGGCCCCCTATCAAATGCAAGGATTATTAGAATTATTATGACTGTTAATATTGATCTCGCTCCCCGTTGAGGCTCTGAAGTGAATTGACCGTATATTTTCTGGGTGAAACGCTTGGTCTGCTGAGCAGATTGTGCTGTACTCCCGGGATGACAGAGAAAGGAGGTGAGATGAGTTGGTGGAAGATTCTGACCCTGCCTGCAACCCTCGTTACCTAATATGGAAGCCTTCAAACTCTTAACACAAACACACAGTCTGTCAGGTGCGCCTGGCAATGTTGGCACGGACTCAAGCCGAAAATACTTTGGAAAAGCAGCAGCTCGTAAATCTAATTTATCCTTTTGTTGTGTTAACCCTTTCCCCAAGTGCTGGATGGAGATCACAGGGCGGCTGCAATCGTAGGGTAACCAGAGCCCAACACTGCCATCTCTGAACTCTGGCTCTCAGTTCGGTCAGATCTCGGGATAGATTACCAGCTTACGTTGACTGGCTGTGTGCTTGCTCTCTGAGCAGTCAGTGTTTGGTAATTAGCTGCCGTTACTTCACCTCTGCTTTGCACAGCCGGTTTGCCTTCCACCATCCTGGCAGTGACTTGACATGTCGTGTCCCAAACTATGTCCTGTATCCCCCGGTATTATTTTCCAGCAGAAATCTATCTCATTTGTTCTTGAATCAAACATTTTCTGCTTCCGCCGGCTCTCTGCCTGTAAACGTGTGCTGCTTTCAAGCAGCTAAACAACAGCGTCAAGGCCAGCATTCTCACCAGCTGACATTAGGGTTAATATAATGAAGCGTTTCATATTTAGCCATCGAGTGGACCTGGATGTCTTCCTTCCCTCTTCTCCCCCTATTGTCATAATCAATGGTGACAGCCTGGCTCAGGAGCAGATCTGTCAGTTTGTGGACTCCAGACTTCAGCTGTTCGTTAGAGAGATCCTTTATGGTGGGGGTGTGATTCCTCCACGGGGGAAGAGATAAGAGGAGTCTCTGAGATGCCTTCCGGCAGGAAGGGCGCTTATATAAATGCAAGTTGTTGTTGTCGTCGTCGTCGTCTCCCTGGAACCGAACTGGCTCCAAGGTGACATGCTTAGCAATGGATGTTAGAATCAAGTTGACCCTCTGTGGCGACCTCCTTTGTCCATTCCTGAGGTTGTTAGTCTACAGTATTCCATGGGGCTTCAAGGCTTGACTCTTGCCAACCTGTACCTAATACACTCGGACTTAAGTAAGCAGGATATGCCCTCCGGGGAGAGAGGGAGTACACATTCCATTCCAGACTGAGGAAGATGTCCATGGCTGGGTGGCACACATGGAATTCTCAGTTGGTTTGGATACTCTTAAACATGATGATGGGTTTCCGCATGTGTCAGATCCCCCCCCCGGCTGACCAAAATATTACGGCTGATTTGCTAGATTTGTGACAATAACCGAACGTGAGGGAGAGCCTTTGTCAGCCACGTATCTGAATAACTGAATGGGGTAAGGAGACTGGTTGTATTTATTGGAGGCCATTCAGCCCATTACTGAGTGTTGGCGTTTGCTCTTCCAAGAAGGCCTCCATCCTAATGCTAATTTCCTCCTTCCCCGGACCCTCTAATGCTCTTCCACTGCACGTGCTTGCAATCCACTTGCATAGCATTCACCAATTTTCCTCCTGACACACAAATTGCTGTGTATTTAGCCAAAGAGTGCCCCTGTGCTCAGTACCTCCCCCACCTAAATGCATCTATTATCCTGCAATGTAGAAAAGGTTAAACTCAAGCAATCTGAGAAGGCAATGACATCAATGGGAGCCTGTGGGCTGAATTACGTGAGTAACTGTTACATGGCAATGAATGTACAGTGCAATACGGACTTACCAGCAACGTCTGCAGAATAGACTGTGTTTCTCTCTCTATCCCTCTCTCTCTCTCTCTCTCTCTCGCTCTCGCTCTCTCCAGCCTGTGCAAAGCAGCCTCGGGAAAAGGAGGGGGGGGGGGGGGGAACTGAAATATTCCCTCTTAGTCAAGCCCCACGTGTCTGTTAACGCAGCCTGCGAAAACAACAAAACATGAATAATATGAACTCAGTCTATTAATGGAGACTTTGTTTAGCTTTCTCTCCCCTCAGTTATTCTACTTACCTCTTCTCTAAACCGACGAGTCTGCTTTGCCTCGTCTAAGAATCCTCCCGAATGCCAGACAGTTTTTTTTTTGAAGAATTTGTTCAAAGTTATAAAACTGCACCACAATGGCTCGCTGCCCAGACTCCCTACTATCACGGCCAAGTAGAAAAAAAAAAGGAATCTCAAGTCAATTAAGTAAGCGAAGAGAGCAGGAACTCTGGCAATGGGGCTGAGGAGACTGTCTGTGTTTGCTGGGATCGCTTGTGTTTTTTTTCCCCACTGAGCTCATTACAGAACCTCGGAGAGAAAAAAAAATGTATTTACAGGCCCTTCAAGATTGACAACACATGCCTCGCTTCTTCATTGCAAACTGGTAAATAGCTCTTTCATGCTGGGCCGGTCGCCCTGGCAACATACATTCAGGAAATATCCCAGATAACAGGAATAGTGGAAAAAACATATGTTTTGGATAAAGTTTGGCAGCGGGTCATTTATCTTTCTTTTAGAAGCTCGATTTTTAGATGGACACTTATTTCACATCAGTCTCGGGGAAAGGGGTCACTGGGCCTGACTCAAAGGCCATACAGATGAACCTGTCTTATTACTTAGAGACAAAAGAATACAGTGTCCAATAATAACGACATGTTTTGCCCACAAGATATAAGTCAATTCATTTTGCAGTATGTCCTGTGAAGCGCTTTGAAGCGTCTCGAAGACGTGATCAGGCTCTATCTCAAGTGCAAGGATTATTATTATTGTAGGTATACCTTTAGCCTGTGTGAAATCTAATGATGTATGTTGTGGTCACTGCACGCTCTCCAACCCTCAACGTCCTGCACTTCATCTCCCACCGCAAGATCAAGACCTTGCCTCCAAAACACACGGTCACCACTCTACGGTGTATCCTGTGAAGCGCTTTGAGATGTCCTCCCGACATGAAAGGTACTATAAGCGCTCTGGGACACTACCCTGCTTAACGGGCGCTATATAAATGCAAGTTGCTGTTGTTGTTGGTGGTGTTATTTAAAGAGCGGCTTAATGATGAGATGGTGAGGACGAAAGGATGGGTGTTCTGGATGGCTGGCATTGGATGGGCTGAAGGGCTTTCTTCAGCCAAACCAATCTTGTGATGTTTCCTTTTCCTCTACGTTATGTCTTTCTTCCTACCACCCTGGCAATATTTGTTTAGCGAGCGATCAGTTTATCTAAAAGATTTTTGTTGGTCAGGAAACCAAGAGAAATTCCTTTCTCTTTGTAGATCGTGTCTTGAGATCTTTCATATCCACCTGAAAAGAAGACGGGTGGAACCTGAAGAGCGATTCCAGTCTGATTCAAAGGAAATGACACCCCGAGCAATGCAGGTCTCCCCAGTACTGCAATGGAGTGTCAGCCCAGGACGGTCCAACTGTCGGCCCGCGGGCCGCATCCGGCCCTCCCTCCCTCCATGACATCTGTCCCACCCGCTCCCTCCACAACCCGTAAAAGTTATGTCACGTTACTTCAAGGGAAACCCACAAATATTATTTACGTGGCCCGCGGACATTTCTCAAACAGCAGCCAAAAGGTTAGAGGGCGACCCTGAAGACTATGAGCCCAGTTAGAGGTGAAACACTGAAAGGTAAATTCAGTTCTGCGAGTCTCAGTGATGGCCTAAAAGCATCTACAGGTCTAGATTTGGCCGGTGAAAGATTAGCAACAGAGAATAGGAAATGTATGCTCGATCCTGCAGCTCCTTCCAAAAGGTCAGCCTTGGTGAGGAGGGTCTGAGCAGTGATACAGTCACCTACAGCAGAGGAACCATTCCAAGGGCAGTTCTTTTCTCAACCCTTCTGTTCATTTTCTCTCTCTCTCTCTCTCTCTCTCTCTCTCTCTCTCGTGCATCGAAACCCATTGGGAGTCAGTTTGCAAAGGTTTCAGCACTGAAGGCTTTGTGCTCCGAATAATAAGCGTATTTGTTGTTTTTAACCAAGAGAGAGATGAGCAGGGGCCCCGGTGCCTAACAATAGGGCAGTTTCAAATTCTCCTCCATTACCTGAGCTTCTGTGCTCACCTGCTCAGTGCTCCATCACACAGCTCGACCTCCGACCTCAGCTCATCTTTCCATTTTAGCAACAACACCTGGGTTTCTCCTCAGCAAAGCCTGAGGGTAAACGTTCGCTCCTGGTTAACTAATACCTCCTTGGCTCTAACGTTTACTCGGGCACCTGGGGAGGAGAGGGGGGGCAGGAAGAGCGGGGACGGGGGAGAGACGGGGTTAGAGCGAGGGAGAGGGTGGAGGGGAGGTGTATTTAACAGCATTGGCGAAATACAACTTGAGCCTGGGTGATGGGAGTTTGTGAGTTTCTATAAAATATTTTCATCCGATCAACTGTTTTGTTCGAAATAACTAAGTCCTAATCTTTTAGTAGTCTCTTCACATTTCGGTTGAAGAATATTTTATATCTGAAGCCATACACTATTTCTAACCTATACATTGGGTGGATACTGTGCTTAAACTGAGAGTGGTTAGTGCTGGGAAATAGAATATTTTTCTCATTGTGGCCACTTAATATTAATATCCCAGAGTAAAGTCTTCTGGCTCCATCCCTGGAGGATGGCCACTGATGAACGAGTGTGAAAAGTTCTACGTTCTGCATCTCAGGGTCATCATTGTGGTCTCTCTGCAAGACTGCCAATTCTCTGGCCAATTTGTTTTTCTTTTTTTTTGAAAAAAATAATGCTTCCAATTATTGAAGCCAGTCAGCTCCTGATCCAGTTAGCTGCAGGTCTATCCACTATACCATGGGGCCAAGTTAAGGATAGATTTTTTGCTACGTTTTCATTATGGAAATATCTCACCAACCTACAACTCATACCTTCTGGGATTAGGTGAGCAGTATGTGGTCCTTCTGGGGAAAGAGTGAATCTTGCATTCCAGACACAGGGAGCATTTCCATGGTGTGTCGGCGGCAAACGTCTGTAGAACTCTCAGTCTAGATTGGACACTCGTAAGCACGGTGGTCAAATCGCCAGTAGGTATTACTAATACATTTAGTAAATAGTCGCTGATTGTTTCAAAGCAGGAAAATGCTATCAAAATGCAAGTTGTTTATTTTATTCTCTTTATGGTATTCACTTGGCCACCTGGGTTTCGCCCACATAATCCACAGTCAGTTCACTTTACAGTATACTCTGTTAAGCGCTTTGAGACGTCTCGACGACGTGACAAGGCGCTACACCAAATGCAAGGATTATTATCATTGGAATAAGTGTAAAAACAGTGCTTTCTGTGTGAGGATGGGATTAAGGGAGCGGATGATGGGTTTAGTGTAAGAGAGTAGGGAGGACAGTGGAGAGGGATAAGAGGGATTGGGGGTCAAAGTTATGAAGGGTGGGGGTGTGTGTGTAAGGAAGCAGGCTGCTTGAGCTGTTTGAACCAGTCTAACGTTTGATGAAAGGAGAGCTTTTATCCGAAGAAGGCTCCCTTATCAACCAGTCGGGAAGGTTATCAGGACTGGAGGTTGTCAGCACTCAAGTATATCAGGACTGATAACCTTGTCAGTGGATGGGGTAATGGGCTTTTCACGCCAGCCTAATAACCCTTTCCCTCCTGGTCATTGAGATTGAAACTGAACATCTTACATTGAAAGCAATTGGACCTGTGGAGCGCACAGCATTTGAAGAGGGAGGGAGACATCACTTTACAGACCATCTGTCAGCAACTCACAATCAGTTTGCATTCTGCGGTCAGGCAGGAGGGATCTGTCCAGTGTTTCACTGACCGTAAGTTTGCAGATCTAATGCGGGGGTGGGTGGGGGGGGGAGCTTCGATCGATGACATCCCCGAAGATAATAGGGTGATCACTCCCGTCTCGCCTGGCTCCATCCGCCCTGCACCAGATCAACATCGAGATTCTCGAGCCGACCTTTGAATTCCTCTACCGCCATGTGCCATCTCACCACTGCAATCTCTTCAGCTCTACTCTACTCTCCCGCCTACTTGGTTAGAGCGCTCACCTCGCAAGCGAAGGACAGTGCGGTTTTAAAGGGCACAATTCTTTGATCAAGAAATTTTGGGTGAACTTTGCTTTCATTTGTTCAGGGCATAAATCTCATTAGAATCATAGAATCTTACAGCACAGGAGGAGGACATTCGGCCCATCGTGCCTGTGCTGGCTGTCCAACTAGTCCCGTTCTTACCCCATAGCCCTACACATGTTTTCTTTTTGAGTACCTATCCAATTCCCCTTTGAAATCAAACCTGCTTCCACCAGCCTTTCAGGCAGTGCATTCCAGACAGTAACAACTCTCTGGATCCAAAAAATGTCTCCTCATCTCCCCTCTGGTTCTTTTGCCACTTATTTTAAATCTGTTTTCCTCTGGTTACCGACCCACCCACCCACCGGGGAAAACTGTTTCTCCCTATTTACTCTATCAAAACCCCTCATCATTTTGAACACTTCTGTTAAATCTCCCCTTAACCTTCTCTGTTTTAAGGAGAACAATCACAGCCTCTACCGGTCTCTCCACATAATCAACTTTATTCTATCACTGAGAGAATAGGGCACTGATCATCCTTGGACAAGAAAATGATTCGATCAAATACGGTGCTTTCTTGTGAAGAAGATGTTGCCTCTGTAAAATGGGTTGGACAGAAGCCCACAAAACAGTAACAGAAAACCGTGGGTTTTTTTTTCCCTTTCTCAAAGTGTGTAGCTCCCCTTGTCCTTGTGATTTCTCCTCTAAAGGCGCCTTAATAATCAGTGGAACGAGTCAGGAGCTGTGTGAGTGAGGAGTTGAGCTCAGAGCCCATTTGGTATTTGTCAAACCAAAACAGCCCAATTACCATACCAGCTTACTGGTACCGGAGATCAAAGAGCTGCCAGTCGCTCACTGTGTAAATACTGCTGTGAAAGGGCTGAGAGACACGAACTCTAATTACCTCGAATCGTACATCTTCTTGTACTTTCTTTTTGTTTTCTTATATCAGCGAAGCCTTAAAAAGCGGGACATCCATAACTGCCAGAGGGAGAGAGAGAAATGCCGAGAGAGAGAGACAGAGAGAGAGAGAGAGAGAGAGAAAGAAAGAGAGAGAGATACAGGACACACCACCACACACACACACACACACACAAAACAACTGAGATACAGGAGTAGAGGAACACGAAAGACAGAGACACAGAGAAAAAAAGAGAAATATACATAGACAGAAAGACAGAGATAGAGACAGAGGAGCAAACAGGGAGAGAGGCAGATGGACAAAGATTGGAAAGAAAGGCGGACAAAGGAAAAATGCTAACAGCGACTGAACAGATAGAGTGAACCGTATAGTGGAGAGAGAAGTATAAAATGCTCAGATGGTCCTCATTAAACCGATTACTGTGAAGTTTCCATCACTGTCTCTAAATGGCTGCCAAGTATGTTGAGTCCAGGGCCTTCCTGTGCCAGAAACCTGCCCCTGGAGACCGGAATTTGGAAAAGCTGCCATGCTATATGCATTAATGCTCTCTCCAGATCGGGAATGCAGTTTAATAGTGTTCCAGCAACCACTTACAGAGCACCGGTGGCCTGCAGAGGCAGAGGAACCGAACACAACCCAACCTTCCAACAAGAGCGGAGGGGAAGGCCTTAGACGTTGCGTCTTCAGAGGCCTCGGTTTCCCGTGGGTCAGAATCTCACACTTTGCTCTTGGAATCCAAGGAGCAATCAAAAGGACGGCTTTAACGAGTGGCTTACGATGGTTACAGCACTCCCGATTCGGAGCTGATAAAGATTTGAGTTTCCTAGCTCGTTGGAATTTTTCTTTCTCGGTCTTCTAATCAGCCCACCTCCTTCCTCTGTTTAATGCCAGCTCTCTCTCTCTCGCTCTCTCTTAAGAGTTTCCATTACAATCTCCTGTGACAGGGCAGTGCAGCTGTGCATAGCAGTGAGTTCGGTGAAGCACTGCCAAACCCTGCAGTGGTCTGGCGAGTGTTTTTCAGGGAAGAAAGTGGGGATAAAGAGAGAGAGAGAGAGAGCAGGTTGTGTTGCTTGCTCAGGTTACAGCACGTGGGAGAGAGAGCGAGGGAGAACATCATTGAGGCCCGACTAGCGCCAGGCACAGACTCACGAGCAGCTAGCAACCTGCTCTCATCCGCTGCCTCCGCCACAGTAACAAAACGAAATAAGCCTTTTAACTCCTTTACTCGCAAAAAAGCAGGCCGGACTGGCGTAATCTGCTATCGTAGATCACATACCACAGTGGCAATGTTCAAAGGACTTCACGCTCTGCCCGCGAATCGGACAAACCCGTGTCTAAAGGCACAGCTGTCTATATGACATCACGGCACTGGATAAAATACATATTTTAAGGAGATGAAAAAACAATCTTTTGTTTTCCAGATTCGGCGAAAGTTTTCATCTCGCCATCTGTTTTCTCTCTCGTCTTCTGTCTTTCCGTCTCGGAGATCGCGTCTCACAGTGGGGTACCATTTCCAAACGCCACGCAACCACATTCCCCAGCTCGCCCGCAGAAGCCCTCACCGCACTTGACAGTGATTGTTAGTGAAGCCCTGTGAGATGTTTCAATGTGATAAGGTGCTATAACAACCCTCGGTTATTCCTTTACAGGGACAGCGGTCGCTAGTGTGGAATGCAGCTAATTCCACAGATCAAAAAGTACCATTCGATATCTCATCATTCTTTCTCATCATTCTTTCTCCAGTAAGTATCTCTCCAGCGCCCGTATCTGCTCTCAACGTCGTGATAAGGCGCTATATCAAATGGAAGGATTGTGAGGATTATTATCAAATGCAAGGATTATTATTATTTTATTATTATTATTAGTTGTTGTACTATTATTATCTCCCTTTAAAACATCAATCGATCAATTCATAAGGTATCATTGATCAACAATCTCAATGATGGTTATTAACACACCATAAATTTCCTCCCATGGGCTATACCACATCCAAAATATATCTTGTGGCATGTGGTGGGGAGAATGACAATAAACAGTTATAAACCAGTCAGAACACTGAACACGGAACCGTTCTCTGGAAGTGCGGTAGGAGACTTACTCATTCTTTGCAACTAACAATCACGCAGTGAAACTTTAGTTGCGTCTTAATCCTAAAATAAGAGCTGGTATTCGAAAGCTAGTGATAGACTATCAGAAAATAAGTACAGGTCTTTCAAGGCTCCGTTTCTCCCCTTCCCCCAATTAACCCAAAGAGATTCTTGCTTGATAGTGTTAATGCTTTCCCCAGCCATGATTATAATCTAATCCTCATGCAGGAGAGCTGCTAAGATTACATTTTGTTTCTGCAACCTTTGTGGCTTTTCTGTGCCTGTAACAGAGAAGAACTGGAGAGCCGTTTAGTGATGAGGTATGTACGTGCGATTTTGTGTTCTGTATTATTTAACTTGTTTTGATTCTGATGCCCGGGATTCCCTTTGGGTTTAAAATCAATATCGTCCTTAATTACCAAAAAAAGGAAAGTGTTGACTCCAGCAGGCTCAGAACGGCAATGACTAGTGCAACAACTTGCATGTATATAGCGCCTCTCACGTAGGGTCCTCGAGCGCTTGACGGTGGCGAAGCATGACACCAAGCCGGAGGAGGTCACCGTAGCCACACCATGGGCTCTTCCCCTTGACGGAAATTTCAATCCTGTTTCTCCACCTTTGAGAAGAAAAGCCGAGGGCAGCAACAGTGGGAAGTGGGCAGCTTGCACAGCGAGATTTTGCACTGAACACCCGCGTCCCTCTCGTGGATTTTTCTATTGTCCTTTTGGCGGAAGTGGCAGCCGTGTCCGTTCCTGGATTTCATCTTTCTCTAAACGCTTACTGTCTGCGGAGGGAATTTCACACACTCGATTCTTCTCACTTGACGAATGGTGACAGGATTACGGCTGACATCACCGCACTGGCTGCTTACACAGCTCGTAAATCATCCGAACGATGGTGTCGCTTTAATACTGGACAGCGAAACAGATTAGACACGTAGCGAAGCTCCCTCTGCGCTGTTTCATCCAACACTCCCAGATCATTTACAGCACGTGGTAGAGACACAGCAGAGGTCGGTTTACATTGTTCCATTGAGGCCAGAATTAGATAATTTCGGTAAGGAAATAATATCTTGGGATACAGTATACAGTTTACAACACGACATGACATGTGCAAGTGACTGTCAGGGGTTGGAAGGCAAACTGGATCGTCCTTGGCATTCTTGTGTCTAGCAATTCTTATGTTCTTAGATTTTTTTTTGGCCAGCCTGTAGATATCCATCATCATGTGTAAGAGTACTCTCGCTTTTCTTCTTCTTCCTCCTCCTCTCCTGAAAGCACTGAGTCTGTGCCGGGCTATTGAGCCATGGACACGGGTACCTTGGCCCCAGTAATCTGTCTTCACACAAACACTGGCGGTTATTTAACCACAGAGGACATCACAGTCCTGATGTCCTCATCCAACATCGACCCTTCTTTCTCTTTCTCTCCCTTTCGCTATCCATCCTCACTCTCTATCTCAATTTGCCTGCCTCTCTCTTTCTCTCTCTCTCTCTACACGTGTCTCTCTGAGTCACCCTATAATCTTCTCTTTACCCTTTCTCTTTCTGTTGTTCTTCCCTTCATTTACCCTGGTCCCACCTTCTGCCTCTCTCTTATTTCTCCTCTCTTTCACATACATATATACTCACTTTCTCTCTCTCTCTCTCTCTCTCTCTGTCTTTCTCTTGTATTCCCCCCAGCAGTTTAGTCTTACTCTTATCCCAACTGAGTTAATTCATGCACAGAGCCTGAGGCACCAATTAACATAATGCTCCATAACGAGCTGGATTTCATCAATCAATTCCATGGCTGCCGTGCCTTAGAGTGAAATGGGAATTTCATCTGCGGATTACTCTGGGCTGCAGCTGAAACACAGGCCAAAGTGTACAAATCAAACCTGTCAATTTCAACATAATCCAAAGAAGGAATTCTTGTGACACAGTGACAGCTGAGCCACTACCTGTGGCCTCACTGCCTTTGGGGCAGGAATGGGAAAACCAGTCAGTTTCCTGTTTCTGATCCCCCGCTGAGCAATACAGGTGTGACTTGGACGCTCACTGTTCAATAGCAAACTGGGTGAGGGACCAGCGTTCCAGCACTAGTCACTGGCACTGGAGCGGGAAGGGAATGGAAAGTACCAGAGAGAGAAAGTTGGATAGATTAAACACTCACAATGTGTTTGAGGTTTATCTGAGTGAGATTCCATTGTAGACGTTTTTTTGTGGACTGTGCATTCTGTGTCATTCTCTCTGTCCAACGTTGAAAGCGCTCTGGGACACAGCCCTGCTTGAGGGGCGCAATAATAAATGCAAGTTGTTGTTGATGTTGTTGTTCACCAGCAGGTGGCTGGTTACAAAACCAACCAGAGGGCAAAAACAGAGGAGCTGAAAAGCGCTGAAGGCAATGATTTCTTTAGCGATGGCCTGGAGTGGCGTCTAGCCCAGGTTGGCACTCGTCCTGACACCGAATGGATTGGGACCTCTCTGTTATGATTCCTGGTGCCCATACGTTCCAAGACCCTACCCCCCCCTTATACAAATCAGGCAGGACCCAACTTTTCCAGGTTGTTATCTGGATCTGTTATTCCAGATAACAACCTGGAAAAGTGCAACAACACAATCTGTTATTACAACATGCATGAACGTTAATCAAGTAATTCCGCCAACTATCGCTGTGCTCTTTGGGTTTTGGGATGTTCTGTCACAGTGTCACCGTCCCCACAAACCATGTAAACGGTATCGTGTCAAATGTGTCGAATGCGTCAAACATAACTCATCTCAGCACGGAAAATGCCACGAACGTTTCTCTATAGGAGAGGATAAAGAGATTAAACGGGTTTAGAAATCTAGAGTAAATGGGATCTGATGGCCCGGTACACCACACCGTAGCTGCAGTTTCTCAGCACAAATTGGCGTTTCGAACACCTTTCAAGATTCAACCCAAAACACGTGTGGGTTAGGTGCGTGCAGTGGAAGCCATTTCCACGCATGTTGACAGGCTGTAGAGTTGCTTTACGTGCAGCATCATAAACATCATAAACAAAGCAAAAATCAGCGCCGTTACACATACCAAAGGAAGCCCCAGCATCGTGGAGTGCAAAATAAAATTCAAATCTAAACATCTCTTGAGGTCCGTCCGCACGGTCGGGAAACTTTCAAAGCAGAAGACGAGCCCAACAGCGGTGGTTGAGAAGTCGAGTTCACTTAAGAGTCACTCGGATACAATTACGGTCCTCATAATTCACAGCTTGGTGATGCCCTTGTTCATAACAGGGGAAAAAACCACCTAAGATGTGAGATCATCCATCAATGCCAGATGACAAGGAGACCCTTTGCTTGCATTACTGGGAGTGTCGGCCCAGCATGGTCGGACAGTTGCTTAGGCGCAGCTTCTTGGACAGAGCAGTTCTCATCCTTCACAAACTCCCGCTACGTGATCTCGAGCACCAGCACAGGAGGCAGGAGTGGGCTTCATACTTTAGCAAGTTGCGTCTGCATTTCACCCTCTGTTGGCGGAGACCTGGTGTTGAGCTGGATCCGGGATTGGAGTTGACCTGTACTGTTAGCAGTACCTGCTGACATACCTGTGTGTGCCTTGGTCCAGGTGATGCCATAATACTGGAATAAGATGTTCATGGGGCATAGGTTGAAGGGGGATGTCTCAGCATTTCCAGTGGGACTCAGACCACTTTAACTATTGTGTTAATACAAAATAAAGTCAATTCACTTTACAGTGTATTCTTAATGACGTGATAAGGCGCTGTATCAAATGCAAGGAATATTCGTTTTATTCTTCTTATTATTATTAATATTATTAATGCAGAAGAACCATTTGTTCTCATCGAATCTGTCACCAAACTCCACTTGATACTGTCCCTAACAATATTTCTTTCCAAGACTTCCTTCCCTCTCAGCTTTACCACTGTCCGTCCAAGACATGAGGAGAGGGAGTGCACACTGGCAAGGAGCGATTCACAAGACGGCTGGGAAATATCAAGGGGTCGATCTGTGTCTGGCCGTGAGTTAAAATGACAGTGTCAAAGTTGCAGCGATAATGGGAGCTTTATGGTATGTTCTCTGGGACAGTGTGGATGAAAGCTGAGGCTGCTGTAACTTCATGTGGAGCACAAACCTCTACTTCATCACAAGTTCAGCACAAACAAAAACTAACCAATTAACTGCACTCAGACACATCTAATTAATTAAGCCTTTTGTATACTACCAGTGAGAGTTTTTCCCATCACCCCCCCTCCTCCACTCCCCATCCAATCTATGGCCTATAAATTCACAGCTATGTTTTATTGGACACAAACGAACACCCCAAACTGGATGCTTTATCTTCGCATAATGACACAAAATCGCCCACATGTAGGTCATGCAAACTATCAACACATTGTATGTTAGTGGCAAAGAAAGATTCTAGAGCATAAAATTAGCGTGAGAGGTAGAGCATTAAGTCACAGGACACTAAATCAGCTTTCATAAAGCATTGGACTGTCGACTGAGATCATTGTCCTGAAGTCTAACATCATCTGGGATTTGGGAAATTTCTTAAATTCAGTCTTAGTTTGGAAGGTGGTTCTTAAAGAGTCTGTTTCCAAATCAAGACTGAATTTGAGAAGGTACCAAATTCCTGCATAATCCCCCTACATCTTAAGGCAACGAAGGCTAAGACCAGGAGAAATTTTGAGCCTCAGATATTCTTAAGTGATGCCTACGGAAAATCAACAAGTGGTTTCGGACTCTTTAACCAGTTCTTGATCATCAAGCAGGGGTCTGAAAGTCAGGCTGGGCTCCCCTTATGCCCCCACTCAAACCCCTTAGACCAGAGGCACAGGTTGAGTGTATGTGATGGTGTTTGGCCAAGACAAACATTCTGTCCCCTTGAGGGAGCAGCTCAGTCACCTGATCCAATGCTTATTTGTTTTACACTTTATTAGTTCAAACTGAATATATTACAACATACGGTTGATATAAACAGCAGTGCTGAAAGCACGCTGCAAAGACCTGCACTTGTGGTGAAGGTCAACTTCCTGAAAGGTACCCTGATTTTATTGGCTAAATGAATCTGCTGTACCTCTCTGTCAATAGCAAATTGCACTGGATAATGTGCCAAAGCGATAATGAGACTCAGATGAAGACATCGCGAGTCAAAGGTCTGTAACCATTATTATTTGAGTTAGAGTGAATTTGCTGTTAGTCATGTCATGTAGGTGGGAAGTGAAGCCAATGAAAAGCCATGTATTTACAGTAACGGCGAGAGTATCTTTTCGCCCACAAAACATAGAGTCAATTCACTTTACAGTGTATTCTGTGAAGCGCTTTAAGAAGTCTTGAAGATGTGATGAGGCGCTATATCAAATGCAAGGATTATTATTATTATATTACTGTTACTCCAGCTGTAGCCAAATCAATGTCTTGTACAGATTCAGTAGATCATTATTTCCCTTCTACATCTTGATGGCTTGGCCTGATCTGCCGGGTTTACATGATGCTCCTGTCTTGGGATTGAGGTTTCCCCTTGGAGAGGATCTGGCTAAATCTTCAGAACGTGGAATGAATTCTCCAAGGAGTCACGGCGTATCTTATTCTTCAGTGCGCAGCGTGGGAAGAGATTTACATTCCAAATGTGGAAGTGTCCCAAGTAATATCACTGTTACTGTTGCTAGGAGTCGGTGCTATTTCCCAGACAGGTCAGTCATCTCAATCTGTCATCAGCAACAGCCAGGCTGCAAGTTCATGGCTAAACCTTGCAGAACACTAAGGACTATGAGGAACAAACTTCCCATCAATGTGTTTCATGTGCACTGCAATTGTTACGAGCTCGGAAGTTCCCTGCAAAAGTATAATTAATGCTTTTCATACAGCCGGGCTCAGTTGGGAGCACTCTTGCCTTTGAAGATTCTGAGTTTCAGACCCACTTTGGTTCAAACCCCATTCTGGGACTTCAACCTCACAGTCTGGACTAACGCTCCAATGTGGTGCTAGGGGCGTGCTATGCTTTTAGAGGTGCCATCCTTTGGATGAGACATTAACTGAGGTCCCATCTACTTATTCAGGTGGACGTTAACAATCCCTTGGCACTATCCAAAGAGAGAAGAGAGTTTTTCCTGGTATCCTGGTCAATAATGCCCCCAAATAAACATTGATCACTCATTTCAAGGCTGTTTGTGGGACAATGCTGTGGGCGAATTGGTGGCTGTGTTCACCTACAAATACACAGTCACTCTACTTTCCAGTGAAATCTTTTGAAGTTTGAGATGCCCGGATGATGCGATAGTGCTTTGTATCCAAAGACAAGGATTATTATTATTTATTATATATAGGCCACATAGTCTGGCTTTCTTAACTACTGATGGCTTTAGTGACCTGCCCACTTCCAGTCCTATTATCAAGGCAAATGTTCTGCTGCCAAACTGAGATACCTGACCTGGGATTGCTTGTGATAAGACAAAGGTAGGTTTATATTTCAAGGTCACCTTGCTTTCTGATGTAGAGTTACACCCGAAAACATTCACCTGCCTTTCTCTTTGTGACAATTGACCTTTTGTTCATTTTTAGCATTTTGTTATTCATTCCATCACCCGCACTGTGTGAATCTCTCTCCGTTCCTCAAAAGTCTCGGCGTCTACGCTCTGGCCTCAAAACACACTTAAGTGTAAATTTCACAAACAAAAATCGACCGGATCACTGTTTGAGCTGGACTTGCGGACTAACCGAAAAGTAAATGTGCTGAAATCAGGAAGCGGAGAGCTTGATCCAAACTGAGAATGAGAGTAATGTGTTTCTAACAGACCCATTCAGTGCAGAGTGCACTGTATAAATATTTGCCTAACTCATTTGTCCTTACATATAGCCAGCAGGCTGCGGAACACATACAAGACTGTTCCCTTAAGCAAGCTCTGCTTCATAATTTAATTGAATAACCACTTTGTATATCTATTTACTGCTGGATTTCCCAGCTGTCATTGTGAGTGTTTGAGTGGGAGAGAGAGAGCAGGGTTTCACACGGGTTGGGGGTGGGGGTTGGTGGAGGGAGGAGAGCTTGGCTCAGACTTGAGATCTCTCTGACGAACAAATATTTCACACAGAGTTAAATTTCCCTGAAAGCCTCCATTGTGAGGACTCTGTCCAGCCTTAGCAGATAGCAAAGCCCCTGTTGTGGAGGATAGTCCAAAGACCACATCTCCTCAGTGATCCATTCAACCACGTAAAGTGACTGAAATTAACATTATTGAGATCTTCACCCAGTGGCACTTGAAGTGGCATTTGACCATTGGTGGAACATTCATAGAAATGGCTTGAGTGCTCCTTACAGTCTGCCTTGTGTTTTTTTTCTATATAATCACGTTGCCTTTTCACAGGAAAATTAAATCATGTCCCATGCTTGGTACGAAGTGGACAATTTGACCGACAAGTTCCAGGGCTAATTCCTCTGATTCCACAGTTCGGCTCAACACCACACGTAGCCTCGTACAATCAGCCTCACCATCCCACGTCAGCGCCACTCAGCACAGGCACCACTCTGTCCGGGAATGTCTGTTGAGTTGTGAGCTTGAAATGCAATGCTTCGTGTAATTGCCCATGGAAAAGAATCTTCCTGTTGTGGAGAGCCAGCTGCCCCGGGAGGAAGAGAGTCCTGGCTCATTCATAAGGCAATCTTCAACCATCTGTGCACCGACAAGCCCTTTCTCAATAGTTAATACGCACTTGTGTTGCGGCGTTTCTGGGTGTATCAGCGCATTGATAACAGCAGAACCGTGAAAAACCTTGGGAGCGTTCATAGGAACAGGAGAATTAAATGCAGTCTCATGTTTGGTATCAGGAGTAGACCATTCAACCCCCGAGCCTTCTCTGACATTAAGTTTGTGGCAACTCTTTTAAATTCCATTTGACCATCTTTTCCCCACAATCCCTTCATGTCCTTAATAGCTATTATCTCTCTTTACAATTCCTCAATCTGCACCGGATCCGTGGCTTTCTGAGGCAAGCTGCTGTGCGTAATTGGCTGCTGCGTTTCGCCCACAAAATATACAGTCAATTCACTTGACGGTATATCCTATCAAGCACCTTAGGACTCAGCCCACATGAATAATCAGTTGCATTTACATGGCATCTTCTACATAAAAATAAGCTTCTTAAAGTGCTTTACAAAATATAATTGATTAAAGATCAAGTGAAGGTTGCTATCCTGCCTAATCTGTGCCAGCAACATCACCATGAACAACAGTGAGCTGATCAGACAATTCATTTGAACGTTTGAAAGTACATTTGGATGAGGTACTTAAAAAGGAAAAAAATGTGCTATGGGATAGGAGAGGGGGAGTAGGACTAGTAGCTCTTTCAAAGAGCCAGCACAGGCACGATGGGCCGAATGGCCTCCTTCTGTGCTGTAAGCTTCTATGCTTCTAACTGGAGGTATCGTATCACTCGCACCCTCTCCGGCTGAAGCCAACTGCGCAAAAAAGGGGGCTAATGAGATGCAGGATCAGAACTCGGTGGGTTTCAGCCCCCTCCTGGCTAGAGTTTCAACAGGGTCGTTGGCGGCCGCTGTATCTGACCTCTGAAGGGGTCATTAGGACGGGAGGTGACCTTGCAGTCAGATGACAGCTCATTACCTTCAAATTCATTTTCTGCATTTTAAGCAAAGCCTTCTATCAAAGCTACACCTGCCTGCAATTAAACTCACTCACTCTGACCTTGAATCCGAGACTATGCATTCCAGATGTGCACCATCCTGGTAACTGACTAACAATCCCTTCATTTTTAACTCTTGCCTGGAAGCCAATAAGTGCATCTGAAGCAGGAAAGGGAACAACATGTAAAGATCCCTTCCCTAACCCCAAGCCCTCTGAAAAGTGCATCACAGGAGCTATATATAATCCAGTGGCTTTCAAAGCCCCAGTGTTGCGAACGTATCATAAGAGAAAAATACATTGCATTTGATATCGCACCTGTAACGTCAAACCATCTCAAAGCTATTGGTTGCGTTAACTATATTGTGGAGTCCTGTAGTGCAAGCGAGAGGACCCGGGTTCGATTCCCAGAGGAGAAAAACTTTAGGCAAGTGTCCTTGCTCCATATGCCTCTGTTTATTTAGCAGTAAGTAGGAACCCAGTAGTTTGTTGGTCGATTAGTAATACTCCCTAAAAAAAAGGATTACTCAATCACTCAATCCATGACTGTTTGTGGGATACCTCTGTGCACAATTACCTGCCGTGGTTCGCCCACGACCTACACAGTCAATTCACTTTAGAATATATTCTGTGAAGCGCTTTGAGACGTCTCAATGACCTGATAAGACACTGTATCAAATGTAGGGATTGTTAATTAATATTATATCTGAGAAGGCATAAAAAGATGTGAGGAAATGTCAGGAAGGAGGGCTTATATAAATGCAAGTTGCTGTTGTCGATGCCCTTGTCAAAGGATTCACTTCTTCTCAAGACTCGAACCTGAAGCATGATCACTTGGTTGAGGGTTCTGGAGACCTGTAAAATCATCATTCAGCCGTGTCAACTGATATCTGCGTGAGACATGATAGAATCAACCTGCTAATTCTGTTTAAGACTGTCAATGGGGAAGAGTCCTGAAGCTCACTGTCGCAGAGCCTGCGTTCCCAACAATTATCTCCCTAAATCATGCAG
Source organism: Callorhinchus milii (assembly GCF_018977255.1). Classification (NCBI taxonomy): domain Eukaryota; kingdom Metazoa; phylum Chordata; class Chondrichthyes; order Chimaeriformes; family Callorhinchidae; genus Callorhinchus; species Callorhinchus milii. The sequence goes on along the minus strand of NW_024704766.1, from coordinate 2,208,754 downwards.
GCATCTTACACGATTAATGTACTGCTCAGAAATTCGCCCCCATTTTACAAGAATACGTTGCATCCCATTACATCTGTTCCACGCGATCCATTTTTTTGGGAAGGAGGTGACATACGCATTTCTGTGCAATCACGCAGTCATTCCACTTTACGGTACATTCTGTGCAGCGCTCTGAGACGTCTCGAAGACGTGATGAGGTGCTGCATCAAACGAAAGGATTATTATTTGTGATTATTATGACCGGATAATGTGCGGAATGGACAGAGTTGAGTTAGGAAGGTACCAGGAAGAGAGCTAATTAGTTGATTAAGTGATGGGAACTCATTTTTTTTCCCCTGGCTTTGGCCGCAAGCAGATTCAATTCTGCTGGATTCAGCTGTGCACAATGTACTAACAGTTTTCAATTGAGGGGCAGAACAGTAATTAGTATGTCATTCAGAAAGAAGAAGGATATAATCAGAAACCCTGGAACAACTGGCAGGCTGATTAATTGGTGTGAAAATATTGGGTTATAGAGGATCATTTACCAAAGCTTCTGTTTTTCTTCTCACACCTAACATAACATTAACAGTAATTTACAGAGTTAGTCTAAGCCTCTCCTTGTGGCTCAGCTGCTGAAAGCAGTGGTTCACTGGATGAGGAAGTTTTCAGTGTAACGTTAGCCGATCTCCGCCAGGGCAACAGTCAGGGTTGGAGAAGGGAATTTCTCATGGTTTTAGCCTTTGTGGAGGCCTGTAGCTCAGTGGTTAGAGCACTCGCCTCACAAGCGTGAGGACCCGGGTTCGATTTCCGGCAGGGCGAAACCTTGGGCAAGTTTCCTTACTCCACACACCTCTGTTTACCGCGCAGTAAGTAGGAACCCGGTTGTTAGTCGATTGGCGGATCGCTTTGCGGGGGTAATAAACCTTTCAAAAAAAATGTGGACTCTCAATCCACGACTGTTTGTGGGGACGCTGCTGTGTGCAATTGGCTGCCACGTTTCGCCCGCAAAAATGCAGTTAATTCACTTCACAGTATATTCTGTGAAGCTCCTTGAGATGTGTCAAAGATGTAGTATCAAATGCAAAGATTATTATTATTATTATTATCATTATTAATTGACCGGATTTATTTTGCACTCAGTGCCACTCTCTGTCTAAGTGGAGCAGATTCTAAGCTGGGTTGGCTGAACACACAAGGGAATCCCTGTGGAGTCTGACTCTGGCTCGGTTGTCCCAGCAGAGCTGTGGTCCACCTGTTCGCAGTGAATACACTCGCCTCACAGCTGCAGTTACTGTATACCTGGGGGCCGGAGATACTGAGCCTCACTGCAGGAAGCAAAGCGATGGCCTTAGAAACCCCACTTCATCACAGCAACCCCAACCAAACCCTGAATATACAGTAAAAGAAAACTCCAGCTGCTGCACCCGGTGGGAAAATGCAACTGAATCCCAAGTCTGTGTAATAAAATCAAACGTGGAATTTCGCAGCTGCCCCTGTGAGGAGAGACGTAGCCCAAATGGCTGGCTTTCAGCTGCGGCCTCACTGTACCAGGGGACATCTGCGGCTTTCAATCAAACACATGAGAACGAGTGCTTTGCTTGTGATTCAGTTCTCAACAACGCTGTCGATCCAACAGGCAAGAAAATCCGTACTTTCAGCCCCCGTTGGTTGGTTTGTTTTTCGGTTCGTGCCCATTAACTCAGGGTCACCCAGGGCAAATTCAGGAGAGACACCACCTTTACATTGAGGGTAATTAATGGGTAATTAATGGCGGGAATGGGTTGCAAGCAGTTGGTTTGTAGCAGATGGGGCACATTTTAAGTGGCACAAAATTCACAGTCAATTCACTTGACAATTCACTTGACAGTGAATTCTGTGAAGCACATCAAATGCAAGGATTATTATACTATTATTAAGAATTTTCACTGAGGAATTTTTGGATTCCAATTGCTCGGTAATTTTACCAATAAAATGTAGCATGGTGTGCACCAAAATAACACGCCTGTATTGGAGACATCCTGATGTAATCCTCAGGAACAGGCCAAGCTCACATTCAGCAATGAATTCTGACATATTCCACGAACGAGCAACCTCACTCGGCCAAGCCAACCCTGGGACATCCTCCCTACGTGAAAGCCGCCACAGTACACGACTGTAATTTTGTATTGTATTGTTGTAGAGACACGGAAACCCAACGGATGGTGTGAATACTCAGCTTCCAGGGGTCAATTCATCGAAAACGCACAAACCCGACCAGAACACTCTCCAGTGACAGCTTACTGTAGGGCGGAGGTGTGCCAGCACCTGGAATCATGTACAGTATCTACCTTGTTCAGTTCCACCGGGTGAGAAATGCTGCCAAAATCCTCCAGCCATTTCATGCTCTACTTAACTTTCCATCACAACCTGGGTTGGACCCTGGGGTCTATTTCAATGTGAAATCAATTACAAACGTAGATAGTTTAGAGATTGTTACTAAGGACTGGTTTTTTTTGGGTGGGGGGGAATTCTAGTCCCAAGATCCATGTTGGGACTTGAACACACAGTGCAGGATGACACTCCAGGTCAGTACTAAGGAGAGCTGCATTATCGTAAGCATTGGCCTTCAGGTAAACTGAGGTCCCATCCCAAAATGCTTTGGGACGTTTTGATATGAAAAGGCACTTGTACGAGGCACATGAAAAGGCTCATTCTTAGCTGCTATGCTTTAACCCAACGGAAGTCAGGAACTCAACTGACATTCTAAAGCAGAAACCCTTCCCGATCCAGGATAGCTGGACTGTCTTCGCGCCAGCACACACAAGGTGGGGGGGGGGGGGTCTTTATTGAACCCCTCACACCCCTCCGTAATTTTAACCCGCAGCTTCCGGCCTCTGTCCACTCTTTGGAGTGAGATGGTTCGGAAAGGGAAAGGTGATCGCGTTGGTTAAAATACCGAGACCACAACCCAATGGGTTTGTTTAACATGGTCAGGTCCCTCGGGCCGCAGCTCGCCAGGTGCTGGGATGATAAATCACATCATTCCTCTCTTCAGCAGCAGCGCCTAGCAAGCAGGAGCCTGTAAACAGATGAAGGAGTAAAGCATTGCTCCCCTCCAGTCACACACAGGACAGCGCTGGATCCTCTCTCAGTGAGAAATCCCTGCCATAGATCCTCTTTAACTGTAACGTTTTAATAGACCAGAGATTTTCTTGCCTTGGGCTGGAAGCGTCCGGAGTTTTACTGTGTGATTTATTCACGTTTCTTTCACGAGGAGTAGATTCTTGAGACGAAAGGAAGAATCTTGGATTAATTGTGATGAATTGAGGGATTGCTGTAACCATTGAGGGTTATCCATCATGTCCCAGCCCTGGAACATGATTTACTCAACCCCTGCAGCGAGAAAGAGCAGGTAGAATGAGAGATGAAGGTCCTCGTTAAACCGTTGAGATATGTCACACCTTTACTGATCTGGAATTTTTTTTAAAAAAATGAATAGCCACGCGGGGAATTGGTTTTGTTTAGGAATGATCGATCTTGTTGATCGATCCCGAGATGATGTGAAGGTGCTTTGTGAGCGAGGTGCGGTTATTAACTTATGGGAGAGTCCTTCTCTCACTCTGATCGGGCTGCCATCTCTGCCAGGGCTTTGAGGCGTTTTCCTCCGTGAAAGACCGAGTTGTTGTTCACTTTCCATCAACTTCTAAATTGGACAGTTTCCTTTTTAATAATAATAATCCTTGTATTTGATACAGCGTCTTCTCGACGTCTCAAAGCGCTTCACAGAATAGACTGCAAAGTGAATTGACTGTATATTTGTGGGCGAAACGCGGCGGCCAATTGCGCACAGCGGTGCCCCACAAACATTCGTGGACTGAGAATGACCAATTTATTATTGTTTTTGTTTTTTTGGAGGGATTATTATTAGGCTCTGTGTGGGGTAAGGAAACTAAAACCTTATAAACTGAAAGCCCATTCCACACACACACACACACATATTATTTATGATGGGCAGAGCTTTAAGCAGTTTTGTTTGTATTTTAAGATTTGCGTTTTTGCTAAATAAACTTCAGCAAGAATGCAAATCTTAAAATCCAAACCATAATCCCACTTCCCTCCAAGTCGCCCGCTTGTCGGACCTTCAGTCTCTCTGCCCCCCCCCGCCCCCCCCCACACTCCCCGCACTCTCCCTCGCCTCCTTCAAGGCCCACCTCAAGACTTTCCTCTTCGACCGAGCCTTCGGTCACCCTCCCACCCCCACAGTCCACGGCCTCCGCCCTTCCTGATCCCAACCACCAGCTCGGGTGCAAATCCCTGACCGTCCAGCGCCTTGGGACGTCCTCTCGACGTGAAAGGCGCCGTGCAAATGTCATGTGTTGTTGTTGTTGTTGTTGTTGTTGTCAGGTTTCAAACTGGGCAAAGTTGATCACTGAGACAGCAAGTGTACAGTGTACTGCCCATCACATCCTGGTGAATGGCACAGCAGGGCACAGTGAGGTGCCCACCTCAGGAGCTTGCAGTGGTACACCAGAGGCTCCACCTCGCGTCACCGGGCAGACAGACGGAGGCATTATGCACAGCACAAGGGCCAGGAAACCCCAGATTACCAACTCGACATGAATCCGAAGGGCAGCAGTAGAGAAAAGCCAACACTTGTGTCTACGAACAGCGCAGAGTTTGTGTAATTCTGACGTTGTTTGTTTTGTTTACCAGTTCCAAAGAAATCATTGCTTCTCATGCCTTGTGAGAGCAAATAAATAACTGGCTGCTGGTAAATGTAAATGTGCGATTAGCAAGTGTCTCCCTCTACTGCCTGGAAAACCAGTGAGCCACAGTGACAAAGGAAAGCGGAGGAGAATGATTCAACGTGATCTGAAACATTCTCAGCGCTTACTTACACCCGAAGTTTCAGCATTTTAACTGACACGAGAAATCTGTCAACGAAACCTCGCAAACCTTATCCCGAGCATTCCTCTGAACATCCAGGGAAACGTGCATGTCGTACATGCAATTTTCATCCCAAGTTATACGGTGATTCTCACACAAAATGTACAGTCAATTCACTTTACAGTATATTCTGTGAAGCGCTTTGAGACGTCTCGAATACGCGATAAGGTGCTGCATCAAATGCAATGATTACCATTATTGGAATAAGGGTAAAAACAGTGCTTTCCTCAGATCTAGAAGTAATAATAATAATAATAATAATTATCCTTCCATGTTGGGTAGCACCTTTCACAACAGGAGACCATCTCAAAGCATTTCATGGGGTACATGTTAATAACCCTCTGCTTACCGCTTAAGAGACAGAGAGACAGAGTGAGAGAGAGATAATAATAATACTAATCCTTGCAATTTGATATAGTGCTTCATCAATTCGTCAAGACGTCTCAAAGCGCTCACAGGATACACCGTAAAGTGGATTGACTGCATTTCTCAAAATAAGATTCTTTTTAAAGAATTCTGTACAACTTTAAACCTTAAGACCAAATGGCCAGTCTGATTAGCTAAGACAAGGTGGAACTTTAGGTCTCTGAAGTCTCCCAGTGTTTCCCTGAAGGATCCGTGATGCAAAAAGTTGGGAACAGCTGTCAATCTCATCGCCGCTGGCTGTCAAAGCTGTAAAGCAAGCGGAGAATCCTCCGAGACAACCTCAGCAACAACCCTGTCACAGCCTCTCGTGGCAGCCGTGATGTCCTCAGGCACTGTTCCTGCATTAGGCTGAGGTTCCTTGTGAACTCTCACCTGTGGGTTTCTCCTGCCTGCGGTCTTGCCTTTCCTCTTTTGTTCTCTTACTCAGTGAGTTTGAGCTTCAGGCGACTGCTGGCTCTAAAAGGCAGCTGCTCATCTTTGCCCAAACTGGAACAAAACCCTGTGAGCCCTCTAAACGGGGTGTGAGGAGGCTGAGGGTCCGTACGGCTGCAGCAGGAACCCAAGGGGTCAAAACTGTGACATGTGATGTTGACACCTGTGATGATTATCACAGCGACCAAAAATCATGTTGAAGATGTTCAACATCATATCCCTCAGTTTCGCAAGCGAGACTCGATTTCCTTGGGCAAGTTCCCTTACTCCGCACGCCTCTGTTTACCTAGCGACATATAGGAGCCCGATCGTTGGTCGATTGGCGGATAGTCTTTCCGGGGGTAATAACCCCTCCAAATAAAAATAATAATAAATAATACTTTGGTCACTCAATCCACCACAAGTTTGTGGGGGCGCTGCTGTGTGCAATTGGCTGCCACGTTTCACCCACAAAACATACAGACAATTCACTTTACAGTATATTCTGTGAAGCGCTTTGAGACGTCTTATCGACGTGAAAAGGCGCTATATCAAGTGCAAGGATTATATCATTTAATGTACTTTGAGACCTTTAATTTCACTTGAAATTTGCTGTACAGATATTATTTTTTAATTGACTATTAGTGGGTTATGATAGCTGGGTCTAAGTTGTGAAACCGAGGCGTAAAATGTGATAATTATCATTGGTGGATTATTAGGCCTTTGAGCGTTACTGACATTGGATATTGCAACGCTTTCAAGTGCATGAACTACAGTGCACTGTGGGTTGATTACTGTGTTGTACAAACTAACAGTGCTGGTAAATGACACATGAAATCTCAAAACATTTACGGTAAATAAACAGTGCAGGTGCTATGCTGTTCTGAGGTCTCTGTGCCGTGCAGTGTAAGCAAAACATATGAGGCAACAGCCAGGACTATGTTTAATTTAAACCCACAAAATGCCACTCTGCCAAGAAATGTTCTGCGTGGATCAAGATTCACTTAAACTGAGTATTAAAATAGGCAATTTGCAATGCTCTGTGCCGTGACCCGTTTATTCCTTCATCCAGCGATCAGTCTAAACAACAACACCCAGAGCAGAACATAAACAGATCCTCTCCGCAGAACTGCTCCTATTTCCACAACGTGCTGCAGCTCTGTCCGCTGTTTGGTTGTGGATTAACTGCTATTTGTGAGTCGAGTGCCATACATCTGATAAACAGGAGCTAATTTATGCTTTGATCAAGAGAACTCTATACGTACGAACACGAGAAAGATGATGAGAAAACAATAATAATGATCCTTGCATTTGATATAGCGCCTCATCACGTCGTTGAGACCTCCAAGCTCCTCACAGATTATACTGTAAAGTAAATTGACTGCACGTTTTGCGGGTGAACCGCGACAGCCAATTGCGCACGGCAGGGTCCTACAAACAGAAAAAAATGATAAATTTTGATCTGGATAAAGTGAAGACAAAGTGGAATACCTTTGGGAGTAAAGTTCAGGTTTCTATCAGCTTCCAATTCAAGAATTGAAGCAGCATATAATAAAAAGAATTTGGTCACTTCAATCCACGACTGTTTGTGGGACACTGTTGTGTGCCATTGGCTATTGCACATTGCCCACAAAATATACAATCAATTCACTTTACAGTATATTCTGTGAAGCGCTTTGAGACCTCTCAACAACATGTTAAGGCGCTGTATCAAAAATGCAAGTATTATTATTATCTCAACTAGTTCCCAAACCCATATCAGTCGTCAATCCCAATATGGCCTCACAAATCACCTCAATGAATCAATCCACTTAAAGCATTTTAAAACACTCTTTCCAGTGAAGTCCGGCTCTTGTTTTTTTTTTGCTGTTTGTAAAACACATTTGCTATTTGCTGTATCCTGTGCGCAGGAAGGGTAGCAGAAAATTCCTTTCACCTCACAGAGGAGCCTTGGAATCCCCTTCGCAATTCCTGCAATTATCTAAAAGTTTGGCCGTGGCTTAATTGAAGCCAAACTTTTGGTTCTTCTGTGAATAAACTCGGACAAGAAAAAAAAAACCCCAAAGGTTTTCCGCTCCTCCACGGCTAACTGTCCACAGGTGTCTTTGGAATGTTAATGGCTGAGGGCTGTTCACTCTCCATTTGGTAAAAATTAAAAGCAAACTCCTCAAACAAAGAGCAAACTGCAATAAAGTGCTTTCAGGAGGCAATTATTAGCCACCGTTAGGAACATGCAAAAAAAAAAGCTTTACAACAGATGTTTGGAACAGATTGGGAATACATAATTGAATAATGCCTTCGATGCTAATGAAAAATCAGGAAACAAAATGATGGGAAAAATGATGGGAAATTGCAAGGCCGGGACCGTTGCAGACTGGGAGCTGGATGGAAATCTCTCTCTGGCTCCCTTTGTTTCCTCTCTGCTGCCTCCAAAAGAGTCATTAGAAGTTCATAGGGCATGAGAAGTGACCACTGCCAACCCAGACGCCAGCGAGCGTGCGGCGGTTGCGAAGCACAGAGCTGGAGTCCTGTAGCTCAGTGGTTAGAGCACTCGCCTCGCCAGCGAGAGGACCCGGGTTTGAATCCCGGCAGATGAAACCTTAGGCAAGTTTCCTTACTCCACCCGCCTCTGTTTACCCAGCAGTAAGTAGGAGCCTGGTTGTTCGTTGTGTTGGGGATCGCTTTACCGGGGGCTAATAATCTCTTCAAAAAAATAATAATAATAAATTGGTCACTTCAATTAAAGTAATATTTTGGTCACTCAATCCACGACTGTTTGAGGGACTCTACTGTGTGCAATTGGCTGCCCGCGTTTCGCCCACAAAGTATGCAGTCAATTCGCTTCACAGTGTATTCTGTAATAATATTAATCCTGGCATTTGATACGGCGCCTCATCACGTCTTCGAGACGTCTCAAAGCGCTTCACAGAATACACTGTAGAGTGAATTGACTGTGTATTTTGTGGGCGAAACGCGGCAGCCAATTGCACACAGCAGCGTCCCCACAAACAGTCGTGGATCAAGTGAACAATTTTTTTTTAGAAAGATTTATTAGCCCCGGAAAAGCGATCCACCAATCGACTAACAACCGGGTTCTTACTTACTGCTGAGTAAACAGAGGCGTGGGGAGTAAGGAGACTTGCCGAGAGTTTCGCTTTGCCCGGGAATTGAAGCCACTCAGCATAAGATGCAGATTACAACCATTTCTTCAGCAACCATTAATTATACAAAATTGGTTTGGTTTAAGGTTGACTTTAAAACTGTCCTGTCCTGTCCAGCTAGCGATGTCCTGATATTATTTAATTAGCAGGAACAGCAGGTTTGGGTTCCTCATAATATGTACTTAATGTAAGAGTTTTGGGGTATTAAAGGCATTCTGTACTCTTGCGGTTGGATTGTTTGTAACGAGGTTATGTGGTTCATTCCCATAATCTTTTGCTGCTCCGCTCGCTTAGGCTTGAAGCATAACGATTATGTTTATATTTCACTGGGGCCTCATTATTAGAGGGATCTTTCCCCTCCCGTTACCTCCCACTTCCCTCCCCTCCCCCCTAGGCTTCACTGGCTCTGGCTGGGGAATCTTTCGCAGGTTCTCTCTTCCCCGACTGACCCACACACTCCGCACTAACTGATCCCAGTGTCGCTGCAGTTCTCTCTCTCTCAGTTTTTGGTCCTTACCTGTCTCTGCCCATTTAGGAGATGGTGAAGGATCCAGTGGAACTATTTGACAAGCGAAGGGAGTTTGTTCCCCTGTGTCCTGGCCAACAATCCCCCAAATAAAACTGGTCCCTCACCTGTTTGGCTGTTTGTGGAACATTGCTGTGCGCACAAAATTGGCAGCCATGTCCGGTGGCAAATACAGTCACTACACGTTACAGTAAAGACCCGTCAAGAGCTTTGAGACATCTGGCCACGTAATAAAATGCTACGTCAAGTGCGAGGATTACGATACGTACGAGTGGAGCTTGTGAGAGTGTTGCACTCTCCCGGCCCTGCACTGGAACATCAGCGCGGATTGTGATAATGTATAATGTGCTCACGCATGACAGTCACTTTACCAGTCGGTAATTATTCGTGAAGCATTTTCCACACTTTCTTTTTGCTGTGACAGGCACTGTGAAAATTCTTCCTTTCTTTCTTTCCATAATTCAAAGCTAATTTTCCAATATCTAGACCAGACAAGGCACCTCACTGACACATTATATCTGAGCCAGAGGCACCACATGCAGAGCTCACGGCTAAAGGGATTTGGTTCCTGGTACAGACAGCGAGAAGCGATTACAATTCATATTCATTTCACAAACTGAGGAGATTGTTTTTTTTTTTCGCGAAGAAACCGATCGTATTTCTGCCGAGAGGCCTCTGAATGCTTAGGTGACACTTGAAAAATGATGTTAACACGAATAAAATGCGCTGTTGTGTTCGAGTCTGTTACCTGCTAAGTGTATCAGGCCATTGGAATCAGGTATCAGGTCGTGGAGTCCTGTAGCTCAGTGGTTAAGAGCACTCGCCTCGCAAGCGAATAGACCTGGGCTCGACTCCCGGGGCAGGGCGAAATGTTGGGCACGTTTCTTTACTCCACACGCCTCTCGTTACCGAGCAGTAAGTAGGAACCCCGGTTGTTAGCGGAATGGCGGATCACTTCTCTGGGGGTAATAATCCCTTCAGAAAATTTGCTCTGTAAACGCAAGTTGCTGTTGCATTTACTCCATTTCTGGTGGCTAAAGAGCTGGGGTGCTTATTTTATCTAACGCTTTCTTTTATCTAAGCCCCACCGCCACACAACAAAAATCCCACGTTGGTGCCACAACCTGTCTCCCTTCTGCGAAGCTGACATGCGAGGAGGCCGATGATGACTCCAGTTGCCACATCTTTCAGTCAGTGACTGCTCTACTGACCTCCATCCCATTTCCATCAAACATACAGTGTGAGAGAGAGACAATCCCAATGCTTTGCCCCTTTCAGGCCAAGTCCCTTGTCTTCGTAATGAGCTCTGGTGTGGACTGTTGGAATTCAGTTATTCCCTTTGTCTCGTGCTCCCTCTCTTTTTTTTATATATGATAAACTTTTAAATAAATACCTGCTGTGACGCCTCATTAGTTTCCACTAACAACGCCGAAAGCTTTGGGTAATTTTTCCCACTCTGAACTGTTATCTTGCCCCCTCCTGTTCTCTCCTTGTGAGATTGCTTCATTAACACAATGATTTCAGTCTGTGCTCAAGGTTCAGCATGGCCCTTGGCCCTCCAGCCCTGCCCCTCTCTCTCTCTCTCTCTCTCCCTTCCTGATTACCATGCGCAGGAGAGAAGCAATGAAATTGGTCATTAGTACCTTACCTACCGCAGTTCTGTCAAAGCCATCAATCATAGGCTCTTTGGCCCAGTGTGAGCCTCCTCCAGTAGAGGGACAAGGTTCTCTCTGAGCAGAACTGGTTTCCTCTGAGCTTTCACATAGGTCACAATCTGCAGGGATCCAGCCTTCTCACTGAGATTAGAAACCTGATTAAAAACCATAATTGTGGTACCTTCTACAAGGGAAGTGGACTCCTGTAGCTCAATGGTTAGAGACCTGGTTTGGATTCCCGGGCGGGGTGAAATGTTGGGCAAGTTTCCTTACTCCACACGCCTCTGTTTACCGAGCAGTAAGTAGGAACCTGGTTGTTAGTTGATTGGCGGATCGCTTTTCCGGGGGTAATAATCCCTTCAAAAAAATAAGAATAAGAAATTGATCACTTCCATCCACGACTGTTTGTGGGGACGCTGCTGTACGCAATTGGATGCCGTGTTTCGCCCACAAAATATACAGTCAATTCACTTTACAGTCTATTCTGTGAAGCGCTTTGAGACATCTGGAAGATGTGATAAGGCGCTGTATGAAATGCAAGGATTATTATTATAAGCGAAAGCTGCCCACGGGTTCCATTAGAGGATACCATTGGAGTTTACTCCCCAACCCACTCCCCGTTGCCTCTGCTCGGCCTGCTGCTTGTCCCTCGTGGCCTCCGCTTCCCCATCGGTGACCACACTTTCAGCCACTACTTCCCAAAAATCTGGAACTCTCTGCCCTCTATCCCACCGCTTTGCCCCTCCTTCCCCCATTTTCTAGTCGCGCCTGAAGACCTTCCTCTTCGACCGTGCTTACGGTCACCTCCCCCACCACTCAGCATCGCGCTTCACCGCTCTAAAGCGATCTAAGACACTTATGTAACAGCAGGTTGTTGTTTAAGCCGTTATCCTTTACCCAGAACGTCAACGTCAGAATCCTCAGGCCAGCAAATCTAATCTGCTGGGAGCCAACTTCAGGCCCAAACAGCGCAATGGAGTCAGGGAGGGGTTAATCTTGGTATAGAGAGTCTTGTTGGCCACATTTATTTATTAATGATGTAATTGCAGTGACTGACAGCCACAGCGCCTGACACTGACGTCACCCATCTCGATTTCACCCCAATGTCCCTGCGTGGGACCCAAATCCACACATGCTGTCAACACTAACCGAGCTCTCTTCGCTCTGCCCCGAGAAAGGATAAGATTTTTCTGCGGGAAAGTATATCCCCGAGCCCGAAAAGTCGGAGTTAAATGATTGGAAATGATTCTCGTCATCTTAACACCGGTCGACAGTAATTATCGCGCTCGCAGTAAGAGGTGGGAATGATCTCCCTGCAGGTACTTCGGCCAAAGTAGCTGTGATGCTTGATCTGCACCATCTGATTCCAGTTAATGGAACGTAAACAAGGGTTCCAGCTTATTGCACTGCAGGAGGCAGAGGCAGCTGTGCGAAGCACAAAGATGGTTTCAATCTTCTTTTGAGGCAACTTTTTTTTTCTGCCTCAGATTCGTATCTCGCGGCCGGAGGAAACGATATTTCAGTGGGAGGAAAGCAAGGTGGATTTTCACGCTGTTCCCGTTTTGCTCCAGAAACCCGCCGCCCCCCACTTCCCCCCCCCCCCCCGTCTCTCCCGCCGCCTGCCAAAAGACCCGAATAGAACGTTCTAGAAAGTTGTGGAGTCCTGTGGCGCAGTGGTTAGAGCGCTCGCCTCGCAAGCGAGAGGAACTGGGTTCGATTCCCGAAATCTGAGGCAAGTTTCCTTATTCCACGCTCACTCCCCCGTTTACTTAGCAAGGAAGTGAGGTAAACCGGTTGTCAGTCGATTGTCGGATCGCTTTTCCGGGGTTAATAATCCCCTTCGAAAAAAAAATTAATAATGCGGCCGCTCCATCATCGGCTGTTTGTGGGACGCCGCTGTGCGCAATTGGCTGCCGCGTACCTCCCCCAAAACACACAGTCACTACGCTTTGCGGTAATATTCCGTTAGGATATCAAACGCAAGGATTAGCACTGCGTCGGTTGACACAACAGCTATGGCTGAACTGGGCAGTCCCTCACACATTCCAGCGCTTAACAACATGGGCATCGAGAGCAGCCTGGAGCAGGTGCAGTGCTTAACCTCTTGACTTGCGGTATCAGGCGAGGCTGTCAGAGAACAACAACTTGCACTTATCCAGGGATATCAGATAGGACGCACATCTTGAAGTGCTTCACAGAGATGATAGGGATCACCGAACAGGAGGGACTGATCGCTCACGATGTCAAAACAGTGTGAGGCGGCGATAAACAAGGCAAACAGGATGCTGGGCTGTTGTTGCTGAATCAGTGTAATTTCAGATCCATCCAGATGGCATACTCAAGCTATATAATAATAATAATCATAATAATCCTTGCATTTGATAGAACGCCTCATCCGGGCTTCGAGGCATCGCAGAGCGCTTCACAGAACATACTGCAACGCAAATTGATTGTGCGTTTTGCGGGCGAAACATGGCACCCCACGGCAGCGTCCCACAAACAGCCGTGGATTGAGCGGCCAGATTATTATTATTATTATTATTGTTTTGAAGGGATTATTGCAAAGGGTAAAAGGAACTCAATTGAGCATTTTACGACCGGGCAGATAAAGCTGAACACGGAGCATAAATTAAAGAAGGCTCAGACGCAGTGGCTGCCAATAGCTGGGGAACGATTTGAATAGTTATTCTCTGCTCCTTCCCGAGTGAGATGCCAGCGCCCGAGCTCACAGGAGAACAGTTGATTACAGGAAAGTAGGAGCAGATGGCAGCCGAGCAGCTCAGGGCATCGAGCCACATTGTAAACCCGGGGCTGGAGCGCTCGGAAGACTCAGCTTTGCCTTGTTCCGAAGGGCAGATCCTATCTGATGGATATCTTAGCAACCGGCACAGCACAGTTAATCGGTTTGTTGAATGTCTGGAAGTCTGAGCCAACAAACAATCCAGCCCAGTGCCGCATCCCGCTTTGCTCTGATTTGCCACTGATCATATCTTCTCTTTGTTTTCCCTTTGATCGTCACTTGCGACGGACTGGCTATCAAGCTGTAATGTGCCCGGCCGATGTGAGGGTAACAAGCGGCCGACACATAGATGACACGCAGCAGACATACAGCCAACATGTAGCTGGCAAACAGATAACATACAGCCCTGAGGGGTTATACTGGATTATGGAGTCTCAACACCAAACTCTTATCAAATGGCGATTATTGTACAGAGTAGATGCTCATTCGTAATAAAAAATAATCCTTGCATTTGATATCGCACCTTCGAGACGTCTCAAAGCACTTCACAGAATATACTGTAAAGTGAATCGACTGTATACTTTTGTGGGCCAAACGTGGCAGCCAATTGCCAATTATTATGATGATTAATTATTATCACTGATCAAAGAATTTTTACGTACATTGAATTGGATCATTGTCACATCTACATCGGAACACATTAAAGAAATCACTGAGAACGCTGCGTGTAGGGAACTTCATCCTCTGGGAAACAGCTCAGTATTTTAGCCCCTTTAACGCTATACTCCGGGTTTTAAGTGGAAAGTCCTTTTAAAGGCCGATACACAGGAATGTATGGGAAGAAAAAACATTACAGTGCATCTGGCTGATCTCAAAGTCAAAACGTAACAAAGGTAACCCCTAACCCCAGTCTGTGGTCAGATTTGGAGCATTCAGAAACCACATTTGATGTGCTAATTGTGACTTCCTTCCAGTTTGTGAATGTTTGAAGCATTTTAATTGTGTACCTGAAAAGTCCACGCAGACAAAAAACAGGTGGCACTGAAAACCAAATGCCAATTAGCACAATTAATCCAGAGTACAAATGTCACAAATTAGTCCAATATCTCGCTTAACGACAATAAATTCATAATAATCCGCCTCTCTGGGTTCTACATTCCACACACGCAGGGCTCTCACTTCATTTATCTCCTTTTCACATCTTTTATTCTCAGATTATTTGTAGGGTATTGATTAGAACACTCGCCTCACAAGCGAGTGGGCGAGGGGTTCGATTCCCGGGCAAAACCTTAGGAAAGTTTCCTTACACCACACGCCTCTGTATAGAAGTAAGTAGGAACCCAGTGGTTAGTCAATTGGCAGATCGCTTTCTGGGGGTAATAGTCTATTCAAAAAAAAATAATAATACTAATTTGGTCACTCAATCTACGACTGTATGTGGGACACTGCTCTGCGCCATTAGCTGCCGTGTTTCACCCACAAAATATACAATCCATTCACTTCACAGTATATCCTGTGAAGGGTTTTGAGACGTCTTGAAAACCTGATAAGGCGCTCCATCAAATGCGAGGATTATTATTATTATTATTTGTTCAGCAACCGGGCACAGAAGTGAGATACGATGAGGTGAAGATCGCGATGCGATAGAGCTCTCTGAACCGTCAACCGTACTCTGCCTGGTCTTAATAACCTTGAAGTCGTTGTCTGAAAACGTAAATGATTCTCGTGATAAAGTCCTCCACTGATAATTATCGCCTGTGATGATTATCACAGCACATTGGTTGCCCCAATGAGTCTGTCTTCCCATCCAATTGTTGCACAGTGCCCCCTGCTGGACAGTCCCTGTGGTACTAACGAGAAGGTTTCACCTTTCCTCACTCTGCTCCACTTACTGTATGTGTTCTCCATACCACGACGACAACAACTTGCATTTACACAGCCCCACCCCCCCCCCCCCCCCCTCACCCTGGGTGGCATCCCGGAGCGCTTGATTTTTATGCACATGGGTTTGTGTGCGTGGGCTTGTGTGTGTGCGCGTGTGTGTGTGTGTGGGCGCGTGTGTGTGTGCGTGTGTGTGGGCGTGTGTGTGTGTGGGCGTGTGTGTGTGTGCGTGTGTGTGGGCGCGTGTGTGTGTGTGGGCGTGTGTGTGTGTGGGCGAGTGTGTGTAGGCGTGTGTGTGTGTGCGTGTGTGTGGGCGTGTGTGTGTGGGTGCGTGTGTGTGTGTGTGTGGACGAGTGTGTGTGTGTGGGCGTGTGTGTGTGTCCTCGTGTATATTTGTGAGTGTGTGCATGTGTAAGTATGTGTGTGTGTGTAGATGGTGGGGGTAATGATGTAGGGGTGTGGGTGCAGGTTTGGACCTTTTATCTTCCTCTTCACGGTCTGTTGAGCCGTCTCTACGCGCTTCACAGAATGCACTGTAAAGTGGATTGACCGTGTATTTTGCGGGCGCAACGCGACAGCCAATTGCGCACGGCACCAGCGTCCCCACAGACAGCGGTGGAGTTCTACGACCACTCGTTGCGGAATCATCCGATTATCTCCTCAAACTAAATCAATTCCCGGGCTGCACAGACGTCACTCTGTCGGTGGAGCCGGCGCGATTCATTTCTGCGCGAAGCTGAAAAAAGAAACGAAGTTTAAGATGGAAACTTTTTTTTCTCTCTCTCTCTCTCTCTCTCTCTCTCTTTGCCCCCTTGTTTCAATTTACTGGTTTAATAACAAACACAAATCACAGCTCTCTCAGGTTTTAGCCTTTGCTCCAAATCATATTTAATTGTTAAGAATAACTTTACACAAGACGTTCGGCCTGTGTGCACATCAGCGAAATTAGAACCATTCCTGCCTTGAGGCTCGACGGCTCTGAGGCACACAACCAGGAACATGCCTGGAGTAGGCTGCAGACCAGTGTGATGCCACCTTAATGTCTCCGTGGCCTCCACTCGCACAGTTACGCTACCTTTGAAGCCGGGCTGCCAAACTCCGCCGCCCTGTACCCTCAGCTCTTGGCGACGGGTGAAATAAAAACAATATGACTTATGTTTAACCCGGACTCCAGTACCGGCACCCTCCCAGTGTAGGGTGGAGCCGTACAGACCAGAAGATCACAGGTTCCAAACGCAGTCTTTCCTAAAATAACTGATGTGTGACAGAGTTGCCATTAGCTTCAGGCCCCTTAGGTTATGAAAGGGAACATCAGTCAGGGTTGATGAATTAGGTCAGTATTAAGTATCAGCTTAGTTAACTCCCCTCTGGATCTGAAAGTAATGAGCTCAAGTCTCACATCAGGACTTTTAAGTACATTTAGGCCATGTTAACTCTCCGGTCCAGTGCAATATTCGTCAGTTCTGACAAAAATTCATCGACCTGAAACATGAATTCACTTTCCTCTCTCCATAGATGCTGCCTGACCTGCTGAGCGTCCCCAGCAACTTCTATTTTTATTACAGTATTGGGGAGCACTGAATGCACAAGGTGTTGTCCATTGTAGACCCAACGTTAAACCGAAGTCCAAACCACATGTTCAGCTGGATGTTAAGGATCCCAGGACACTTACTTGAAAGGAGAAGGGAGTGTCTTTGAGTGTCCTGGCAGATAATGCTTTAAATAAATTGATCATTGACATCATAGATATTTGTGGGACATTGATACGCACATAATTGGCTGCCCCGTTTACCTGCAAATGCATAGTCACTACACTGACGCCTTTGAGGAGTGTTAATGTTAATGATGCAATATCAAATGTTAGGCTTATTATATAGACAGTATTACAGCTTTGTCATTCTCGATATGCTGAGCTGCTACGGGGCTAAAAGCAACGGTATATAGGCTGCCTTAATATTCATGAAATTAAGTAATTGTTAAAGACTATCAGAATGCACACAGAACAACAACACATTGCATGTGCGTAGCACCTTTCGCGTTGGGAGGATGTCCCGAGTTGCTGGACAGCAGGGATTCAGACACCTCAGTAACCAACCTCAAGCAGAAATACACATCATCCAACACTCCTAACGTAGAGTATCACTTGCAATTGTAGTCAAATGGGCAAAAATAACAATGTGACTTGCTCACCATTCCTGAGGATTTGGGTCTGATTCAGGCCCCTGGGTGATGGATTAGTTATTGCTAAAATCTGGGAATACAGCCAAGGCGCTGATGATATTCCCAGAATTGGAAACTACCTGCACATTGCTGAGCAGGACCCTTTCCTGTTATGGAAATGTTATTCAGTGCAGAAAGCACATGTGTGCAATCCATAGCACCCAGGACTCTTGTAAAATAAGCAACGCAGAATCTTGTTGGTACTGCAGTGGGGGGGGAACCATAAATCAATGCGCGAGGAAGCCAGACAATAGCAGTTGATTATACGTGAACTGGCTGGTACTTAAACAATTGCTGAGATAAACCAGGGTACAAGTAAAGTACGAGTAAGAAAATAGTCAGAAAATAGGGAATGCAGGAAACTGCTTCAGTGAAAGGTCGATAGGCATGTGCAACAGATCAGGGCAGATGATGGCACAAGACACTACAAAGGGTTTCAAAAAGAACTCAGATGTGTTCTTGTCAATTTAAAGATTCAGGAGTATTTAATTTAAGAGACAGATATATTGATGGAATTCTTGTGAAACATTTGATGGCGAGTCAGATTGTCCCATAGTCTACACCTGCCTGAAATTGATACTGCGGAGGTAGATGTTGTGGCACTTCAGAGCAGATCTGGTGTGATAAAGAATTATTATGTCAAAGCTAATATGAAACGAGGCAGATTTTCACCCTGTGTTACTATCCCAACCAAGCCAGGCTGCAACCGTAATGTTTCATTCCAGCTCTTCCTCCAACTGTACCCTGGTTCTTGAAATCTCTCCATGCTTTTGGTTGACCTAACCTCTGTGACTTCCTCCATACCCACTCCCCCCCCCACCCACGAGCAGTGCCAACTTCTCCATCTCAGACCTGCTCCCTTCACCCTCGCCCTTGGATGCTTGGCCAGCAAAATGTGTTATTATTATTAACTGCCTTTTAACCTTATGCACAATCCTCTCCTTGACAACGGACAGTGTTATGGCCAAACACACCTGACACCTGGATACTAGAGGTGACCAGTACTGGTGCATCCATCAACCCAGTTTCAGTCTGTGCCATCAAATAGCCCCTTACGTGTGGGAACTCCAGGAGTTGATTTGGTCAGAGAAGGGTTTCCACGGGCTGGTGTGAATGCATTTGTAGTTAACCATCCAATGCCCCCACACAACCCCCCCCCCCACACCCCCCACCCACCACGACCCACCCCCTCCCGCCCTTTGCACAATTCAGATTCCTTCATTTTTATTTGTACTCACCTAGTCGAGGCTAACGCTCCATTGCAGTGCTGGAGTTGTGCGTTGCATTATTAGAAGCGCTGTCCTTCAAATCAGCAAATCTGGAGGCTGGAAAAATAATAAATCAATCTGAGACGCGGGTGCAGACTCTATCACTTACATTTCTCCCCCCCCCCCCCCCCCGCCAAGCATCACAGGATCCTGTGAAAGTGAATGATTTCGAACCATTCAAAATAAATCTCTCAGAGTGAGGAAGTAAATCAATTATCCAATTTGTCTCGTTTCAATGTTTGTAATAACAACCTTTTGACTTTTCCGCTGTTGTATATTTACACCAGACTCCGGGCAGATAGTCTTTATCTCCGTAGTCTGGCTTGCACTGCAACTCTGTCTGGTTAGGGCAGATGATTTGGGAACTAATGAGTTTGTATAAAAACAGATGTGAAGTTCCCAATAGATAAACACACTCAGATGGGACAGTCACTGGAGATTTCCTCCCAGCTGCACTGCAGAGCTTGAGTCTCGCACAGAAAAATATAACCCTTACACTGACAATTCAATCGCAATGGTAGTGGGTGAGACTCGCACTGAGTTCTGTGTCGGGGAGTGTATTGTTAGGGTGATGCCGGTCGCGAGCCAGTCTGACAGGAATTATTCCTAAGGGATTATTATACCTTCTTTATAGCATTAGACTGACGTGTTCAGCTTCTAATGATACCCCATGGCCTTGTTTTTGATAAAACTCAAGTGTCTTGAGGCAAGGATTATATGTACCGTGACCCAGAGTGTATATTCTTCTCGTTATATTCTGAGCGACTATACACCTCTGCTAAATACTTCTCCATGAAAGACATAAATGTAATATCTCTGAGTTTTTTTTAAAAAAAAAATACCCTTTACTTGTGGGAGTTGATTAGGTCAGAGAAGAGTATCCGTGGGCCGGTGTGATGTATTTGTAATTACCATTCCCCCCCCACCACCCCTTGCACAATTCAGATTACTTAATTTTTACGTGAACTCACGGAGTATAGGCTCACACTCCAATGCAGGAGGTGCCGTCTTTCGGATGAGATGTTACAACAAGGTCCCGTCTGCCTGTTCATGTGAAAGTTAAGGATCCCACGACACTATTCGAAAAGGAAAGGGAGTTTCTCTCCTTCAGTGTCCTGGCCAACAATCCCTCGAATAAAATTGGTCACTCACTTCATGACTATTTGTGGTACATTGCTGTGCGCAACTGTGATTTCACCTACAAAATATACAGTCAATCCACTTTACATTATATCCTGTGAAGCGGTTTGAGTTTGATCTGTTCCTAAAGGATTGTGACTTAGAATTCGGGCAGTTGTCTCTTTATATTGTTTGATCAGACGAGGTCGTCAGTGGCTTAAGAACATAAGAATTTGCGAGGCAAAAGAAAACCAGGGTCCATTTAGTTTGCCTTCCACCATCTCTCTAGTTTGTTCTTGACACAAACAACATTTTCTGCTTCCGCTGTCTCCCTAGGGAGCCTGTTCCATAAGTTTGCTACTCGCTCGCTGAAGTGGGGTTTCCACGGTTTTTTGTGCGAGACAGAAGTTAAAAAAAAACTTGCATCGATGCTGAATAATGCTCAGTTTGTCAATTTGGCAATCTCTTGCTGATTGGTTCAGTAACATGATCCTGGACTGTCTGTTATGTGGAAATTGATATGAGGCATTTCACACACTTTGCTCCCAATGATACCACAACTTCTGGTGATCACTGGGGGTCTCTGTAGGTCGTTCCTATCATCCACATACACCAGCTTGAGTTCTGTCCAAAGGCCATCGACCTGAAATGTTAACTCACATTCCTCCCTCCATAGATGCTGCCTGACCTGCTGAGTGCTTCTGTTTTTACACCAGCTTGTTCACATCTCGGATCTTGTTCTCGGAGCAGGGAAGCATTTATCACACTTATCGATTGATGCTTAATATCAATGCTTAATAATGCTCAGGTTAACAAGTCAAGGCTTGGCATGTGTTTGTTGGAGCTTAACCAACTGAAACCAAGTTCCTTGTTTTTACAGATACTGCCTGATTTCGCTGCTTTCCACAACCTTACTGGTTAGGGCTTTGGCTTATAAGGATTTTGCCCACAAATATACAGTCAATTCACTTTACAGTATATTCTGCCTCAGAGACGTGATAAGGCGCTATATGAAAATGCAAGGATTATTATTATTATTGTAATAGGGTTAACAGGAGCTGATTGGGAATAATCTCTGCCCCTAGTGACTACACTTGCTCTTCAAGTCCTGCTGATGAGCCAGGCTGGGCTGTGCTGCCATCAGGAGTGCCCTGGAGTCCTGCGGACTCGCCTGGCTCAGGAGATATCAGAAACAGCGTGGTAACAAGCCTACTTCTGTAACCAGCTCCCATCTCGCAGATGCAGGGTTTACTGGAGCATGAACTATATTGTGTAATGTTAAAATCTCCGTGAATGATTTTTGGTAGAGGATTGTCGTTTCAGTGATGCCAAGCCCTCGTATTCCCTATCAGTTGCTCTCTCTCTCTCCCTCTCTCTCTCTCTCTCTCTCTCTTCATCGCTCCGAGTGATGTTTTGTTTAGAACATCAAACGGCGCTGATCACATCATCCGACAGGAATTTCCTGTTCCAGCCAGGGGTGTGCGAGATTGCCCTGTCCTCTTCCCATCACATCAGATTGTTGTTTGAAAAGCAATGCCATTCTGCCTCAAGCTGGAGAAGCACCTGCTGCTCTGGGGAACTCTCTAGTGAAGAACAACCCTGTCCGACTGATGTGATCCCGACAACTATTTGGACCAGATGCACTTCAAAAGCAGTTTAAAGCTGCATCAATTAACTCCTTCAGGACGAACCTGGGCAAAACACTGGATTAGTACGGAATTGAAAGTTACAAACAAAAGAAGGAGACGTGTTTATAGCCCATTGAAATGTCTCGACACTTCTTGTAAAACTCAATGGTTTTTTTTTGAAGGTAAAACGCAGCAGCCATTTTTTGCTCAGGAAGTGCCTTGAAGTGAATAATCAGATTATCTGGAGGCTTGTTGGTCAGGGCGGAAGGCTATCATCGTGGGATCTTTATCGTCTACCTGAACGTGCAGATGTTTCATGTGAATGACAGCACCTCCGTTCATATCTGCCCCACTGCTGCACATGAATTGCCAGCTCAGACTCTGAGTTTATTTTCCTGATAAGGCGCTTGAACCCACAAATCTCCTACTCCAGCATTTTACCAGCTGAACAAAGCTGATAGCTAAGACTACAAGCATGCACGTAGGTTCCCGGCACTTGTGTAGCTCCCTTGTGCTCCTTTACCGCTGTACAATGAGCCCAATCATAATAATAAATAACAACGCTAATAATCCTTGCATTTGATGTAACGCAAAAGACAAGGCTTGGGGATCCCAGAGTGTGCATTGCACCTCAAGACTGGATTGGATGAAGAAGGCCCTTCCAGAACACCCACCCCACTGTCATCCCATCCCAGTGTTAAGTTGCTTTTTAAATGAGTCCCAGTGTCCTGGCCTCTACCACCTTCCCTGGCAACCTTTTCCAATTGTAATTACCCTCTGTGTAAAGAAAAATTCTCCGGCGCCTGTCCTGAAATTTGCCCTTTACAAATTCTCAACCCATGTCATCTTGTCCTATTGTCCAGGTGCGTCCTAAACGATTGACATGTTCAATCCATTAAGAATCGTATCTACCTAATCTTCACTGCTCACCTATCGTCCTTTGCTATTTATCTATTCCACCGTGCCTACAGTCACCTCCCCCTCCCCCTGGCTCAGCGTCATACTGAGCCACTGTCGAGCGCTCTGGGATGCTCTCCTGCATGAGGGGCACTATGTAAATGCAAGTTGTTGCTGTTGTTTATCTGTATCAGAGAGCAAAGGAGATGATCTACCTCATTGGCTCAACACTTGACATTTTAACACCTGGTTTACTTTAATAAATAGCTATCTAATGTCATTAACATAGCCTCGATGCTTGACCACAGTCCTGATTGCAGACAGTAAAACTGAGGAGACAAGTCATTAGTATAATTGCTCACATCGTTGACCTTTCAGGTAATCCTTTAATCCACTGTGTAATCCGTGTATCTCGTGTGATCTGCAGGATACGTTGGCCACGCAGTTCAGAAAGATTTCGCGAGATTTCCTGGATACAAGATCACAAAGGCCTTGTGGATGACGAAAGCTCTTTATCTTATTTGATCTCATCCTTACAGAGCACCAACCCTACCATCATCCCATCTCAGCAGTAAGTTGCTTTTTAAATGAGTCCTGGCCTCTACCACCTTTCCTGGCAACCTTTCCCAATTGTTGGAGCGCTCTCGAAGCGCTTCACAGAATATACTGTAAAGTGAAATTACTGTATATCTTGTGGGCGCAATAGTGACAGACAGTGAGTGGGGAAGGTCGGGTAGAGAGGGAGGTGATGAGAGGCACGGTTAAAGAGGTAGGTTTTTAGGTGGCTTTCGAAGATAGATAGTGAGGGGGGAGTGGGACGTGAAAGGCAATGTTTTGCTGAGATTCAGATTCAACAAAATGCTGAACTTCCTCAGTTCAATCGGAGTCCAAACAGATATTTTATAGACCATGGTTATTAATCAAACCAGATGTTGTGGTAAAAAAAAAATCACTGTCTGTACAGAATGCATGGAGCAGCGCTCTGCAGACAATTTACTTGCAAGAGCTACACATGGCTTCACAGGATATTGGGAAAGATGCTTCAGCCCGGCTCAAGACTGAAGCCTCAGGCCTCGCTTTGTTACGCTCACTAAAAATATTTCACAAGCCGATCTATGACACACATGTGGAAAAAGCGAGAGAGAGAGAGAGAGAGAAAGAGGGCAAGAGACAAAGAAAGAACCAGGTCAATTTGGATCGGAAAAACAAGCTGAGAGTCAGGCTGGGAAGGTATTTCTCACGATCCATTTCCCTCTTGGACCCCATTGCCCCCTCTGACAATCTCTGAATCCAATTTGGCCAGAACTACGATCAGACTTACATGGGTCATCTTATACCGACCACTTTTAGTTTGAACTCTAAAAAGCTAAGCGACGAGTGATGCAAACAGGCGGCCGTAAGCACGGTCGAAGAGGAAGGTCTTCAGTCATGAGAATAATAATAACAATAATCCTTGCATTTTCCTTCAGAATTCTTTTCCTGAAGGTCTCGGCACCTGTGGATCAAACAGGGAGAGTGGCAAGTAGCTGATCCGGCTCTGAGTCAGAATCGTAGAAACTCGTAGCCTAAGAGGAGACCGTTCATCAATCCTAGGCTAGCGCTAACGCCTTCACATGTTTATCCAATTCCCTTCCAAATGTTGTTATAGTCTTAACCTTTCCAGTGACATGCCATGCTCTCTTGCTCCCTTGTCACTGATTCACTGAGCATCGGGAATAACCTTTCAGTTTTTTGACAACAATCCGTTGTGGCGGTGGTAGTGAAAAACGGTAGGTGGTGGGATCGCACCTGTCAATGTGGCAAGCTTATTAATCTGCAGCGAAACGTTTGGAATTTGCTTTAATATTGTTCAGTTTGATGTAGCTCTGCTCGTGAATCCCTGATTAATCAAGGAACTGTGAATAACTGTGGGTTAGATTTAAATTAGGCTTCGCGTTTCCCATCATTACTTTACTTCTTTTTTTTTTTGTTCGTGCAGGAAACAGATGAAACCATCCTATTCACTCTGCGCACTCAGTTTTCTTATATTAAAAAAAGATTAAATGGGAAATACCAAATTATCTGACAGTTGATTGAGTCAAAGGCTTTAAATCACACTGTAATTTGGGACCCAATCTTTTACATCATTCCAGTGATAGAAAAGACATTGTTGATATGAAAGAGCTTGATTTTGTTCCACGATTAAATCTTTCTCCAGGCCACAATTGTCCATCACCAACTCAATGTCCACCCAACGCTGTTTCAAACGTACAACGGATACATTTTCCCACCCCCACACGTTCCTTTCTTCCCTAAATTACTTCACCAATCTAACTTGTATAAAATTTCTGCTCCCAGAATTCGTCAGGCAACCGGACTGTTTTGCGTTAAAGCATCTGAACATCTCATTTCACACCAGGAGTCGGATGTTGTTGCCGTTGGGTTAAACGTGTGTATGTTTGGTTGGGCCGTGGCAATGTCGGCCCATAATCCTTTCTGTAACCATCGTGAATCTTCCAGTAAATTTTACCATTCTACCCGGCACCACATTAGAAACAAAAGGGTCTGAGGGAGCCAGGTATTCAGCCTAATCTCTTATTAACACAACAACAACAACAAGATTCCATTTATAGAGCGCCTTTCACGTCGGGAGGACGTCCCAAGGCACTGGACAGTTGGGTCAGGATCCGAGCACTGGGGGGGAAATGGTCAGGGTGAGGGGAGGGAAGGGAGGGAGGGGGTAGAGAGTCGAGAGGGGAGCTGAAGGCTGAAGGTCAAAGAGAAAGGTTTTGAGACCGGCCTTGAAGGAGGAAAGGGAGGAAGCAGCGAAGGCACTGGGGATGGAGTTCCAGAGCCTCAGGGCTGAGAGGCTGAAGGCCCGACCACCGATGGTAGGGCGGTTGGGGCGGGGAATGTGGAGCAGACAGGAGCCAGAGGAATGGAGGGTATGGGCAGGTAGGTAGGGGGATAAGAGGTCGGAGAGGTAGGAGGGAGGAATACACGGGGAGGAAGGACTAAAACGGATAATATGATCCCCAAGGTCTGTTTGACATTGATGAATTACTGCTTGCAACTGCAGGAACCACAAGACTGGCAGGTCAAGGGGCACGGCCTATGCTCCATAAGCTCCCGGTAGATTCCTACAGAAGGTCAAATCCACAAGGCTAATTCCATTCTCTGAAATGAGACACAGATGGATGTTTCTTCATCTCCCTGGGAATATTGGCTTCTAAAGACACCTTCTCTGTTTACTGGAAAGAGCACTGCCTTCCTAACCCGCTGCTTTGCTGAAACTCACTTTACCTCCCGGCTCAGCAGTGATGGGGACCTGTTCAGATCCAATCTTTCATATTGGACCAGGTCCCTTTGATTGAAATAGTCCCTTTGCTACACAAACCACTCTTTTGTTATTGAAACAGTATTTTTTTTTTTGCAAAGGAGTTTCCCTGGACTGCGATCCAGTTTATCATCACTCGGCTTCACCTCAGCCACGCACCCCCAACCCCACCCTGCCCAGTTTTACTCGGCTCCTCCCCCACCAAGTATATTTTCACCTGACGCCTAAGGGTTTCACATTTTACTTTTCTTCTACTCTCGAAAATGTCTCGCCCCCCTCTCGCATGGATCCAAGGAGATTGACTGCCCTTCTGATCTCTGGCCTGGGACACACCACGCGTGTGTGTCTGCGGACAACAAAAGGACCTGTTTGACTGTGCCTTCGGTCATCTTCCCACCCCCACCTCTCTCTCTCTCTCTCTCAAATCTGAATCCATAGCTCAGGTGAGAACCCTTCCTTGTCCAGCCACCTTGGAC
Organism: Callorhinchus milii; assembly: GCF_018977255.1. NCBI lineage: Eukaryota > Metazoa > Chordata > Chondrichthyes > Chimaeriformes > Callorhinchidae > Callorhinchus > Callorhinchus milii. The sequence goes on along the minus strand of NW_024704766.1, from coordinate 2,182,122 downwards.
ATCCTCCCACCATGAAAGGCGCTATGCGAATGCAATTTGTTGTTGCTGCTGTTTTTCTTTTGAGACATAATCAGACAATTATGATTGATGGTATTGGGGTCTAATCTGCAGCATTTGTTCATTTGATTCCTTGATAAGGAATCCGAATTGTGCAAATAGGGAACCTTTATTAAGGGACGTAGTCGGGATATACCACAAATGAAAATCCTTATATCTGAATGGTCTGAGTTAACTTCAAAATTGTTCTAATATACCAAAAAGGGACCTGTACATTTTTTTTAATAAAATGAGGTAGTCTGAGATCATTCAGACTCTTCTGCTCATGTGCCCTCAGGGTAACTTTTACGGAATTGACTGCTCGCCCCTTGACTTATTCCCGTCCAAAGGAGAACGTGCTACTTTGTTCCAGAGATCTCCTCCAACCCTGAAGAGATGTGTCCGAGGAGCTGCACGAGAAAACGAGAGCAGCGCTGTGCGAGTTTAACCCAGACCTCAGTGTTTATGCTGTGACACAGGAGTCTCTCCAGCTGCGTCTCAACAACACTATCAATCTGAAGCATCTGTGCAGTCCGAGGAGCGAAAGCTAACGTCTACAAAGCCCATTGCTTTTATCCATTGCTCTTTAATTCAGTGGACGAGCACATTTACAGTCATCTCAACCCCCTCCCACCCCCCCAGCTCGGTGTCCAACATTACCACTTTGAAACGCTCCGAAATGCTAACCTACATGAAGGGCACAATATAAGTGGCAATACATTCGGCAAGTAATTCATATTGTAAAATATATTATCAAGCATTATTTCCATAGGAAATCGGGTCACTTTTCTTTACTCTGCACAGTACTTTGGACTAAACCTATCTCCAATAGGAGACTTGTACCTTTAGGACTAAATAGATTAAGGAATAAGGTTTGCACGCTTGGAATTTTATCAGGCTGAACAACTACAATTGAACAAACTTTCTTTGTGTTCATCTGAGTCCAGGTTGTCATCAGTTGACTTGTATAGGTAGCTACGAGTAGCGGTCCGGGTCCTGAACGGAAAGGATTAACTCTCAGGTACATTTGAGAGGCATTCCTTTGCAACTTTGAATGCTGCAGGAGTTGGAGAACCTTCAGAGCGAGGGTTTGCGACGGAAAGCAAATGGTCGCTGGCCTTTAGCGCTCTGTGACGATTGACAACTGAATCGGCCAGGCATCCGCAGAAATATTACCAGTGACACGTAGTCTAACCGGTCACGGGTTAAAATGGATTTTAATCAGAATTGATTGGTTCATATCTGTAAGAGCTGTAGGGCAGGGTGAGGGATTAGGTGTAAAGATTGTCAGATGGCAACCTGGCACAGTCTCCCATACTTTGACCTCCGTGTGATAAGGTTGTGGGTTTAAGCCCAGCGTCTGGACTTTGAACTCCTAGTGTAGGCTGATACTCCGGTGCGGTGCTGGGGGGAGTGTCCTGTGCATTGCACGGTAGCCACATTGGAAACTGAGTGTGAGAGGGTTAATGCATGGAAATGATGTTGAACCTCAAACAAAGATCGAGTCAGAGATTCCACACACAAACCCCCGCAGCTATCGAGAGGAGATACACACTAATCTTCAGAAAAGTGCAAGCTGTTTCATGTGATTAGCTGTGTGTGCAGACAATGAGCTGTCTCATTTCCTGACCTGCTGTTTGGGGTAAATCAGGTAAAAGAAATCCATGACACTCAGCAAAGGATTAGGGCTACGTGAGATTAACCCCTCAATGGACTGTGCAGTGAGTGACCAATTTTATTGACCAGGACCCTGGCAATCACTCTCTTCTCTTTCGGACTAGCGCCACGGGATCTTCAAAATCCACCTGGACAGGCAAATGGGACATTGATTAATGTCTCATTCAAAGGACGTGCCCATCATTGAAGCACACCCCAGAATGAATTGGAATGCCAGCGTAAACTTACACGAGTTCCGAGTCCTCATGTGGGGCTCGAACCCACAACTTTCTGCCTCAGAGGTGAGGCACACTCGATCACCCTCAACCTCCTCTGCTCCAGCGAATCATTGTTCGCTCCGTTTGCTCGTTTGCAGTCAGTGACAACGGCCCATTAAACAGGGCTGCTGTGCCCCTCTAATCAGCGGAATGAGTAGGCACAATTCTTTTTTAAAAATCGCACATGATCTCGTTCAGGTACCGCCTAATACTGTAGCGCGTAACTTGATGGCGCTCTTATTAAATGCTCCGGTAATTAATTCCCATTGTAAACCTCCAGATCCCAGCTCATTATTAAAAACAAATTCAATTTAAATTTGGCCACTGGAGTCCGTGGATGAGCCAATTAATGTACACACAGCAAGAGCTTCAGATTTGGTTTAAGGAATATTTGGGTTGCGTAGAGATCGCTGATTAAAGGGAACTTGACTTGTTTTCCTTTCAATTAAAATCAAAGCATTTAATTGGCTTCTTGTGAAACTTGAATCTTTGTTCTTAATTATTCAGCAGTATATTCCTTGCCCAATTTGAGGAATTTTTTTTTTCGGAATCGGTCTTTAGGAACCTGTGCCTTGGCCTTTCGTGCCTCTGAACTTTGCCAACGAATTGTAGTTGGAGTTTGTGGCTGTTGTAAAGGAAGGCAGAAGGTTCCTGACATCTCTGGGACAAAATCAGATGCATCAGAAGATGAGAGGTGGCCATAAATAAAGATCCCTCGGCGCTATTCGAAAAGAGACAGAAATTTCTCCTGGTCTCCTGGCCAACAATCTTCCAAATAAAATTGGTCATGCGCTCTGTGGCTGTTTGCGGGACGTAGTCGCGTGTAAAATGGCTGCTGCGCTCGCCTGCAAAATACACAGTCACTGCACTTCACCGTAAAATCCCGTGAAGCGCTTTGAGAAGCCGCGACGACGTGATAAGGCGCTATATCGGACGCAAGGATTATTACGAATAGAAGACGCGGAAGCTTAAGAAGCTTAAAAATTAAAATGCAAAATTCTGGAAATGTTACAGTGGGCAGTGCAACCTCCCTCACAACCCAGGGGTCCCCGTGATGCAGTTATCTCAGTGAGACAGGCATTGATGAGAAACAGTGTTCAAACGCTTTTTCCACAGGCGAGGAGCCCTTAAGGAAAACGTCCGAGCAACTGAAAGCGACTGCGATGGAGAGGCAGAGCACGTGGAATAATAACAATAATAATAATAATAATCTGCTGTAATCCTAAATCTCTGTGTTTGTCCCGATGCCCAGTGGAGCCACTGGACCGAGGCAGTGAGTGTGAAACCCATCTTGCACACGGCAGCCCTCCCCACTCCCTCAAAATCATAATCATAACCTTCTCTGACAAGTGGATCAGACTCTGCCCGACCTCTTTCACCTACAGTCTAATTGCACCTGGCAACTCAGTGTTCATTATCAACCTCGATAGTCAGTGACGGTTCACCAAATAATGGCAGTAATGATCGAGACAGCAACACAGACCAAACGGATGATTCATGTTTCTTTTGTCTGGTAAACGGTCAACTCACAAACTGTGGCAGAGAAACCGGGAGCTGAACTCCCTGAAGCCAAGCGCTGTCTGTACAGCCAATCTAAGACCCACTGTTGGTTGCGGACTTTAAGATAAGCCTTGGGAATAGAATAGAATCAAAGAGTCTTACAGCACGGAAGGAGGCCATTCGGCCCATCGTGCCTGTGCAAACTCTTTGAAAGAGCTGTCCAACTAGTCCCACCCCCCCCGCAAAGGATAATCTTGAATTTGAAGCCAACATAGTCTTACTATTAACATGGGGCGTCCCTCTGGGGAGAGAGTGAGTGTTCCATTCCAGACGCAAGGAAATTTCCTCGTGTAGGTGGGATGTATGGAACTCTCCATCTGGTTTGGATGCTCTGAAGCACTGTGAAGGGGTTTCCACATGTGTCGGACCAAAATACAAATTCTTCATCCCCCATTTCTTTAATAATAAAACATTGCTGTTGTTGTTGAAGTGTTACTTAAGTCAATCAAATTCCTTAACCTGAGGTCACATTGCAGGGATTTTAGTAACGATTGCAATAATGACTCCATTGATGATTGCAGTAATGATTGGAGCAATGATAATAATAGAACAATCCTTACATTTGGCTTACCTAGTTCTTTTCACGTGGGGAGGACATCTCAAAGTGCTTTGCAGGATATACTGTAAAGAGTAGTGACTGTGGGTTCTGTGGGCGAATGCAGCAGCCAATATGTGCTTGGAACGTGCAGTGATTACAATAATAATTCCAGCAATAATTCCAGCAATGATTGTAGTAATGATTGTGGTTTGCTTAACCTTTGCTGACTAGACTAGATGTGAATCCACTGCACAGAAGTGTCCCCTTTCCCCCCCCCCCACCCACCCACCGTCGCGCAACAACAATAACGACCACTT